>NC_059334.1:78072052-79432052 GCF_018350155.1 Leopardus geoffroyi
AGAGGTACGGCGAGTGCCCCCCTCCTGGCGCTCCAGTGCCCTCCTGGAGAGCAAGGGCTATCAGAGATCTCTCTCTGCCCGTTCATTTTAAATCATTTTACCCACATATATGTATCGATAAGCAATGCACTGGTTTTCAGCACATCAATGCATCGTGAAGATACGGCTTTGCAACATTTTCCCCCTACGTATTATCCTTGAGGAAGGAACCCAGTCGGGCTGATAAAAAAAAAAAAAATCTAGATCATTCCTTTCAACAACTATATATACATTCTACCATATAAATAGGCCACACTTTATTTATTTCTCTATACTTATGGGCATTTACGTTGCTTCCAGGTTGGTAATAAACAAACGTTTCTGGGTACGCCTCCTTACACGCACGTGCGATCCTTTCTCTGAGGCACAGGTCGGAGGTTGGCAAATGACAGCCCGCAGGCCAAATCCTGCCCACTGCCTGTTTTTGCAATTAAATCGTATTGGCACGCAGCCAGGCCCATTCACATCTGCATCACCTGTGGCTGCTTTCTCGCTACCGGGCAAACACGAGTCGTGGCCACCGAGACCCACGCTAAAGGCCACCAAACCAAAAATATCTACTATCACCCTCCACGGAAAGTCTCCCGACTCCTGGCATCGACCTAAAAGAGAAGCTGCTGAGGCAAAGATAGGATTTTCAAGTCTATTAATTATCCTCAATCGGAGTCCCAAAGTGCTAGTCAGCTCCCCGACGGGAGAAGCCAGGGCTCTGTCTCCCCCGAGGCAGATAACGTGCCCCTTCCTTCTACGCTCTCCTCTTCTAAGCTAGTCTTGGGAGCTCAGCCATCCGCTGCCCATAGCAAGACATGGCTTCCTCAATCCCCATTTGAAGGCATTTGTCAACCCAAACATAGGGTCTTATTTTGAGAAATCCCTCTTAGCACCATCAGACAAAACCACAAGGAGCCTGTCCTTTCCCAACACCCTCCAGGTTATGGCCTCCAAACAGCAGGACTCTATAAGGCCCTCCCATCCAAAGCCACCCAACGCCTACCATTCCCCAGTCCCCCAGTACGGTCACAAAGTCCCCTTTGTGTTCACGGCCAGGAACATCTTCCTAAGGGGATTTTGAAAGAGAACTTTAAACATGCACTTGAGGTGCCCTAGGAGCAAGATCCAAAAGTCCAACCGTTTCTAAAATGATGCTAACATTGGAGCGTAAATTATTGGGATGAAAGCATTTTTTCCTCCTACTCACCATCCTGAGTGCAGGCTCCAAGGAGATTTATGATATTTTTGTGTTTTCCAATCATCTTCATCATCTCCATCTCTGACACAAGATCAGAAAGATCCTTCTCTGTGGCATCATCTACAAACATTCGGTAAATTAAAAACCAGTTACTTTTCTCTTAACCCGTCAGCTGCTGCTGTAAGTCATTGCCAAAAACGTAGTTGAAACGGCATGAAATTGAATTTTAGAACCAGAAAAGACTTTCCAAATCATCTCCTTCATTTTACTGGGAAGGGGGCAAAGGCCCGGACAGGGAACTGCCCGGATCCGTGTCAAATAGCTAATTTGGGGTCAATGAGGTCAAAAGTCAGGACTAGAAATATAGACCTTCTTCTGCTAAAGGCCAATTCTTTTCCAGCAAACCTCACAAATTGCGGGGGCGGGGGGGGGGGGGGAAGGTGTTTAAATTCATCATGAAATAATTCCATCCTCTGGCAGATCTAAGGGGCCTCAGAAAAAACCTTATCAAACTTCAAGATGTCTGAAAACAACTGTGAGCGCATCAGGGGTGGGGAGAGGGACCCGGATGAGGTATGTCAAATCACTACAGACTTTCTCTAGACCAAGTGCTGCTAATCCAAGCCCTTGTAGCCCTTAGAAAATTCACAGACAGGTTCAGGGGGCACCTCATAACTGTGTGTGAGTGTGTGTGTGTGTGTGTGTGTGTGTGCATTCTGAGTGGGCAAAGGCCCATGCCTTCTATAATGGGTTTCTCAAAGGGGGCTGTGATTCTCAACATAAAAGAATTAAAGTTTTCTAAACTTCTGCTCTATAATTTCAAGAAAAGCGGCTTAGGTCCTACAGTCACAGGCTCACAGCTTCTAGAAAGTGGCAAACCTCTTCCACGTGAACCTCTCTGAGCTAATTCAATATGGAACAATCTGCATTTACTAAAACAATGAGATAAGGAAATACGTAGCAGCCTCACTGCAAAAAGCTTTTCAGCTTCACAAAAGGAGGAGCAATGCAATTAACTGACTGGAGGGTAAGACAGACACACTGAGCACAGACAGGGCTGGGATGTTGCTGTGAGCCACCCACTGGCTGTAAAAAAAGGACGCCTGACAGGGCTCTGGGGCTAACGTCTTCCTCCATCCTGAAAGGGGGGACCAACCTGGGTACCTCCAAAGAAATAACCCCCCCCAGACCTCCACTTCTGAACTCCAGACGCCAAACAGAAGTTCTGCCAAAGGAGGCGGGAAGCCTGGGCCCTCCCCACACGTGCCCTGGCACGTGGCCAGGGGGTGCCAAGGTTGGCTGTTGTGGGGCATGCAGCCCACCACACCTGCCACGCAAGAGGGCCAGGGCGCACGAGGCAGGCCCCGGCCACACAAGACGAAAGCCAGAGGGCCACCTCTCTTGGTGGAGCTGAGACACCTGGGGTGGGGGAGCACAGTCCTCCCAGGCATCAAACCCCAACGTGAGGACCTCAAAACGCCCCAGTTTTCTTGGGAGCCATGCAGATCAACAACTTAAAAAAAAAAATCATCTATCTTACTCCTTCCACCTGCTACCTCCCCACACAGGGAGGGACAGGATCATCCCACGACAGCCCATGAAAGAAAGAGCCTAATTCAGGAAGCATCCACAAATGGGTCAGGCACCCATATTCAAGAACAGGTGTCTCTGCCCAGACACGTGGGAAAAACTGTCCTTTCTAAGATCCCTACGACAGGATTTATAATGTAACCGTTCCCTATAACTCGTCTCATAAAAGAATGCTGTGGAGGAAGAAGTTAATGTTTGAAACGCCGTAAGCTCCTTGGACATAGGCATGAAGCAGGGCTAGAAGGTCAGTGCACAACGACACGTGACGTTCACGTCCCGGAGTAACTGCTCACATGGCCCAGAAGGTTCTGCCCAGCCACCGATCCTGCTGGTGTCCGTTTAGCTTTCTAAGGGATTCTCCCAGACCAGTGTCAATTCTGTTTTGTTTCTCTTACAAAACAGGAGGTGTGACCTCCTCTCCCTGCACCCCCTCACTCCCTCCAAAAGGGTCAACCTCCCTTTATTTGTAAGGGAAGGTTTGGGACCCAAATCCAAGAGGCCGATGCTCCTCTAAATGAATCAATCATACGTGAGCTGCTACTTTCTAAGCATCTACAAAAATGGAGGGAAGAGGAAATCACGGTCATCACCTAGGAGCTGACGAAGAACAATCCGGGAGGCTACCACTTTCTAACAAAACTGGCTTTTCTTTCTTGTAAGTGCACACAGCTCAAGATAAATCGTCTGTCCGGGACGCTGATTTATATGGAAAACTTCTCAACCCCTAGGTCAACTATGCGCTCTCTGACCCCTGCCATGATAGAGTTCACATGCCACAAAAGGAACATTCTTGATAAGACTTTCCACCCCTTTCCCACCCCCACCCATCGCCCTCACCCCACTCACCTTTCAACATCTTCACTGCCACGGTGACTGCTTCCTTGGGCTTCTCTTTGTCAATCCCCACCGCTTCAGCCATGACCACTTGCCCAAAGCAACCTTCCCCCAGAGGTTTGCCCAGCGTCAGCCTAAATGTGTAAATAGGGGATTAGCACACGGCATCTGGTGAAGGGGTGTAGCGAGGGAAATTCCAGAACTAAATATAAAAATCTTTCAGCGGCTTGCAAAAGCATGGAGCATTTATCATATGGAACTAATGAGACCTGGGGTACACACGCGCTTGAGTATTTTCTTAGTGACGTTTTAGAGAATGTCAATTACGGGTGGAACAGCTATTAAATTTCACATTTGTGTTCACGATTTATTTTCTTTGTGGAAGGTATCCTCGCTAGTGAGGTGGTCAGCTTTCCTAAGTGCTAACAATGCGGAGCTTTTGATCTTGAGCCAATTGAATATTTGTAATTTAGAATGTCTCAAAGAAAAAATGTTAAAGCTGTTCTTTTTTTTTTTTTTTTTTGTCTCTGTGAAGTGAGGTCTTTAAAATCACTATTATTCAAATACCAATGGATTTTACGGTCACATTCCTGGCCAAGTTACATGATATGAATCTTAAACGCATTTCAAGGAATCTCTAATTTTTCCCTAAAGGAAAAAGAAAATTCTAGAAATTGAGGGGACTCTCTTTTGACCTCACAGTTTAGAAAATCCTTAACTACCCAAAATTAATAATGAAGAAAATCCAGAGTGAACACAAGGAACTGTATTTCTAAGCTCAGAAGCTCGGTGCACACCATACTAATAGCCATAGATTTGTCTCTGGGCCTTCTCGAAGCCAAGAGAACAGAGAAATCTTTGGGATACTTATGAATGTGGTGTTTTCACTTAAGCACAACACAGTGAAGTATTAAGCTGCCCTTAGTAAATAAACACTATTTATGATAAGCACACAATGGTTTGCAAAAGCTAAGCAAAGACTGAGGGCGGCGTATGCTATGCTGAGGTCATTCTGTTTCTATCCTGAACTAAAATTAAATTTAATATCTTGGCAGAAAATAAACATTTGCATTGGAAAAATGGCTAATTTATGTCCTATTGCCCCGCTACGACAAGCGTAACAATCCTTTCTTTGTATAACTTCTGCCTCCAATCTAATAAACTGCTTCTAAATAGCCTTCATTCACTGGAAGTCTGCTCCACCTACGTTTGTGCTAAACTCCGTTTTGAAATGCCTAGCGCTCAGATTTTCCGCACCGAGGGTCCTCCCCCAAGGTGGGAGCTAACGGTCAGGCACACACAGACTTCCACTGTTGGCTGCAGCGTCACAGGCGTCAAAAAACCGTGCACTGAACCTGAGAGCTGGGCTTTCTTACGATACGATCGCAGCCCCCTAGTGCAGTCCTATTCGTGCAGGAATGTGCACGCCCTCCGACTGGTACTCAAACGAGGGAGCGAAGTGGCTTGGCGAGAAACAACCCCGTTCTCGTTCCACCTTCTCCAGGGAAGGGAACCACACCTTGTGTTTTCTCTGATGCCTCCCCAGTTATTGTTCAAGAAACAAGTCCCGAATGAAGAATGGTCTTTTCGCTACAGGACACAAACACACTGGAAATTACCTCCCTTAGCTCTCTTGACAGAGTGACACCTGTATAACTACTTGGTCCTAGCTTATGGCACACATTAGTATCTCGAAATTGGCTGCTGGGAAACAAAACTGGTGTGGAGTTGGGTGAATCGAAATCACAGGTGCCACGTAAGCTACCTCTCTTCCCAAAGAGAGCTCGTCATACCCAGTCTCTAGAAAAGCTTATCTTGGTACCTCCAAGTTTGTGTAGGAGTTTCTTTGATTGTAATTAAACACTTCTCGACTTCACTTTAGGGAGATAACTGCAAATGCCAAGACAGACAGGGAGTGAAAGCTGTATCCAAGCCAGGCACGAGGTTATGGCAGGTGAGGGAATGTAGACGTATAGTCTGGGATGTCCACCTCCTACTATTCCCAATGTTCAGATTCGAACGACTTCAACAAGTGAGCTGACGGTCTTCAAGGACTGTCATACTTTGTCTTCTGGGCAGAACCAGAAATAGAGGGCTGGGAGCACAAGATCTGCCTCACAGACTCTCTGCCTGGCCCCACCATCTTCTCGATGTTCGTGGTTCAGAGCGTTCAGCTTACCCGTACAGGAAGGGAAACACAAGGCAGGGAAACGCAGAAGCCAAGCATTGTGCTCAGTCCTGGGAGGCCAATACTATGATCTTTAGTTTATAAAAATGGAAGTTCAGAAAATCAAGGTTGCCTAGCCACTGGCTAGCTGAACCAGGATTCAGATCCAGTCCAAGAGAGCCCAAATACGTGGACATCAAGCCAGATCAAGAGATAAACAGCTCCCGGTAATGCCTTCCACAGAGCCCAGGTGGGCATGCTGATTAGAACAAGCATCTGATCAGAACACCTCCACACCATCCACTAAGGAAAATACTATGGACCACGGGAAATTTGATGTCAGATACCATATTTGAACCATTTCAGCCCCATATTACATGAATAACCATTAAAAACAGCCAACTGAGTGAAGACTCCTAGGGCAATTTGTATTTTACATCTAATTTCTCCGAAGAAATGGACTACAGAACAGTCATGTTCTAATCACCAGCGGCTGGAAGGTCACATGTGTTTTTATAAGTGGGATATTTAGTCCCTGTGACTGGGTATGAATGATCTAAACAGTAAAAAAAAAAAAAAAAAAATGCTAACAAGGTACCATCTTGTTTGGAGACCAGCCATGCCTAGTAGCTGTTTTTAAAGACCGATTAAAAGTGAGAGAACCAATTCTTTTCTTTTTCAGGAGGTGGTTAGAAATACAACCTCACTCACTCCTGTTGACATCATCAGACATGACCTTTGCAGTTAAGGACCATAAAAAGAAAATGTCAATCCAACATCCCCATTTAGACCTAAGTCTCCATCTGGGGATGTGTCCAATGGAAATACTCACTTATCTCTTGGAAACTCCCACTTTGGATCTTCTGGCAGTTCATACTCGGAGACCCCTGCCAGCATGGGGGTGTCTGCCGTTGAGGAGAGGCGTGTGGTTATCCTCACCAGCGGGGTGTTGGAGTTCATGGAGGAGCTGGACTCGGCAGAAACCTGGATGCAAAATGCAAAGACACAGATGTGATCCTGGCTCCACCTGAGAAGGCTGGCAGCCGGCCAGAGCCCAGCCAGATGGTCGATTCTTAGGAAGAAAGGTGGGAGGGCCGGCCAAAGTCAAGAATCGGATTCCAGCTCCTCTGTCTTCCTATCTCGGCAGCACCACATCTCACCCACCTCCTATGCTCCCAAGACCGGGTTTGCAAACATCTTTAGACAGCACCCGGTCAAAATAGAAGTCATCTTTCTGTCCGAATTCCTCACGACAGCCACCTGAGGACACAACGACAACCCCATGAGCTTCATTACTGCCTTGTTACCTGTCCCGGAGCCCCACATGACCAATCTCCCCATACACCAGCTCATATCATGAATCAATGCTGTGCCTGTGAAATTCCGTAAAAACTTTTTGTTAGACGATCAGCTCTCCGATATGGCGTCTGTCTTTTGGAACGAAAAGCCAAGTGTCTCAAGGAACTAGCTCTAGGATTTGAATGTGAAGGGCATCCCATAGCTCCAAGGGTCTTAATTCAAGGTAAGCAGAGACCCAGGCACTGAGGGCCATTCTCTGCTTCCCCCCTAGTCCTTCTGGGAACCGGTGATGCCCAGGCCATTCGACGGAAATCAACTGCCTCTTTGTAGAGACTAATGGATTGAAAGCGTGGGGCGAAGAGTCAAGGAGAAAAAAAAAAAAAAAAAAAAAAATGCATCCTTGTATTCATAATCATGTGGGAAATCTCCTCTTCCATCTGAAGATTGCAAGGGCTACACCGAGTTTTCTCATTCAACCCCCAACCATTTCAGTCTGCATCTGACAAAACAGTTACTTCTTAAATACGGTGTCTTTCCTGGGCTAGTTTCTATAAGGAAAGCACATGTGGAGCCCACTTGAAGGCCAATCCCGAGGATGACTACACCATCCTGGTACAACTGTGGGCTGCTTGACCACCACCTCACTCTAAACCTTGAACAAGACTTTGGCTCAAGAAAGTTGGAACATGAGGCTTAACGTGGTCCATCAAAGCAGCCCGCAGTTCCTCTCTGGTTCTGTCCCCTGCAAGACTGCCCAGGTCAACAGGACTCTCCAGCTATGCTTACAAACACAGCTTTTTTTTTTTTTTTTTTTTTTAAGTTGTATTTATTTATTTTTTGAGAGAGAGAATGAGCGGGGGAGGGGCAGAGAGAGGGGGACAGAAGATCCGAAGCAGGCTTTGTGCTGACAGCAGAGAGCCTGATGTGGGGCTCAAACTCACAAACTATGAGACCATGACCAGAGCTGAGGCCAGACACATAACCAACTGAACCACCCCGGCGCCCCCAAACATACCTTTGAAGTTAAGGTGGCAAAGACCGAGGGCAGATAAACATACTTAGTTGCGATGACCTTTCGCAAGGTAGAGTTTGAACCATTCCCGCCGCCGGGAACAGGAAGATCCATACTTTCCTGAGACAAAAATCTTCATTCTTTCCTTTGGAAGCCCAAAGTGCCCTGAAGGCAGGGAGAAATCCAAGAAGAGCCCAAGAATGGACTGGGGTGGGGGTTTGAGGTGGAGTCATTTTAGGAATAGGAAGTTGGTTTCGGTATTAAAATCAAGATGTACGGACTGCCTGTTTGGCTCAGTCAGTTAAGCATCGACTCTAGATTTCAGGTCATGATCTCACGGTTCCGGGGATCGATCCCCACATCGGGCTTTGTGCTAACAGCTCAGAGCTTCCTTGGGATTCTTTCACCCTCTCTCTCTGCCCCTCCCCTGCTCATGCTCACCCTCTCTCTCTCTCAAAAATAAATAAAATAAATCAAAAATAAAATCAAGACGTATGGGATTTTTAACCCAGAATTTCTATCATCTTTTAAAACGTACAAGAGAACATTTCTGAGCCCTTCTGAGCGGTCTTTTGACAGGGGCATTTACTCTTAAGCTTTACATGCAGAGTATGAGCAAAGTTATTCGCTGGAAGCAATTTAAAAATAACTTTTTAAAAAAATTTTTTTTTCAACGTTTATTTATTTTTTTGGGGACAGAGAGAGACAGAGCATGAACGGGGGAGGGGCAGAGAGAGAGGGAGACACAGAATCGGAAACAGGCTCCAGGCTCTGAGCCATCAGCCCAGAGCCCGACGCGGGGCTCGAACTCACGGACGGCGAGATCGTGACCTGGCTGAAGTCGGACGCTTAACCGACTGCGCCACCCAGGCGCCCCTAGAAATAACTTTTTAAAAAGGAGCTGAAGAATCGTAACTTTTGGAGCCGAGAAAGACCTCACGGATAGACTCGGCTCCAAGAGGCTGAGGCCTCACACCCAAGTGTCTAAGCACTCAAATGGCAGGAGGAGGAAAGGACAAGAGGTAACTCTGTGAACTCCCGTGGAATCCAGCCCTGCTCCCCACGAATGCCAGGGACCAGGCAGGGACGGCACCCTGGCCAAACAGACAACCGGGAACACCCCCTCCAGACTCCGCATGGGCCCCAACTCACTGCGCTACACGGCCTCAGCTACAGCGCTCTCAGAAACCAGGGTCCCTCAAAAAACATCAAGAGGTACAGAGTTTTCATGAGCTCCATCCGCGGAGAAGGAATCAGAAAGATTCAGGACTGGGTTTGGCCAAAGATGCTTCCCCAAACCCTAGCACCCTGCACCAAGGCCATGTGCTATGGATACAGAAGGAGGCTGGTGTTGTCAAAGACAAAACGGTCTTCCGGAAAGTTCTCCCACACAAAGAGGCAAAGGTCACCATTCACGGCAATGGGAACTGGTCCCTGAGGGTCACGGGCAACAAGAACCAACCAGACTTGGAAAAGTCAGTCTTGGGACGAGACGATACAGGCCCCCAACGGCCGCGGTCTGGCAAATCCTGCAGCCAGGACTCTCTCCGCGAGGCCAGCCGTGGAGTCTGTCATCATCAGACCCGCAGGAATTCCAGAATTCCACTATCGCTGTATCTGGTGTGCTGCCATCGATGACGATGAGGGGAAACCCCACGGAGAAGTAAGAGGGGGCACAGTTCTGGGTAAAGAGGCATGTCTTCAAAACTCTGCTCTTAGCAGCAAGGAGTACCGGGTATGGCATAAGAGAGCGGCCTCCCCATGTGGGGCATGAGAACACAACCTTTTTGTTTTTTTTTTTAACTTTCAGGAATGATATAGAAGAGATTGAATAGTGGCTAACCTTCGGGGGGAGAGAGAGAGAGAGAAGACTCACAGTTGAGGGAAGGGGCAGAACTCATCTGACCTCAGAACTTTCCAAGTCGTTTGAGTTTTATCACCAGGCATATGTATTTCTTTTTATGTTTTAGAAAAAGCACTTTTTTTTTTTTTAACGTTTATTCATTTTTGAGAGACAGAGAGAGGCAGAGCATGAGCAGGGAAGGGGCACAGAGAGAGGGAGACACGGGATCTGAAGCAGGTTCCAGGCTCTGAGCTGTCAGAGCACAGAGCCCGATGCGGGGCTCGAACCCACGAACTGTGAGATCATGACCTGAGCCGAAGTCGGCACGCTCAACCGACTGAGCCACCCAGGCGCCCCAGAAGAAGCACTTTCTTTAACAATAAAAATATTTTTTAGAATGGTAGGGATCTGAATTGAGGAAGGTAGAACTGTCCCAGGAGGGGGAAAAAACAGCAGAGCACACGTGCTTGACATACAGTGACTTCTAAAGGAGTTAGAAATGACCAGATCACATGGGCCGCCTGGGTGGCTCGGTCAGTTGAGCAACTGACTCCTGATCTCGGCTCAGGTCATGATCTCATGGTCATGGGATCGAGTCCGTGTCAGGCTCTGTGCTGAGATTCTCTCTGCCCCTCCCCTGCTCGTGTTCTCTCTTTTTCCTTCTCTCAAAATAAATAAACTTAAAAAAACAAAAAACAAAAACAAAAACAATGAGAGCATTGCTTTTGCAACCTTTCCCAGCACTACCGGGCTGGGTTTTGTGGCATCTTTGCATCCTCCCATGTGGGCACCCCGGTGACCGGGCTTGGCCTAGAAGCCAACCCTGGTTGGTACCCTTCCTCTGCTAACTGCTTACGACATGGGGCTCCACTCAGGTGGTGGCTTTCTGACCAACGGCACCACCTGGGGGGCTACGTGCCGGTCCCAACGTTGGCCAACTGTGAGCGCTTTTGGAAGTCGTGGAACCTTCCTAGACTAGAGTTTCCTACCCGTTGAAAGGAAACCAGGAAAGTTCCCACCCCACAGACTTACCATGAGGGGAAAATGAGGTCACACCCATAAAGCATTTAGTGCTGAGCCTGGCACTGGCGAAGAGTTCAGTTGATATTTGCTACCAACGTCGCGACTGTCTCTCCTAGCGCCTTTTCAGAATCCTTGGCTGCCCAGATCCAAGGGAGCTCAGGACCGGCAGCCCCTCCAGGGAACCCGGAAGACCTGCAGCTTGCAGGCGTTTTGTGTGGGAGATGCTGTCACACTGTGCGCTCTGGGAAGACCGAAACCCCACCGGCAGGGAAGGCTGACTGCAGGACAAGGGCGTGCCTTCCTAGTTTGGAAGATGAGACCCTCTGCTCACAGCCGGGATGGGCCGGGGCTCCAGCAAGTCAAAGAGCAAACCCAAGAAATAAAGGATCCAGGAGTCAGGGGTCGGTCCCGGGGCAGGGGGAAAGCGTAAGAACATCCTAATGACAAATATGGCTTAGGGGCTGCTGAAGAAAAGAAAAACTTACCAGTCAGAAGTTAACTGCTCTGCGGCTAACCTATGACCCGTAAGGAATCTTTGCCCACAGACCCATGGCAAAAGTTCACGTACATATGCGGCTTCCTCCGAACGATCTCCACAAGGTTTTCGTGTCAAAGCTTCTGAAACCGAAGCCCTCTACGAACTTTGTTGCTATCACTACTGTTCAAACTTTAAAACGGTGTTTACAGAAAGGGTTACTTATGAAGGCTTTGTGCCGATTAAGGGTAGAGGTTTACATTCAATGTGCAAATCTGGAAAATACTCTTGTAAAAAGCACAAAGGGGAAGAAAGGTAAGAAAATGCCAGAGGTATATAAGAAACTACAGAATCTGATCACTCTGTCTGTGAAGGTGTATCTTAATTTGACCTCCACGCGTTTTTTACTGAGCTTTTAAGATCCCCTCTGGGACTGTAAACTCGGGCTGGCTTTCTCTTCACTCTGCTTCTGCCGAGAGCGAATGTGTTTCCGGGGCTGGGTACAATCTTCTGCAGGCGACTGATTCCTCCACGAAATACTGCGTTTCGCTAGAGTGTCTTTCCTTCGGGACCCTCAAGTAATCCCCACTGTCCACCTGTGAATCCCTGGACTAATTCAGGACTAGGAGACTATCGCTTTTTTTTTTTTTTTTTTTTGCACGAAATCATTATCTACCCCATTAGATATTCTATCTAATTTAAAAGTAGTCCACCGATGGCCATAATTAAGTTACTGGCGAACAATACACACTAACACTCTCAAATAAACCGCCTTCCCACTCCTCAATCCTGGCAGGCACGATTCTAGCATGTATGTTGTTTTCTGTCTCCATTCAGCTCCCCCCTTTCCGGACTCTCTTTAACACGTGCCATAAATCAAACTTCTAACGAAAGGTGCGTTTCGCGTATTTCCCCGGTATATATGGGAAACTAAGCAAGGAAGTGGCTTTCTTCTTTTCCTTTTAAAGGGCCACCAAGAAAGAGAGTCATTTCTGTACACTAGAGTAGACTGAACAAAGGGAGGGTAGGGGGACTCACAGAGAACAGGGCAGATAGAAGCAAGGAGGAGAGGGGTGACACCCGGGTGTCACTAATTCCCGACTCTGAAGCTGGGGATCCCCTAAACCAGAACATTAAGGCCCCGAGTTAACATACTTGTGCTCTAAGCCCTGTCCACCCCTCCCCAATGGCCAAACAAAATGTTTTCACCACCTCAAACCAGGCGGCTGGGATAAAGGTTTGAGGGGTTTCTGGGGTTGGATTCTGTTTCCCTCCATAACAATATTTAAGTCATCAGGCAAGGCGGTTTATCAGTTTTCTCCCTCACCAGGTCTCTGCCTCCCCCGGGCTGCAGCCCGGGATTCCATGAGTAAACCCATCAAAGCAATGACTCACCGGTCCTGGATGGGCTGGTGCTTCTTAGAAGATCCCATCAGCCAAAATCCAAATCAGATCTCAAACTGTCCTATCTTTCAGAGGCTGAGAGGAGCTAACAGCCCAGTGGGAACCAGGGAGGGCGAGGCACCCACATGGAAGGGAAGGTTCCAGTTAGCCATCCATGACTACCCTAAATAACCCAAGCGTTTTCTGGAACCAGGGAGATTTCATTAGACCATCTGACTAACCAAAAGGTGGAGAATCTTCCAATATCATGACATTTAGCTGCTAGACAATGAATGAGCTTCTAGAAGTGGAACCCTCCTTCACAGAGTTCAGCGTGTTTAATACCCACGAAGGCACAGCCCCCAAGAACTGGCTCCTGAATCACACGCACCCAGCCGGTCCCCCCACAGCTTCTGTCCCGTTCGTGAGGTCCCTGGGAACATGCCACTTATCTCAAAGATATTGTTAAAAAAAAAAAAAAAAAAAAAAAAAGATGACCTTGGGGCACGTGGGTGGCACAGTTGGTTAATCGTCTGACTTCAGCTCAGGTCATGATCTCATGGCTCCTAAGTTCGAGCCCTGCATCAGGCTCTGTGCTGACAGCTCAGAGCCTGGAGACTACTTTTTTTTTTTAACGTTTATTTATTTTTGAGGTGGAGAGAGACAGAATATGAGCAGGGGAGGGACAGGACAGAGAGGGAGACACGGGATCCGAAGCAGGCTCCAGGCTCCGAGCTGTCAACACAGAGCCCGGGGCGGGGCTCCAACCCACGAACTGCAAGATCATGACCCGAGCCGAAGTCGGATGCTCAACCGACTGAGCCACCCAGGCCCCCCTGGAGACTACTTTAGAGTCTATGTCTCCCTCTCTCTCTGCCTCTCCCCTGCTTGTACTCTGTTTCTCTCTCAAAAATAAATAAAACATTAAAAACAAGAGGACCTTGATCTACCCATATCAGCAACCAAGAGGGTGAAATCAAAGCCTCAGAAAAAGACCCTGGGGGCCCTTCTCAGAGGTGAGTAGTGGCGGGAGTGTGCCCTGCATGCACATGTGTGCCCCTACCCAGGAGACGGTTTTATCTGTTTACGGCAAAAGTGAAATGTCCATCCTGCCCTATGGAAACTTCTGGCTCCAGAGAAGGAAACTTACGTACTCACCGAAAAACTGATTCACCAAACCCAGCAATACCACATGCCTCCTGAACAAACACCCTCCGTTTCCTCTGCACCCCTCCCCACGAATGCCCCGCTGATGTGTGCAGCTCACAGAAAGGGAAGCCCTCTCTTGAACTCGTGGGTGTATAAAGGCTGCTTCACAATGACTGTGGCTGTTCCCTAGCAGCCTGGGCACCTGCTCGAGAGCTGACACGCTCATGAGGACACCCCCTCTGGGCTGGCCCCCTTGATCACGCTGATGCCAAAGGAACAGGAGCAGGTGAGCAAGTGGCCGGCCTGGTGTCCGAGCCCCGGCACTGAAAACAGCACGAGCGCCTGTCAAGGGACACGGGGAGACGCTGGCTGCCACCTGCCTCCTCCGACTAAAAAGTTCTCTCTTTCCTCAAGCATCAAAATACATAAAGAGCCTCAAAAAACTCACAATTACTGGGAAATGAACACAAGGAACTTCTGCTTAGCTACTGGAGCAAAGTATTTTTGACTCAAAAAAAAAAAAAAATAATAACAAACGGAGACATCCTGTAAACGTTAAGTACGGTCCAAATCAGTAAATGTCAAGAAGGAAACACTCACAGTAGGATTAGAAGAAGAAGAAAGAGAAAAAAAGGAAAAGGAAAAACATGACTCCTCTCGTTCTAAAAGGAGGACAGTGATTGATGGGGTTGAGTGAGATGTCGTGTGTGTGTGTGTGTGTGTGTGTGTGTGTGCATGCACGTGCGCGCTGGTGGAGGGGGGAGGGTCAGGGCCAAGAAGCAAATACTTGGTCTCCATCATGAAGACTCTCGGTGTTACCTGCGTCATAGAGGAGGCTGGGCTAATACAGCATGAAAAGTGGCCTCGCAAGTAACTAGGAACAGCCCATCCTTAAGACATCTGGTTACAGGCTCACCTGTCGCCAGGGGAAAGTATGCTTGGCATCTCCGTGGTATTTTCTCTGTCATCAACATCTCTGCCGGCCTTTATGGGGCTTTTCACTCCAGCTACACTCCAATAACCCTCTTGTACCCAGATACCTGACAGGCACCTCCTCCTCTACCAAAGGGGCCGTGCTTCCTGACGGCGCATTCTTCGTAAAGAATCGCACAACCCATTTCAACATCTGTGAGGAGCTAAGGTGTGTCAGCATCCCCCCAAATAAATTAATCTCCCAGAGATTTGCGCGCTTTCCTCTGCTTCTTTATTCTACTTGACCTTACTAAAACCCAAGACCACTACATATGATGGCCCCCAAATCACCTTGGAACCATTGGTGAAGGTGACAGGCCGTATCTTGCGCAGAACCTGGGTCAGACCAAGCCCTCAGGAAATTATGATAAAGAAAGGAAGCAGGCGAGGGCGGGGGGAGAAAAAAGGAGCCGACCTAGTGTTCCCTTCGATCACACGGGGACATGAAGGAAGCATGATCAACCGAGGTGGAGACAGACAAAGACGAAAGGCCAGTCAGCCGAAGAGAAACGAAAATACGATGACTAGGGTTGAGTCAAGGAGATTTTAAGGGCAGCTGCCTCTTTTATATGGAAGTAAAAAGAGCACTGTAACAGCTGCAGAGAAAAAGATGATGAAATCATTATGGGACAATCGTCTAGCTACACCAAATTGCAGGTTTCCTCCAGAAGGTAGCATTTTCCCCTGGTAGGAAAAAACAACAAATCATAGAGATGGGAACACCACTCCCTTCTTCAACTCCCTGAGGTCAGGTTCTCAAGGCAGTGGCTGTAAGAATGGCCCGGAGGTAACTGGAAAGGAGGAGGGAGGGGAACGAGTGGTCACAGCACCTGAATGTCACTGAAGGCGCCACCTGGCCATGTGAGAGTCACCTTCCAACTGGCCTCTCCCAAAGTCGGACAAGCAGCCCCATCATTATTTCCCTAGCCCCAAGAATGACAGTGGTGTCATTTCAGTAACAATAGCATTCTTGGTGGCAGGAGGGACCCAATGGGCACCTTGATTTCCCTTGCTCTTAACACAATTTGGGCAATCACCTGCACTTGACACACCCTCCAAATGCTATCCTCGGCCTCTGGGAAGAATAAAGAACTGCTTGATACGTGGCTTCCAACGAGTCAACAAGGACCCATTCAGCCCGGAGCCCGGAGCTGGGTTGAGAACAGCCGGTGCCATGCCAAAACCGCGGCTGGCCAACTGGTTCCTAATCCGTCCTAATGCCTGATCCAGAAAATGTCATCGCCACCTGAAGTCCCGGGAGGGGCAGAGCTGGGATTAACCCAGAGTTTCTCGGAGTGCAGTTCAAAATCACTGAAGGACCTGCTTACACGCAATACAGATCCCTGGCCCCATTCAAGACCTACCGAGCTCGAATCTCTGGGGCTGGGACGAAGGAATCTGCAATTTTAACAAATGCCCTGCCAATCAGGACGCACACAAATTGCTCGTTCAATACAACAATCATTCTACCGCCAAATCCACAGCCACACTTGTGAACGATTAACAATAACATAATATATGCATACATTTCTATTTTAAGAATCAGAGAGGTCGAGCCAAAACCCAGTCAAGACAGACATCGCAGTCTGGTTTAAATCAAGTGGTAGTTCGGATCCATCTTTAGGGAATAAGTTTCTGACCTTGATTAAAAAAAAAAAAAATAAGTCAAAGAGAACTAACGCCCCTGTCTTTCTAACTCGTGGCATAAGCCGGTCTCAAAAAAAAGCATTAGATCGCAGGGGACATAGGTGGCCTATGGTTCAAAAAGACCGCTACACCTGAGCCTCAAAGACACAAGGGCGTTGCCTCCCTGTGTTATTTCCAGTTCTGCTGATTAGCTCCGAGAGTCTCCCACCATCATGCTCTCCTGCCCTTGGAAGTTGACTCGACTGACCCCCCCCCCCCACCCCGCCCCACCCCGGGGCACCAGGACTTGACTCTCCAAGCCCCAAATACTAACTGGACGGCCACTAAGAGGCATGTTGGGGCCACTCACACAGTGAAAGCTCACAGGAGCAGATGGCATCGAAGCAGAGAAAAAGACCCAAGGGCTGGCTGGGATACGGGGGAGGAGTAAATTTCTTCAAACTCTTTATCTACTTTCTGTTACCTGTCTCCGCAAGGGGATGCGCTTGGTCAGCTTGTGCACAGCGGGCTGGCTGCTGAAGTCCGGCTTCTTGGTCGTGGTCTTCATTCGGCACAGGATGACCGTCACCACCATACAGGCAATTAGGAAGACCCCTATGCAGTAAATGGCTATCTCCAGGTAGTCTGGGGAAGCCGTAATCTCCTTTTCTCTTACAGGAGCTGGAGTGCAGACCACAGGGGAGGAACAGATAAGCAGGCCACAGAGTTAGGACACGGGCTTGATGCGCCCCGGCACAGTTAAACGAAACACAAGGTGACGACCATTCCCAAGGACAGGTTTCCCTAATGACTCGAGGCTGCAGAAAGGCCCGGGCTACGGGCCTGCCGTGCACCTCTCCCCATGAAGGCGAGCAACCAAGGGCTCCTTGTTTTACCACCAGGGCCCACACGGCCACTCTCTCTAGCCTCAAGGGGCCTCTGCAATGCAGAGATCACGGTGGACTAGCTCCCACCAAGGCACAAAGAGCAGGCTACAAGGCTACATTCTGTTAGGCATTCGGGCACAATGCGACAGTTCACCACACCTACAAAAAAACGGACTGTCTTCCACGGTGGTCTCTGAGGCCAATCAAATTTAAAATTCTTAAATACAAACAGTGCCCACTTTTGCATCTGAAGGGATCACTCTTATTTGGATAAAGCTCTTCCAAAGGAAGATGTGACAGGGTAATTTACCCCAGACGAACACACTTTCATATGAAATGAAATAAATATTCATCTAGCAGGGCTGGCCCGGAAAAGTTTCAAATTTCTTAATACAGTCCAGCCTGGTATTCCACTCAACAAATAAATGCATTTCATTTAAAGACCAAATTGCTTTTAGTATAGAATCGCTATGCCCATACCATGAAAAGCTGGTAATATTCCCTCATTGATTACCATTTGAAATTTGTGTCTCTGGTTATACTGATGTCACTACACTGTTTCTTTTGAACACAGAAATGGTGTTCCATGTGGGTAGCACGTTCGTCTACCAACTTCCAATAAACGATATCCGCTCCCTCCTTCGTCCTCAAGGCTCACCAAGCTACAGGCAGTGTATTTCCGAACAGTACTTTTCTCAAACTGTGTTCTTACAGTTAATGTGCTAGTACCGTCGGGCAAATTGGTTAAGAGGGGCCAACTACGCACCTGCGGAATGCAGTACTACAGGTAAAAAAGCAAGCTCAACGTAAGAGGCGTCTCATTGTTTCAAAGCAAATATTCACAGAGCAGACTCACGACAAAAGGCAGAATGGATACAAATGGTATTATTTAAAGCTTATGCGTTGTAACCAGAAAAATACTTGCATGACAGTCAAAACCTCCAGCAACACAGCACAAAATGAAACGATCGATTTATTTTGACGGGATACACAATAAGCATGCAGGTAGGCACGGCACTCTAAACATAAGCGATTAATAACTGCCGTGGGACATCACGAGCTGGCAAACCAGTCAGTCTATGCAGTTTCACGAAGGCAATGACAAAGGCACAGAGGCAGTAGGTAGGGATTATCAGGAAAAGTTCGACCAGGACAGAGATGTCGGTTAAAGATCCAGGCAGCAGCAATATGTAGGCAACGGGGCTTCACCGATGTTGATTTCTCTGCAGGGCAGAAATAACATCAAGCCCGAGATGGCAAGAGCATGCTTTGCAGGAAAAGCAAGCCGAGGGTCCACTTTATTGTAACACACGGCAAGCCACCGATTCCCGAGGTAGGTAACACACTGCTTCTGTACACCCTCTGTGCAGAGGTGGGGCTCCCCCGGCACCTCGGCAGACATCCATCTATTTACATATCATTAAAAAAGAGAGAGTGGAGCAAAGTAACAAAAGTACACGTGGGATTTCAGCGAAATGGAATCTGAGATGAGAAAAAACTACTTTGTATGTTACAAAGTAATTTCAACGTCTTCCTTAAGGGAAACAGGGACGGGTGAGAATTTGTACGTTGACTCCGTGACTCACGATAAATGTTAAGATCCCTTTGGGTTTTTTTAAGGATGAAATTTTACCTGATCATTCACGTGAGGGTGGGATCTCATTGTGAGTGAAATTTCCAAAGGCAACTGTCTTATCCCTGGGGGATCATTTTAGACATTTTTAAAAAAATCTCTATGCCGGGATAAAAGGGGCCATTTTCTGCGAACAGAAGCGGTGTTAATTTTGTAGCAATCAACCAAGAAAAGGGCAACAACCGTGGAGAGAAAGAGCAGGATGTACCTGGCAGGACTGTCAACCATGCTGAGTGAAAGGATATCCCAATAGAATTACCCGCCAAGCACGTATACTCCCCAGCATCCTCAAAAGTTACATTCCGAATATAGAGAACCTCAATCTCTTTGTCCGTGGTATTAACACCGGCGGCCTAGAAAACAAGGGAAGCAAGAGAAAAGGCTAGACGACCCAGGAATGATTGTGGAGGGGGCCGTGGAACCATGAGGCATCACACCGGGGGCTCCGGCAGGTGGTGGCCACCAGAAGATTCCGACTGCAGCCCGTCCACAGAGCCCACAACCGAGAGACACGGAACGACACTGAGCAGCTCACCTCCACAGGCCCCGTCACCACACCGGCTTCACCACCTAGACATGCATGCAATCAAACGCATGGAAAAATCAACCCACAGAGATCCATTCTCTTAGCCTTTGTTTTGCTTTGGATTTAGGGATGGTTTTCCAGAAGTATGGCGCCCAAAAGTCCAAGCTGGGTTCTGGTCCTGTTGGCTGCAGACTCCCACCTTGACAAAGGGATGGTTCTGTCTCAGTGACCGTGTTATAAAACAAAACACTGGACACGAGCCCAGGTGGACACCTGGCCTACCCTTCCGGCCCGGTGGGAACCAACCAGGGTGGAACTGCGTGTCAGCTACCAGACTCCAATTTTCACTCCTGCGTAACCATTTTGACATATGTTGCATGGAAAGCAACAGAAGTAGGATCTTGGTAGCAGAGAAACGGGGTGGGTTTTTTTTTTTTTTTTTTTTCATTAATATCAACATTCAAGTGTGGGTGGTGACAAACTAAGGAAGGCAACCTGTTGTTGCCTTTGACAGGGTCCAGCAGTGCACCGATTAAAATGGACTATGCTCGACGATGGGACGGCGAGATCAAGGGCAGTATCTCACGAGCACCAGTCACGCCACCAAGAAGTAATTTTCTGCTGGAACAATCACACAGTGCCGATATTTCTCTACAAATCTGTGGCAGGAGAAGGTACGGATTTGGCTGATATGCAAACGTCACAAATTCAACCAGGCATGCCGGTGTGTATTTAAAATGCAGAAGATGTACAACGATGGGGAATGTGCAGCCCCAACAAGGTTAACCAGAAGGAACGACTTAAAAACTGGGTGGGGGGGGGGGTGGGGGTGGGGGGTGGAAGGCAATCTTTGGAAGAAATTAGAGCAACATTTTGAACATTGTGGGCATTTTTCCATGGCTACTGGCATCATACCAGCTGCATCACCAGAGAAAGATTATTATGAATATACCAAGGCCACAGAGTATCCTATAAGCTGCCTGCAGTCTCTCAAAGCACCAAGTCTTTTCAGCTTCTATATCCAGCCTTCTTTAAAAAACAAAACAAAAAAAGAAAAAAAAAAAAACAAAAAACAAAAAAAACAAAAAAACACAGAACGTTGTTACCTTGCTGTTTGGGCAGGACAGTGAGCCAGGCAGACTGGTTGGCCTGCCCTATATAATTGGAGACCTTACATATATACTCCCCAGCGTCCGCCTCCGTCACATTGAACAGAGCAAGCACTTCTGCATTGGAACTATTTATCCCCGAGTGCTGGAACAGACACAGGAGAACAATATAACGGCCAACCAGGAGGAACTTTGTACCGTCTAGGGTCCCACCACCAATGCACCACAAGAAAACAGCCTCCGTTAGGTCTAAACAGCTGCCTCGATGGGTTGTGGGTTCAGAAAGGTCAAAGTAAGCCAACGGGTGGACAACAGAAGTGACCCCGTGGAGAGGGATGGAAGGGTGTGATGGATACCCAGCAGAATGGACTGGTAGTTCCGGGTTGGTCGTTTTCTAGTTCTTTTGAGCACTGGTATTCTCACTGGTTGGGAGGTCTTAGTGGAGCTACCTATGGTTCTACTGGAAGACTGTTCTTTTTAAGGACGTTCTCTTATGGGCACCCAAATGCGGGAGACACGGGAGGCAGTGGCTGAGAAGAGGGTATACAGACTTAGCTGCCGCTGGCTATCACCATCCTGCAGAGTAAGACAGATCTAAAAAATAAAGAGGCTGATGCCATTAACACGGGGACTTGCAAGGAACGAAATTAAGAAACACAAGGAGAAAGTTTCCTTGTTCAGCATCTCACTAATGCAAAAACACTTTCTGAAGGTTCGTGTCTAAACCACATTTGGATGGATTTCAAAGGGGAAGGAGTTTTCTTTTTGAAGCAAAATGTAAATGGTTTCTAAAAGATGGCTTCTACCACCGGGCCCTAACGTCGTGTTAAGAGAGAACGACATCGGCGTTAACGATGCACACTGGTACAATGCCTAGAGGTCACACAGCTCGTTCCGTGCACGCCATGGCGTGGACCCTGCACAACCACCCTGTCGGGGACCTAGCAGCACAATCCCCGCTTTTATGGATGTGCGGCCGAGCCTAAACGTCTCGTCTGAGATCTCAGGGCTGATAAATAGGTGAATTATTCTGACTCCAACTAGAATAGCCCTGCCAGCACCCCGTGGGGTCCCTTCTGCAATTTTAGTAGCAAGTCTAATAATCTGCTCATTCCCGAAACACACTCTCTCCTGGCCGGTCCAATAAGAGCATCATTTTCTCACACCAACAGGAAATCAAAGAACCGGTCCCCGAGTCCACGACGGAGACCCCAGGAGTGGAGTCCCTTCAGATTCAGAAAGTCCTCACCTTCAGAACCTTGAGGTAGGGTAGCCCGTCGGGTCCGTATTTGCTGCCGTTCTTTTCCACGTGTTTGATCCACTGAATGTGGGGCTGGGCATCGCTGTACACTTTGCAGACAAACTCCACGTCGCCTCCGACCACGGTGGAGGCATTGGCAGGCAGTCCAGCCTGGAGGATGGGCCGGTGTGGTGATCGCTCTGAGGGAGAGAGGGAGGGAAGGGGGAGCGGGGACGGGGCAGGGGGAGGTGGGGGAAGACGGATAAATGAGTTGTGTTGTCCAGAAGGCTGTTCGTGAACGCAAGCCAAAAAGGCCTCAAGTCTGCTGGCTGACTCCTTTGAAATAACACCGCGGCCCAATGCATAACAAAAACGACTTCAAAGGAGCCTGCTGGAGCACGACCCTTGTAAAAAGAATACTTATTTAGAAAACAGAGAGAAGAACTGCTTGTATCTCAACTTATTGGTTGTCCGTGGCCACCTACCCAACAAGGGAGAAGGTTCTGACAATCGAAAGACAACGGCAGGGGAACGGGGGCCCCTTCGCGGGTCCCACTTGGGATCATATCGGAGACTCACGCTGACCATAAGCTTCACGTCGCAGGCAAGGGACAAGACAGAGGCGCCCTGAACACCCAAATGGCTCCCAGACACGGTAGCTCCGGAAACGTCTCTAAGATGCTCTGAGAAGACTTCACTTCTTGTTTTGAAAAGAAAAACTGAACGCTCAAGCTCCAAGTCATGAACTCCTGAATGAACAACCAGATTCATCTCTTTTCAACGGATTTACTCCATTTTATTCTTTATTCACCCATACGTGGGGGAGGGGCAGAGAGAGAGAGAGAGAGAGAGAGAGAGACAGAATCCGAAGCGGGCTCCAGGCTCCGAGCTGTCAGCACAGAGCCCGGCGCGGGGCTCGAAACTCACGGACGGAACGCGAGATCACGACGTGAGCCGAAGTCGGACGCGTAACCGACTGAGCCGCCCAGACACCCCATAAGTAGACATCCTTTATTCAGACGCGGCACCCAAAGAAACAGACAGACATCAGTTCCCCAATCCTGGTGATGTGCTAGGCCACGTTCGAGAAAGCCCCATCGAGGGTATGCTTGCCACCCTCACACGCCTTGCCTCTCTCTCTAGGAAAAGAGTTCTCAACAAAAGACACCCCTCGTCTTACACCTGGCAAAGTTCCTCTCCGGCTTAGAGGTGGTCTGTGCGGAAGTCCCACAGAGGCAACCGTGTCAAGGTTCGTGAGACGTTGTACACAAGAGTCCCCAAGAATCTGGTAGTAACAGACCAGCCTGCTGTGTGATCCTGCCCACAAAGGCCCTAGGATCACAAAGCGGCTGGAATCCTCCTACGTGGCAGTTTGGGCGAGAGCCACACGTACCCAATCCCCCATCCGCCGACCCACAAACGTTATTACCCCGTCCCCGTGTACATGCACGTGTGAGTCAGCCTCCTTATCTCTGTCCACACCGCAGATACCACCGCGTTGAACCCCAGCTTAGAAAATGGCCAAGGGAAATAAGGAGATCCCAGCCGACCCGCCACACCAAGGATGCCTCCACCCTGCCCCTGGGTATTCCTGTGCACTGGGCTGGGAATAGCAAGTTAGAATGATAGATATCTAAGTGCTTCTATATTTGGGCCTTTCAGATGAAAATATCATTTAGTGGAATTTGTTGGACACGAGCCAGACCATGTGCAAATTGATTTTACTGCACAAGCCTGTTGGTCTTTAAAAACGTAAGGAAAAAAAAAAAAAAAAAAAGAATAGAGAAAGAAAAAACGCTAGTGGGCTACTCTTAGCACATTTCATTCCAGAGTCTCCCATCACTTCACAGACACCTACGTTTTCACATTAAAAAGATAAGGATTGCAGAGCCTCCAAAGAAGCCATTCATTTGCCTGACATTACCCTGTAGGCTACGCAAAGAACCCAGAAGTCCTGGTTTTGTGGGCAGAAAACCTCAAAGCTGGGATCCCTTCAATCACCAGAAACCCTCCCTCTTCGGCTGATATATCATCCCAGGAATGGGCCACAGCAAGCCTCCCGGTCAGGTCTGGCGGCCAGCTGGATGCCACGGGGACCCGGCTTGCAGCTGGCAGGGACAGGTCTGGTTTAAATCCCGGCTAGCCCCATCCACGTGAGAAGAACAGAGTGAAGTCCACACATGCACTGTCCTCGCCAGGCCTCCTCCCAAGAGACGCGGCGGGAGGGGATCTGTCCTCCGGGCCGGATGCTGCCAGCCAAGCTCACGAAATACGCTCCTTTTCTACATACCGAATGTTGAGGAGGTTTCCTCGTTGCCAGAGAGAAGTGACTTTTAGGTATCAATTCATGCTCTGGCTCGGCGTTCCAGTTTTGTGTACATGTGCTTGTGTGTTTTCAAGATAAATATTTACAGTGGACCGAAATATTTATTCTCGGAAACAAAGGTACTGTAAAATCTTAAATGTCATGAGCCAGATCAGCTGAATTTCAAACCGAGTTCTCCGTCTTAAACATACTTGTTTCTAATAAATCGTTTCACAAGCAAACATTGTGCACGTAATACCAAATAATGATGTCCTGTGAACAATGGTTGCTTTCAGACCGCCCGGCATCTCTGGCTTGCGCCAGCCTTCAGCAGGGAATGTAGTCACTGGGGCAACACTGGCAGGGCCCGCTACAGACCTGCAGCCTTGTTTTACTTGCGGTCGACGTGCCGCTGCGTTCCAGTTATTAAGTTATTCCATTGCTATCTTGACTATTTTCACCAAAAAAAAAAAAAAAAAAAAGCCTCTGCAATGGCTTAATGTTATTGCATTTGCAAATTACAACACGCCAAAGTTGCCGGCTTGCAGTCTCGAATTTATCCTCTCGAATTTTCTCACCTTATACAAAATAACCCCTTAACCACCACCCCCCCCCCCCCCCCCCGCACCTCCCTGGCTCCCTCCGCCCTTTCTCACTTTGCGTACAAAAACCGGCAAGCGGGATCGCTCTGTAATCGAAACCTTACACCGTCTTCCAAAACTTATTACAGCTGCCTTCGGTATAAAATGAAACCTTAGAGAATGTTATTTAAAATGTTTTTAAAAAGTCAGTAGGCCTCATGTTTCGTTTCTCCACATCAGGCTTTGATTTCCTTTGCAACCTTATTCTCTGCCCTTAAACAAGTCAGAGAGCAGGCCCCAAACATCTTGGAAAAGGTCCCGGGATGCCAGCATCTACAAAGCATGGTACGGCTCATCTCAGATCCTGCAGCCATCACTCTTCCCTGGTGTCTGTCAGACCCGTCCGAGCAGTGGTCAGCAGTAGGGGGGAGGACAGAAATTAGAACAGGAGTTCTCACCCTGGGGTGAGAGCGGGACACAGGCAGTGGCTCCCGCAGAGGTGAGACCTCCGTGGCCAGGCCCCAGTGGGCACCTGGGAAATACCACAGGAACAGGACAGTGATGGTGGCATAAGGACCCTCCACAGCCAGTGTGCTCTCCCCCAACCTCACCAGGCCCTGGGCAGAGCAAACTCCTCAGGTTCCCAGCGCTTTGCACAACAAGCCGATGTAAAAAAAAAAAAAAATAATAATAAGTCAATGAATTATCTCTGGATTAGAGAATAAAACTCAGAGCTGGCCCATCTGTTTTATTATATTTTTTAATGTTTACTTATTTTTGAGAAAGACAGACGGGGCACGAGCAGGGGAGGGGAAAAGAGAGAGGGAGAGACACAGAATCCGAAGTGGGCTCCAGGCTCCGAGCTGTCAGCACAGAGCCCGACACGGGGCTCGAACCCACGAACCGTGAGATCACGACCTGAGCTGAAGTCGGACCTCAACCCCCTGAGCCACCCAGGCACCCCTGGCCCATCTCTTGTTCTTCTACATGATAACAAAAATCACAGCTTCTCCACCAGGAAGGATTTACAGTTTTGGGCAAGGTTCTCTTACAGCATGTTTAACTCTCTGATCTTATATAAAACAGATTCTTTTTTTTTTCTCTCTTTGCAGGGGCAGTGAAATAAATATATGGAAAACAGAGAAGCTGATGAGCAGCTCACCCCTGTGCCCTTATGGAGGTTTTTAAAAAAATACCCATTCTGAGTTGAGCAGGTTGCACAAAGACAGTGCCCGGACCTGGAACGGGGTCGAGAACCTTCAAAAGAGCAACTCTAAGGCCCCTGCGTGAATTCCGACTTGAGACGGGATGGAAAGCACCCCACAGGGTGCCGAGAAGGCAGCTGGCTGCACTATTGGAACGAGGTCCCATCAAATCAGTGCATAGTAAACACAGGCTGATGCGCTTTAAAAAACACATTCTCTCCTCCGCGTTTTCGCTCACCCCCCCGTGTCAAGAGCTCCGAGTGAGTCCACTTCCCCAAAGCAGAAGGCCCAGCGGCTAGGAGTCTCCACTTCGAGACTGACCTTCTCAAGTCCTGCTCCAAAGCTCGGAGCCACAACCAGAAAGAGCGGGCGGAAAAACAGCCTGCTTCGCTCCACGAGGTAATTACGGCGAAAGAGAGAAAAATACCTGAGTGACAAAGAATAAATCTTTGTTAATTGACCACTGAAACTTTATAACATGCCAGTCCCTCCTCTGGACATAATAATATGTTGGCTCGTAAGAGATCTACAACTTTTGCTCTGACATAGCAAAGGCCATAAAAAACGTCCAGCGAGCATGTCTACAGGCTCAGTAAATACGCATCCCGGGGATCAGAAGGAGACCGGGTTCTTAAATTACACCTATAAATTAATCAAGCCCAGAGCTGCTGGTTTCCCAGCACACATTGGTCTCCTGAGCATTTCTCCCCAAAAGTGTAGCCGCGCTTGCCACAAAGAACCGTTTCGAAGCTGCTCTCTCAGCAGCAAAATGCCAAGAGGCTCAAATCACACGGAGTGCCCCGTATTGATCTGGAAATAGCACGTCTCCTGCTCTGGGGCACCCACTCACTCACGGAGCGTGGAGAACCTTGCCTGCTCCGTCTTAAAATTGAAATCAAAACGTAGCTACCCTTCGTCTAAAATGGCAGTTTCTGAGCCACTCCAAGGGGTCTGGATGGGGAAAGAACGTTCTACAACTTGGGAGGACAAGTGAAAACACCAGAGAATGCTTTTCCTAAAGCCCAGCCTCGCTTATTCTCTGAAGAGTAGGCAGTGGTCGCTTTTGTTGCATAAAAACACACTAAACCAGTTGGCATGAGGTGATCAAAGCCCTCTGAAGTCTGAGGCACCCATTAGCCTGCCAAAGACCTCGTGCTAATTACAATTAGCAGAAGGAGCGCGTTGCCTTGTCAAGATTCTACCTGATGCACTCATCCCAGACGGGACCGATCTAGTAGGGTTCCGAGTTTTGTGTCCCCGAACTTTTCTCCAGCCTCTCGAAATCAGCACAAAGGGAGGTCAGAACTAAAACTGATCAGGAGGAAAAGGCCAGGTTTGGAGGGAAGGCAACAGGAAGGGAGGAGCACACTTTTAGAAACAGTCCAAGTACCTGTAGCTCTTCCGTCACCTTCCAGAACACAGGAGTGGCCTGGGAGACGGAGCACCCAGAATAACTTTTTAAAAAAGAAAAAAAAAAAAATGCACGTTTGTCGGAGGTCACCAGTTTGTTGCTCTTTCTCTGTCCTCAGCTTAGCTTAGCCTCATTTGCCTCTTGCCTGATTCTGGAAGTCTCGCAGAACTGGGCTGGGTGGGGATCTAGCTTCCTCCAAAACATACGCCTTTCTCCTACAGAGACACCAAAGTCTGCACACCAAGCTCGTCCGGGGAAAGCCCGAGTGTCTCCCCTCCAGCGCCGAAGTCCCTCGGTGACTTCTGGGGGCCGCACCACGTGAAATGCTAGAAGCAAAACACCACTAATTCCTTTGTGCTTGCTCGATGAGGTGGACAGCGGAGTGAAGTTCTGGCCGAGGCTGGGCGGCCTGGGAAGACCAAAGCAGGTGGAGGCAAAGCGCCTTCCCTAATTAATGTCACAGACGGTATTATGTGGCTGGGGGCTGAGTGGCTTCTACCAGCTGGGTGTCAATTTAGGTCTTCTTGGGCGAATTACAGGAGGAGGGCTGTGTGTCATTTACACGCCAAATGTTACCCTGAGCTCTGTGCCTTCCAGAGTGAAACCGGAACGGTAGACGCTCAGGTGACCATAAAGTTATGTCAAAGTTAGATTCAAAAGCGGCCTTCCTGGGCGGCTCAGTCGGTTAAGCGTCCGACTCTCGATTTCGACTCCGGTCCTTACGTCGCGGTTCGTGAGTTTGAGTCCCGCATCAGGCTCTGCACCGCCTGCTAGGGATTCTCTCTCTCTCCCTCTCTCTCTGCCCCTCCTCTGCTCTCTCTCCCTCAAAATACATAAACTAAAAAAAATTCAAAAATGCCTTTTCTTTAGTTAAAAGCAGACGTGGCTCTGGGATGATGAAAAATTCTGGGGATTAGACGGTGGCGATGGTTGTGTAACCACGTGACTGTATTTAATGCCACTCGGCTGTACCTTCAAAAGTGGCTAAAATGGTCCATTTCGTTGTTATGCACACCTTGCCACAATTTTTTTTTTTAAAAAGAGAGAAGCGGCAAAGGTGACGTGATCACAGAGTGAACAAGATCGATTTCTAGGGTCACGGAAAACCTACCTCCTCAATTAGTTAAGTGTATTTATCTTGTCCCGTTTACTGACAGCTTTTCTCTGCCCTGACACAAAGGACTCCGCACAAGGTCCCTCCCCATCTTGAGCTTGGTTTTCACGCTGATGCAAAACTCAGACGTCAGTCTCCCCAGGCTCGCTCCAGTGGCGCTGGGGTAAACACAGCTGAGCGCGGTCACGCTGGGAGCCACATCACAGAGCCTCAGCACCACGCCACGAGCCACGGGGGGCAGGGGGCTGCGACATCTTTCAGGAATGCCAAGATTATCAGCCGGAGTCTGCATAGCTGGGTTTCCTCCCTGGGAAGAGTATGACGGACATGTTTTTTCAAAGTCCCGGAATTAAACATACC
Source organism: Leopardus geoffroyi (assembly GCF_018350155.1). Classification (NCBI taxonomy): domain Eukaryota; kingdom Metazoa; phylum Chordata; class Mammalia; order Carnivora; family Felidae; genus Leopardus; species Leopardus geoffroyi. The sequence goes on from NC_059334.1 coordinate 78,101,025, forward strand.
TTTTGCTGAACTCCCAAAATCAGAGTATCTTCTCTCAAACGGTTTGCAAAGAAGCTTAAAATCAAATCACTGGGGGGCGCCTGGGTGGCGCAGTCGGTTAAGCGTCCGGCTTCAGCCAGGTCACGATCTCGCGGTCCGTGAGTTCGAGCCCCGCGTCGGGCTCTGGGCTGATGGCTCAGAGCCTGGAGCCTGTTTCCCATTCTGTGTCTCCCTCTCTCTCTGCCCCTCCCCCGTTCATGCTCTGTCTCTCTCTGTCCCCAAAAAATAAATAAACGTTGAAAATCAAATCACTGGGGAGTCCCCCAAATACAGCAGCGCTCACAGTGAAGCTTTTTATGTCGAAGATATTTTTGTCGACACCAAAGAGGGCCCGGTTAGTCTACCTCTGGAAATCGGTCCCAGAAAAATGGTCACCCGGGTGGCCAACAAATGGATGTGTGCAAAGCTTGTCAGGGTGGCCTCTTCTGTAATGGGAAAACAGCCTAAGTCTCCACCCGGGGGAAAATGATTAAGTAAATTAGACTCTATCCAAGACAGAAGAGCATACGGGTCACTAATAATAATGAAATCATCGATATGTACAGACACGAGAAGATGTCTACAAAAATAACGTTCGCAGGCTTCATCAACTTTCCTCATTCAAAAGGCCTTAATTCTAGAGGAAGTCAAGAAAACTCTACCACGCTTACCTCTTAGCTGTTTTATTTTGCTCCTGGGGTGGTTCAAACAGAAGTAAAAGCTTTCAGCCCATCTGAGCAAACAAGAAATGCCTCCCTTTGGTACAAAGTACACGAAATGATAAAACCTCACTGGTCTTCCTAGAGGCAAACTCAGACACTGAAAATAGAAGGGATTCTGGATACTCCTTGCCGGAAGCATCACCAAAAGAGAAGCTTCCAAATGGTCACCGAGCTCATGGAAGGCTCCACTTCTCACTTTCTGAGCCAGATGAGATGCCGCAAGGCAGCCTGCAACCCTCCCTACCAAACGTTCGGGGATAGTGTCATACATTCTGTTGGCCAGAAGGTAAAATGTAAAGGACTAAATCCTTGACTTTTCTGCCCCGGTCCAGAGTGTAGACTGAACCCAATAAAATGAGGAAGGACTTCCTTTTTCAAAGAAAGCACAACTGCCTAACGATCCTTCCAGAATAACATCCGATGCCTGTCTAGCGAAACACCACTTTTTCTTTTTGAGGGGAAATATGTCCAGGGCACAATGTGGCCCATCGATTTGCATACTTCTTTGGGATAGAAATATGTGTGAGAGAACCCTAGAAGGAGGAGGCTCTGCGAGAAAGAAAGAAAAAGTGGTTCTCTCAAGATCCAGGAATCTCCATCGATACCTACCATCTCACTGTGGCACTCTGGGGTCTTCTGTGCTGTGACCGTCAACTGACTGTCACCCCGAAGGCCAGCCACAGGCTGCTTTCCCAGACAGGATTAACCAATCTAGAGGGCTCTGCTCAAACCAATGAGGTTCTCGCCTCCTCAACCTCTCTCTTCTCAGAAGGAGAAGCAGGAAATCTTCCCCCTCACAACACCAATACCCCCCCACCCAGCCATCTCTTCCCCACCTCCCACCTGCGTTTGATGTCACTAATGGTGGAAAGATGCGACAGGAGCTCTGGAAGCCGCCTGTCCCCATGGAGCCTGCCCTCTAGGTTGGGAGCCCCTTCTTCTTACAACACGGGGTCGTTTCTGCCCTGCCCGCCCCTGACTGTGAAAACACACCAAACACAAACTCAGCACACACAGCAGTGGGCTCTTCTCAAGGAGGAGGAGTCCAGAGAGGCACTCTGGTGGAGGCGGCATTTAAAACAGGAAGAAATCTGATGGCATTGCCAGATTTACATCTTAATGAGAGTTGACTGTAATACTTCCCAACGGGGGTCTCCTGGTTTAAAAAGGTGACTAGAAATGGAGGCCGTACGGAGTTTGGAGAGAAACCCTGAAGAGGTCTTGCTTCACAATTTGCTGCGTTGGGGCGCCTGGGTGGCTCCGTCGGTCAAGTGTTCAACTCTCGATTTCGGCTCAGGTCACGATCTGGCGGTTCGGGAGATCGAGCCCTGCGTCCGGATCTGCGCTGACAGCACGGAGCCTGCTTGGGATTCTCTCTCTCTGCCCCTCCCTCTCTTTCTCTCTCAAAGTAAATTTTCAAAATTAAAATTAAAAAAGAAAAGAACCTGCCGTGTCAAGAACCACAAACTCCAAATGTTAAGTAACTCGAGAAGCCGTTTTTCCCATTATTCTAATTCGGCACAGTTCGAGCTCATACTGGGCACCGTGACTGGCATCCGTGGACTTACGTCTTCGGGCCGGGACTCCTCGCTGACGCTGGGACAGCAGCAGCTTTCTCCCCACGCCCTGCCCTGCCCTACACTTCCCTCCGGGTACCGTCGAGAGATCCCTCTTCTTTTTTTTTATTTTTTTATTTTTTTTATTTTTGGGACAGAGAGAGACAGAGCATGAATGGGGGAGGGGCAGAGAGAGAGGGAGACACAGAATCGGAAACAGGCTCCAGGCTCTGAGCCATCAGCCCAGAGCCCGACGCGGGGCTCGAACTCACGGACCGCGAGATCGTGACCTGGCTGAAGTCGGACGCCCAACCGACTGTGCCACCCAGGCGCCCCGAGAGATCCCTCTTCTTACAAAAAAACTCTGTAAGACGGTAACTTGTCTGTAACGCTTTCACATCCTCTTTGCCCACACCATAGACCCAACGCCAAAGAGGAGGCAGGAGATCAAATATTAACCTTCTCCCCCAGCCACCTCTGCCGGGACCCCTGCCAGAACCGAAAGCAATCCACAAGGCTTCCTTCCTCAACTATGGGGCAGAGGGCAACTGATGGCTTGCGAAGAGCATGGCGAAAACACTGACATCACCGCCCACGGTGCCTAGGACGAGCAACTTCTTCCCGGTAGTGGTGTGGCAGGAACGCACTTATTTGCTGGCCGGTACGTTGGGAGTGAGGCAGCTGCCCGCTGACCAGCTTTTGCCCCCTGCAATCCCGGTTGTGAAGCAGGTATAAACATCTGCTCCGTAGTAACCAAAAGCTCATTGAACAGTAGCTCAAAAGAAGTTTTGAAATCTCCGCCCTGGAGGAAAGGAGAGGGGAGGAGGGACCACTCCTTCAACCAAGGCTGCACGGAATACACCTGTCTCGGCCCAGAGATCCAAGAGGAGGTGTGGACCACCTCATGATAGTGACTAAGAGTCAAATCCTACGGTCCTATTATTTAAAAGCACTGCCCCCGGGGCGCCTGGGTGGTTCGGTCGGTGAAGCTTCTGACTCTTGAGCTCAGCTCAGGTCATGATCTCACAGTTTCTGGAGTCGAGCCCCACTCAACTCTGCGCTGACAGTGGGGAGCCTGCCTGGGATTCTCTCTCCTTTCTCTCTGCCCCTCCCCACGCGCGCTGTGCTCTCCCCACCCCCAAAGTAAATAAACATAAAAAAATAAAATAAATAAATAAATAAAGCACTGCCCCCTACTACCTCAACCCCCTCCAGGGGGGCTAGGCTTCCACCCTCACCTTACAGACAATGGAACTGAGGCTCAGAGGCTCCTGGACTTCTGACGCCATAGAGCTACCGAAGCTGGAAACGAATGGCAACGTCTCCACCGTGTCATTCCCCGCCGAGGTGCGTCCAGCAAGGGCTGGAGCGTCATGGGGGCTGTGAGTGGCAACGGGCAGGAAGAAGAGAAGGAAATGCGGCCAAAGGACTGTGCTTCCTATTCGACCCTGCTGGGCTCCATGACTCTACATTAACAAAACAAGCCTCCTTATAAGCACGGCGCTCGCTGTGACGTATTACCTAGCATGGCACCCCAGCCCCCTGTCAACAGGGGGCTTTCTATCCCCCTCTGGCGAGATTTCACAACCCGAGAGCTGGCACGCAGGACCAAAGTCAGGGTAGACACCGCGTCTTAAACCCAGAGCAAGAAAAGGAAAGAATCGGTCGGCGGCAAGATGAACACGGAAAATCAAATGAGGCCTGGCCAGGAAGCGTCTAGGTCAAGACGCTTCAAGTTCAGAACGCCCAGGGGCTCTGTGGGACTGAGGCTGGTGGACGCCAGGGAAATGCACACACGTGGCAACTCAGAAAGTGACAGCCCGGCGTTCAAGGCGCTAAAATCTCTGGGTGCGCTGTTTTGTGTGGTTAATGCCACCTAGGGTCACCCCTCATCAAACAGAGAAACAAAAGCTTTCGTCTAGGAGCCACGGTGTGGCAGAAAACACGGACAGAGTGTGGTCTTCTGTCAGGAGCAAGTGAGCAGGAACGATCCTAATTTTGAGTTTCGGTAATAACACCAACCAGTTAATCAACGAGGCCACGATTTCATTTACGTAAACGCTACTTTGTTCCCAACCCGAGAAAGATTCCAAAGTTCATCCCGGACAAGTGTAAGGGTCCCCTGAGGGACTCGAACCTGCCTCGGTCGCCCTTCTTCTGCTCAGGGATCACACTGGAGGCTTTGTCTTCCCAGGACAGAGGCTGCCCCAAGCAGTAAACAATTTACGCAATTTCTCCTTCTCCCACTGGGGATGGGCCGCCAAAGGCTCAGAGTGCCAGGTGTCAGCCTCAGAGCCAGGCTTATCAGTCAGTGCCTGGAATAACAGACTCTTCATTCCTCCCGAGTACACACCGGAGGGGGGAGGTTAGCACTGGGACAGATTCCTTCGGCTTTCAGGCCCCGTCCCATCACGCCCAGAGCCCAGTTACAGCAGATTTATGTCACGGACTAGTCGACAGCAGCCTTCTGGTCTCCTGCTGAGCAAGTCAGGGCTGGTGAGGTGGCCTCAGTGACCCTCCACCCAGCCAGAGGGATGCTTGGCCGCTGACTGGCTCCCAACTGTCTACTGAGACACTATCTAGCGGTTATAGTGCTCTTGTCCTAGGGGAGGAGAAATCTCTGGAAAGTCAGATAGAGGGTAATCAGCAAATCCAGAGGCACTCACTGTTTCCAACCTCTGCCCCCCAAATGCCCAATACCAGGTGAAAAGCTCAAAACTTACAGTCTCTGGGATTGCAGAATTGGGACACCCAAAGGGAGGAAAAGTTCGTAACTCAAAGCCAAAGGGTGTCTGAGGAAGGACGAGCAACTCGTCCATTCAATACCTTCATCTCTCTCTCTCTCTCTCTCTGTTATTTTGCAACAGAGCTGAACGTGGGGTGGGGATAACAGCAGTACCTTTTCAGAGTCTTGCAGTGGTCCCTGCTGGTCCACACCACAGGACACCAAAAACAGAGACCTCTATGTGTGGTGCTTGGAGCATTAACCTAGGCTTTAGGACACCGGATGGAGACCCCAGATCTAGGGTTCAGTTCTCGGCAAATAAATGCCTCACCGCCCCCCACTCCCCAACTTGATGTTCCTCAACTGTAAGAGGGCTGACAGGTGAAGGCGGAGGCCAGCTTGAAGAACCCGGGCTCTCAAACACCACGATCTTCCTCTGCATCCTGATCAGTCCTGGGACAGCCCTGATGACCACGTTAACCAAAGGCGTAACCCAGCAGGGGCCCCACCTGTTGGTCCCAGCACGGCATTCGGTTTATTTACCAGAAGGTAAGTTAAACCTATTAAAAATGCCCTTTTTTAAAAGTTAACTTTGAAAGACAGAGAGGGAAGTGCAGAGAGAGGGGGAACAGAGACTCCCAAGCAGGCTCTGCCCTGACAGCAGAGAGCCGGATGCGGGGCTCGAACTCATGAGCTGTGAGATCACGGCCTGAGCTGAAGCCACCAGATGCCCCCAAAATGCCCTCCAACCCTCCAAAGAGTCCCGGTTTGAGGGGAGAAAATCAGCATTTGTTGTTGGCCCCAGGATGCCAATTCGGTGTTTTCATCTGTTAACCCAACTGATGCCTCATAACCACTGTCGTGGGTTGAACTATGCCCCACCCCCACCCCTCCAAAAAGAGGAGTCCGTGTCCTAACCCCTGGAGCCTGTGACTGTGACCCTACTTGGAAACAAGGTCCTTGTAATTAACTGAGGGATCTTGAGATGACACTACCCTGTTCCGAGGGCAAGGCCTGAAATCCAGTGACAGGTGACACCTGTGAGCCACAGAGAGGAAGGCCACCGGAAGGCAGAGGCAGACGCCGGAATGACAAGTCACAAGCGGAGAGCTGCTGATGGCCACCAGAAGGCCACCAGAAGCCGGGGAGAGGCGTGAAACAGATCCCCCTCCCCCCCGCCCCCCTCCCCACCCCGCACAGTCTCCAGAAGGACCCAACCCCACTGAAACCAAAGGTTCAGGATGAGTCCGAGGCCGCAGCTTCCTGGGGACAGAGGCCCCGCCAGAATCCAGGACTGCAGCATCCTCCGAGGAGCGATGGCCGAGACCCGCCGGCTCTCTGAGGAGGGCCTGTCTCACTATCGGCACAATTACCCAGAAGCGGTGCTTCACGCTAATTTTCCCCTGCAAGTAAATGGCTGAAAAATAATGGTGTCAATTTTAGTGAGGATCAAGCAAGGCTCCCGAAAGAGCACCCGTAAACGAGAGCCCTTCCCTCACACATGACAATGGCTGGCCGCTTCGTGCCCGAGACACAAGAATGTCACTTAAATTACACGGCTTTTACGTGGAAGTCCTTATGGGGAATGCCGTTCCAAGGAAGGATTTCAATAAAAAGATCTCACCCATGTTGATGCTTCGTAATATCTGAACCGCAACCCTATGTAGCATAGCAACAAAAGTAAACCCTCGGAGAAATGTGAACGGGAACAGGACTTGACTTTCGCTGGGAAAGAGGCTCCGGTTTTTCCGGGAGACGCGGACGTGGCCGAGAAGCGGTGATCACGGGGTGGAATCCTGCACTTGGGCCGCGGGGCCACCAGAAACTCGTTGTTCGGGCCTGAATTCCCTTTTGTCGCCACTCACGGAGACGTTCAGAACGACCGCCTGCCAACCCTGTAAGTCTACATGAGACTCTCGAGCTGACTCACTTCTTATTTTATGAGTGCTTCTCAAAGCAATTACTGGGGTTTTGAGCAAAGATGAGAGTATTTCACACCTCCGTCTTTCCTGAAAATGTCTTATACTCCACTGACTTTTGGCTTCTATTTATAAAGAAGGTTCAAGGCTTGGAAAATTATTAGGGGTTGAGCTTTAATGGATATTCCCAACCAGCATTGTGTCATTATTGGCCCACGTTTGGCTGGGCAATCTCCCAAATTTGTGACATAATCGGGCCTTTCTCTGCATTCATTACTCCATACGCTCTATGCTCCTCTCTACATTACACCACTGAATCATACGCTCTTTTCAACAAGACTGACTGCCAGGGGATTAACATTAGACAGCACAATTCCATTATTCAGCAGCCCAGTTCAAATCCAACCCTAAAACTGTAAGAGAGATTTCAGGGCTTCACAGAGATGAGCTGCCAGAAAGCTCAAAGGAGAGGTGGGGGGGAGGGGCTTTTGAATGTTTTACATAACAACTCAACCTAAAACCTGCTAGGAGCCAGAGCCCGTGGCTGGGGTGGCCAAGCTGACAGGGGATTCCTGGAATGGTCCCCGACCGATCCCAATGAACAATCTGTAGACCTACACAGCCATGAGCCCCGCGGATTGCTACAGCACAATTGTCTTATTCGCACAATAAACTGCTTGTTTCAAAATTAGGCATTGAGAACTTTTAGCCCCCGCACCTTCTTTCCTTAAATAGAAACACTTTCGTGTCAAATTCAGGAGATGTGAGGCCCAATGTGAATTCCACGTTGTGTGCTTAACCAACAGATTTACGGCACATCGATGCCAAAATAAATGTTCACCATTTTCGTCCCATATTTGAGCATTCCTTCTTTGTGTTTGATTTGTAAAATATCTGTACGTAGTAACTCCCACTAAGAAACCTTCCATGAGTATCTCTGTGAGAAAAGAGGGTTCTGGAACTCAGTCTTTTATGAATGCCCACAGGAGCAACATTATGTGAAAGCAACCAAATTTCACAGTAAGGCTTCTGAAGGACAAGAACTTTTTTCACTGAGTCCTTACGTACACATGGAAATAAAGACGATCTCATGCTTTCCTAGGGGGAGTTCCTTCTGGATTTAATTTAACTTGATAGAAAATCTAAATGGCTTCTGTTTAATTTTCAGTTAACCTAAAACTTCCATTAGCCAAAATCTATGAAATGTGGTTAGTCAAGCTTTTGGAAGGTTTCTTAATGGTTCTTTGGGCAATTCTGGTATCTGTGGAGCCTCTCTTCAAAGAGTTTATAGTTTACTGAAGGAGAAGAAATGCCCACATATGAAATAATACTAGCGACACACGCATAGAAAATGATGGAGGAAAGCCTTCGTTCACAGACACGGTGGCGGGGCAGGAGTCTGTGGAGAAACAAAGGGTCACGTTAAGGCAAAAATCAATCAAGGTGAGCTTGAACTTGAGGCCTTGGGAGCTGGCAATGTGCAAGTGGAGAAGGGCGAACTGGTTAGCTAACCCCCAGTCAGGTCAGGTGGTGATGCCGTGAGTCAGGGTGGAGGATAAGGCAGAGCAACGATGGATCGTGCCAAAGAAGAGATCTTAGCCCACCATCCCTGCAACAAGGAGACACATCCTAGGTACCTCCAGTCCTCCAACAAGACAGAGAAACACCCTTCCTTTATCAGTTACAACAAAACCCATCATAATGGGCAAGATAGGAAGACATTTGAATTCCAGGACAACAGCCTATTGATCTTAAGACATCTAATTAAAGTAGCCTACCTATCTGAGCACTTAGATAAAAAGGAATTTACAAGCCCATATACACAGTTCCCTTTCCACGGGAGCTGAACCCACAGTAGAGCACTGAATGACTTTCTTCTGATGGAAGTGAAGGGCCTCTGGACACTATCCTTCCTCCAGCCAGCTACAAGTTCAGTCATCACAATACCTTTTCCTTTACTCTTTAGCCAGCATTGCCCAATTGCCCTTCTTTGGATAATGCTGCCTCCCTTTTAAAAACCAAGTTCTCCTAGCACGTATCTGTACCCTTTCCCTGAATAACACGAACGTTCTTAAGAGTAATGCCGGCTTTCAGAGTGCCAACACATCTCACACCACGTCCATTTCACCCAAAACGGTGCTAGGGAACCAAGAGGATCACACAAAATACGTAAAACATGGCTAATCGGGAAACAGGAACGTCGTCAAATGACGGAAGAATCCTTCTCAAACAACAGCTTACATTCAGAAAGAAGGAAAACGAACCAACGGTTTCTCTCCTTAAACCATGGGAGGAACCAGACTCACTTTCGCGGGGTTAAATGAGTCAAGCTGTAGCAGGCGGGCGTACAGCTGTCCCTCGGGGAGAAGCAAACTCACCAACGACATCAAGGTGGTACGTGTGATTGATAGAGCCATACTCGTTCTCCACCACACAGGTATAATTGCCTTTGTCAGATGGGACCACGCTCTCCATAATAAGACTCCAGTGCTGGTTCCGTACCTGAAAAGATCAAAGGAAAGGTGGTTATTTAACAATCTTAGCATAAATTACCAGGTACTCTGCCATCTTGATTTAAAAAGAAGTTGGAGGAGACAAGGAAGGTAGAGAAGAATCACCTGAATTGTCAATTTCCCTCGTACTAAGCACACAGAATGGAGCCAAACGAAAACAATCATTATCGTCATGGTGAATGTCGAGCAAGGGGGATACTGACATGTTCAGATATGCAAGTGTAGGGAGTGAGGCTGTCGATGAAGGATGGGTTCCTCCAGGAGCGGCCAAATGGCCAGACCATTGGCCTGCAACGGTATCAGCAGGGGAGCCGAAAGGTCGCTCATCCACTAGGAAGCCTCAGGCCCCACAGCGCCAAGGAACCACTTAGAGCCAGCACCAATGAGCACCTGCTGTATGCCAGGATTACTGTGCATATTCTGTTCGGCCTCAGCTAATGTGATTCTCCCAAGGAGCCCACAAGCTAGGTACTGTACTGCTCCTGGAGCCTTCCAGTCTGAAAACCTGCCATTTCTTCCCCCATCACCCCCAGATGCTGTCTGGAAGCCTCAAGAAGTTTCAACTGGGAACACAGGCCTGCCCCTCCCACCTCTGGCAATGCCTAAATAGATGCTACATGTTCCCGAGAGATATACTCAGAATGCCAAATATGGGAGCAATGAATCCTTAGGAAACCTAAGTTGTATATCCGTCTGCTTACAAACTCCTTGAGACTTTTCAGAGAGATAAGCGGCACGCGTGAAAGTAAGTTATTGTGATTCCCACCCACCGTTCTGTCAACATGCGAACAGACTAGACTCCAACATTCGCACCTGGCTTTTAAAATATTTTAATAGACTCAAACTTTCAAGCAAGCGTGACTTTTCCTTACAAAGAGCCAAAATGCAGATTTCACCTTGCAGGTTTAAGGCTTTAAGGTTTTCCCCCAAATCCAAATCATGTTTTAAAGGCATTTTGGACGAGGCACTCTAGAGAAACGGAGAAGGGGAAAAGAAAAAAAAAAAAAAAAAAAAAGCCAGGGCCCTCGTGGTCTTAACTATGATTTCAGGAATTCCAACTGACCTTCTGCATGATTCCCTGAGCGCTGCAAGTGTTTTCTGCCTTAATCACATAAAAACTGCTAATACCAGCCGAGCCTCTGCAAGCACATGAGTGAGTCAAGGAACTAGAGAATAAAGATCATCTCATGAATGCTCCATTACAAAAACGGGAGGGCAGAGCAGCTGTCCGCTTTGAAAAGCGGCGCCAACAGAGGTAAGGGGTTATCAGAGCCTGTTACGACTCGAGGCGTGTCATGTCAGATGTTCAGCTCTGTGCAGGCCAGCCCCACAAGAGCAGCCACCGATGCAGAGGTCACAAACGAGACCACTGCTCATCACGGATGGTCTTATGCAGGATCACGGGGGTGAGGGCTGGACTCCTCTCCTCACCAAGCACAAACGCTGAAGAGTGAGCTCTGGGCAGACTGTCCCTTTGCTCCAGCCGCGGCAGCCCACCAGCTCCCCCCTGTATCACCATCAACACTGTCCCGGTCTTAATGTCGTGGAGCTGGCAGGGGGGCCGTCATTCTCGCTGTCACAGGTGAAAAGTCTGGCGGTAAGAGGACGCTGCGGGCATCAGACCCCACAACGGAGAGAAATCTGTACTCTGCTTGGGAGAAGCCCCGCTTCCTGCTCCTGGCTGGGCCACGCACTTGTAGGAGAGCCAAACAAGAGGCCAGGGTCCTGCTAAGGAGGGGTAAGCACCTTAGGTGCACAGCCTATAGAAGGAATGTTGTGAAGGAGAGGAGGCGGTTGCTAAATGTCCCAGGGCAGTGACACTTCTCCACCCAAATCTCCCCGCCCCCTCCGGGTGCTACCCTGGAGCTGGGTGCTAACAAACTCCTTGACTCAACTTGAGGCAGGTGGGCCCATACAGAGACCCGCCCTCCCCCCAAGCGTGCAGGGGTTATCAGAAGCGGGACTTTCCTGGACTCTGAAAGAGCTAATCACACAGAGGGTAACTTAGGGATGAAGCCAGAGGCCCTAACGTCACCAAGCCACGTAATCCAGCATTTAGCCCTGCTGTAAATATTCAGTTCTTTGAGCCCCCGCTCAAATGTCATGCCCATAAGCCCTTAATCACGACTAGTGCCTGTCTCTGGACCCCATCCAAACTGTCAATGTCTTTCTCGCGCCTGGATCCAGATTTGGCACGGGGTGCAGTCCAAATGGGGCTGAACGTGAACTGCACGGGGAGGGCATCATCTGCTTCTGCCCAAGACATTAAATCTTGGCATACGCAGCTCAGCATACCGCTGCCGTTGGTAACCCTAGGGCAGCTCCAGTCTCTCGTTGGGGCCACGGCATTCCACGGGAGAGCCTCCTTCAAGAGCGTGTGCTCCCTGAATATTTACTTCCTGGAGATGCACTACAATTATTAATAAGTTACCATTCATCGAATGCTTTCACAATGGGAAACACAGTTACCAAACAAGGGGTTTCTGCCCCTTTGGAGACCTTGGTACTCAATCAATATCGCCCCATGCAGTGCTGTTAATATTTGCTTTCTTACACCATTACCCTAGTATTTGATTCCTGGACATACGACCAATCCCAAATGTTATGAGCTGTGGCATTTTCCAAAGGGACGCCCTTAGAAGCTGCCAACGGTGGGAAGGCTTGACGCTTTTGCAGGGGATATCCTACCATTAATTAGTGGTCGCTTAATGACAAGCCGAGAGAGTACAGACAGCAACTCTATCAAGATGAGGAAACAAAGGCACAAAGACTTCTTGTGTCTCTTTTCTGAACACTCCATTTCCAAACCACGATTCAGTGTAAACCTACAGACACTACCCTTCCAACAAAAATGTAGGACGTCCTTTTCAGTGTGGTTTTTTGTTGTTGTTGTGTTGTTGTTTTTTTTTAATTCCTCATCTTTTTAAGTGCTACAACTCCTCCGCCAGTTAGGTCAGAGTCCCATCTTTGCACTCGCAGAAGAGAGAATGTAAATACCCAATAAACATATGAAAAGATGCTTAGCCTCATTAACAATCAGGGAAATGCAAATTAAAACAATAATGAGACGCGGTTATTCACCGGCTGATTAACAAAAATTAGGAAGATCCATGCCATTGAGTACTTAAGAGTGTAAGGAAAAAGAGACTCCAATTGAGAACAGGAACATAAGGTAGGAAAAAACCTTTCTGTAAAATAATTTCGCAGGGCCTGTTAAAATTAGCAACACATTTTTTTTTAACCCAGTTAATTCCACTTCTAGAAATCTAGGCTACACAGAGAACCAGGAGGATTACTTCAAGGCACATGAACAAGATGATTGCTTCGAGCACTGCTTGTGACACCAAAACCGAATCCATCAGGAAGAGAGCCATTAACAACACACAGCTCATCCTACAGGACTTAATTCATTCCAACAAAATAGCACACAGTCATTAAAAAGGAGGAGGTATTCTTAAGTTCAGACCTGGTAAGGTGTTATTTATAGTTACCGATAAATGAGGGGCGCCTGGGTGGCTCAGTTGGTTAAGCGTCCGACTTGGGCTCAGGTCATGTTCTCACGTGGCTTGTGAAGTTCAAGCCCCGAGTCAGGCTCTATGCTGACCGCTCAGAGCCTGAAGTCTGCTTCGGATTCTATGTCTCCATTTCTCTCTACCCCTCCCCCACATGTGCTCTGTCCCTGTCTCTCTCCTCTCTCTCTCTCAAAAACACATAAGCGTTAAAAACAATCTTTTTAAATAGTTATTGATAAATGGAAAAAAAGGAGGTTGGATAAAAATGTGTATTCAGGATGCCACTGTATAAACACACACACACACACACACACACACACACACACACACCACAGATGCCTATAGCCCTGAATCTATAAGCCTGACTGTATAGTCAGAAGGAAAGCTAAAGTCGGAAAGGAAATGTACTAAATTATCAGCAGTACATTTTACATAATTTCGTGGTGTCATTGTGCATGTTGTTTGCTTGTTTCCTATTTTCACCCTTTCAAATTCAAACAGGAATCGCGCACATTTGACCAAAAAGTCAAATAAAACCTCTCCGCCGGCGTCCCCTGCTGCAGGACCACCGCATCTGGAATTTGCTGGCAGCCTGAGCGCGAGAGCTGGGGGCGCAGAGACGTCCTGCACCCAATGACACCCGTGCCATCCTTCCTTCTCACCCCTGCCCGTGGCCAAACCCCTGTAGAAAATTCATCATTAGTTTTCATCTGCCAACGAACGGAATTAGAGAGCGTGAGGCTTCAAGACGATGTTCGCTGAAGGCTTTTAAAAAACAACATCGCAATACTGAAACAAAGCAGACTGAAGGTCATGGCCTCAACTCTTTCCCTCCTAACACAAAAAGTGGATTCCACGAACATTCCACACTGTCGTCACAAAGACGATGAAGACGTGGGCCAGACGGGTTTTTTCAGAATTCCTCTGCTACCTAAATCTCCCGAGGTGCATGTTAAACACCCAGCTACCTTCAGGAGACAACTGGGAAAAACACCTAAGTGAAAGGTGAAGCCAGGTCAAAGACCCAGGCTGTCACCTGGATGTTTGGTTTCCACAGTGAAACCAAAAAAAAAAAAAGAAAAAAAAAAAATCTGGACATTTCCAAATACCTAGGTGTTCAATAACAAGCAGAATAAACATCCAGAAGCTAGATAGAAAGTTTTGCTCCGTGCCAAGTCAAAGAATACTGTGTCCGTGTGACGGCAAATACTCCTGACACTTCCTTCCACCGGTATCAGGGTGCCATTTATGGAGAAAGGCAGCAATCCCTTGGACCACTGGCCTTCATAAAGGCAGCCCATGACCTACAGCTCAACAGCAACCAGGTGGCATTATGATGCATGACGTCTTGCTGTCCCAGGCCAGACCCCCATCTTCGACAGGCTCCTGGGATCTCGAAACCACGTCTCTGGAGGTGTGCACAAACTGAGTACATGTGTCAAGGGCTGTGGCACTCCCTGGTGCTTATCACCAGGCAGATGTGGAGGCAAAAGCCTGATTAATGCTTAAGTTGCCCAAGTCTGCTTCTCAGGAGGTGTCCAGAGAGCAGGGCGAGGCGAGCTCTGATCCTCTAGGACACAACAGCAGAAACTCTTCCCCCCAGCTCACTACACAAAGCATGGATCTCCAAAGGAAGTGGGAAGAGAATCATACAAGGCAAGAAAAGCGAGTGGGAGTGGGAGGGCGGGCCAGGACTGCCAGCAGGGCACTTGCTGCCTTTTGAAATAAACTCTTTAAAAATCTCACGACCTTCCTCAAAAAAGCTCAATGAAGAATCACCAGATGACCCAGCATAGCATTGCTACGTAGATACCAAAGGAACTGAAAGCAAGGACTCGAACAGGTACGTGCACAGCCACGTGCACACAGCTACACCAACCGCAAGAGTCAAGAGGTGAAAACGTCCCCAGTGCCTGTCAACAGATGAACAGACAAACTGGGGTCTCATCCATATAATGGAGTATTATCCAGCCGTGAAAAAGGAATCAAGGTCTGATTGTTGCTACCACACACAGAAGGACAGATACACACAACAGATAGAAGGACAAATAGCCTATGATTCCACTTACCTGCATTACCTGCAACAGGCAAATTCAGACAGAAAGATTAGAGAAATGGAGAACTGCCTCTTAACGGATACAGAGTTTCTGTTTAGGGTGATGAAAAATACATAACAAGTTTTACCTTACGTGTATTTCAGCACAATTTGTAAAAATCCCATACAGGTCAGGGAAGTGGGAACAGCAGCATCAGATGCCCAGCTTTGCTCTCAACAGAACACCTTTGGGCCAACGGATCCTCACGTGTTCCTGGGATGCCAGCACTGTTTCCAGATTTCTAATTTACCACCAGTGTTTCTTACAAAAACATGGAACCACATCTGAAGAAAGTTAAGTCAGAGCATCAACTGTGGAAGAAAACCACTTGGGTCCAAATGTCAGCCCTGCCACTGAGGAGTCTCAGGACCAGCCTCATCTGGAAAAGGGGTAAAACAACAGCGCTCCCCTGTTTGGGCTGCGCAGGGGACCCAGCGCCATGGCAGACAGTGGGGGGCACCTTGCACGGTCAGGACACATGGGAGCGGTCAGCGCATGCTGGCTGATGGCAACATACACCTGCTTCCTCATCACAGACTGCCTGCTCTGGGATTAAAGCTGAACTGTCTTGGCTGAGAAAGAGCTCAACAAAGTATAAATATATTAATAAGGACAAGGGTAGCGATTTTTCCAAATAAACAGATTTTGGGATTAAGCATACCATTTAAGCAAAGGTCTCTAATGTGACTTCCAAGTAACCCAGAAAACGTAACTCTAATTAACCTACCCATTAAAACCATCAGGTTTTCATTGTGATTATAAGAAAAGAGGTTTTCCCCTGTCTTTTCTTGGATCTGAAATAGACTAGGAAATGGACAGTCCAAACTGTGTCATGCTTCACTCTGCTCAGGGGCTCCATGGGAGTTCCAACCTCCAGATGCCTGAAGCCAATGCTCGCGTGCCAGTTTCACGGCCAGGTTGAGGGAGGGCTTTGTCCTGTGATCTCTCTTGGTTCTTATAGTTACTAGGTGGCATGAAATGCAATTTTTAAGAATACGCTTCCCCTCTATGTTTCAGTCATTACCTGGGCACGACTTGGGAACTGAGGTGGTCTATTAATTACCCCGGTGCTGTGGCTTTTCTGCATTAAATTGTAATTATTGTTCAGAGCCCTATGAAATATCTAGCCTTAAAGGTAACCTCTTTCTTAAAAAAAAAAAAATTCTGTGCTATTGTTGATGATAAAAAATGGTTGATGGTTATGCTACTAAATTACAGTTGGGAGGGGGTTAGACCTTCAAGATCATCTGTCCAAAGTTGTCATTTTAAGGACAGGTGGCCTTAAACACGAAGAGCTTAAACAACTTGCCCACCGTCAAGACTGATGAAAAAGCCCGGGCATAAGCACAATTAGGGAGATACAGTTATGCTTCAAATCGACCTCTACCACCATAAATAATAACATCCAACCAGCCTTTGCCCACATACTAAGAAAAACAATGTGACTCTTAATCACCTAAGGAAGGCTCAGCATGAGTTCTTTGGTAAACAAGACTGAGCCATACCAAAGAGCTCTACTGGTCATTTTAATTAAAATGGGCTTCCTGTCCCATTTCATAATTCTCTTTGATTTTGTTTTGGCTTTTTGTGTTCCCTTCTCCCTTCACTGGCCACATAGGCAGACCACTTCAGAACAAGCTGGAACGCCATGGGTGAGGGCCAAGGTGCCGGATCCATAAACAGGTAGAAAAGAACTCGACAGGCAGTTGAGCTAGACAGAGTCACCATGGTTTATAGAAGGAGATTTATGAAGAAAAAAAAAAAAAAAATCACAGAAATAACACACGTTTGTTTGCGGAAACTTTCAGGTCTTGCTTTCTGGAAAAATACATCTTGGAAAACTTGACGCTTTGCTTCTTCGTTAACTAAAGTGGCAAAGGGATAGGAGTCAGAGGAGACGGGCGTTTGGACATGGGGCTGTCCGTGTGTCAGTAAGGTCTCTGCTTTAGGGGGAGTGCATTGTATGCACGGGTTCCCTCGGGGCGAACGCTGGAGAAGCAGAATTCTTTAAAAGTGTCCGTAGACAGTGTTTGCAAACCTGGCGGGAACCCCATGCTCCTGCCTCTACCCTGTTTGAGCCCTGAAGACGCCTGCACCAGCCAGAGAGCTTGGACCGATGGGAGGTTGGGGCATGCTGGCCTCTGCGACCACCAAGGACTTCGTGACCTGGGGACCTGGGTTGAGTCCATGGAATTTCTGAGAGAACCAGTATCCCCCAAATCAACGTCCAGTGCCACAACTGTTGTGAAAACTCCTTACTAAATCCAGATTGACCATCTTTGCGTTTGATGGGGTGATCCCCCCACCAACCCCCCACAGCCCAGGGCGCTCAGGCATTGCCATGGACTCTTCTCCAGAGAAAGTCCAGCGGGGCCAGAAATGTGCCCGCATCACCTCCGGCCGGCACACCATGTTCCAAAGGTACAGTTCTCTCCCCTCCTTGCCTTTTTTTTTTTTTTAATAGCAAAATATAAGTTTTTTAAGATTTTATTTCTTAAGTCATCTCTACACTCAATGTGGGGCTCGAACCCACAATACCAAGACCGAGAGTTGCACGCTCTGCGACTGAGCCAGCCAGGCGTCCCTAGAGCAAGATATACTTTAGATTTTTGTTCCCATGCGCTCAAATTCCCATTCTTTCGCTCCAGAAACGGCTCAAACATGAAACAACAAAAAAACTTTTGGTCATCTGTGCCTCCACGGGAACAGGTTAAAGGTATTCTGCTAAAGGTTCCCCACGTTGTTTTAGGGTGCAGGTGCTCTCCAGTTAGTAGAATGTTGTCCTCAATAATTAAAACTGAACTACACCTGTTAAAAATCAAGCAGCATTTCCTCATCAGGCACCCCTTAGCCTTCTGGCACATTTATAATCACTAATTCAGATTCGCAAAAACCTCCTTACCCAGAATAATGATGTTGGTCCTATTTATTTTGAGACCAGGAGTTTCTGGAGGCTCATTAATTCTTTTAACTTCTTTCCACGGCTGTCGTAAGTGAGGAAATTAGTTAACCACCAGGATTTTGACCACCAGCCTTATACTTTAGTCGTATTGAAATGTATCACTGGAACTGCATCAATTATGTTTTTGGAGAGCATTTGGTGGTTAGAATGATCCCCAGGGGCCACAACTGTGGCGGTTTTAACTCTTTCTTTCCAAGCAGCACCACCCAATGAAATCTTTGTCAATTCGTCCTTTACAAAGAAAGCAAGCCGACCTTCCAATCTCGTTGTGCCTGGTGTGAGGACTGACCTAACAGGGTGAAGAGAAAAACCACCCTCCTGCCTACTAGTCCCACCAACAAGCAGGAATCACGGAAGCTCAGCGAGGTGCGTCTGCTTCCAGAACTTCAGAGGCACCCACCTCCCAGCAGGTGTATCTCACATCTGTTTCACACACAAACTGCCCCACACATGCTAGGAATCTATTCATAGGCTTTTCCCTATTATCCTCTGGGACTGAGCATCTAGTTACTTTTTTTTTTTTTAAATGTTTGTTTATATTTGAGAGAGAGAGAGAGAGTGTGTGTGTGAGCAGGGGAGGAGCAGAGACAGACGGGGTGCCATAGGATCCAAAGCAGGCTCTGCACCAAGAGCAGAGAACCCGATGCGGGGCTCACACTCATGACCCATGAGATCATGACCCGAGCCACAGGTGGACACTCAACCAACTGAGCCGCCCAGGCTTCCAGCTATGTCTAAATGTTAAAAGTCACAAATTTTTGAAGAAGACAATCCTTTAAAGGTGAGAATTGTGTATGGTATTTCAGAAGAGGCCCCCAGAGCACTTTGTGGGGAGAGGAGGTCCACTTAACCACAGCAGTGACGGGTCAGGACTCAAGTACCCTCTCAAGTGACACGGGTGTGTTAGACACAGGTATACAGCAGAAAGTCCTGACGTTTCCCGGTATCTCACTCCTGCCACCAGGAAGTCCTCTTCTACCTGGTTCTTTTTAAAAAAAAAAATTTTTTTTTTAACGTTTATTTATTTTTGGGACAGAGAGAGACAGAGCATGAACAGGGGAGGGGCAGAGAGAGAGGGAGACACAGAATTGGAAACAGGCTCCAGGCTCTGAGCCATCAGCCCAGAGCCTGACGCGGGGCTCGAACTCACGGACTGTGACATCGTGACCTGAGCCGAAGTCGGACGCCCAACCGACTGAGCCACCCAGGTGCCCCAACCTGGTTCTTAACAAGCTGGGATGCAGGCTAGAGCATCCTCGGATTTATCCCCCTTGCAGGTTTCCAAGATGGCTGCCAGTGATTCCCCAGGTCTCCTGATATTCATGACCTTGGGGATTTCATCTCCTCCCCTAATGATTTACTTAATAACAGAAAAACGGCCAAAGTGGTAGGATGTCACTTCCATGATTAGGTTACAAAAGGCTGTGACTTCTATCTTCTTCACACGCTACCCCTTCCTTTCTGCTCTCCCTGAGGAAGAGCTGCCGTACTAAGAGGCCCATGGGGCGAGTGAGGAACTGAGGGCAGCCTCCAGCCCGCAGCCAGCAAGGAACTGAGGCTTTTGGCCCAACCACCTGCAAAGAAGTGAATCCAAGAACCACGGGAATGAGTCTGGAAGCAGGTCCTTCCCCAGCTGACCCTACAAATCAGACTTCCAGACTCAAGCCTTAGTTGCAATCCTGTGAGAGGCCTTGAGGTGAAAGGCCCGGCTAAGCCACACCTGGATTCCCGACCCACAGAAACTGTGAAATAATACATGCTGTTTAGAGGTGCCTGGGTGGCTCAGTCTTAGGTTAAGCGTCCGACTTTGGCTCAGGTCATGACTCGTGGTTCATGAGTCCAAGCCCTGCGTTGGGCTCTGTACTGATGGCTCGGAGCCTGGAGCCTGCTTCGGATTCTGTGTCTCTCCCCGCCTCCCCTCAAAAATAAACATAACATTAAAAAAATTTTTTTAAATAAAAGTGTTGTTTAAAGTCACTGGTCTTGGGATAATTTGTTACACAGTAATAGGTAACTAATGCACCCGTTCATGCTTTCCAAACACACCAAAGAATGTCACAGTAAGGTTCCCCAAGTCTTCCTCATATACTAAATTAAATTCCTCCAGGCCTCCCCTTCCAAAATAACTTAGACATCCCATGTCTCTCTTCCTGAGACACCCTTCCTTCAAACTCAGCCCAGAATCTTTTCCTGACCTCCATTATCCGTAGCCTCCCAAAGAGCCCACATCATCTCCCCCTGCACATCCACACGACAACATGCCCTTCTGACTTCAGCCCATCCAGGCTGTGGCTTTCTCATCCACCTTCCCTATCAGACGAGGAACCCCTGTGAGCTAGGGCCGTGCTCTGCCAGCGCCTAGGACGGTGCCTGCCAAAGACTATGCCCATCGGCGTGTGCCGAATGGACGAACAAAAGCCCGAATAGGCATCTACAGGCCTTTTCAGGGAGAGGGTGGTCAATTTCCACCTCCCCCTCCGCCCCTCACCCCTGCCTGAGTGATGAGATTACTCATCACCACATTCTGTGATGGGCTCTCCAGGGCCGTGAAGACAGAGGATGGAGAGATTGCCTCTCTCACCACGGAAGCATTCTCTCTTAAGAAGTACTATTTCATACTCCAGCGTCTAAGCCAAGTCCACCCCCTATCCTACAATCCTGCCCAAACAGGGCAAGTACAAGTTTGCTTCTCCAATGCTGCGCCAGTTTTAGTGTTCCAGACAATAAAGTATACAGGAAACAGACTCTCAACTTCTGTTATTAAACTCTTCTCACATAAAGAACAATGTAAGGGTGACTGGGTGGCTCAATCGGTTGAGTGTCCGACTCTTGATTTTGGCTCAGGTCATGATCTCACAGTTCATGAGATCGAGCCCTGCGTTGGGCTTTGTGCTGACAGCTCGGAGCCTGCTTGGGATGGTCTCTCTCCCTCTCTGCCCCTCTTCCCCACTCATGCTCTCTCTCAAGATAAACATTAAAAAAAAAAAAAAATTGGGCGCCTGGGTGGCTCAGTCGGTTGAGCTTCTGACTTTGGCTCAGGTCATGATCTCACGGTCTGTGAGTTTGAGCCTCACAGCGGGCTCTGTGCTGACAGCTCTGAGCCTGGAGCCTGCTTCCGATTCTGTGTCCCCCTCTCTCTCTGACCCTCCCCTGTTCATGCTCTGTCTCTGTCTCAAAAATAAATAAACATTAAAAAAAAAAAGAACAATAGAAATGGGAATTATGCTTTGAAAGCACACGTGAGCCCAGGGACGCCTGGATGGCTCAGTCTTAAGGTTAAGTGTCCGACTTCAGTTCAGATCATGATCTTGAGGTTCGTGGGTTTGAGCCCCGCGTCTGGCTCTGTGCGGACAGCTCAGAGCCTGGAGCCTGTTTCAGATTCTGTGTCTCCCTCTCTTTCTGCTCCTCCCCTGCTTGCGCTCTCTCTCTCTCTCTCTCAAAAATAAATAAACATTAAAAGATAGATAAATTAACCTGTAAGCCCAGGAAAACTTTTTTCAAATGTCAAGTGTGGAAATGACCAATTATGATAATTACTGATTTTTCATTTTTTTTTTAAATATCCCTTCTGAAGGTTCCTACCTTTCAACTACTTAAAAATGGATTAACAAAAATGTAAGAAATAGAGCATTTTGGAAACCTGATTTTACCTTATAGCCTCCAATGCGATGTTCCTGCTTAAATTCCTTTCCGTTTTTCAGCCACCTCATAGTTGGTGTTGGATTCCCCCCAGCTGGACAGCGAAACTTGACTGTGTTGGCTGCAGGGACAGCGTGCAGTCGCTTTTCCATCTTTTCTGTGTTAGTCCAGTATGGCGCTCCTGTTGTGGAAAACAACGTTATAACGTATGGAAAGGGAGAGCTTCATTTCCATGACACGGAAGAGAATTTTACTTTGTATGTGAACGATCTGACATTTTCAAAATCTCTGGGTAATATTTACATGAGGAGAAAACTGTTCTGAAGTCTAGCAGATGGCCTAGCAGAAGGTCCCTGGAGATGAACTTCTTGTTAGTTTCTCTTTCTTAATGGGGGAGGGGGGGGGGAGTGTTTGAGGTACCTTCTCTCCCTTGTTCTTAGTGCCAGAATATAAATTCATGTTGAATCATGCTTTTAAATGCTACTTTATATGGACAGCGACAACGCATACAACCGTAGCAGCTGAGTCCTCCAGAATGGATCCTTTTAGATCACCACACCTAGCAAACGATCGCATACACACACAAGCAAGTTGTGCTCGAAGCCACGTCAACTTACCCACCGAAGCTTTAAAGGCTCAGCAAGGAGATAACTTACCATCCTAATAGGGTAAACGTTTCAGGGACGCAGCATTAACTTCGCAGCACTTTATGTGACAAATCAAAAAGCCCTCGCACTATGTTTTAATTTTTGTTTTTGTTTTTTTATTAAAAATTTTTATTTATTTTTATATTTGAGAGAGAGAGAGAGAGAGCGAGCGCGCACAGGGGAGGGGCAGAGAGAGAAGGAGACACAGATTCGAAGGAGGCTCCAGGCCCTGAGCTGTCCGCACAGAGCCCGATGCGGTGCTCGAACTCACGAGCGGGGAGATCGTGACCTGAGCTGAAGTCGGACGCTCAACCGACTGAGCCACCCAGGCGCCCCTATTGTTTTCATTTTTTAAATGGAGGAAAGAGTTTTTGGTGGTTGTGAATGCCATAATTCTACTACCATGTCTGAGCCGAAAAAAACTTACTAGGAGGCTACGGATTATATGTCATGTAAAATTAAGCCCTCTGAATGGCCCTCAAAGTCATGGATACAAACAAGCGACCCTTTAAACTCAAAAGAAGACACAACTTTTTAAGTTGCCAAATGAAGGGCATTTGATCTCAATCAGAACCACAGCATCAATCCAGGATACCGCCATAATTCTTCATGCCGGCCAACAACAACGGCTACCGAGCACTGAGTGCTTTGTGTTTTACCAAACAGAGCTCTAAAAGCTCTTACGTGTTTAACCTATTAATCCTGACACCAATCCAATGAGAGAGGCATTATCACAATCCCTGTTTAGAGATGAAGAAACTGAGGCACAGAACAGCTACAAAGCTAGAGAGAGATACAGGAAGATTTGAGCCAAGGCAGTCGGATTCCAGAATCTTTGCCCCTACTGTCCATGGCTAGTTAAGAACCAGCTTCTCCAAGGGGTTGGAATCCGTCCTTTTCAACCACTCTGATGTCGAAGACCAGAGTCCAGGACAGCCAGGCTGGCCCGAAGGCACACTGCCTTCTACATCACTGCCCAAAAGTTCCACTGAAACCTTGTACAGCTATTTCACGTTTCACACGTATGTTTCTGTCTTCGCAAACCGGTAGCCAAAATTCTCCCGAAGCATCCACCCACGGGGCCTTGGACATTCTAGAACATCCTAGAACACTGAAATTCTACAAGACTGATTCCTAACTGTGTTTACTGCTGCTGAGGGTTAGGCTGAGAAGGAGCACACCCACTCCACAAACCAGAGGCAAAAGGGCCCAGGCAGGGGGTTGGTCTCTGACACAGATTTACAAGCCCCCTCCCTCTATTCTGTGGATGACACAGCTCGCTCCTAAGGGGTGACAACAAACCCCTTCACTTAGCCGGATTTTCGTGGCACAATTAGGAATTTGGATAAACTACCTACCCCTGTTTGCCTCACCCTTGCTCTTGAAACCTGGCTATGAAAGGTGGAGCGGAGATTTCTTAACAAGGGCATGCTGTACCTTCTTTGTCCTTGTTTATCTAAGTGTCAAGGTGGTGGGATACAGACGGGAGTCTACACGATGTGCCAAGAAGATGGTGCAAGCAAGGCAAAACTGAGGTGGTCAGTCCTGCATGCCAGGGAAAGAAAGATCTGAGGGTTGGGGCGGGGGGGGGGGGGGGGGGGGGAGCGGGGAGGGAGAGCCAAGCGTGAAAGAACGGGGCTACACTCTTTCCTCTGAAATCAGCTGTATCTGCAATGAGTAGGCAACTTGGTAGCCATGTGGCTTTGGGTGTCAAATGCCCCTAAACACACCCAGTCTTCTGAGGGTTCACCAGGGAGTATCTGATTACCATTCATCACAAGACTCCCCGGGCCTGGCATACACTGGAACAATTTCAATAATCTTTCACTCTAAAAGCTTCTACTTAGAAAAATCCAGCCACAGCCACAGCCACTGAAAAGAAACCATTAAGAGCACAAAATAAATAATGAGCTTTGTTGCTACACAAAGACTTTTATAAATCTGACCTAAATGAAAAGCATACCTCATGCTGTCAGGTGTCCGTACTCATGTCATTTGTGTAAGTAAACACAATAGCCTATTCATACGAATTAGCTAAATATTAATGTAGTGACTCTTTCAGATAGCATCGATTACGGCTGAGCTGATCCTCTGGAATGTCTTTTCTTTTTTACAGAAAAGAAATCACCAGATACGTGCTTACATTCCATTAGGCATGATTTTTACGTTCCCTAAAATGTTAAAGAAAAAAAAAGGGGGGGGGAGGATTTAGTTTAAGGAACTAGGAATGTTGCTCTGTTCCTCTCTCACTGGGCTAAGCTGTCAGGGAGACCGTAACCCACGCAGGGATCACCCCAAACCACATGAGTCTGTACGGTCATGGCCTGTGGCAACAGCACACTGGCAACCAGCACCTTCGTCTTGGCACCTAAGGGATGATTTAAGGACAAGGGTGAAAGAATTTTGCTGGAATTTCTGGCAGGAAGCCACGTCCCTGGGGTAAAATTTCAGTCGTCAAAACTGCACCTATAAAAACCTGCTCGTGCGAAATAGACACACAGCCATGAGGCAGGGTTATGGGCACCACCATACTTGTCACCTGAAGTCACTGGGATCCCAGGTGGGCGGGGCACCGTAAAATCTTATCAACAAAGCAGAAACAGATCGCCTATGTGGCTATCACTGGAAACCCACATTTGCAACTTTCCCTTTTCCTGAATACCTGTAAATAGTGACTCCACAGAAAGGCCATGGAGCCAAGTTTTCAAGGTCCTCTGTGTGGCAGCGATGGGCCACCCCAGTGCTCTGCCCAGTCCCACTCTGAGTGAGTGCTAACATCATACAGGACAACACCCATCTGTGACTAGGCTTTTCTTTAAGATTTTGAGCTCATGAATTGTTTTCACGAGCATGACGCTAGAGGGGAGGGATTATTTTAGTATTTTATCATGGCTCCTCCTGAAAGAAACTAGTTTTACGTGAAGACGGGAGAACCTGGAAGGTCTAGAAAAATAATGGTACTGTAGGACTAGCCCCGTTTCGCTTCCTTCATCGGTGGCCTCATGTCTTCTGCAAACTCTATTTGTTATCTCCTGCCATTTTTGCAGTCTGGACACATGGAAATGCCAGCCACCATCCCCGCCCCCCACCCCAAGAACGACAATGCAGCTGGTGAGAGACCAGGACCAGGCTCCGAAGCAAGCTTTTCTACCTAAGGAGGCCTCTTTTCATACCATGGCTGGTGAACACGCAGAGGAGGAACTCACTTAACAAATTAACGACCTACAAAAGAGAACACATGGTCGGTGCTCCATACAAATGTTTCCTCGACAACTTTATAAAAGACAAAAACTATAAGCCAAGTCTCCATCATGTTGTTTCAAAGAAGGGTCTGAGTATCCACTTAATGTATCTTCCCTAGCATAATCTTAGGGAGGCAGGAGGAGTGAGTTTCAAGTCAATTAATAGAAAAGGAACTGTGGAAATCTTGGATGGCATAAAAAAATGAAATATACTAAATTGGAAGTAAACAAGGTGACCTTCGTGACAGGTTCGTCCCGTCTGCTCGGACATTCTCAGACCTTCTGATGTAACATGTAGCTAAAGAATGATGCTGAGTCATTAAACAGTAAGAACAGTAAAACCCAGCCAAATTTAAAAAATAAGAAAAATCCATCGTAACGGGGTACCTACTCATTATCATTTTCTATACTGAAACAGTTATTATATACCAGTGATGAGTCTAAGTAAATAGAATTATACTTTTAATACAGCAGTAGTCTCTTAAGATGTGCTGGTTAAAAAGAGATGTATAACCCCACAAAAACTTCCCTCAAAGTTCCTTCAACATACCACCTCCATCCCACAGCACAGACTGATCAAATTCCTTCACTGGGCTTGTCATTTACATATACTTCCATCACCAAGGTGTCCCCATACTGAAATTTATTCCATTCGATGTCTGCTGACCAGTAAGAGTAGAGCATCTGAAGGGGACAGTGTAAGTCATCTTTAGCCTATGGAGTAGGCACTCAAGTGTTTATTACATGGATGGATGGATGGATGGATGGATGGATGGAAGAATGTACCAGATGAACAAGTGCTAAAAGCTTGAGCTATAAAATGAGGGAGGTGAACTGAGTGTTCTGATAAGGGCCCTCCCTATTCTAACATTCTGTCCAGGTATTCCAGGCAGATATTGATTGTGTCAACAAATGGTAGGATTAGAGGGTTTCTATGATAACGTAATGAAAAAACGTGGGCTGCCCCCACAGCAGCCCTTCCATGCCCCAGTATATATCTCAATACAGATGGCTAAGGTCTATAGTCTCCTCTCTTTCTGAAATCAAAAAGAGAGCACAGCCCAACAGTTTAAAGGAAAAACACGGAATCCTATTACCACTGTACCAAAAGGCCTCGGCGACCATCTGGTCCAACGGCTGACGTGATCAATGTCATCCAGAAAGGTTAAGTGATCTGATCAAGGCTGCATGGCCAAGGCCAGGCTGAGGCTAGACCCAGGACTCCAGCTCCCTGGGCTGTGCTCTTTCAACCACTCCAGGCTGCCCTTTGAACTCTCCCATGGTAATTAAGTCAAAAGTTCAAGATTTATGTGAGCTGCGGACGCTAATGACTGCCAACTGTATTTTTATTGATGCAAAAATAAAAAAACAGAGCCTGTTTCAGCTCCTAGATTAAGTCTCACAAACTCCCTAAAGCCCCACTAAGGCCTCTGTCTTAAGTCTATAATTAGGGCCTTTAAAAATATCACTAATCAGGACATTTGAATGCTTTGACCCTGACTGGGTGGGGGTGGGAAGAGGTCTCTGAGCTCAACCATACAGTAGGCTGAGGTTCGTGTTTTCAGTTTTGCATAAGCTAAGAGAAAACAAATCCAACAAAATATGGAGATGTGAGTGAATGTGTGATTATGGGGGCGGCGGGTTTTATTTGAGAATCTCATTAAGAACAACACCTTGCCGATCGGTTGAAGCACTGATAAGAAACCCATTAAAGCAAACAGACAAATGACCCACCTTTGAAATGTCTGAGTCCACTGGGCGACCAGCTGCCCCGTGGGAGCTCCTAGGATCTGCCTTCAAAAGAAAACTCTCCAGTTGTTGGTTATGCTGGTTGCCCACACGGGAGGCCAAGAAAGAGATAATTCAATCCAGCCTTCCAGATAGAACGCCATCCCTGGCTTTTGCGAAAAAAAAAAAAAACACCCAAACCAATTTAGGATGAGGTTTCCATTACAAAGAAATGTCCAAAAAAAAAAAGTTCAGGAAGCCTGTGTGCTTTGGGTTTTTTTTTTATTATTATTATTATTATTGTTACTATAACTTTCAATTCCTGGAAACTGCGTAACCCAACTAAGAAACCAACACATTTACCAACTTAGCTAATAACCCCTACCAAGTAAAAGGCCCAATTAGACCAAAGGTGACTATAAACTGTTATTATCAGCAGGTTAAGCAACGAAAGGAGCGTGGAATCCCAGGCCAAGTCCCTTCATTTTCCGTAGCCAGTTCCAAAGACAATTGCCAACTGCCTTTCTCCCTGACACAGGAGTACGGGCACCTGCACGTCTCAACAGGAATGAAAACCAAAATGGAAAATTGCCTTGTCTCTCTCCTCCTCACTCAAGAGAAAGAACCACTCCTGAAGCACAGATCTTGATAAAGCTGCCTCGCTATCAACTCCTTCTAGTTCAGCAGTCAACCTGAACTTCGTCAATCATGGTTTCCCAAGAAACTCTTCAGAAACATGAATCGCTGAAACACAAGCTCGAGGTAATAAAAATCACCTGGGAAAAAAAGGGACACGCAGGTCTACTCATCTGCTGCCAGATAACCCGTAAAGGTACCTCGTACCGAGGGGAGGCAAGGGCTAATTAAGTTATGCTTTCCGATGCTGAACTATAAACTCTGAAGCCTTCAAAACCTTCAACCTGGATGCATTTCAAAAATTAGCATTTGGAATTGCAACTTTCTGTCCGGAGAAAGTCTGTTTCACTAAAGGGCATATGTAAGAAGCATTATTTCCTGGCAGCTAGGCTTGTAATGACATCACAGAATTGTTCCGCGCAGGGAAACAGTCAAGCGCGGGTAAGGTGTGAGGTCATCAGTTAGTCAGCTGCTAAAATATGCCCCGAGAATGCCCTTGACATCTGTGATGGAAGGGCTTGACT
Organism: Leopardus geoffroyi; assembly: GCF_018350155.1. Classification (NCBI taxonomy): domain Eukaryota; kingdom Metazoa; phylum Chordata; class Mammalia; order Carnivora; family Felidae; genus Leopardus; species Leopardus geoffroyi. The sequence goes on from NC_059334.1 coordinate 78,129,464, forward strand.
TAAAAGGCAAAAGCAAAGTCAGGTCAATCAAATCAGCCCATTGCAGGGATTTTCAAAGCATGTGCAACAGGATGTTAGTAAAGTGCTGTATTTTCAAAAGGGTCTTACGGTCAACGCGTTTGGAAAACCCTGGGAAAAGCCAAAATTAAACAGATGTTTTACTATAGAACGTTGGAGAGAACGTATTCTGCTGGTGCACCGGGTAAGTCTCTAAGAAAGGGTCAGAGAGTAAGAGGTATTTTTCAAACTCATTTCAAAAGACAACCCATTCTTGGCACAGAGCCCTTGGACTAGGGTTCCACGGGACATACTTTGAGAAGCACCAGCCTCTTCTCTTAAGGTACAGGCCAGACCTGAGCATCACTCTGTTTGTAAAGCACCAGCAAAAGATGTAGAGGAGGACTGTAATTCCAAAAAACATTCGCTCAGCATCGAGGCCAGTCCTTGCCTCCAACAGTGGTCTACCAGGAAAGGCGGGTCTGAGATGCATCGTGATGCTGAGATGCGAGGGAATAGAACACGCGAAGCGATAAGGAAACCCCCCATGGGGGAGCCCACCTTTGAGCTGGGTCGTGTACCAATGGTGTAAGCGTTAAGGTCAACCCGAATACGGCAAAACAGCCCTCTAAAAATCAGACCAGACCTACTTTCATGGCCCATAGCCAACGATCCTGCCTTAATTTTGGACTTATTTTTGCCCCTGTATTGGACTGCCATGCTTTCTGTAGTCTGTACATACTTTCGGAACTCTACCAGGCAGATAAAAGCTTGCCTTCTCACAGCTAACCACCAAAATTAAAAACAAAAAAAAACTTAGAAAAGTCCAGAACTGTCACTGTCAGCACAGGGTCACCGGAGCATCATCTGTTAACTTCACCCAAGAGGAGCTTTCAAACACACCCCAGTGACGTCTCCAGACAATCAGAAGGCACCGAAGGAATCAATCTGGACCCACGGGTGTTTTGCAGGTGCCTGAAAACGCATGGAATTCGGCGCTTCTATAATTTTTCCTATTAATCAGGTCAGGCATTTGACACTGGAGGTGGCAAAAAATTGTTTTAATGGCAACATCCCCTTCCCCGCCTTGCCAATTACCCCGGCCGTGGCATTCCTCTGTCCACACAGGCCACAGCTGCTTAATCTCCACTGCCCCAGGCTGCACCTGTGAATCAGACCAGCCTAATCACACTAACAGATGGCAGAAGCCAAGTAGCCAGCTAAGAGCTGCTATCACTTTAAATCGTGTCTAATGTTTCACAGGCACCAAATAGAGGCAGCTCCCGACAGCAGTGTCTCCCTGGTACAGCTAACACCAGCCCTTAATCACCGCAGAGCACCCACCGCAGGGCAGACGTGGTGTCATTCGAGAGCTAATTACAAAGAACGCTGGCCACAGGGTGAAGGCATGGCATTCGTTAAGTGCGCTCCACTCCCTGGCCCGTCTGCGCAGGCACCGGGCGGTTGGGACCCGTGTTCGGGACGAAACCCTGGAGGTCCACGGCAGGTAATCCCTCGCAATCACCAGAAAGTTCACTCAGTTCACTCAGTCTACTTGTTACGTAACCCATACCTTGCTGTTACGTTTTACGGCTTCCCAAGAATTCCTGGGAACGGGCTCTCAGACGTGGTTCTGTTCACCAGGACGAGGCAGGTTCCAGGCCGGCCAGCACAACCCGGGTGCTGCCAGATTTGGACATCCCACACGTGGGCCCCACCTGAGAGCCGTCAACAACAGTGCCGGCATCCTCCCTGCACCCCCACCCCCCCAGCGTCACCCTGGGGACTGGCAGGGGGGTGCCGTGATTCAACACGCCACAGGCCTGCGAGCGAATGGCGGCTTTGCCTTTTGCTCACCGAATCGTGAGTTTCCAATCAAGAAAACGGGAATAATAGCTCCCTCCACCTTATGGGGTCGTCGGGGGCACTGCCCGAGCCAGCAACCGGCACCGAACCTGCCCAAAGCCACACCTTCAAAGCAGGGTCATCCACTGCCTTCCCGGCCAGAGCCAAAGCACTAACAAGGAGTGATGTCTTCTGATGTCCCAGTGATGCGTTATTTAAAAAAATAACCATAATAACTTCCCAAGAAGGTTGGTACAAATCACAGCAGAAGACAGTTTCACTCACCCACAGTTTTATAAACAAGAGCGCACACGGCTCAAGGCAGATCTCAAGGTGTGAATCCCTAAGTCAGTGCTTTTCATCCTTCAGCGCACATGAGAAGCATCCCCGGAGTTTCCAGTCCGGGGTCTGGGGTGGGGCTTTGGCCTTTTCATTTCTAGTAAGTTCTTAGACGATGCTGATGCTCGTGGTCCAGAACCCAAGCCTTCTCTTGCCAAAACAATGAAAACTATAAATGTTTTCCCTTTTTGCCTAAGCTGCTAGGAGACTAGAACAAATGCAACTCCCCATTTGACACATTATCCCAGGTTATTTTCTCTTCTTGTCTTCAAAAGCCCTGCCTATTTTCATAACTAACTTTCTTATTACTTAAGCCTTGTAAGAATTTATTAAACTAAGGTCCTTTTGAAAACATGCAGAATAGAACACCTAAGCAAAGAACGCCAGCAACTCATGTACAAGCACTTGGGGGAACATTCAAGCCGTGTTACTGGAAATATAACAAATGCTACATTTTATCTTTTGTACTGAACGTCGCGACCCACACTTTTCCGAGCGCCCTACAAACACAAACTTGTCTGATCCTCGTAACAACCCCACGGGATGTTATTATTCCCATTTTACAGTTGAAGAAGCCGAGGCAGAGAAGTTAAATTACTTGCCCAGGGTCACCCCCACTTAGAGGTGTCAGAGTAAGAGAGGCCGAGTTCTTCTTGACCCAGGTTCTCCCACGTGTCACTGCTCCGTGTTAACAGCCTTTGAAAAGCAAACAGTACTTGCTGGCTCCCTGCTCTGTCACTGTCTACAAAGCAAGGCCCCCTTCCCTTATTTCCTCTCAGCATGCAGCAATGTCTGAAAAGGTCACGGTTTCTCGAGGTGCCTGGGGGGCTCAGTGGGTTAAGCGTCCGACTTCGGCTTAGGTCGTGATCTCGTGGTCCGGGAGTTCGAGCCCCGCCTCGGGCTCTGTGCTGACAGCTCGGAGCCTGGAGCCTGCTTCGGATCCTGTGTCTCCCCCTCTCTCTGCCCCTCCCCCACTCACGCTCTGTCTCTCTATCTCTCAAAAATAAATAAATGTTAAAAAAAAAAAAAAAGGCCCCAGTTTCTCAACCTCAGCCCTACTGACAGTTTAGACCAGATCCTTCTTTGTTAAGGGCTGTCCTGTACATTGCAGGATGTTTACTAGCAGTACCCCTCGCTTCTGCCCACTGGAGGTCACTGGCATTCTTCCTCCCCCTACTGAGACCACCAAGTGTTGCCCAATGTCCCCCAGGGGAGTCAGAAGCAGGAGAATCCCCCCCCCCCACCCCGGCTGAGAACCACAGAGGTAAGCCAAGCACCATCAAAGGTTACAAAGAAGACCAGGGTGGTACGTGTTTTCTACTCGTATCACGCCTCCGAACAGTGAGAAACCGGAGAGAAAACGAAATTCGAGGACAGAAAACTGGGAACTGCTTTCGAGAAAGAGTGACTTGTGACACAATAAGAAAGGACAAACGGTAGAGAAGGGTATACAGGAACACTGGTTTATTCTCAGCTTAGAAAGCCAGGAGAGGAGACACAGCAGAGAAAAGTCAAGGGCCGCAGGGCACAGCGTTCTGAAGAGTGGACAAGACGGCAGGTTAGAGTCCGGACTTCCCACCAGGCTCTGCTCTCTCGGGGACCTTCCGAGACGGCCATTACTTACTCTTGTTATTGTTCTCACTGACAAAATCCTCGGAGCCTTCCGTGTCGTCCTCATCATCTCCGGATGAGATGGCATCTGTATTCAAAAGAATATATCCATGGTTGTGTTTTTGCAAAGCAAAAGGCTGTAATCACGTACAACTTAGTCCTTCTGGACAGGGAACGCCACAACCCAGGAGCCCCCGCAAAAAGTCTGAGGTCTTGTTTAGCGAAGATGGCTTTAAGGGCTTCAATTTTCTCTCCGTGAGGACAGTTGGTCTGTATTAGGATTCCCAGTGCTTTCTGCTTTCGCGTTTTTTAAACATACTGTCAAGTTGGATATATTAAAACTGGATTTTAAGCTTCCAACAGTATTCAAGGCCCCGGCAAATTTACTGATTGCGTTATTATCCAAAGATTCTTTCCAACACCACCTTTCAGTTGTCAGGATCCCCTTCAAGAAGGGAATTAGTCCCCGGCAGAATTTACTAACTTCTGAAAGCAAATCTTTAAACTTGGCCAGAAAGGGGGCCTCCATCTAGTTCCCCCTCGCTGCATGGGAGAAAAATCAAGGAGAGAAACTCGAGTTTTAATAAAAGGAACCCGAAATCTTCCATATCAAATTGCAATCCTGTATTTTAACGGCCAAAGATGCAAACACTATGGCGGGGGGGGGGGGGGGGGGCAGTGAGGAGATGTGTTTTCTACTTCTATAAAAGCATGCTGTCTTAAAAGAAAAATGCTACCTTGCACATGAGAATCCTGTCATTTTTAATGACCAGCCCCTCTGGCAGAGCCGGTCCCCGTGGAAGAACTTCAAAAACAGATCAATAACAAATTAGGGAGCTCTGTGCGTGGCATCCAATTAGCAGATCCCGCTAGGAGTTCCCTTGTCCAGTGCAATTTCACCCAGAAAACGGCTACAGAGAAGAGAGAGCAGAGGGCGCGCAGGCCGACTCACCTGTGACATTGACCATGAAGTAGACAGCCTCGCTGTCTACCGGCCTAGCCGCCGTGCAAGCATAGAGGCCGGAGTCTCTAGGCGTGGCACCTTTTATCTGCAAGTACTCCCCAATAAGCACTGTCCTATTGTTGGGCCCCAAGTGTACCCCATCCTTAGTCCAACTGATCATGGTGGCATCTCTCAACGGACAGCGCAATTCTAGCGACTCCCCGGGCGCGGCCACGTAAACTTCAGGTTGGGAGATTTGGTATTTGGTTGGCGGCTCTGCAGAAAGGTGGGAGAGAGAAGATGGAGACAGATGGGAAGGAGGAAAAGGAGAGAACGTCCAACAAAGGTCAGTGGCGGCCCGTTTATTCCTGGGAGAGGCGGTTCTTGGTCTGCAAAGGGCCCCAGCAGGCGTTGGCTTCCGCCTGCACCCAGGAAGCCGTGCACAGAGCAGACGGAGTGTCTGAGACATCGACCAGAGGAAGTGCCCAATAGAAGCGGCCCCACTTTGTCTCCACAAGCTGTAGGGCCGTAAACACACACCCAAAACCCAGCGTGGAAGGATAATGTAAGAAAACTTTGCAGTCTGTTACCAATCCAAAGCCTGCTTACAAGGGTCACACGTGGGGAATTCTATTCTTGTGGCATTTTTGATCTGTAAGGACGTGTGTTTTACAATTTTTTTATTCAATGCGACTGCATGGCTGTGTCTACACCTTTACACACACATACACACACACACACACACACACACACACACACACACACACACACCCCATTTGCGCTAGACTTTGCCTGTTGTCACAATGCCGAGCTTCTTAAAATGAAATGCCCAAACTCAAGGGACGCTAATGGGTCCTTGTACAAAACTCTCAAAGGCTCAGATCGCTTTGCTGGCCTGGAGACTTAATACTGTGCTGGGTAAGCTGGAACACGCTGTTTTTCTTAACACCAAAAAGAACAAAATGCCCCAGAAAGCCAAGAGGAGGTCTCCGTATCGTACCTAGACAGATCTGGAAATGAGGCAGCTGAGCACCTGACCCTCTGACACGTTCACAGCTGGGTCCCTCCCTGCCCACCAGCACCCACCGCACACCCTGTGCTCCAGCCTCCTCGGGGCCTTGGCCTTTAACTCCTTGAGAGGTACTCCTCCCTCCCTCGCCTCCCCGTTAACCCAACTCATCCTTCAAGGCCCAAATCATCCAGCTGGATATGAGCTTGCCATCGGTCCCCCGGGCCTGAGGGTGGAGCGGATGTCCCCTCCCCGTTCACCTGTCCGCTGAGCCAACTTCTGGGGAAGCAGCACGTAGCTCATGGACGTGTCCTGTCGCCCAGGGGGACAGCAGAGATGTAGATGGAGGGCTCAGGTCTCCTTGGGTGTCCCTCTGGCCCCGAGCAACACACACATGGCAGGGGCCCGTGCTGAACGTGACTGCGGTCCCCAAATCCTCAGGGCAAGAGGGGACTCAGGCAACCTGCACGAGCACAGCGAGAGGGAGCCACAGGCCTACAAGGGGAGCACCCAGAGCCGCTGGCCGGGACCCACGAGGACCCATGAATGGGCTTTCATCCATCACAATGGAACTGTGAATGGTACCCAGAGTCCCAGGCCCAGGAAACATCAAGCTTCCCAGCGCTGGGATAGCTCCAAATCTGGGCAGCATCACAAGGCAACTGTGTTGTCCTTCTGAGTGTAGTCTGGACAAATCTCCCACATGGCAATGGAATAAAGTCACTCCGTGCCTTAGTCCCACTGCCGAAGGAACAGTGAGGACCGTGTGCATCTGGTTCTAGAAATCCTCACCACCACCACCACCAGCCAACATGGGAGGGCCAGGGCTCCCCAAAGGGGCACCTTCAAAGGCATATGTGCCAAGAAGAGCCCAGACGTTGAAAGAGACATAGAGAACCACCACCACCACAACAAAATAGAGGAAGGAAATAAGAGTCTGATTTAACATGGACACACACACCCTGAAACGAGGGCAGAAAACCCCAATTTGCAGGCTATGCTTTCCGAGCAAGTTTTTGTCTTTCTCATTCTACACCTACGAGACCCCTCCTACGGGCCATGCTTTGTTCTAGATGCTCAGGGAGCAACAGGGAACAGTAAAATCCCTGCCTCACTGGTGGAACTTTAATTACGGTGGAGATGACCGACAATAAACAAAAAGCCTACAAAAAATATATAAAGTACGGGAGGCGGTCTTGTCAGGAAGCCAAATACAGCAAGACAGCGGTACAAACAAGACAGAGGGGGAGGGCTCTCTCTAGAGCAGGAGCTGGCAAACCACGGCCCCCGGGCCAAACCCAGCCATTGCCCGTTTTTGTAAACACCGTATTCCTGGCACGCAGCCACGTTTGCTCCTTAAGTGTTGTCTGGGGCTGCTGTTGTGTCACAATGGCAGGGCTGAGCGGCTGCAACGGACACCCTACGTCCTCTGCAAAGCCTCGCCCTTTACGAAAAGTTTGCCAACCCCCGTTGTACGGGATGTTCAGAGAAGGCTGCTCTGAGGAGTTGAAGGGCAAAGTGATGTCTGAAAGATGTCGCCGGGACCTCAGCTGGAAGGTTCCTCAGGCCACATGCCTCCTGAGCTTGCTGAGGCCCGAATGCACCTGAATTGAGGGACTCCTAGAAATGTCCTGAACTCTGAAGCCCGAGCAGGACAGAGAAAAGGAAGAAACATGTGGGAAAGAGGGGAAGGAAGAGAAAAAAGGAATTCAGCGCGACCCCGGATCACGGACCTTGCCCCATCTCCAGCAGCTTGGAGTCCCATCGGAAGTGATGGTGCCCCACAGGACACCTGGCCGAGTCCCTTTCACAGCTGGTTAAAGCAAGGATCAGATGGCATTTGGGTCCCATATAACCAACCAGTAATTACCGAAACAGCACCCACAACGTCAAGAGTGAATTTATCGCGGATTAGCCTGGGTCACAAAATAATATTTATCGGGACCACACGGCATCGTCAGCAAGGTACCGAGAATACTACAGAATCTGCTTTCCTCTGAGCCAGGACCGGACATCAAGAGAGGTCTGCGCAGGAGTGGCTGGACCCCGAACGGCGAATCTTCACCCTCTCGGGGAGACGCGTAGCCAGACTGCCTCTGCCCTGGCCCCTCCCATCAGGAGAGCCATGTCCCTATTTCATGCAGGCAGGAGAATGTATGGAGACTGCTTTAAAAAAAAAAAAAAAAAAAAAAGATAAGCAAGATACTTGCAATTAGGACGCAGAAACCTCTCTCTCCCGACAAAAGTAGAGTTACGATTTCCCTGTTATTAAAGGAACGCATTTTCGCTGAGAATATCTGCCTTCACCTCAAATAGGTAAACCACTGGGTCTCGCGGAAGCCAGGGGTGCCCGGACCAACGTCACAAAGACACCACCACCTGCTGGTTGGTGGTAAAGGAGGAACGTGGCCCACGGAGGCCTCAAGGGCAGGGACCGCGTCTCGTGTGGGGCCGGACACACAGGAGCTGACGATAAATGTGCCGTCGTGCGCAAGAAAAGGATGGTCCCCTGAGCCCCACTCCACCCCGGTCCCTCCCCCACTGAGGAGCAGGAATGCCGAAATGACGCGGCATTGGTTGTGAGGATCCGATGAGCCAACCAACAGGAACCTCGGCGTCCAATCTATAACCTGTCGGGCCCGTGACCGTCACTCCCGCTGTCCTTCGAGGCTGACGACGCTCACCACGCCTCTGGCACCACTATCTTCAGAGGATACTCGGAGAGCGTCTGGACCAGTATCTCCCCAGACGCAGGTCAATGTTACGGACAGGCTCCCATCTCACCCGGCCCGTAAGAGGACTTCGGCTCAACGTGGTCCTTCTCTCTGGTAAAACCAGGTCAAAACTGTCACCCCGTTTTCCAGTTAGAGGATAAGCTTCAAGGACAGTAAAAGAACTCTCCAGAATACATCACGAATGGTGTTCATCCATTACAATTAGGCCACCTGACTTCAAGCCTGAACGAACCCACACCCGATGGATCGGTTCACAAAAGGCTCACCGGGTCACTGGGGGTTTGTGGCAACTTCAGCAAAGCCCAGCAATGCGATGTTCACACTCAGACTGTAGGCGTGGCTCGGGGAGAAGGGCGAATGGGTGAACGAAAAGAAGGAGAGGGGGCGCCTCGGTGGCCCAGGGACTTAAGCACCTGACTCTTGATTTCGGCTCCAGTCATGATCACGCAGTTGGAGAGTTCGAGCCCCGTGTCGAGCTCTACACTGACAGCATGGAGCCTGACTGGGATATTCTCTCTCTCTCTCTGTCTCTCTCTGTCTCTCTGTCTCTTTGTCTCTCTGTCTCTGCCCCTCCCTCGCTCCCATGCTCATGTGCTCTCTCCCTCTTTCTCAAAAATAAATAAATAGGGGCACATGGGTGGCTCAGTGAGTTGAGCATCCGACTTCAGCTCAGGTCATGGGTTCGCGGTTCATGGGTTCGAGCCCCCCGTCCAGCTCGCTGCTGTCAGCCTGTCAGCACAGAGCCCTCTCTCTGCCCCTCCCCTGCTTGCACCCTCCAAGTAAACAAGCCTACGTTAAAATTTTTTTGAAAACAAGGAGAGGACTGAGGAAGCGTTTGGGGAAAAACAGTGCCTAGAGAAGGAAGACCGTTGGGGGCGGGGGGAAGGGATGCCACACGGTCCACTGCCACACCGCCCAGGCGCACCCCCGCCCAGCCTGTGGGTTCCTGCATCAAACACACCTGGGCACAAGGTGCCAAGGACATGGGCGCTTTGCCTGGAACCCAAACAGCTGGCTCAGCGGAGGCCACCCTGTCCCCGCCCGTCCCCAGGAGGCCACTCCCGGCTTGGGTTTCTCTTCTGTGTCTGAATGCTACAGGTGACAGGTGACTGTCTTGCCCGCGCCCTGCAAACATGCTCCGTGAGTGCCGCGCACACACCTGCACAGGTATCTCCCTCACACCGTTCGGTGGGGAGCCAAGAAGATCTGCTAAGTCCTCCGACACCAGCGATGACGCACCGGCGATGCTCCCCGACGCGGATCTGCTTCCACTGACAGGGCCCGGTGCCTCCACCCCCTCCCCACCCCCACCCCTGCTCCAGCAGGCTGCGCGGCCCGCTCTGTAAAGCAGGACCGTTGACACAGGGCAAAGTATTCCCCGGGAGATTTAAACAATACCTTTTATAGTCATATTAATGTTTCCTGGATTTGTTTTTTTGTTTTTTGTTTTTTTTTTCTGGTGCTACAGCTTACTTTTAACCTTTCTTACGCAGAGCGGGGGAGAAATCCACAGGGAGCGCCCAGTCCAACCTGGTCCCTCGTCTGATCCTGCCAAAACACAACGGGGGAAGGTTCCAGAAGCCACTCTGCTCCACACCAGATATTCTTTCAGAGACGTCCACAGACAGACACAAAATTCCGTCCATCTTTCATAACAGTAATTCAAAGTGGGAAAACACACACACACACACACACACACACGCCAGCGTCCGACATTGTCACGGAGACCTAAAACGGCCAAGGGGAGAAGCGGGCGAGGTGACCCCAGTCCCCTGGAGGGCTCACCGTGCTGGTTTCTACGCGTCACATGCACGCGGTGGGTGCATCAACTTCGACTTGCTCCCCGGAGGTTCCGAAGGCCGAGAAGTACCAGCAGAGAGTGATCACACAGCTTTTTTTCTTAATATCCAAGTGACTATGTGGATATTAAAAGAACGAGAGAACAGGCACTCCTGTAGCCCGTCCCCGGCATGCAGCCTGTGCGGTCCCCGCCGTGGGCAGCAGAGGGGCCTCATCTGGGAAGAGGAGGACACTGAGGCGGGGGGGACAGCCCTCAGCAGGTGAGGGTGGGGATCATGACCTCTCAGAGTGACGTCATGCCAACGTCACTGGCTGCAAGCCGCAGGTGTTCACCTCCGGGTAAACAAGCACAGGGAAGCAAACCCTGGCCTGTATGCGCCCAGAGCCCGGGGAGGGGACAGACTGTCAAAGTCCAGAAGGGCCGTGACTTATGCGACTTCAACGCACACGTCCCTGGGTCCCTCCCCCGTGTCACCAGCAGGGCCGTCCCAGGACAGCTGAAGCAGGGAGGGAGTTTGGAACAGTAAGCTATTTCAGGTAACGCTTTATGTTGCCAGACCAGCCATAGCAGCACTGCAGACTGTCACTTTTTATAATGTTTGCCTATAAACTTTCCCGTGTGGTTTTTGAAATGGCGCCCAAATGCAAACAGGGAACAGATGGGAAGCCCGCGGCTCGCCCCGTCCGATCGCCTGCTGGAGGGTGGACGGCAGGTTGACATGGTCCGGGGCCAACAAAGCGGCGAAGGCCGGCGGGACGATGACGTCGCACTTCACAAGGTAAAGCCTTTTCTGGGGTTTCCTCGGGACGGCGCCTTTCCAAATGTCAAGATGCTCGCAGCTAAGAGGCAGGGACCCCGGCTTCAAGGATGCAGTGTGGCGGGGCCCCTGTGACGCGGCCCCCGAAGATGCTCCCGGTCAGAAAGTCAGGGGCATCCGAGCCCCAAACGCATTCCTCCAGAAAGGATCAGAAAGGGAGAAAGAGAGAGAGAACTCGGGAAACAGATCGTCCCCCGACCCGGGGCCTGGAGCTGGAGCAGAGGCCGGGCGGGTGGCAGGGCGCGGGCTGCGGGGACACAAACGTGTGCCTCTTGTCGCAGCTCGGCGCTCTCACGGGAACCGTCACGCCAGCACTGGGAGCAGAGCAGTCAACCAGCCTCGGGCTTCCTGGCGCTGCCCTCCCTCCGCCACCCTGTACCAGAGGAACAGATATCACTGCTGTGGGCCTGCCAAGGTCCTGAGACAGCAGCGCACAAAATAAAGCTGCAAATGTCACTGCAATGTCACAGTGCGCGACACACACGGCGGTAAGTGGCGGCTGAGCCTGTCTGTTCCGGTTAGCCTCGACTCACCCTCCCGCTCTTTAAGATGGCCTGAAGCGGCCACGCCACGGTCCCAGTACGAAGTTTTAACTGGCCGATACCCAATTTTCTGTCCATGGGAATTGGAATACCAACCCCCCTCATACACACCGCTGTCCTGAAGCATTTTTACAAGCTGCACTTGAGGGAGGCTGGGCAGTCGAGACGTCGGGCATTACAGCACAGCTTTTCAGTAACCCAGAGAGGCCGAAGGCCCAGATCATTCTGCCCGGCACCAAATCTCACCAACAGAAAGACACAAAGGTACCGGGGTCCCCAGAAGGAAGTCAGAAATGACCGCCCCCACCCCGTGGGCCCTACCCACGGAGGGGGGCGGGGGAGGGGGGGGTCCCGCAGACGCACAGACAGTGAAGGCAGGGGCGGCAGAGAGCGGGCTGTTCCATCTCAGACATCCTGAGAGCTTCCCCTTTGCAAGAAGGGACTTGCAGAAGACAAAAATCCTGTCATGAAACGGAGGCCTTATAAGGCATAGGTACTACTTGTACTTTAAGAGGCAGGAGGGAGAGACAAACACTCTGTGCAATATAAAGATGAAAGTTCTCTGCCTCGAGAAATACGGCCAACATAAAAACGGGGGACACAAAGAAGTCAGAGCAATGAGCCACAGATACGTAAACAGGCCGAGAGGCCGCAGTTCTCTTCCCGGCCAATTGTTGGGGTGTCTTACAGACACACGTCAGCACTTAAAACCTCCCCGTCGGTTCCACGGGGGCTGTAACAACCACTAATAGCTACCTCTGCCACAGTAGCCTGCCTGTTCCAGAAATTCTGGACTGGCTCACATTCCTCATGATCAGATGGGATAATGGCATATGTTTCCAATATGGCAACCATTAAAAATTATATATTTAGGCACACCCCTCATATAATTTAGGTCTATCTTTGAGATGCGTGGGGAACAGCTTTCCAAGTCTGGAAAGAAATGATGCAGCTGCCCATGAGAAAATACTAACGTAGAAATCGTGACGTGCCTAAGAATGCCCTCAGGGAAGCAGGAGTCACCGTAATCACCCAAGATCTGGACCCCAAGTGGCAATATTCACTCCCTATTCTGCCAGTAACCCCTCTCTCCTTTTGATCCTGATGTTTCAGGCTGTCAGTGAATCATGTTCTCCAAAAGGGGGGGGGGGGGCATAAAAAGGAAGGTTATCTCTCTGGTCCCAACACCTGCACCAAACTCTTAGGTTCACGACAGCAAAATTTCCACTGGACCACCGGGATGCAGGTACGGAATCAGTGCCATCTGCATAAAGTCCCTGGACATCAGCAGCTCTGCTTGAGCAAAAACTTCCACACCGGGCCCTCCGTTCAAAAGCATTTCCCAAACAGGCCATCAGATTATCTAGTGTCCACGAATCTCCCAGAGGGAAGGTTTCGTACTCCCTGTATCGGGAAGGGAACTGGGAGGTGGGGAGGGCCTCCCAAGGAGGTCATGGAATGAAGGAATGAATGCGATTTGCCGGACCTGTATCACAGGACCTATATCACCATCGTTGAGATAAGGGTGACCCTGCTGAGGTGTCGCCTGTAAAACGAACGTGTCATCTCCAGTTCTGAACGTGGTAAAAAGCCACCTTGCTCATCAGAGGCTGCTTCAATTCCCACAGCTGGTCCCTGAGCTCTTCCTGGTACCCTAGCATTAAGGCTCTGGTCCCATCTCTGTCCCCTCCCTGGGCGCTCTTCAGAAAAAGGCAAGAACAGGGGCGCCTGGGTGGCTCAGACGGTTACGCGTCCACCTCTCTTGGTTTCAGCTCAGGTCACGATCTCACGGTTGGGGAGTTCGAGCCCGGCCATCGGGCTCCTCGCTGGGGGCGCAGAGCCTGCTTGGGATTCTCACGCTCTCTGCCCCTCCCCCGTTCTCGCTCTCTCTCAAAATAAACACACGTTAAAAATAAAGATAAGAAAAGACAAGAACAGGCTGAGAACCGACCTAAGTTCCAACTCTGCCACTGACAAATGCTGTGATCGCTTCCTGTGTCTTCGCCTGCAAACCAGGACTGATGATAACGAGCGCGCGCACGGAAAACACCTAGCTCGGGGCCGCTGCCACTCGGCAGGACCTCGAATGTACCAGCGGGAAGACCTTCTAGCTGAAATCATTACTCCTCAGCTGCAGCAGACTACGCGTGAGAGACAGAAAAGCCACCTAACCAGGTGTTCTCAACAAGGAAGCCTGGGGATGTAAGAAGACAAAGGGGGACCTTCTGTTCTGTTTCTAGAGCCCCTAACACATAGCTTAGTGTTAATCATCCGTCGTGTCGTTCTGTCTTCTGCTTGTGCATGTGTGTGAGTGTTCCTAAGAACAGAGCGGTGTGGCGGAGGTCTCGCCTCTCTGGGACCTCCTCCTTCCGCACTCCCCCGTATCTGCACTCCCCCGTATCTGCGAATATGCTCAGAAGCCCGCCCCTGGCTCTTGTGGTCCCTTCCCTATACTCTGCTTGGCCCACCTCTGCCCCTTTCCCTGCCCCCTCCACGTCAACGCCGCCGTCAACGCCGCTCAAGTCCCTGCTGGAAGGTTCCTCCTTCCACCTGCCTGAGGGAGCACATCACCTGACCTTGTCTTCGGAGGTGCCGCCCGAAACAAGCAAGTGCCCTTCCCCCTCTTCCCCTCCAGCAGCCCCTGGCTGACATCAACTCAGCTCCAACTCGGCCCTGAAGCCCCCCGCTTCTCCCTCCTGCCTCCCATCCCACCAGGCCCCACATCTGCACTCCTGTCAGTTCTCTCTGAAACAGCTCTGAAAAGAGAACAAGGGTAAGACCTCACCCCTGCAGGTCGCCACCTTCTCTCCAAAAGACCTCTGCCTTGCCCCACCCCCCCCCCAGTCCACCCCATGTATCCACCGCGGACCCCCAGAGCAACCTGGGAAACAAAACTGACCTTTAATTGAATGAATGAATGAATGAATGAACGAATGAAATGAAATGAAATAAATAAATAAAAGACAGAGACCACTCCACACTCTGACAGGGTAAAACCCAAAGAATATTCCCCACATTAAGGCCACGGTTGCGCGAGACCCCACATCCCCCCTCCATCTTCTTCTCCCTCATGCCCTACACTTGTCTGTTCTCGCGGGCACTGTTTCCTCTGCCCGTTACCCTGCCCCACCACTCTGCCCGGCAAGCTCCTATTCAGCCTTCAGAGCCCAGCTCAAATATCATCTCCTCTGCGAAAATCCCTGCTTCCCGTCAACACAGCCCACGCCGTTCTCATCTCCAAGACACTACAGCCTTTGTTTATTCACCTCGAACCTACAGAGCCAAATACAGCCGCCTCCCCCACCGACCCGACCTGCCCTCTCCGAATGACCTTCTTCGGTGCGGGGGGGATCAGCAGTGCTTCTCAGACTTTCTTCTGCATAAAGACCACCTGGACAGCCTATTAAAACACAGCTCCAGGGGCGCCTGGGTGGCGCAGTCGGTTAAGCGTCCGACTTCAGCCAGGTCACGATCTCGCAGTCTGGGAGTTCGAGCCCCGCGTCAGGCTCTGGGCTGATGGCTCAGAGCCTGGAGCCTGTTTCCGATTCTGTGTCTCCCTCTCTCTCTGCCCCTCCCCCGTTCATGCTCTGTCTCTCTCTGTCCCAAAAATAAATAAACGTTGAAAAAAAAAAATTTAAAAAAAAAAAAAAAAAAAAAAAAAACACAGCTCCAACGTTTCTGGGTCAGTAGCTGTGGAGTCGGGTCTGAGCTTCTGAGCTTCCCACCAGCTCCCAGATAATGCTAATGCTGCTGGTCCAAAGACCACACTGTGAGAAGTTCAGCACCAGTGTCCAAGGACGAGAGAGTCGGAGACCTGGTTTTGCAGGGATGAACCCACATCAACTTGGACAGCCCCTTCCCATCACCTGAGTCTGAGCCCCAGTTTACAGAACAGGGAAACACCTCCGGGCTAGCCTGCTGCTGGTCAAGGTCATCACAAGGACAAACCAAGAGGCTGCCTGGAAAGGTCTTTGTAACCCCTAAGGTGGGTGGTGGGGACACATCTGAGAAAAAGCACCCCTCACCCCAGTTCCGGCCAGGGCGGGCCTGGGCACCTGTGTGTGGGTTATAGCTTGACCCCTAAGTGATCAGATTCTTTCCCCCCACCTCATGGTAAGGCTGATTTGCCTTACTCTGACTTTAAAACAAGGTTTTCTTTCAAATGCATAAATCTGTCAGGTCGTATCTATGTAAGTTACCTAAGTGTCGATTTCTGGCAAATGGAACTAAACATCCAAGGATCTTGGGAGAGAGTTGTTATCAATGCCAATGACACCTGTTTGATGACTTTAGTGAGGGAAGAGGCCTTGGCTTATTAAAATAGCATCTACTGTTCACCTATCCAACAAATCGGGGACACCAGATATTTACATGCGGACCACAGAAACCCCTGCAGAGTTCCCCGGACCAGATGCCTTATCACAACCCCAGAGCATGCCGGGAGGAGCCCTGAACACCAAACCCCTCCGGCAAGGCGCCCACCTGTGCCCTGCATGGCACCCAAGCATCAGGAGCCTGTAACAGCACGGGCCTGATGGGCCTGCTTTCCAGACAGCATGCCCTAAGCCAGCACTGCGACGACATTCCAGAAGCAAGTTTTCAGGGACGGTCACCATTCTGCACTTAGGGTTACTCCTGGCTCCTAGAACCTGCTTCTGGGACCCGCTCACCCCCCTGACACGGACATAAACAGTCCACAGTGCATACTAAGTGGGTACATGTGGCCTGCAAGTCCCCCAAAGGTCAGATCGTGTCGAAATCCTAGGTGACATTTTCCCCCAGCCCTTCCCTCAATACGTACTTTCAGAATAAGTGGATATTTTTAAAGCGCCCTAGGGACCAAAGAAAAGGATAAGGGGGCGGGGTAAGAGTTACTCCAGGAAGGCAAGGGCACGCCTCTTGGCCTCCTGATCTTCAACTCCGGGCCTTGTGCAGTACCTTTGAGCAAGTTTACTTAAAGGGCTGGAACTTTCTCCTCTCAGCAGGACCCCAGTTCCAACACTTGTTCAGAGCCTGCAGCTGTGTCCCCAGACCGGTTTCCCCCCCACCCCCCCAGCAGCATCCCGGCCATTTACAAATGAAGGGCTAGCAGCTGGAAACTGGGAAACAGATGGCCCTCCTCCTTTGAATGGCTTGATCTGGCAACTCAGGCCTCAGCAAGTTCGGGCCAGCCTGGTGCAGAAATCTTGTTGAGGCTGAAGGCACAGATTCATAGCCCTAGGGGTCTTTAGCAAGCAGCTGGGTCGGAATGACCTCTTGGAGGGGTTTCCCCTAAAGTCAGCAGGGGCAGGGAGCCTCTGCGGCGGGTGGGGCACGTCCCCAGCTGGCTTTGCCCCTTGCCCGCTTTTCTCCAGTGACTTACAGAAAAAAAGGAAAATTCCCCCGTGGGGAATCCTGTGCCCCAGGACTGAAAGCACGTTCGTTCATTCAGGAAATTCCAAATCTAGAAGGGTGCCACCAGGGTTAGCCTTTCTCCTAGGCCCTAAGCCGTGTATCCGCAAAGAGGTCAAACCTTCTGGAAAGCAAACTTTGAAGAGTTTCCACTTCTCCACGCAGAGCCCAGCCCCTTTCAAAACCCATCAGAGCAAGTTCACCTCGGGAGGGGCTATGCTGGGCCCCCAAGCATCTTGGCACACCTGCCCCTTTTAAGCAAGACTGTGCCCCACCCTGCTCCGGGGAAAGGAGGGAGCCTTATTTAAATGCCCAGGTCCTCGGCTGAGGCCCCGCTATGGGAGTTCACTACCCAGGCTCCCCTGCCTTCCGCCACCTCCGGCCTCCATGTTAGCCTGGTAAGAAACTGCAGCGGCAGAAAAGAGACTTGTCAAGGAGGTGGCTGAGAGCTACCCCTGACCACCTGTTCACAGGCCCTACCTGCAAAGACGGGCACCTCTCGGCAACAAGTGGAACCGGACGGGGGACAGCGGAGGAGCCAGGCCCTGGATGGTTCCCAAACTGGGCAGGGAAAGAGCTGGCAGGCACATGTGGCTGGGACTGACTGGGGCCGATGCAGGGGGGTCTGCTGAAGAATCAAGGTGGGTGCTCACCTCCCTGAGAAGCTCAGCCTCGGGAAGTCACATAGTTCGAGTACCCAGAAAAATCCTCACCGTGGCCCACAGGTCCCCCGCCTGACCTGGCCTACTACTCTAGTCTCCTTCAAGCGGCACCCCGGCTTCCTCAGGGTTCCTGCAACCCTTTGAGACCCACCATGCTTCTTCTTCAGAGCACCTGCACCCAGGATTGGAACCAGGGCCTCGTTTTGGCAGTTATTTGACAAAGATCTATGGCCTCCCCGCCCCCCATTCATAGGACTTGAGACTGTTTTTGGCTTGCCATTCTATCCCCACAGAACTCAACACATGGTAGGGTTTCAAAAAATGTATCTGGGGGGCACCTGGGTGGCTCAGCCGGTTAAGCATCTGACTTCCACTCAGGTCATGATGATCTCACGGTCTGTGGGTTCGAGCCCCGCGTCGGGCTCTGTGCTGACAGCTCAGAGCCTGGAGCCTGCTTCAGATTCTGTGTCTCCCTCGTTCTCTGTCTGTCTCTCTCTCTCTCTCAATCTCTCTCTCTCTCTCTCTCAAAAATAAACATTTAAAACATTACGCCACAGTCTGTAAAGGGTTGATGACCTGTGTCTGCCAAGCTCTGGCAGTTGTCCCCCCCCCAGGGCTGCAAGGCTAAGAGAGGAAGCTGCAGGTTTCCCCCCGCCAAGCATTCAACACCTTCTCTCCAACGCTGAGCCCCCCTTCTGAACACCTGCGACCCCGGACGCTCCGCATTCACCGTGCAAGTTCAGTGCAAGTTCCAGCGGACTAAACCAGGCCCAAGTCACCTCCAGGTCTAAGCAAGCTCCCCTCAGAAGCCACCTTTTTTTAACCACCCAAAATGAACTTTTGTTTGCTTTAAAAATGGCTCTACTGCTCAGCCTCTTCCTCCCCTTGGGACGCCCCTCCTGGCCAAGAGGAGGCGTGGGGATTGCTGCTTCTGCCTTTCCATTCTTAGATGTTCTCTTTGTTCCCCACTTTTGCCCTGGCGTCATCAAGGGCCAGGGAGGCCCTGCCATTTGTCGCTTCCATGACCGTAGGTGGTAGGAGCCCCCGTCTGCGCAGGTGGGCCTTGACCCAACTGAGAATCGGACATGCTGGAGAGAAGTCTGACGTACTATTAAAGTGACAAGCAAAAAGGCAAACATTTAGCAGTGCCAGGGCAAACGGCCAGAAGCATCTGGGACAAGGAAAAACGGGATGGTCTGCTCCCACTCCGCTGAGTTGGCTTCTGAGCAAATGGGCAAATACCAGACCAGTCAGCCCTACCTGCCTGAGCTCCTGCTGGGTGACTGAGCCGGGGGTCACTAACTGGGCCTCAAGGCATCTCCCTCCAGTCTCCTGAGCAGGAAAAGGGTTGGCTTCTTACTAGTAAGCTGCATATCACCAGAGGCAGTTCTCGGAGAATCACAAAGTGGTAATTATTGCAGTGGTTTAATTGCCCAGGACTTTTCTTCAAACAGCTTTAGGAAAATAGGTGTGGGTATGTGGGGAAGAGACAGAATCACCCAGCAGCGTCCTTACATGTTTAACAGTCAAATGACATATTTTGGAAAGAATGACGAGGCCGTCCTACCATATGCCACAGAGGACCCTCCTGCTCGGGGAAAGGAAAGGAATCAATCGATAAACCTTCCTTATGCCAAGAAATTCACCCCAAGGCCGGGGCCCACGCCCGCTGTGGAGTCTTGGAGGAAACATTTCATCTCCAAGGGTCTCGGTCAAGAGTCTCGTCCATAAAATGGGAACATGAATTACCCGGGGGTCAGCTGGATGATTAAGATTAGAGATGGGGGCAGAGGAACTGCAGGAAGGTGGTCAAAAAGTACAAACTTTTTTTTGGTGTGACATAAACAAGGACTAGGCTGGGGCACGCGGGGGGCTCAGTCAGTTAAGCATCCGACTCTTGAATTCAGCTCAGGTCACAGTCTCGTGGTGGTGAAATCAAGCCCCACATCGGGCTCCGTGATGAACACCTGCATGGGACTCCCTCTCTTCCCCTCTCTCTCTGCCCCTCCCCTGCTCACGCTCTCTGTGTCTCAAAATAAATAAATCAATAAACTAAAAAAAACCAACAACAGTTCTAGGGGTGTAATGCACAACACAATGACTATCATCACCATGGCCGTGTGGCGCATGTGAAAGTTTTCCAGGGAATAGATCCTGAGAGTCCTCATCACAAGGAAAAATACTCTTTTTTCTTTTTCATCTGTAGGAGATCTTAAACTACTTACGATAATCACGAAATGATTTACGTAAGTCCAATCATCCTGCCGTACACCTTATACTTACGCCGTGCTGTGAGTCTATCGTATCTCAATAAAACAGGGGGAGAAAAGATTAGAGAGGATAGACGTCAAGGAACCTAGCACTGCGTCTGACACACAGCAGGCACTCAATAAATGGTCATGAGAGCTACCGTTATCATCGCCCTCCTCACCCTCTCAAGGAATGGGCTAAAAACAATGACCCCATGCATGCATCCACACTGACCACTCCCCCTCACACCCCTGCTTGTCCAATCAAACGACCCCACAGGGGTATAACATGCAAATGTTGCTCAGCTCCTCCCCATCAGTAGTGTAGGTCCCCTGACAATTTCCTTCCCTTCCATAAAGTCCGGAAGCCCAGTTACCTGCCCAGGTAGGAACAGCCAGCAGGCTGCCCAGGGGAGTCGCTGCAGTTAAACTTGGCAGAAGGACAGTAACTTGCTCCGGCGCTCCCCTCAGTGGCCTGGACAAAAGCAGAGCACGCTACACCCCACCCCCACCCCCCAACCCTGCCTCCATCCTTCTTCACAGGGCCAAACGGCAATCCTTTGGAAGCCTCAAACAGAAACCTCGTTCCTTGCCAAAATATATTGCTCTCCATGAAGAGCGTGTCCTACAATTATTACAAAGCGGCAAACACGTTTTTTTTTCCTACGGGGAAAATAGGTCAACCCTGGACCATTTGGACTGCAAGCAGCAAGATGATCACATTGCTGAAGTCCAAACTTACAAAGGCCCAAGACGATACGGAGGGATGGATAAACGGCCTACAGCACGCTTTCTATTTTGATTAATGCAAACGCTTCCCATCAGGAGATCTAGTAAATATGCCTGAAATACTGGCTTTTTCTTTTTCTTTTTTAAAAAGGAGCCTTCACGCCCACACAGAGCCCAATGCAGGGCTTGAACTCACACCCCTGAGACCAAGAGCGGGGCTGAGATCAAGAGTCGGATACTTAACCAACTGAGTCGCCACCCAGGTGCCCCTGAAATCTTGGTTTTAAATCCTGTATCAGGTTTTTACATTGACAATAAAGTGAGGATGGGGATGGAGAGAGAGAGTTCTACACCCATTTGCCTCATATTCACATCCCCGCCCCCTCACATAGATATCATTGGCCAGTTTCAGATAAAGAAAGGCAGGCTCAAAGTGATTATCTACCTTATACGAAGTCACAGCAGCAGTAAATAGGGGAGTGATTCAAGTCTGTCTTGCCTAAGCCCAAGGCCAAGTTCCTTCTGTGCTTTTGTCCCCAGACAGCACATCGCATGCCACTCAAACTTATTTTATTCAGGGCGCCTGGGTGGCTCAGTGGGCTAAGCGTCGAACTCTGGCTCAGGTCATGATCTCCCAGTTTGTGGGTTTGAGCCCCACATCAGGCTCTCTGCTCTCAGCCCAGAGCCTGCTTCAAAGCCTGTCTCCCATTCTCTCTCTGCCCCTTGCCCGCTCATGCTTTCTCTCTCAAAAATAAATAAACATTAAAAACAGTATTTTATTCATCTTTATGGATTCAGATGAAGAATTTAAGTTAATTTTATAGGGGATATTTGGTCTTTTCAAGATGTGTTTTAAGTTTGAAACATTTATAATGTTTAGGATACAGATTCAATTGGGCACCCCCCCCCCCTTTTATCAGCTAAGAATGCAACACATTTGGTGGAAACCCAGGAAGCGTGGTGGACAAGGAGGGAGACCCTTAAAGGCAGCCACATGCCTTCCTATAGAGCAATCTCACTGTCAACTAAGAATCTGAAGTTTGAGGGCTTTCAAAAAAGTTTAAACCCTAAATTCGTCACCACAAAGATCTTTATTTTCATTTTATAGTCCCTCCCACCCTGCTCCCCACCCAACACACAAAACTGGCCTCTATGATGTCGATATATTTTTAAAACTTTACAACTGGTCAGGTATGGAAAACCTTAACAGTAAACAGTCATGTGTAAAAAGAGACCACATAGAATGACAAAGAAGGAGTTCTACAGTTAGGAAAGGACCGTGACAATTTATGTAGAGTTCATCAGTGTCAGAGCCCAGAATGGAGTTCTTTCTCTTCCAGGAAAGGTGATATATAAATCACACAAATAAATATGTCCCATGTCCTCATTCCTGAACATATCAGAACTTTCCTTATAAGCTGGGTTTTGACCTCCTCATAAAACATGTTCACCATAACCTGAAATTCCATATACGTGCATTCCATCCATCCAGGACATGGAATTTACCATTCTCTAGTTGGACAAGGGGTTAAAGGAAAGAATATTCCACAGCTTAGCTCCCTGACTCAGTACAAGAAGAATCTGAAATTCTCAATATTCACATGAAGTGGCAAAAGTCCAGAACGGGGCGTAATTACTTACGTATTCCAAAGTGGAATAAATGACAACAGTTCACACCCAGAGTCTTACAACTCCATCATGGTGCAACTTTCCCAAAACCAAAATTACTGAAAACCTAAAGCATGACTTCAACCTAAAGCCTTTACAGGACATACACTCTTCAAGGTCAACCACAGTCTGTCCTAATCATGAAATATCCTTCTGTATGAATACAGAAGCAGTAAAAACTTGAAATTCTGTAAATGAAGCCCGTAAGCACCGCATTTGCAGCTACCATTTTGGATTTTCTATCATGCCCTTTTAAAAAGGCATTTTAAAAAAAATGTTTATTATTTATTTATTTTGAGGAGGGGAACACAAGCAGGAGAGGGGCAGAGAGAGAAGGAGAGAGAGAGAATCCCAAGCAGGTTCCAGGCTGTCAACACAGAGACCGATGTGGGGCTTGATCCCACCCACTGTGAGATCTTGACCTGAGCCAAAATCGAGAATCAGAGGCTTAACCAACCGAGCCACCAGCCACCCCTCTATCATGCCCTTTTAAAAAGGGATAGTCATAGATCAGAGCAAGGAGGCGGCCAGGGGTGGGGGGGGGATTGCAAGTGTAATCTTTGTTAATTGCAGAAGGCGACCTCTCCAACACACACAGAATCATTATAGTAACATGGCCAGCAGCTTGTTCAACCAGACTTATTTAAAGAGCCTGGCCTCAGGCTCCTTTCCCTACCTCCTCTTTACACACTCCCTAATTCGAGAAGGCCAGAGCTCAATCAGCTGGGTCACTGTAGGTCTACCTGGGTAAGCAGGAGGAAGTGGCCAGTTTGTGGAGACTCAAGGGCTGCCAGAAAGCCTTAAGGCTTTGTGTGAAGATAAACATTTTCCCCAAAATGGAACACGAGTTATGCATGGCTTTAAAATCTCAAGTCCAAGGCCCTTAGCTGGCTCAGTCTGTAGAGCAGGTGACTTTTGATCTCAGGGTCATGAGTTCAAGCCTCATGCTGGACGCAGAGCTTACTTTAGAAAAAATAATGTGGGGCGCCTGAGTGGCTCAGGCGGTTGAGCGTCTGACTTCGGCTCAGGTCATGATCCCAGGGTTTGTGGGTTTGAGCCCCACATTGGGCTCTGTGCTGACAGCTCAGAGCCTGGAACCTGCTTTGGATTCTGTGCCTCCCTCTCTCTGCCCCTCCCCCACTAGCGCTCTCTCTCTCTCTCTCTCTCAAAAACGAATAAACGTTAAAAAAAAATTTGCGGGGGGCGCCTGGGTGGCTCAGTTGGTTGAGCATCCAACTTTGGCTCAGGTCATGATCTCACACTCCGTGAGTTCGAGCCCCGCGTCTGGCTCTGTGCCGAAGGCTCGGAGCCTGGAGCCTGCTTCAGATTCTGTGCCTCCCTCTCTCTGACCCTCCCCTGTTCACACTGTCTTTCTCTGTCTCAAAAGTAAATAAACATTAAAAAAAATTTTTTTCTAATTTTTTTTAAATAATGAAATAAAAAAAATTAAAAAAATAAAATCTTGGGGTTCCTGGGTGGCTCAGTCAGTTAAGTATCCAACTCTTAATCTCAGCTCAGGTCATGATCTCACGGTTCATGAATTCGAGCCCCGCATCAGGCTCCACAGTGATGGCATGAAGCCTGGTTGGGATACTGTCTCTACCTCTCTCCGCCCCTCCCCTGCTCGTGCGCTCGCGCTCTCTCTCTCTCTCTCCCTCAAAATAAACTTTAAAAAAAGAGGAAAAAAATTTTTTTAAATAATAAAGTCTCAAGCCCAAGAGCCTCTAACAAGTCAAAGCTGTGTTCTTAGGGGTTTGTTCGTCTTGGATACAATGATGCTGAAACATCACTGCTCAGTAAACCCGCCCCCTTCAGCTAAGGCTGAAGGTTCAGCCCCTACATCAGGTTCACTCTTCAGCCCATACAGCCTGAACACAGTCACCATCAGTTAAAAGAAACCACGCTAAACAGGCAAGTCAGAAGCACGTGGGGCACAGGTGTGGCACAGTGACCGACATCAGGCGCAACCACGAAGGGAGAGCTGGAAACGCAGAGCCATCGCTCAGTCTCCCCAAGCGGATACAGCAAACGGATGAAAAGAACTCAAAACCTAAGGCTACAGTCGTTCCGCGAGGCGCCCGAATGATAACGATCACAGGCATTTCTGCACGGTGGCAGTCAACCCACTGGTTCGGAATCATTGGTGGGACAGCCTGGAAAACTTTCAGAAAATAATCTCTGAATTGCCTGCCCACAGACAAGTCACCGTGCTAAGAATCCAATCGGGACAGCGAGTAGAGAGGGGCACACCAGCCGCATTGCCTACCTGGCGCCCCAAAACCAATGTCCCCCCTTCCCCTCGAAAGAGTAAAATCAGACGGCTTCCATGGAAATGGGAAATTAAGCCAGACCCTGATGAAAAAGGGTGGGAAGTAGCCTTTTAACAATTACCCTGGAAAAAGCAAACACGGGAACAACAGACTGCAGGCTGAAGGACCACTAGATACATTTTCTGGAGAATGTGAACATTGAACAAGGCTCTTCCTGTTTAAACACTACCCTAGGTATTTCATAACCACGTAATTATTCATTAAGTCTGATACTGGAAACCTCTCATATTGGATTGCTCTGGTTATCTGAATTCTCACCCTCAAATGGGTCAGAAGGACTTGAAAAGAACCACTTATGGTTCCTAGTGAGGGGCTTGTCCCTGAGAAAGTCCTCAGTGTTTTGACTGGTCAAAATAAACAGGCAAAACACACACACACTGAATTCGGATCAGAGGGAGTGAGCATGGAGAGTTATACAAACACCAATTCTTTCGGCTTGCCCGATTTTTGCTCTCGGAGGTAATGTTTAGCCCAGTTCTTTGTCTATGAATTGTGAAATACTTTATATGCTAATAAAGAATGTGTACTTCATTGTGTATTTAACTGCATAAGCCTGCATTTCGTTTAACTGACCGGGAATAAGTCCTTGTTCCTAAGCTAACTCTCAAGTTCCAGTCAACTCTTAAATATTAACACTCGTACTGAGGAGCAAGGATGCAGATAATACAAAACAGAAGATTATTTGAAATCATTCACTCTTGGTATGCGGATATATTCTTTTTTCTCTTAACTTGCAATTAAATGCGTATGGCTGACATTACGGCATTTACAATACTCGTAACAAAGGACCTAAAACCATGCTGGAAAAATCTGACTTCCTTGTGCATTCTTCATTCACTGACTCTGCTTTTGAGTTTGGGACCAACTCACACACTGGTCCAGGACAGCACGACCTCTTAGAAGGTTGCCAAAAAAATTGGTTTGGAAAAAAAAAATGCAAACTACTTTCTTCTCAGGTTGTCGCTTTTCAGAATCACACTTTGTAGAGGGTGGGAAAGTAATTAGGGGTTTGGGGTTGGAAAAGCCCTTTTATTTTAGCTCCTACTGGGCTGGTGTAAACAAAGATATCATTAATGTCAACAATGACTTAATTAACCAGAGTAGGTGACAAAACGTCAGAAAAAACTTGAAAGAGTCACCTCCTCCCCAGGATAATCAAGCTTGATTATACTTTAAATAATTAGAATATTAATCAACAGAACAGTACTTGGCATTGAGGACTAACCCCCTTTGAGTCAATAACGGAGCTTAGAGCCTTCAGCCATTCCCCTACAACAATGAATGACCAACGGAAAATATTCTTTTTTAAACTGGGATATTAACTAAAATCTCCTGGAGATTATTTTCCTCGTAAATCAGTTGGGTAGATCCAACCCTACTGTTACCATTTCACAGCGTCCAGAAGACAAATGATATACGACAGATGATACGATACGATGATATATGGTAATACTGTACAGAGCCAAGAAGATTGGAAAGGATTCTCTAGTCTTAGGGCACAGGCCCCTTCCTGGAACTTAGTCACATTTTGCCCCAGACACATTCTCCTCTGGTCCAGCCCCATACACAGCGTCTACTCTGAGCCTCCAAATTAACAAACCAAGAAGTCTTCCAAGATGAGGCCTTGTGCAACAGAAGGTTAAGGTTGAACCTACGCTAATCAAAGCTATAGTCAGACGAACCACAGAAGACACACTGGAACCAACAGACACCCACTCACCCACCAATCCTCCCTCTCTCCCCCCAGGTCAGCAGCACCATGCCCTAAACTGGAGCTGTCCCCAGTCGGTCAGTCTGCTTCCAGTTGCTAACCCCTTCTTCATCTACGATCAGACTACCTTGCTAATAACCTCCGACGCTAAAGCAAAACTCTGGGAGTGGAAGAACGCAAATCGACTGCCAATACGGTACTTACCAGGACAGCACAGACCCTACAGAAAGCAAACACAACTGCCTGGAGCCACAAAGGGCCTTCTCCCTCGGAGAGCGATTTTCGTCTCCACTCTCTCCAAAAGCCTCCACGTTTCCTGACACTGTGGCAATGGGCACAGAACAGAGCAGACACACGCGCCCATCTCATCGGGAACGAGGATGAGAACAGGTCCTGGGTGCTTATGAGCTGCCAGGCCGTGTGCTCTACTGCTCTCTGCTCCCAGGGACCCTAAAATCTCCTGGCGACCTTTTGAGGCGAGTTGCCAGAAGGCTCCTGAGGACATCACCATTCGTTTAGCATTAACGAAAAAGACCTTAAAGGTCATCTTATCAAACCGTCAGATGACAGGAAGGGAAACTGAGGCTGAGGGGGTTGAATGCTTTTCCAAAGCCACTTCTTTGCAGCTCTGCACTTCCCATTTTATTTATTTATTTTTTTCAACGTTTTATTTATTTTTGGGACAGAGAGAGACAGAGCATGAACGGGGGAGGGGCAGAGAGAGAGGGAGACACAGAATCGGAAACAGGCTCCAGGCTCTGAGCCATCAGCCCAGAGCCCGACGCGGGGCTCGAACTCACGGACCTCGAGATCGTGACCTGGCTGAAGTCGGACGCTTAACCGACTGCGCCACCCAGGCGCCCCTGCACTTCCCATTTTAAATCTGTCACGATCCTGGACGCAAACCTCATGGAAGCTGTGAACCCCGAAAAATGAGGACAATGACATTTGCAAAGTATTGCCTACAACTTGGGGGGGGGAATTCGCAAACACCTCCCCAGGCCCCAAGTGCATCCACAGATCCCAGGTTAGAAAGACCTGCTCTCATTGTTGGATACAAATTGTTACACAAAGAACCATTGGGGGGAACCTCATCGCTGCCCTCAGTGTCTTCCCCTCTCCGCCCCCACCTCTTCCCGCATATTTTAAACTTTCTTTGATAATTAAATATGATAAAAAGAGGTCCCCCAGGACCGTTTATACTTTATATGTTGCGATAAACTCCCAATAAGGCTGCCCTGAAAGTCGAAATGAAAAATGCCAGTTTTTTCCTAACCTGGGCCGTTCCCGGTAGGGAACCCCCGGCTCAGCTGCATGGGCAAGTGCTGAGCCACACACTCCAGGGAAAAATCAGCAATTAGGAAACACATCTATTGTAATTATCAGCACAATCAGAGAACAGGCATGACTTTCAGAAACCAGGAACCTTTTCTCTCGCATTAAGCCCTTTAAAAAGGCATCACCTCTGCAAATCACACGTGTGCTTCTGTCACAGCACAAGGAGGCAGTGCCATCATC
The DNA here is from genome assembly GCF_018350155.1 of Leopardus geoffroyi. Classification (NCBI taxonomy): domain Eukaryota; kingdom Metazoa; phylum Chordata; class Mammalia; order Carnivora; family Felidae; genus Leopardus; species Leopardus geoffroyi. The sequence goes on from NC_059334.1 coordinate 78,157,361, forward strand.
ACCCGGGCTGGAGCCCGTAAGTGTCGCAGACACAAACTCTCACCAGACTCCCCCCTCCCGGAGACGTGGAAACCCCTGTGACGTCACTGCACCTGTTTGCACAAAGCCCCCATGCCTCTGCGTGAGACGGGGCACCCACCGGCCTCGCTGTTGCCAATGCCCGACTGCCTCCCAGTAAGGCCCGTTTTAGAAAAACAGTTGCCCTTACTTATCCTCTTATGACCCATGCGTGGGCCTCAGTGGGAGCCCCTCCCTCGGTGCTCTCATCTCTGGCAGGAACACAGCCCTCCTTCCCGTGTCGTCCCGACCGGCTCTCCGTCCCTCTCCAGCCTGCGGTGCGGGGTGCCCTCCCAGAACAGCTGAGCTGACCCCAGACCACTCGGGACCATGACCGCCCCCAAAGCTTAGCAAGCACCAGGTGGGCTCTCAGCAAACAGGTTCATTAAGTGGCGATGAGTGCTGGGATCTGCCGTTTTATTCTCGGATTACCACTGGAAAACTAACTCAGCTCCCAATATTCCCTGCTGATGACAGATTTCAACGCCGCACCAAGTGGAGGCTTGGCTACTGTCGTCTCAGAAGGACCCGGGAAGGAGGTTCCAACTCTGTCCCACTGAGTAATTCAGCCCCACTGAAGTGTTCACCAACTGGCTTCGTGCCTTTAAAATTAAATTTCCAAGGCTGAAACACAGTGCGTGGCCTGTTCGATCTGTAAGTTCTCAGAGATGTGGGAGACAGCCAGATACCTTCACTTCCAAATTTACCTAAAGCACAATCTGCAGTTTCTGCGACGTACTGCTTAGGTATTATGAACGACAAGGGCCAAAAAAAAAGAAAAAACAACAACAAAAAAATACGTCTAGCATCTCTGGGCTGAACTTCAGAAGCTTCTTTTTCTGCTCAGACAATGAAAATAAAATGTCAGCATTTCAGATGTTGGCAATTTCCCTTCGTGGCTCCTTTTGTCAGAAAACAGCAATTCTTTACATCAGAAGCAAGACTCTCCCTCCGGTAAGACAGCTCCTGCAGGAAGCTATAGATGGCCTTCACCTCCACGCACCCCCTTCCCGCAGCACCGCCGGGCACCGGAGAAAGGTGAAGTGCAGGCTGGCTCCCTCACCCAGAGCAGGGAAGCGCACACACCCAGAAGCCACCAAACTACCATCCGGCCTGCGGTGTTACAGCAAGGAACCTTCTCTGGCAACCTCCGGCTTGGGGGCAGCAGGGAGCCCACTCCCGGCTCTCAGAGCCTCACTGACAACGCAAGGGCAGCGGATTCTAAAAGAGGCCTTGACCTCAGTGCCACCTCCCCCGGACGAACGCCCCAAACAAACTTGGGTACCCTGAGAGTGAAACGAAGGAACTTACCTTCCGGCTCTAACGTGGTGTCCTCCACTAAATTGAAGGAGGGCCGGGCCAGGGCCAGGGTTGCCATGGTGACCACGACCAGGCAGAGGAAGCGACCCCAGCTGACCATGGGTGAGGTGGTGCCAGTCCCCCGAGCTCTTGCATATCTGCATGTGGACGTCACTCCCATCTGCACACCTCCTCTGCGCGCATGGACCGCCTGCGATGCTCAGGAGCCAAGGTGCTGCCGCAGCCGCTGCTCGTCCTGCTGCTGCTTCTGCAGCTGCTGCAGCCTCTAGAGGAGAGAGATTCGGCGAAGTCAGTGAAATCCTCCCCGATGCCAATTCGCTGAAACCCCAAGCGGGCTAAAACAGCTTCTCAGCTTCCCAAATATATGTGCCAACAGTTCCTTTTCATGATCTGCAAATGCCTTGCGTCCGCACCCCAGAGCCCCAGGTGTTTCCACCAGCCCGGTCCACGAAGCAGGGTGGGCTGATCTTTAAAAAGCACACTTTTGAGAAACAGAAGTAGGGGCGTAGCGACGGGACACAGATCAGGGCAGGGTGCGCTCTCTTCTGCTCTCCACCGTCACCCCTGCCGCCCTCAAAAAGCAGAAGCAACGTGACCTTTGTTTGAAGGGCAACTACAAAAGCAAGTTCACAATGCTCGGGTTGGCATCACCGGCCTTGTTAACTTCTCTTAGGCCAACTGGGCTTCAGACAGCTGGATCGTGGAGGCGTCTGTTTGCAGACTTATTTCTGGGGCTGCAGCTGAGAGGCTGGCTCCACCCTCACTGTTCTTAGGAAGAAAGGAGACCAGCAAAATAAAAGGGACCCCAGGAAGGCTACCAAAAATCCCCACCAGTTTACAGTTGTCAGGATTCATTTCCCAGTACAGAAATGTGTTTCAGTCTTTCGCCAGGCAGCCACTTACGAAGAATGGACGGGCCTGCAACACATTCAAAGCAGCTGATCCAAGAAAAAGAGGTTCAAAGCCTGAAGAATCCCCTTCCGCTGTGACTACTGGCAGGCCCCAGCCTCGTAAATGTCTTCAACCCATACAGAGCGGGTGAAGGAACAGAGCAGACGCAAACTCGGAGGAATAAGGCAGGTGTGTTATGAACGACGACGATGGTGAGGTGACGTGGAAATTACTGTCATGGTATGCGATTGGGACAATGACTTTCAATAGCCTAATCTACTGGCTGAAACTTCAGAGTAGAAGTTACGGGGGAGCGGGGGGGGGGGGGGGGGGGGGAGGGGGGGAGGGGGGGCTCCACTGCCTGGTCTATTCACCCATTTGACCCAAAGGCAAAGAGAACTTCCCAAACTTAAATATTCCGAATGACTTTAAATGCGTTCGTTATCCTCAATCACTACGTGTAGAACCGAAATTCACAAACTTGAGAAAATCTGAGACAATCACAGATTCCATAAACTCTATAAATGAACCAACCACATATTAAGGATTGGCGGGGGGGGGAGACCTTTCACACAAAAATCTCTAAGCCCTGGGCTTTTTGCATGCCAACTTGAGGTTTCAAATTATACCATCAGATTTCAACACGGCGTGAGCCTCTCCAAAGCTACATCAGAAAAACTGTTCCTTTTAGCCTTGACTAAGGATTAAAATGGGAAAAGAGACTGCTGCACCATTTCCTGAGAAGGAAAAAAGAAATTCTCTGCTGCAGAGAAAGCACATGTGAAACGGTGTGATTCACAGCAAAAGCAAGAAAAGCGCGTGCATGCAAGCACACCCTCTATTTTCAGATGGCTTGAAGGATGTTTTTTTTCCCCCTGACTTTTCTTTCCTCTTGAAGTTAAGAGCCTCAAAAGATAACTCCGTATCTATTTCTACACACATGTGGGAGGAAAGTACACAAGCATGCCCATTGATTTACTAAGCATTTCCAGAATGCATGGGAATTTTCTGCCTCTGACACAACTCCACAAACAACCTTAAATCCTAGTAGGTTTCCCCCCAGGCTGCTTCCCTGGCCTCCTCACCCACCTGTCCCAGCCCAGGGGGCTTCCTTTGCCCCAGGCAGAGAAGGCTGGTCAGGGACCTCAGCTAAATCTCAGACCATTCATTCTTACGGGTCAGCCTGCACCAGAAACTTGAATTTTAGCCATTACCGGGTCCAGGCCCCAGGCTGCCCCCTGCTCACATCTCTGGAAGGCGGAGGCCTAAGGCAGCAGGTCTGCACAACTCCTCACCAAAGTGGACAAAAGTGTGAAGGGACCTCCTAGGCAGGATAATTAGGTCCCGAGGCTCGGTGTTGGGAACACAGGCCCAGCATGCCGCTGGCGGCCACAATCCCGGCTTCCTGCCTTCAATACCATAATCCTTCCTGGAGTCTGAGCCTCAGTGAAAGCCCCGGCGTGTTTATTTTTCCCCTTGAAAGGGAACTCTCTTCTCAGCCCGGGCAGGGGAGGCGTTGTCACCCTCCCTGTGATGGACGGCTCTTCGTGGCCACCCGCTCCCCTGGTCCATTTTCACCTCAGCACAAACCTGCCCCCAAACACACGCAAAGTGACAAGCAAGAGAGCCTGGCTGGCAAGTGGTCCCCACGCCAGGTTTGTCCTGGACTCCTCAACTTACCAGAATATTCCCAACCCCCGCCCCCACGCTCCAAGAGGCAAACCAACACCGTGCCCGCCTTAATTGAGCTCCTAGGTTATCTGTCCTCTGCCGGCTCACCCATGGCCGAGCATTTGGGCGCTTTGTTCCCGGGAGATCTTACATCAGGAAAGTCAACAAGGCCACGTAAGGTTGGGATGCCCAGGTCCCCCCAGGGGGCCGACCTATCTCCCAGCTCAAAGCCTCCCTGCTGCTCCCCTCGTCTTCCCAGCTGAGTAAGGGAGGGCGCTATCAAGGGGTCAGATCTGGGAGGGGGCTGCTCGACATTCTGAAACCTCAAAAAAATACAGGCTGACTCAGGACCGCAATCCACCCCTTGGTGAACGCCTGCAAGCCAGTGAGAACTTGCAGCAGCTTTGGGGAACTCCTAACCACCAGCAGCCCGGCTCATTGTGGCCACTTCTTTCATTTATCCAGAGTTTTCTCCCCCTTCTTGGGGCGCTAAAGAGCTCAGAAAAATCTGCATTTTAATTGACATTCCAGGGAGAGGGAGAGGGAGAGGGGCGCCTGATTGCTTTTCTATTCAAACTAAACAGGCTTTTCAGATGAAAATGAGTCGTGGCCAGTGGAAGATTTACAGGGATTTGGGACCCGGGGGACAATGGGGTTTTAAATGTTGATAGCGTTTCACACCAAACACATAATGGGTGCCCCGAGTGTGAAAGCAGGTTTGCTTTTAAGGGTAGGTTTTATTGAATTGGGCCAGAGGAAGGCAGGCCCGGAGGAGGGTTTGGAGGGAGCGGGCTCGGAGGGGGGCGGCGGAGACTCGGCGCCCCCGGCCGGGACCCCCGGAGGCTGGCCCTGTGGCCGCGAGAGTGGGAGCCAGCGTCTCGCAGGGCCCTCGGCTGACTCCCCGGCGCGGCCCCAGCGCTGAAAGAACGAGCGCGCAAGTTAGAACTCGCTTGCGCTATCGACATGCCCTAGCTGCTGCCGGCTGAACAGGCGGCGAGCGAGAAAAAAGTCGGTCCAGTTCGCCCCCTAGCCCCAGGCGCGCTGCGCTTCCTCCAGCACCGAGGGCGGCAGCGGGCGAGGGACGCCCGTGCCTGAATCGGGGAACCGGAGCGGCCTCCTCCCCAAAGGTGCCACCCCCCCTCCCCCGGGCACAGCCAGCCCGACGGAAAGGTCGCGGGCCCCATTCAACGGCTCCGTCCCGGGAAAGGACGGATCCCCCCACCCCCGCCCGGCCTGGATGGGACCAGGGCGGGGGCTCCCCGGACCCCGGGATGAGCCACCCCGAAGATGCCCCTCCGAAGCCGGGACCTGCGGGGCCGAGCCACCAGCGAGGCAGCCCCGCCACTCGCCTGCCCGCTCTGGGGTCGGAGGATCGCGCCGGCCGGTGGGACGGCGCCGGCCGCAGTTTGACAGGGAGGGGGGTGTCAGTGCCAGAGGCAGATGTCAGCATCTGGATGGGGGGTAAGGAGTAAACGCAGACCTTCCCGAACGGCCGCCGTCAGCACGCATCCCGCTCCCCCATCACCTATGCAGCCAAACACAGGGAGCCAAGGACGGAGCAGGCTCCACCGTGCCAGTGCCCCCGCGCCCTCCGCTCGGGGGACAGTCCGCCCGGGGTCCCGGGCTCCCGCGGCCCCAGCTTTGCCGGCGGGCGAGGCTCCCCGAGGCACCCGACACGGCGATTACCTTGAATGGCAACGCTGCCCGGCGGCCGGTCTGTCCCCGCGCCCGGCGTGGGTTGGGATGGAGCAAGCGACGAGCTCGGGGGGGAACTCCAAACAAGAGTGGTCCTCGGGTCCTCGCCGGCGCCAAGACTCCGAGGCTTCAGGCGCACCCCAGGCTGCGGAGGAGCGCGGGCATGACGCCCGCCGGCTGCCCTCAGGTTTGGGGAGCGAGAGGAAGAAAGGACTCCGGCTCGGCGTCTCCTCCACCAAACTTTGCTCGCGACTCGCGAACGCTCGGAGCGCCCAGGAAAGCGGCGGCCTCGGGGCGCCCGGGCCCCGGCAGCCCGGGAAGGAGTCGCGGCGCCGGGCCGACTACGCCGCGCGCAGACCCCGCGGCGCCCTGAGCTTTGTGGCGGCCGCGCTCGCTCGCTCGCTCGCTCGCCCGCTCCGCACCCGCCGCCCGCCCGCTCGCTCGGCTCTCCGCGGCGCTCTCCGCCGCCGCCGCCGCCCGCGCCGCCGCCGCCCCCTCCCGGCGGGTCACGCCCCCGCTGAAACCCGAGCCGTTTCCTGGACGGCGGCGCCCGCTCTGCCAATCAGCGCCGCGCGCCCGGCCGCCCGGACTCCGCGCGGCTCCCGACGCCCGCGAGCCGCCCGAGACCCCGGCCACCGCCGGGACCCGGAGGTGCGGCGACAGCCTCGACCCGCGCCACCGCCCCCTTCCTTCCCAGGGGACGCAGGCCGACGGTTCGCCGGGTGATCGCGCTGCGTTTTGGGTTCAAGTCAGAAAACAAATGACGGCCTGCCTGCCCTGCCCCTAGAGGGACCGCACGTTGTTAACAGGGGGGAGAAATTTAATGCAGCTGAAACTTTTGGAGGAGAGAGAGAGCAGCTTGGAAATGTCTGCGGGACATTGCACTTTTCTGTCCTGCCAAACTACAGCAGTGAGAGAAGAAACCAATGCTTATGGAGCCCCCACCACGGGCGGGGCACACTGAACCGGTTATTTGTCATCGGTGCAACCACCTTGCAGAGTAATAATCCCAGTTTCTGATAAGGAGACAGGATGAGAGAGGTTAAGTAATTTGTCCAGGGCCACACAGCTGGTTATTGGCAGATCTGACTTTGGATCTGACCTCTCATAGAAGAAGTGAAAAACTGTAACAGGGGCGCCTGGGTGGCTCAGTCGGTTAAGCGTCCGACTTTAGCTCAGGTCATGATCCTCTCGCGCGCGGGTTCGAGCCCCGCATCCGGCTCTATGCCGACCACCGTGAGCCTGGATCCTGCCTTGGATTCTGTGGCTCTCTCTTTCTCGCCTGTTCTCCCGCTCGTGCTCTCTGTCTCTCAAAAATAAATACACATTAAAAATTTAAAAAAAAACTGCAACAACAAAAAAAGGGTTGTTTAATAATATATATTTGGAGTAACAAAAAGAAATTGGAAAGATTCTAAAGGCACAACTCTGCTGTAAATAGCTGTATGACCTAGAGCAAAGCAATTCTTCTTTCTGAATCTTAGATTCTTATACTGCAAAATCAGATTGGCCAACTGAATGCCAGGCTGTAACTGGTTAAAGTTCATATTTTCCATTACTTTTCTCACTAGGCTGTGTCTACGGGGTAATTTATTTTTTTAATACACTTTCTCTCCTCCTCACTCATCCAGCTCCTAAGCTTTCCTGCTTAAGTACAAGACAATATAGATAAAAACCTTAATTATTTTTCCTTGGAAAAGGTCATTAAACCCAGAAGTGCTTTAGAATGCTTTTGAGGCCTGAAGATAGATGGAGCAGTGAGTACAAAACTGACCTGGAAAATCGACTTTTCCAGCATTTAGAAACGCAGTTAGTTCTTCATGGGTCACTGACATAGCACACTTCAATAACACGAAAAAATTTTTTGAAGGTGCCAGCCACATCATGAGAACATCATTTTGCTTCACAATACACAATAGACAACTTTTTATGTAAATTACTTAAAACCCAGGACGAGCAACTCCACTGTGATGCTTCAGCAAATGGCTGTGAAATTATATTTTGGAAATTTGACAGCGAAGGTAATGGTCTGATTCTCAGGCAAAATGATCGGTCCGTTGGCTTGGGTATGTTTTCGGTCAAGTCTTTTTAACCCAGATCAGTCCTAAAGCCTTTTAATTAACTGACAGCTCAGCCAGGTGAGCCTCAGCCATCCACTCACAGCTGGGTTGTTCTGAACATACCTTTTCAACTGCTCAGACCTGTGGGCACAAAAAGGCGGCAGAAGGTCCACCAGCGCGGCGACCGGCACTTATGTCTTTATACTCCCCATCAATGGGAAACTCAAGTGTCTCAGGACGGAGTCCCTTCCCATCCTGCAACATATCCATTAGCCATTGAAAATGCTGTTAACACATTCTCACATAAATTAGTGGTGCAGGAAGCCATCATCCCTAACCCCATTCATCAATAGCTTTATGTACACTGAATAAAAAGGCAGGCTTCCGCTGAAAATGACAAATCAGAACACCTTCTTTCGTGTGCAGATGCAGTTTGCAGAATTTATTCTTCCTAGGGATGAAAAGACACCAATCCGTCACAAGACCCTTATTCCCTTAAGAGTGTTCATTTTTAAGGGAGCGAGGCCACAGCCCACAACAGCAAACTCTTCAGTTTTGAGAAAAGCAAACGCATGTTTGGAATTAAAACACACACACACACACACACACACACACACACACACACACAATTCTGTCATCATATTTAGGCTTCAAGTGACCTCAGAGGGTCTAGGAAAGCTTTCACACCAGTGAGGCTTCTGAATGAGAAAAATAATCTCTGTACGTTTTTTTTTTTTTTATTTTTCTCTTCCCCCTTCAAGTGGCTGGAACCCCTTTTGTCACTGGCCTCCCGTGAATGGTGTTGCTAATAAGCCTATTAATGAGCTTTCCCGGCCGAGTGTGAATAGGTAAATAAGCCCCAATCTGTTGAGGTTCAGGGCCGAGGGCAGAAAAGCCAGCAAGAACTGAAGGTGACAGTTTGAACTGAAATACTAACGCCAGCACCAGGTTTCTGCTGACAGAACTGCCAGACAAGGCCACATTCACAACCCTCCGCCCCCCACTGGGGTTCCTTTTCTTCACAATTTTCCCCCCTTTACAAAATGTCTTGAGTAGCCACCCTTTTTTTTTTTCAAAAGCCCTCGAGACGCCCTTCTTTTTTTTTTTTTTTTTTTCACTCTAGTAATGATACATCAATGGAAGGAAGAAAAATGAGGACACCAGAACTCCGATGCCCCATGACTTTCAAGAAACAAAGTGTACTGCTAACCATTGCTTGCGGGAAGGGACCAGGAAAGGGGTGGGAACCCTGGCTGCCACGGGCCATTCTCCTCTAAAGATGCAGAATTTTTTTTTTAATGATCTGTTTTTTACTAGGTGGCTCTTCCTTCACCCTGTAGAAAAGTTAGATGAATGCAGGCTGCTGACGTTTCAGCGCTAATGAGCCCGTCTGATGCCGTTCTGTCCTCCCTGCAAAAGTATGAATTTCATTCTTTAGGCTCCACCTCAGTCATGTCCGTGGCATAAAAGAAGCATTCGAGAGGAGAAATACAGAAGAGTCCAAGGACCGCGGTTTGGGTAGTTAACTCCTGGGATGAGGGGAGAGGCCTGATCCCCTGACAGCTCGGTCCCACCTTCAGGGAACTTCACCGCGTTTCACCGAAGCGAAAGCATAAATCCCAGCGCTGAACGTCAGCGATGATTCTAAACTTAGGACAGAATCTCAAAGCCAAGACTTCCCTGGGGACAAAGTCCTTCCGGAATTCCTGTCTCGCTTTAAGGGTGAGGGGGCTTTGGTTCCAACAGGCAAGGTGCGGCTGGCTCTCTTCACTCCATGGCTGTGTGACCTTGGGCAAGTTACTTAAGTTCTCTGAGCCTTCCATTGTTTTCAGGTAAAATGAAGACAATAGTGGTACCTGTCTTGTAGTTATTTAGTAGGGTCACTAAGAAGATTAAGTGAATGAAAGTGTGAAAAAACCTTTTTTTTTTAATTCAGATACTCCTCATGGTTCTGGAAATGCAATGTGTCTGTGATTATTATTAGCCGTTCTGAATATTCCTACCTCCTGGGTCTATGGGAAGGATGAAAGTGTTTCGGTGAAGAGCCCAGAACCCACTGGCACCACCTGGATAGTATTAGGGACCTGGCTTCAACAGAGTCTGGAGCCATAACTTCTGAATTCCCCATCCCTACCCTCTGCCCCAGCTGAAGGGCCTGTTGGTGCCTACCCAAACCCACCTGGGATAGAATGTGGCCTGGGCGGGCAGCCCGAGTCATACAAATTATTACCCAAATGGAATAATAATTCCATTACAGTAACGCAATGCTTGCTGGTACCCAGTGCTTCCCAGGAGCAGTCCCTGGAGGTTTCAAGAAAGGCGGGGGTCAGGTCACATAGAAGGCGTTTTAACACTGGTGAACAACGCAGCCCCAAAGAAAGAGCTTTTTTATAGACATGAGGAGCACCTGAATTAAAATCGCCACTGTGTTCTGCTCTTATGGTTTATTGGATTTCTAAGTGGCTTCAGTAACACGTGTAGGTTTTCCTAAGGAGACTAGAACCAAAGGTGAGAAAGTGTGTGTTAAACCATCATGTTGACAGAGGAGAAGAGCAGGGCAAAGAGAGGGAGTGATGGGCTCAAGGTCACCCCACTGGTCAACCAGAAGTCCAGTCTCTCCCGATCGGGCTGGGGTTCACTCCAGTAGCTACCAGAGCAAGTCAACCGTTTTCACCTACCCGTGCCCAGTGATGGCTCCTTCCAGGTAGTTCGACTCAGTGCAGAGTTGGAATATTTTGAGTAGAATTCATTGCCTCCAAAATGTTAATATTTCAAGAGAACAGTTACCCATTTGCCATGGCTTCATCCTACTTCCTCAAGTGCTCCAGGAATTTGGTTAGGGTCAGTATTGCTGTTAATGTTTCCAAGAACCTTCATGTTCAGGTACGTAAGATTGTTAGACCTCTTTCACACACCTACAGCTCATCAGCTGAATTTGCAGTCTTCAAAATAGGGGACGAGGTAAGGGCCAACATTTGTGGTCCATAAAATGAGTCCAATCGGCGATATTGTGAAAACAAATAGAAATGGAAAATTCTGAAGAAATGTGTTGGAGAAATTAAGGCTTAATAATCTGCCACACATCTGCTATTTACAACTGGGTAACCAGGTCCGTTACTCAAAAGAGAATGAAGAAGCAATTTAGGGACCCTGACTGCATTCTAGTTCAAGAAAAGCAAAAACTGCTATAAAGATAGTGTGCGTGGGGGGGGGGGGTGGTAATAATTGGGGAAATTTTACCCTGGCCTCAACACTGCCCCCAGGTACACATCACCACTGCCACCCCTGCTCCCAATGTTGCAAGTTCCTACCAGGCACCTGCCCATCTATAAAGAAAAAATGATTGGTCAGTTTGCTGGCTGGCCAACCCAGCCAGATGTAAAGTCCACAATGCCCAAAGTCACAGGGTATTTGACTGGGAATGCTGTGCAGTAGAAACAGCACCAGACCAGGGCAGGGCGCCCAAGATTGGGTCTCTGTCCCAACATTGCCCCAAACTGTACGATTCTGAGAAAGTCATTGAACGAGGCCCCCACCCCTTGGCCTCACCCTCTTTTGGCATCAGTGAGGTCTCCGGCTTTGAGCTTCAAAAGTAAATGTGTCTAAGACCTCCAGCCTCTCCAATCGTTGAACGTTCACTGCCTCCAGAGAAATTGAAAAGTGGTCATTTACCCATCACTGAAGAGAAACCCATTTGCAGGAAGTCAACATCCTCTCTAAAGTATTTTGAAACCATAGTCCAGGAACCCTGCTGTTGACCCCTGTCTACTGGTAACGGTATCTACCGGAAAAGTCCTCTAATCCCCGGCCCGTTGCTGCTTAAGGGCAATTTATGACATGTCACTGCATGGCTGCAAGGCTGCCTTCCCGCCACCCTCAGCCTGCACTCAACCGCCACCTCCACAGTAACAATGGCTCCCAGCAGACTGGAGAGGAAACATGCAGGTGCATTGAGCCGGTGTGGGGCGATTCAGAAGAGATTAACAATGATGCCCACTTTCACTCCCTCCCCACCGCCGCCCACCATCACTGCCTAGAGCTGCACCGCCCCGTCCAATACGGCAGCCACTAGCCAGTATGATTATTTCATGTTAAATTAAGTAAAACTGAGTAAAACGTACACGTCAGCCCTTCAGGAGCGCCAACCACATTTAACATGCTTAATAGCCACACGTGGCTGGGGCCATCAAACTGGGTGGTGTTGCAGGTATTATAGGAAATTGTCACTGGAGAGTACCCCTGCCTCCTTTTCCTCCTCCAAGATCTCCTTAACCAGGGGAGTCCCCAGGAACTGCTTCTGCCTCCCCCCCCCAACTCCCATGTACTCTCAGTGGTCTCATGCCATCAGGGGGGTTTAAGGGCAGGAACTCCCCTCCTCAGCCTGAGAAGAGTGCTGGAGTTTCCCAGGAAACGTCTTCGTCGGACAACGGCAATATTACTGTTGACTGAATTTCAGTGGCGTATCTGTAGCATGACCTCCCGATTCTGGGGCCCGCTTGGAACCATCCCTGGTCTCAGTGGGAGTTTCTGTCAACCCTCAGCTCCTCTCTGGCAGGCCTCCTGTTCCCTCAAATCCTCAGGAACCCACAGCTGTGCACGCAGAGCCGTGAACCCACCAGAGGGAGAGAGGCTGGCTGCACCAAGATGGCAATGCCCTTGGACAAAGCCCCGTTGAAATTGACCTTGGACAAAGCTCAGTGGAAAGTGACCTTGGACATCAGTTTGGGGGGAGAGGGGTTAATTGGGGACCACTAAATTATAACACCCAGAAAGCTCAGCCTGCCTGTCCTCTCTCGCGGTTCCAGGGCTGGGCATGCTGCCTGGCTAGCCTCTGGCAGTTTATTAAGCTGCCTTTGTGCCTACAAGCCCTCAATAGATACTTGATTGATGGTGATTGTAACTTAGCCTCTTTTGGGGGTTCCCAATTAAGGCGTCTGGGCACACTAACACGGGGTTTTGCACCTCATCCATGAGGTATATTTCGAAGTTGGAGAATAAAAGCCATTTTAGGGCAAGGCTGACCAGCCGTGCAGTGGAAGTTTCCCTTCCTTGCAATGACCCGATTTCCAGGGTACTTTCCTCCTTCTTTTCCCTTTATTTCTGCCTTTAGTTTGTTGCCATTTTCCGAGAGTGTGTCTATTTGGTCCAAACGTGAAAAGAAGTTCACTTTAATATACCAAAGGGGAGAAAAATGATGCTGCCAGGATCCTGGTAAACTCCGGGAAGGAGACGGAGAATACAGAGCAGGACGCATCGTAAAACCACAAACCCAGTAACCCTTTTAGAGTCCCAAAGCTCTTATATTTTGTCCCCAAGCTGGGGAGAAAGGCCATCAAGGGAGGAGCGATTTCTTTAACAGATTTCTGAGAGCAGCGTCGAGCAAAAATTAACTCCTTCGCGGGGGCCAGATGCCGGCGGTGGCGCTCGGCCCCGCAGCCCGTGGAGCAGGTGGTTCCAGGTGAAGGAGGCCAAGGTCCCCGGGGCTCCTTTTGTTCTCCGGGTCCTGCGCAGGTACGCGCGCAGCGGGCGCTAGCGCCCCCGTGTGGCCGCGGGCGTCCGGTGCGCGCACAGGGTGGATGCAGGGTCACAAGGCGCCCGGGAAGGGGGGCGGGACGGTGGGGGGGGGGGGGGATGCTGCGCCCCGGGGGCTGGAGGAGCGATGGGGACGACGCGGCCGGGAGGAGGGGCGCGCGATCCGTCTGCACCCGGCCTCACCCGGAACTCAGTGTTCGGACTGGGCAGGTGATGAGCGAGCGATGTCAAGGCGTGTCTGCAGCAGATATCGTGGCGCTTGCTGAAGCACATGGGAGACAGGATCCTGCCGGGACCCTGGGGTGGGAGCGGTCTCCACCTTCCCCCACCCCGGGCCGGGCCTGGCCTGGCCTGGGGCTGTCCCCTCCCGGCTTCCTCTCTGTCCACAGCATGGCGCGGCATCTCTGCACCGAGATCCTCAACAAGCCAGAGAGCCACCTTTACCGTCTTCGACTTCCGGTGCCCTGTTGGAGCTTCTGGCCCCAGTGCCCACCTGGCCGCCACCCTCCAGCCTGAGGATTGCCAGCTCCCCTCCCACCAAGGCCGGCCCATGCCTAGATCTGGGCTGTCTTTTGAAAGCAATGCGCCCCCATCCTTTTTGGTGTGTTTATTTCCTAGTACGGTTGCAGCCGTCTTGGCTGCCCTATGGACGGACTGCCCTATGGACATCTAGAATTCTAGGGCAGCTTCTGGCTCTGATCCCTCTTCCTTGTCAGCCCTGGGTGGGGACCCTGCGCTGCTCCTCCATCAGGTCACTCAGAGCCTTGGTGGCTCTCCATTTGCAAGAGCCATGGCAACTGATCTGTCAGCACAGAGAGGGTGTGTGATAGCTGACATTTATTAGGTACTTATTATGTTCCGACAGCTGTGATTATGGCCTTTAAGTGAATTATCACGTATTGATTACAAGGACCCTGTGAGGTAGATACCACGATGACCCCAATTTTACTAATTGGGCAGTGGACACACTGAGAGCCCGCCCACGGTCGTTGGGTGATGAGGGAGGGAGCCCGGCGTGGGAGTGCATGCTTTTCACTTATGCTGCCGGTATTCTGCGAGCAGGTGATGTGGGCCAGGGTGAGGCTCAGGGTGGCCCAGCGGCTTTAGCTGATGACTGGGAATATAGGCCAACGGGGGGGGGGGGGGGGGGGGGTGCATTTTTCTGATCCTTCCAGAGAAGTTGGCCATCCCATTCAGATTATGGTCATTGTCTCGATTATTAGACATTAGCTCCTGTTTTTAGCTGGCCAGAGCGTCTGCAGGCTACATCCTCTGCTATCCTGTAGCGGCTAAGAACACGGGATCTGTAGCCCAGCTCTGCCTGCGGAGGGCCTCATGTCTGCCCTCTCCTCCGTAGATTGGAGGAATACTAACACCTGCTTAACACGCTTACCAGAGTTTTTATGGATTGAATGGGAGGCTTAGGGTCAAGTGCTTGGTTCAGTGCACGTTAGCTGATGTTACTATTTCTAGACTAGAGGCACTCAGACCTCCCTCTTTGTAGCCCTGTCCTAACCCTGGCCTTATTTCCTGCTACTTACCTTTGCTGTGTGACCATGGGCAAGTTACTCAGCGTTTCTGAGCCTCTGTGACCTTCCTCGTAAGTTGTGAGTATCGGACGTAACCATATGCCAGACTCACCTCTCAGTCTTGGTTCTGGCAGAAGCTGGAGCTGTCTAGGGCAGAGCATTTGCTCACTCTCTTCCAAAGGCCTTCTCAGTATCATACAAATTCATTCCAGTGTTAGCTCATCATGACCATGAGCAGATTCTGCATTTGTCCAACTGGTACCAGTACATTGTTTTGTCTTGTCCTCTGGGGACGAGGAAGGGATACATTCATTTTCTTTGTAAAAAAAAAAAAAAAAAAATCCTCTGTGTGCTTCAAAACAGGAATCAAGATAGTTGTTAGCCTCGACTCCTCCATATAAGACAAGACACCACTTGAGAACATTGCTGGGTTGGGGTAGCAAATCCAGCTAATAAAAATGCAGGCACCCAGTTGAATTAGAATTTCAGAGAATCAACAGATATGTTTTTAATGTTTATTTGTTTTTGAGAGAGGGACGGCACAAGCAGGGAAGGGGCAGAGAGAGAGGGAGAGAGAGAGAATCCCCAAGCAGTCTCCACGTTCAGTGCCAAGCCTGATGCAGGGCTCGATCCCATGCCCCCGGGATCGTGACCTGAGCTGAAACCCCGAGTCAGGCACTGAACTGACTGAGCCACCCAGGGGCCCCAAGTATAAGTATCCCCCAATATTGTATGAACACATATTCCATGGGACGTATTTATAGTAAAAAGTATTGTTTTTCTGAAATCCAGATTGAACTTTGTGCTCCTTGTTTTATATGCAAGCCTATGCCATGTAGAAGCCACTCCCACAGGTTGACTGGATGGGACAAGTCCAAGAGAGGTGGTTATTCTTCCCAGAGACCACTGGGAATTACCTACCTTCTCCTTGTATCCTGGGCTTACCCTGGAAAAGCCCCCATTAAATATCGGGGGGCCAGTCAGGCCTGATCAGAAACTCTGAGATGCTTGCCCTCGGCTTGGTTTCTGGGGCCATTCTATGGCAGACTTGGGCCTATTTTCAAGTGATTAAGTTATATATTGACAGAGCTATTTGAATATCTGGTGTTAATGATAATAACCTTATAGACAGCCATGTTTCCATTTATTTGTTTAATTAAAGAGATTTTTTTTTTAAAGATTTTATTTTTAAGGGGCACCTGGGTGGCTCAGTTGGTTAAGCGTCCGACTCTTGGTTTCAGCTGAGGTCATGATCTTGCAGTTTGTGAGTTCAAGCCCCGTATCAGGCTCTGCACGAATAGCATAGAGCCTGCTTGGGATTCTCTCTCCCTCTCTATCTGCCTCTCCCCCCCTTCATTCTCTCTCTCTCTCTCTGTCTCTCTCTCTCTTTCAAAAATAAATAAACTTTAAAAAAAGGAGCCTCTTAAATTTTTTTTTTTTTTTTTTTTTTTTTTTGCTTTTAAGTACTCTCTACACCCAACGTAGGGCTCAAACTCACAACCCTGAGATCAAGAGGGCTTTCCTGCCTGGGCCAGCCAGGCACCCACCATGTTTCCTTCTGAAAGAGTAACCAGGGTATTGACTGTGGTATGAGGGTGCTATTGTTTGGTCATCAGGCGTGTATATGAAATTGGTTACTTGCCTGATCTCAGTTCTCCTATGGGGAGTTAGTTTATGGGGAAAACAGAACTTCAGTCCAAGATGGAGGCAGATAAACCTCCTGCTACAAATGTGCCCTCTCACACTCGGTCCTTTTTTCTAGCTGCTTTCCAGCACACTCTCCCTGGTTCCACCTGGCAGGGCCGGCTTTCTGCTCGAACCTGCTGGGCTCCCAGCAATTTCTCCCCACCCCTTCAGTGTCAGCCACCTGCTGTGGGTACCACCCCCCTACTAGCGTGGGGATCACAAGGCCCCCCTGCCTCCCCACCGCCCCCCTCCACCAGCCCCTGTCATGTCACATCAGGTGACACTCTTTCTGTGCCTGGACTCACTCTACCTATCCTCCACCTTTGCCACAGATTTCTTCAGCTTCCAACAACGTAAGTCATGGGTGTTGATTTCAGTCACACCCGGGTCCCCATGTCCGCTTCTCCGCTGAGCCTCAGTCTGAACTTGGGCAAAGTCGCTAACCTCCCTGGGCTATAGTTGCCACATCCGTGTTATAGATGGTGCGTGAGTTTCCCGCGCTGTTAGAACAAATGACCCCAAGCCTTGTGGCTTGAAACACACATTTCTTAGGTCACAGTTCTGTAAATCAGAGGTCAAGGCGGGGCTCAGTCCAAATCCGGGCACTGGCAGAGATGCGTTCCTTTCTGGAGACTCTGCAGGGCAGAATCTGCTCCGGGCACATTCGGGTCATTGACAGAAGGCGGTTCCTTGTGGCTGCAGAGCTCGCGTGCTGTTTCCTGGCCTGGCCGGTAGCCGGGAGCCTCCCTCAGTCCCGGTGCTCCATTTTCAGAGCCAGCAGCCACACCTGAAGCCCCCGTCACACCCCGGGTCTCGGTGACTTCACCCTCTGCTCCAGCTGGAGAGCGCTCTCTGCTTTCCGGGGCTTCTGTGATGGGGTTGGGGCCACCCAGGTCGTGGCCCTGTTTAAGCCTCGGTAACTTTAATGTCATCTCCAAGCCCTTTCACCAGATTCTGGGAATTAGAGATTGGACATCTCAGGGCGGGGGGCCATTATTTGCTAACCACAGAGAAGGTAATGACGTTGTCAGGTAAAACCAGGTGTATTGGTTTCCTAGGGCGCTCTATCCGAGTACCGCAAACCAGGTGCGATCTATTGTCTCGCGGCTCTGGTGTCTACAAGTCCCAAGTCAAGGCATCAGCAGGGCCATGCCGCCTGTGAAGCCTTGGAGGAGAATCCTTTCTCTTTTCTCCCAGCTCCTGACGGTGGCTGGTAGTCACTGGAGTCCTGGGCGTGTGGCTGAAGCTCTCCGCTCTCTGCCTCTGTCACGAGCCGTAACTCGTGCGTGTCTGGGTCCAAACTTCCCTCTTCTTCTGAGGACGCCAGTCGCACTGAATGAGTGTCGACCCTAACCACCTCATCTTAACTTGATCCCATCTGCAAAGATCCTACTTCCAAATAAAGTCACCTTCGTAGGTATCGGGGTCAGGACCTCAGCACGACACGATTCCACCCAAAACACAAGGTAAGGCCTGAAAGGCATCTAGTGTGGGGCCCGACCTCTGGCCAGGGTTTAACCAGCAGGGGCAGCTGGCTTCGGGAACTCTACTCTCACCCACTCTGGGTCCCGGCGGACGTGGACTGGCCTGGCTGGTGCACATGTGGCAAGAGCGTGAGGAATCGTGCCCCTTCCGTCCTGCCTCCCGGACTGTCACTTTTCTACCACGTGTCCAGCTTTCCCTACGGCCCTTTCTGCAGGCTGCCCCCTTGCCTGTGATGCCCCCTCCCGTCCCCCGGGGCTGTCCAAATCCACATTAGGGCCACTCTTTCCACCCCACCTGTTCTGGAAGGCCACCAGTTGTGTGCTGTGCCCACTGGCAGGTCGAGCTGATTAAAGACGGAGAATGAAGAGGCTGTACCGCCCTGGAAAGCCCACTGCTCAGCTGGCTGGAAACAGAGCCTTCCCATGAGGAAATGCAGATAGAAAAAAAAAAAAAAAAAAAAAAAAACGACCCTCTAGCCTGGCAGGCAGAGACGAAGATAAAGCAAGGTGCTGACTCAGTGGCTGAAAGGTTCAAAAGACGAGCAATTTTCAGGCAAGAAATTACACCCTCTGCCTCTCCCGGCCCGATGATAATCCATCTTGTAAACGTGAACTGCTCTTCCTAGAAAGAAAAACAATAGCGTCCAAACACTCTCGCCAAGTTAGCCTTCCAGGAGCCATAATTCTTTGGGGATCTGTGCTACATAGGAGACTCTGGGTATTGGCTAATCACCACCCTTGCGCGTTTATGGTGCGGGGCTGCCTTCGAACGCAAGGGGGGAAGGATTTGACGGATCTCATTAGCAGCCCAGGAATGTCACTCCACTGTCGAGCACCTCCGCATTTAATAAATCGGAACACGTGCAAACACGGAGCAGTCCCACAAGCAGAGTTTAGTGGCAAGCGAGGGCCTCAGCGGGCGTTCCCCGGGATGACTTCCAAACACTCCAGCATCCTGACCTCTCCTCATTTCCGGAAACGTCCTTAAGCTCACTTCCCCCAGCCCAGATGGGAACAGGGCTGGGAGGACGAGGGACAGCTGTCGCCGCTGGAGAAATACAAGAGGCGGGTGGGCTCGCTCGGGGTTGAAAGATGCTCACGAGGGAAGTCACCTTCCCCCCCCACCACCAAGACCCTGCCCCTCGAGGCTCTCACCTTCAGGGTAAGGGTCTCCCAGGGGCCACGCTGACGGTCTTCATGCCCCCGGGGGTCGGCACAGGGCCTGGGAAAGATCGATATCAGTTTGTTGAATGAACAAGTACACAAAGACCTGGGAATGATTTGAGGCAACCAGAGAAGATTCTGGAAGCTGCCCCCACTTGCAGCTGAGACTTGGCCTCAGCCCCACCTGGGTCCCAGAACGCAGGCTCTCCAGCTCCCCCAGGCACCGCCCCAAGGCCTGGCCGAGGGCAGAGCGTGCAAGAAAACGCAACCACCTTTCGGCTGCACGCCAAGCAGCCCCGCAGGTCAGAGCTGAGAGCTGCGGCCGCGGGGGGTGGAGGGAAGCCGTTTGCAGCTGTTTATGTGATGTGTATCTGGCAGATAAATAAACTTCATTTTCCAGGACTGCCAATCTCTAAACACGAAGAAATAGACATTCGCTCAGAAAGTTACAAAAAATAAACAAATGCGGTGATGTTGGAATCTTGCGACAAAGGCCTGGGTCCGAGCTACTCGCCTTTCAGCTGGTTAATAAACCTAGTTTATGGATCCCGCTCCTATGGGCCTGTGTGTGAAAGTTCCGCTCAGCGGAAATGTTCCCTGTTCGGTCGTGGCGGAGGGAGAGTCCAAGCAGAAGATCCTTCCAGCACATCTCGGGCGCCATCCAGGCAGGCCCACGGCACCAGCCAGGTGACTCTTCAAATGGTTCACGAGGTGGCCACCAGCATCCGCTGCTGACAGCCTCAGCCCAGCCTAAAGCAGGTGAGAGGCCACCTGGGGCTTTTGAGCTGGGACCTCCTCTTTGTCGTGCCTCTGAGGCGCCTTCGCCGGCTCCCGCCTGCCCCCCGGGCCTCTGTCCCCTCGTGGGACCCGCACACAGACAGAGGAGGAGGAGCGGGCAGATTCAGTCTTGGGTTTTACTCCTTCTCAATCTCAGGATGGAAGAAGGTCCCTGGAGACGTCATCACCTTGACCTGAGCCGTCACGAAGACAGTTCTTTTATTCTTGCAGTTCACAAAGTACATTCCCACAGAGACCCCTGGGAGCCCTTTAAGGCAACCGTTTGTCCATTCATGATTCATTCATGGGTCCATCAGGTTATTGAGGACCCGTAAGAGCCCTGCTCTTGGCTGCTCTTGGCTGATGGCAGTGGCTGCCTTCAAGGGGCTTATAGTCCAGGGGATAGAGACTGCAGGTTTCAGGAAACAGAAACCCAGAGAAGTCCTGGGGGGTTTGGCCAAGGTCTCGCCTGGTAGGTGGTAGAAAGAGCCCAGAAAGGTCTGTGTTTGACACCTGGACGGAGGGTCTTCCTACCATTTTGTGGGGTTGTATCCTACCCTCATACTAACTTAGAGTTCAGGATTTTGTCTTAGGAAAGGGGGTTGGGGGAAAGAAAGGAGAGAGAAGAGAAAGGGGAGGGTGGGGAGCGGTACGGAGAGGGCTTAAATGACACAGGCCCCATCCTCCGCCCTTCTAGGTGATGGGCCCGAAGGTGGGAAACAGGAAGTGCCGTTCCCTCCATCAGTCACCTGAGCCCCATCACGGCCCCTCACGGCCCTGAGAAGAACCTCACTCACATTTTTTGGGTTTTTAGACAGTGTGGGTCCAAAATGCCACGTGACCGCTGCAGGACTGGATGGAGATCAGCTCCAGCCAGAGGTAAGCCCGGCAGGGGAAGGCTGAGAAACCCTTCTCTAGAGATCCCCGACAGTCATTTTAACAAAGAGATTCTTGCCTCTGTGCTAACCGGGACCCTGACCCGCTCCCCTCCACACACGGCCACGGAAGGGGGCCACCAGCCCAGCCGCCACCGGCTCCTCGCACACAGTCAGGAGCACCTCGAGGCAGCAAACGGCCACGGCAGGCACTGCGGGGGCACCCAGGTTCTCCCTCGGGAGGTGTGAGTGCTGACAGCCATGACCCTCAGCCGGGCCCCTCGTGGCGCTGAAGACAGAAAGCCCTCCTCCTCCCAAAGCCATTGCTACCTCCAGGCACCCGCAGCCAACGGCTGGTCTTTGGCAAGGGGAGCAACTCCTTTGGGGACTGAAAGGCCCACAGGCTGGGAGCCCCTCAGTCCCACGACAGTTGGCTGCCCTCATTGTTGGGGTGGGGCCCCGGAAAGGTCTGGTCCCTCGCCCAGTGGGAAACACCTCTGAGGACCCACCCTCACTCCAGGGTCACCTGCACCGTTGGCTGAAGGCTTTGCTGCGACCACATCACAACTTGCTCTCCTGGGTCCTGTTTCCTTTACTTCTCCATACACGTGGGGCCCAAGGACTCCCGACGACGTAAGCTTCCTGTGCACCTCTGCAGCTATGTCACCAGGAACCCAACCTAGGACGATGGGCCAAGTTGCATTTTGGTTTGGCGGTCTAGGAAGGTTCCGAGCCTGCTGTTCCCCTTCCAAGGTGTCCTGCCCCCCGTGCCTCCCATGCAGGCTTACTCCGTACAAAAGCGGGTTAGTGTCCCTTTAGCGCTGAGGACCCTATGGCGTCCCTCAATTGGCAGGGCCATCTGGGCTGCTGCTGAAAGTTGACCACAAGACGTGAGACAGTGAGGAGACAGCACAGAGGTCCTGGGGACCCCAGCCCTCCCCCGACTCTCCCTCATGTCAAAGATGAACAAGACGACCTTAGGCATCTTGTGGCCACTGGCAGGCACCAAGTTTCCCCTGAGAAGGAGCATCCAGATGTCGCTGGCCGGTTGGAGGTAGGGGCGAGGAAGATTGGAAAACACCATTCAATCACAAAAATAGCTTGAGAAGATCACTGAGTAAAAGACAGGCTTCGTGATGCCGAAGTGAGGGCAGAGGTTGCCAAGTGACTCTCCGACCAGGAATGTCACTGCCTGTGAAATGAAAGATGGACGATGAGGTCTGCAAGGGCCCCCCCGGCTCTCAGTTTGAAGAATTCACCAACCCGGTGTGGTTTTCATTGGAAGTCGATATCCTGGCCACCCGCTCCACTTTGTAAGAAATGGGGCAATCCTTTCCCAGCCTTCAGAAACCCTCCTAGCAAGCCCATCTTCGGGTCTCTCAGTGATCCGTTGTTGTGTGTGACAGACGTTCCCGGCACGTAGTAGCTGAAACAACAGCCGGCTGTGGTCCTCAGGGCCGTGTGGGTTGGCTGGGCGCCGCTGGGGTCCTTCTGGTCTACGGTGGCGTCACCTGGGGTGCGCTCGTCCGGAAGCTTCGCTGGGTGGGAACGCCCCCTCTCTCGTCCGCTCACACAGCCAGCGATGTGTATCCGCTGTCATCCGGGAGCTCAGGTGGGCTGTCAACAAAGAGCCTCAGTTTCCCTCCCTACAGTCACTCCACAGGGCATAGCACTGGGCTCCTGTGGAGGCCCAGCCCCGGAAGTTCCATCCCATCCCTTCTGTCCAAGCGACTCAGGCCAGCCCAATTCCAAGGGGGGGGGGGTGGAAAGGGACTTCGCCCCTTGATTGGAGGACGAAAGATGGCAGAGAATTTGCACCCCAGGAGGCCACTGTCGGGGGATGGGGAATGACACTCCACGTTGGCCATGTTGCTATGGAACTAAAGACACCATCTGTGGCTAAGGACTCACAGCAGCCTGGGCAGAAGGACCAGTCACACTGCTGTCCTGGGCCAACTTTGAGATGGCAGGGAGACCAGCAGCTGGAGGCACGAAAACAAGGGTACTTTCCACCTTTCCCTCCACGGGTGAGAGATGGCAGGGGGAGCATAGCTTGGCTCTGAAGCCACAGTGTGTCAGCCCTGTCACTTTTTCTCTTCTCCTTTGGGGTTGGGCGATCCTGATGCAAACAGGGAGCCCTCACTGACTGGAAATGCCTACTTGGGTCTCCTGGGGACCACAAAGCCCACTCCTCCTCCACACCTCTCGATCCCAAGCTCCAAACACATTTCCTGGCGACCGTCCTCACGTGACGGTGACTGTGGTCTAAATAAAGTGGCGTTTAAGCTGAGGGCTGACTTCACGGGTAGTAAATTTAAGATACACGCTTGCTTTTTTTAACCCCGCGTCCCCCATCCCTGCCTGATTTCACACACACAGACTACAGATGCTACGTTAGCTCGGGGGGATCTCTGAGCTGGGCCCCTGAGGACGGTCTGCATACCCAGAAGGCCAATCCAATCAATTCCTGCAAAAAGCAGGGGGGGTGGGGGAATGGGTGTGGGTGTCCGAAACAGCTTCAGATGACTCCTCATCTGCGAGGCAATTCCAGAGCACGTAAAGACAAAGCTTCAGACTGTGGCCCAGAGGTACGGGGAGAGCTACGTTCATGCATCTATCTCCTCGCTCCGCAGTGACTAATGGTGTAGCCAGTCGGCCGTCTCGATATTTCCTTCTCCTTTCCTGTCTGAGGTGTTCCCCAAGCCAATCTAAAGGCAAACAAAATGAAACAAACAAAAAAAGACGGTCGGTCTCCGTGTCAAGGCACATCTGGGAGGTAATTGGAGCATTTGATAAAAGGCACGGACAATGGAGCACCCGGGGGGCTCAGTCAGTTAAGCGTCCGGCTTCGGTTCGGGTCGTGATCTCGCGGTTTGCGGGTTCGAGCCCCGCGTCGGGCGCTGCGCTGACAGCTCAGAGCCTGGAGCCTGCTTCGGATTCTGTGTCTCCCTCTCTCTCTGCCCCTCCCCCGCTCGCGCTCTGTCTCTGTCTCTCAAAAATAAATACACGTTAAAAAAAATTTTTTTTAAATAAAAGATAAATTAAAAAATGCACGACAAAACCCCGCAGTTGCATACCCCAGAAACTCCAGACAACTCCCACTGACTGCAGATTTGTTGATTCATTTATTGAGCAGCCGGGATGCTAGAGCCAGAAGCAACTGGGAGTGAGACGCCCCCTTCGTCCCGGAGCTCATGGTCAGGTGGGAACACAGGTGCTCAGTAAGGAATTCCGAGTCGGAAGAGGGCCACACGGCAGCTTCTTGCTGCAGACACGAATCACGCCCTTAGTCCTGTGCATCCATAAAAAGTCGCCACATATTCAGTTCTGCAGCCATAGACCAAAGTCCTGCCTGAAAAAGTAATCCATTACGAGCAAATGATTTGAGACGTAATGCTGTCTGCTGCTGCGTTTTGATCGACGCAGTCCTACAACGTGATAAAATGACCCAACCCGCCAAACATCACACAAAGATTTGTCTAGATTTCTCACCCTTCAATGGACACTGGACAGTGGAGGAAAACAAGCCACCCCTCTACCACTCACCTCTACAGCCTCTCATTCTAGTGACCCCCGTCTTAGTCCATTCAGGCTGCTGTAACCCAATACCTAGATGGGGACTTAGACAACAAATAGTAACCGCTCACAGTTCTGGAGGCTGGAAAGTCCAAGGTCGAGGTGCTGGCAGATTCGGGGTCCAGGGAGAGCCCACCCTCTGGTCCATAAATGACCATCTGCTCACTGTGTCCTCACGTGGTGGGAGGAGGAGGGAGCTCTCAGGCTTCCTTAGTCAGGGCGCTAATCCCACTCATGAGGGCTCCACCCGAGCGACCTAATCCTCTCCCCAAAGCCCCACCTCCAGATATCATCACGTTGGGGATTCAGTTTCAACAAATGAAGTTGGGGGCAGAGGAGATGCAAACCTTCAGTGCACGACATCCATTACTGCTTTGCCTTTTCTTTCTCTCTTTCCTTCCTTTCCTTCCTTCCTTTCTTTCCTCCTTTCCCCTCCCTCACTCTTCC
The DNA here is from genome assembly GCF_018350155.1 of Leopardus geoffroyi. Lineage (NCBI taxonomy): Eukaryota > Metazoa > Chordata > Mammalia > Carnivora > Felidae > Leopardus > Leopardus geoffroyi. The sequence goes on from NC_059334.1 coordinate 78,182,125, forward strand.
TTCCTTCCTTTTCTTTTTTCCTTCTTTCTTCCTTCCTTCCTCCCTTCCTTTTCTTTCTTCCTTCCTTCTTTCTTTCTTTCTTTCTTTCTTTCTTTCTTTCTTTCTTTCTTTCTCTTTTTCTCTTTTCCTTCCTTTCTTTCCTTTCCTTCCTTCTTCCTTCCCTTCTTTCTCTCTCTTTCTTTTTCTTTATTTTCCTTCCTTCCTTTCTTTCTCTTCCTTTCTTCTTTCTTTCTCTCTCTTTCTTTTTCTTTCTTTTCCTTCCTTCCTTCCTTTTCCTTCCTTCTTCCTTCCTTTCTTCTTTCTTTCTCTCTCTCTTTCTTTCTTTTTCTCTTTCTCTCTCTCCCTTTCTTCCTCCTTTCCTTCCTTCCTTCTTTCCTTCCTTCCTTCCTTTCTTCTCATTCCTTCTTCCTTCCTTTCTTCTTTCTTTCTCTCTCTCTCTTTCTCCCTCTCCCTTCCTTCCTTCCTCCCTTCCTTGCTTCCTTTCTTCTCCTTCCTTCTTCCTTCCTTTCTTCTTTCTTTCTCTCTCTTTCTTTCTCTCTTTTCCTTCCTTTCTTCCTTCCTTCCTTCCTTTTCCTTCCTTCTTCCTTCCTTTCTTCTTTCTCTCTTTCTTTCTTTTTCTCTTTCTCTCTCTCCCTTTCTCCTTCCTTCCTTCCTTCCTTCCTTCCTTCCTTCCTTCCTTCCTTCCTTTCTTTCCTGCCAAAAGACAGGCCCAGGCTGGGGAGGTGGAAGAACTGGACCTATCCCAGGGGGTGGCAGTTCTCATCCCAGCCACTGGGGGGTCAAGGGCAGACCACTGCCCTTCTCTGGCTTGTTTTCTTATCTGCAAAAGTGGGTGGAAAGAACTGGGTGGCCATGCTCTTTCACTGAACAGCATGGAGGCAAGAGGGGGGAGGGACTGTTCCCCAACTACACTGTTGTCCGGGGACCTTTCTGCTGTTCCCCGTCTAGCAGGATAAACGCCCACCCTGTGCCAGCCAGGGAGGATGGCTGGCTCCAGGGAGATGCTGGCTGCTGTCCCGACGGCTCTGTGCTGAGGAGCACGGTCAGCTTTGCCACGACTCTGCCAATCACTGAGCCCCGCTGTGAGAGGGGGCAAACGGGGAGCTCTGTGCTGCATTCTGAACACGCTGAGGGACGGAAGTGAGGACATGCCCAGGCCACCCACCCAGAATGGCCCAAGAGGAAGACCTGGCCCCCATGCAGGGCATGCCAGTGTCCCTGATCTGGACCCCATAAGCCCTGGTCATGTGTGTCATCTAAGCAGGGTTTCTGCAGCAGATTTCATCTGCGAAGGAGCTTCCCTGCTAAAATGAATGGGACAACCCCAGCGCTCGGTGATTGAAGAATCCCCCCTGACAACTCTGTATCCTTTACAATCAATCTGTAAATGTCACACGTCTCTACTAATGGCAGCTTTGTGACAAATCGTGACAAATAGTTCACAAGCAACAAGAGCTGCCTTTAGGGGATTCAAGAAAAAGATGGCCACTTGTCTGCCAATCCAGCTCCCTCCCTCCTTCCTTCCTTCCTCCTCTCGCCCTATTCGTTTGTTCATTCATTCATTCCTTCCCACCCAACCAACCAGCCAACCTACCAATATTTTTTGCACATCTGCCTTGTGCAGAGCCCTGGGCGAGCCACCAGGGATTCAGCATTGAATAAGACAATGTATTTGCTGGCCCCATAAAATTTATGCTCTGGAGGGGACAGACCATAAGTGAGCAAATAAGTAAACAAGACAATTACAGATCACAAGAGTGAAAGAGGAAATAAAATGATGGACATCGAGAGTACCTGAGGGACTTCATCATCGTGGCTTGGAGCCTACCCGTCCGCAGGTGGGCAGCCATTTCTAAAGAGGGTCTCAAACTTGAGCGTGCACATCAAGTGCCTATGGACCCTATAAAAAAATATGCAGTCTGATACCCTAATTCTGGCCGGGGCTTGAGATGCTGCCTGTCTTACTGGCTTTCGGATGATGCCAATGCTGCTGGTCCGGGGACGCATTGCCGACCCTGAGCAAGTGACTTGCCCTTAGCAGACACCCCAACACGCATCCCATCACCCAGCCATTTTACTCTGCATGGACCTGCCTCTTTGCATTCCCGAGTCTCTGAAAGCTGTGCTCGGTCCCCAGGTGGCCCGGGTGCTGTGGGAAGAGCCCTAGGTTGGGCTCGATGGCACTCAAGCCCCATTGACATTTTTTTTTTTTAATTTTTTTTTCAACGTTTATTTATTTTTGGGACAGAGAGAGACAGAGCATGAATGGGGGAGGGGCAGAGAGAGAGGGAGACACAGAATCGGAAGCAGGCTCCAGGCTCTGAGCTGTCAGCCCAGAGCCCGACGCAGGGCTCGAACTCACGGACCGCGAGATCGTGACCTGGCTGAAGTCGGACGCTTAACCGACTGCGCCACCCAGGCGCCCCCCCAGCGACATTTTCTAACAAGCATGTAACCTCCTGGCTCTGGCGGCCCATCCGTGCACGAGGCCAACAACACAGCCCTGCTTTCCTTGCAGTTTCATGGTGCGATCAGAGGAAACAGACGCCATGAATATGAGGAGAAGTCAGATCTAGAAGCCTGGCGTTTACCCGGCCTTGAAGCAGACAAACGGACAGGGATTCTCAGTTAGGGATTTGAAGGAAGAAGTCGAGAGTCAGCCTCGGCACGCAGTTGTAGGGATTCAGTGCGGGACAAATGAATCTGCAGTAGTTAAGAGAAAAAGACAGCAATCGGGAGTCGCAGAGAAGCCTTCTCTAAACATCACACAAAAACAGTCTTACCTGAAAAGGCTATGCTGTCTCTTTAAGCCCCCGTTAGGTCTCCCTGATTGTCTTTGACATCAGGGTTGGGCATCTCGGGGAATCTGACCCACATCTGTGGACGATAAAGAACAATTATCAAGCAGACACATGCCCTGCACCAAACACACCTACATAATTGGTGCTTTGCTTAAGCTAATGTTTCACATTATTCCGGCCTCCCCCAAGCATCAAGTTGAAAAGGCAAAGCTTGTTTACTCCAAGATTCCTTGAAGCCCAGCTGTGCTGTGTGTGTGCCCCACACGTACGCAAAAGCCTCTAGCATGTGCTGTGGGCACGGGCCTGATTAATGATGCTTTTCCTTATTAGCAATAACCAGCTTCGCGTGCACAGCCTTTGGAACTTGTTTCTGGAAACCTCTTCCGAACCACAGGACTAGAATAGAATAACAGGCACTCTATAAATATTTGTTGAGTGACTGAATGACATTGAGGCAGTGAAGCATGGTGGCTAAAAAGGATAGAGACGTCGGCTTCAGAGAGAAGGCTCTGGGTCTACGTCTCAATTACGTCTGTCATTATCTGCATGACCTTACATTCTCTAAGCTTAAATGATTAAATGAACGTAAAATCATTAAGTGAAATCAAGTTTATAAAGCATATTATCGGGCAAGTAGTAAATGCTTGAAACATGTTAGCCGTTGAAGGTGACCATATACACTGTCACCCAAAAAGGGACACATTTGGTAGCAAATAAGGTACTTTAATAATCACACCCGAACAGCAGGTGTCAGCCAGGATAGTCCCAGGTAAGTGAGGGCATGTGGTCACCCCAGCTCTTACGGTTTAATACAAGAGATCCTTAGAGATGATCAAATCCAACCTATTTATTTAGCACATAAAGTTAGTGATTCCTGGGGAGGTTAAGAGTGACCTGAAGTCACAATGCCAATTAGCAGAACATGGGTTCAGGGTCATGCTACAGGTGCTGGGATCCTTGCCCTCAACAACCTGAGCACTGTTGAGCGCCCCAGGGAGGAGGTGGCCTTTGTCACTGCTGATCCGCAAAGTCCCATTGTGCAAAGGATGACAGTAAACTCAGAGAAGTTAAGAAGCTTGCCTAAGGCCACGCAGCAGTAAGTTCAAGGTGGTTTCCGGGACTCTCTTCCACTGAAGTATGGGATGTCACTGCGTGGCTTCTAACAGCTCCAGTGGCTTCTCATAGTTCCAGCATGCTGAAATCAGTTGTGATTCCAACTTCCTTTTTTAAAAAAATTTTTTAAATGTTTTTTAAATTTATTTTTGAAAGGGAGAGAGAGAGAGAGCGAGAGAGAGCGGGGGAGGGGCAGAGAGAGAGGGAGACACAGAACCCGAAGCAGGCTCCAGGCTCCGAGCTGTCCACACAGAGCCCGACGCGGGGCTCGAACTCGCAAGCTGTGAGATCGTGACCTGAGCCGAAGTCTGATGCTCAACCGACTGAGCCACCCAGGCGCCCCTCCAACTTACCTCTCGCATCTTCTTTCGGTGTGCTTGTTTTCGGGCTCACCGATTCGTCAAGATCATCGGTGCAGGATGCAGACATCAGGTCAGAAGTCACTGCCCCTTCACCTTGCTGCCATACTCCTCCGTATCATAGCACAATTACTATGCTAACATACTAGTACATAAGAGTATGTCTTATACAAGAATATACCGGTACATCATAGTGTGTCTCTTTCTGGAATCTGCAGGAGAGGCTGGGGCCTGGCACAAAGGGTGTATCACGGCCTCTCCGCTGAAGTTTGCTGCAGGTAATGGTTCTCAGTATCGGTCTCACGGCTGACAATCCAACACAAACTGACAGCGATCCGACTGTCCCCTGTTAAGACAGGAACATTCTCGGAAAGGGCCTCAAGCCTCCCTGCTGACGCATCCTACCTCCAGTAAAAAGTGAGGGGTGATAGCCCTCCCCTTGAACAACTGAGCCTAGTTCGCAGCCGGTGGGTTTTCCTTGGGGCCCATGTCTATCCCTCCCTTAAAATCCTGGAGAATCACTGTTTATCTTTTACGTGGGACAGCGCTGGCTCCCCGCTCACAGGAGCCCCCTGAGGGCACCTCCTGTTGGGGCCGTGTCAGGAGAGTCCATGTGGATAGCTTGAACATGGCCGTGGTGGGAGTTTGTATACCATGGAAACTGGCAAATGCTATAAATCAGGGCGTCCCCCCCTCGGAGAACCAGTTGGTAAACATTTACCAACCCCTTGCTGCTGCATTCGTGGCACCGAACCCCACCTGGCTGTTCTTGATCCGTCTAGTCCTCCCACTGTCTACCCATTCTCTCAGTTCTGCCGCCTTTCCCGGCAACCGTGGGCAGTCAACACACCCCCCGGTGCAAAGGATCGAAACATCCTCTAGGGGCGAATCCTTTACAACCAAGTTTCCCCCCCAAGCGAGACCTTTTAGTAGGCTGCTGGTGAAAACGTGTTCACAGGGGCACCTGGGAGGCTCAGTGGGTCAAGCAGGCAACTCGTAATCTCGGCTCAGATCACGATCTCATGGTTCACGGGTTTGAGCCCCGCGTCGGGCTCTGCACTGACAGAGGGGAGCCTGCTCGGAATTCTCTGGCTCGCTCGCTCTCTCTCTCTCTGCCCCTCCCCTACTTGCGCTTTCCCCTTCTCTCCAAAATAAATAAGTATTTAAAAAAATTTTATAAGGATGTGTTTACAGAATTCCTTTCAGATCTCTTACCCACACTTTTAGTTTTTAAGAAAAATTATCCAGTTCCCCTCCACTCCCCCTCCCACAGTCCCAAGTGTGATGACCCTATTTTTTTGTATCTCCAGCGTGCCCTGGATCCTGTCAGGGGTCCACATATGGACTGAGTTTCTTTTAAAAGGGCTGAAGTTTCTCAGCTCTCAATTCCATCTTTAAGGATCCGAGGAGAGGGAGAGGCACACACCATTTCCAAGTGAGGCCGCCAAGAAAAGGCTGGGCAGAGCCCCCCAGCTAGAAACGTCTCCTTTCGAGGAACGCCGATCTACAGCATGAAGTTACGACCTGACCGTTTAAACGGACGGTCACAGACTGTGGCAAACCTCTGAGACAGAGACCCGAGCTGCCGTTTCGCAAGCACAGACTGCGATTTCTAGCAAGCCTGCTCGAACTGGGAAACGCTGGTCTCAGCCCTCCCTTTCTCGTTGTCTGTTTCCATGCACGAGGGCGCTCTGGGTAACGACGCGGTGAGGCTGGGCTTCACCTTGGCTCTCACCGCGAACGTATCTTTCTGATGGTTTTAAAAACCAAAGGTAGGGGCGCCTGGGTGGCTTGGTTGGTTGGGCGTCCGACTTCGGCTCAGGTCACGATCTCACGGTCCGTGAGTTCGGGCCCCGCGTCGGGCTCTGTGCTGACAGCTCAGAGCCTGGAGCCTATTTCAGATTCTGTGTCTCCCTCTCTCTCTGCTCCTCCCCTGTTCATGCTCTGTCTCTCTCTCTGTCTCAAAAAAATAAATAAACGTTAAAAAAAAATTAAAAAAAAAAAAACCAGAGGTAAAGTTTTACCTGGAAGAGAAGCCTTGTTTAACTCGACGGCCCTCCCCACCTGTTCCGCGACTCTTGTTAGAAACGACTGTTCCAGGAGACGGTGCCGGCCTCTGGTTTCAACCCTTCGTTGCATAGAGGGTTCGCATTTATCGAGTGCTTGCTGTATGCCAGGCACAATGCTAAACACTGCATGCAATCCCCTCTTTTTTTATTATTGTGGTAAAATGTCCGTCACGGAAAATTTATTGTATGGGACATGTTAAGCGTGCAGCTCAGTGGCATTAAGTTCGTTCATATTGTTGCGGGACCATCAGCATCACCTGTCTCCAGAACTTTCTCCTCATCCCAGACTACATGCGTCTACTGTTTCATCCTACGAGGCAGGTTATTATCCCCATTTACGGATGGGGAAACTGAGGCACGGAGTGGTACAATGACTAGTCCAACATCCCACAGCTCGGGAATGGCTCTGACTGGATATAAATACACACACTGTGCATCTGGGGTGTACACGCACCCCCACACCTCTCAGTAGACCGTGGCCCCAGGAGGGAGAGGACCTGCCCAAAGTCACCCAGATGGTTTGCGGCAGAATCCCCCACTCACCATCTCTTTCTGTCTCACCCCCCTGCCTCCGTGTGGGGGTACAGTTTCTGAATCAGGGCTCTGACATCCAGTTGTGCCCCCCTTGCAAAGAACAGTATTCTTTTGAGAGAGAGAGAGAGAGAGAGAGAGAGCACATCCGCGCATGAGCAGGGGAAGGGGAGAGAGAGGGGGACAGAGAGAGAATCTCAAGCAGTCTCCATGTTGTCCTTGCAGAGCCTGACGCGGGGCTCAAACTCACCAACCGTGAGCCCATGACCTGAGCTCAGATCAAGAGTCGGACGCTTCACCGACTGAGCCACCCGGGCGTCCCAACACACCCAAGCATGCGTTATGACTCAAGGGCTCAGCACACCTTTTCTTAGGTCAGACGGACATAATTTTGGCTTTGTGGGCCATCCGGTCTCTGTCACAACTCTTGAAGGGTGCCACTGTAGCCAAAGGAGCCCTAGATGATGTGTAAGTGGCTGGCCACTTTGTGTGCCCATAAAACGTGATGCACAGACACTGAAATTTGAATTTCACATAATGGTTTTATTGTGATAAAGCACACGTACCAGAAATGGACCATTTTGACCATTTTGAGTGTCCAGTCCAGCGGCATTAAGCACATTCACATTGTTTTGCAACCACCACCATCCATCGCTGGGGCTTTTTCACCTTCCCAAACTGAAACTCGGTACAAATCAAACAACAAGTCCCCACTCCCCTCCCCCAGCCGCTGGCACCCACCGTTCTATTTTCTGTCTCTATGAACTCGTCTAGCCTGGGTTCTTCATATAAGCAGAATCATACGCTATCTCATCCTTTTGTGTCTGGCTTATTTCACTTAGCATGCTGTGAATTTTACATGATTTTGGCATGTCACAAGACATTATTCTTCTTTTGGCTTTTTCAACGATTCAAAAACGTAAAAACCTTTCTGACCTCACCAGCTATACAAAGCTAGATTTGACCCACGGGCCATCGTCTGGCAAACTCTCATCCACAGAACGTTTTCGCAAACGCCAAGTCTGACACGCTGCTCTGTGCCGGTGTTAAAACTAAGGCGCAGAGAGGCCACGCGACCTTCCCGTGGTAACTCAGCCACAAAAGTGGCCTTACTCAAATGGGAAGCTGGGAATCTACACCTGAGAGCCGTTGGGAAACAAAGAGGTCAAGTTCGGATCCTTGAGTTTTTTGCCAGAAGTGGTTCCACGCTGGGTGACTCAGAAGCTGCATTGTGGCCGGTGAACACACGGAGGTTTCTACCAGCTTCCCATCCTGGAGACGGATTGGCAACGCATTAGACACTCTACTCGAGAAGACATGTCAAGTACACACTCATCCTTCTGACTGTCGTTCAAGTCAAACACACTGGGCCCAGACGGTGAACGGGCAGCTTTATCACTCAAACACTCCCTTCGCCGGAACATGCTTTACTTTATACCCAGTGACTTGCCAGAGGCTTAGAAAGACACATTTTAAAGAATAACAAACACCCCTCTGTTCCTTCCTGGTGGCGGAGGGGATCTCGGGTTTACGGCGCCGGGCTCTCAGCAAATCCACCCTTGCTCTGGCTTTCTTCTCCCCCACCAGCCAGAACGTTCACACGTGGGCTTTTCTTCGGGCCGCTGCTGCTGACGGGACCCCGTGTAGGGGAACCGGGAAGGGGGGGCCCCCGTGGAGGGTGGAGGTTGGCCTTACCCAGGCCTGCACAGCGTTGTTTGAGCTGAGTTGTGAATGTATTTCGACACCCCACACTTCTAGGTCAATGCCGGCGAGAAGGGCGAGCGGAGCTTGTGTGCGGGAAAATAAATAGCTCGGGTTCATTTTCCTTAGTTCTCCTTCAAAAGCTGGAAACCGAGGCCACAGGGCAGGAGCAGAAGCATCGCTGTCTTCTACTGTTGTCTCTCTGATGGTCCCACCCCAGGAGTGGGGATGTCACCTCTTAAATGCAGGGTGCTTCTTCCCATGAGGGTTGGCTTGGCTTCTGTGGTTCGGGGGTCACCTCCCCCCCTGCGACATGGTAAGCTGCTTCCCTGGAGTACAGTGTCCCTCAGGCCTCCAGCCACGCAGGGCACAAGCCATCCTGCTTCCCACCGTCACGGAACTAATGCCACCTGTTTTGGTCCATGGTCTTGGCCAGTCCTGTGGAAACCGGTTAGGAACCATTGTCAGCTCCTGCCCGGAGTTCTCTCCTCAGGAAAGCCTGCAGATAAATGGAAGTCTGGGTGTGTTTTTCATACTTGGTAACAAAGAAACCTTGTTCACGACAAAACTCATCTTTGAGACAAAGGAGAATGGCTGGGAAAACCGCATTTCTTCAGCGATTCTGCTTGACTGTAATTCCCAAATCAGATGAACTACATGATCAACGCAGCCAACTTTGGGGAGGCAAATGCCGCATCACCATCGCCGTCATCATCATTGTCGTCATCATCAAGAGAAGGCGGAGAAGCAGTTTCCTATTTTGACAGTGAAATGCGCATATGATCACACGACCGCATAAAAGCATTCATTCCGCAGGAAGGCGCGTGCAAAAGCCAAGAGCTGTGTTGGGTTCCCAAGGGGATGCAAACACAAGGCATCGGAGGGGTGCAGTCCAGGAGGGAGATAACACCTGTGCATTAGCTGCGCGAACACAAAGCAAAGCAGGCTGCAGAGCAGGTGGGTAACGTGTTTTGGGGGCCGGGAGCAGGCGGAGATTGCCTGAAACGTGGGGTGGGGTGAGGGGTAAGTAGAGAGAGGTTAAAGCCTGCAGGTGTTAAAGGCTTCAGAGCCCCTTTCTGGCAGCTGCTGTGCCGTGACCACCCCTGGTTTCTGGTCCTGGCTTCATTGTTCTTCATGACCCGGGTCCCTCAAACCTGTTAATGGTGGGGCTGTCAGCTGACTCCCCCGTATTCTCCGTGGCTGGAGGAGCATCATCTCGCACAGAGGGAGTCCAGACCTAGACCCATATCCCCCGGGGGCCCAAACCTACACCTTCCGTCCGCAGAAATGTCGGCAGGCACCCACTTGGGAAAAGTCTGCCTATTCAGGACTGCTGTTGGTGCCTGGTGCCACCTCCACCAGCACAGAGACGGAACTCATCTCGCTGATCTTTCCATCCACACGACCTGGCGAGTAGCAGGTGCCCCAGAAGAGAGAAATGGATCACGTCAGGTCACCAGCATCCTGAGGAGAGGTGAAGGCAAACTGCAGTGGAACCAGGGGGATCAGTAAACCTCAGAAGAACGTGCAATGCCAGGGAGTGCATGTGCGAGGTCACGTGCTTGAGCATGTCCCCTACACTGAGATTAAATAGAAACTTCTGTATATTACACTACAGACTCCCCTAATGTTTTTAAGGAGGATTTCGACAAACCTGGCGACAGAAACAAAACTTCTGCACAAAGATCATCATAAAAATTAAATGTCAAACCAGGAAACAGATTTATAAAATATATAATAAAGGGTTACTATCCTTGTGACATAAAGAACGATTCCAAAACAAGAAGAACTACATGCCCTTGTTTTTTTATACAGCAAAATTCATGAAGATGCAGTTCTCAAAGAAGAAATAGAAATGAACGATAAGAATTTAAAAGATCAGCCGTCCCGGTAATCGAAATATTTCACACTAAAGCAACTTTCAGAAACCATTTTTCGCCTATGGGAAGGCTTAAGAAACCAACAGGATGCCTTTTTAGCAAGTTGTAGGGACAAAAACACTCACATACTTCTTGTGGCACTGAGATCGGGTCAATCTTCCTGGGTGGCAGTTTTTGATATGTGTCAAATATTTTTTAAAATGTGTTTAGGAGCACCCGGGGGGGCTCAGTCAGGTAAGTGTCTGATTCTTGGTTTTGGCCCAGGTCATGATCTCACATGAGCCCCGAGTCAGACTCTGTGCTGAGCATAGAGTTTGCTTAAGATTCTCTTTCTCCTTCTGCCCCTCCCCTGCTCACACACACACACACACACTCTCTCTCTCTCTCAAAATAAATAAACATTTTTTAATTAAAAAAAATTTTAATGTGTATTTATTTTTGAGAGAGAGAAAGAGACAGAGAGACAGAGTTGGAGAGGGGAAGGGAGAGAGGGAGACACAGAATCTGAAGCAGGTTCCAGGCTCCAAGCTGTCAGCACAGAGCCCGATGTGGGGCTCGAACTCACGAACCACGAGATCATGACCTGAGCCGAAGTCGGATGCTCAACTGACTGAGCCACCCAGGCGCCCCAAACATTTTTTCAATTAAATAAATACATAAATAAATTTAGTTTTTGTCCCAGCAACTGTACATGGAAAGAAACATGGTTTACACAAAAATGTATTTATAAAGGGCATTTACTGCATTATGGATTATAATAGTGAAAGACAGGAAAACATCTAAAGAGCCAAGAGGGAATTAACTAAAAATAAGGAGGCAAATAATAGAACAGTACAGTTTAATGGTATGGAAAGATGTTCACAGCAAATTCAGTGAAGAAAAGCATATTGCAAAACAGTATGGTATTGTGACGTTTTTGTGTAAAAAATAAAAAAAATCCCAACTGGTATTTATACAGAAAAGCATCTGGAAATATATACTCCAAGGTGTTAATGGAAGTTGTTTCTGAATAGATGGAATTGTGTGATTTGTCCCCCCTCTATTTATTTATATTATTTGATTTTTCTGCAATGTTCATTTATTTTTGTAAAGAAAAATATATTATTTTAATAATTAAAACATGTACATAAACAAGACTAGGAATAATATCTACAGTAAAGAAGAAACATGTTGGAGATTGCAAAGGTCGAAAGAACCTATTTATATACCAATGCGTAAAAATGGAACATTATATAACAGACGTTTCAACAAAGGTTGATATATTCCCAAGTTAACAAAGATATGGAAAAACATTCAACATCATTAACGATGAGGGAGCTGCAAAATTAACAAATGAAAGGGAATAATCCCCCCATTTCCAATTAACTATAGCATTTGAGTTTTTAAAAAACGTACCTGTTTTTAATTGAGAAGTGTCATACTTGTGCTTTATAAAGAGTTTAGCCAACATGAAAGTTTCAAAGGCATACCTCAAATCCCACCAGCCAGAAACCACAGCATTAATATTTGATGAATGTCATTCTAGATTTCCGTAAGGAGAGACAGAAGCATGAGTAGAAATAATTCCATAGTGTTTATATATATAATGATGCTATTATATCACATATATATGACATATAGTACTAACATATTAATAATGCTATGTATGCTTGTTATGTATAATAATACTGTACATCACGTATATCATATATATGATATATATTATATTATTAATATATTAATAATGTTATATATTCTGTATTATAGATAATGCTATATATGATACTATAATATTAATATAATGTATATATATATAACATTTTGGTTTTTTTTTTTCTCTCTTCAGTTTCCTCAGTGCCCAGAACACTGTTCGGTAGCCTTTAGAAGGCTCTAAAGAAATATTTGAGCTGAATAGTATCATATCATAATACCATGTTAAAATAAAACGACTTTAGATTCATTTTATTATTTTTTAGAAAGGTATCTTTTTTTTAATGTTTCTTTTATTTATTTGGAGAGAGCGCACAAGTGGGGAGAGGTGTAGGGAGAGAGAAGAATCCCAAGCAGGCTCCATGGTCAGCACGAAGCCCGATGCAGGGCTCAGTCCCATCACCCTGGGACCATGACCTGAGCCACAATCGAGAGTCAGACACTCAACCGACTGGACCACCCGGGCGCCCCTAATTAATTTTATTTTATTTTATGGTAGGTAAAAAAAAAAAAAAAAACCTTCTGAACTTCAAATAAATGTTTGCAGTTGGCTGAATTTCCAAAGGGGATATTAATTCTTGTAGATTCCTCCAGTGTTTAAAAAAAAAAACGGTGATCAAAATTCATGAAGCGATTGGAGTCACGACGCTTTTTTCCAAATTTTTATGTTTTAATATCTATTTCTTATTCTTGAGAGAGAGAGAGAATGTGGACTCGTTTCCTTCCCACCTCTGAGTTTTTGTTGAGTGTTAACGACCCTCCAAGGCCTTCATTTGGACTCATGTCTTTGGTTGGTGGAGCTCCTTCCAGAAGCACGTGCAGGTGCCAGAGGTCCTGCATTTTCCCTGCTCAGGTGTCCGCCCACTTCTCTTTCGCTGGAGTGACAGCTTGCATCGACCTAGTATCTTTTTGGATTTTGCTTTCTCTCCTTCAGAACACTCCAGACATTACTCCGTTGTCTTCTCTTACTGAGTCTGGGAAACCTGGCATTTTCCCCTTGTAGGTTTCTCCTGCATGAAGGTCTGAGAAGTCTTTGTGTGTCCTCCAAGTTCAATATTGTCACCAGGACACAGCTAAACGTCAGTACCTGCATACCATTTTTTTTTTCCTGATGCCCTTTCGATCTAAAGGTTTGTACTTTCTTTCTGAGGATTCAGCTCTCTGGGCGTATTACCCCTCTCTCATTTGCTGGGTCCCTAATTCTGAGAGCTCATGACCGTGTTGGACCATCTTTGTCCTCTGTGGCTCTCAAGAGCTCTAACCTGCTTGGTCTTGTCTTCTTCCTGTGCATTTACCACGAACAATTCCAGCAAGCCTTCCTTGTCAATAATTTGATCCTTCAGTGGTGTCTTTCTTATTCCTGACTTCCAGTGTATTGATGAGGTCATCAATGCTGTTTTTTAAAACTTGGCCCTGTGTGTCCTTTCCTCCGAAATCTTTATTTTTTTAAATGTGTTTATGTTTATTCATTTCCTGAAAGAGAGAGACAGAGTGTGAGCGGGGGGGGGGGGGGGGGGGCAGACAGAGAGAGAGAGAGGGAGACACCGAAGCCGCAGCCGGCTCCAGGCTCCGAGCTGTCAGCTTGACGCGGGGCTCGAACTCACAAACCGCGAGATCATGACCTGAGCCGAAGTCGGACGCTTCATCGACTGAGCCACCCAGGCGCCCTGCTCTGAAATTTTTTTAAATCTCATTCTATTATTTTATCTCATCTCACTTGTGAGGCCTTGTTTTACTGGATTCATAGTCTTACTAAGTGCCTCTTATTCAACATGTTCATAGGTCATTCCCGGAATATGTTTTCATCCAGGGCAGGTTCCTTTTTTTTTGTTGTTTTTTTTTGCCAGCTATGTTCCCATTCTTTCCTGCGTTGCTGTTGCTATCATGTATTTGCAAGACTGTCACACCATGTCTTGTCTTATTCAAGTTGAACGAGTGCAGCTCTTTATGCGCCTAATTTACTCTGAAATAGTGGGGGGATTTTCCCTGACCCCCTTTTCACCCTATTGCAGGCTCATTGTCTCATAGACCACACCATGGTGGCGATTTTACAAACTCTCCACACGAGAGTTAGGGAAACCAGATGGGGAAGGAGCAGGTCAGCGGGTAGGGAGCCGGGCCAGCAGCCTTCTCTCAGAGGCCCGGGCTCTGGCCTCTCTGGGGATGTCACTAGATGTCGTAAGTCAAGGGCCATCCCATCCAGCCAAGTCTGTGTCACACTTCTGCGGCTTTTGGCTTCCTGCGCACCGGCAAACCTCGGCTGAGGTTTCAAGGGGACATTTAGGGCCTTGCAAATTCAAGGGATCTTTTCACAGGGCTACCGCCTCTTGCCTTCTCTGCTAGAGATCCTGTTTCTCTCTTAATTGAAGAGAATTCGTAAAAATGCTAAGTTTCACCAACCATCTTTCTTTTCTTGGAGAGAGAGGTTTGGGCTCAGAAGCTGCACGACATCAGGATTTTGTTTCTTTCCAAGGTCATGACTTTTCTAGACAAAGATCATTCCTTGCTTGGCTACTTTGGGTTTGTTTGTTTTGTTTTTGTTTTTGTTTCTGTAGGTTTTGTTTTTTTTGTTTTTGCTTTCTTTGCTCTTTGGGTTTTTTTTTGTTTTTTTTTTTGTTTTTGTTTTGTTTTGTTTTGTTTTTACTTTCTTTCCTTTTTGGGTTTGTTTTTTTTTAATTGTTGCTGTCATTTACTAATCTGTTTCTTTCGTTGGGAGTTAGGAGGGTGAATATCCTTCTACTTTCTTCGGCCAGACATCCCTCCCAATCTTCTTAAGCAGAATGGACTAAACAAAACTTTTGTGATGACTCAGGGACCTCACTGAGACCCTAATAATTGAAATGTCCCTTAGATGCGGCTTCAGCTGCAGGTGGTGACGACGTTGCTACGGGAGGTCAGAGGGGTGGGGATCCCAGGAGAAGATCGAGTCCTTGATGCTCGTAGTTTCTTGCTGCTTTTCCTCTGTCTCATAAACATGAGATTAAACCGGTAAGGCCACGTGCCCTTCTGACCAGTGGGGAAAATGTGTATTTCCCTAGAACCGAATTCATTGGAAAAACCAAGAGAAAGAACCTTCATTTCAAGGGTCTTCCCGGTGCCCCAAATCTCCATCTTCACTCCTGTTCTCCGGGTGTATCCCGCTATCAGAGAGTGACCCGTGCTGTCACATCACGGAGTCCAGGGACTAACGCCCTTCCTGCCAGCTTGCCCACTCTGTGCGGCCACAGCACCAGCAGGTGAGTCCCCAAGTTCTGAGACTCCGATGGAAGCTCTACCAGCTGTGGGTCTTGGTTCTGAGCCACAGACCGCAACTCAGGCTAACCGCAGCGGGAAGGAATTCGTGTGGAATGATGGGATACCCCCCCCCTACTCAAAGAAGGACTGAGTATCCAGACTTAGAAAAGACAGGATCAGGGAAGCTCCAGGAACCTGGGAGGGAGGACACAGAAGGTTGCTTCTGTCCCAAGGTTGCTCTACTCAAGACTTAAATTCACAGAGAGAGGGTCCGCTTGCCGCCCCCCACCCCAACCTCCATCCCTCCCTGACTAAGCAAAAGCATCTTAAGCGCCTGTTAAAAGAAGGGGTCCTGGGGGCATCTGGGTGGCCCTGTCAGTTAAGCATCTGACTCTTGATTTCGGCTCAGGTCATAATCTCACGGTTCGTGAGACATCGCATCCTGCCCCGCATCCTGCTCTGTGCTGACAGTGTGGAGCCTGCTTGGGTTTCTCTCCCTCCCTCTCTCTCTGCCCCTCCCCTGTTCTCTCTCTCTCTTTCTCAAAAAATAAATAAGCATTTAAACAAGAAAAAAAACTTGGCTTTTAACAAAATGTCTCTCACACACACACATGACTTGATATAATACTATCTGATGGGTCAATGTCTCAACAAATTCTAAGCTATAACAACACTTTATTGTCTGAATAACACAGTCTGGAGCTTAGGTTAAAGCGGAGAGGCAGCTTTGATGGGAGGGATACATTTAAAAACCACTAGCCTTGACTGCATGCGGGTAAATGTGAAGCCACAGTTTAGCATTCGAATAAGCCAATAATTCTGTAGGGCAAAGAACAAGTCAGAAAAATGTAATTGAGAGGCAAAACCAGGTAATTGGCTTTGCTACTCCAACTGTGGTTCACAGAACAGCAGGACCCAGCATCCATATCACCTGTCAGCTTATTACAAATACAGAATTTCAGGCCCCCTCCCAGACCTACTGAGTCAGAATCTACAACTTAACAAGACTCGCAGGTGATCTTCAAGCGCCCATGAAGCTCTGAGAAGCACAGATTCAGGGCACAAACCTTCAAGTCCAACTGCCTAGCTTAGCAAGTGGTTGATGTGGGAGAACTTCAGAGAAGCAGCTCAGCTAAAGGGTACAGGTCAGGATGGCAGGATGAGAGAAATCTCCATTTGCCGACCGAAGGGACCTTGACAGTGCTCACGATGGCTGTGAAGACAGACAAAAGACCAATGGGGCACTGTCTCATGAAGTGACCAGGCTGACACCTGGTCCCACAGGACCCACAGAACAATCTTCACATCGTTAAAAATGGAATCGCCAGACAGCTCGCATAAGACAGAGGAAGCGTGGAACCCATGAAGGATTCTTTCCGGAGAATGAACCCTGAACGGAATCCCACCTCTCATTCTAACTCCCACGTTGGAGGAAATATGGGGGACAGAGGAACACGTTAAATGACACCACCGAGGCATAAACAGCAAAATCTAGAACATTTTGCCCATGGGGAAAAGTGGGAAACTATTATGAAGAGAAGAGGCTAAAAGCATCACCCAAGTGCAGTGTCGGGTGGTTGTACCTTGATTCAAATGCACCAACTGCAAAAGGACATTTTGGGGGTGATCAGGGGAAACTGAACATGCACCAGGCGTTAGATGATATGAAGGAATAATGTGGGAGAGCAATTATCATGTTACAATTATATAAAAAAGGAAAAGTCCTTATCTGTTACATAAACTTACTAAAGTATAGGTGAAACGATATGGTGTCCAGGATTAAAATGCTCCGGGAAACAACAACGAATGTGGGGAAGAAAGAAAAAACAAGATGGCAGAATGTTGACAGTCCTTGAGAAAGCAGGTGATGGAAACGTGGAGGTCCATTATGCAATTCTCTTTACTTTTGTAGATGTTTGCCATTTTCCAAAATAAAAAGTTGTTAAAAACAAACATGTCTGGCCTCGTATCTTGGTTCCAACACTCCCTGGCTGTGCGGCCAAGTGAAAGTTACTGAACCTCTCTGGGCCTCACTGTCATCATCTATAAAATAAGAATAATGACAGTACCTGTGTCACAGGCTTGTAGTGAGGATTCAGGAGGCGATCCATGTAGAGTGCATTCTAAAACATCTGGCACATGGTAAACACTCAATAAATGTCCACCACTGATTCCATACTTATGTCCTGGCTCAGGTTCTGCCCAGAGACAAATCGAGACCGGCATCTCGGAAAGCCCTGAATCAATAAAACCTTTGCAAGACCAAGGCCTTACCTTATGGAAACATTGGCAAATACAAAACTGTCAAGCTCGTTTTGATTCTGCTGGAAGACAGCGGGGGCCTGAATCACCACCCTCTATCAAGCTCAGAACTTATTTGCCTGAAGAACCCACAGGATACTTCTAGAAGGGCATCTTGTGCTATTTTTCTCTCCTGAGGTTTCATAGACGTTACGTCTCCGGTTTTAAGAGGCCAAGTTTAAACAGTCTTCCCATCTGTAAAAGGGGCACCCTTGCGCAATCCTTTGAGGATTAACTGAGGGAACATCCCTGTGGAGCACTCACTCCAAGGCAGACTCCTGGGGACAGCTAGTTCCTTCTCAGATGTGATTCCTCACGCTCCTCAGCCTTTCCCCAGCCCCCTCTCTTGCTCTGAAAAGAAACCCTTCCTTTGGCTCCCCGTCGGCTGCGTGTCTGGGATTGTGGGGTGCTAGCTGCTCTTCAGAAGGGACCACTTGGCCTCTTAAGAACGGAGACATAACCTCTATGAAATCTCGATAGAGAAAAATAGCATGAGATGCCCTTCTAGAAGCATTCTGTGGGTTCTTCTCTCTGGTGCCTCCTTTTCTATTTCCTACCAACCAGGAGGTATCTGTGGGACCCACATTGGGCCCCAGCACATCCGCTCTGCTGGGCCCCAAATCTCCATATCCCCGACTCTCCGGGCAGCCCCCTGGCCTTGACCTCTCTGCCCTGAATTTGAGGAACAGGAGTAAAGATGCCTCAAACAGTTCTTTCCAGCACTGGCCACTTGCCTCACTCCCCCCCTTTAAAATTTCCAGCTGAGGCTCGGTCACATCTCTCCCTGCAAGGTGTGTCTGAAATTCATGGCACCCGGATGGAGACGCACACTTGTTTCCTTTTCCAAGAACATTCCTATTCCCCTTGAAAGAAAGGGAAAGAACAAAATATGTGATTTCTGGCTCTCCATACCATTTCCTAGAGGAAACCGTGGCCCCACAGATTGTGAGGAAAACACTAAGTCCCAAGGCCGGGTGGCTGCTGATGGTCCCAAGGGGCAGAGTGATAGAGAGCAGAGCGTGGGCACTGCTGGGCCCGCGGGAAGTGGGGTGCCCATTCCCTGCATTCTCTCAGGATTAGCGTGCATTCTCTTCTGTTTTTAGAAAATTCCAGATGCTTTCAGGTACTCCGTAGCGTCGGCAATGTGACCACCCCTCCAGTAGACACTAGAGCACCAGCTGGGGGACCGGGTGGTTCAGGATCTGGCCCAGGGGACCCCAGGAAGGGGAGGTAATCCCCCTCCCTGCCCTTTGCGGCATGGCGTGGCCCATGTGACAGTAACACGACGCCAAAAATCCCACCAACAGTTGACGTATGACTGAGAGCTGAAACTACGGCGGGGTGAGAGGCTCAGATTCCCACTCTTCCCCTGGAGCCCCCCACCCCGAACCCGATCCCCATGCCCTGGGGCTGAGCACCCCTGCAGCCTGGGCAGTGCCCGTGGACAAGAGAGGCAACGTCGGGCCCAAACCAGTGGATCAAACAGACTACAGCTCTGCTCTAGGTCACCGGCCATTAACGTGGCTCCTCCCGTCAACCCGGCTGGTCACAGCTTCCCGGATGCTCTCTCCTGATGTCATTAAGAAACTGCTTTCATAGCACAGCAGCGGCGGAGAAGCCCTGTCAGGGATTTTCTAAAAAGCCCCTGAGACGGCCGAGCATTGCACGCACGCGGCCCGGACAGGCAGATGTCCCCTGCTACCCCTGGGGCGCTCCAGGGACCAGCAACCCCAGTGTCACCTGGGAGCTCTTAGAAATGCAGAATCTCAGGCTCCGTCCAGATGGCCGCGCCACCTCCACATGTGACAAGGTCGCAGGTGGTTCGTAGGCACATTAGAGCTCAAGAAACACGCGTTCACGGAGATCGTGGCATTTCAGCCAAACCATCCGAGGTAGCAACCAGCTCCCGGCGTGGTATCATTTGCGAAGCTGGCTCTATCCTCAAAGCCACTTGGAAACAGGATGTGGGGAGGGGGGTGAGGAGGAAGTGCCGTCTTTGGTTTGAATCCTGTTAAATACGGACTACACACGGGTGGTGCCGAGCCCGACTCCTCTCCGTGTGCGGGGTGGGCAAGGAGGCTGGGAACGCTGTGGCTCCCGATAGGGCTCCGCGTAAGACAGGCCCACGGTTCCCACCTCAAACTCACAGGGAAACGGGAAGCTACCCAGCAGACAAGCCAGGCCAGCCGCATTTTTGTACTGTTTTTTCCAATGCACTCAATTATAATGGCAAATGTTATCATGGGGTTCACAGCTACACTTACTGAAAGTTGAAAAGCCCGCAAATGTATGCAGTTCCCTCTTGTAATTGCCCCCACGAGCCCTCGTTCGCGAACCTGTGGCCCCACGGACGGTTTGTGCTGGAAGTTCGGTGATCAGAACCTGGGCAAGGTTCTAATGAGCTTCAGAAAGTTCCACGTGGCCGGTGGAGGGAAAAAACAAGCAGGGAACCCAGAGCTGGATGCTAAGCCTGGGGCCCCAGCACCGCGGATGAACAGACTGGAGCCTGGGGTGTGAAAGGCAGGAGGGGCCGGGGACCTACATCTAACCTGCACAGCCCAGCCAGGAGAGTTCTCCGGCAGGTTGCCAGTGAACTTGAGGCAGGGTTTGCAGAGCATGGTCGGCTGCCTCTCATTCCCAGGGCCATCGCCCCCATTGGCCTCTCTGTCCAGTTTCATTTGGGTTCACTGAGCAGGCCCAGAACAGGCAAATCCATAGAGACAGAGAGCAGATTAGTGGTTGCAGGGCCTTGGGGGCGGCGGCGGGGGAGGCTAACAGGAAAGGGCTTTTCTTCTGGGATGATGAAAATATTCTGGAACACTACATAGGTGTGATAAAGCATAACACTGTGAATACAGTGAATGCTACCAAAATGTACATTTTAAAACAATTATTCTTGTGTGTATTTTACTTCAATAAAGAAGTACAAAAGTCTAAGGCCCCAGAGGTCACGCATTTAAATCTAAGAGGGGGGCGCCTGGGTGGCTCGGCTGGTTAAGCGTCCGACTTAGGCTCAGGTCATGATCTCGAGGTTTGTGAGTTCGAGCCCCACTGACAGCTCGGAGCCTGGAGCCTGTTTCGGATTCTGTGTCTCCCTCTCTCTGCCCCTCCCCCGCTCATGCTCTGTCTCTGTCTCAAAAATAAATAAACATTAAATCTAAGGGGATATTTGTCTCCTTCGGGTGGAAAGATCTTCCCGGCTTTGGTTTGTAAGACCCTCTCAAGACCCTCCGGAGCCAGTCACGGCCTCAATGTTCACAGATGTCCCCAATGCAGGAAGGAAGGCAGAAGGCCACAGCTGGGCTTCTGAACTCACTCACTGTTTCTGTCACTCTGGGCAAGACGTTTAATGTCCTCAAACCTCAGTGTCCCCTCTCTAGAATGGCTGAGGATGGTTAGTTCTACCTGCTTCATAGGAGATCGTAAAGAACAAACCCAACAGGGCCACGAAAGCCGCCCAAACACCTCTCGCCGTCATGAAAGTAGGTTAGCTGTCAGGCAAGGAGCTAGACGCAGCCTGCTGGTTGTAGGAGAAAACCCACACAAAGGAGATCCACGGGGAACCCCAAGAATCCATTCGGTCCAGCCCCCAGCCTCCTGGGGAGAATGGCTGTGCCGGGCTATGGGGCTCTGATACATTCACTGATTCGAAAACTATTTTGAGGATGCCAGTTCTAGGCCAAACGCCCATGTAGGTGTTTGTTGTGGAAACAGAACAAAATGGATGAAAATCTCTGCCCATATGGAACGTTCCTTCTGATCCCAGGGACAAGCAGTGGGCACGCAGGTGCCAACGTGAGGCTCCATCACTCACTACCCTCGTGCACGCCTTCACCAGGCAAACGTTCAGGAGCCACCCCTCTAGGCCGATGGAAGAAGACAGGGCCCCTCTGTGGGCAATGCAGGGTGATCATGAGGCCGTACACGAAGACTCATCTGAACAAGGCAGTCACCCGATCCACCTGCCCATCTCGCAGAAATGCCACTTTTCTGAGACCAGCGTGGTCCCGTGCGCTGTGCCATTTAAGTTACAGAAGCTCTGTGAAGCCAGAAGCCATAGGCTGGGCGTGACTAGTTTATCAGGCCACTGGTCAACCCAGGAAAGCAGAAAGGCAGTGGCAGTAAAGACACAGGTATATACCAGGTGCCCAGAAGGGGGCACAGAACAGAGTATAATGTCCATCCCTGGCCAACCTGGCTCACGGGGCCAGAACACCTGCTGGGTCCCTAGGAGAGCAAGGGTGCTTAGGCTAGTGAGGAAATGGGGGAAACAGAAAGCTAGGGAACATCTTCTAGACTCATGACCACAAGATCAGAGCCAGGAAGAGCCCCGATAATGCCAGTTGTGACATGAGAGGGATAAGACATTAAGTCACTGACTCCAGTGGATACATCACCCCAGATGAGCTCAGATCAACCAGGGTACTCAGTTCACTAAGCAAGGGTTTGGGCTCAAAGGAAGCCGCACACCCTGCAGGGTTCGGAGGGCGCTGGGACCCAGGACAGGTAAGTCTGGATGAAGAGAGGGGAGGGGTGTGGGAAGCGGACCAGGCATGGACTAACCTGCAGACGAGGGGTGCAGGGTGCCGGGGTTGGAGCACAGGCCAGAGAGGGGCTAGCCCGGGGGAGCAGGGCTCTTGAGGGGAGGGGAGGGGAAGGGCAGTGGGGAGTAGACACGGGCTGCTGTCTATGAATAATAAATAAGGAGAGTGGGAGGGGAGGGGGAGAAGATGGAGGGAGAGAAAGGGAGAGGGAAGAGAGGGAAGGCGGGGGCGGCGGGGAAGGAAGGGGAGGCAAGGAGGGTGGGACTGAGTACAGAGAAGGGGATGGGCCACTCACGGACCCGGGAGCGGCCTGTGCCAGCCCGCTGCAGTCCGGCTTGGCTCGCGGCCTCCCCAGCCTGCCCACAGCCCGTCAATGCCGCTTTTGTGACCCGTGACCCAGGTACAAGACCCGGCCCCTCCTCCGCCAAGGCCTCAAGCTCAAGGCCTCGCATCATCTGGTACCCCGCGCGGCGGGTCATAGGGCAGGGAGGCAGCCTCTCTCACTGGCACCAGAAGCTGCAAACAACCAACTTATCACTGCCCCTTTGTGTGGGAACAATGGGGTCCCCAAGAGCTCTGCCGGCCAGAGAGAGGAAGTCTCAGGACAATGACCTCCCTTCCCCCATTTCCTAGTCTGTGTGAAAATGTGGGGATGGAAGAGATCTCAGGGCTGCGGAGTCTCGGTGGCTCAGTGACCCCGGCGGGCCCAAGTTCCCACCTGTATATTGTCATCGCCTGCGACGCAGTGACTGCTGGGCCATCTTCTTAGCCTGCGTGTGGCCTCCAGAATGCCTCACACCTCAGCCTTACCTCCTGCTCTATTTTTATCACCGTTGGACACCACGGCATCTACTCACTTGTTTGTTGTCGGACTCTCTTTAGTGAAATGCAAGCTCGCTGGAAACAGAGAATTTGTCCTGTTCAGCGCAGAATTCCCTGGCATTTAGTAGGCGCTCAATAAATATTTGTGGAAGGAATCTGCCCCTCCCCAACTTCCCACAATGCATTTTGCTCTCCCTCACCCCTAAAGACTCTGAGCTCCACTCATGCTGTTCCACTGGTCTAGAACACACTTCCAGCCCCTCCTTCGTCTGGACAGGTGTCACTTATTCTCCAGCGTTCAGCTCAAGGGATTCACAGCCCCACTGTGGGCTCAGTGCCTCCGTCCTGGCCAGTAGATTTGACACAGTGCATTGAAATGATCAGCTTGTGTACAACTGTTTCATCCAAGGGGACTGGAAACTCCTCGCGGACAGGAGAAAAAAAATGCTACCTTTAATTTCACTAACCTCAAATTAATCTTCAGCATTTCCATCAATTAGAAACACAGGCCCCACACCACAGCAGCATTAGCAGTTACCTGTGACCAGTGGCACCAACCTGTCTTATAACTGCTGCAGACATTGTAAAACGGCATTTACCCTCCTCCTTACCTTGAAATGTAGTTAGTACTATATTTGTTACTGTAGTCATATCCTCATATGGACTTTCATTAATACAGAAGCATATGCATTATTATACCACGCATGCTTACTATTTTCATAGCCATGTAAATTGTATCTCAATACCTTCGGCGTCCTTTGTGATCTTGTGTATTTTATTTTATGCGTTTAAAACCATCATTCTGAGAAGGTCACTGGATGACCGAGGGGTGCCTGAACTCCCGGAGGTCAGCCCGCCTCTAGGATTTGGGTCTCCCGTGATGAATAAGAATAGGTAAATCTCGGGGCGCCTGGGTGGCGCAGTCGGTTAAGCGTCCGACTTCAGCCAGGTCACGATCTCGCGGTCCGTGAGTTCGAGCCCCGCGTCGGGCTCTGGGCTGATGGCTCAGAGCCTGGAGCCTGTTTCCGATTCTGTGTCTCCTTCTCTCTCTGCCCCTCCCCCGTTCATGTTCTGTCTCTCTCTGTCCCAAAAATAAATAAACGTTGAAAAAAAAAATTAAAAATATTAAAAAAAAAAAAAAGAATAGGTAAATCTCCCCTAGAACCGCGCTCCATGGGGTGAGACAGAGAGTGAACATGAGCACAAGTGAATAATAATGTAACTTCACATCATGAGCATTACGGTAAGAAAACAGAGCAGGGTAAGGGATACAGACAGAGAAGGGACTGTCTGGATGGTGGGTCAGGAAAGGCTCTCAGAAGGCAGCATGTGTAAGCAGAGATCTGGAGGAGAAAATGTGAGCAGTACAAAGAACTGGATGGACGCCATGGCAAATGCAAAGGCCCTGAGGTAGGCCTGAGAGGGCTGTGCTGCAGTGTGGCTAGAGGAAGCTGGATGGGGGATGGAGATATGGAAGGGTAGTCGACTGGGCCAGGCCCATAGGACTCTACCGGCCTGGTACAGAGCTGGGGTTTCATCCCAAGTGTGATGGAGGCTACTTGGGGCATGACAGTAAAAAAAAAAAACAGAGAATTTCCCAATCAAATTTACAGCTGAAAAGATCATTTGGAGGCTGCCTGGGTGGCTCAGTCGGTGAAGCGTCCAACTCTTGATTTCGGCTCAGGTCACGATTCACAGTTCGTGAGATCAAGCCTGGCCAACAGGCTCTGTGCTGACAGCATGGGGCCTGCTTGGGATTCTCTCCCTCCCTCTCTCTCTCTCTGCCCCCCACTCACACTCTGTCTCTCTCTCAAAATAAATAAACTTTTTTTTTTTTTTTAACTAAAAACAAGAGAATATCATTTTGACTGCCCGAGGGAGATGGAAACAGGCTGGTGAAGAAGCCATTGTATTCACCCAGCCAAGAAACAATGGAGCCGTGGCCCAGCATGGGAGCTGGAGAGAGGATAAAAAGTGGCTGGGTCTGGAATATATTTTGAAAACACAGATGACAGGACTTCTGATGGCCTGGAGTGGGGAGGGCCCGGGAGGAGGGCTGAAAGAGAAGAGCCCAGCATCTCCCGGCTGGGGGCCTCGACAGAGGAGGGCAGCAATGCCAAGATGGAGAAGCCACAGAGAGGAGCGAGTGGGGGCAGCGCGGGCCGAGAGCTCTGCGCCCAGCTGCGTGGGTACCAAACGCAAGTCCCCACAACCTGGGCCAACCGACATGCCCATCCCCGTCCGGCTCTACCCGTAAGGCAAATCCTCTGCCCCGGCCGAGTCCCTCTGCCCCTTAATGCCCCCCGTCTCCCACTCCACTCTCGCCTGAGGACCCCAATCCTCTGCTCACACGTGAGGGCCCAGAGAAAGCCCCCTCTTCCATGCAGACTCCCTGCGGTCCCTCTTTCCTCCGAACCCCTGGTTCCTCCAGGTCCCTCCTTTTGACTCGGCGCGCCCTGCCTGCTTCTGCTCACTTTTCTTCCACCGTCTCTCCAAGTTCTATCAGTCCCTTCGGGGTGGGAGAGGCGTCCCCATGATGCTCAGAAGAGCATTGCGCCCAGGGAGGTGCTCCTGGGCTAGTCTCGATGCATCGCAGAGGGTGTATGACAGATCAGAGGGTCCTTGGGTCTGCCCGCAGCCGAAGCCACTGGTTTTGACATCTTTGCTTGGTAGTCTCCCAACGTGAACACGGAGTGAAAAACAACTCACTGGGTTATCATCTAAAACGCGACATTTCAGAGTGTCCGCGAAGTTCTGAAACTCTTTTAAGGATATTCCAGAGTCATCTCAAGCAGAAAGCCCAGCATGGAGTTCGTTCCGTCAGTAGGCCAGATACCCATCTGGGCCAACACCCAGCTTGTTTGGAATTTCTTCACTAGCTTTCAGATCACCTTGGCAAGGCAAAACGCGGGTGTCGCCTTTTAGAGGCAAGCCTCTGCATCTACCGTGTCCTCACGCTAAGGAGGGGAGAAACGATTCTCGGTGTCTCTAGACTGTCGGCTTTGTTTCTGCTACACAACCAGGGTACCGAGCCTTGGAGGTTAGTTCCGTGTAACAGTGTGTAAATCACACGTCCGCAAACACTGCAACGTGGCCTTCGTCCTCAGCATGGAGATCTCCCACTGTCGGCCAGATTAGAAACGTACAGCTTGCTCTCAACGGCCCGCTGCTGTTTCATGATACGACACAACCCTAAGAGCCAGTGCGCCGTTGAGACGACCTGTAAGTTCAAGAGCACGATCCGTTTTTATCACGAAAGCCCCCTTCCTTCCCAAGCATCCACCAGACACACTCACCGCTGGCTACGCGCACCACAGATTCGGCAGGGAGATCCAGCAGCTTCCAAGGATTAAAGATGGGGTGATGTCACGGCAGCCCCACATCGTGGTGATCCAAGGAATGCTTTCGCCTGGTGATCTCAATGCGTCTTTGACAGAGGGACGGGGTGACTGGAAGCCTTTGACGAGGAAGCCTTTGAGCATGAGGGCAGTGGGGCAGGTGCGGAAAACTCTGGCCTGCTCTCCTCCTTCCATGTACTTGAACTCTAGTCGAGGAGGTGAGAGAAATTCACCGGCCCCTGCTCCCACGTGCCACGTGGAGGTACAGATAGTCGCCAGCTTCTCGTCCAGCTGCGGGGAAGGGCTTCAGGGGGAACCCGGACATGAGAAACGATCCCGGGGACGTGACAGGTGCCATGTTTCAGACTTCAGCCAGTGGTTCTGATTGGCTCTTCCAATTCTCTGCTTCTGGAAAGTGAAATTAGAGCAGGCTTCCAGAGAGACAGAGTCAAATTGGTATCCCAGCCCAGGCACCCAGCCACTTTTTCACCTAGGCACTTTCTGCACCTCTCTGATGCTCAGTTTCCTCCTTTGTAAAAGAGGGATAAGTCTTTAAGGGGTGCTCGGAAAAGAGAGGAGAGAGAGATGGTTCTGAAGTTCAGAGAAGCATGCCTGGCACACAGCATTTGCTCAGGAAATAGTAACTATTGATCTTAGGAAGCAAGACGCACATGGTAATTGGAAGACAGTCAACAGTCTAGGGCAGGGTCTCAGGAAGGGCAGCCACGGGCACAAGCCAGCCTAGAAGTATCCCTACGGAGATGCATTTGCTCAGCCTTTTTTTGCCACTCTTCTGGTGTCATGACACAGGCCGGTGTTCGCAGCCGTGGACGGACCTGCCAGCCTCCCCGCCCCCCATCCCCAGGCCTGCCGTGCGCCCACCAAGCAGCACAGGGCGGAGGGAAGGCCGAATGCCAGGGAGAAGAAAGCCTTGATGAATGTGAAACAGACCAAGGAAAGCTTTGCAGGCCAAATAGATTTTTTGCAGCCTATTGATTTTGGAAGCCCATTTGCAGAACTCATCGAAGGCTCGTCCTGGAGGCCTGTCCGCAGCCCGGCGCCTGGAAAAACGAAGCCGAACACTTGTTAATTCCTTCTGTGGCTCTGCGGCCACCGCGCTGTGCCAGCCCCCGCTCTGCCGGCTGCAGGGCTCGCTCGTTCCACACCTCTGCTCCTCTGGCCCTCTTGGGGACCTGCGTGAGACAGCCAATTCCCCGCCTGGGTTACAGAAAACCGCAAGTTCATGAGCAGCCCAGGGGGGCAGCTGAGGCCAGTGGGACATATTAATCCCCTTCTTTCTACCTGCACTTTTCTCTGAATAAAAATGCACTTCAGAATGGTAAGAGGTAAGTAGGACAGTGAGCCTGATCAACCTTACGAAAGTTTTAGCCTCAAAAGTATGCGCCAGTCACGCACCCACTTTATCGGCTTGCGGTTAGAACAGTGACCCACCTGGCCGGTCACGCTGCAGGCACCCCAAATCTAGACCTGTATTCCCGCCTTCTTCTGTATGGACGAGGCGGGTTCAAATAAAGCCAGTTAGAGTCATCAGACCCACTGCAGGTTTTACCTGTAGACATAAGGTCAGTTATCACGGCCGATTTGCCATCTTTAAAGACGCCCCTGTTTTTGTTTCTTACAGGTTTCTTTAGTTAGTTAACCAGACCGAGGGTTGACTCTCGACTCTGACACCTACTAAGCGCTCGATCTTGGGACAACAAAACCTCTACATGTTTTGTGGGCACCATCTGGGAATGTTACCTCCTCCGTACAACTGCTGAAAAACGTTTTTCAGAGAAGCCACAGTACCTCGTTATTGAACCATCAGTGAACTCAGAAAAAAGAAGCTGTCAATTAGGTCATTTATTTGTTATTTATTATTATTTATTTATTATTTTTAAGAGAGAGAGAGAGAGAGCACGAGCAGGGGAGGGGCAGAGAGAGAAGGAGACACAGAACCCGAAACAGGCTCCAGGCTCCGAGATGCCGGCACAGAGCCCGATGCGGGGCTCGAACTCACAAACCGCGAGATCGTGACCTGGGCCGAAGTCGGACGCTTAACCGACTGAGCCACCCAGGTGCCCCCACAGTGCTTTCTTATCACTTAGGACAGGCCTATCAACCTGTCATCTATTTTTGTATGGCCCACAAGCTAAGAATGGCTTTTATATTTGTAAATGTTTTTTAAAAAACACACAATAAAATAATACTTCATGACGCACAAATTGTATGAAATTTAAATTTCAGTGTCCATAGATGAATATTCTAGGGTATTTATACACATAGAAGAACATAGTCATGCCTCTCCCCTTATATGTTGTCTATGGTGCCACAACGGCAGAGCTGAGTGGTTGTGACAGAGACCATTTGGCTCACGAAGCCTAAAACACTTACTATCTGGCCCTTTATGGAAAAATGTTGCCAATCCCTGACTTATAATATTTATTTTATACTTATCAAGAGAACTCTTTTAGATTATTTACTTTTTTAATCATACACCATTCTATTGCATTCTTGATGAAATAAGATATATAAGTGAGTTTTAAACAGGCTAGAACATTAAATCTTCTTGTTCAGAGCCCTATTCTCAATTATCTTTTTTTTTAAAGTTTTACTTCTTTAAGTAATCTCTACACTCAACCTGGGGCTCAAACTCACGACCCCGAGATCAAGAGTCACACACTCTACCACGTGAGCTGGCCGGGTGCCCCCCTCAATTATCTTTTTATTTTATTTAAAAAAAATTTTTTTGATTTGATTTTTCTAACGTTTATTTATTTTGAGACAGAGACAGACAGAGCATGAACAGGGGAGGGGCAGAGAGAGAGGGAGACACAGAATCTGAAACAGGCTCCAGGCTCTGAGCTGTCAGCACAGAGCCCGACGCAGGGCTCAAACCCATGAACCGTGAGATCATGACCTGAGCCAAAGTCAGTAGCTCAACCCACTGAGCCACCCAGGTGCCCCTCTAATTATCTTTTTAATCGACACTTGTCACCATCTATGTTTCTCCACACAACACTGTACTCTGTGCCTGTCGGAGACACAGCATTTTTAAAATCCTCATTCTGGTGTCTGTAGCTTCTCCTAATTCTCCTCCTTATCTCCGGGATTTTTATCAAAGGCGCTGACTTGCAAGAACTGATGTTCACGCACAGGGAGCGACATCTACAGCTGGCTCTGTGACAGCCGGCTGGGATAAACCCACGCTGGTTTTCTCCTGTTAAAAAGTGCAAGCGTTGGGGGAATGTGCACTTTCGAATGTGTGAAATCCGAGGCTTGGCACACTGCCTGGCCTGAAGGAACACTCAGTCCACGCGAGGTTCCCTCTCACCATACCCTCGTCCCTTTCCCCTTGCAACCCAAGAAAAGTTGACGAGGTGCGGTGGTTGCAAGCAACAGAAACCGGCTCGCAGTGATTTAAGAGTTTCCTTGGAAGGGTGGAGGTGCTAATGGAACTGAAAGAATGGCTGACCACCTGCTTCCAGCTTCTAGAGCAGGGGGAAGCCCTTCAAGAAAGAACTTGGAGCAATCTTCCCATTGGAGCAGGGCTGGGTGTGGATCCTGGAGGGGCACTGGGATTCGGGGGGTAGGGGGAGGGGATAGGAGGCGTCTGTCCGGCTGGCCGGGAGGCATGCACTCACCATCTGTTTGTTGGGTGCCCACCACCTACTGGGCACTGTGCATACAGGACGCGTGGGGGGGAGGGGGCGTCGCTCAGGAAGAGTGATGGGAGATTCAGGCACAGGAGTAGAGGCCGGTTTCTGGAAGATCTTAGTGTATAAAAAGCCCCCAGTTTTATAAACAGGATCCCATCCAAAGCTCTAGAAGGTTTGTTTGGTTATCCCCACCCTAGCTTTTCACCACCTGGGGGGCGGCCAGTTTAGTGGATGCACCGTGTGTCCTTGACTCTCCAGATGGTTCCCATCTTCAGACTCGACTCAGGAGCCCGGATGAGGGGTGTGTGGATGCCCACTCCCACCAAGGACGCTGAGAAAGCAAAGGCAAGGGCCTGGCGCCCGGGAGGGAGGGCTCCCTGGGCAGGAAGGTGCTGCCCTGGGAGGCCCGGCGGGCAGCCAGCCGCTCGGTGGTATGAAACAGCCCAGAATTTCCGCTGGGAGAGCCAAGCGTGGAAGCAGCTCTTAGAGCGTCGTTTCCAACCGTCGGGGCGGCCAGGGAGCGCGGTGCCAAGTGCAAGACTGACAGAGTGACCCAGGGGAGCCTCGGAATCAACACTTGGCCCAGGGGGTCTGGCCGCAGGTCAGCAACAACACGGGCGGCAGCGATAGCAGGAAGGGAGCACCCGGGTTCCGGAGGGGAGAGTGGAAACCCGCATCCGCCCGGCCGACCCCCTCCCTGGGAACAGCGCTACCTTTGTGCTCCTTCCAGAGCCACGCTGTGTGTCAGGGAGCGCGGGTACTCACCTCCTCCGGCGGGAGAAACACCTCCTCCGTCTGGGAGAAACCGCTTTGCAAGGGAAAAGTGCTGTGATGGTGCAAAACCCCACACCTGCCGGTCTGACTCGGTTGAGTGGCTCCTTCCAAAACTCGCGACAGGAAAACGTTCCTGCTCTCATGGCCTTACTCTGAAGGACGTACTAGTTCGGGTCTTTCCGGGGAAGGCGGGGGCAACCCGAAGCCGGGGGAGCCGGGGCCTCCCACAGGCATAGCGCGGAGCGTGTTGGTCCTGGGAAGCCCCACAGAGCAGAGGAACGGGGCGGGGGCTGCTTTATAAACCAGGCCCTCTAGAAGGTTCTTCTCTTTGGCCTCATAAAACCTCCTCCCCAACCAGTTCCCCTGCCTGATCCCCCCACTCTGTTCATTCAACTCAGTTTAACCCATATTAATTGAGCAACTACTAGGAGGCAGGCACTGTTGGGGCTTTGGGGGGCTAGATCAGTGAATGAAATAGAGAAACATCCCTGCTTTAACCGAGATCGCATTCTAGGTGAGGGGGGCTTGGGGGACAATAAAATAAATAATAAGCACAATATACAGGTAATTTATACAGCCTGGCACGGGGATCCTGTGGGCATTAGCAGAGTCGATAGATGGAAAAGCTCGAGAACCATGAGTTTTCACACCTAGCGCTCATCAGGCATCAGCTAATGTTATCAGAGGCAGCGGAGTGGAAGGGCTGAGATCCGGCTCTCAAACCGGATGCCCGGCTTCCGACCCCGCCTCTGCTGTGACCCCCTGCAGGGCCTGGGCAGAGTAGCTCACTTCTCTGGGCTGAGGTCTCCCCTCTGGGCAGTGGGGAGAATGGTAGCACTTAGGCTGGGGGCTGCCCCCCGGGGATTCACTGAGATGATAAAGCAAAGCCCTCAGTGTGGTTCAGCCACGGCTTCCTTGCCCTGTGCTTGTTGGCTGAGGTTGTTAACCCTCTTTTCTCCACACCCCCCTGCACTGGCTGCTGACTACTGAAACCAGAGCCTCCTTAAGGGCCAGCTGCGATGTCACCCCGTTTATAGCATAGTGTGTGCTGGGAAGCCCCACAGAGCAGAGGAATGGGGCAGGGGCTGCTTCATAAATCACACCCTCTAGAAGGTTCTAGACTGCTTACTCTGCCCAAGGCACTGTGCCGCTTTGGTTTTAAACTCCTTATTTTGAAATAATTTCAAGCTGACAGTTGAAAGTTGCAGGAATAATACAGGGGGGCCTCCGTATACCCCTTAACCAGATTCATCATTTTTTAACGTTTTGCCACATGTGTTTTATCACCATCTTTTTTTTTTTTTTTCCTGGATCGTCTCATAAAGACCGCAGACATCATGCTCCTCTGCCCTTTATACTTCTGTGTGTGATGCTTAAAAACGAGGACATTCTTTCGGGTAACCACAGCACAGTTCTCAAATTCTGGAATTTCACATTGAGAATAATACTTTAATCGAAAGTTCAAATTCCAGTTTTGTCCATTGTCCCAATTATGTCTCCCCCAGCATTTTTTCCTCTAGTTCAGCATCCCGTCCAGAACCATTACTGCATTAGTTGTCATGTGTGCTTGGGGACTTAGGCTTCACTTCACAGCCACGGAGTTCTGTCCCTAACATTTAAAGGCCCCGGGCAGGAGCCCTAAAGGAGACACACGAGCCATAGGTCTAAATATCTAAAGAGGAGAGGAGGCACGGGCTCCAGGTGAATATGTCCCTGGGGCCCCACAGATTCCTTATTCTGTGGAGATGGGTGACTCGTAGGACGGTCAGAACAGGGTCCTGAAATCGAACAGAGGTCCCTCTGGGTAGGTCAGAGGGTGGTGTCAAAAACATGGTCTCCATGTTCAAGAGCTTGGAGTCTAACAAAGAAGATGCACAGATAATCATAATCCTATGAAGTCAGTGCTCAGGGAGAGGTGGGCCCACACCATTACTACCCCCTCAGAGCCCTTTTCTTCCTCTAACCTGGCAATCCTTTACTTGCCCCTGTCATGGTAGCCGCTCGGTCATCTGCGTAGGCACCGTGACCCTCCTTGACTTGCCTTGATGGTAAGAACTGGACTTTTTGGCTCTGCATTTCTTTCTTTTAAAAAAAAATTTTTAAATGTTTATTCATTTTTGGGAGAGAGAGACAGAACGTGAGCGGGGGAGGGACAGAGGGATAGAGAGACACAGAATCTGAAGCAGGCTCCAGGCTCTGAGCTGTCAACACAGAGCCCGACATGGGGCTCGAACTCCCAAGCCATGAGATCATGACCTGAACGGAAGTCGGACGCTCAACCGACTGAGCCACCCAGGTGCCCCTGGCTCTGCATTTCTTAGCACTCAGTATAGTGTGTGTACCAGCATAGGCCTCCAGAAGACAAGGACTGGATGAATAAACAAAGGCACAGCTGATAAATGGATGGATAGGTGGGTGGGAAGATGGATGAATGGACTGCCTTATGGAGAGATGGATGATTAGATGGGCGGCTGGGTGAATGGATGGATGTTTGGACGGGTGAATGGGTAGTGGATGGACAGGCATGTGATTGGACGGGTGTAGGTACCTGTGGCTAGATGGATGGATAGATGAGTGAACAGATGTTTAGATGGGTGGATGATGGATGAATGGTCAATTTCTGATCTTTCTTGAATGGCAGATCAAGGGAAGGGCAGTGACAAGAACCATCAGTCCTGTAAAGGGCCCAGAGGTGGTTATGTGACTGGCCAAAGTCACCAGAGGGTGTCAGCAGCAGAGCTGAAAAGACAACCTGAAGTTCTTGACTTCTGGAATCACCACTTCTGCCATGGAATGGAGCACCTTCCAACCTACAAGCATCGTCCAGCCTGACTCTCCCCCCAGACTCGCACAGAAGTCGAAGCACTCTATACTGCCACAAAACTGGGTCATCGACAATGAATCTCTCCAAGTTTCCATGTGAAATCTCCTGCTACATGCCTAAGAATTTTTAAAATTCTTTTAAAAATATATATTTCTCATTAGCCCTTCCCGCTGCCTCAGCTTGCAGCAAAAACTTAGAGCATAAAAGCCAATTTACCACATGCTCCCAAACGATTCACGGGTTTGAAACAGCAACAAAGACTAGGACTGGCCACATGCAGGAAAAAAAAAAAAAGAGAGAGAGAGAGACGACAAAGAAGATTAATTGCCTTTGGAAATAGAAGATAATCATTGGGAGCACAGTGATAGTCTGTGCCAGTGGGAAAGCATTTTCAGAAATACCGTATTAGTGTCACAGAGAGCTGGGCTCAAGCTCCCACTGTGACATCAAAGGGCCAAGTCATGTGGCTGGTAACGGGATGGGTGGGGGGGAAGGGGGAAGGCCTAATGATAGTCCTGTCCTTGCTAGCTCTGCCCACTTTGGCATCAGAATGTCCCCTCCAGGGGTTGCCCCTGGAGGGGTTGACAAATGGCCAGGTGACTCTCACCTGGAGAGCTGTTCAGCTTTTGGGGCTTCTTAAGGGCTGGGGAGGACCCTGAGGCAGGGTGGAGGGTGGTGGGCAGCAGTCAGCGGCTGCAGCATCTGACCCCAGGAGAAAACAAGACAAAGAGGGGCGGAGCAAGTGGGAGAGAACTCACTCCGCGCTCTCTCCTGGACTTCTTCCAGACCTCCAGGTGCCCCCACCTTCCCCCTCTCCCCCCCGTCCCTCCCACTGGCACGAGCAGCCAGCTCCCAAGGAGCCACCGGGACAGGAAGCAGGGGCAGGTCCACAGCTGGGTGCTGGGAAGCTGGCGCACGGGAGGCTGAGGATGGGAGGAAATTTGTTTTGGATGTGGCACCCAGATGGTGGGGGTGCGGGGGGAGAGGAGCGGGGCGAGATAAGAAGACACAGTGATTTAACCGGAAAGAGGGGGGTTGCTCAGATCCCTCTCATTACAGCTGCAGAAACAGCTTTCCTTCTGCCGGCTCTCCACAGCACATGGAGCATCATGATTCACTCGGCCCACAGTCTAACAACCACCTGTCCACGACGGCAGCCGCCAGCCACACGTGGCTACGAAGCACGTGAAAAGTGGCCCATCCCAACTGAGACGACCCAGAAGCGTGAAATACACCCCTGATTTCAAAGAGCTAGTATGAAAAAAAAAAAAAAAAGGTACAGTATCCCATTAATGAACTTTGTATTGATTACGTATTGAAACAATACTGTGCGCACACACACGGTTTAAACAAAAGAAATAAACGTTGATTTCGCTGTTTGGGGGCACCTGGGTGGCTCCGTTGGTTGAGCGTCTGACTCCTGGTTTTGGCTCAGGTCACGATCCTGGGACTGAGCCCCATATCAGGCTCCACACTGAGCGCCGAGGGTGCAGCCTGCTTGAGCTTCTCTCTCAATCCGTCTGCCTCCCTCCCTTGCTTGTGCTTGCTCTCTCTCTCTCTCTCTCTCTAATTAAAAACAAAAATTCACTGTTTCTTTTTACTTTCTTGAATGTGGTGACGAAAATACTGGAAATTACAGACGTGGCTCATATTCGTGGCTCACATTGTATCTTCACTGATCAGCGCTGGTCTGTGGCCTTATTTACTAAGTCCGCCTCCAATAATTCCATCGAATTCAATCAATACTTGAGGGGAAGGATACCACCCAGGGTATAAAGATGTTCTCAAAGCATTGCTGCATATCAGAATCGCTCGTTGAGCTCTTAAAACTGCCCCCACTTGGCTGTACACAGACTAACGATGTCAGAATCTCTAGGCGCGCGACCCTAGACCTTAGTGTTCTTTTAAAGCCCTCCACAGGGTTCCAACATGCCGTCAGACTGAGAACCAGAGCTTTAACTTATGGGGCTCCATATTAATTGAAGCAGGAGGATCGGAAATACTACTGTGTGAAGCAGCCTGGGATAATTAGTCAATGTGGGAGATTCCAGAGCCATGGAGGAGAGGAGAGGAAGGTACAGCTCCTTTTGGGAATCAGGGTGAAGGGGGATTTGGATAAGGCCTTGAGTCGGGGGCTTCCAGGTTGAAATGGGCTGAGGGTGCAGGTGAATTGCCAGGCAAAGAGGATGCCATGGAGAAATCCCCGGACGAGGGAAGATCCCAGGGTGGGAAGGTGGCTGGGAGGCCAGAGAGTTTCTGGATCCTATGGAGCTCCAGGAAGAGGTGATTCTCCTCGAGAGATCAAGGTTGGCAAGGTAGTGGGCCAGAACCTACAGGTCATCGAGACCCAGGATTCAGGACTGAGGAAGCCTAGAATGGCTGAGTGAAGGAGTTGGGCCCTCGGATGGTGATTTGGAGGGTGACAGATTTGGTGGGGGGAGGAGGGAGGAGGGACAAGAGAGGCAGAGCCACGTGGCTTGGCTCTAAACTAAATGATCACCCTTCCAGGGGGGCCATGCCCTAGTCCAGTTCTGAGTAGGCTCACAGCAAGTGTTGGAATAAAGCAAATAGTCAAGAGGCTCAAAGAAACTGCCAGTAGTCTGCTCCCACCTGGTTGCTAGAAAAAGCAGGGAAAGGTTAGAGTATTACCTTCAGTTTGCCCAAAGTTTCGGGTTTTGCCCTCCATGAAGCAACCCTTCAAGGCACTGGTGTTTGCCCACGGTGATCCGCGGGGACAAGCTAAGGGCCCGTTGTGGTTCTCAAGAGCAGGCCTCACGTTGGCACCCGTGCCCTCCAGGCCATGGTCCCCGCTTGCTGCTGGAGAAACCCTGCAGGAGCAGGTGTATTTCCAAAGTCATGACTCCTTGTCCCCACGGGCGGCTAACCTGGGCCAGCCCACCCCACCCTCTCCCTCAATTCTGTGTGTCCTTGCTTACCAACCTGCAACAACATCTCATCCTGCCCAAAAATAGCCCCTTCACCCATGCACACCTTTTTTTTTTTTTTTAAAGTTTATTGATTTATTTTGAGAGAGAGATGGCGGGGGGCGGGGGGGCGGGGTGCAGAGAGAGAGGGAGAGAGAGGATCCTGACGCGGGGCTCGAACTCACGAACCATGAGATCACGGCCTGAGCCTCAACCAAGAGTCGGACACTTAACTGCCTGAGCCACTCAGCGCCCCAACCCACGTGCAACTTCTAAGGCAGTAAATCATGAACCGCTGCTTTGAGTTGTCGAAACGTTTAGAATCACGTCTTCCAGGAAAAGACATCAGTGGCTGTCTGAGGGCTGTTGTCCGTCTACCTCAGGGCAAGTAACGCCCATTGCAAAATATTCAATGGGCTGCTCGGGCTGCCTCGGTGACCCGCAGGCTGACAGTTCTGGGCCAGCCCGGACAAGTTAATGCCATATACCGGGGTCAAGGTGATCTTTAAGGAAAGCTTGTTCTCGTAACCCATGGGACGGGTTCAAGGAAATATCTATTAATTGTGACTCCTTTGCTAAAACAGCCACTCCCCTTTGCAGCGGGCTTTCTGCCAAGGAGGCATTTATCATACTTGAGTGGCAGAATTCCCCTGGGAACACCTGGTTTTCTTTCAGAAGGAAGCTCAGTCTTTCCCTCTGAAGCTGGCCCCTCTGCCAAGCTGACTGTAATCTGCTTTCTGGGGCCTCCAGTGTCGGAGCAGAGACCAGCTCGGGGAATGAAGTCCCAGGGCATGCTCACAGGACGAGGCCTGAAGAATACAGACCCGCTGCTGAGGATGCTAAGACCACCTTGCTCTCTGGTCCCAGCAAGTCAGGCCCTGGGCTTTCCTTTCTGCTTGTCTATTCTATTAATGCATCAGTTGCTACAGCAGATAATAATGCTCAGGGCTGCCGGAGGAATTGAACTTTAACCCACCAAACCGTGGATGAGAGTAAAGGACGCAGTGGGGGAGACGGGAACGGTCAGCTAGGACGTAGACAGGGTGGCCTACATCCGGCCTGTCCGTGTTCCACCCACCCCAGAAGCCTGGGGGAGGGAGGAGCCAGCCAGGTTGTCCCAGCGCATGAGACACGACCTGAAAAATGACCAAATACACAGGTTCCTACGGCACTTGCCACGGGGGCGGAATTGAAATGCAGACAGAATACAATTTAGTGGATTTTCCTCGAAGAGATTTTCGCCTACGGCTAATTCCTACTCTTTACAGACAGGATGGCAGCTCCGAGAGTTTTAAGTGGTTAACTGAATCCGCACAATACAAACAGGCCCCAGGCCATCCAAATTTGCACCTATTTGCAAGCTGACCGGGGTGCAAAATTGTTCCGGCAGTTGCAGCTTGCTCACGGAGTCTTCTTCCTGCTCGACCAGTTCAGCCTATATCAGTCATGCTCACTGCTGCGGGATACAGTATCCGGCAGACAGTAGTTGCTCAATAAACGTTTTTGAAACCATGACAGAGAAGACAGAAGCGTTCTTCTTAAGGGACCCGCAGACCAGTGTGGACGGGGCTACAAACAAACCGTGGCAGTGCAGCGTGCAAGGTGCCGGGGTGCGTGGTGGCAGCTTGGCCTCCAAAGGAAGAGAGCGCAGGCTGTCCGGGAGAGGTGGCGGGACGTGGGTGTTGGAGGTGAGTTTGTTGGGTTTGCCCAGATGACAAGGGGGCAGGGCATTCCGTGAAAGGAAAGCCCACCGGGTTCGTTCAAGGAAAAGCAGCTGATTCCAGCCTGTGAGTATGGTGCCACCGTCACCGTCCTAGGGACCTAGCAGGTGGGCATGCACTGTCGTGCAGCTCAGCACCAGACTTGTGAACAGTCAGCGTTGCACCCGAGCTGATGAGGCTAGTTACACACCCAGTGACTGGCACCAGGGAAAAATAACGAGCACCGCCTTTCTAAAGACCAGCTCTGATCCCAGCCGGCCTCAGTCTGCAGACTTGACGGGCTCCCTGCTGCCCAGGAAAATCCCCCCACCTGCCACGTGAGACCTTATTAACCTGGCCCAGGCTGCCCTTCTGCCCTCACCTCAGGCCCCCTGCCTGGTCCTCTCTGACTCGGCCACATGGCCAGGTTGTGCACGCTAACTCTGGCCAGTTACCCCACCTGCACAGTGTCCCTGCTTCGGGTCCACTCAGCTAGTCATTCTTGGAGACCCATGTGAATCTACTCTCTGGATCTTTCTTCAGTGCTCTACATCAGTGGTTCTCTATTCCGATTGGTCAGTAGGCTGCCTCGGGGCCCTTTAAAACATCGCCAGATCTGACTGGCCCCAGACCATTGAATCGGACTCTCTGGGTGGGGCCTGGGTCTCATAGTTCTGGAGGCTTGAAGTCTAAGACCAACGTGTCAGTTGGATTGGTTCCTTCTGAGGCCTCGCTCTTGGCACGTAGATGGCGTCTTCTCCCTGTGCCTTTATGTCATCTTCCCTCTGTGCCGAGCTCTTGGCCCAAATATCCCCCTTGATAAGGACACAAGTCATATTGGACTAGGACCTACCCTAATGACTTCGTTTTAATTCAATTACCTTTCTAAAGGCCCTGACTCCGAGCCAGGTCACATGCTGAGCCGCTGGGAGTTAGAACAGACAGCATACGAATTTTATGGATTGAGTTATGGAACACAGCTCAGCCCCTGCCAGCCTATAGCCAGGCTCAGGACCTTGTTCTAAGCTGACGGGGCGGCCAGCACCTGCTAATGCTCCTGATAACACACTGGGGCTTCAGGAATTCTGTTCCGCTCTGAGGAACAGCATTCTGAGCACTGTGGTTTAAACAGATTAAGAGTTCCTTTTTCCTGTGTTAAGGAAGCACAGAAGGGGCGCCTGGGTGGCCCTGTCGGTGAAGCGTCTGACTCTTAACTTCGGCTCAGGTCACGATCTCGCAGTTCGCGAGTTCAACCCCTGTATCAGGCTCTGCGTGACACTAACAGCATAGAGCCTGCTTCCGATTCTCTCTCCCTCTCCCTCTGTCTCTCTCTGCCCTTCCCCCTGCTGCCACGTGCTACCTCTCTTACTCTCTCAAAATAAATGAACTTTAAAAAGCACAGCACAGATAGGAGTCCTGGCAGAGGTCCAGTTAAACTTTCAGACCCCTCCCAGGTTATATTTTGTATTCTTTTTCTCAAAAAAGGCCCCCCTCAACTGGAGAAGCCTCAGGCCTCACAAAAGCCGGCTCTGTCCCACAGAACTACTCCAGGGTGGGGAAGGCTTCCTCACAGAGTCCCCAGGGACCCCGGCTCCTTCCAGTTCGTCTTTGGCCGTCCCCAATATGTGACTCTGATCCTTAGGGTCGCCGCATCATGATTCTGTTCCCACTTAAGCAATTCCCCAAAAGGCCCAAGCTTCTGTTTACATCTTACTGGTCAGAACTGGGACGCATGGTCCCCTAGCTGCAAGGGGGCTGGGACTGTGGTTCTTCAGCTGGGCTCGATGTCTCCCGGAACAAGAGGACAGACACGTAGCACCGTCCACTGTGGCTCTCCACATCTGCGGTGTCTGACCGGTCCCCTGTCTGTTTCCCACTTAGATCTGCTCATGCCCTCAGCCATGTGGGAGCTGGCCCAGAGGAGGAGGTGGCCTGTGGCCGGGACCTGAAGGACAGATAATGTAGCAACGTCGGAGACAAAAGGAAGGACATCCAGGGAGGAGGGAACAGCATGAGCAAAGGCACGGGCATGGAAAAGAATGGGTCTGGGGGTAGCTGGTAAAGGGTTTGGCATGGTTCCAATACAGGGTAGTGAGACAGAAGGTGAAGACAAAGAGGGAGGGCCTCGAAGCCTCTATAACCCTGATTCACCAAATAGCCCTGATTCACTAGTCATAGAAATGGCACCTGGGGGCTTTCAGAGCTAGCTCGACTGAAGGACTACCTTTGGCTGCATGACTCAGCCTGACAACATGTTCACTCAGCCATTCACCATAAATCCCGGATGGAAAACAACCCTGGCCTCGTTTTCTATAAAATTCCCCCATGAGGCACC
Organism: Leopardus geoffroyi; assembly: GCF_018350155.1. Classification (NCBI taxonomy): domain Eukaryota; kingdom Metazoa; phylum Chordata; class Mammalia; order Carnivora; family Felidae; genus Leopardus; species Leopardus geoffroyi. The sequence goes on from NC_059334.1 coordinate 78,222,723, forward strand.
TGGATGGCTCGGTCGTTTAAGCATTCGACTCTTGATTTCGGCTCAGGTCATGATCTCACAGTTCATGAGTTCAAGCCCTGCATCGGGCTCTGTGCTGAATGTGCAGAGCCTGCTTGGGAGTCTCTCTCTCTCTCCCCCCCCTCTCTCGGCCCCCTCTCCCGCTTGCGCTCTCTCTCTCAAAAAATAGTCTTTAAAAAATACGTAAATAAAATTCCTCCTGAAGATGCATATTTGGGAGAGAGGAAATATTCTATGCAGATAGTCTATTGCATTTATCACCCTTTACCCTTCCCTCTATCTCCGCATACACACTTTTGACAACTTCGAGGGCAAGGGTGCCTTTACTAGCCTGGGCACGCTCACTGCCCACACTTGCTGCTTTCCTGGAGCTGAGCCATCAGCGGTACTTTGTTACAGAAACTGTGGCAAGACAGACATAGGACACGGCCAGCAGGGCAGGTATGGGGCACTGCTCGGTTTCAGTGGGGGACAGACTCCTGACATCACTTCCCCATCCCAGCTCAGGGCTGGGTCAGAACAAGGTGGGTGATGAGCCGGGCAGCGTCAGTTGGGGGAGCAAGGTGAAAGCTTCCGGCAATCTCCCTGTGGCTGATCCCGGCCCGGGGTGAACAGGGGAGGTAAGACACGCCTTGTCTCTGAAAGGGACAGAAGTGGCACCAGAAACTGACAGATTTGAGGCTCGTACCTGAGGTCATCTGTCTTTAGGTTCCCAGGTTGTCCCGGCATGCCAGGAGCCCCTAGAGGATACCTACACACACACACACACACACACACACACACACACACACACACAACCAGCCCCCCTTACCCCCAACCCCCTTCCCCCATCCTGGGACATGCCCTGGACGTGCCTTGAAGACTCGCGTAACTTGGGTGGGGTCGAAAGTCCTCCAGGACCCAGCCAAAGGCAGAGCAGGTGCGGAAGATTCTCTCCCTCCTCCCTGAGCACTGCGGTGAGTGGGACTCCTCCCAGGAGGAGCCGGAGGGGTGGGGGGCTTCCCTTCCCCAGCTGGCTGCCTGGAGAAGCCAGGGATTCATGCACTGCTTCGGAAGGACACAGGGCGTGGAGGGGCTGAAGGGGAAAACAAGTCCCTTCATAGGTGTTTCTTTCACTTACAGCACAACCACGCTCGTAGGCTGTTCCCACCAAAGCGGGTCTAAGGGAGTGGAGGCAAATCTGAGCCCCGAGCCAAGGAGCTTGTCACCATCCTTAATGTCATAGGTTTTTCGGTCGCTGAGTGAAGTAAAACTGCCCCTTTGATGAACACCACTAGCAAGGGTGACTGTCACCACGGAGAAGTCGGGAAGGTCTTCTTGGTTGAGTTCCTCGAAATGCCCGTATTCCAGGGCTACTCTTGTTTTATTTATTTTTTGAGAGAGAGAGAGGGAGAGAGAGAGGGAGTGGGGGAGGGGCACAGAGAGAGGGGGACAGAGGATCTGAAGCGGGCTCAGTGCTGACAGACTGACAGCAGCAAGCGTGACACGGGGCTCGCACCCGCAAACTGCAAGATCACGACCTGAGTCGAAGTCAGACGCTCAACCGACTGAGCCACCCAGGGGCCTCCCGAGGTTACTCTTACACCCACCAGCTTGAGAAGCACTTGCCCATCCCCGGGGGAGGATGTGTAGCATGAAAGTTATAGCCTGGGTTCAAATCCAGACCACCATGGTGTGGCCCCAGACTACTTGCTTGATCCCTCCGTGCCTCGGTTTTCTCACGCTAACTTGACAGTGTGGCTCAAAGGAAATAAGGCATTTGATGTGCTTAGCACACTTCCTGACACATGGTAGAGCCTCCAGAAAGAAAATCGGGGGCGCCTGGGTGGCTCAGTCGGCGAAGCGTCCGACTTCGGCTCAGGTCACCGTCTCGCGCTCCGTGAGTTCGAGCCCCGCGTCGGGCTCTGTGCTGACAGCTGGGAGCCTGGAGCCTGCTTCGAATTCTGGTGTCTCCCTCTCTCTCTGCCCCTCCCCTGCTCATGCTCTGCCTCTCTCTCTCTCTCAAAAATAAATAAACCTCGAAAAAAGTTTTTAAAGAAAGAAAATTGGCTACTTTTGTTGACGGAACGTTAGAACATTTGAGAGATGCCTAGGTTAATGGAAATAGTTTTCTTCCTTGGAACGCAGGCTGCCAGCTTTCCTGTCCTGCCGGGGGTCACAACCCTCCCTGTTCCTCTGAGCACCATCTCCCAACTCAGAGGGGACTCCTCCAACCCTCCCGCAAGCCGTCACTAATACATGCCCTGAGCGGCAAGTTTTTGGTGGTAAGGAATGTGAATGGGCTTAAGCGCGTCTCCTTACCATGGAGACCCAAGGAGCTGAGAGCAAAGACTTACCCAGTACCTGCAGAGAAGACCACATAGAAACGACTTTGCTTAAACGTAAGGAGATGCTCAACCTTCGTCATGAAAAACAAAAACACGGCACAATTTACATCCCGTTAGATACCATATTTCACCTCCCCGATGAGCAAGGCTCAAAAGGATTGCAAACAACCCACATGTCCATTTTTAGGAGGCTGATTAGGTCTATTACAGGTCATGCAGACCACGGAGAAGAATGGAGGAAACAGTATCCGAGGTGTTTGCTCAAATCGAGCAGCAGACAGCGAGTATAATGTGCTGCCGTGCAGGTAAGGAGGAGTCGCAGAGCATTTGTATGTGTGACGGAGTCTGCGTGGACCGTCTCTGGGATATTCCCCCCAAATCAAGGGAAAGCAGTGGAGGCCTCTGGGGAAGGAACTAGGACCAGGTGGGGTCTGCACTCCCTTTGTTACCTCTTGACTTTCTGCTTTGAAAACTTTTATCCTATTTTTTGCGTGGCTGGAGAAGAGCAATTTAAGTATTTTAACCCACAGCAGCAGGGTGAAAGCAGGCCTAGATTTCAAAATAGGAAATTCCGAGTCTTTTCACAAAATACACATGACACAAAGCCTATGAATGCGCATCGAAATCAAAGTCTGTGCCAAAACGCCGCTTGCTTCGTATGATGTCTGGCGGTGGGGGGTGAGGGTTTTGCAGGAGCCATTCGTCTTGGGACCAGATGGAAGTTTCTAGTTAAACTCTTGCCCAGTCATTGGGAGGCCAACTTCCTAACACAGTTGGGGCTGGAATGCGCAACAGAATCTCTCGAATTTTCTAGGCCCGAGCAGGATGTAACGTGGGGCCCTTAGGGAGGACAACCACCAAATCGTAAGTTCGTCCTGGGGAAGAACCGGGCCCCTCACGCGCACCGGAAGGCTGTTTTGTGTCGTCGTGACCACCAAGGGTAGCTCTAGCTTTGGTCAGAGCTGACAGAGGAAACCCTGTTGTCCCACTTCCTTGGGTCCCTCGGGCCCTCTCCTCCCCCGGCCCTCCGTGGCTAACAGAGCCAGACAGTCCCTCAGCAGGGCCCCAGGAGCCCGCAGGGAGAGCTCCAGACCAGGGCCCTGAGGCCGCTCCCTGGCCCAATGCTGGCGTCATTTCCCTTCATGGAGGTCCTGAACAGGCTGTGTCTTAGTGAGCTCAGGCTGCCGTAACAAGATTCCACAGAGTGGGGGGCTTAAACCCACACATTCATTTCTCAGTTCTGGAGGCTGGAGGTCCGAGAGCAAGGTGCCAGAAGATTCAGTGCCTGGCAAGAGCAGATTTGGCGTCTGGCTGGCAAAAGGCCCCCTTCGCGCTGTGTCCTCACATTGTGATGAGAAAGAAGGCTGTTGTGTCCCTTTCCTCTTTTTATAAGACACGAATCCCCTCACGACCTCCCCTGAAGCTAATCCTCTCCCGAAGGTTCCATCTCCAAATACCATCACACGGGGGGTTGGGGCCTCGACACAAACATTGAGTCCGTTAACGGTGGCACCCCAAAGCCCATAAAGGCTGGAGAGAGAGGTTCAAGGTTGATGTACCCTCAGAGCACAGTTTACCTTCAGTGCGTGAGGATTTGGGTTTATCAGATGATATTATGAGCCTGGGAAGAAAGATCCAGGGATCCAGGCTCTCATCTGGCCACTCCAGGATTTTCCCCACTAGAACGTCACAAGTGTGTCCCAAAGGTAATTGCTTTTCTCTGACTTGGTGACTGTTGGGGTTAAGGGAAGTGGGGAAAAAAGGAGCCAAAGATGACCCCAGAGTTTCAAGAGAATGGGGGTGGGTGACAGGAAGGGCAGCTGAAGAAGGTTCTGGTTTCCTGGTGATGCAGGGTGGGTGGGACGTCGGACATGGGGGTGGCATTCAAGTCCGGCCGTGTTGGGTTAACGTACAGGGCAAGTCAGGACATCGGGGAAAGATACTCGGTAAGAATCGCAAAAGTAGGAGGCAGATACCTGAAGGCACCTGACAGGCAGAGACCGAGCCCCTAAGAAGTTCACGTGCAGAAAGCACCTGGGACAGCACAGCTGGGGTTGCCTCCCCAGGCAGCACGTGACAGCCTCCCTCCCACTGATAACCCCCAAATAAGGAGCAGGAGACGGAAGCAGCACAGTCTGAGCCTGAATCCTGTGCTGAACCGAGCCTCCGTTTTTACACGCATAAAACAGGCACAAAACACCTTCCCCAGAAGAGTGTGCGGTGATGTGTTTCAAAGCATGGTGCCTGGCATTTAATAAGGACTTAGCAAATATCTTATTACTATTAAATTATCATGTTAATCATATTAAATTATTTAAATATCAAAATTAATATTATTTAATGTAAAATTAAGTATAGTATACATATAATGACATATTTACTATATATGTAATTACATATTATATATGACATAATAGTATAACTAATATTATATATCATTGCATCTATTATATTAATATTATATAGTGTGGAATATAACATTTATATATTAAATATTTGATATTATTATTTATTATCTGATATATTATAATTATTATTATTAACTGCTGCATAGTGGTTAATAGCGAGGCCCCTGGAGCCAGACCATAGAGGTTCAAACCCCCTAGTGGTTAAATCTCAGTTTTCATCGGTAAAATGAGGCTGTCGTGAGGGTTAGCTGAGCTCCCAGGTGACCAGCACTCAGGACAGTGCAGGTAGAGAAGTGTTAGCTACTGTCACTCAGCTGGGTGCTGATGCTACTGGGCATGAAGCCGGACAAGGGTCTTAGCAAGCAGGGCATCTGTCTGTCCGTGATGGCGACCTGACTCTCGCAACATACAATACAGTATGGCATCTTTCTTCTCTCTGACCACTTCTTTTTTAAATTTTTTTTAACATTTATTTATTATTGAGAGACAGAGAGACAGAGCATGAGCATGGGAGGGACAGAGAGAGGGGGAGACACAGAATCCGAAGCAGGCCCCGGGCTCTGAGCTGTCAGCACAGAGCCCGAGGCGGGGCTCGAACCCACAAACCGCGAGATCATGACCTGAGCCGAAGTCCGACGCTTCACCGCCTGAGCCACCCAGACGCCCTTCTCTCTCTCTCTCTCACCACTTCTTAAGTGAGGTTGTTAGACACAGGTCCTGCTTTTCCTCCTACTCACCTTCCTGGAGCTGGAGGCTGCTATCACTCAGAGGGCCCTCTGGCCCCAGGGGGGATGTGGCCGGCCATCCAGCAGCCTGTGTCTACCAGGCGGGAAGCCCGGACGCAGGATGGACGCCCTCCTATTGGGAGACCCTGCCGCCCACCCAGGGAGCTTATGGCCAAGACGGGAGCCTCTTAGGGAGAAAATTAAAGTGCCAACTTCTATGCCCCAATGCAGCAGCCGGTCGGCTCCGACCGGAGGCCAAAATTCAGACACAGCCCGTGAAAAGGGGCCTGGCCATCTGTGGGAGAAGGGTCACAAAAAACAGGCGAGGCTGGAGGTGAGGGTAGAGGAAGCAGCCTCCTTCTCACCTGTTCAAAGGACCAAGAGGAGACAAGGACAGAAACAGGCTCCGAGGGGAAGAAAGGTGGGCTGGGAAGGGTCCCCGTGGTCCTCTGGGGGGACAGCTATCCTGGCTCCTTGGGACAGTGCGGGGAGAGGGGTGTGCAGCCACAGAGCTCGGGTTGTCAGGCTCGTTTCCCGAAGCAATGGAAAACCCTCAACTCTGAAGCCGAACCCGGGTGAGATGGAGAGAAAATGCCTGGGGAGTGAACCCTGAACCTCCAAATCTGGGGCCTGGAGTTTTGGGTTTCCTGAAGCACCTCTCGACCCCCAAGGCCTTCTAGTCAAATCTAACCCACAGGGGTTGGCTGTTCTGCGGGTTTGGGGACTTCACTGTTGGTGCCGTCGTGTTTTGCCACCCCGAAGAGGTCCGGCCCCGAATGCCAGGACGTGGAGACAGAAGCGAACTGAGATCCAGGGTCCGGGGTCGTCTGAGGCTGTAAGGTAGGCCCCGGCGGCCTGGCCGCATGAATAGGAGACATTTCACAGGCTTCCCAGAACCTGCACAAGGTGACAGCCCCTTGTGTCCTGAGCCTAAAGGAAGACCAGACTGTCTCCCGGCTGCTGGAGAATCTCGTTTCTACACGTACCAGGAGGCTCATTAACTCTGGGTCTCAGAACGGGTCACCATGTGATGGTTCGACCCCAGGGTACCTCAGTCGTTCTCCCTGGCCCACGGGGTCCTGCCTCTGTGCCTTCGCTTCTGCAGTTCCCGCCACCGGGGGTGTCCCTGCCCCTCCCCCACAGACACCCACACTTCCCTGGTCAAAGTCCTCCCTTGGCGTTGAGAGAGCTGAGTGACACAGCGAATGTGACGTGCCCAGCAGGGGACTGGAAGGGCAGGTCCACAGGATGCTGGGAGTCTCAGGGCTGAATGTGCCTGAGATTTATGGGGACAGTAGAGCGGGCTCCTGGTGGCACCCAAGGAATCAGCTTAAAACGTCCCAGCTCGGGGCGCCTGGGTGGCGCAGTCGGTTAAGCGTCCGACTTCAGCCAGGTCACGATCTCGCGGTCCGTGAGTTCGAGCCCCGCGTCGGGCTCTGGGCTGATGGCTCGGAGCCTGGAGCCTGTTTCCGATTCTGTGTCTCCCTCTCTCTCTGCCCCTCCCCTGTTCATGCTCTGTCTCTCTCTGTCCCAAAAAAATAAATAAACGGTGAAAAAAAAATTAAAAAAAAAAAAAAGTCCCAGCTCTAGAGCAGGAAAGAGAACCCCCAGTATCGGGAGAAGGGGACAGGTGCCAAGATGGGGGGGGTCAGCCTCTGACGGGGGCCAGCACAGCCCTGCCCAGCCCAGAAGTCAGCCGACAGGAAGCCCCTAGGCGCGGAGAAACACATAGCACGGCCAAAGAAGGGGCTACGGCTCCCTGGCCCCTTAAACAATGGCATTTGTAAGAAACTTTTTTATTTTGAAATAATTATAGATACACAGGAAGCTGCAAAAATAGGGCAGAGAGGGCCTTCGTACCCTTCACCCCCTTTCCCCCTCTCGATAACATCTTGTGTCACTAAAGTCCAACATCAAAACCAGGAAGCCGACGACGGGACAATTCACAGCCCTCATTCAGAGGGAAACAATGGCATTTCAGTCACCTCGCAAAATGGCTTTCAACAATGGCTATGCTACCGGCAACTTCCGCGCTGCGCTTAAAATGACTTGGCCGGCACATTCATGGTATTCCTGCTGTGGATGTTCAGGAAACTCTGGGCTCCCCTCTGCCACCAGTTCCTGACCAGAGAGTCTGAGGCAGGTGGAAAAAGACATCGGCCCCTCCCTCTTTCCCTCAGTGTCACCAGAAGCCACGGAGAGCAGGCTGACGAGGGAGATGATGAGGAGACAGAAGACAGAGGTGGCCCGCGAGCCCTCCTGTTCTTGCCTCGTCCTTCGGCGCCCTGTCTTGGGCTTTCTAGGAACGTAACGCTCGGGCGGACGCGGTGCCGAACCTCCACGTGAACGGTGGGTTGTCTAGCCTCTTGCCTGCCCTTCCTAGGAAATGTCCCTGCAGTCCGTGCCATCGCCTTCAGAGCGGCCCGTGCCTCAGTTTTCTCATCTGTGCAATGGACGTAATAACAGAACCTACCTCATAGGAGCACCGGGAGGTGATACGTGTAAAGAGTTTGGAACGCAGCGGGCACACAGTAAAGTGATACATGTGCCTGATAAACGGATAATAGAAGTTAAAATAAAAGAGGGGCTCCTGGGTGGCTCAGTTGGTTGAGCATCCAACTCTTTGATTTCGGCCCAGGTCGTGACCTCAACGGGTTGTGAGGTGGGGCCCCGCGTCCCGCTCTGTGTAGGCTCCAAGCGGAGTCGGCTTGGGATTCTCTCCCTCCCTCTCTCTCTGCCCCTCCCCTGCTCTCTCTCTCTCTCTCTCTCTCAAAATAAAATAAACTTAAATATAAATATATCTATAAGTGACTTTTCAGGAAAGCCAAGCTAGTGTTAAGGTTTTTCCAAACAGCCTGGAGTATGTGAGGCTTTGGGAGAGCATATAATTCATATGGGGGACTTTTTTGCTTATCAAATCAATATGATATGCAAATAAACTGGAGATGATCGACGGTTATTAACCACATGCTCTGAATGTGGTTGTATTTGAGAACAACCACCCCCTGCCCCGACCATGGGCCTTGTCTGTCAGTAACGTTTTTGACCCTTGTCCTGGTCCCTGTCCTCCTTCCTCCTGGGATTGGCAAGACCCAACTATGCCAGGTCTACAGAGTCGCCGTCGGCATATCCACGAGGCTGGGGGTGAATCCGGAAATTTATTCAATACTTCGTTTCCTTGTTAGAAAGTCGGTGGGTCCGCCCTGAATGGACACAGGCCAAATGCTATGGGGGAATTTCTAACAATAGAATGAGGATTCCGCTTAGTGGGCATTTCAGGACAACCAGAAATGATCCGATCCCAGAACGGGCCATGCCCTGGGGCACATCTGCTGACTGAGGCTTGCTGGAAAGGCCTGCAGCCCAGGGGTTGACCCTCAGCTGGACCACGCTCTCCCTGGTGCCGTTCAGAGAAATCCTTTTCGGGTCAGACCACGGCGGCTGGGACGGGGAAGGAGGAGGTTAAACAGATTACGTGCTCAACAGCGACGAGCTCCCTAAGACCCACGGATTCCGCAGCAGAATCTGGCAAACCCACAGTTCTTTATTTCATTCGAGCGGTTGAAAAGGAAAGCTGAGATTTTTTTTTTTTCATTGTGGCAAATTGTAAATAACATGAAGTTTACCATGTTAACCATTTTTAAATGTACAATTCAGTGGCATTAATTACATCCACATTCCTCATAACGCATGCTCGCGTGCTCTCGTTCTCCCAAAATAAATAAATAGACGTTAAAAACACTTTTTTTTGAAGTACCTAGGACAGCGCCTGCACGTAAGTGAGTTTTGGGAACGAACATTATTTGCGGGATACGAAGAGAAGCCTGGGCCCTGATTTCAGGTTGCTTGTAATCTAGAAGAGATGGTTTCTACCACGAGCTGAGGAAGGTGTCACAGATCACGGGAGATGTGGCATTTGAGCTGGGGTTCTGGTGGGTATAGACAGGGACGAAGCCCAGGCATTGGGATTCGACCAAGGCGTTAGAGAGGAGTGTGCACCAGCCCCGTGCCACAGCCCCGGTGCTCACACGTGCACGTCACGGTGCCCAGGGAGCTTGTTAGAAACACAGATTTTTCTGGCTCCCTCCCCAGAGACAGCGGCTTAGGAGGTGTGGAGTGGGGCTGGGAAGCTGCGGTTTTAGCCAGTCCTTCGGGGGTCCCTGGTGGGAGTGGTTCTCAGGTATGGTTTGGAGATTGCCGGCCAGATCGGAAGGAATCTAGTTAGGAGGGCTCAAGTTCAGACGAGTTAAGCCTCCGAAGGTCTTGAACTGGGGCGCCTGGGTGGCCCAGTCAGTAAAGCATCCGATTCTTGATTTCTGCTCAGGTCATGATCTCACAGCTTGGGAGTTGGGGCCCTGTGTCAGGCTCTGCATGGACAGCACGGAGCCTGCTTGGGATTCTCTCTCTCTGCCCCTCTCTCTGCCCCTACCCTGCTGGTACTCGCTTTCCCTCTCTCTCTCTCTCTCTCAAAATAAGTAAATAAACTTAAAAAAAAAAGAAAGAAGGTCTTGAGCCAGAGTGAAGGTGTGGGTGGAAACGGAAGTTCAAAGGAGAGAAAATAGGAAAAGAACAGGCATTCTGATGCACACCGCCATGGGGGTGACCCTGGAAGGTTGACAACGAGTGAAGGAAGCCAGGCAGGAAAGGCCCCTGTTGTCTGCTTCCACTTACATGAAATGTGCAGAATAGGGAAGTCTGTAGAGACAGAAATCAGACTAGCGGTAGCCAGGGTTTGGGGGAGGGGAGAGGGGGGTGATTGCCGATGGGGACAAGGCTTCTTTTAGGGGCGATAAAAAGGTTCTGGAAGTAGACAGTGGTGACGAGCGCACAATGTTGTGAATACACCGCGTACCGCGGAACTATCCCCCTTAGACTTGTGAAGACGGTGCATTTTCTCATACGTGTATTTCACCACCACGAAACTAAAAGGTAACTGAGCATATATTCACACGGGTCCGTTTTATGGAAAGTAAAAGGTGACTTTTCCCCCATTCCAGCATGGAGCACGTGGTCGGTGGTCCCAGCCAAAGAGCGTTTTGGTGTATTTTACATAAATTACTTTGAAGGTGTTTACTCAGGACCTCTGCAGGGGACTTTTGCGAAAACAAAGTCAAGAGAAATAAAGCCTAGTAAAGATACGCTGAAATGCAGACACACAATCTCTCTCTCTGTGGGCACACACCAAGTCGTCTTGAGGGAGGTCCGCCATCAAAGCTGTTCCCCTCTCTTATTTTTACTGGCAGGGGAGAGCAGGAGGCGGAAAGGAATAACAGCAGACTTCGGGGCCTTCTGAGCAGAACCGGTGCTCTGGCTTGCAGCAAAGAGGACAGAACCCTAGGTGATGGGGCCCAGGCCCCGGAGCCTCTGGGATGTGGCTTAGAGAGCTCGGGTTTGCCACGGCTCCTAAGTCTCAGGGGCTATATTTCCCCTTCTTTGAAGGACGCAGAGCAGCAGAATCCATCCCCAACCAAGAGGCAAGGCCTTGGAAACCAAGCTGACGGCCTGGCCAGCTCTCGTGGCAGATACTCAAGTGCCCATGGAGCCAGCCAAGACAAACACTTGGGGGCTTTCAAAGCAGTCTCTAAAAGCCATGTGCACGTAGCACCCACTTCCTGTGCCCACCTGAAGGTGGGCAGGGTCGACCCACCGCCTGCAAAGATGACCCCCGACCCCGTGCCCACAGGTGGGCTTCTTCAGGAAGGAACACCATCAGAAATATTAGTTTAGCTGCTGGCCCCGAGGGGCGAGAATGCTACAAAGCCCCGGTGGGTAGAAAGGACTGGTGTTTTCTTTTTCTCTCCTCACTGTTGGTTACGAGCTCTGATGAAAGGGTGGACTCTGGTCCCCCTCTTGCTCAGCCATCCCCAGGAAAGGGAAAGCCAAGGAGAGCCAGCAAAGCCAGGAACCTGCCACGAATGGTGCAGAGTCAGCAGAAAGTGGTCTCCCTTGATGTGGAAGGAAATTGTTGCTTGGGACTTACTGAGCCCTTCCAGAAGGTTACATTTTAGGAATCTCCACGCCTCAATGCTCTGCTTTGGCTCCACAGACCTAGAGAGACTCTGGCTGTATATTCTTTCCAGAGGTAGGCAAGCACGCCTGACATGGCTTGGTTTAACCCAAATCCATTCATTCATTCACTCATTCATTCATTCATTCATTCATTGTTCACTGAGTGTGTTCTCTGTATATAGAACTGGCCCAGGGGGCACCTGGGTGGCTCAGCTGGTTAAGCGTCCGACTTCCACTGGGATCATGATCTCATAGTTCGTGGGTTCGAGCCCCGCATCAGGCTCTGTGCTGACACCTCAGAGCCTGGAACCTGCTTCAGATTCTCTCTCTCTCTCTCTCTCTCTCTCTCTCTCCCCCTCCTCCACTTGCACTCTGTCTCTGTCTCTCTCTGCCTCTCAAAAATAAATTAAAAAAAACATTTAAAAACCATGAGAACTGGCCCAGGTACAGTGAAGGCCCAAACCCAGCACCTGGGCCCAGTGCCCCATAAGTAGAAGACAGTGAATACGTACCTGCTGAACAATGAATGAATGAATGAAACTTGGGCTTCAAGAAATTCACAACCCAGTTTGGATGGCAAAACCTACACGGATAAGGTTGAGCCCATGAAGTAAATAACATCATGAGGGGAGTCAGATTATGGGTCAGAACGTGCATGGATGGTTCAAGCTTGTGGGAGGGAGGGAGGTTCTTTGTTGGTGCGAGAAAGTCATCACGGGAAAGTTAGATTTGAAAGGAGCTGAAGAGTGAGAACGTGGGGAAGGGATGAGAGAAGGCATGTGAGGATGCAAATAAGCATGGCGTGTCGGGGAGATGGTACATAGAACATTCTGGAAGAAGAGGTGCAGAGAGCCTCAGAACAGGGAACCAGGCAGGCCGCCAGAAGAGTGTGTGCTGTCTGCCCACAAGGGGAGCCTTGGCAGGCTTTGGCTTGTGCTACGAGACCTAAAGGTAGATTTTGGATAGATTACGCCGTCAGATCCAGGATGAGCTGGAAAGAGAATGAAATTGGAGGCAGGAAACCAGCCCGAGTGATGGCCATGAACTTTTGCCAGGTCTCAGACTCCTCCTAGAATCCATCGGGGACCGACCACAAGCCCACTCCTCACCAAGACAAGTCTCCACACACAAAAACTGTGTATATGCTCTCAAGGAGTGGTCGCACCCTAAAACCCATTCGTGGACTCTCTAGGGTCCAGGGACCTCCCAGGCTACATATCCCTCTGTTAGGGAAACTAACCTATTCTGAATCCCTGTGTGTGCCAAGCTGGATTCTTTACAGAAGGTTGGAGAATGATTTTGCATGAGGGCTGAAGGGGAGGAGAAGACACTTTAAGGATTAAACACGAAGCTTAGAGAAGGGCAGCAGTGGCCGCTTGCCCAAACCATCAGTACGTGCTGGCCAGGGTGTGGACGAGTGGCAATGCCATGTCTCGACACTGAAGACACTATGGGACCTTTGCCATACGGCTGTGTGTGTCACCTGCAACACAGAACCGAGCAGGTGTACTTTCTACAGGGAACTGAGCAAAAGCACGTTACGTCAGTGAAAAGAACATGATGAACTAGGCATTTGAAATGTAAAACTATTGAACATGTTTTCTTCTTGTTATTAAACCCGTACCCCTCTAGCTAAATACTTTTTCTCAAACGTGACACATCCTTTGTGTGGGGGGCGTGTTTTGTTTTTCTGAAGAGCCAGAGACATCCCTATGGATGTTTGGTTGTTGTGGAACGTGTACTCCCATGATGCTGATGGGCTCTGGGGGGCTGGTATGGGGTGTGGTTTGCCAAGAGACAACTAGGGCATAAGGATCAATTCTAAGAGGAAGAGGGAAAGAATGTAAAGTTCTGTGATTCGTATGTAAACCTAAAACAAACGTGCTATGAGAAGGCCAATAAACTAGAATTTTACGCGCACACACACACACACACACACACACACAGATTAAACGGATTATGCACTTGCAAGCTGTCATCGACAGTTTGGGGGTCCTAGAAAACGAGCAAGCAAGAGAACGCGAAGGCCTCCAAACCTTTAGAAGAGGAGGCCGCCACCAGCTTTCCATCATGTCATGGGGAATCCAGGCGATACTTCAAGGGGAAGGTTTAAAGAATTTTTAAGAGAAAGTCCCCTTTGATAGAGTTTGCACCAAATGTGTTCTAACAGCTGCATTCACGGGAGACCCAGCTGCGCTCTTTATACACAGTATTCAGCCCGCAAAGCATTGTATAGAAGAAGGAATAAGAGGCCTTTGAAGTTGGTCGTGTTTCTTCGGGTGGCTTAGATTTTCCTGGGTGACTGGTTTTCACATATCCATCTTCTGGTTCTAACTTGGCCTCCACCAGGCCAGTGACTTCGGCTCTACCTTGTTGCTTATTAACTAGGAGCAATGCATGTGGGGCTTTTAGGTGCTTTCAAGAACTTTGCCATTGTAACGGGGCTGATTTATGGTTCTGCTTTTATAGATCCAGCTCTGCTCAATTTGCCCGGAGACGCGGAGGGCGCTCTCCCGGACAATGCGTCGATTACTCATGGATCCCAAGCGAGGCACAAAGGAAGGGGAAACCCAGCTGCCCCGGAGGCCGATGCTGTCCCCTGCCAGGTCAGGAGTCCTGGATAGAACATGGCCAACAACCTGTGGGCGAGACGATAGAATTCCCCGCTCGAGGGCAACTGAGTCATGCAACACACAGGCGGGTAGCCGTTACCACTAGGATCGTTCGATGCTCTTCAAGAAAAACAAACATGCTTCTCACCAACAGGAGGAAGGCGCTTCACGCTCGCTCATCACTATTTTCTCCTCACCCTGCCTGACGGCCAACACTTCATCTGTTACGTTTCGCAACCAACGCGAAGGGAGAAATAAGCAGCCGTCGCTTCCGAGAAGGGAGAAGAGCCAAGCCCTCTCATCAGCCAGACAGGTGTCTTCTGGGTGAAAAGAAAAAGTGCCAGCGTGGACACCCAGGGCGAATCCAGCCTGAAAGGCTCCCCGCAGCTCCTTGGAGGGTTGGCTGGGGTTGCAAAGGGAGGGTCTATGCTGACCCGTCCTTCTTCCCACCACTGCTTAGGCTATTTCTTCCTCAACTAGAAGGCCTTTGGGATTTTTCAAAGGCATTTTAAAGGAGTCTCACCCACTCCTGTACTCCAAAGAGCCGAGAAGACAAACATTTTCTGCTTCTCTTACTTACTACGACTACTTACTGTCTTCAGCTTCTTCTTCTTATTATTACTAATATCCTTCTTATTATTATACAGCTAGGTTGTAAGTCTTTGCATGAATAGTGTGTGTGCCATTTCTTAGCTTTATTTACTGGCATTTATTGAGGATGGCCTCCTTCCCTTTTGCTTTTTAAAATTTACTTTTAATTTAAAAAATCTTTTTATTTGAAAAAAATGTTTCAGGGGCGCCTGGGTGGCTCAGTCGGTTGAGCCTCCAACTTTGGCTCAGGTCATGATCTCACGGTTTGTGAGTTCGAGCCCCACGTCGGGCTCTGTGCTGACCGCTCGGAGCCTGGAGCCTGCTTCGGATTCTGGGTCTCCCTGTCTCTCTCTGCCCCTCTCCCTGCTCTCAAAAATAAAGATTAAAAATTTTTTCATTAAAAAGAGAAAAAGAAAAAGAAAAAAAAAAAATGCTTAAGCACAACACCAATCCCAGCCTCGGACCCTGAAGGAAAAGTGACCGCGCACGAGGGCCAGAGTCTTCAACACCTAGTCCGTCCCCCACCCCACCGTCTGATGGTGGCGCGTCAGGGACAGCTCCCTTTATTGTAGCATTTGCCTCCAGGTATAAAAATCTTGAACAACTGCTCTTGCGGGTGAATCTGCAAACTGCCTGAGCTTGCCACATGTGGAAGGGGAAAGGGAGGCCCACACATTGCCAGGTTTCTGCTGGAGGGCATTACGTCGCAAGGGCCAACACAAAGGAGGCTTTGCTCAGAGCACAGACCCCAATTTGCTTACGTTGCGGCATAGGCTGTGGACCCCATACTATTTTGGATTTTTAAAATAAATAGCCCTGAGGGGAAAGCTGGCTTTACATCAACACACAGAAATTTAATTTTAACTTCCATGAATACAGCTATTAACACACGGTCCCTTTCGGGTGAGAAGGACTCCTACCAGCAGAGACCTCGGCTAGGACTGGAGCTCATGTGTTTCCAGAATAGTCGGGCGGGTGCATCTGAGACTGTGGGTTTTAAAAAGTGAAAATAACACTGCACCACACAGTACCTTTTGCTTCTCTCTCTCTCATTCAGAAAATTCTTTCCAGATCCTATCATCTTGAGTGAGGGAACCACTGGAGAAGAAACCAGTGCTCCGAATGGAAAGTCGCATGACTACCAACTCTGAGGGGGACCATCCCAGACCATGGCGCTGAACGCTGAATTCTGACGGAGGGCAAGCTCTCAAAGCAGATTGCAAAAAGACGGTGCGAAGGCAGCGCTGAGCATGGGGCCCAACACAGGATTCATCCAAAAGAAACAATCACTCTGCTCGGAGGGGAGTTTGGGTGGAGGCAGAGTTCATCAGGCTCACGTGAGTGGATTTAGCAAAATGGTTTGTATGTCAGAAAGGGCACAAGACAATTTTAAAGAAGGCTGCCCCGTGGAGAGACCTTCTTCCTCAACTGTATTTTTCTGCAATATTCCCACGTTTTTGATTTTTTTTAAACATTTTTAAATGTTTTTATTTATTGTTGAGAGAGAGACAGAGCTGGGAGAGGGGCAGAGAGGGAGAAGGAGACACAGAATCTGAAGCAGGCTCCAAGATCTGAGCTGTCGGCACAGAGCCCGGCACGGGGCTCGAACTCACGAGCCATTGAGATCATGACCGAAGCCGAGGTCGGAAGCTCAACCGACTGAGCCACGCAGGCGCTCCTCGATTTTTAAGACATTTCCTGAGCAGCAAAAGGGAAATTTCCCGGTAACATCTTTAATTCATTTGCCCTGTGTCGAAAATATTATTTTCCTACTAAAGGCTGATCTCTTGTACTATGTCCTTCCATATCACCACACATCTAAGAAATCAATTACCCCCATCTAAGAAATCAATAAGACATGCTTGCCTAGGGAGGCATATCTCTTCCGTTATCAAAAGTCCTAGGGGCGCCTGGGAGGCTTAATCAGTTGAGCGTCCGACTCTTGATTTTGGCTCAGGTCACGATCCCAGGGTCATGGGATCAATGGATATGATAAACACATTGTCCACTAGGGCAGAAGAGGCCCCTTGGTTCCCGTCGTTCATAACCAACACCTTGTCTTCTCCTAACACTAACCAGGACAGGCAGAAGGATTCAGTCGGTTAAGTCCTAGACCAGAAATATCACAACTTGTGTTTTAATGTGTGATCTTTCTTTACGAGCTTGGACAAGTTAATTGACATCTTGTTTCCTGACTTCACTTCTCGGCAAAATGGAGGCTTTAGAAGTTTCAGGCGCAGAATGAAATGATTATAATTCGAATATAACACTTCTTTGTAAATCAAGGTCAAGTTTAGGAATTTATGAGAATTATTTGCTTCTTCCCCAAACTGCCCGGCCCCAGCCTCCCTCCATCTTAGCTGAAAACCCCAGCCTGGCCTCTGAGGCTCAGAATGGATCCCTTTTTTCCTTCGTCTCCTCCGTGCCCAACCTTTGGGGACATTTTGCAAATGTTTCCACTAACTCCTCTATTGATGCCTACTTTGTGCCCACACTGGCCCTCCCCCTGGCATGGCCATGGCATGACTATAAGAAATGGATATCTAAGGGGCGCCTGGGTGGCTCAGTCGGTTAAGTGTCCAACTTCAGCTCAGGACACGATCTCACAGTTTATGAGTTCGAGCCCCGCAATGGGTTCTGTGCTGACAGCTCAGAGCCTGGAGCCTGCTTCGGATTCTGTGTCTGCCTCTCTCTCTGCCCCTCCCCTGCTCACACTCTGTCTCTCTGTCTGTCTCTCTTTCTCTGTCTCTCTCTCTCAAAAATAAATAAATGTTTAAAACAAATAAAAAGAGAAAAGGATATCTAAGAAAGACTGCTTTTCACAAAGATCTGCTGCCTCAGTTTCCCCGCCTCTGTAAGGATGTGTATCATAACCCTGTGTTGTGTGCATGCATATGGACCCAGCCATTTGCACGTTGGCCTTGAATTCCTTACAAGATGCTAGGCTCTGGCTTATTTTTTTAATTGCTTATTACATGTGTCGCTTCAGAAGAGGGGTAGCTGTAATAAGAACAAAAAAAAAGCTGGGGGTGAGTTTGTAAGGAAAATGACACCAATTACTGCACATCCAGATCACAGCTCTGAAAAAGTAGCTGAGGACAGGAATTAAGATGATGAAGCTTTTTAAGTCTTGTAAGTACAACTCTTTGAAACCCACTATCTTTCAAAGACATCATAATGATCTTGCCATCATGACTTCAAACAGTCTTCATGAAACCCACAGAGAAAGGTATGCACAGCCTCTCAGTGGTGAGGGGGAAAGATTCGTTTAGAAAGTTAATAGAAAGTAGACAAGTCATTACACGTAGCCATCCTGTTGCTACAATAAATTATGACATTGTTGGAGGCTTTTATAAAATTAGATACCGCGGCAGCAAGAAAAAAATGAAACCCTGTCTCATTTATCGGCAGGATCAGTGGGAACTGAAACAATTCCATCCTGAGAGAGGATTAGATTCTAACCTTTCCAAAAAAAATGTCATTGGAATGAAAAAGCCCATCTAACATGGGGCTTCGTGCTGGAGCCTGAGCCTGCCTCCGAGATGTGGACTGTGATGGGCTCCCGGCTTGCCTGTTCCTGCAGGTGCTAACGAGATGATGTCTTCCTTATCCACCGGCCTGTCTCGCATCCAGGCTAGATGACAGCTAATAGCCAGCAGCTCAGAGCGGGGAGCAGCCCGGCTGGCTTGCACTAGTTTAAAATGACACAATGTAGCTTCCTTATCACACGTTTTGGTAGGTTCGCGGCTCCCCTCCCGGATCAGATACCCAGGGGAAAGTATCTCTGGGATCATTTTAAATGCTCGGCTCCCTCTTTAAGGAGCGTATATCAACCATCTTGATCTAATTAAACTGCAAAGAAAAATGTCTATTCCGGTGGCCTCCCAGACCACGGGTGACACCAGCTCAGCATTTGGTTTACATGCCGGCCTCGTCTGGACTAGAGGAATTGCATCTTCTGAAATTCTTTTCGCTAACTGATAGTCCTCCTTCTTGGCTCAAAAGAGCCTTTGCTCGGGTACCCGCCTTTCGCATCCTTTGCGTGCATATGCGCTCGATGCTGGGGCCCGGAACACAGCCCGGAGACCAGGCTGAGGACCCCGTCATTGCTGGGTGTCTCTCCTTATGAAGCATCCAGGAAGCCTTCCGCTTCTTCGCCGCTCTCCGGGAGAGAAAGTGCAGGAGCAAAGACCCAGATCCAGACACTGCGGCCACCAAAGCGCTTCTGGGAAAATCAGCTGGAAGAAACCTTAGAAGCCGCTCGGTCACGTCTCCCACTTTGCGAATGAAAAAAACGGAGGGACGGAGATGTCTCGCCCCTGCGGGATCCGGTGGCACCCCTCCCTCCCCCGGACCCTGTGGTGGCATCCCAGCCCTCTTGCCACTTTTCACCCTGGAATGCTTTCTCACCCACTTGAGCTGCTCCTCCGTGGGAGGCCCACCCGAGCCGTGAGGAGGCAGCACGAGGAGGACGAAGGCCCCGGCCAACAGCTGCCGGCCAAGGGAGTGAGCCAGCTGATGCCACGTGGAGCAAAGACGAGCTGTCCCCACCGACCCCTGCCCCAATTACAGAGTCCTGGGCGAAGAAACGGTGGTCTTAAGTCACCTCGTTTTAGGGTGGTTTACTGCACAGCAATGGATAACCAACCACTATCTGAAATAACCTCGCTCACACGCTTGTTAACTTTCCATCACCTTCCTCCCCTTCCCCTGTGTCCCCCTTAGGAGGTAAGTTCCGTGATCTTACCCATGTTCATCCCGGGATCTCCAGCACTCAGACGGTGCCCGGCCCCCACTATACACTCAATAAATGTTAATTGTATGAATGAATGAATGAATGAATGAATGAATGAGTCATACAAGTTTTTGTTTTGTTTTTTTTTTTTTTTTAATGTTTGTTTTTAAGCGAGAGAGTGAATGCCAGCTGGGGAGGGGCAGGGAGAGAAGGAGACAGAGGATCTGAAGCAGGCTCCACCCTGACGGCAGAGAGCCCGACGTGGGGCTCGAACTCATGAACCGCGAGATCATGACCTGAGCTGAAGTCGGTTGCCCAACCGACTGAGCCACCCAGGCGCCCCAAAGTATATGTCTTTAATTCCTAAGGAAACATGCTCAAGACTAAACACATCCCTAGCTAACCATTCAGGGACTGATTTTCTGTGGAGACAGAGGTAACCATAATGGACTCTTACTGAGCTCATCGATGGCCCAAACGCTGCATTCAGCCCTTCATATGCTGAATGGGTCCTTGTCACTACCCTATGAGATGCCGAGACACAGAGATGGAGAGAGGGTCTCCAACGGGCCCAAGGTCACTCAGCTAAGTGACTGGTCAAGCTGGGGGGCGGGACAGGCTAGCACGGCGGCCTTCGGAGAGTGGATAAAGGATCCTTCCTCCTGCCTTGAAGACTGAGTGGGCCCCCTGCTGGTCTTATCAGCATGGTCGCCCACATCTCCCTGCTCCTGGGAGCAGGCTGGAGGGTGCCGCTGTCGTCATTCTCCTAGAATGGGGACAGCCTCCCATCAAAGGCTGGGCAGGTAAGGAAGCAAATAGCTCATCTTCTTCTGAAGCCAGAAGTTTCCAGCAGAAATCCAGCCCAACGATTAAGGCACGGGGTTGCCTTGGGGCAGAAGCTGGTGTCTGGGTGGAGGGGGAAATGTCTCCAGTTCCACACAGAGCAACTCATGGATTTGAGGTAGCTGGTCCAGCCGTGATGAGAGCCACCCAGCTGTCGTCCGTAGGGCATGGCCTCCTGTCAACCACTCTGTCTTCGGCTCAGTGCCACACGCGGTTACCAGGCATCCAGCGTGACCCGGGCGTTGTGCTGAGTGAGACCTTCCCTCACGTTGTCAGAAAAGTCAAGGGGAGCCTGGGGGGCTCAGTCGGTTAAGCGTCTGACTCTTGGTTTCAGCTCACGTCCTGATCTCGCGATTCGTGAGTTCGAGCCCCGCATTGGGCTCTGCGCTGGCAGCTTGGAGCTTGCTTGGGATTGTCTGTCTCCCTCTCTCTGCTCCTCCCTTGCTCGTATGCGTGCGCTCTCTCTCTCTCTCTCTCAAATAAAGAAATTCTCTCTCAAATAAAGAAATAAATGAAAGTAGAGCCTAAGAGTAGGCAGTGATCAGAAGGAAGGGGTGCGGAGGGTCCCATACTCAGAAGCAAACAAAAATTCTTTTTCTTTTTTTTGGTCTTCTATTTCAGGATTCAGGCAGAAACCCATCCAAAGGCACCGGCTATGATGACCCTTCGTAGGAGCCCCGTGGCCAGTGGGGCACACAGAAGCTTCATACAGAGGCAAAATAAGCAGCCATCCGGCCTGGCACAAGCCAACAGAGTTTCTGCTTCCCAGGCTGGTTTGTGCCAACCTGGGTGCCTTTTATCTACACCCACCCCCCCGCCCCCACCAGCCACTGCCTAGAGCCCACATTCTCCCTCTACACCCAGCTTCCTGAGATTGGCAGGAATGACGTGCCCGGATGGAGAATGGGTGTGGGGAGAAATGCTTTCCTGGGCCTTCAGGTCATAGCAAGGCACTGTGATCCGAGGGAGGACGGATTCCTTGACCAGCGCGGAGTCGGAGAAATAGCACCACGTCGAGGCTGAATCTACTCCAGTGCTCACCATGCAAGGGGCAGAATGCAGGACAGCAGGCTCTGCAGACTGGGGCTGCTCGTCGGGGCCCTGGGACAAAGGCTCTTTCAGGTGGCTTTCTGAGGGTCATGAGAAAAGCTGCCCTCCCTGAGTAATGTGAGCAAATCTCCAGCGGAGCGGAAAACAGTGGCTGCACCAGACTCAGGTTCTCTTTAAAAATGGTTCCACACAGGGGCACCTGGGTGGCTCAGTCGGTGAAGCGTCCGACTTCGGCTCAGGTCACGATCTCGCAGTCTGTGAGTTCGAGCCCCGCGTTGGGCTCTGTGCTGACAGCTCAGAGCCTGGAGCCTGCTTTGGATTCTGTGTCCCCCTCTCTCTCTGCCCCTCCCCTGCTCATGCTCCGTCTCTCTCTCTCCTCTCTCTCTCTCAAAAATTAATAAACATTAAAAAAATTGTTTTTAAAATGGTGCCATATCCTCAGTGTTTTAAGGCACAAACAAAAGGAAACTAATTATCCTTGCTTATTCCCCACGTCAAATTTATAAACACGCCATCCTGAACCATCAACAGGTATGGCCGTAAGCTCCAGAAGACCGTCTTTCTTCTTTAGTGCCTCTAGGTTAAACTTAGAAAATTGTCTAAGTTTGAAATTTTCACAGGGTTAAAAAGGGAGAGGGGGCTTTCTACCCACACTTGATATTTTTAGCCCAGCAGAGAGCTTGAATTCTCAGGCTCCAGAAATCACAGGAACTGGAGCGAGGTCCTGGCTGCCACTGCCCAGCTGGGTGACCCAGGCACGTTTCTTAACCCCTCTCACCTGCAGGTTCCTTTTCTATCAAACATGGACCATCCCGTGGATGATATGGATGGCTTCCCCGGGAGCCTGCATGGAGATTCCAGCCTTTGCTACCTGTTCTGCGTGTGTCAGGTTGAGGGCGACAGGAGACTCAGAGCAAAGGACAGTCGCATTCACCAAGTACCTCTGAGGTTGGCACGACTGTGAACTTTTTATTCAAGAGGAAACTGAGGTGCAAATAGCACGGGCGGGCAGCCCAGAGCCGCAGTGCAAGGGAGGGGATATGGGTAAAATAGATGTCTTTTGATTGCTAGCCCACAGGACAGTGACAGGGACAGGGGTGGGGAGGGCAGCACAGAGGGCATCCAGTTCAAGGATATAGAAGGATATATTTCCAATCTTCCAAGTCATTCCCTCCGAGTAAGTAAAAATGGGTCAATTGCTAATATTGTTCTTCACTTCAAATTTTAATGAAATGAACTCTAGTATGGCTGTAACTTACAGATAAAGTTCAGGAAAGTATTTCTCTCTCCTTAAGAATGGGTATCCAGACTACCTCTTGTCTCTCTTTTTAAAAACAGAATTTCTAAAAAAAAAAAAAACAAAAAAACAAAACAAAACAAAAAAAAAACAAACAAAAAAACAACAACAACAAAGCAGAACTTCTGATTTTTAGCTGGGCACATGGTTACTCGGAATAGAAACCAGATCTCCCTGACTCACTTGCAACCAGATAAAATGAAGCTATAAGTTAACTTCTGGCAAGCAGGATGTTAGAGGAAGTGTAGTGTGCAGCTTTCCCCCTTTTCCTGCTGATCGGTAGGTTAATGGAATGGCTGGAGCTCAAGCAGCCATTTTGCACCATGAGTACAAGCTAAACCTGGCAGAGAAGCGAGATAGAAGAAGCCAAGTGGATCATGGGGCCACCATCTCAACCTAGATTGTCTATCCTTGGACCTTTAAAGGAGAAAAAAATAAAGTTCTCTCTCATATAAGCCCATATTACTTTGGGTTTTCTGTCACAGCCAGATCTAATCCTGACTATCTTTCCATATACTCTCCCATAGAACCATATCTAACCACTATGACCCTTTTCCCCCTATGTAATTGGTGATCTTTCTTTCTGACTTTATTTTTTAAATCTCTCTCACTAATTACATGCCATTATTTCAAGATGTCAAACTTTGGAAACGGTATATAAATGATGAATCCACATCGTAGTAATATAGTCACTTACCCTGATGGCACCACAGAAAACTCTTACAGGGATTTTTGTGGCCTTAAAAGAAAGTAGCATTGGAGATACTGAAATGAACAGGGAGGTGGAGTCCATTTACCATGACTCTTGGGTACAAGAGCTTAGGTCCTGTTAGTTCAGACACTTCCATGGTCCCTTCAGACTAAGTGAACAGACTAGAGCCTGTTAAGAATTCTCACTATGGGGGCGCCCGGGTGGCTTAGTGAGTTAAGCGTCCTCTCTTGAGTTTGGCTCATGGTTCATGAGTTTGAGCCCCGCACGAGGCTCTGCGCTGATGGTGTGGAGCCTGCTTGGGATTCTCTCTCTCCCTCTCTCTCTGAATCTCTCTCTGTCTCTCTTTCAAAATAAGTAAATAAACTTAAAAAAAGTGTTTTAAAAATAATCACTATGTCCCCACCCAGAACCAAATCACCTTCGCCAAAAAGTTTACAAATAACTGGTGGATTCTGTGTTTGTGCTTTAAAGACCCTTGATGAGGGGCGCCTGGGTGGCGCAGTCGGTTAAGCATCCGACTTCAGCCAGGTCACGATCTCGCGGTCCGTGAGTTCGAGCCCCGCGTCGGGCTCTGGGCTGGTGGCTCAGAGCCTGGAGCCTGTTTCCGATTCTGTGTTTCCCTCTCTCTCTGCCCCTCCCCCGTTCATGCTCTGTCTCTCTCTGTCCCAAAAAAAATAAATAAACGTTGAAAAAAAAAAAATAAAAAATAAAAAAAATAAATAAAGACCCTTGATGAGTTGAATGGGAAATCTTGATGTTTACCAAGATTTTTAGAACAATTTTATATACCCTACAGAAAACACTCGTTCGTGCTACCACCCGAGAACAAGATTTTACTGGTGGGACTGACACCCCCAGCTTTCTCCCAGTCTCCACCTTCCTGAGACCTCTCGAAAAACAATCACGTATCCAGATGTACCTGCAAAAGGCTTAAAACTATCAGCATTTCACCGTTGTTTGGGGACGGCTGAACGAATTTCTATACTTCCAAACATTCATGCAGACAGTAAGGGCATTTTTATTTTAGCAAACCATCTTACCCCTTCTCCTATCTCCCCTCCCCCCAAAAAAACAAAACTCACCCTGACCTCACCGTCTCATTCACAGGAGCAGGCTCCTTGGCCCTCACCCCGACGTATGCCTCGAGTTTTCCTCTAACGTTTTGCCAAGGAAGTGTTTGCAATTTTCCAAAATGCAACCCTGACGGAATTACCGAAAGACACTCAGCAAAGGAAAGTAAATAAAAAAATAAAATGCAGGAGCCTAAAATATTTCAAATGCCACGATCATCTATCATGAGCTGACTCTCCTTGGAAAAAAACAAGACATAAATAGCTCCTTGTGCACAGGCGATCTCTCTACGACGTCAAACATCCACGTGTGCGTGCGTGTGTGAGTGTGATGCTGGTTTTGATATCGATTCGAGCAAGTGCTTTAAGAAAAAACTTTCCTGGAAGCTATTACAGGTTGTACCTTGGACTCACAATTAACTTAGAATGCAGTCCTGAGGCTCACACTTACTCACCTGACGACTGTGCTTATGTCCCAGGGAGTGGGGTCCTTGGAGTAAGGCTGAGGAAGGCTGAGGAAGGCTGAGGAAGGCTGAGGAAGGGCACGACAACGGCCTACAAAGAAAGGCCTAAGGCGCACGGGATTGATTGGGACTGCGGAAGACAGAGTGGGGGAAGCCTTAGAAACAACCAGCAGGCAGAGGAAGCTCCTAGAAACCTTGTGTGTCCTCCATTTTGGGAGAAGACGTTCCCAGTAAGAGGCTTGGAGCAAAGAACGAAAGATTAAGGTACAATGACGGCATGATTTCTTAGCCAGTAGAATAATTCGTCGAGGGACAGGGCACCAGGAAAGGCAGTCATCGCTTATTCTCCGCGTGTCTTTTAAAGGTTAGAGAGGCCACTCACCTGGGCCCAGAGCTGAGGGTCACAGAAGACATCACTGCTTGCGGTGTGACCACGGAAAACCAGGTCACCTCCCAGCCCCAGATTTCATGTCCTCGGGGTAGGCAGCTTCGTGCAGAGGTGACAGTCGTGAAGTTTCTAGAAGCAGAGGGACACGTGTTGCATGAGCACCGGGCAAAGCTTACGGTCTGTGAAGTCCCAGCTTCAGCAAGCCCGGAGCCTCCTGGGCTACGTGACTACGTCAACAACAGTGCCTTGGTGGTGAAGCCCTCGCCTGAAAGCATTATTTGTAATTTTTTTTTCTTGTCTTTACTTCTTTTAAATCTTTTGAGAGAGAGAGAGAGTGCGAGCCGGGAGCCGGGGAGGGTTAGAGAAAGAAGGAGACGCAGAATCCCAAGCAGGCTCCAGGCTCCGAGCGGTCAGCACAGAGCCCGACGCGGGGCTCGAACCCACAAACCTCGAGATCGTGACCTGGGCCGAAGTCAGATGCTCAGCCAACGAACGGAGCCACCCAGGCGCCCCTGAAAGTATTTTTTTTAATGGAAACTAAACACCGTTCGGTAAACTCAAGCAAAAATGGGAAAATACCCCATTTATTCCAATATGGCTCTGAAAAAGGCCACTTGGAAAACCTGCCAGGAAACCCCAAGAGATGCAGGGCGGTTTCGGGGCCTCGCAAAGAGTAACTTCTTCCCTCTTTATTCCCGTTGTAAATACAGTTTGTGCTCTGAGTGTAGACTGGCCCACCACGCACAGCCACGGTTGATGCTATTACCAAGGCATAAAAGGGAGGAAGTTCAAAGTTATGAACACCACTGCCACGGTAACACACAGCGTGCAATCCGTTTGCAAAGTGTGCTACTGAACATCGTGTTAACTTTTATGGTCTCTATTCCATATGTGTGATGTGAAAAGGTTATAGCAGGAGAGGGAGTCATAATTCTGAGTTTTCGGATAGTTATGACTTTCAAGTGAGTGGAAGATGTCCACTCTTTCTCCCCTGCTTGTTCTTGCCCTCCGGTTGAGTCTGCCTTTCACTGTATCTTTGTATCTCAGACCTTTTCTGGCAGATTCTTTATTTCAGTACAGAGATTATTCACTTCTGTCCCCCCAATATATTTATTTAAGCGTCTTTAGGACAAGAGGAGCTTCAGGAGATACAGAAGGGGCTGAATACCTGGCGGGGTCTCCATTTGATGGTAATCACAGAGCATAGCAATGTGCTAAGCAGCTTATGACCATTAATATTTTATCCCCCACGTTTTATACGAAAGGCGGTATCCCATTTTCTAGATGGACGTACCGAGGCTCACACAGCTAATACTAGCCACGAAGTAGTGGGAGCTAGGTCTGAACTCGTTAAAAAAAATTTTTTTTTTAATGTTTATTTATTTTTGAGAGAGACAGAGTGCGAGTGGGGGAGGGGCAGAGAGAGGCGGGGCCACAGACTCCGAAGCAGGCGGGCTCCGAACTGTTAGCACAGAGCCCAATGAGGGGCTCGAACTCACAAACTGTGAGATCATGACCTGAGCTGAAGTCAGATGCCTAACCGACTGAGCCACGCAGGTGCCCCTGAACCCACGTTTAAATAACCAAAAGCTCATTCTCTTTTCTATCATCCAAAAGCAGAATTTTCTGGCATCCCAAGATAGGTCTTGAAGAATATGTAGGTTTTATTTTTGAAACCTTTTCTTTTGTTTTTTGCTTTCTTTTTTAAGGCAAAATATATTTAATATTAAAAATTCAGGAAATGCAGAATGAAGAAAAAAAAACGCATGCATGACTCCAGTACCCAGAAATTACCACTCGGCATATTTTAGTGTCTTTTCCTCAAAAGTTTTTCTTTTCTTTTTTTTTTTTTTTTTTTGCCTGAATAAGAGCTTTTGTTTCTTGTTTATTACACAAGTGTCGTTCTTGTGCGTGAATGGTTTGATGATTTTCTTTTTTTAATGTGTCATAAACTGGCCCAGGTGGGGAGAGCGCAGCAGGTGAGAGGCAGGTGAGTGGAAAGGCGTGTGGGGAGGTGGACGCAGCAAAGACAGGGCACGGGGCATCCAGGACACCACAGAGCGTGGCGGACGCATCAGAGAGGCGGGGGGGCTCTGAGCGGGAGCTCACCGATGCTTGGCTTCAGGGTTAGGACACCGTGCTGTAAGCCACACACGTGTGAACTCTTTAGCATATGGATGGCAGCTAACAACACGAAATACACCTGGATGGCTTCTGATCGGGGGACGGACGTAGGGCAAAGGTGCCCTACGTATGTTATCCAAGCAGCAGTGCAAGGTGGGGCGGCAGGGGGCACAGAGGGTTCTTCTTACAACATCCACCGTGGAAGCAAGGGCAATCTGAAGGCAGGCAGGTGCAGACTATGAAGAAGGAAGAATATGGATGCGTGACACATGGACATCTTCCGCGGAGCTGTACAGATATTGTGACCCCAAACTCCAAAAGCAGGAGACTAGCCCAAAGCTTCGGGTTGGAAGAGCTGAAAAGAACACCGAACTGTTCCCGGTTTGGTTTTTAGATTCTCATTTGGGACCGATTTCGGGCAAGAAAGAACCTCCACTACCCTCCTAAGACAAATGTGCATTATACTTAAATAATTTTGCACATTGTTACCACTTCTCATGCATGGGGCAATTTATCCACGTGACCACATCTTGGCACAGAATTCTCGGCTTCCTCCTGAAAGCCGCGGACAGAGGTGGAGGCTGATCGCGACGCGGGGAGGCTGGATTTCACAAGTGGCGGGTGTGAAAGCACTCAGGACTGTGGCCCTGGGAATAAGTGATTGCAAACATCGCCATGTGGGTCGTGTCCCTGGTATTAGAATTATTTGTTTCCATGTCTCATTCCTCTTGTGAATTTCTTGAGCACAAACCATGTGTCGTCTGTCTTCTAAGCACCTGGTACAATAGGACACAGGTGAGCACCTGATAAATGGTTCTTGAACGAAGGCATAAATTGCAAGAAATTGGGTGTGTGTGTGTGTGTAACCACATGTACATGTATACGTGTATATCTATATATAGTTGTCTACATATGGATAGATGTACATGTGTATATATACATATATTCATCTATCAAGTTGTACTTGCCCCTCGTCTGGCTGTACTACCCCCATTCCTGACCTAAGCAGCTTAAGAAAGAGATCTTGGTTGGGGCGCCTGGGTGGCGCAGTCGGTTAAGCGTCCGACTTCAGCCAGGTCACGATCTCGCGGTCCGTGAGTTCGAGCCCCGCGTCAGGCTCTGGGCTGATGGCTCGGAGCCTGGAGCCTGTTTCCGATTCTGTGTCTCCCTCTCTCTCTGCCCCTCCCCCGTTCATGCTCTGTCTCTCTCTGTCCCAAAAATAAAAAAAATAAAAAAACGTTGAAAAAAAAAAAAGAAAGAGATCTTGGTTACTCATCAGTGCCTCGTCCTACTAAACAGGAAGGCCTTGCTTCATGCAGGTGTTGTGAAAGAAATCCCCTGCAAATCGGAATTTCTACACTGAATCCAATTCTAAATGTACTGAAGGAGTCTGTGATTTAATGCATCACTCACCCATATGTTTGCAAGGTGCATTTTAGAGAAATGGAAATCATCAACCTTAAATTTGTCTGTCTTCAGATCCAGGGCTGATGCTTAAAATTGGGGCACGCCTACCCCTTTCTGCCTCAAACTTCGCTCATCCCCCCGAGCAGTTGGAACAGGGGCTTCCCTTGCTCGCTTGCATAGGGCAGGGGTGGCTTGGTAGAACATAGCATACGATCCGTGTGGGGAGGCTCCTGGGCCCCCAAACATTGGGGTTCCTAGGATGCGTAATAAGAATGAGTGTATCGGGGCTCCTGGGTGGCTCGGTCATTTAGGCGTCCAACTTCGGCTCAGGTCATGATCTCACAGTTTGTGGTTCGAGCCCTGCATCGGGCTCTGTGCTGACAGCTCAGAGCCTGGAGCCTGCTTCCGATTCTCTGTCTCTCTCTCTCTCTGCCCCTTCCCACCTCGTGCTCTGTCTCTCTCTCTCTCAAAAATAAACATAAAAAAAAAAAAAAAAGAATGAGCGTTATCATCCGTATCGTATTTAGCACAGAAGTTTTACAAAATAATTTACTAGTTCAACATCTGCTCCATTAAATGTGCCAATAACATGTAACATTGAAGTCGGATGTTAGTATAAAGGAAAAAGCTGGGCCGCTCAGAAGGGAGCCGACAACTTTGGGAGCTAATGTTGCTTCAGTGGCAGGATCTTCGGCTTGGGAATGTGACACGTGTTTTTCTCCAGAGAGAGAGGAAAAGGGAGAGAGTTTGGTCCTCACGGGACCTTCTTACCTGCTTCTTCTGTCACGCGTCTGGCAGAGCTGAGAAATTGTCTGCCAGGGCAGCCATAACAAAATGCCTCGGACTGGGGGGCCTAACCAATGGAAATTTATTTTCTCACAGCTTTGGAGGCTGGAAGTCCAACACCAAAGTGCTGGTTGGTTTCGTTTCTTCTGAGGCCTCTCCTCCTTGGCTTGCAGACGGCCGCCTTCTTGCTGTGTCCTCACGTGGCCGTCTTCCTGTGCACGTGTACTTCTGGTGCCTCTTTGTGGTCCCTCCTCTTCATAAGGACACCCATCACATTGGACTAGGGCTCACCCTGACAGCCTTACTTTAACTTAACGTCCTCAAAGATCCCGTCTCCAAAGGCAGTCGCATGCTAAGGGGTCTGGGGTTATAACTTCAGCACATGAATTTGTAGGGAGGACACGTTTTGGCTCGTAACGCAAGAACATTCTCCACAGCAATGCTGAACACGGCATCCTCTCCAGCCAATCTAGAGTGTGAGGCCCAGGAGACAGAAACACCTGCCTGCCAGTTCCTTCCTCCCCCATAACAACAAACTGGGCCAATAAGAAAACCTCCTCTTTGCAAAGCCCTTACCCCAGGAGCGGTGCCTTGAGCCTGAAACCTGTCTCTAAGATACACAGTGTCCACCGGGGAGTAAAGCGGCTCCCCTCCCCCATGTAATTAACTCTCCATGCTGAAGCTACTCCCCGGGATGGATCCCCATTGCCTTCTCCCCCCACCCATCTCTGGCCCAGTGAAAAGCAAGTTAGGCGATTATGCAGACCCATGAATTCATAATTCAAAATAAACCCATCAAAACATTTGCTCTTACTTTTAACCCCATTGTACCCCGAGTGGAAATGTTAACACACAACAGCAGAAGAGATAAATATGGCAGACAAAAGTTTTCCCACAGCCTTTAGCCCCTTAAACATTCTAATCCCATCGAGGATATTTATGCCTGGCCAAACACTGCCCCCGGGGGCTGGGCTCCTGCCGGTGGCCCCTCACAGCGCCCGCTGCCTTTGTAGAGACCAGCTGCCCGTTGCTATGGCGATTTGGTTACGGAAGGGCAACGCAGGGCACCTAACCCAAGTGCTTTTTTAACCAAACCGCATGCTTATTAAAAGAAAGGAGAAAGTTTCCATTAAAATATCTGGGCTGATTACATTTGGAAACTTAATAACATGTGTTGACTCAAATAACTCCCATTGAATTGAACCTCAGCAGGACTTAAGAGTTCACCGGGGGAACAAATATCTCTGATGAAACTTGGCATCTTAACCCTGTTTAACATTTTAATTAAGAAGGGAAAATTCGGTGTCATTTGCTTTTCTGCGGTCTCCAGGAGCGGCAGGGGACATGCTTGAGAATTCCTCCAAGAGGGAAGGCGGAAAGAAATACATTAGCTAATTAGGGATGAGGCAAACATCTATATACAAGATATATACGCCACTGCTCGCTTTCCTTGCCCGACTTTTCCGCTGCCCCTCTCCTTCCAGACGGGCTCTCTCAGAAGAGGATGCATGAACGTGCTTCTTTTTAATACTGTTAATGGAGAATTAAAGTATTGCTTGAGTCTTTTATTCTACGAAGCTAGAGAAAAGCCGGGACAGGGGCATGCGTCTACAGACAGCCCCGCTCTTGGGAAATGCCCAGACTTTGGTAACTTCAGAAAAACTCTTCCCAAGCCCTCCTTTCATAACCATCAAAAACTCATCTTTTTTTTATGAGCATTTCTTTTTTCTAGCCAGGCAGGCACCCTGGGGAAAATTTGTTAGGATGGCCCAGTTAAGTAGAAAATATTATCTTCCCTGTTTTGCAAATGAGCCTGTGAAAGGGGGTTGATTGAAACGGCAGCCAGGCAAAGTTGGGGCGCGGGGACAGTGGTCGGTCTACACCCACCCCGCCTGGCTACTGGATCATCCCGGTCCTGGAAAAAAAGCAAATTGAAATAAGCAAGACTAGGAAAATCAGTTTGGCCAGAGGATGTAGAGAGAGATTTTCAGTGTATTTCCGACTCCCAAGAGTAGCAGGCAGAGACTTCGCTGTTTTATTTTGTGTCGCTTTCCTCTGCAACACGGGGTCAAACCCGCACCCTGAATCTTTGTTAATTTTAAGCTCCTTCCTCCTTTTGAGGTCCCTTAATATGCAGCCTAGTGCTGTACCCCTGGGACTTTACTTCCTGGGAACCTGCCCTGCCCTGCCTGGTCCGATGTCTCCTGCGGGGCCCCCAGGGGAAAGCAATCCCCCCCAACCCCCTCCATCGCGGGGCCCCAAAGGGATGGGGAACAACTGAACTATGTGTTAATTGCGTTAAGGCGCTTTCTCTAATGAAATAGTGGCTTTCTCCATAGCAACGGTGATTAAAAGATGCAGAATGGCGGGTCCTCCAGGGCCCGTCTGTCTGGGAAGTGATTGCCACTTTACAGAACAATTCAGTCCAGATAGAAGTTTATTGTGCACATTCCGCCTAAGCTGACTGCTCAGGTCACACTTCCCAAAGCCACTTTCTCTCCCTCTGAGCGCTATTTTCAGGCTGACTTGGGGGAGGGGACCACGGGATATTTGCCGCCAGGCTGGGGGTGGGGAGTGGTAGTTGGGGGCTGTTTGGAGCTGGGGGTGGGGGAGAAAGAGATCTGACCTGCTCGGGCTCTCCTTCAGAGGATGGGGGAGAAACGAAACCCAAAGCCTGCAGCTTGAATGTAAGTCCATGCTAAAGAAGCCCCATGCTTCATTAAGCACCTTAAAAAATGCTCATTGAAATGCCCAGAGGGGGTAAGGTGAATTCCCTTTCCATTTTTGTGCCCCTACTCAAGCACACAGAATTCCTATTTTATACACTAGAGGGTAAGTGACTCTCCAAGTTGGAGGGAGGGGGGCAAATAAACATTATCTGGACTGCAAATGCAGAAGAGGGTGACATAATGGTCCTAACAGATTGCAGGGTCTCAAACGGGCGGCGGGGGGCGGGGGCGGAGGCATCCTTCCTGCTGCTCTCTCTTGCTTCTTTTTTTTTAAGTTTTTTTTTTTTTTAATATTTATTTATTTCTGAGACAGATGGAGACAGTGTGTGAGCAGGGGAGGGGCAGGGAGAGCAGGAGACACAGAATCCGAAGCAGGCTCCAGGCTCTGAGCTGTCAGCACAGAGCCCGATGCGGGGCTCGAACTCACAAACCGTGAGATCATGACCTGAGCTGACATCGGTCGCTCAACCGACCGAGCCACCCAGGCGCCCCTCTCTTGCTTCTTTCACACCAGGTTCTGGGTCTCTTCTTGTAGGCAGACCTGAAATGTGAGGCTTAGAGCCTCCACTTGTGCCGCTGCCTGCGACCCAGCTCGCACACGCCCGCACCGCCTCTGATGCCCGCATACAGAGGGACCATCAAGCCCGCACTTCAGGGGCCAGTGAACTAAAACTTGCCAGGAGGCCCTCCCGGTAGGAAGGGCACGTTTTGGAACATGAAAAGAAACTAAATAAAACCGTGATTTACAAATCCAGACTCAAGCCCAAACACAGCCCCAAATACGTTCTCAACGTACAGTGGAATCAGATTTCAATGTTTCCAATAGAAGCGCATAGGTGCTGGAGTCCCCAGGTCGGGGTTAGATTCCCGGCTCTGCCTGACCTCGGCCAAATTACCGAATCCTCAAGTCTCTCCATTTGAGAAAAGGAGATGAGAATTACAGGAGAGAGCTATGTCGAACATTGACTTCTGGCATGCAGCGCACGCTCAAAATTTATAAGTGATAATAATTATTATTATGCAGCGAAATGCCCTGTTACATTTGTATAGCACTCTATGGCTGACCAAGTGCTTCTAGGACCTTTCCTCTTAACATCTCCCTAACGACCCTGGGCTGTTCCAGAAGCCAGGGTTGTGCCTAGCTGGAGTGAGATCAAAGCACTGCACTTTGAGACCGGGCACTGGCAGGTCAAGCAGAAAAGGCCGGTTGCTGGGGACAAAACAGGCGGAAAAATCCAAACTTCCAAACCCAGCCCTGGGAGCTGGGAATGTTCTAGGCTATGGGATACAGAGGTGAACAAGAACAAGGCAGTCCTGCCCTCCTGGAGCTGACAGTTGAGGGCCGCGTTGGAGAGGTGGAGGACGAAGAGGGAGTGCACGCCAGAGGCAGCTGACCCCGGCCCAAGGAAGGCTTCGTGACTCCATTTTATTCACAAAATTTTAAAGATAACACACTTAAAGGGCCTTTAAGTGTTTAGATTTCTCTGGGAAATAAAAGTGCTATTTATACTGGCATCGAGTACAATTATTCACACTTTCAAAAGTGTTTGAAGCAAATTGGAGGAAGGCCACAGATCTAAATATTTATAATGCCAAGAAATCTGTGTGCTTCTGTGATTTGTGTTCGACCTAGGAAATCACTCATTTTAAAAATTATGATTACCCAAACTTTCTAATCCTAAGGGAAAACTTCAAATTCTAAACAAAAGCTAATACACAATTTACTTTGGGCAAAAAACCTTCTAAATGCACTTTGCACCCGGCCCCGTCATCTGGGTATTTAATACAAATACTCAACATTCCTCAAAGGTATTTACCCAAACAGCTGCAGGGTAATGACCCAAACAGCTCCCAAACAGGAGCATCAGTTACAGATCAGTTACAGAAGACTCCAGGGGTCTGTGGGACTGAGCCGCCCTGACAGCAGACAATCTGTCCTACCCTTGAAGTGTGGGACTTAAATGTGGTCCAAGAATCAACAGTTTCTGCCTCACCTAGGAGCCTGTTAGAATGCAACACTCCAACATCCCCCCCCCCCCAACCCATGTCTACTCAATCAGAATTTTCCATTTTAAAACAAGATCCTGGGGGATTCCTATGATATGAAATTTGGAGACTTTGGAATCACTGTGGCACATCTTTATTTCTCCATCTTTTAGGATACCACCTTCTACATGCAGTCTGTATATACGTTATTTCTCATTACAGACTGCAAGCTTCTTGTATATCTTGCCTACAATAGGTACACAAAACTCTCAGTTAAATGAATGAGCCAACGAACTAATAATGAATGAATGAATGAATGAATGAATGAATGATTTATTACCAAGGGGTACTTGCTAACCTCCCACTGGCCAGAGATGGTATTTAGGAGCTTCAAGAGGGATAATAATCACAATGGATTAAAATTCATAAAATATGTTCAAATATGTTAAATATGCTAAAATCTACAAGTTCAGAATATATGTGTGTATTCACACATATACGTATCACGAGGACAGTACAGGAAGGACTTCTAGGGAAACTGTTACAAAGTTCTATTTCACGATCTGCATGGGATTTACAGAGGTATATGCTTTATTACAGTTTATTAAGTTATTTTTTTAAAAGATGCATGGGA
The DNA here is from genome assembly GCF_018350155.1 of Leopardus geoffroyi. NCBI lineage: Eukaryota > Metazoa > Chordata > Mammalia > Carnivora > Felidae > Leopardus > Leopardus geoffroyi. The sequence goes on from NC_059334.1 coordinate 78,257,638, forward strand.
ATCATGCTGAGGTGCCATGATTGTGACCCTGTGGCTGTGCTACCAATGAAAAGGACACCAAATTGGCCACATCCCCTTAACCAGTCTCAACCCAGAATTAAGAAGAAAGTTTAGACACGCTTATATATAAGCTATTTTTTAATTTCTCCAGCTAAATTGTTGAAATAGTTCTATTTCCACTTCATTGGAATTAAGTATATTTATAACCTAAATTTTATATGTTGAGTCAAAAGTAGAGATTTCCCCCAAATTGTATAGATTGTCCTCATCAGTCTTGTCTCCCAGTGTTTGTTTATGAGACTTCTTTTTTTTCTAAAACAATACAAACCTTGGATGTCAAGGTTTTAATCTTTGACAGTGTGATACTACAAAGAAATTGCCTTTCTTCAGTTATTGTTCAGTTCAATCATCTTCATATGTCCTTAAACTGTACTAGTCATTTGTTATTTCATCGTAATCTGCGGTTTGTTTTTTTCTTTTTTTTTCATTTCCCTTGGAATATTAGTGTCTTTGTTACTGGTTCCTAAGAGATCTTTTATGACTAAGGATGTTAACCATTTGCCACGCATTGCAAATGAAATACCATGTTTTTTCCCCCAAATTTTACGACGATATTTTACTTTTTGGTTGTACAGAAGCTGTGTATTGAAATATAATAATGTTGTGCTTCACACCTTTTGTGTTTTGTGTTTGTATTTAAGACACGTTTGGGGGCGCCTGGGTGGCTCAGTCGGTTGAGCGTCCGACTTCAGCTCAGGTCATAATCTCACACTCCATGAGTTTGAGCCCTGCATCGGGCTCTGTGCTGACAGCTCGGAGCCTGGAGCCTGCTTCGGATTCTATATCTCCCTGTCTCTCTGCCCCTCCCCTGCTCGTGCTCTGTCTCTCTCTCTCAAAAAATAAATAAACATTAAAAAAATTTTTAAAAAGATAAATAAAGGCTATTTCCAGTTTCTGCAGCCTCAAACCACAATTATTGCAAATTCATGTGTGCACCTCCAGAAAATAATTTATGCAAATATGTATGTGTAGTATATCCATAAGTATATATGAATAGTCCTCAGGATATTTTTACATAAATTATATATTGTATACAGATCGGTCTTTATCTTGCATTTGTCAATGATATATTTGGGGAAGATTTCTATTTTAGCACATATAGCTATGCTTCATTCTTTTCTCTTTTTTCTTTTTAAGTTTATTTATTTATTTTGAGAGAGAGCAAGCGGGGGAGGGGCAGAGAGACAGGGAGAGAGAGAATCCCATGCAGGCTCCATGCTGTCAGTACAGAGCCCGATGCGGGGCTTGAGCCCACGAACCGTGAGAGCATGACCTGAGCCGAAATCAAGAGGTGGACACTTACAAGGATGGGGGCTGAGTTGCATAAGCGACTGACTCTTGATTTCGGCTCAGATCACGATCTCCCGGTTCGTGAGTCTGAGCCCCGCCTCAGGCTCTGCGCTGACAGCCTGGAGCCTGCTTGGGATTCTGTCTCTCCTGATCATGCTGTCCCTCTAAATAAATAAATAAATAAACATTCAAAAATAAAAAGAGCTGGACACTTGACCAACTGAGCCACCCAGCCACCCCGGTACTTCATTCTTTTTAATGGTTGAGTATTTTATCGTACATCTGTTCCATGATTTATTTAACTCTCCTTTATTGGTACCATTTAGGTTTCTTGCCGTGTTGTGCTACCACAGACATCTGAAGTGAACATCCTGGCATGGAGACCGTTGTGGGCCTTCCAAGTATGTCCATAGGGTGGATTTCTTAGCAACGAAATTGCTACGTGAAAGGATATGTGCTTTTTGCATTTAGAGAGACGTTGTCAAAATGGCCTCTCTGCTTTCACAAAGTTTTACGCTCCCCACAACAATGGACTTACTGCCTATTTTCCCATATTATTCATAGCACAGGTTATTACTATACACTTGCATTCTTGACAGTTTTGCAAGAGAAAACTCATGCATCACTGATGGTTTGACTTGCGTTTCTTCCAGTGGGGGGTGAAGTTGTTTATTAATCACGTGCTTATTGGTAACTCTAATTTTCTTCTGTGACCCAAACATTCAAGTTGTTTGTACATTGTTTTTTTCTTATGAGACTTATCACACTTCCTCTTAAGGGGATCAGAAACCTAGATTTCTGACCTCAAGGATGCCTTTCGTATTGCCAGAAGGATTAATTTCATATGGCGTACGATTAGCTTCTCTATTTTAAAATCTGATCACCCTGAAGGGTTTACCCTTATACAGTGTGGTCAGATAACATAAGAGAGAACCGGTCACGATACTCCCTTACTATCTTTATTATCGTTTCTGACATCTATTTAGCCATGATAAAATTTAACCTAATTCCTAATAATTTTGTCATTATGCAAATTATTTGGATTTAAGCTCCCCCCTCCCCAATTCCAGCAAAAGGCGAACACATGAACACACCTCACCACCTTGCCCATTAAATAAAAACATGAAAACATATCATAAGCATACCACACCAATTTCCCCATCTGTAATAGAAGAGGGTTGAACTAGATGTTCCCTGAATTTGCAGGTCTTTTTAGATCCAAAATCCCATGAGGCTGTGCCCACAAACCAGGAGCTCAAACAGAATTAGTTTAGGCCTAAAACGAGGCCAGGTTATGCGGAGAGAGAATAATATCTAGCATGAAAAGGTGACCAAAGATTCCTTTAACTAGTCTTTTGGCAACAGGTGACCAAAGATTCCTTTAACTAGTCTTATGGCAATGGGACGTATAAAGATACTTGCAGACCAACCCTATCTAGACTTCACAGCTTCCAAAACCTTCTTCGCAACCGTGGACGAGGCTACTCAAACTCGACTGAATCCCTCCTTTGTTGGCTGAATCCTCAGTGAGATCCTAATTCCCTGTGCACAGGCAATTAATTGTCCCAAATACAAACTGAGAGTCGAAGACACTCAAGCAAATCCCTACATCGTGTGCTCTTCAACTGAAAACCCATTTCAGTAAGCATATTGCTGGCAAGAGTGTTAGCATTATTATTCTGAGACTGGCGGGGCTGTTGTGGGATAAAATCAATGAGTAATTATGTTGGTATCATTGAGAACCGGGATTCTTCGACACGGAGAAAAAAGATGTAGGTAGATATGAGATTGGTCTGGTTAAGTAAGATATTTCGAGTCCGAGGGTGCCTGGGTGGCTCAATCGGTCAAGCGTCTGACTCTTGATTTGAGCTCAGGTCATGATCTTACAGTTCATGGGTTCAGCTAGGGATTCTCTCTCCCTTTCTCTCTGCCATTCCCCCACTCATGCTATTTCTGTCTCTCTCAAAAATAAATTAATTTTTAAAAAGATATATAGAATCCTAAATGTGGATTGGAAATATTAAGAACCCATCCAATTTTTTTTTAATCATTTGTTAGGTTTGTCCCTTGAAAAGGCCTAAAGGGACTCCCAGCCCAGTAGCAGTGAATGTCCTTAGTACTAAGAAACTTCAGGACTCATAGTTAAGTGGCTTGATCCCAAAGTGCTCCCAGAAATCAGAACAACCTGCCATCCCAAAAGGCACAGAAGCTTTCAAAGACTTTTGGGATTCTGTCAAAAGGCCACAACAACAAATTTGAAAAGGCACCCATGGCACAAAGATAGGATAATTCATTGAGCAATCACTTAAGAACAGTAACCATAATGGATTAAAACCCACCAACCCTGCTTAAATCCACAAATTCATATATTTTAAAACAAACTTATTGGTTATCTTTGGAATATGCTAGGAAACCAACTCTTTATTTCAAAAGTTGCTAGATAGCAAGCATAAAGCACTTAGCCTAGCTTTTCTCTATGAACTGTGCTTTGGGGTCAAATAGTTGATGAGGTAAGTTATCTTTATAGGTAAAAAATGAAGATGAAAAGATAAAATTAGACTAGCACCATTTTCAACCCCTAACCAAATAACAGATCTGGGCAATAATCACTAATGGCTGCTAATATCAAAAAAGAGAAACAACCAGATGTATTTTTTAAATGTTTATTTATTTATTTCTGAGAGAGAGCATGAGTGGGGTAGGGGCAGAGAGAGAGGGAGAGAGAATCCCAAGCAGGCTTAGTGTTGTCAGCACAGAACCCAATGTGGGGCTTGATCTCATGAACTGTGAGATCATGACCTGGCTGAAATCAAGAGTCAGATGCCTAACTGACTGAGCTACCCAGGTGCCCCCCAGTCATTTTTTTTAACTCTTACTGGGAGAACACACTGTTACCTATGAAGGAGTCTTATTAAAAAACTCAAACCCAGGGGCGCCTGGGTGGCGCAGTCGGTTAAGCGTCCGACTTCAGCCAGGTCACGATCTCGCGGTCCGTGAGTTCGAGCCCCGCGTCGGGCTCTGGGCTGATGGCTCAGAACCTGGAGTCTGTTTCCGATTCTGTGTCTCCCTCTCTCTCTCTGCCCCTCCCCCGTTCATGCTCTGTCTCTCTCTGTCCCAAAAATAAATAAACGTTGAAAAAAAAAAATTAAAAAAAAAAAAAAACTCAAACCTGGATTTCATTAAGTCTTGAGATGGAATCAGCAATTGACAAAAGGTACAGGGGAAAGAGGAACATGTTCAGTGACACCATGGGGACATGCCCAACAAAATCTGGACTTTGAGAAACTCTGCGGGACAAGTAAACCAGGTTTCTTCAACAAGTAACTTCCAAGGTTGGTAGAGGGGTGTGCAGAGGGGACTCATAGATGAAAACAAACTTAAGAGATGTTATTAACTGATCGCAACGAGTGGACCTAATTTGGATCCCAATTTGAACAATTAGTAAAACATTTTATAAGATAATTGAGGAAGGGTTAACGTGGAACCCTTCCATGTCAGTCACTGATGTGGAAGAATTATTGATGATTACAAAAATAGAGCTGTGATAAGGAATGCCAGTGGTTTGTGGTTAAATGTGAACATACATCTTTTAAACATATACCCTGTACTGATGGAATGATATGACATCAGAGTTTTATTCAAAATAATTCAGGATGTGGGGCGCCTGGGTGGCTCAGTTGGTTAAGTGTCCGACTCTTGATTTTGGCTCAGGTCATGATCTCATGGTTTGTGGGATCGAGCTCCCAGTTGGACTCCATGCTGACTGCACAGAGCCTGCTTAGAATTCTTTCTCTTTCCCTCTCTCTGCTCCTCCCTGACCTGTGCAGGTGCACATTCTCTCTCTCTCAAAATAAATAGACTTTTAAAAAAATTCAGGATTGGGAGGGTAAGGGGGAATAGACAAAATACATGAGATGATTATTGTGGAGGCTGTATGGTAAGTATATGGAGGCTCATTATATTATTCTAATTTGTATATTTGAAATCTTCCACAATGAAAATTTTATCTTTTTTTTAGTAGAATTACCTGCAATTCCAAGGGTGCTGGTCTCTACTTTCTGATCTGACATTGGACACGCTGAATAAGCCCACTGGACCCTCTTAATAATCCCAGTAAATGAATAACATATGAAACATAACAACCTCGTGAGATTGACATTCCTCATGAGGTCCATGGGAGGGACTATTGCTGTTCTCTCTTATACAATAGCCTCTTTGACCTAAAGAAATACACCCTGACCAAAGATACCCTGAAAAGGACCTCCCTATACACACACACACACACACACACACACACACACACACATCCTTAAGACAGGGGTGGAGAAGTGTCATTATAATTAATGACAATTCTAGAAGTCCAACTCCCTTCTTTCCATCATTAAACTCTGAAAGCTCAACCTTTCCTCGTCTGGGAGTCTTCATTCCTGGAGAAATGAGTGTATGTTGCATAGGTTAAGAGCCCAGACAATACATTCAAGGGATTGAATCCAGCCTTCAACTGGGATATGAAGACAAGCTCGGGCAGCTCATGCAGCCAGCATCAGAGAGCATCCCCCCCTTGGCCTGTGGACTTTTCCTCTGACCGTTTCTCTACTCTCGCTTATTACCGTTGGGTTACTTGTGAATTGCTTCGTTAACCCTATAGCGAGATGGTACAACAGTGACTTTAGTCCATAAACGAGACACGGCCCCTATTGCAAAATGTTTGCATCATAACCGTCCCATTCCGCAGAGGGACACCTTCTTGATGACTGTAGCCTGTGAAGCTGTACCTTTTAAATAACTTGCAACATAGAATCAAAAGGACGTTCTCTTTTGTTGCAGCCTCTTTTCAATTATTATAGGGTAGTATATCAGTAATATAAAGGCATGTAAATTCATTTTGTTTTAAAGGGTAAATTATAATTGCCTCACATGGGCTGGAAACAAGTTAAGTGTTCTCCAGTTCCTTGTAATCACCAACTTCGTTTTCTACTGGAAAGTGGGAAAGAGCGTGGAAGGTTGACTTGTTTCCTTGGTGGTCAAAAGTGAATGAGTCCCTGCTGCCTAAATGCACTCAGTGAGCAGTCCTAGACTGGAAGGAAAAAAAAAGATCTACAGAAGACATTATTGGAGAAATCCCCCACATTAGATCTACTGTAAATAACTCTTGGGCTAATGTTTAATTTCCTGAGCGTGATCATTGTACTATGACCCTATGAGACAGAGAGAAAGAGAAAAGAAAAAGGGAAAGGCAAAGTATTAATAATGAGGAATCTGCGTAAAAGATTTGCGATGGGGGGCGCCTGGGTGGCCCAGTCGGTTAAGCGTCTGACTTCAGCTCAGGTCATGATTTCACGGCTCATGAGTTCGAGCCCCACGTCGGGCTCTGTGCTGACGGCTCAGAGCCTGGAGCCTGCTTCGGATTCTGTGTCTCCCTCTCTCTGTGCTCTTCCCCTGCTCATGCTCGGTCTCTCAAAAATAAATAAACTTTAAAAAAAATTTTTTTTAAAAAGATTTGCAATGGTTCTTTGCACCGTTCTTACAAATTTTCCACCAGCTTGAAATTACTTAAAAATACAACATTTTAAGTCATGATGAGGAATCTGAGACCCAGGCCCACTGGCACCAGAACCAGGACTTCCCATGGTGGCCCGGCGCTGTGCCGTGCCTTGTGAGCAAGGTGGTGTGTGATTCCAAGCAGAGAGGGGAACAGGCAGCCAAGGAAGAAGTGATTCCTTCTAAAGGGCAGGAGATGAACGGAGTCAAAAGCGAGAGCCGTCAGCACTCTCTTAGGCCAGATGGCTAGGGACCTTTATTACCAAAACAAAATAACAGCTATCAGAGCAAAACAAATATTCTGTATGGTTTAATCTTTATTTTTACAGGATTTGGCAGGAGCCATAAGGTCTGGAACGGTGGGCCATGTGGAGAACTCTGTATTTATTAAAATGATCTGGAAACTGCTTCTTATTCTTCTTTGTCTTCCTTTGAAACAGGAGTGGAAAATCTCCTGATAAATGGGCAGCCTGCGGTCCAGATTTGTGTCACTAACTACTCGCATATCCTTTTATGCGCCAATACCAAAAGGTACTCCTATAATTCACCTTCTTGAGACCCTAGGTTCTCAGCTACCTAAACTTGCTAGAACTCTTGTGCCAAGTACAGCACAGGGACCTTGGGGCATGTCAACGACAGGTTTCAACTGGAAAGCTTCATCTAAAAAGAATCTTATAAATACTGTAAATTTACTACATGGGATCTAATTCATCCTTCTTAGAAGAGAGATGGGGTTTCTAACCTTAGAGGTCACGTTTTGTTATTCTACAAGTTCCACATAGTTTACAAAGTTAACTTCTTCTGCCAAATACTGAAATTCATCTTCGTGAAACACTGCAACAAACAACCAGGTTGCTATATTATAATGTAAGCTTAATTTAAAACTGTTTCAGGGGCGCCTGGGTGGCTCAGTCAGTTGAGCGTCCGACTTCGGCTCAGGTCATGATCTCACAGTTCATGAGTTCGAGCCCCACATCGGGCTCTGTGCTGACGGCTCAGAGCCTGGAACCTGCTTCGGATTCAGTGTCTCCCTCTCTCTATGCCCCTCCCCCGCTCACACTCTGTCTGTGTCTCTCTCTCACAAGTAAATAAACATTAAAAATAAAATAAAATAAAATAAAATAAAATAAAATAAAATAAAATAAAATAAAATAAAATAGTTCTGGGATGCCTGGGTGGCTCAGTTGGTTGGGCATCTGAATTGTGATTTCAGCTCAGGTCATGATCTTAGGGTTGTGGGATCGAGCCCCATGTTTGAGCTAACAGCACGGAACCTGCTTGGGATTCTACCTCTCTGCCCCTCCCCTCCCTGTGCATGTACTCTCTCTCTCAAAATAAATAAATAAACATTAAAAAATATATTTAAAAATTTAACTTTTAAAATACACATAACAAAACCTACTATCTTATCCATTTAAAATGTACAGTTCAGGGTGCCTGGGTGGCTCAGTCATTAAGCATCTGACTTTAGCTCAGGTCATGAGCTCACTTTTTTTTTTCTTTAATATAATTTATTGCCTTTACCTCACAGTTCTTGAGTTTGAGCCCCACATTGGGTGAGCTTGGGCCTCACATTGGGTGAACACAAGCCCTGCTTTGGATGAGCCCCACTTCTCTCTCTCTCTCTCTCTCTCCCTCTCTCCCTCCTGGGATTCTCTCTCTCTGCCCCTCACTCACTTGCGCCTTCTCTCTCTCTCAAAAATAAATACAATACAATACAATACAATACAATACAATACAATACAGTACAATACAATACACAGATCAGTAGTGTTACATATATTCACACTGTTAGACAACCAATATCCAGGACTTTTTCATCTTGCAAAACTGAAACTCTGTACCCACAAAATAACGACTCCCCATGCGCTTTCCCCAGCCCCTGGCAACCACCATTCTTCTCCCTGTCTCCATGAACTTGACTCCTCTCGATGTAACCGTGGAGTCACACAGTATTTGGCTTTTTGTGACTCCCTTGTTCCGCTTAGCATAATGTCCTCAAGTTCCATCTATGTTGCAGCAGGTGTCAGAACGCACTTGCTTCTTAAGGCTGAATGGTACTCCATTGTATGTATTTACATTTTGTTCATCCATTCTTCCCTGAACAGATGCCTGGGCTGTCCTCGCCCTCTGGCCGTTGTGAATAATGTTACCGTGAACGCGGATGGACAAATCTCTCTGTGAGATCCTGTTTTCAATTCTTTTGTACATATACCCACAAGTGGCAATGTTAGATTATATGGCAACCCTCTTTCTAATTTTTTGAGGAATCACCTTATTTTCACAGAAGCTGCACCATTGTTACATTCCCACCAACAGTGCGCAAGGGCTTGCAACTTCCCCACATCCTCATCAACACTTGTTCCGTTCTGATTTTTCTATAATTAGCCATCCTACGGAGGGTGAGGTTAAACTTTTACCTTTAGTATTCAATTATGCAATGAAAGCCTGGCCCAAAGAAATATCAGGAACCAGCCAAAAGGCATGGAACGCATTATCTTTTTTTTTTTTTAAGAGTTTATGTAATTTCTACACCCAACGTGGGGCTTGAACTTACACCCCCAAGATCAAGAGTCGCACGCTCCGCCAACTAAACCAGCCAGGTGCCCCTACCTCAGCTTATTTTAAGAAGGAATGTCCTTTGCCAGTTATCTAACAAGGCATCGCTGCATTGGAGAAAAGACTGAAGCTAGCAAGCCCATGAGGAGCCTACTGGAGTAGCAGAGCTGAGAGCAAACAGGTGGCGATCTTTGCCAGCCTCAGGGTAACAAAAGGATCGAGATGCTAGAACCACATTGGAGATGAGATGGATAGGGCTTTTCAGGTGACTCTAGGCTGGACACAAAAGAGAGGAGTCCATGATAGCACCAAGGCTGCAAGGTGGGTGACCTGGGGAATTAATGGCATTCCTAGACCAAGAGTAAAGGACCAGGAGCAGGTGGGGAGCACCCAGCTGCAGGGAAGCAGCTCAGGAATGAAGGTGTCAGCGAGAGGAAGTGCGAGCAGAGGGAAGGACGTGGCAGGTGACCCCACGAGGACACCCTTGGAGGAGGGAAGCCGAAATCACAGGGCGTTACTAGAACAAAGGAATTTTTATTAATCTGTCCCGCGTAGGGTTGTGCTGCCAACTATTTCACCTTGAGCAGAGCCAGAAACCCTCCCCAGCTTTGGCTGCAGCGGTCCAGCGAAGGCATCTGCAAGAACAGGCAGAGTGCTGGGCCTGCTGATAAGCAGCTCCCAGCCCCCTGGCTGCAGCCTGCGTGGGGACCCTCAACAAATCCTTTTTCAAAATGAAATCCACGGGGGGGCGGGGGGGTCAGTGCTCCTAAAAAAGCAAAGGGAGTCTCTTGCTACCGCCAGCAGGTCGGTGGTACCTCCTTACTGGGGGTGCGGGCGAGGCCCAGCGCTCTCTCCACCAGCAGGGCAATGAGGGCCAGTCATGGAGGGGAAAGGTAAGAACATCTGAAGTACATTCTTCAAGCTGGAAACGCACGCTACCTTACTTCGATACATACATGTTGTCAACAGGATAAGGGGCCAGCCGATCCCCCAGGGAATGTAATTTGGCGGTACAGTCAGTGTTTTTCAGCCACCGCAGCAAGGAAAGAACATGGTGTGCAGAAATGGTTGATGTCCTAGCATTCTGCCTTCTATAGAACGAGCAACAAGTTTACATTTCAACAACAGTAACTACCCTTGGCCTATCACACATAATGAATTTTTGCAGAACGTGGGCGCGCGTCTGCGGGTCTATGTGGGCTTTCGTGCAAGCTAGACACATTTGGTTTTCATTGTCCTTGACGGACTCGAGGAGTGAAAGCCCTCTCTTCCCTGGGGAGCACGTGTGGGTCAGCCCATACATTTTTCCAAGCACAGCATGTGGTTTCCGTCACATGTCCCTTAGTAATGTCCGTGGGAGCGGTGTGGGGGTCTGGGAACGTGTGGCCCCACAACTCCCTGAGGAAAGGGGACCTTAGTGCCAGATTTAGTAGCCGGGGCAACACGTAACAAGGTGTCTTATTCCAGAGCAGGTCCGCGTGGTTCTGATGTCAGCGGCTGACTAGATAACCCGTGCCCCCGGCATCAGGACCTTGCCTAGAGATATGTGTTTAATGGCGACACCATAAAGAGGTGGGCTGAGGCCAGGGGAGAGCAGATGGGCCCTCCTGGTGGGCAGAAAGCAGGGAGAGACTCAGAATGTCCAACATCAGCCTCTTCCAAACCAGCAAAGGGACAGTCAGGGCTCCGGCAGGACAAAAGTCAGCACACACCTAAGAAAGGGGTCGGTGGGGATTTTCCTGTTTTGTTCTTACCAAGGGGAGGAACAAAACCAAAGCCACATTTAAATAAGATGAATATTTGCTTTTTTTAAAAAATTATTTGAGGGGCGCCTGGGTGGCGCAGTCGGTTAAGCGACCGACTTCAGCCAGGTCACGATCTCGCGGTCCGTGAGTTCGAGCCCCGCGTCGGGCTCTGGGCTGATGGCTCAGAGCCTGGAGCCTGTTTCCGATTCTGTGTCTCCCTCTCTCTCTGCCCCTCCCCCGTTCATGCTCTGTCTCTCTCTGTCCCAAAAATAAATAAACGTTGAAAAAAAAAAATTATTTGAGGGGCGCCTGGGTGGTTCAGTCGGTTGAGCGTCCGACTTCGGCTCGGGTCATGATCTCGCGGTTTGTGGGTTCGAGCCCCGCGTCGGGCTCTGTGCTGACAGCTCAGAGCCTGGAGCCTGCTTTGGATTCTGTGTCTCCCTCTCTCTCTGCCCCTCCCCTGCTCACACTCTGTCTCTCTCTCTCAAAAATAAATAAACATTAAAAAAAATTAAACATCATTTGAGACATGTCCCAGTCACCTTATGTTTCCAGACTTCTAAAGAAAGAAAATATGGGCTACAATGGATATTCTCAAAGAAAAATATGGAGTGACCTTAGCTAAGAAGGCCTAGAATATTAAGGCCAGGGATATGTAGAATCTCACAATTTCCTTGGTCCTTCCTCATTTTTACCTTCTTTTTTCCTCTGGTAAAGCCTATTTAATCATTCAGAAAGTGTTCACCGAGAGCCCAGTAGGGGCTGTCCTGGGCCCGACAATGGAGCAGCGGGCAAGCCAGAGCCGACCTCTTCTCCCAGAGCTGCCAGTCCTCTGGGGAGACAGACAGACACACAGACAGACAGCAAGACGAACGGGAAACGTGTCGGTAGGGAGCAGGCCTAACACAAGAATGCAACAACATTCTAACGGTTGTGTTGAAAGCCGATGGTTGGGTGCTAACTTTGAATAGAGGAGACAGAGGCCTCAAGGGGAAACAGGCAGAGCCAGATCAAGGAGAACAGCACTGTGGGCTGGAGGGGCCGCTGGGACCCAGCACAGCCAGGGGGGTGCCTTGTTCTTTCTCAGGCCAGGTCTGGACAGGGTAGGACGCCTGGCCAAGTCCACAGGTGCTTGGAGTCAGAGGCAGGGTGTGGACTAGGTCTCCCCCTAGTCCCCTGCTCTCCTCCTCGGCCCCACAGACACACGTTTTCCTTTTACCATCAAGTCAATTACCTTAGCCCTGCCTCCTTTCTTACCTCCGGGGACGCCCCATGCCGTCCTTCCAGCTACAGTTGCCATCTTTCCGGATCACACGTCCTGCTTGGGTCAACAACAGGTCCCTCTAGCCCCTCACAATCAAAAGGCGGCTCTCTCTTGTGGCCTCTTCACCCAAGAACACACCGGTCGCCGTCCAGGAGTCCGACCACAGCAGCGACGGCCCGCGGTCACGGTGGCCGCTCACCCCAGGAAGAGGAGGCCTGCAGGGAGCGTGGCTCCGGCCAGACGGGAGGGGCAGTGGGGGCGGGGCGCAAAAGAAAGCGCTTCCCCTCTCTCACGGCCACAGCTGACACCTGTTCATCGGTGGGCCCAGAACTCTGACCACGCGCCCCAGCAGCAAAGGCTTCTGAGCGTCGTAGCGGACGCTGCCCGGCGCCCGGACGCCAGCGGCTCACCCTACCAGGTTGCTGGGGCGCTGCCGCGGAAACCATCCGGCCCGCGAGGTGACGGTCCCCACGGTCCCCACCCGGCCTGGGCCCCCACCTCAGCTGAGCCCAGCCCTGCTCAGCCTCTTCCCGGGTGCATCTCTGCTTCCTCCCTCCCCTGCTCCTCAGAGAACACCCTGGATACACCCCCTACCCAACGACCCCCTGTCGGGCTGTGTCCAGGGGAAATCTGACCCAAAACAAGCCTGTTTACCTCTCCAATACACATGGTTATTTACTTACGGATTAAATCCACGTGCAACGCTCAGATTTTCCTCTTCTGGGGACATTCCTCTTCTGCTGTTTCTTTCTTCTTCCTCTTCTTCTTTTTTAATGTTTATTTATTTTTGAGAGAATGCAAGCAGGGGAGGGGCAGAGAGAGAAGGGAACAGAGGATCCAAAGCAGGCTCTGTGCGGACAGCAGTGAGCTCTCTGTGGGGGCTCGAACTCATGAACCGCGAGATCATGACCTGAGCGGATGTCTGACGCTCAAAGGACTGAGCGCACCCCCCCCAAACCCCGCCCCCGCCAGGCGCCCTGGCCTTTCTGTGCAGCCTCCCTGCTGGGTGTTCCCTATGGGGGAGGCTTAGGATTCCGGAATGGGCCATCCCAGGTGTCCAGGTGAAAACAATAAACCAATTTAGCCGATGGTAAGAAATCAGCTGGCTTCTCGATTTTGCGGTGGGCGTGCTCTGCTTGTATCCTGGGAGATCGGGAGGTGGCCTCTCCTCTCTGGCTGGGACACTGTTCCTTCCAGCCACGGCTATTCCCCACTGCCATCCAGAGGGGTTCCCCGGTCGGGGAGGGGGGCGCCTGGGTGGCTCGGTCCATTAAGCGTCTGACGCTTGGTTCCGGTTGAAGTCATGATCTCACAGTTCGTGAGTTCAAGCCCCCCGTCGGGCTCTGTGCTGGCAGTGCGGAGCCTGCTTGGGAGTCTCCCTCTTTGCCCCCCCCCCCCCCACTCGCTCTCTCTTTCTCTCTCAGAGTAAAGAAACTTTTAAAAAACCAAGCAAAGTGGTTCTGGGCTGCCGGAGAGAAGGAGCCCCGCACACGCGGCCAGAGTCCACGCCCGCCCCTCAGGGGGTGCTGTACTAGGCCTTCCAGCTAAGCACCCATGATTTCCTTTTAGATTCTTTATATTTCAGCCAAATGAAACTGCACGCTGCCCCCAAAGTATTTCGGCCTCCACTTGGGGGCTTTATTCCATTCCTTCTGCCAGGAACCCTGACCCTCCTTTCTGAAAATCGACTGTAGGTCAAAGATCAACTCCCTCAAGAAACCGCTTTGACTGCCTTCAGCCACACGCAAGCTTTTCCTCCCCAGGGTGTCCATAGGATTTCATCTGTGCCCTCAGAGCGGTTCTCATCCCATCTCATGGGTTCGGGTCTCCCCTCCAGGACTGCGGCCTCCGAAAGGGCAAAGGCCACACCTGTTCCATCTCGGATCCTTAGTAACTCCGCGTGTCCTTGTGTTGGTGGTTTCATTCACTCAACACGCTGCTTCCAAAGGCCGTCCCCGAACACCCTATGCAAAGTGGTCTCTCGGGCTACCGAACACAACGCAGCGTTTTGCCTCTCTGCTTACTGTAAATTGTCTCTCCAGAGAAGGTGATTCCAAGAAGACAGGGGCTCGGAGTTGTTCACCTCTGTGGCTCACACTATACTCGGGACAGGACAGGCGCTCAGACAGCCGTCGGGTGAATAAATCAACCAAAAGATGAATGCATGAAGCCTGTGTGCGTGGCCTGGATGTTGCAGAGAGCTTTCTGAGAGCAAGCAGGTTGAGAGCCCCAGGCCTCCAGGAGAGATGTGGGTCTGCAGCCCCGGGTGTGCTGGGTCAACACGAGGGCTGTCTGCCCTGGAACCACCCCTCCCTGCCAGCCAGTTGTAACGGGCATGTTCTGCCAGTGGGCGATGCGGCGGTTCTCCGCGAATGTCCTGTGTCCTCATCGCTCGAAGCCGGTCACAATCCACATGCGCTGAGCAGCGCAGCTTACCGAGTTGGTTCTGTTCTTGCGCCCTCGTGAGCCTCAAGGAGAAGCAGCAGCCGCAGAAAATTTAGGAGGAGTTAACAGAGGTTAAGACCAAGTGAAAGAAATGGCCGCGAAATAGGCATCATTAAGGCTCAGCCTCACTTCGGCACCTCGGGCTCAAGGAATCCGCTGGCCTGGGAGGTCCCGAGGGAAAGGGAGGCTGTACCACCCGTGCACTTGGGGGCCGGGGAGGGCTGTCTTCTGCACTTGCAGTGGGTCATTTGCAAGGGTTTTCTCCTCCTTTCAGGACCTCAGTGGGTGCAGGAGGACTGATCCCCCGGAGCAGAGCGTGTCCGCATGTGTAAGAGGGCCTTTGTGTCCCCTGTAAGAATGTCTTACCATATGCGAAATGAATTAAGAGGAAAAGTCCAAATTAAATAGGGATTACCCTGATCCCCTTTAAGAATTTTCAACTCATATTGGTGCATTTTTTTTTTTCTTTTTTTGGTATGAGAGCACTAAACCAAAACAGGCCTGCCCTCAAGTACTGGGGTCCACATACCCATTAGGCCAGGAATTCATTATGCGAAACAGCCAAATGTCCCCAGACGATGGCTGTCCGCATGCATCCCTGCTTGCTTGCCGAGGCACGTCAGCCCTCACCCACGGGGTCCTTTATTCCTTTCTCACTGTTCCTTTGGCAGCAGGTGACCATGAAGGTACCTGTCGAGGCACAAATACCCACACAAGCATAATCTTCACCTCTGGTAACATCCGAAGCGATTCACGAACGTGTTCACCCCCCACCCGTCTGTGAATATACAAGCAGCCAGAACAATGGATGCGTTTCCTACAGATAATCCTTGGCCCGTTAACAAGCAAGCAGGCTGGCACCCTTCTAAGGTCACGAAGAAAAACTCCTCATTTATGTACATCAAGTTTACAACTCTTCTTTATGGGCATTTCCGTTGTTCTTAATGTGTTAAGAGCCTGTGGAGTGCGATAGATCCCACTGTGGGCTCACTTCTCGGGAATGCTGTCTAAACATTTCCACCGAGTGCTGTGAAACTGACCCCGAGGAGCGGACCAGACCCATCCTGGCGTCCTGGGAGCTGGGTCTCAGCACCCACATGACCCAAAGCACATTTTCTCTAGGGAGGTTTCTCGAATGAATCCAGTCTCTGGCCGGCTTTCCGAGAGCAACGTGCATCATTTCCATGGCCCGCCTTGCGTTTAGTTTCTTGGTTGTCTCCAGCCTTAAGAAAGAACTGCCAGATGAGGAAGGACTTCGGATATTGTAGACCAGGCACTCATTGGGAGGCGGCATCTGGTCTGGACCTTGCAGATTTGAGTGTCAGCCGCTGGAGGAGATTGGGCAAGACGGATGAGGGGACAGACCCAATGGAGGTCAAGAAGCAGGCAAAAGATTGCTGAGAGTAGGGTTTATGGAAGGCAGATGTAGCCAAAAAAAACAAGGTTGAAAAATATGTTGGGCATGCCAATGGGGCACAGAGATACATCAGTCAGATGTGTGTTGGGCCCATGAACTGGCTGGGAAGGCTGGCAGGCTATTGCAATGATCCTGGTAAAAGGGACCGGGGCCTGCAGTAGCCCAGTGAGACTGCAGACATGGGGGAAAATGCAGGTGAGACTGGGATGCTGAGTCAGGCCTGGCAATCACGTAGCTAAGTCACCAATCATACAAATGCTGAGGATGTGCGATTTCCCCTTCCTGATTGCTTTCGGCGCAGAAAGAAGACTTAATTCAAAGACCACCCAAACCTGAAAAAAAAAAAAATCAAGGATATGGGAAGTAGGAAATGCAATTTATATCAAAAACACTGGCCCAAATGAACCAAAGGAAAAGTTCACTTTCCCCTCTCTAGACAGGAGGGGAGAGAAAGGGCAGGGAAGTTTCTTTCTGCCCCCTGGTGGCTTTCGGGAAAATTGAACGGAAAGGGCAGAAAGAAGAGAGGGGACCAGTTTGTCCAACTTGTGTCCAATGTCAACTGAGCAAACAGCACTCCAACCACAGCGAAGGCGTTTCAGGCATCCTGACATCTCAGACCTTCTGCCTGAGGTTGTCGAGCAGAGGTCGGGCCACCGCCCGTGTCGTCTGCTGAGCGTGAGCGGGTGGCTCTGCGCAGCGCCCAGCGGGACAGGGGAGGCGGCCGCTGAGATTCCAACTCCGCTTCCATCGGGCTTCCACTGAGCCGTTGCTAGAACGTGATCTGTGAGCAGAGCGGCTCTGACAATGCTCAGGAAACAGCTCCACTGGCCGCCGTGTCGAATCGCATTGGCCCAGGGGCTGGGCACACAGCTCTGCACATAACAGAATGCACTTTTAATTAGATCAGGGATTTTCGGTTTGGGGTGGGTTTTGTTGTTGTTGTTGTTGTTGATGGTGGTGGTGGTGGTCGTGGTAAAAGCTGCAAATCTATTTCCAACTTTCATCTTTCTAGATCGCCTTTTGTTCCCCGCGAAAGGCAGCATTCCACGGTCCTGCGTAACATCACTCCTTTTCCACTCGAAAAAACGTGCTTTGGATCTCCTGACCTTTCTGATAATGCTCTTCAGCTAACGTGTGGCTCTGTGAAAAGCCACTTCTTAGAGGTAATGCCTCTTCCAGAATTTGCCTTCTGAGTGCAGCGGAATAATGCAGAAGGACCAAGAAAAGCAGGAGCAGTTGGGGGGCTGGCTGAAAACAGTCCAGTCATTACCAGGTCGGCTGTAACTGGATACGGCAGCCTGCTGTGCACAGCAAACAGCACAGCCCACAAAATGCTGCTGGTTTTCCAGATATCCTGTTGTTCAGTTTTGTCTCCAACAAAACAAACAAAAATGCGCATAATTGTACCAGGCCTCAAAACCCATTTTATTCTCCCATTATACCAAGGAAATCCTGAATAGCGGCGCCACTGGAGTGAGGCTCTCCGTGGGTTCCTATGAATAATTGTTTATCCACATTCTGTTAGGCAAAGGCCAGCCAATGGAAAGTGCTCCCCCTCCTAACATTTGAGTGTCCTTTGCGAACGGACATTTACCATGGATTCTAATTCCATCGTCTTGAAGACCTGTTTCAATATGGTGAATTTTGCAGATAACTGTAATTTATCCACCAATAGATTCTTCTTGTTGCCTGAACGGTTTCGAACAGAAATATGTGAATGCATTATACCATTTTTTTCCTGGGTTAGAGGATACTGAATGTACTGTAACTGTTTCCTTGACAATTTTCAGCATTGTCATCACCAAAGTCAACGATGATGGACCCGACACTGTTGGTGCTCAGGGGCTGTTCAGATGTTTGGGGTCCTATGCCTCGGATTAGTGGGGTGTACTCTTTCTTTTTTCTTTAATATTTTGTTAAAACTTGGTGACCTTTCTTTTGGTCCACATCCGCTTTGGGCAAGGAGTCACGGGCCGAAGAGCCATGGACCAGCGAGGCCGCGCGCTCAGCCTTCTACAAGGCAACTGCCCTCGACTCCTACCAGCGGGGCCCCTGCCTGCCCAACTCATCTCTCCTGATGAGGAAGCCGAGGTTCGCCCGCCTTCTGGTCCTTGCCTGAGGCCACACCATTAGTTAAGTGATCCTGGGACTTGAACCCAGTCCAGCTTGAAGGGTCCCCTCCCCCACCCCGTGTTTTGGTTTCTGGTTTTTGGTTTTAACTTATTAAGGTGGATAAAAGGGTCTGTTTGCTAGTGGAATGTGGTCAGAAGGTTGCTTTAGGCCTAGTGTTGCTCACTGCCCGCCCCCCCCCTCCCCTGCAGTCCATCTGCCCTCCTCCAGAGCAGACTCCCAGCACCGCTGTCCACGGAGACCGTGTTGAATGTCAGCGTATATACAGCAAGAGCTGGCCAGGAGCTGATGAGCACCCTTCCATTAATACGTCATTTCCTGTTCTCTTTATTCTTTTACTTTGGAACCAAAACTTTCTTCTCCTTATGCCACGTAGCCCGAGTGGCTTTCCCATGGGTAAGGATGCGCTTTAGTGCCTGGATTCGAGCCCATTTTAGCTTCCAAGAGGCAAGTTTCTTTCTTTCCTTCTTCTTTTTTTTTTTTAACCTTACTTTTGGATACTCCCATTTATGTTCCAGATGGTGAAGTGGCTAGATAAGCAGACTGCCGATAAGCCAGGCCCAAGATTCATCATCACTCACCGATAATGCTGACATATAACAGTTTCCGTATCTTAACAAAGGCAACAAAGGGGTAATAGAAATGAATAATGCGCTCGTTAGAGTAAGCTCAGAGTGTTCTCCAGACTTTTTCCTCTAAACTCGGATCCTTTATTTCTAAACAGCATCTTTGGTGACATTATCAGAAATATTAATTGCCTCAAGCATGAACCACCAGCTGCTGTAGATGCGAAGCTCGTAATTACACACAGTTGGCCACACACTGATGCTTCTCTGGCCTTCTTATAAACAGCGTGGGGAATGGAATTAAGTAAATCACAACGTGGCTCTCAAGAATAGGCAGAAGACCAGGGAGACCAGCGACGGTAATTCTTCATTCCTGCAGATACTGTCCCTCACCCTGTGCAGAGCCCTGGGGCCACTGGCCGACACCAGGGTCTCCTTCAGCCCTCCCCACCGCCAGCTCTGCTCCTGGGTGGCCACACACGGTTTCATGAAGTGAATCCAGACGAATGTCTCCGGGTCTAAATAACACGCCTCTAGCGAAATTCCACGAAGACCCCCTCGTTGAGAACACTGATATGCGGTTTTGGTCAGAAGTAGGCTGTACTAGGAAAAACAACAACAGTAATCAAAATCACCCTGAAAAATGCAACACTAAATTGGGGCGCCTGGGTGGCTCAGTCAGTTAAGCCTCTGACTTATTCTCAGGTCGTGATCTCGCGGTCCGTGAGTTCGAGCCCCATGTCGGGCTCTGTGCTGACAGCTCAGAGCCTGGAGGCTGCTTTGGATTCTGTGTCTCCTTCTCTCTCTGCCCCTCTGCCCTCATGCTCTGTCTCTTTCTCTCTCTCTCTCTCTCTCAAAAATAAATAAACATTAAAAAAATGGAATACTAAAGGAATAAAAAAAAAAATCTTTAAGGCAGACCTGCAAATCGTTTGAATCTGTCCTCTGGTGAGGTAACCACCACCTGAGTATTAAACAGTACAAGAGAAATGTTGCAATGAGGATTTATTTTTCCCATTTCCTTCCTTTTTTTTTTTTTTTTTTTTTTTAAATTTTTTTTTCAACGTTTATTTATTTTTGGGACAGAGAGAGACAGAGCATGAACGGGGGAGGGGCAGAGAGAGAGGGAGACACAGAATCGGAAACAGGCTCCAGGCTCTGAGCCATCAGCCCAGAGCCTGACGCGGGGCTCGAACTCACGGACCGCGAGATCGTGACCTGGCTGAAGTCGGACGCTTAACCGACTGCGCCACCCAGGCGCCCCTCCTTCCTTTTTTTTTTAAAGGTTTACTCATTTTTCAGAGACAGACAGTGTGTGAGCAAGGGAGGGAGGGGCAGAGAGAGGGAGACACAGAATCTGAAGCAGACTCCAGGTTCTGAGCTGACGTGGGGCTCGAACTCACAGACCGTGAGATCCTGACCTGAGTTGAAGTCGGATGCTTGACCGACTGAGCCACCCAGACACCCCTATTTTTCCCATTTTCTTTCGCACACAGGCCACTGCATACTTTTGGGTAGACTTCTTGTGAGAGATGCATTTAAATCCTTTTATTGGCATAGATTCAAAGATTTTTATTGATAAATTTATTTTAAAAATTTCTGCTTAATCAAAATAAACATGTAACTACAACAGTTTGAATTCTCTGAAAGAGAATTCGAGATGCCATCTAAAAATGGAAATAATGAAAGAGCAGGGGTGCCTGGGTGGCTCAGTCGGTTAAGCCTCCGACTTCAGCTCAGGTCATATTCTCACGGTTCGTGAGTTCAAGCCCCGCGTCGGGCTCTGTGCTGACAGGTCAGAGCCTGGAGCCTGCTTCGGATTCTGTGTCTCCCTCTCTCTCTGCCCCTCCCCTGCTCCTGTTCTCTCTCTCAAAATAATTGACATTAAAAAAATTTAAAAAGAAAGAGCAGAAATACTTTAGAAATATTTCTGGATTAATATCTCAGTCATTCAAATTTTTAAACATGATCTCTGCACATAGTTGAACTTTATTTTTTTAATTTAATTTTTTATTTTTTTAAAATTTACATCCAAATCAGTTAGCATATAGTGCAACAATGATTTCAGGAGTAGATTCCTTAATGCCCCTGACCCATGTAGCCCATCCCCCCTCCCACAACCCCTCCCGTAACCCTCAGTTTGTTCTCTGTATTTATGAGTCTCTTCTGTTTTGTCCCCCTCCCTGTTTTTATATTATTTTTGTTTCCCTTCCCTTATGTTCATCTGTTTTGTCTCTTGAAGTCCTCATATGAGTCAAGTCATATGATTTTTGTCTTTCTCTGACTAATTTCACTTAGCAGAATACCCTCCAGTTCCATCCACGTAGTTGCAAATGGCAAGATTTCATTCTTTTTGATTGCTGAGGAATACTCCATTGTATATATGTACCACATCTTCTTTATCCATTCATCCATCGATGGACATTTGGGCTCTTCCATCCTTTGGCTATTGTTGATAGTGCTGCTATAGACATGGGGGTGCATGTGTCCCTTCGAAACAGCACGCCTGTATCCTGTGGACAAATGCCCAGTAGTACAATTGCTGGGTCGCAGGGTAGTTCTCTTTTTAGTTTTTTGAGGAACCTCCATACTGTTTTCCAGAGTGGCTGCACCAGCTTGCGTTCCCACCAGCAGTGCAGAAGAGATCCTCTTTCTCCGCATCCTCGCCAACATCTGTTGTTGCCTGAGTGGTGAACGTGAGCCATTCTGACAGGTGTGAGGTGGTATTTCATTGTGGTTTTGATTTGTATTTCCCTGATGATGAGTGATGTTAAGCATTTCTTCATATGTCGGTTGGCCATCTGGATGTCTTCTTTGGAGAAGTGTCTATTCATGTCTTTTGCCCATTTCTTCACTGGATTATTTGTTTTTTGGGTGTTGAGTTTGATAAGTTCTTTGTAGATTTTGGATACTAACCCTTTATCTGATATGTCATTTGCAAATATCTTCTCCCATTCTGTCAGTTGCCTTTTAGTTTTGCTGATTGTTTCCTTCGCTGCGCAGAAGTTTTTATTTTGATGAGGCCCCAGTAGTTCATTTTTGCTTTTGTTTCCATTGCCTCCGGAGACTTGTTGAGTAAGAAGTTGCTGCGGGCAAGGTCAAAGACGTTTTTGCCCGCTTTCTCCTCGAGGATTTTGATAGCTTCCTGTCTTTCATCCATTTTGAGTTTATTTTTGCGTCTGGTGTAAGAAAGCGGTCCAGGTTCATTCTTCTGCATGTCGCTGTCCAGTTTTCCCAGCACCACTTGCTGAAGAGACTGTCCTTATTCCATTGGGATATTCTTTCCTGCTTTGTCAAAGATTAGTTGGTCATACGTTTGGGGGTCCCTTTCTGGGTTCTCTATTCTGTTCCATTGATAGAAGTGTCTATTCTTGTGCCACATGGTTGAACTTTAAATCACAACGACATGGCAGTTATCGTAGGAAAGATACTGGGGCAGCCTCCTGGTAAGGAGATACTGCAAATTCATACATTATGTGTAGCTGTACTTTAGTCAAAGATGGAACTAGATTGCACGATGTAAATTATAATGAGAGACCAGAAAGTGTCAAAATAAGTTGCCCTAAATGTTTGTTCTGCTGTGTTAGTTCCACGGTGTTTTGCTATGTAGAAACGTAAAATAGGTATCATCAAGCCATGACATTTTCATTTTGTAAGATGGCCTTTCTGCAGCACTGTCCAGGTGCACTTGCAACAGCAGAATGCTTCTGTATCTGCCCTGTCCAGTGTGGCAGGCTCTGGTGGGTTGAACGGTGTGCCCCACAGGGGCACCTGGCTGGCTCAGTAGGTAGAGCATGTGACTCTTGATCTCGGGGTCAGGAGTCCAAGCCCCATGTTGGGCATGGTGTCTCCTTAAAAAAAAAAAAAAAAAAGAATTGTGTCCCCTCACCCAAAACAGTATGTTGGAAGTCCTAACCCTAGGTGACTGTGAATATGACCTTATTTGGAATTAGGGTCTTTGCCGATGTGTGAAGATAAAGTCATGCTAGATTGGGGTGGGCCCTAAACTCAATATGACTGGTGTCCTTACGAGAAGATGACCTAGAGAAATGTGCAGACAGGAGACGGCCTTGGGAACCCGGAGGAAATGGGAGTAAAGCAGCTGCCAGCCAAGGGACGGCAAGCGTTCCTGGTAATCACCAGCAGTTGGAAGGTATCAGGAAAGGTTCTCCCTGGATCCATCAGAGCGAGCATGGCCCTGCCTGTACCTTGATTTTGGACGTCCAGCCCCCAGAACGGTTACAGAACAAATACGTGTTGTTTTCAGGCACCCAGGTTGTGGTAAGCTGTTAGGGCAGCCCCTGGACCACACATGGCTAGCCACCGAGCCCCTGCAACGTAGCTAGTGAGGCTGAGGAACTGAATTTAAAAAAAATTTTTTTTTTGTAATGTTTTTATTTATTTTTGAGACAGAGAGAGACAGAGCATGAACGGGGGAGGGTCAGAGAGAGAGGGAGACACAGAATCGGAAGCAGGCTCCAGGCTCTGAGCCATCAGCCCAGAGCCCAACGCGGGGCTCGAACTCACGGACCGCAAGATCGTGACCTGGCTGAAGTCGGACGCTTAACCGACTGCGCCACCCAGGCGCCCCAAGGAACTGAATTTTAATTAAAACTTTTTTTTAATGTTTATTTTTGGCAGGGACGGGGGTTGGTGAGGAGGGGCAGAGAGTGAGGGAGACACAGAATCCGAAGCAGGCTCCAGCCTGTGAGCTGTCAGCACAGAGCCCGACGCGGGGCTCGAACTCCCGGACCGCGAGATCACGACCTGAGCCGAAGTCAGGCAGGCACTTAACCGACGGAGCCACCCAGGCACCCCTGAATTTTAATTTTAATTAAGTAAGTGGACATATGCAGCTATTGCGGACAGAAAAGCTCTATCAGTTTGTAGGACTCCTACAATAGTCTTACAAATCTAAACCCTTTCACGGCTGACCCTTGAACAAGACGGGCTTAGGGGCACCAACCGCCTGTGAGTCAAACATCTGCAGATAACTTTGACTTCCCCCAAACTTACCTTCTAACAGCCTACTGTTGACCAGAGGCTTACCAATAACATAAACCGTCAATTAACACATATTTTCCATGTTATACGTATTATATATTGTATTCCGACAATAAACTCTCTTAGAGAAAACAAAATGTCATTAAGAAATCCAAGGAAGATACATTTATAGTACTGTACTGTATTTATTGAAAAAATCTGCATGTAAGTGGACGCATGTACCATTCAAAGCCATGCTGGTCAAGAGTCAGATGTATTGATTCTTGGAATTAGAATAAATCACACTGTTACTAGTGAGCTTTAATCAAGCGCACGCTCTCTTTCACTGTATATGTATGTACATATAATCTCTGCTTTAATGGTCAATAAAATAGCATCAGCAACAGCTTCTAATTCCAGTCTGGCCACCTCTGAACATTTTTAAATGTGCTTGAAAAGTGTTGGGAACCGTCCACATACAACTGAGCGAAGATCCTTGAGCTCTGAATTCACAAATCGAAATGCTTTTTATTTCATGATCCAAAAGCTCCATTAGTCAAGAGATGCTATTCAGACCCTCTGAATACTGAATTAACAAAGTGTGATGAATGGGACTTCATGAAGTATTCATGAGTCCTCATCTAACGTTAATTAAATAAAATTTTATAAAAGGCCAATGTTCAATGATTTCAAAACCCTGGCCCAGACTGACAAAAGCATGAAAAATGCAGGGTCAGGAGAAAATATGATCCAAAATCACATAGTCGGACTGTGCGAGCTGGGAGCACAGCATTTGTACCTTCTTGGTATAATGGCTTTAGCTTGCAGCATATAAATAATTTTAGAAACCACTTTTTGTCTATTGGCTCTAATCAAACCGTAATGATCAGAGAAACAAAGCTATTTGCGCGGGTCACTCCTGGTCTGCTTTATGCATGCTAGACGTGGGAAGGAAAGGGTGTCTTTCTCTCCTCCTCCGAGGTGGCTGAAACATTGATTTTTGAATTCCAAATTAGAGAGTGATTATTAAAAATCACAAATGCCACGTAACATTAAAACTTGCTGTGCACTACTAGCTATTTATCTGAGGGATACAGGTGTGTTTCATAGGGGCACATGCACCCCAATATTTATAGCAGGACTATCGACAATAGCCAAAGGATGGAAAGAGTCCAAATGTCCATCGATGGAGGAATGGATAAAGACGAGGTGGTATATAGATATATAGATATAGATACAGATATAGATGTAGATATAGACAGATATAATGGAGTATTACTCAACAATCAAAAAGCATGAAATCTTGCCATCTGCAACTACGTGGATGGAACTGGAGGGTATTATTCTGCTAAGTGAAATTAGTCAGAGAAAGGCAAAAATCACAGGACTTCACTCATATGAGGACTTTAAGAGACAAGACAGATGAACACAAGGGAAGGGAAGCGAAAATAATGTAAAAACAGGGAGGGGGATAAAACATAAAAGACTCTTAAATGCAGAGAAGAAACTGAGGGTTGCTGGCGGGGTGATGGGTGGCGGGATGGGCTAAATGGGCAAGGGGGCATTAAGGAGGACACTTGCTGGGATGAGCACTGGGTGTTATATGGAGGGGATGAGTCACTGGAATCTACTCCTGAAATCATTATAGCACTCTATGCTAACTAACTTGGATGTAAATTTAAAAAGAAAGAAAGAAAGAAAGAGGCCTAGAGGGATATGTTGTTTAAAGGAAATAATAGTGAATTACTTTATAATATAAATTATTACCCCTTCAAAAAACTAAATCTCAATGGAAGTAAAGAAAAAAAGGTCATTATTTTTCTCATATTAAATTGCCCATTTTCTGAAAAAAAAAAAAGGTTTACTGTGCATTTATGCACATCTACACTGCACACAGAAAATTGCACATTTTCTAAAAAAGAAAAATTAAAAAAAAGAAAAACGATTTCATTTTGTTTTCTAAGAGCGCACCCCTGTGGAACTGTTTCTTCACACCGCAGGTGATGTGATGAGGAAACCAATGGGTATAAATCTGCAAGCTATTTTGAAGCTCTGAAAGAATAAGAATTTGGCATGCAAACTATATTTAGCAACTTTAATTCTTGGTCTAATTGAAGCCGTCAATAGGAAACTATTTCCTGGACGGGGCTGGACTGAGGATACTGCCCGTGACAACCAACTGGACATAAACATACGATCGTACTGAGAATTCAATCTTAAGAAGCCAACATCTAAAAAGCTTAGCTAAATTAGCAACTGCCCACCCTCTCCACATACTAATTTTAAGGACCTCTGTTGTCTAAAGAATCAATGAATCAGAAACTTGTTTTAAATAACCTCAAGATTTTAAGACATTTTCTAACTAGAAATTTTAGAGATGTGTGGACTGTAAAAATGGTATAATCTCCCAGAAAATATTTAGTTGAGAGATAACGAGAGAAAGGGACACTAAGTTTTATAAAAGCTACACATTTCTTGGGGCACCTGGGTGGCTCAGTCGGTTGAGTGTCTGACTCTTGATTTCGGCTCAGGTCGGGATCCCAGTGATTCCACGACCCACATCAGGTTCCGCGCTGAGTGTGGAGACTGCTTAAGATTCTCTCTTTCCCCCTCTGCCCCTCTCCCTTGCTCATGTGTGCTCTCTCTCCAAAAAAAAAAAAAAAAAAAAAAAAAAAAAGGTGCATATTTCCTGAACCTTCGAGTTAGGAGAAAACCCCTGCTGTCCAGGGAAAGGCATAGGGGCTGGGAAAAATGAGGAGTAAGAACCATGTGACCGAATATTACAAGCAACTGATGAAAGACACTAATGTCGGTCAGTTACAACTCCGAGTGCTCATAAGGAGGGGCTGACGTCTTAAGACTCCTTTCTCAAAAGGTACTAGACACAGCAGAATATTATCGAACAGCCATTAAAATGATTATATTCTCCCTCATTTAGTTTCATGTTCACAGATTAAGATGTTCAAATATATTAAATAGACGAAAAAAATTATAAAACCCTATACATGACATGATTCCATTTTTATTTAAAAATAAAAACACACACATACATGTAGACCGAACAAACTATGAACGGGTACACACATCAAAGTGTTAACCGTAGTGGTGGTGCTTGCTGATAGGATGCTAAGTGATTTTGTATCTTCTTTTGTGTACTTTTCTACACGGCCTAAGTGCTCCCTGGTGAACACCGTCCACTTCAGGTAAGAAAAACAACAACGCAAATTTCCATTCTGGAAAAAAAAAAAATGTCAGTGGGAATTCTAACCAATATTTAAATCCCTTGGAAAATCGTACACCTACTAGGGTCCTCTTTACTGTAAAAAGACAAAACATTTGTAAACATATTTCATAAATATACTGTGTACTATTATGAACCATTAAAGCGTACTTTGTTTTATGAGATATTAATGAAAACTTCTCTGTAAACTAAGCTTTTTAAGACAAATTATATTTGAGTTTGCTACTTAAATCCCACTTCTTTTTTTTTTTTTTTTTTTTAATTTTTTTTTTTTTCAACGTTTATTTTATTTTTGGGACAGAGAGAGACAGAGCATGAACGGGGGAGGGGCAGAGAGAGAGGGAGACACAGAATCGGAAACAGGCTCCAGGCTCTGAGCCATCAGCCCAGAGCCCGACGCGGGGCTCGAACTCACGGGCCGCGAGATCGTGACCTGGCTGAAGTCGGACGCTTAACCGACTGCGCCACCCAGGCGCCCCTTAAATCCCACTTCTAATCCCTTTGGGTAAGAGAATGTCTATTCCCTAATTTATCTTGTGAAACCCAGATGTTTTGCTTAAAGTGAGATTTATTTTATTTTTATTTATTCCTAAGAAAGGAATCCATCATGCTTTGATTTAGGTAACCAAATGATCTAGAATTCCAGTTACTGTAAATTAGATATTACGATTCATACAGCCAGCGTTTTATCTCTGTTTTCTGAATATTCACTACAGGTAAAATGTATTAAAAAATTTAAGAGTATGGAAACATAGGTCTTTTAAGTACTGACCAGCACGAGCCACTGCGGATAGAAACAGCTTTATTTTTTTCCACTTAAGCTTTATCAAATGGACTATTCAAAAAGCATACACAAGAGCAAAAAAAAAAAAAATATATATATATATCACATGCAATCAAACTTGTTTTGCTTTACAGTCACTGGTTTTCTTTTGGAAAAGAATACACATTTGAATAACTTCTAATTCAAACATTTCCCATATGTTTCCATTTTATTTCCTTCTTTAAAGTTAGCAACAAACAACACATTCTAGATAACTGGTCATCACATTCTTTCTCATTTTTATTCATACTGAAATAGTATAAAGACTATAAAATCAGACCATATACTGTTCAGAAATCTGAAAAGCTTCATTTACAGAATAGATTCCAATGTGTTAAGAAACCACACACAAGTGCTATTTTGCAAAATGGATAAAAAATAGGATAAGTTGTCTGAAAGCAAAGATAAACAGTAATAATTTCTTCTCTAAATAATTTTAATCAAATGCATAATATATTCATTTGGTAACAGCCTCTATCTTTCATAGAATATAAAAAAAGTGCTCAGATTACATTTAAAAAAATAACAAAAATCTCACAGAACTGAAAGAATTTAAATAAAGATGGTAGCATGGGGACATCTCGATTTCATTTCTGCTCCCAAGACAAGGAGGCAGCAGATGTGAATTTACCTGAATCCAGAAAGGGCCTACGCCTACACCTCTGAGACTAAACGTGCAGCTGCCAGCCTTGAAAAGATAAAGATAGAAACTGTCTTTGAAAGGTTCTCGAGTGTCCTTCTTTGGATGAAAGCCATTAACATAAAACCAGATTTCTCAGCTAGACTGCATGTCGACTGACAAAGCTGGGTCGCTCTCCTTGTTGTCCTTGTCTAGCACTCTTAATACTCACTCAGCTAGGGCTCAAAAGAACAAACAATTAACTCAACAGGATCAATACACTATCTATTCCCAGAACAGCACATGAACGCAGCAAGTGAGCAGAAGAATCTTTGCGCCCAGCTCTGGCAGTTCACTGCGGCCGACCTTGAACGTCCCCCTCAGGGGCAGCACCATGGTTCCCCGACAGGGGTGACTGATCGCTTTCCTCTAAAGGAACCTTAACTGAATTCTGCAGGAGGAAACCACGCTTGTGGCAAGATGTAAGAGTCCAGTTTTCTCTTCATGGGATACTCAAGAGTTGTGATCGTCAACAGTGCCCGTCTACCCGCCAATCGCTAAGATGTGATGCAGCACCTAACGACGCGGACATTCCAAGGCCAAGGGTACTATGGACCAAGCCTACCCTGCTGGCTTTACTGGTACTGAGATTACTCACAACACCTCTGAAATCCTATTCTGAAACTTCTTTCAAAATTCAGGTATGTCCACAAAACAGCATGTGGAGCATAATTCTATTTATGTTGAAATTATACATGCATGCGTGTGGATATACAGAACAATTCTCTCTTTCTCTGGTATGGTAGAATTTCAAATTATTTTTACATTCTAATTTATAGTTTTATTAATGTTTTAATTGCTTACAGTGAGTACCATTTTGTCATCAGAAAACAACTAAGCTATCTTCATTTTATTACTATTTTCTAATGTTCATTTTTTTTTTTGAGAGAGAGAGGGACAGAGCCTGAGCAGGGGAGGAGCAGAGAGAGAGGGAGACACAGAATCCCAAGCAGGCTCCAGGGTCTGAGCTGTCAGCACAGAGCCTGACGTGAGGCTCGAACTCACGGACCGTGAGATCATGACCTGAACCGAAGTCAAGACAAGACGGTTAACCGACTGAGCCACCCAGGCGCCCCAAGCTGTCTTCATTTTAGAGGGAAAAAGAAAAAAAAGTTCTATAGACTCTGAAGGCAGTTCCAAATACGAGTCTATCAAATACTCTTGGGAGGCTTATTTTGCAGAACAAAATTCCAGAAGAATGCTAAACCCACGCTATCAGAAAAAATGGCTTTCCTCGTTACCCTATCTTCAGTTAGCCAGGTACCTGCCCATGGCAGGTGTTAACACAGACACACAGACACACACACACACACACACACACACACACACACACACACACACACACCCTATCTGAATGAATAAATACACAGTTTATTTAGATGCTGAATTTCTAGACATGTGATTTTTAAAATCATTGTTTTAGGATCTTTCCCTTAGCTAACTGAAATTATTTCCTAATGTTTTATCTAAAATCAGTGCGTTTAGGAGAAAAGTTTAAAATCAGTAGTGGGTTTCCAAGTACTAACTTTTATAATACGGGCATTTTTTTTTTTAAAAAGATCAACAGAAAAGAGGCAAAATGGGGTATGAAATGAACTAGTGGCCGAGCAGCTGGATGCAGAAGACGGGGAGGAGCTGATACAGAGCACAAGAAACCAACTGCTCTGTGGCTCATGGTCTCCAACACAACTCCGTTCTAGCTACAAACTGAGATGTGCGAGTCTCCTCTTCCTTCCCGGCACAGTGCCTGTCACCTTGACGGTGGTGGACGAGGGACACTGGCTGACTGGGTGAGGGGCCAAACAAAAGAAAGTGAGAGGGGAAAAAAGAAGCCGGCCTCTGCCTCAAATTCCTGAGTGCAGCACCTGCTCCGTGACTCGCAAACCAGAGGGCAAGGCACGGATTGTTCACCTCTTGCCCCGGAACAGAGGTCAGAATGATTCCTGTGCTTCGTTACATGTGACTTGTAGTGCAGCTAGTAGTCCGATATTAACTAATTTTTAATCAGCAACCAAAGACAAGTGTCCTGAGTTCGAAGGAATGAAAAATTTAGTGTATGTTTACTTCTGGTGGGTCTTATTAGGCCAAGGCAGGAGCCAATATTTTACAAAAACAAAATGAAAAAACCGAAACAAACACAAAGAAAACTCCACTTCTTAGATTTTTAGAAATACGGCAAATCATCTACACAACTAGGGTAACCATATATTTTGCTGTCCAAACTGGGATACTCTTGTAGTAATCGTTCTAGGAAAAACTAATCCCGTCAAGACAACAGACACGATGAGGACTGTCCTGGGTAAATGAATATCTGATGTTCACATGACATCCTTTCTTCAATGTTTATATTCTTTTGAGTTTTCTATTAACTACATAACATTCAGCAGTAATTTAATACTGAACACTGAATAACAACACAGTCTCGTTCTCCTGAGAAGACGTATTCTAAGTGGGGAGACAGACCCCCTCACTGTCCTCCCCACACGTAAGGTTTTGTAGCGTAAACTAATGTGTTGAATGGATCTGAGAAGTCTGTTGTAATTTCTTTGACAAAAAAAAAAGCACAACAGTGATTTAAATTAGTTAAGATCCACTTACTAATTTTACTTTCCAAAATAGTAACATGAGAAGTTTATACTGTATCTTGCTCATAAAACAAACTGCCAAAATGATAAGCCCCAATTATGAGGCTAGGTCACGACGTATTTTTAAAATCTTTGTATTAACCAGGAGATTCTCACAAATACATTGCCACAAAATATTTTAGAAAAGCCATATAATAGTCAAAATAAAAAAGTCTAATCTGTGGGCGGGTCCGGAACGTCCCCGGAGGGAGGGGCATGTACCGTGCGGCGCGCGTCACGGGCACAGGGTGGGTGCCCGGGCGGGAGCGGGAGCGGGGGCGGCGCGGGTTCAGTTCCGGAACAGCAGCATCCGCTCGGAGCACGTCTGCCCCACCAGCCTCGCGTACTGCAGCACAGCGGCCTCCTCGCCCGGGTCTTTCTGCTGTTTCTTGTAAACGCCGTAAGGCATTATGGCTTTCTTGTGGAACACCTGCAAACGGTCAGGGTCTTTACTGCGACCTTCATCCACTGCAGTAAGAAAGAAAATATTCATTAAGAAAGTCTCATGTCCAGCTACTTCTCATTTCTGAATTTAAAAATGTTTAATTTCTGGGGCGCCTGGGAGGCTCGGTCGGTTAAGCGTCCGACTTCAGCTCAGGTCATGATCTCGCAGTTCGTGGGTTCGAGCCCCGCGTCGGGCTCGTGCTGGAAGCTCAGAGCCTGGAGCCTGCTTCGGATTCTGCATCTCCCTCTCTCTGCCCCTCCCCTGCTCACGCTCTGTCTCTCTCTCAAAATATTAAAAACAAATGTTTAATTTGAGTAATAATTATGTGTTAAGATGTTCTCGAGCCGTGTATGTTTAAACGAGGGTGTGCGGCATGAACATTAAGATGAACCTGAGTATGTTAATAAATAAATGCCCTGACAAAAGGTGATAAATTCCCTCCCCTAAGAAAGCTGGAACATCCGGAAGAGAATTGCATGCAATTAAACAACCGGCCTTGAACACATTCCTTTCTCCTAACGGGAAAGTTTACAACTCTCTAGCATCTTTCCCGGGTCTGAACTGAAGGGACCTTGCCTGTCCCCAAGCCGAAGTACTGAGGTTCTCATCACTGCAACAAAGCTTTCTGCAACCCAGCGGCTTGGCTGACTCGAGCCGAGCACGTCAGCGCACTGGGCAGGCAGGGTCCGGGGGCAGCGGGCAGATTCTTCCGGCTTTCGTGGAGGATGCGGCAGGGATGGCCGGTGGCTGCTGCTCTCGCTTCTCCTCTTTTCTCACAGAAACAAATCCCTGGTTTCTGCAGGACACAATGGTCGCCTGGAGGAAAGCCTGATTCCCAGCTGCTCCTGCTGTCGGGTGTGGCCTCGTGACCAAGCTCTGGCCAGCAGGATA
This sequence comes from Leopardus geoffroyi, assembly GCF_018350155.1. NCBI lineage: Eukaryota > Metazoa > Chordata > Mammalia > Carnivora > Felidae > Leopardus > Leopardus geoffroyi. Next base: position 78,290,341 of record NC_059334.1, read on the forward strand.
CGAGCAGGAGTGTCTTGTGGCAGTTTCTAGGAATCCTTTATTTTTTTTTTAATTTTTTTTTTTCAACATTTATTTTTGGGACAGAGAGAGACAGAGCATGAACGGGGGAGGGGCAGAGAGAGAGGGAGACACAGAATCGGAAACAGGCTCCAGGCTCTGAGCCATCAGCCCAGAGCCCGACGCGGGGCTCGAACTCACGGGCCGCGAGATCGTGACCTGGCTGAAGTCGGACGCTTAACCGACTGCGCCACCCAGGCGCCCCACTAGGAATCCTTTAAAAGAACAGCTGGTCTTGGGCCCTCTCCCGCTTTTATTTTTCAACCCTTCCTTCACTGTGCTGCCTGCTTCATGAACGTCATGGCAGGGCTGCCCACCTTTCTCCTCCTGAGCTCGAGACTATGAGATTTCTCTTAGGTCAACAAAAACTAACGCAAGAAGGAACTCAGGTACCAGAGGACTCCGTGGGCTAAAGCTACCAGGGCAGCCCTGGACTGCCGATGTAAAGAATTTCATAGAAAAAAAGAAACTCCCTTGTTTCAGCCAATTTACTCTAGGTCTCAATTAATGGCAGCTGCTCCTAATTCCAGCAGATACAGGGACCACCCCGACGGTATGTCCTTCAGTGTATAATGTCTTTTATCAGGGACTTGGCCAGGCCACTTCCAAGAACCATCCTCCAGCTGCGGTTCTCAATCCTGAGTACATACTGGGTCTCTGACTGCCTGTACGTCTCACCGATAGTTAATATCGGGCTGAATGATAAAGCACCAGAGAAATCTTGTGAAAGTGGTTTTACGAGTAGAAAGTTGAAGAAGACATTTATGATATAATACTCCCTGCATATCCCCCTCTCCCTTGAGCACCAGGCATATAACCACCAACTCCTCTTACCCACAGGTCCTGTCCCTATGCTATAATAAAAGCACATTTTGGCACTGAAAACATCTCAAAAATTCTTTCTTGACCGTTCATTCGTGGCCCTACGTAATGTCTATGTTTATAAAATGATGTGTAACCATTTAAACATTTACCCTAAAATATTTTAGGACAAACACACTTTTAACATTCAAACTAATGGAACATTCTAGCAAATAAAAATGTAAAATCTGATATGCCATCATCTTATTTTATCTAGAACGAATGCCACTCTTTTATTCTTTGCTAATATGACACAAAAAAATAGAAAATTAGGAAAATCCACACCATGCAGAATTTATATTAACTATTTTTTAATGTTTATTTTTTTGAAGAGATGGAGAGACAGAGCGTGAGTGGGGAAGGGGCATAGAGAGAGAGGGAGATACAGAATCCGAAGCAGGCTTCAGGCTCTGAGCGGTCAGCACAGAGCCCGACGTGGGGCTTGAACCCACGTATCACAAGATCATGACCTGAGCCGAAGTCAGACACTCAACCAGCTGAGTCGTTGGCTCAGTAAATGGAATGCAGAGCCACAAGGCGTCGGTAAGAGAAACAAAGGGAAAGATATTTTTATAAATTTTTAAAAACCTGATATTTCAGTAACTTGAACTAACTCAATGAATTCTCTGGGAATTAGTCATCAAAATTACCAAACATTCAATAAGCACATTAATTTTTAAATTAATCTTTTTTTAATCATAAAAGTTATGCAAATTGCACTGCTAGGTATTTACCCAGAGAATACAAAAATACAGATTCAAAGGGGGTACATGCACCCCGATATTAACAGCAGCATTATCTACAGTAGCCAAATTATGGAAAGAGCCCAAATGTCCATCCACTGATAAAGGAATTGTGTATGTGTATATATGTCTATATATTAGAATATTACTCAGCTATCAAAAAGAATGACATCTTGGGGCGCCTGGGTGGCGCAGTCGGTTAAGCGTCCGACTTCAGCCAGGTCATGATCTCGCGGTCCGTGAGTTCGAGCCCCGCATCGGGCTCTGGGCTGATGGCTCAGAGCCTGGAGCCTGTTTCCGATTCTGTGTCTCCCTCTCTCTCTGCCCCTCCCCCGTTCATGCTCTGTCTCTCTCTGTCCCAAAAATAAATAAACGTTGAAAAAAAAAAAATTAAAAAAAAAAAAAAAAAAAAAAAAAAAGAATGACATCTTGCCATTTGCCACAACATGGATAGAGCTAAAGTGTATTATGCTAAGTGAAATAAGTCAGAGAAAGACAAATACCATATGATTTCAACTCACATGTGGAATTTCAGAAGTAAAACAGATGAACACAGGAGAAGGGAAAAAAAAAAAAGAGGGAGGCAAACCATAAAAGACTCTTAACAATAGAGAACCGAGGGTTGCAAGGTGGGTGGGGGGATGGGCATTAAGGAGGGTACTTGTGATGAGTACTGGGTGTTATATGTAACTGATAAATCACTAAATTCTACTCCTGAAACTAATTATTACAGTATACGTTAACTAGAATTCAAGCAAAAACTTTAAAGAAAGTAACGCTTGTAAAAACTCAAATAATCCAGAAATAAAAAAACTGAACGATGTCAGCACATGGAACCCTTTCTCCCCCACCCCTCTTTTCCTCAGCAAACTTCCACCCACGTTATCAGTGTTCAACAAGTTCAGAGGATACATTTAAATATTAGGAGTTTCGGATCACATTCTATCCATACCTTAAATTAAGGCCAGAAAATCAAGTCAATCACCCTTTCAGTGGATGTACTCTATTAAACTTCAGAAACCGCCGATTATCCTTATAGCGAAAATATGATGCGCTTTTCTCGGCTTAACGATCTGCAGTGTTACTGTCACTAGTTGCATCTGCAATGAAGGTTAATTCTGATTCGCGGCACATTTTATATTGTTAGTATTAAAACCAATTTAAAACCTAAACAAGAAATATTCTGCCAGATTCTTCCATCCAAGTACTAACCAGGCCCGACCCTGCTTAGCTTCCGAGATCAGACGAGATCGGGCGCGTTCAGGGTGGTATGGCCGTAGACACTGCCAGATTCTTAAGACACCAAAAATATTGATTTATTTACTGAAGTAAAACACAACAACAACAACAACAAAAGCATTCCCGCGCCCTCACAAAACGCTTTGTGATCATCCTGAATCGCTCGCCTGGTAAGTGTCATCGGTGCTGGTAGACAAAACCCCACACAGCTAAATCCACATGGCACAACAGGCCTCTTCTTTTTTTTTTTTTTTTTTTTTCAACGTTTATTTATTTTGGGACAGAGAGAGACAGAGCATGAACGGGGGAGGGGCAGAGAGAGAGGGAGACACAGAATCGGAAACAGGCTCCAGGCTCTGAGCCATCAGCCCAGAGCCCGACGCGGGGCTCGAACTCCCGGACCGCGAGATCGTGACCTGGCTGAAGTCGGACGCTTAACCGACTGCGCCACCCAGGCGCCCCAACAACAGGCCTCTTCTTGAGCTGCGCCACCCAGGCGCCCCAACAACAGGCCTCTTCTTGAGGGGACTCGAAATTGACTAGAAAAATCAGCCACTCTGAGATGAAAGACCATCTGCCATCTCATCCAAGGGACACTGCCAGCTTACTGACAAGTCTTAGAAAGGTGTGCCAACAAGCACCTCTTGCACCCTTTCTTTCTCTAATGTATCACAGTTTTGTAAGATAAAAACCAAAGGCAATCCCGCAAACTCTCTGAGTTGAGCATCTGATCACTGGCAGTACAAATATGCTGTTAAATCTATGATGTTTTAATCTTCAAGGGAAACTCGTCACGATGGGCAACGACTGCTTGATTTTCCCCAGCTCTTTATTCGCAAGAGATGAACTGCGCATCACAGGCGCTTTCCGACAAAAAGAATCTAGAGCTCACGGCTTTACTCCTTCTTATGGGGATTTACCTCATTCGTTATTCTCCTAACGTCTAGGCTTCCCAGAAAACGATGAAATGGTCTATTTTCTTACCTCCATTATTTATTGGTAGAGCATTATTTCATAAACATGAAAACAAATTACATGCTTGACAGTTTCTCAGGACGATGGCCGTGCAGACGGCAAATGGGGCAACGCGAATGAAGCTGAAGTTGAATGAAACTATGATGCAACAGGAAGAATGTGGAATTGTGAAGAAGGCATGCAAGACCCCAACTCTGAAACCAAACTCAACTATGGAAAGTTCACTATCAAGTATGATTTAGAATATCTTCATGTGACAAGAGGTATTAACAAACGTTTCGATCACTATGGGGAAGGGGGAGAATCGGTGAAAGGCAGATTTCAGCGCGGGCGGCAAAGGGCCAGGCAAGGGAATGCGTGGCACGTGTGACAGAAATGAACACTACTCGGCAGCTACTTGGTCAAGTTCACTTGGTGGGAGGCTCAAAAAATTGCTCTGGGAATCCAAAAGCAGTCGGGGAGAATTACACACTTTCATAATCTATAAGGAATAATGTTGCTAGTCATTTCTCTTGGAATATTCTTTTGGACAAAATGAAAACAAATCTAAATTTAGCTTATGTAAAATACCATGGAATAGTAGCTTTGTTGACATATAATTCTCCTACAATTCATCCATTGAAAGCGTATGATTCAATGGTCTTTAGTGTATTCACAGACTTGTGCAGCCATCAAAACAAGCAATTTTAGAGCATTTTCAGCATCCCAGAAAGTAACCCTACACCTACTAACAGTCGCTCCCCACCCCTCCTCAACTTCCCTAGCCCCAGGCAATACCAGTCTATTTTCAGTCTCCACATGCAATCTTTTGTGACTTCTTCTTTCACTTGGCACAGCTCGCCCACGCTGCAGCATATAATTGCACTTCGTTCCTTTTTATTGCCAAATAATATGCCATTGTATGGACACACTGCCTTTTACTTATCCAGTTGATGGGCACGTGGGTTACTTATACTTTTAAACTATCATGACTAATGTTATGAACATTCAGGTCAAAGTTTTTGTGTGCTTTCACTTCTCTTAGATATATACCAAGGGCTGAAACTGCTGGGTCAGAGGAAAACTCTACATTGAACCTACTGAAGAAAGGCTAGACTGTTGTCCAAAGTGGCTGCACCATTTTCTATTCTATCAGCAGTGTATAAAGGTTCCAATTTCTTCACATCCTCATCAACACTGACATTACAGCCATCCCTAGTGTGAATGAAGTAATATCTTACCATGGTTTTGGTTTGCATTTCCCTGATGGCTAATGATGTTGAGTTTCTTTTTATGTGCTTGTTGGCCATTCACGGATCTTCTTTAGAGGAATGTACATTCATGTCATTTGCCCATTTTTAAACTGAGCTTTTTATGGAGTTCTAAGAGTTGTTTGTATATTCCGGATACTAGATCCTTACCAGATATATGATCTATGAAAACATCCTTCCATTCTATGGACTCTGTACTTTGTTGATGTGTCTCTTGGAAGTATAAAAGTTTTAAAATTTTGATGAAGCCTAATTTATTCATTTTTTTTTCCTTTTGTTACTTGTGCTTTTGGTGTGATATTTAAGAAATCACTGCCTAATCCAAGGTTAGGAAAATTTACTCCTATTTTTTTGTAAGAGTTTTATGGTTTAGCTCTTACATTTTGGTACAATCCATTTTGAGTTAATTTTTGCATATACTATGAAATAGGGAACAAATTTCATTCTTTTGTATGTGGTTATCCAGTTCACCCAGGACCATTTGTTGAAAAGATTCTTTTTCTCTCACTGAAATGTCTTGGTATCATTTCTGGAAATCAGCTGATCATAAATATGAGAGCTAACTCCTGGACTCTCAATTCTAGTCCACGGATAGATAGGTCTGTGTGTCACAACCACACAATTTTAACCTTATTCTTCTTTTTCATGACCGTTTTGGTTATTCTGGATTCCTTTAATTTTCACATGAATTTTGGAATCACCTGTCAATTTATGCACAGAAGCCAGCTGTTATTTTTTAAATTTACTTTTGGGAGAGTGCAAGCAGGGGAGGGGCAGACAGAGGGGGACAGAGGATCCAAAGTGGGCTCTGGGCTGACAGGCTGACAGCAGCCAGCCCGACGTGGGGCTAGAAGTCATGAACCGAAAGATTATGACCTGAGCCGAAGTCGGACACTCAACCAAGTGAGCCCTACCAGCTGTCATTTTAATTGGGATTGCATTTAGTCTGTAGATCAGTTTGAGGAGTACTGCCATCTTCCCAATATTAAGTCGTCCAATCCATAAACATTGGATGTTTTTCCATTTACTTAGGTCTTTTGTAATTTCTTTCAATATTTTGTATTTTTCAGATTATAAGTTTTATACTTCTCTGTTAAATTTATTCCTAACAGTAATTCTATCTTTTTACCCCTTTTGAGGCAGGGGGTGGGGGGGTGGGGGGGAAGGGGCAGAGAGAGAAGGAGACACAGAATCTGAAGCAGGATCCAAGTTCTGAGCTGTCAGCACAGAGCCTGACATGGGGCTTGAACTCACAGACCACGAGATCATGGCCTGAGCCGAAGTCAGACACTTAACCAACTGAGCCACCCAGGTGCCCCAGAAAATCATCATTTGGCAACCATCTCAGTAATAAATGATTCAAGCAAGAATCATCATTAATGGATATAAAAACTGGTAGATAGAAGTTTGATAAAATAGGATATTTACAATGTCTCAAAGTATCTCCTTATAAAATATTAATTTCTTATTAACATATACAAAATGCTAATTTTACAGTGGAGACACTTGACATTATTTTACCAAGTGATATAAATTCAAGTCCCCAGCAGTGAGATGGATTGACAGTGCGATTGACTCCTCGGATGATGCAGTGAGAACGCAGCATCAGTTCTAGGGTGTTCTTGCCAAAACTAAGTAACCTGAGTCCTATTATGAAGAAACGTAACAGAAATTGATGAAAAGAAATTAAGGAACATTCTAGAAAGCAACTGGACTGTGTCTTCAAAAATGTCAAGGTAATGAAAGCCAGGGTGTACTAAAGAACTGTTCTAGATCAAAGGAGACTAAAGGGACATGACAATAAATGTAGCCCACAACACTGACTTTTACTCTGGTTTGGTCTGCCTGTGTGTACATGGATTTCTGTGTAATACATGGTGCTAACAGAACATTGCTACCGTGCTCGTCTGGATGGCTGCCTGTGTGGAAAAGTATCCTTGCTCTCAGGCAATATATGCATTGAAATATTTAAGGATGACGGTGCAAGAGATCTTCAACTTATTCCCAAATGGTTCAGAAAAAAATACAGAGTAGGGGAAAATGAGAAGGCAAATGTGGTAACAAGTTCGCAACTGGGGAATCTGAGTGAAGGGTGTGCAGTTCCTCGTATTAGTCTCAAAACTTTTTCTGTACATCTGAAATTATTTCAGAATAAAAAATTAACATGCTAAACTATGTTCTTCAGCCTCTCATCATATTCTATGTGTATATTTTTAAACCCAAGCATTACATTTACACTTTTTAATTGTTAAATTTTGTTCTGACATACTCTCATCACTACAACCTCTGGAGGTATTTTCAGATTCTGTTTCTTCTGTCAGAGAGCAGAGTTATCAAGATGAAGAATAAAAATCTTAAGTAGAGTCCTGAGAAAAAGGAACTGTAAAAGGTAATACTGTATTTAAGTCAATAAATGGATATCTGACAATTTTTTTATCATCAAATATACTGAATTAGTTCCTTTTATGATCTATGATCAGTTGATTTAACAAATTAGTTTTCACTTTATTTTTTAAAGTTTATTTATTTTGAGAGAGAGAGAGCGTGCACAAGTGCACAAATAGGGGAGAGGCAGAGAGAGAGGGAGAAAGAGAATCCCAAGCAGGTTCCATGCTGACGCATGGCTCCAAATCACCAACTATAAGATCATGACTTGAGCCAAAATCAAGAGCTAGCTGCTTACAGACTGAGCCACCCAGGCACCCCTAGTTTTTTTTTTTTTTTTAATCAACAGCTTTAAATTCCACATGTGACAGTTTGTTAAAGTTAATACAATAATAGGTAATCTCATCGGTAACCTCACTGATAGGTAACCCCATTGGGTCACAAACAAAGCCATTAAAAATGAAAGCCATAAAATAACTTCCAATGACTGAACTTGACATTGAGTTAACTTTGCTTCTTTCCAAGGGAACCGAGCTAGACACGTCCAAAAGTACCTTCAAAGAGCAAAAACCTTTAAGAATTTCCAGGGGCATAAAATTAAATTCAAAATTACAAAATTTTTACCTACAGGCAAATACAAATTCATTTTTCTTTGCCAAAGGCCTCATTCCAGGAATCTGTCCTCTTCCCCATTCTTGGCCTCAACCCAATCTGCAAACAATCTCTGTAAGTTACAGTATCTCCTTCTACTAGTTCCTTTTTACTAACTTTCATAAAAGCTTAAGACTGCCACCTGGCAGAAACAAACAAAACTCTCTGACCCCTGCTCACCCTCCAGTTAATCTTATTCTACTTTTCCCTCCTTCGTTAAAGGGTATTTAATGTCCATTTCCTCGTGTCCCACCCACTGCACAATCTGTCTCGCTGTGTGTCTCAGCCCTGTCCAGTCTACTCTATTCACTAAGGGCAAAGGTCTCACTGGTCGTGAATACGGCGAACACAGTTCCGTCCTCGTCTCCCTCAGCACAGCGTAAACTCAGAAGACCACCTCCCTCCTCCCTGAAATCCACTCCAGCCTTTCTGACGCCACGCACCCTGCTTCTTCTCTTTCCACCAGGGCAATCCTTTGCCTGATCATTCCATGTTAGGAGTTACACAGTATTCCATTCTAGGTCATCCTCTCTTTTTGCTCTACACTTTCTCCCTAGGAAACCTTGACCATGTTCATGGGTTCAATTTCCATCACTTAAGTCTGACCTCCCAATCCTCAGGTTCCAGCCTAAATCTTTCTTTTGAGCCTTAGGAGACTCGATAATACTAAGTGGAGTAGAGGTGGGAGGCTATAGTGTACAACTTGTCTTCTGCTGGGCAAATTCACATGCTCTTGGTCAGAGCAATTCTCATTTTAGGGATGTGTCCTGCAGAAATATTAGTATGTGTGCAAAAAGATGTATATTTAAAAGTATGTTGTAGCGTTATTTGTAATAGCAAAAAATTTACAACTTAAATGTCCGTCAATGGGTAATTATTATCAATAACGTGTATCATTGTCTGCAGCCATTAAAAAAGAACAAGTAAACGCATGTATACCATATGGCCCCATAATTATGCTTCTCGGTATTTCCCCAAATGAGCTGAAAATTTTTAAAAATTTTTTTTAATGCTTATTTATTTTTGAGAGAGAGAGAGAAAGAGAGAGCGAGTGCACACAAGCAGGGGAGGGGCAGAGAGAGAGAAGGGGCAGAATCTGAAGCAGGCTCCGGGCTCCGAGCTGTCAGCACATAGCCTGATGTGGGGCTCAAACCCAGAAACTGTGAGATCATGACCTAAGCCGAAGTCAGATGCTCAACAGACTGAGCCACCTAGGGGCTCCTAAGTTTTTTTTTTTTTTTTAAGATTTATTTTTTAAATAAGCTCTACACCCACTGTGGGGCTCAAACTTGTGACCCCAGATCAAGAGTCACATGTTCTACTGACTGAGCCAGTCAGGTGCCCCAAGGAACGGAAAACTATGTCCACACAAGAACCTACAAACAAATGTTTAGAGCAGCTTTATTCATAAGTGCCAAGATACAGAAGCAACCAAAATGTGCTGCAATGAGTGAATGAATGAAAACACTGTGTGATACATTCATACAATGGACTATCATTCAGTGATGAAAAGACAGCAATTTTCAAGCCATGAAAAAACACGGAGGAACTTCAAATGCATATTACTAAGTGAAAGAAGCCGATCTGATGAGGCTACGTACCGTATGATTCCAACTATGTGACACTGTGGAAAAGGCAAAACTATAGAGACAGTAAAAAAAATCAGTGGTGGCCAAGCGTTGGTGGCTTTGAAGCGGGGATGAACAGGTGGAACACAGAGGGTATTTAGGGCAACGAAACTATTCTGCAGGCTCCTGTTATGGGGGATACATATCATTACACATTGTACATCATACCATGTACACCACGAAGAGTGGACCCCATTGTCAACCATGGACTTCAGTTAATAATAACGGACCGATATTGGCTTATCAACTGTATCGAATATATCTCACTAAGGCAAGATGTTAATAATGGGGGAAACTTTCTGCTCAGTTTTTCTGTAGACTTAAAACTGATCAAAAAAAAAAAGTCTAGTGAAAAAAACAACTGCAAATGAGAAAAATGTAAGATACTGACAACAGGGGAAAGTGGGTGAGGGGGGTACAGGAGAATGCTCTATACTATCTTTGCCATTTTTCTGTAAAGTTTAAACTCTTCTAAAAAAGTTTACTTTTAAAAGGAATGAGGAAGTTCGTGATACAACATTTTCACGATAACCTAATTTTAATGTAAAAAACCAAGCCACAGGGTATTTTAGAAGGACTTAATTTACACATATAAATTCTAGGTTTAAATAAATGATGTGATTAAAAATTAAAATTGGAAAATATACGCACAGGAAAAAACCCAAACTTCCTACCAAACTTCAATAGTGCTTACCTCTGCAGAGCCTGGGGTGTGGCTATGTATGCTTATATGCACGTGCACTGGGATATGTTTAACTTCCCACACCATATTTTTAATAATTACAATCATATAATCAATCATGTTTCTAGTAAAGAAAATTTTCAACACAAAGAAGCCACCTAGGGCTAAAGTGCTGGTGAATAAATAAATATGAAGCGTCCAGCACAAGACCGATGCTAAAAGCAGCAACGGAGCTACAATTACTGTTGATAGAATTCCCACTTCGGTCACTTCGCCCTTTTTTAAAGAGAGTGCTCACATCTGTGCGGCTTTTAGCAGGTGAAGCTGTGAGTCAGAGCTGGGTAAGGAGAATGCCTGCCTGCCGTGTTCTCAGGTACAGGGGGGAGCTTCTGAGTCAGCTGACTGGGACTGCACACAGCACACGAACCTGCCTCAATGCGAAGTCACCCCTGAAGGCTCATCTAAACTTCTGGACAAACGAATCGTCCAGCAGGCAGAAGAAAGCTCTGCCAGTCGCCCAAATAAAACACATATTACAAATAGTAAGCTAAATTCTAGCACGCTGGTTCTCAACTGTGGCTGCATACTAGAATCATGGGGGACGTTTTAGGAAATTCTGACGCTCAGGATCTCTATGGACCATCGGAGTCCCTGGGAGTGGGGCCTACAGGCGACGGCACAGAAACACCCCATCATGTAGTCAGACATGTAGGAGATCTTAAAAACATACCGGCGCATGAATCTAAGGGTGCATGAACAATTTCTTGCAATTGCCTTTAAAAACAGTGCTCTAAGACAGGGAAATTACCAAAACAAACAAAAAGCAAACCCATGACAAAAACCAAAAACCAAGGCTACAGCAGAGAATTTCTCCACTGCCACATTCATGTGGCCATTTTTCATTTCTGCTCCTCTTAAAGCTTCAGAATGGAGAGAGTGACCCTCAGGTGTGCCTTAGCTACAGTGCAAATAAGAACGTACAAAATAACCTCAGTTGTCCTTTCACATCTTCTATAATAATGCTGTGATCCACTGTTTTTGTGTTAGAAATCAGCAGATTTCCATTTAATTTTATTCGTAATTTGATAAAGTGACTCTGTGGAGACTGAAAAAAATAAAACCCAATATATTAACATAGATGAGAGAAGAGGAGACAGAGATGATTATTGCTAGTTCCTTAAAAGTCAATTTAAGACCATCACAACATTAGGAGTAAGGGTCACAGTGGTGTCATCTATTGTAAGTGCCTTTTTACTGTCACAGCTTTATGATTTTGAAATCTGGTTTTCTTTTGGATTTTTAAACCTGAAACTAGGTGTTGTAATCTCTCTGAAAGTTAATCAAGTAAGTAGTATTAGCGATACAAATAAGCCTTTTTACAAAACTTGGATCAGATTTTATCATGTTTGATTTTTGACAAATTTTCTCAATTACTCATTTGCTGCATATTAACTACCAGTAGCATGCGTTAATGGTCTTCATAGTATAGCTGTAAATGCACAGCTGAAACAGGAATAATAGTTTACACGTTCCTAACCAGTTAAAAAAAAAAATACTTCTTAGGACTTTTTTTGAGAGAGAAGGAAGAGAACACGCATGAGTAGGGGAGAGGAGTAGAGGGAGAGAGAATCTTAAGCAGGCTCCACCCCCAGCACGGAGCCCCACGTGGGGCTTGATCTCACTACCATGAGATCATGACCTGAGTTGAAGTCAAGAGTTGGATGCTAAAGGTTAAAAAAAAAATTGAAAAAAAAGGGGGGGTGGGCGTGCCTGGGTGGCTCAGTTGGTTAAGTGTCCGACTTTGGCTCAGGTCATGATCTCACGGTTCATGAGTTTGAGCCCCGTGTCGGGCTCTGTGCTCACAGCTCGGAGCCTGGAGCCTGCTTCAGATTCTGTGACTCCCTCTCTCTTTGCCCCTCCCCTACTCATGCTCTGTCTCTCTCAAAAAATAAACATTAATTTTTTTTTTTAAAGAGTTGGATGCTTAACCAACTGAGCCACCCAGGCACCCTGGCATTTTATTATTATTTTTTTCTAATTAAGACAAGAGAAGACAGGGGTTTTCACTTCCAGCAAGATGAGGCACACCTACTTTTCTCCACTGCCCCACTGAGGATGACAGAAAACCCTGGACATTATACATAAAACATAAGAAGACGCTGGAACAGGAGGGAAGGCGCAGCCCGGTAGGGACTCGGAGGCCTGAGGAATGATAAGGCGGTGAGCGTCCTGGGCTCTTTCTGCCTCATGTATTCCAGAGGAGATCCTGGAAAAGCTGGTGACCCGGAAAAGCCAATACACAGAGACAAAAAAAAAAAAAAAAAAAAAAAATGTAGCAAGAAAAAAAGCTTTCTGAGAATAATCTCAAAAAACATACTGCCCCAACTCACCCAATATGAAATAATATAAACAGCCCTATAACTAACTAGTAAAGAGATTGGATTTGTAATTAATTTCCAAAAAAGTAATCTCTAGGCCCCAATGGGCTCCCTGGAGAATTGTACCAAACATTTAAATAAGAATTAACACACCAATTCTACACAATCTCTTTCAGAAAATAAAAGCAGGAACCTAAATTAGACAAAGCACAACTAAAGACAATCGCAAACCAGTACTCCTTATGAATATGGATGCAAAAATCCTTTATGAGATGTTAGCAAAAAAGAATTCAGCAGTTGCATTTATCCCAGGTATGCAAGGCTGATTCAGTATTTGAAAGCTAACCAAGATAATCTACCATATTAACAGTTTAGAGAAAACAATCACAGTCACATCAAATGAGGCAGAAAATACACCTGACGGATTCAACAACCAACCACGCATGTGAAAAAGTCTCAGAAAACCAGGATCGAAGGGGGGTTTCCTCAACTTGATACAGAACGAATGCTTTCCCCCTAAGATCAGAAACAAGGCAAGGATGTCTGCTCTATTTTCATTCAAGGTAGTGCTGGAAGTTGCCACTGCAATAAGGTAAAAAAAGGAACAAACATGCACCCAGATGGGAAAAGAAGAAATAAAATTGTCCCTACTTGCATGTAACATAGCTGTCTATGCACAAAACCTCAAAGATGCTGGAAAACAAATCCTCCTAGAAATCCAAGTGAGCCCAGCAAAGTCACAGGATAAACATCAACATACACCAATCAAATGAACTACAAATCACATACCTGCTATGGTTATTAGTATCTGGGATATAAGGAACTCCTAACGCTCAACAACAAAAAACCCCAAATAAGTTGATTCAAAAACAGGCAAAAGACATGAATAGACATTTCTCCAAAGAAGACATACCGGTGGCCAAAGAGCACATGGAAAGATGTTCAACATCAGTCACCATTAGAGAAATGCAAATAGAAACCACAATAAAATAACGCTTCCCACCCAGATGGCTATTGTCAAAAAAACAGAAAACAGCAAGCGTTGGAGAGGATGTGGAAAAACTGGAACACCTGCACGCGGCTGATGGCAATGTGAAATGGTGTGGCCACGGGGAAAAACAGTATGGTGGTTCCTCAAAAAAATAAGAATTAGAATTACCATATAATCCAGCAATTCCATTTCTAGACATATATCCAAAAAACAGAAAGCAGGGTTTCAAAGAGATGTTTGGAGACCCGTGTTCAGAGCAGCATTATTTGCAACAGCCAAAAGGTGGAAACAACCCAAGTGTCCACGAATGGATGAATGGATAAATAAAATATGGTGTATACATACAATGGGATATCATTCAACCTTAAAGAGAAATGAAACGCTAACATCTGCTATGACATGAGGGAACCCTGAAGGCACTGTGCTAAGTGAAATATGCCAGTCACAGAAGGACAAATAATGTACGATATCACTCCTATGAAAAACTTAATAATCAAGTTCATAGAGACAGCAATTAGAATTATGGTTGCCCGGAGCTGGGGGAGAAAGGAACAGAAGTTAGTGTTTAATGGGTACAGAGTTTCAATATGGGACGATGAAACGAATTCTGGAGAGGGATGGTGGTGATATTGTACAATGTGAATGTACTTAATGCCACTGAACTACACACTTAAAAATAGTTAAAATGGTGAATCTTATGTTGTGTATATTTTGCCACGATCGAAACAAATATTTTAAAAGGCCCACTGTATTTCAATGAACAATAAACATGTGGAAATTATTAAATATAAAAAACCACGCCATTTATAATTACTTGGAAAAAGAAATACCTGTAAACCTACAAGAACATGTATGGGACTTGCATGCTGAAACCCACACAATGCTGCTGGAAGAAATCAAAGATCTAAATGAATGGACAGATGTTCCATTTTATGGACTGAAAAACTTGTGATAAAAATATTAATTCTCTCCCAGCTGATCTATAGATGTAACACAGTTCCTAACAAAATCCTTGCAAGTATTTTTATGGATATAGGCAAGATTATTCCCAAATGTATGCAGAAAGACTAGGAGAGCTGAAACAATTCTGAAAAAGAATAAAGTTGAAAAAGAATCATTTGACTGAATTTTAAGACTTGTTACAAAGCTACAGTAATCAAGACTGTAGGGGCGCCTGGGTGGCTCAGCTGGTTGAGCGTCTGACTTCGACTCAGGTCATGATCTCATGGTTGGTGGGTTCAAGCTCCATATTGGGCTTTGCATGGAGAGCATGGAGCCTGCTACGGATTCTCCGCCTCCCGCTCTCTGCCCCAACCCACTCATGTGCGTTCTTGCTCTCTCACAAAAATAAACATTAAAAAAAAAAAAAAAAGACTGTGTAATATTTACACATTACCCAGGTAGACATACGGATCTGTGGGACACAACAGAGTATCCAGAAACAGCCCCACACAAGTATGGCCAACTGATTTTTGACAAAGACGCAAAAGCAATTCAGTGGAGGAAGAGCCTTCCCAACAAACAGTTCTGGAGCAACTCGATATGCACAGCCAAAAAACTGAATCTTGATCTAAACTGAATCTTGATCTAAACTGCACATCTCAAAAAAAATTAACTCGGAATGAATCACAGACTTAAACGTTACCTGTAAAAGTATAAAACTAACAGGAGAAAAATATTTGACACCTAGGGCTTACTGAAGAGTTCTTAGACATGAAACCAAAAGCATGATTCATAAGGGAGAAAAATGATAAGTTGGACAGTATTAAAATGAAAAACTTTTGCTCTATGAAAATCTGTTAAAAGGATAAAAAGACAAGCTACTAAAGACTGATATTTAAAGTATATAAAGAAGGGCACCTGGGTGGCTCAGTGGATTAAGCAACTGACTCTTGGTTTCTGCTCAGGTCATGATCTCATGGTTTGTGAGTTCGAGCCCGCACAGTGGCCTCGGCTGCTGCCAGCGAAGAACCTGCTTGGGATTCTCTCTCTCTTCCTCCCTCTCTGCCCCTCCCCTGCTCATGCACGCACTCTTTCTCTCACTCTCTCTCTCAAAATAAGTAAATAAACCTTAAAAAAGTATATAAAGAGGGGCTGGCTTGGCTGGCTCAGTCGGAAGAGTGTGCAACTCTCAATCTTAAGAGTCGTGAGTTCGAGCCCCATGTTCGGTGTAGAGATTACTTAAACTTTAAAAAAAATAAATAAAGAACTCTTATAACCCAACAATATAAAAACAAACAATCCCTTTAGAAAAATGCACAAAAGACACGAGGATACATTTCACCGAAGGGAAAATATGGATGGCAAATAAGCACATGAAAAGATGTCCATCAGCCATTAGGGAAACGCAAATTAAGACCATAGTGAGATACTGCTATCCACCTGTTAGAATAGCTAAAACAAAAACATAGAAACAAAACCAGTGCTGGCAAGAACATGAAGGAACGGTGTCTTTCATACATGGTGGTGGTAATATAAAACGGCACAACAACTCTGGAAAACAACTTGGCAGCTTCTTAAGAAACTAAACCTACTTTTACCATACAACTTGGCAATTACACTCTCGGTCATTCATCCCAGAGAAAAGCGAAAATTAAGTTCACACAAAAACCGGTATAACAAATGTTTATGCAGGGTTTTTCTGGTGATAGTCATAAACTGGAAAAGCACAGAAATCCTTCAACAGGTAAATAATTAAACAAGCTGGGGCACAACGATCATCCACACCATGGACCACTACGCAGAAGTAGGAATGGATTAATAGATTAAAAAAGACAGAGAGAGAGACACACACACACATACTCTACCCACCACTCTCCCCCGCACATACAGAGGAGAAGAGAGGGAAAGTACAAAGGAAATACAGTACAATATCTAAGACATTCCCACTGGGCCATGTCTTTGTACTTTAGCATGAAGATCCTTAATAACCTCTGAGATTAGTAGTCAAAGGTAGTATTTCAGGATTTTATTGATTTTCATAAGCTAAAACAAAACTATAGCATCTTAAGTGCAAATTTGAAATATTTTCAGGATTTATTATATATTGTGTTCTTCAAAACAATCTGCTTTTGAACCTTAAGATCAATTACTTCTCTGTGGCTTAAAGTTCAAACAATGCTATGAACCGTATACACTCTGATCAATAAAGCCAAAATTCAATAAGTCTGATCTGACAATAAAGCAATAATTCATTGTGCTTAATTTTTAATAATTTGTTATTCAAGATGAGTGGAGGATTTATAAGCTCTTTCCTTAACTGAAAAAAAAATCGTATCGGACCTTTCATTATCCACTGCAATTAAGAGCAATCTCAAAATGAGACTCTACACATTCACTGTTTTAAAGTATCTTGATAGAATGAACAAACGTCTCAAGCGTCTTAAACATAAAAAACTCCAGTCTTAAAGCAAACTAGGATATCTGTAAGGATGGCACCCACCTTGTTGAAGCTTGCAAAAATTCTGAAATAAAGAAACATTTAATACCCACAAATGAAACTAAGGCTATCAGGGGAAGAAAAAAAAATGCATCAAATCGGGTCCCTCAAAAATCTTCACAAAAAGCTGAGTGAGATAAGTGATGGAAAGTCAGACACAGCCATCTCTCTCTTCTGTAAATAGTGATTTTCTGAATATCAAAATGAAGACAGTCTGTGGGGGTTAGGTTACGAACCATGCTTAATGCAAACACAGGTGCTGGCTCCCTGGGAAGAAAGCTTAGAAGCAGCTCCTCCCCCAGCCCCAGGTTCAGCAGCCAGGACCATCCAGCTATCCTATAATCCTAAGGCTTTTTCATACTCAAAAACATACCTTAGATTTTATTTTTAATCCCAAACAATGGTGGGAATGCAAAGGCCAATGAACAGAGTTAATGGCTATCATCAAAGTTTCCAAGATCTTTTAGGCAAATTAGAGAAAATGTAACTCTTACTTTGCTTAGAAAAACGCAGTTTCAAATCTCAGCAATTTTGTCCCTGTAAGGCATCTTATGTCCACTTAGATTTTTCTTCTATTAAGACCATTTAAAAATGGTGCTACCCCTGGCAACCAGCTTTGTTCAGGTAAACTTGACAAATAAAAATTAGAATTGCATACACTTAAGGTGTACAGGATGCTATTTTGATATATGTACACACTGTGAAATTACCACAATCAACCTAATTAACACATCCATCAAAAATGTTCAAAAAAATTGTTTTAATGTTTATTTTTGAGAGAGAGACAGAGAGAGAGCGCAAGCGGGAGACAGGCAGAGAGAGATAGAAAGACACAGAATCCAAAGCAGACTCCGGGCTCTGAGATGTCACAAAGAGCCCGACGTGGGGCTTGAACCCACCAACTATGACATCATGACCTGAGCCGAAGTCGGACACTTAACCGACTGAGCCACCCAGATGTCCCTCGATAGTGCTTTTTAATGAAGAAAAAAACCTATTACAGGAACAATATTTTGATTGCTCTCTGTCATCTTATATGTGGATGGTCTTCCCATCCTAACAGTAAACTCCCTGAGGATGGGAAGCAAATCTTGTACTTCTTTGTAGCCTCAAGGTCCAGGCACGACGCACCCCTGATCCTGGAGATACAAAGTGCTGAGTAGGCATCCACTAAATGCCTGTGGTTCATGGTGCTGATCTCAGACTCCAGACGAGCAACACATCTTCAGAGCAACTATCCAGCTTTCATCAACTATCTTGTTAATTAGTACCTCATGTTTATTACTCAATGTCTGAGTTCCCAAATTAAATCATTCTTGGATTATTTTGTTTCTGAATATGTAATAAATATTGAAATTGATCAGGTCACAATTGCTTTGAATTGTGCTCTGTTTAATCTGTTTTTGGAACAAGAATGGTATCTGACATCTACATAAAACTCCTGTTAATTAGCCACAATAAAATGTAAAGAAATGATGCTAACTGTAAACAATCCATCAAACACAACCTAAGTCCATCTGGAATGAAAAGGCTGTGTCTCACGCTTCACGTCCTAGACCAGTATATGTCTGCTTCTCCAGAGGGACTAAGAATTTTAGAAACAGAGACACTGCATGGAGAACACCCATGTTCCAGATCTTTTATGAACTGGCAGGGCTCAACTGATGATTTATATGAAGAGAGGAATTTGGGCCCAAACCCAGCAGTGAACCACAGCCAAAGTCAACTGCTTAAGCAGCATTTACGGACACTTGTGAGGCAGCCGTGAGCTAGGAATTACTTAGATGCCGTTCAAAGGCCCTGTTGGTTATTGGTCCCCAATCCAGGGAGGATAATCGCTGAGTGTGTTTTGGTTCTATCTTTGGATGCGAGATTGGAGACTGCAACCCACTTCCACAGGGGAAACGCCCTTCTCCAAGGTGATAAACAAACTCAACCAAAGAAGCTTTGCCACATTTCCTTCCGGTATATTATCCTCCTGCTTGGAGGAAGAAAGGTTTTTTTTACCCTGCACAGCTACGCAGGTTTTGCTGTTTTTGCCTCTTTTTTTACATTTTTTTATGTTTATTCATTTTTGAAAGACAGAGAGAGACAGAGCACAAGCAGGGGTGGGGCGGAGAGAGGGGGACACAGAATCTGAAGCACACTCCAGGCTCTGAGCTGTCAGCACAGAGCCCAACGTAGGGCTTGAACTCACGAACCACAAGATCGTGACCTGAGCCGAAGTCGGACGCTCAACCAACTGAGCCACCCAGGTGCCCCAGCTGTTCTAGCTTTAATTATTAGATCCTTCTATGCCTTCCTTGGGTTGCCAGTCCAGTGGA
Source organism: Leopardus geoffroyi (assembly GCF_018350155.1). Lineage (NCBI taxonomy): Eukaryota > Metazoa > Chordata > Mammalia > Carnivora > Felidae > Leopardus > Leopardus geoffroyi. The sequence continues at coordinate 78,309,944 of NC_059334.1, forward strand.
TTGTTCCGTGTTCTTCCAGAGTTTCTGCTGTGCTTTCATTAGTCTACATTTGCGTGCGATGAAATCCATTTGTTACTTGCGGACTCCAGTCTCCCCAAATGACTTGATGCTCTTGGTTTTCCTTTTCATTGCAGGGCACTGAAAAGATCTACTCTGAAGTAAAATGTTTTAACAATGAAAAGGTGTGTGATGGGAACTCTAATAAGATTAAAACCCCTTTCTTGGCATTAAGTAAGCTAACGGGTAACCAACTCAGGCAAAATCTCACCAGTGATACGTAGAACCTCTGGACAACAACAGGAGAGTTCTCTTTTGTTCCACCAGGCCACTCCTGGGACTCTCCGTGTCCTTCATCAGCTCTGACAGGTCTGACACAGAAACTGAGTTTTTGTCTTCATGCTGCTCAGGTACACGATTTACTCATGAATCCCTAAAACTTGAGACTTTCTAAAGTAAATTCCAGTTTTTTTAAGTTTAAAATAAATCTTTAAGAATGCTTCCTACATCTCAAATACTTCTTCCTAAGACTTGAGCCTGTTATAGAACTTTTGGGCAACAACGTAAGAGGACAGAATCTGAGGCCTTTTATAGAACCGTGTTGCTCAGTCCTTTGAATCCAAGCACGTTTCTGTGACGTATTTTTTAAAAATCTCGACTATTCCTTTAAAGTATTTTGAAAAACAAAATAAAGTATTGTGACTAAAAACGAATCAAGCAGTGTTACAAAGCACTGTACTTACAGTTCATACACACTCCTCTTTGGAAACCAATTTCTTTCAAAAATACAGTTGATCCTTGAACAATACAAGTTTGAGGTATGTGGATCTAGGTACATGCAGACTTTTTTTTTTTTTTTTTTTTGATAAATACAGTACAGGACTGTAAATGTATTTTCTCCTCCTTATGATTTTCTTAAAATTTTTTTCTAGCTGACTTTATTGTAAGAATACAGTATATAATACATATAACATACCAATTATTCATTCATTGACCATTTATGTCACTGGTAAGGCTTCTGGTCAACAGGAGGCTCTTAGTAAAGTTTTAGCAGAGTCAACACTTACATGCTGATTTTCAGCTGGACGGAGGTGGGTACTCCTAACTCCTGTGTTATTTTCAGAAGTGTCAACTTCCGTATTTTCAGTAGGGTCAACTGTATTTTCAGAAGTGTGCAGTTACGAAAGAAATGGCTACAGTTTGTAGTTAAAGCCAGGTCTACGGTCCCAAAGCAAACACCGGACCACTGGCAAATTCAGAAAGTGCAAATAAACTAAATAGTCCCTTCTGATTTTCCTTGCTTTCTTGAATGCAGTTTGAGTGCTTTAAGAAAACATGTTCAAAAATCCTAATTTTAAAAATGAAAATATAATACAGATGATTAGCTGTACTGCAAGAGAGCCTTTGTTTTGTCAAAGAATTCGCAATAATGGATTTAACAACAGGGTATTTTTGGTTTTGTTTTGTTTTTTAGAGAGACAGAGAGAGAGAGAGCATGTACACATGTGAGAGTATGAGTGGGGAGGGGCAGAGAGAAAATCCCAAGCAGACACCACGCTGTCAGTGCAGAGCCCGATGTGGGGCTCGAACTCCTGAACCTCAAGATCATGACCTGAGCCAAAATCAAGAGTTGGACACTTAACTGACTGAGCCACCCAGGTGCCCCAACAGGGTGTTTTTTAAAAGAGACATTAAAAGATAGAGCTCAATTTATAATCACTGGATCCCATTTGACTTTTCCAAAACCATTATTTTACAGAACAAAGATGATGCAAATTTAGTGAACCAGCTCAGATACACTTCTTTACATTTAGTCAGTAGATCACAGCACCTCACCCCTCCCTCCACACACCCTCTAACTGCATTAACCCGAAAGACCTTGTTTTTTGGTTTCATTCAGTTTTGAGGAATCACCTGGCATTACTTTAAGATGTGTATCAAAGCTCCCACATGAGCAATAACTCGCTTCAGACTGAGAAGGCCTGTGCAGAAGACAGGTGGAGAAAGAGCTGAGGACAAAGTTTAAAGGGCATAGCGTTCCCGAGCTCTCCCTGGCACCTGCATCACGGGCTTCCATAGCCACTGTCATACTTACAACCGACTCCTTGGAAGAGAGGCGTCTTTACGAAGGGAATGTAACTTAGATCCGAACGTGAAATTAGAACTCAGAGTTCCTGATGCCAAGGTTCAGACGACTACAGTAAACTCTGCTGCTGTCTGCTCAAAGAAATGATCTATGCAACTTAACATTAAGTAAGCAAAAAAGAAATTAAAAGAGGAAAACACAAGTGGTATTGATTTAAATTTCCCCTAACATACTCAAATCGTGTTTACTTAGAGTAAAATATGTTTTAAAGGGCATCTGTGACGGCATCATAAAATCAACGGACATAGTATTTCAGTCCAGAGTTTGTCAAAAGAGGTAAGCCTCTAAGGTCGTATCTTTCTTCAAAGGCAGACACATCTGGAGAATCCAGACACTTGGTAGACAAAGACAGTTATGTAACAAACCAAAGTGAGGAGGTATTTTAAAAATTGGGCATACAACTGTGTAGTTTGCTAAAATACATGATAAACAATATTATTGTGTGATACCACAGAATACAATTTTGTTAATGTTGTTTAGTTTTATATACAGTTTTCAGTTAACTATCTAGTTAGGACATAATCTCTAGAATACCTGATCAGTAAAATTACAAGTTGAGGCCCCAGTAAAATATAAAAACACGAGAATCCTGACCAAGATGGACAGTAGACCACTTACGAGAACATAAAGGTCTGTGCGACCATCCTGAATCCAAATCTGCCACAGCAGAGGAGAGGAGGAGAACCATTCTGTCACCTCGCCAATGTACTAGTGACTTTTCTTACCCAAAGCCCATGTATGTGTGCATACACAAGGATAAAACACAAAATGAAAACCATGAGCAAAACTGCTATCTTAGTTACTAATATCACTGGAATTAAGAAACAGAGAGGCCTGTCAGCAACTGACCAAGAAAGCCTGGAGAGACAGAAGTGCTCTTAAATAGAAAGAAACCAATTCAAACTTGTACCATTTTTTTCTTGCCTGTAGTCCAGTTTTTGCCTATGGCCCAAAACTTCCTCAGGCTTTTGATGAGTGGGCCCATTATTTCAAACACGCAAACTACATCTGACAGGCTCAAAATATCTGATCTAGAGCCCCCACCCAAAGCTGTCTAGGGTAGTGACTAGTCATTCAAATATGGCCACTCAGGACGGTAACGTAGCTGTGTGGGGCACATTCCTCGGTCTGTCCTCAGCTCTCAGGGCCAGGGATCGCTGCACGTACATACCACATACACACAATATCCACCACTCGGCAAAGGACTCTCAACAACTACAACTGTGAGATGTTCAGAGAGTAATTTAAATAGGTCCTTCCAGGGACAGGAATACTCTTACTACACTCGCCCAACTCAACCTCTTTCTACTACTAATCAGTTGTTTGCCTCATGAATACTGATCGACAGGTAACAGCAATAGTCAGCGAGGTGAATGTGAGTCAGTGGAAGGATGAATTAAGATGATACATGCTAAGTGATGAGCACAACAGGTGGACCAACCAATATTCATCGTGGCAATCGCTGCTACCACGACTATGTCTATCAGAAGAGAAGGAGAGCAAAGTTGGAGTGAGAATCCAGAGCTTTCCCCCCCCCATCCTCATCTCTCAATCCTAGAACCAACTCAAAAATACTGGAGTGCCTCCCATGAGTAAAGATGAGTAATGGTCAGCACAGCTTTGTTTCAGCTGTGTTTGCGAGAAACGCGGAAATGTGTACTGTCACACTGGAAAATCCCTTTTTTACAGTGGACCATATTCAAGAGTTTGGAAAACACTTTCTTAAAGACTTGGCCTCATCTGAAACTGCAACTTGAATCTTCTGCTCCTAATAGAACAGAGAAGGCGGGTGAAAGGGTTCACTGTAGTGAAGTCCAGCACAACTATGGAAAATGCTAAAAGGTTTATGTGATGCCTATCACTTGATGCTTCAGAATCGTATACCTTACCTTTATGTAATGCATTCTAGTTTTTTAATAGTGTGATCCTCACAAAAAGTCCGAAACATTTGGAGGTCCCAAAACATACTCGAATCCTTTTCTTTGGGGTACTGAGTTTTAGTTCTTTACATAGTTTGGGTGTTAACCCTTTATCAGATATGTCAATCTTCTCCCATTAAATAGGGTGCCTTTTAGTTTTGTTGTTTCCTTTGCTATAAAGAAGCTTTTAATTTGTATGAAGTCCCAATACCTTATTTTTGCTTTTGTTTCCCCTGCCTCAGGAGACCTGTCTAGAAGGAAGTTGCTGCAGCCAATGTCAAAGAGCTTACTGCCTATGTTCTCTTCTAGGATTTTTATGGTTGCAGGTCTCACATTTAGGTCTTTAATCCATTTTGAATTTATTTTTGTGTATGTTGGTGGGAATGCAAACTCGTGTGGACATTTTGGAAAACAATATGCAGGTTCCTCCAAAAGTGAAAAACACCCTATGATCCAACAGTTGCACTACTAGGTATTTACCCAAAGAATATAAAAATACTAATTCAAAGGCATACACGCACCCTGATGTTTACAGGAGCATTACCCACAACAGCCAAATTATGGAAACGGCCCAAGTGTCCACCAACTGATGAATGGATCAAGAAGATGTGGTATATATGTGTATATATATACGTATACACATACATATATATATATACACATACATATATACACACACACATATATACACACACATACATACGTACACATAATGGAATATTAGCCATAAAAGAGAATGAAATCTTGTCATGTGCAATGACATGGATGGAGCTAGAAAGTATTACATTAAGCAAAATAAGTCAGAGAAAGACAAATACTGTATGATTTCATTCGTAAGTGGAATTTAAGAAACAAATGAGCAAAGGGGAAAAAAAGAGAGAGGCAAACCAAGAAACAGACTCTTAACTATAGAGAACAAAGTGATGGTTACGAGAGGAGAGGTTGGTGGCAGGGGGTGGGGGGGTGGGTTAAACGGGTGATGGGGACTAAGGTCTGCACTTGTTATGATGAGCACTGGGTAAGGTACGGAAGTGCTGAACCACTGTATTGTACTCCTGAAACTAGTATTACGCTCTATGTTAACTAACTGGATTTTAAATAAAAACTTTAAAATTTTTTTTTAAAAATCCTTCATTTCATGTAGTCTGAATGCCCCACTTCACAGATAATGAAACTGAGGCTGAGAAACTCGTGACCCGCCTAAAGTCACAAAGCTAGCGTGTGGCAGAACTACTGTCTTCATACTTCTACTTTAAATACTGTCACTTGGCATTCATGCTCCAGTGGCCTGCTATTATATGGGAGTAATGGTTAAGTATTAAATATAAATAAAATTAATAGACTGGTTTTAGAAGTTGTGAATAAATAATCAGAAAAGGCTACGAAAGATACTAAAAATTCAACTGAACGTAACTACCATTCAACTCGCGATTTGGACGACCCTAAGAACACAACAATGTGGTATGTTGGTCAACGTGACAATCCCATCAGCTCAAGGACCTTGAGAGTTAGTTAGGAATCAATGACCCATCTTAAGACCTAAACGCAACGCACATTCCAGTTAAGACATAACCTTTTGGGCTCAAGGAAGGCAAACTGTAGTCAGCAGACCATGTAATCAGGTAAGAACACACTTGGTCATGGGCTATGTGTCCACCTCTTTGAGATACGAGGTCACTGAAGAGGCACTGTAAATAGGCTCTGGTTTTGTCTTTCAACCTGGAAAAAAACGAATTAAGAAGGAAAATGTCTGAGGGGCCCTTGGGTGACTTAGCCGGTTAAGCGTCCGACTTTAGCTCAGGTCATGATCTCGGGGTTCATGAGCTCAAGCCCTGGATCAGGCTGTGTGCTGACAGCTCAGAGCCTGGAGTCTTCTTTGGATTCTGTGTCTCCCTCTCTCTCTCTCTGCCCCTCCCTCGCTCATGCTCTCTCTCTCTCAAATATAAACATTAATTTTTCTTTTAAGAAAGACTCATTTTTTAAAATAAAATAGCAAAGAAGATGGAGTGTATCACATCTGCAGGAGGATAAGCACTATTTCATGAGACTCTGGCTTCAAATCTATATATACAGACATGACACTTGCACACACACAGAAGCACCGTGTACTAGCTGGAGATATAAACTATGTATTTTTCAACGAGCTGTAGTTAAAACTGTAAAAAAACAAAGATAGACAAGTGTTCTCAAGATCACTGTCTGTACAAAATGAGCTTTTTCTGGAAAACAGAACTCTATTTGTTCTCTATCCTATACTGACGAGCGGGAGGCCCTTGATCTTGTGTTTATGTTGCCGGGGGCTAGAAACATCAGAATTGTTTGATAAATAAGAAGGAGCTTCACTTAGGGACATCACCACTCTTACATCTAAATGGCACGAAGGGGCGGAAATCTCCGGCCGGTCCATGTGGGCTGCCATCCTCGTTCCTTCAGTCTTCTTCAGTAACTCCACCTTAATGCGACTTAGGCTCCCCAAACCCCAGGCCAAAGCTTGTCATGCCTCCAAACTGTAAAATCAGACCCTCTTTCTTCTCTGGACACCATTTCCTATCCTTGCAGGGAGTTGTCAGCCCATCATCCTGGTTTTGGGACCTCCAGTCCTTTGACCCCTTCTATGACATGTAGCTCCATTTGTCCCTTCAGTTCCTTTCTAACTGAATTCAGATGCCATCACCATATTCCCACCCTTTCGTTGCCAACAGCCTTCAATTCTTGCCCTTCCACGGCAACGGCCTGACAAGCCCACACCCTGGAAACCACACAACGGTCTGCCTTCCCCAGGCCGTCAGAGAAGCATCTCCTCTACATGATCTCACCCTCACGGACTCTGACAAGGACTGGCCGTCCGCTCTGTCTCCCATTCTTCTCACCCTGCCATCTCCCCCCTTCACCAGCACCCATTCCAAATGGAAAAGAAAAGGCACCAAATGAGAAAGCATCCAACTTGCTGCCACCACACCAATCTATTTCTCTTCAGTGCACTGAGCCCTTCCTCACCCTCTCCTACAACAAAGGGTCCTTACGATCTAAGGCTGGTCTTCCTGTGTCCTTGATTTTCCTTGTGCTTCGTCCCAGAGACCTTGATACACTGATTTCCACCTCTCTCTTATTGTTCATCCTTCTCTTTGCTAACTCCCATCCGCTTCGGACAATGTTCAAGTCTCTCCCATTTTTTAAAAGTCTTCTGCCATCAGATTTACCTCTCTAGAGCTACTATCTTCAAAATTCATATTTGATCATGGTCGCCTTCTTAACTTCCACTCAGTTTTTAAGCCTTGACAACACTATTTTATCCTCGTCCAAACGAACACAGGTCTTGCCAGGATCCTCCAAAGATGCTTCCCAAGCCCTGTTGGCAGAATCGGACACTGCCATTGCTCCCCATTTCTTGAACATGCTTCACGTGGCTTCCATGACCCCATACTCCTTTGGCCTCTTCATCATCTACTCAGTCATTCCATAGTGGGGTTCCATAGTGGGGTTCCTCGTCTAGGACTGTTGTTCTTCACTCTGAACTAGGGCATATTCACTCGTAAGGCTTCCACACACGTACTAGTGCCTCCTTCCCAGGCTGTTCATCAGTTTCGTTTAAGGTCTGTATGTCCACCTGCCTCCCCAACATCTCTGTCCATGTCTCCAAACACCCCCGATTCAACATGTCCAAGCCGAACTCACCGTTCCTCTCCTCCTCCCCCCCCCTCCCAAATCTGCCCCTCTGTTCATGTGCTTCATGTCACAAATGAAGAGTAAGCATTAACTCAGTTCGTGTCAGAACCTAAACTCTCTCCCCTCACCCTCGCCATACACAATCAACCGGCCGGTTCCATGTACCCCACCTCCCGAATATCCTTAGCATCCATTTGCTCCCATCCCATTCCCAACAGTTACCACCCACGTCCAGGCCACCATCATCCTTTGCTTGGAGTACTGTGTGCAAAACCCTCCTGATTAGTCTTCCTACCTCCGGTCTGAGTGCTGGTCACTCTCCACATGTGGAGTAGAAATGACAGAACTTCTGGATGCCATCGGGTGCCTACACCCTCTCCTGGCCTTCTGGTGCTCTCAGGAGAAACATCGAAGTCCTTTCAACGACCAGTCCTTCGCTAGCCAGCCACGTCTCCCCCACCCAGCCTGCCCCCCAAACTCTAGGCGTGCTCTCCGCCCCCTGGGCCTTCTGAACATGCTGTTGTGTCTCCCTGAAGCTCTTGCATTCCGTTCCTCTAAAAATTCTGAGACGTCATCCAAGAAGCATTCCCTGCCCTCCCACACCCCGTGCAGATCTGAGCTGAGGACCCGCCTATGTGAACTAACCGCACCTATCTCCCCCAACAGGCCGCTTAGCACACTTGACGAAAACTGCACGACAGTTGTCTGCGTCCTCCGCAAGCCCTCTGAGGGCGGGAGGACTAATCTACCTCCCCGTCATAAAGCATAATACCCGGCTGAATAAATATTTGTTGAGTGAATGATTTTATGAATTCTTCACATTTATGATTCTAATTCTTGCCTGGCCCCTCCACCGACTTTTTAAGTCCACCACTTCCTCGCGCTCACGGTCCGGATGCGACCTGCGCCAGTGCGGCCGACACAGTCAGCTAACGCTAGGGACGTGCCACCTCGACCTGTACTTCTTCTGGATTAGACACTCCTTGGGCACTGCCCTGTAACCCCGAGCCTCATCTCTGACTCGCGGCACCCCTACTGTGCACGGTTCTGTGAATGGTCCATCGGCCTGCCCTGCTTCCCTTCAGATGCGGCGGCCCGCTCTCCATTTGCACAGGTACAAAGGACAGGGCAGAGACACTAACCCCCCGTGAGATAATCAACAGCCAGTGGAGAACGAAAGCCAGGTGAGCACGTACGTCTTCCTTTGGTCCCTCGGGCAGTCGATTCCGAAGTAGGTTTCTCAAGGGACTGACGTCTAGTCATTAAAGTGCTGGACCGCACGGTGCGCGCACACACTTCCGTTATCTTCTCCTCCTCCCTTCGCTAGTTCACCCGCACCAGCCCCCCACTCCTGCTCCCATCAACGCAAGCCCGCATTTCAGGAGCTGCTTCTGCAAGGAAACCCGGCTGAGAGTCGCCTCAGCATCAGAATTTTTACTCTGGCTTTTTTATTTTGGCAGCAGTTAGTGGAGCAGGTGGCTTTACTTCTTCCCCGACTGTCAACAGGTCCTTCCTAATTTCAGACGAATTTCATCTTGTTATCAGTGAACACGCTACAGAAGCATGAACAAGTCAAGTCTCCCATAAATGACACCTATTTCAAATGAATGGCAGCTAGGAAAACACATTTCTTACAAGAACAGGAATTCTACCCCAGTTTCCATATTTATATTAAAAACATTTTGCTGGCATCACATAAAAGAACACTCCTAAAATAAACAGACCTTCTCATACCTTCATGTTATAGCTTGCTTATTTTCCTGCAGAGAGACTGAATATTAACGGACACAAAAGAGAATCTAAACAGTTTCAAAATACCTTGCAGACAAACGCAGTGACTTCATTCTTATATTGGAGCTGGGTGTGAATGATCTAAGAAACCTTTGGACTGTGGCTTGTCTTTGTCTTAGCTCCTCCAGTAGCCAGCAGACACTGCACTGAACAGCAAATGATGCGGGCTCCAAAACAGAGCATCAAACCCCCTTCCAGAATTTTTTCCCACTAAGCTAATGATTCACGTTCTGTTACTATGGAGCCACAAGTTAAACCAAGAATACTCACTGATAATTCACAAGTGTTCAATTAATGGCACGACTTAGGGTTGATGACAAGCTCGATGGCATCGAAGGACAGGATCTTTTGCCCCTTCTTTACTATTTCATCTTTAATCGTTATTCCATCAGGTGTCCGAGATCGCTGAATTTATGGGCTAAGCAAAGTTTAATTTAAATTCTCTATTTTTATCCTTGCCTTCCAACATCAAAGTTTTTAAATTCTTAAAATTTAAGACCAGAATGCATTGAAATCATTAATGCTTACACAATGTCACTGCTTTTTGAGCAGTAAAACATTTTTACTTGCATTACAATAAAGTATCCCTGTGAAGTAGTTACAGGTCTTCTCAAAATTTCCTGAAGTCTATGGGAGAGGGTATTCAAAGAACTCTGTTGTTGTCATATATCCATGACAGTAATCTTGTTTTTATCAAAAAGCAGGTGGAACTGATGCCTTCTAACTCTGACACATAGGTGTTCACCCCAATTATAATATATTTAATGCCTACAAGCGAGATGCCACAAAGCTCCCTAACAAATAAAAACAAGTCTCTTAGGTACTCCATGGCTTTGCCCAGTACTGCGGTGCACAGACTGAACCACATTTCCTCTACGTCATGAAGATTCACATTTTCACACATTCTGGTATTTCTGAAACCCAGATGCATCTTACAACTGACAGAGTCATAGTCTAACTGGCAACATTTTTTTCTTTCTTAGCGGTACGTAAGATAGAGGACTTAAAACTGACGGTGTCTTCCATTCAACGGCGTATCATCGTTCAGCCAGCACTTAAGCAGCTGTGGGCTTTATTTTTATTCTCTAAGTGACATTTTGGACAACCTCTTCGTTACATCCAAAAATGTCAGTTTTTTTTATTCAAACAAAGCACTACTCTAAGACGCCACACATTAAAGCCAGGCAGAACTAGCATTTTTTTTAGACACGGTCTGAAGTGTACTGGTAGTTTCCAGCCTACTGGAATGATTTCAAAATGGATTAATTAATGATTTCAAAATCATAGGATTAATTCAATTTTAAAAACTGGGTGACTGTAAAAGGAATTGTTTATTTTTAAAAATTGATCTGTTCCATAAGAAAAGACAACAGGATCAGGGAAATCTTTCTTTAACAGCTAAACGGAAACCTCAAGTCTGCTTTTCAAAGTTTTTCAGAGCTATTTCAGTCTGCCTCTGGCCAGGGCTCCAGCCAGCTTCGGTCACTGGCTTACTGCTCGCGCGTGCTTTACTGAGCAAAGACTGCCTGGTAAAAATTTGCAAAGCAGTAGTTTTAAAATTTCTCTTGTGCGAGACTGGCTGTAAAACACTGAAAAAATGCACACAGTCTTTGCAACTGTTGGAAGTTTACCTTAAAAGTCCGTCTCAGGTTTTCTGGTAGAAAGCGCACACACTAAAATGTTACAATCCTTCAGTGTTATGCACAAATATCGTAGGAAAGGCCTCTCTCCTTGCTCCTCTCTGTCCTCATTAGAAGACCATGTCACAAGGGGGGAAACCTCGTTTCTCACTTTTAAGCCAGCAGTCGTATTAGTGCTACACTAACATCTGGATTAGAAAGGGTACCTCTGAGAAATGGGTAAGTGGGAAAAGAGAGGAACGCTATAATGAAGAAGTATTTTTCAGCAGACAGTAAACTGAAAACTTACAAGGCTTTAACTTTCTATGTTTCTATGTTTGATATTTTCCACGTCAAAAATACGTTCTCCAGGTTCACCAAATCCAAAAAAGCCAAATTTCCGAAAACATTTTGTCTCGACGCCGGGCTTCAACCGCTTCTGTCTCCACCCAGCTACGTCCCGGCACCACCATCTTTACCGGCAGCAAAGAACTTATGTTTACTAAGCGTCCAGCAATCAAACATCATTCACTCTGCGACTTCAAGCGGGAAGTCATCCTCAAATCCAGCTTCACTGCACACGTCTGGTAACTAAGAAAGACACTGTCCGCTTAATTGTAACTTCTCACCGCAGCACATTTTTAGGGACCCTCGCAAGTTTTGGTTTATCTTTTTGTCATTCTGCATGACTTCCTAGTGACCAAGGCGACACTGCGGCTGAGGGTACACCCTTTGGAGGGACCATGAACACAGTATTCAGGAAGTGAGACCGGGCTTGGAGAAACCAGGCAAGCGAATGCAGTCAGGATTCTTTCTGAACCTGATCATCCCACACGCGGTCAGAGTGGGACTTGCTTTCTCGATGGGCATTTACGACAGAAACTACGACGCTATAGAAAAAGTGCCAGGGAACCAGGCCAGCAAGAAAGAAGAAGGCAGCAAAGAGAAGAGACAAATGAAAGCATCAAGTAACACAGACTGGAGTCTTGGAAGTTCAGGGTTGAGCTCCTTACACTTAGATTTTCATTAACTGGCTGCAAAAGGTAAAACGTCTTAGAAATCCTCTAACTTGGGGAAATGCAGCAAGCACTAAGACAAAATTAGGTGCCGTCCTTTTTACAGCAAACTTAAATTCAATATTCTGATATCATGACTTAGACAAATTAGGAAATTTCTTGCAATCATTTTCAAGTATGTATAGAAAAGAGGGAGTGAAATCTAGACTAATCTGTGGCAAAAGGTCTATACTGCTGTAATTATCAGTAGAGACAGAAATAAAGATCATTCTACTTAGCTTCTTTGAAATAAATGCTAAAAGTAAGTACTTATAAAAATGAAAGAGCAATACCTGAATTAAAATTATTTTAAATCTCTGGTTAAAAAACAAGCATCCGCTGATATTTTCGCGGTAAATAATATCTGAGGAGGTCAATCACGAAACATTCCCTCACATGCTGAGGATCAACTGGGGTAACGCAGAGATGGTACTTGGGAACCAGCATATGCTCAGTGAGGTTATCCTTTTTTACAAGTCTGGAACCAAAGGGACTTTTTCTAAGTAGGCTCCACGCCCAGTGTGCGGCTTGAACTCCCGACCCCGAGATCAAGAGTCACATGCTCTACCGACTAAGCCAGCGAGACCCCCCAAAAGGATTCTACTACCAACAATAAATAGTATAACACCTGTACGACATTAAGAGTCAAATCAAATCATAATTTATCACGGTCCTCAAACCAGCTCCAAAACATCCGCTTTGCTTCCAATGCCTCTTACGAAGTATCGGTGGCAGACACTGCCTGTCACCTAAGTAGTGGCATTTGTCAGCTGAAGCCCCAAATCAGCGGCCCAGTAGGTTTTGCCTTACTAAAAGGAAGAAGAAACACAGAGTACTCAGAAAAACAACAACACAAGTGTGAAGGATGATTCCTGCTCTGTTGTTTAACCAAGGTATGCAGAGAAAAAAGATCCGGATGAGAGCATAAAAATACTGCCAGTGATTACTGCTATAGAGAGAGATCGATGGGCCATTCCAGTATTTCTTCTTGGCATGGTTTTATGCATTTGGATACATCTTCTACTACTGTTCCCAGTAAACATTTTTTAAAGATTATTTAAACAAAAGAGGCAACATGTAACTGTAATGCAGGATTTCTGAATTCTACCCATATCCAACTATCAATTTAATAAGCAATCTGACAGATTTTTTACTTAAGAATGGTTTGAGAAACTTCTAAATTCCTTTCTTTGGAGTAGGCAGAGTTCCTGAATTCAAAAACAAAAGACCTATTTATGAACCAAGAGATGTCTTTAGAATTTTCCAAGTTGCTCCCTTTTGTCGGCCCCTCCCCCCCCCCACCATACATGAAAGCAGTAACTACAACAGGTTTTTACCCTTATGCACACTTCCTAGTTAAGCAAATAACCATATAACCCCAAACCTCCAAAATGCGGGAGGTAGGGGAGTAGGGGGTGGAGGGCAGGGAGGAGGAGGATTTCCAGAGGCTTACATCAATTCAGGATGGAGGGAAATGCAATTTTTCTTACAAGTGGCTCCTGATACACCTTGTAGCCGAACTGTTTTTACAGAGACCTGTGGCGATCAGCTGTGCCTTCTGCAGAGTAATTTAACTACTGAACAGCTGGGAGGAGAAACAGATTTAGTGGAAAAAAGCACCATGCCGACTAACAACGGTGTCCATATTAAACTCTGTATTTTGTCTGAGTCGGAGTTTGGGTCATGTAAAAGTGAAACTGACCCAAGAGAAGAGAACGGTTTCTCACAGATTGCCATTTAAATCTCAAATGACCATGTTTCACAGCATGCTCAATACCTTTCAGCATGTAACTGCATTTTAATTTCCTAAAACCACAGGACATAAGTCTGATTTCAAATAGTGTCTGGACTGTGATATTCTATACTGATAAAACTGTACGGTGTTCTCTTGCAAGTTCCAAAGACTCAGCATACGGAAAAGAATCTTCCTTTTCTTTGAAGAAGAAAACTTAGTCCTCTGACTTTTGTAAATGGATTCTAAACAATGAATATATTAAGACCTAGAGCTTATGCCGTAAGGACTGGAACGTAACAGATTACAGGAGAAAAGCATGTCATGCACACTCTTCACTCACCATGGTGTAGTCCCGTCGAAATGAGACTTCAAATTTTCTTTGCCATGTAATGCTTCTCAGTGCTAACTTCAGAAAATGAATTTGAAGTCTATTAACATGAATAAATCTTTACTTGAATGTTCAGTGCATGGAAATTATTCAGTTACCTTTTCAGCTTTCTACAACAGACAGAGCCTGTGATTGTCTTAATCTCCAAATATTATATAAGAGAAGCAACCTTTAAAATAGATCCAGGAAAGAAAAAGGGGACGGTGAAACTGCATCTTAAGTTTGGGAGTCAGAAACCAATTCGTGATCATTTTTATTTAGTTGGAAGGAACTTATCCACTTTTGTATGTGAACATGAAATAATGCAGTAAGACAGTTAGCTCTTCTCACCAGAAGGAAATGACTCTGAGCTGCCCTTGAGAAAAGCTAAAAAGGAAAAAACAATTTTTTTTGAAGGGACAGCAGGTAAGTATTTGCTTTCCTCTGAACTACCACTGCCTTTCGCTTTGAGCCTGACTCAAACACTGACAAATTCAGTACGGCTGTCCGTAAGCAACGCGTCTGTCTGTCTGATCAGTCAGGTGTAATTCTACTTAAAATGAAATAATGAAATGCTGACAATCGGAGGTGCAGAACTATAAAGCCCTGGTTGTTCTACGAACGCTAAATGTCTAGGAAGCCTGGGGTGACCTCGGGGTGTCTGGTGTAGGAGTCAGGTGGGTCCCTATGGCCACTTGTTCATCAGATTCTAAGGTATCACCATGTGTAAGAAGTGCCCACTCTTGATTGCATAACAGCTTTTCAAGGAGATGCCAAAATACAATGAAACATGAACCAATTTTCCTTTTTTGGAAATGAAAAAACCTCATTTGTGGGGGGGGCGGGGGCAGGGTGGTAAAGAACACACATCGTAGAACAGAAGAAATTCCTGCATTTCTTTGCTTGCCCCTTTGTCTTCCTATTTGATCTTTCCATTTACTCCCTGCCCCTCCCCCGGCCTTTCCGTTTCCCTTTTCTGATTTTTCTCCAAGCTTAGACCACGGGTCACTAGACAGAAAATGTGATTGTTAACTGTGTACCGGGCGGCTCCTCTGGCAGACGTCAGTGAGGCACAGGGGGGAACACCCAGGAACTCCAGTCTGAGGAAAACACACATGGGGAGTCGATGCCCACCATGAGCACCACAACTCGCGCCTGATGGACGAAGCCGCGGGGGAACGCAGGGAGGGTGAGAAAGGCTGCTGAAAACTGAGCGAGATCTAGACAAAAGGGAGGTGACTAGAACTGCGTTACTTTTCTGGAGACAGGAATCAGAGCAAATAAAGGCAAATGCAGATGAAAGCCCGTGGCACAGTCTACGGGACATCGCGTGCTCATTTGCCCAGCCATCGCCAACCCAGCAAGACGAGGGGGCGATCCTCAGTGTGCCTGTCTTACTCTAATCTTCATGACAGCTCAGCAAGGTAGGTTCTATTATTATCTTAATTCTGAAGGTCAGGAATCTGAGGCCAGGAAGATCGTGAAATTGCCCAAGGGCACACAATTTACAGGCTGATGATGGAGCCAGGATCCACCTGCAGGGAGTCTGACCCCAGGCTGTATGTGCAAGTGTCTGTGCCTACCACCAGTGCACAGACTATCCAAATGGGGAGTCCCAAGAGATAAGACATGGCTAGGGCTGGACTGCGTGCGCAGGAGGTGGAAGAAGGGACGGGAGAGGAGAAGCACCAAAGATGTAAGAAAAAGTCAAGAAAGTATTGTCGACAACAACAAAAGTATTGTCACAAAACCCATCCCAGCCTGTTGGCCTTCGGGAAACCATTCCCCGGCCTTGTTCAGTCGAACTGGTCAGTATTTCTATCTTCTTTACCTAAACTAAACAGTCTAGGGAAGAATTTTTATGCACTGTGACAGCTGTAGCAGAAACGGAAGGTGGTACCAACGCTCAAAGTAGAAGGAGACGGGTTAGTAAGGAGCAGAAGCACATGAGGTTTCTGCATTTATTTCCAGAAGCGAGAGTGTTGTGTGTGTGCACATGTGGCATCTCCCGGGCTTACACAGACATGCGCGCGCACACACACCATACACATTCTACGATAGATGAAAAGCTACCTGGACCCTACGAAGAGCGAAAGCCACACACAAGGAACCTAAAAACAATGCCAAGGATTTCTGGCAGAGCTCTGCTCCAAACGTACCTGCTTCTGGGTCCTGGTTGAAACGGCAGTACTTTGAGTTCTCAAGTGAAGGCAGGCACTGTTCGATGGGCACCCAAACATACGTCTCAGGACACAACAAATCAGAAGGTCTATACTGACCCTAAAGAGAAGTGAAGGAACAAGAACACAGGCTTTACAAACACAGTAACTTCCTGGTTACAAGGCTCCAGAGTTCCAGGAAAGGTTTTAATCACAAATTTAAACAAAGTCAACCAGAAACAGCTTTACTGTAAATACTAGCTGTCTCTAGTAACTGCTTTCCTATCTCAAGAATGCACATTTGATTCAAAAGCTCTCTAAAAGCAATGCATCACTATTTGTGATGCCTGTATTGATGTGGAAGATTCGAGTTTCTACTTCCTTTTGGAAGAAATATTTAACATATGATTCTTGCTGAGCTGACTGCAAAGAATACCCAGTTTCAAAATCAAAGCAAAATGTCTTTTCATATATGAAAGCATAATTTATATATGGAGTGAACTCATTTTCAAAAATGAAATTTTAGAAGTTTTTAATTGGTAGATTTAGTTGATAACACTCATTCCATTCCAATGTACTAAAAACTACTGTTTTGTCAAGAAACCTTCATGAACAATCTAAACTGATATATGTAAGTAAAGTTTAAAAAACGTTACAGAAATTTTAGAGAAACGTCTATAATTCTCTAGCTTCTTCAAAAATGCCATTTTGCAAGAATGTTTTACATATTTATAACCCAATTATGTACCCCAAGTCTAAAACAAAGACTACACACGAGATGCTGAAGAAAAAAAAAATCATTTGCCCACAGGTACAAATTATGTGAAATCATTTAGTGAAAAATTTCAGGAGTACCAAAGTTAGTTAAAAATTCCAAATATCTCTTCTCTAAAACTGCAAACTTCAAAACTCATTATAGAGGTTAAAATCCAGTGCGGTGTCTCCCAATGCTGTTTGGTACAACCCATAGTAAGAAATACACTTTACGCCACAACCTAGTAAGCACAAACGCAAATATGGAACTAGAAACAAACCTTTTACTATAGAACGCTTACCCGTGTTACATAATCTTTTATTTCCTAACCTACTCCATTTTGGCTCTTTTAATGATGCTCCTGAGCCATAAAAAATGCTTTTATGAACGGCAAATGGGTCACAATTTCAGAGTTTGAAAAACACTATCGAATGCCAAACGCTCTACAAAGAATACCGCTGTTATGGGCTCCACAGTCACATACCTTTATGTCAGACCGGCGCTCTGTAACCGGCCCGCTATGTGGTCACCGTATGAAGCCCCACTCAGACGTACAAGAAACACCACACCCCCCAGTATTCGAAGCAGTCAGAAGTCCGCGAGCTAACGGGGGAGACCGTACAGAGAGAGTGTGTGCAAACTAGTTTCTTCTTGAGAAGCCGGGAGAGAGTTCAAGAAGGATACGGAGTTTTATTGCGGATTTAACAGACTGACTGGAGTTAAGTCCAGGGCAGGATGAAAAGGAATGAGAACAATCTAGATGAAGGGAACGGTAAAAACAGAGATGCAGAGTTGCAAGATCACCCTGAGGAACAGGAAATAGCGGGGCACTGCAGAAATGGAGACGTAGTTTGGGACCAGATTCTGTGAAGCCTCAGAATTCAAGTTTTGAACTCTATTCTGGATGAAATGGGCATGCTTGCTGGACAGGAGGAAGACCAGAACTCAGGTCTATGACCCTGCTTTTTCCAGACTGTTCACTGCCCTGCTGATGCCTCGCCGCCCTGGCACGGGCAAGGTCATCCATAGGGGCAGCTCTCCAGGTGGTGCACATATTCGTCCAACATGAAAATTCACAACACAGGATTATTTGAGATGAACGAATAATTAGTAGGTGTAATAAAGCCCAATATTCGATGATACCTATCTTGTGAAAAGCAAGATTCATTCAAAAAGTGTTTTCTTGGTGGAAAGCAGCAGCATGATGTGACAATGTCCTTATTAACAAATCTGAAAAACTAGCAGTCTAAAAGCACTGGGTCTAAACCTTTTTTATTTTCCTTTTGGGTTAGAGACCATTTTGAAAGCCTGATGAGGAGGAAAAAGCTAAGTTTAAAAAGCTAAGCATAGTTCTACAGAAAAAGAAAAAAGGAGTAAATTTTCTTCACCTTGCAGTATACAAAGATTTCTTAGTGCACAAAAAGCATTAACCATTAAAAACAACAACAACACTAATGAGCTGGACTTCATGACAATTATACACTGCATTAAAAAATTAAGAAAATAAATAGGGAGCAGGGCGCCTGGGTGGCTCAGTCAGTTGAGCGTCTGACTTTGGCTCACGTCATGATCTCACGGTCCGTGAGTTCATGCCCCGCGTCGGGCTCTGTGCTGACAGCCCGGGGCCTGGAGCCCGCTTCGGATTCTGTGTCTCCCCCCGTCTCTTCCCCTCCCTTGCTCACGCTCTCTCTCAAAAATAAACATTAAAAAAAAAAAAAAGAAGAAATAGGCAAGCGAAAGACTAAGAGAAAATATTAACAAAACATATATTAGAAAACATAGCTGTATCTAAAACGTATCAAAAATTTAACAACTCAAGAATAAAAAAATCATTTTTAAAAAGGCACCAAATATATATGAATATAAATGAATGCTTAGTAAGTACCCGAAAATATATTCAATATCAGTTACCAGAAATGCCATTAAAACGATAATAACATACCACTGCATAACCACCAGAATGGCTAAAATCAAGCCATTAATTTTAAACTGAATAACAAGCTTTGGCAAGGATCTGGACTATGTAGAACTTGGATATTGTTGGTTTAAAACGGTAGAACCATTTGGGAAAATACATTCTTGGACATGTATCATCTGTGAATATGTCCAGGATAAATTCCTTGAATTGGAATTGATGGCTGTAAGGGTTTTTATGTTTTATTAGCCCAAAACTATTTTCCACTGAAGTTGTGCCATTTTACATTTCCATCAGCAACATATGTACACAGTGCTAACTTCCTCAAATCCTTACCAACACAGCCTATAATCAAAACTTTCAATCTCTGCCAATCTGAGAAATGGCATTTCATTGTGGTTTGAATTTGCATTACATAGCATTCCATACGTTGAAAGGATCTGCATTTCCTTTTCCATAAAGTTGGCCCCCTCTGTTGTTAGATTTCTGGTTTTGTTATTTGAAAAACTCTTTATATATTAAAGAAATTCACCCTTGGTTTGCAAAATATGTTGTACTTCCCTAGCTTATCTATCTTTTGACTCTGTATGGTATTTTCTTTCACCATGTGGAAATCTGCTAAGTGGTCAAACATATCATTTGTTAAAACAGTGTCTAAGTTTTGCAATATAATTTTAAAAAGTCACTGTCACTCAAATATTATAAAAACATTTACATGTTCTTTTCAGTACTTTTATGGTTTCATAATTTTACATTCACATGTATGCTCCATCTGGAATTTATTTTGGTGTAAGGTATAAGAAAAGGATCTAACCTAATTTCTTTCAGATGTTTACCAAGTGGCCTCAACATCATTTTAGAACCGTTGCTTCCCCCGCTGATTTAAACGCCTTTTTGATAACTTACTAAATTTCCATATATATTTAGATCTCTTTCAGCACCTCCTATTTACTTAGACACTATCTGTCTATTCATGTACCAATGCCACACAGTTTGAACTATTAAAGCTTGATACTGTATTTTAATCTCTAGTAGATCCAACCATCCCCCTACGATTGCTCTTCACATGTGCAGAATTTCCCGGCTCTTCTTGGGTAATTTTTCTAAAATTCTGTACTTAGGGGGCAGGGCGCCTGACTGGCTCAGTCAGTAGAGCGTGTGTCCCTTGATCTCAGGGTTTTGAGTTCAAGCCCCGTGTCGGGTACCGTAGAGATTACTTAAAAGACAGAATCTTAAAAAATAAATAAAATAAAATAAAATTCTGTACTTAGTACAAAAATATTACCAAGATGAACAAGGAAACAGTAATAAAAATGTTATGGTGTATCTTGTCTGTTGTGATGGAGGGACAGAGAAGCAGAGAATCCCAAGAATGTCTAGTAAAAAAATAGATGCAAATTCATCCACAGACACCTGAACCCAATGTCTGCCTTTAACGATGACAGTGACATTCAAAAGCAGTCACTGACCACGAAATGAATCCTCACTGTGCGGCAGACGCTGGGTGGCTGGGAACAGAATGATGAACAAACGAGTGCCTCTAGGGAACTCACCATCTCCTGGTAGTGACAGACCAGGACGAAGATGAAGCGCATGCCAGGACATAGCAAGTATGGTTGAGCACAGGGGGCCAGAGTTTCTAAAATGTCACGTTCTTTTCAGGCAAAACTTGCTCACAACAGTGGGTCGGATATGTTCTTTTTAACTCTTTAAATACTTCATTTATCTCACTGAAGAGTCACAAATGAATACATTTTGACTTCTGCTCATCATCCGAAATCAAGTGTTTAGGTTAAGACATCATTTTTCTCCAAAGCGTAGGCTTATCTCAGGGCTTTGCAGCAGCTATTCTCCTGAGCCACCAGAGAATACAAAGAGTTTTATGAAATAAACCACCTTGAAACATTATGCTTTCTAACATTTCTAACATTAGCTGGTTGAGAGTGAGAGGAGGGAAGTACTCAAAGTTCCACTGAAAGTCACCGTCACACAAACGAGAAATGCAAGGGCCTGGAATCTGCCCTGCCTTTGCAGCTAGTGTGAGAAAATGAGAAATGTCTGTGTTAAGAATGTAATTACTTAAGGATTTGGACATACTTTCCTGTAGTCGGAAGAAAAAATATTTAATCAACCCCTAAGTACGTTCATTCATACTGGAACAATGAGGCGAAAGCAGATTAATCCTCTCCTCGGGTGCCGACTCTTTGCAAAGAAGAAGAAATCAGAGTTACCATAGATTTCTCAAGTACTCGAAATTCTGAAAACGTAATTGGTCTGACAGGGCTTATCTCACAATTTTTCTGAGCGTTCCTGCAATCTGATGTACAATTTCAGAAGAGGAGCTCCAGAATCACCACGCCCCATCTCACAACTGCCCCAACTCACGACCACCCCATCTCATGACCACCCTCTGACAAGGACAGGGCCCCAGGGGCCGGCAAAGGAGCCCGATTCCAGGAGGGGAGGCTCCAGATGACGCACTTCAAGAAGCCTGGGCAATGTAAAAGCTATCTCCTAAGAAGCCCAAATTTAGAGGAGGGAAGGCCTAGTCCTCATTATTAATTACACAACCACTCTGGTCAAAGTCCTCAAAGGGAAGCAAGTTTGGCGACCTCTGACCTACAGCTTCACCAACAGAAATCACTTCTGCAGCTGGTTATAAACCATTTTAGGGCAGACAACAAAAAGGAACACGAAACAAACTAAGGGCCTCTACATTTTGAGTTATCACAGAAGAGTGAATGTTTTGCTTGGAGTGCTCAGCAATAATCAATGTTCCATTCCATGACTGTATTCAATGATTTCATTTCATTTAAAGGAAACCACTTAGACTATTGGTAAAACCCAAATTATGCTTATACAACCCCACCAAAAGAAGAGAAAAAATTAGGATATGGTCATAATATTTCAGTCAACTTTACTAGGCTGTCATAGATTGAAATTCAAGGAAATTCCAAAGTTAAAGCTAAAACGGGGGTGGGAGTGGGGGTGGTAAATACATTTCCTGTTCTATTTCTATTAAAAATAACTGCTTCTTTTGGAATAAGAGGCATCCAATTTTGGGTTTTGGTCAATAGAATGAACAGGTATTCTTTTCACTTGCATGCTTTAGACCATAATTTGAAGAACATTATCATATTGATCTAATTTTCTAGCCTGTAGATGACTCACAAAATAAACTGTATGGAGACTATCTTAGTGTAGCAAAATGTATTAATCAAAAGTCGACCTAAGAATTACATTCATTTTGCTAAGCAGAGGTTAAAAACATCTTGCTATCATTTCTTACCAAATAAGAGTGACACGGGTATGTAAAGTGCATGTAAAAAGGGTGTCTGGAATAGTCTGATTTCACAATCGTTAACAATTTCAGCAAGGATACTTTAAAACAGACGAACATCCTTTACTTCTAATGAAAACACAGCCAAGAACACCAAGACTTTCCCTTAAGGTATAACTAGTTAAAAACCTGGATCTTTATTTTTTTTAATGTTTACTTATTTTTGAGACCGAGAGAGAGGGAGACACAGAATCCAAAGCAGGCTCCAGGCTGTCAGCACAGAGACCGATGCGGGGCTCAAACTCATCAACCACAAGATCATGACCTGAGCCGAAGTCGGACGCTCAACCAACTGAGCCACCCAGGCGCTCCAAAAAACCTGGATCTTTAAAGGTGAAATCTACATTAGGTAGATGGAGGAAAAACAAACAAACAAAAAAAAAACGGTTCTAGCAAGCCCTGGCAATCGACCGCTTTTTGTAATTTTTTTTTGAGATGCAATGCACATACCATAAAATTCACCTTTTTAAGGTATACAGTTCCTTGTGCTTCGTGTATTTTGCAAGGTTGTGCAATCAACACCACTACCTAATCCCATAACATTTTTATCATTCTTTAAAAAAAAAAAAAAAAAAAAAAAAAAAGCTCTTTCCCATTAGCAGTCCCTTCTCTCTCACTAAGGCCCTGGCAACCATTAACTCTACTGGCAATACGTTTTAAAATGGGGAGTATTTGTTTACGCTGCCACACTTCTGTTAGAGGCAGAGCAAAACCCAAAGCCACAGCGCTGCCTACGAGGCCCTAAGTGATGTGACCCACGTTACCCTTCCGACTTGTCTTCTACGCCTTTTTCCTTCCTTCGTCATTCCACTCTGGCTGCACTGGCTTCCTGGTTGCTCCCAGCACACATCAAGCCTGCTCCCACCCCAGGCTTCTGGCTGTTTTCTCTGCTGGTCTTACAGATATTCCCAAGACTGTCATCCACTTTAAGTGTTTGCTCCAGTGCCACCTTCTCAATGAAGCCCACCACTCCCTCCTATTTTCTTCCGTAGGACTTACCGCCTTCTAACACTCTTCCTCCTACTTACTTATTAGATCCATAGGAAACTCCTTGCAGGGTCAGGAGTTTTAGTCTGATTTTTTCACTGACGTATCCCCAAACCTACTCATCAGCTGACTGCTGGCTGGATGAATGCAGGACACTCGGCCCGGAGGCCTTTTCTACTTCCTTCTCTGAACACAGACGTCACTTTAAATACGCCCTTCGGGGTGCCTGGATGGCGCAGTCGGTTAAGCGTCCGACTTCAGCCAGGTCACGACCTCACGGTCCGTGAGTTCGAGCCCCGCGTCGGGCTCTGGGCTGATGGCTCAGAGCCTGGAGCCTGTTTCCGATTCTGTGTCTCCCTCTCTCTCTGCCCCTCCCCCGTTCATGCTCTGTCTCTCTCTGTCCCAAAAATAAATAAAAACGTTGAAAAAAAAAATTAAAAAAAAAAAAATACGCCCTTCTTACACATAGGAATCGACCAGTGTCTGCTCAACTTGTGTTTATGAGGCAGCTTCACTGCATTTTTACTGTACAGAAACAGTTCCCAACCTTTAGGAGTTCTGTGAATTACCACTGGATACTAAAAAGTACATGACCACGACAGGATCTAGAAGAGTCACTGAAATCTAAAAGGCGGTTGTCATACTTGAGAACGTCAGAAACTACTAGTTCGCGTCAATTTAGCTTTTTCCCCCTCAGAGCTGAAAATATTGCTTTCCTTCTTTTACTGGTATACACTGTCTTTTTAAAAAAATGCATAGCTTGTTAAGTTTCATTTTAGGAAAAAGGAGGGGGAGACATGACCTGAGAAAAGACCTCCTCGTCTGTGCAGAGTTCAGCAGTGTCACTCTGGTGACAACAAGAACATGAACGACGTCGGGGCGCCTGGGTGGCTCAGTCGGTTGAGCGTCCGACTTCAGCTCAGGTCATGATCTCACAGCTCATGAGTTCGAGCCCCGCGTCGGGCCCTGTGCTGACAGCCTGGAGCCTGCTTCAGATTCTGTGTCTCCCTCTCTCTCTGCCCCTGACCCGTTCGCATTCTGTCTCTGTCTCTCTCAAAAATAAAAATAAACATTAAAAAAACTTTTTTTTAAAGAACATGAACAACAAGCTCCCCCAGCGTTTAAGCACAGTCTCCGTAATGACTCTGCACATCCCAGGAGCTAAATCTCCGAATAAATGACAAACGTAATGAAAACAGATGCTGTTTCTACTGTGCAGATGAAACAGGAAGGTCCTGTAATGGTAGCAACGAACTCAGACCTAGACTCCTGATCCCCTTTCTCCTTCTATACCTAAATGCTAAGATATTCGCAATTGTTAAAAAGTTATTTTCTCTCTTTTCATATTTACTTTTGAGAGAGACAGAGCATGAGTGGGGAAGGGGCAGGGAGCAAGGGAGACACAGAATCCAAAGCAGGCTCCAGGCTCTGAGCTGTCAGCACAGAGCCTGACATGGGATGGGGCTCGAATTCACGAACCATGAGATCATGACCCGAGTCGAGGTCGGAGGCTTAACCGACTGAGCCACCCAGGCGCCCCAAAAGTATTTTCAAAATAACTTCCCAAAACCTTAAAATCACAACTGAGTCCAATATGAACAGGACTCTGCTTGTCATCAAGGATGGAAAGATGGAATGAGCCTCGCGAGGCACTCATGATCAGCTGGGGAAAAGGGAGGCATGGGATCCCGTGACTTGTGTAGCCAGGGGCAAATGCAGGGTGGTAGGCACAAGGTGCCATGGAAGGACAAAGAGCTGCAATGTGGCTGTGATACTTGGCACGGCAACAAGGACTATAAACAAGCTGCTGGTCAAACACAAGGCGGAGACAACCAGCTTTCTTGGGAGACTCCTCAGAAGAGGTCCCTTCTGTAGCATGTCCAAGTCTGAGTGGTACCATGTTTGGAAAAAAAGTCAGGCACTTACCGAAAGCAAAAACAGACCCAAGACCCACATGGCTGTCTCCTTCCTGAGCTCCCAAATACATGTCCGTCAAAATTTCACCAGATAGGAAATGTGACGGGAAACCGTTTCGGTTCCACAGATTAGTATGTGGTCCTGTGTCTGTGGCTTGTGGATGCTTCAAAAATCAATGCCTCTTCAGCTTTACACTCAAAATGTTTGGTTAGTTATAAAGATCGATTCCATCTTTTCTCTGAACGAATGCCAGTTTCCATAAATTCAAATTTATTACCAGTGTACATCTTTCTTAATATGGAATGACATATTCGAAGTAACTTTCAAGCTCATGTATGGATCCTAATGTAACTTAGTATTATCTAGAGAAATATTATGAAATTGACAGCTTCAAAATAACATTCTATTTATCTTATTACACTTTAGATTCCTACAGAAGGACTTCTTACAATTCAATGTACAACTGATCAAAAATAAAAGCTTATTACTAACCACCCCTTTTAAATAAATGTGGGGTATTAAAAGGTATACTCTTTGATTATAGCAAATCCAGAAATACATTATTTTCTTTTAAAGGGCTCCAACATCTTTTAGAAGCCTTTTCACTTCACCTTTATAAGACGACATATATGAACGTCTATGCATTCAGGACTACACGTTTGCAAATCTGACATATAAGAATTCTCTTTGAATGTTACATGGTCTTTGTATGAATTTAAACAACATGCAAATGAGAAATTATTTCTTTAATTAAAGTTAAAGGAATCGAGACTGTTATTTTTCTCAGAAAAAAAAAATCAGAGAAAAGTAAAGAAATGCTTTCATATGATATTCACCCAAGTTAGCATTCTTGGCTTTTAATTGGAAACATCTGGGGATGGGCTTGGCCGATTGCAATAAAATTGAAGTTACCAATTCACACCCTGCCATTTTGAGGGTATTTTGTTTTTACAGTTTTCAAATTAAAACCAAACGGACTTTCCTTTGAACTCTGGTCCTGAAGCAAAGATCTTTATGAGATTTCACTCTCAAAAATACTTTATAAATATTTTGAAAAATACGAAGGATTTTGCAAGTATTTGAGGAGAGGATAAACCAGCAGAGTTTATTTTAAAAGTTCAAGTTAAATTAAAATGTAAGAACACTAAAAAGGCAGCAGTATTACTTAAACACACACACACACACACACACACACACACACACACAGAGTAAACCCTAGTAGCATTGAACAAAGAAGAAATAAGTTACCAGACATTTAAGTCTTTTTATCAGGTAAAGGTGATATCAGTATCCTATGTTTCTACAATAAACCTATTTATTTTACTAAAACCAACTGCTTAAAGAGAAGCTCTAACACTACATAAACAAAAATAGCTCAAAATAATCCATTAGAGTGGGCTGTACCTACACAGAAAACGAGTAAGAACAAGGGCTTATTAAATCCAGTCTTTTCCCTGAAAGACAACACCAATGCAATCCCATCCACAAAGCACTACAGCAGACCCCTTGCTCCCTGATTTCATTACATAAACAGAGATTGACTTTATCAGTCCCCAAGAGAGTGCTTGAGAAGTAACTCTAGCTGCTCTGTTTTCAGAAACTGTGTTTGGATTGTGCCACGCTCAGTTGGCGAGCTGAGCGGAGACCAGTGAAGACAAAGGGCCTAAACATCTGAATCCATTTGTGTTCCCTGAGTTCTGAGAGCCAACAGATGTACTCCATGTGCTGCTGGGCTAAGCTTTGAAAATTTAAAAATACATATTTTTCCCACTGACAAACAGAAAGTGATGGTATTCTGTGTTTCTTTAATTAAAATCCAAGCGTTTGCAAAGGCTCCAGGACTTACTTTAAAGCTTCCTTAAGACTGGGCTATTTATTTTACTATTAGTGAATAATAGAGAATAAAGATTCTAATTCAGTTTTAATCACAATCTTTGCTTTTATTTTGGAAACCCTGGGTTAATCTTTTTTCTTCTAGAAAATACAAAGAAGGCTTGTGAAGAAAAGATTCAGGGAGTCAACTTACAGCCCAAATTTAATTTCAAACTGAAGGGTCATAAGTTGAAAAGGATGAAGGAAAAAAGAGAATGAAAGACGAAGACAGAGAAAATAATAGAAGAGAAAACGAAAAGGTGAAATCCAAAGCTGCTTTAATTTCTCTTAAAGATCAAATATTCATGTGAATATCGTTATGTGTGTGTATATTAAATTTGGCCTTCACCATACTAGGAAGAACAATCAGGATAGACGTTTGCTTTGTCGGGTTTCAGGCTGTTGCGTGAGAAGCGGCGCTGAGAGTCACTGATTCTGTCCCTACCGTAGGCGGAGATGTCCTTACCTGGACCACAGCGAGAGGGACTGATTTCAAGTTCTCCTGCTCTGAATCCATCCTCCTACTGCCAACAGAGAGAACTGACTGTGTAACTGCCCCACTTAAAGCCCCTTACTGGCGCTCCAATATGTATAGTAAAGTAGGATAATCCTTTTTAAGGTAAAAAAAAAAAAAAAAAAAAAAGTCACAGGCCTTTATAAGATAGTATTGTAATTTTAGTTACAGCAGATGAGAAATAACCTAAGATAAAAAGCCACTACAAATTCATGAATGCTTTTAAATGAGTATGGATTTTACCAATGACAACAGGTCCTAAATGTGTTTGCACAAGGACAGTACTACACTCACGTGAGTATCAATCTACACCCACAACGTGTATACGGACGCACAGACTTCTCGCTCCCTGGTTTAGTGACATCACGCACCCTGAGTGAATGGCACAAGATGTGCTTTCAGCCTACTTCCTTATCTGGGCACACTCACCGCAGGGTACTCACATCTAGGCACCAGGAGGACTACTCACTTGGGTCTAAATGCCTCCAGTGGACCTAAGTGCTGTCTACTCTTTCTCTGCCAAGCTCTCCTTGGACTCTGCTTCACCTCACCACCAACTGCTCTCACCCCCGGACAGAATCAGCCCCCATGCTCTCTTTCCTGCAAGTCAACGGGTTATTATTAAATGCCTACCATCTGCCAGCCTCTAAGGTAAGGTCTTGGGCATGCCATGGTGAATAACAACACTCACGAGTTTCAGTTCTCAGGGAACTCCTAGTCTACAAAGGGAGAGGACCTTAAGAAAATAATCACACAGAAACATATCATTACAAAGTGTGGCAAACACTGTGGACAAAAAGCACTCAGAGAGTACAACAGGGAGACCTAATTTAGACTGGGAGTGTCAGGGCTGGTGTCTTTAGCGGGTATCTGGGTTTGTACAGAAGTTTTTTCTAGAAGTTAATATGAAGCTACTGGAGTGGTCTGTTTACGTGCTGTTTCTCTTACTTCTGCAACCTCCCACCTCCCTTCCCCAACCTCAACTTGGGAGTTTCTGGAGAGCTGGGAGTACATCATTTCTTTGCATTCCTTGTGCCTAGGCAGAATTCCTTATATGGACTGAGTTCTCAATAAATACATATTGAATATGTATTAAATTAAACTGAATGTGTCGAATTGTGTTTCTTAAAATAGGCAATCAGATCATTTTAAAACTAGAAGGGCTGTAGACCTCCCTAGTCAGTATCCAGTTTCATTTTAATATTTAAAAAGGGAAGAGGGACAGAGAAGTTAAGTGACTTAAGGCCAATGACTGGTAAAGGCAAGATCATAAGCTCAATCTTAATATTCTTTTTTCTGTTAAAATTCCCAAGGTAAAGCCAGACAGAAGTATGAACACCTACAGTGTGTCAGCAAAGTCCTATGTTCCTGTTTATGAAGATTTGCCTAATCAGAATCATTTAGAATCTGGACCCATTAGAAACACACAACCAGCAGTATTTTTTCAACATTCTTTAAGTTGATATGCCTTGAGTCAAACAAATGCTAACAGCAATTCACCACAAATACACAGCTTTAATAACGGCAGTAAGCTGTATCTGATTGATCGTGTCTCTAACTGAAGCTATTACTTTTTTCCAGTAAACATTTTTCAATGCCTGAAAACCTTAATCGTAAAAGTCTGTTTAATTACACCCCTGAGGGAAATAAGAAGTTAGCTATAACCTCATATTTATCCCCAGGGTGTGATCTTTGGTAATCATTCCTTTTTTTCTGCCTGATGGAAAATTCATCACAAATGACTTAAACGCCTCAAGTCTGAGGATAACCTTTCCCCTCCCCGCTGTAGCGGTAGGAGGGCTGGTAGAATTTACATCCTGTCCCCTTGGATGTCATCAGTATTCTGTGTGTCTGTGTAAGGAAGTACTTGGTAGAAGGTCAATGTGACAGCTGAAGTGCCCACACTTCAGCAAGCTCAGAACATGTCTGGTAGATTACTTCCTCCTTTTCTAAATGATCAGTTATAGAATTATGATGAACACAACGACTTTTAACTTAGTATTTGACGGGGTGAGCAAATCAAGTCCAGTCATAGAACTGTAGATAAGTTATTGTGAATAATTTCTTATGTCACAAACACCCAATAATCTTGGGTGCCAACTTGCGAACCCTCATGTCTGCATTTCTTCTAAGACATCCAGCCTAAAATATCATACTGGTCCAAACTCAACCATGTCACTAGAATAAAATTTAGAGTTATACAGCTCCCCAAGATCACAGCAATCATTAATGTCCTTATAAATGCTATAATTGTATCCATTTTTTTTGCCCATTACAAAACCATCTATGCACCAAATACAAAAAAATCTTTATGACGTATTAAGAATTTTTCACATTTTCATGTAGGGTCTGAAAGTGTTATTTAGAACTCAATTTTATTTTATTGTTATTTTTTAAATTTCTTTTGATGTTTATTCACTTTTGAGAGAGAGGAAGAGACAGAGCACGTGTGGGGGAGGGGCAGAGAGAAGGGGAAACACAGAATCCGAAGCAAGCTCCAGGCTCCGAGCTCCGAGCTATCAGCACAGAGCCCGATGTGGAGTTCAAAACCACGAACTGTGAGATCATGACCTGAGCCAAAGGTGGACACTTAACCAACTGAGCCACCCAGGCACCCCTAGAATTCAATTTTAAAATATATGTATATAAAAGCAAAGTGTTCAATGGTTAAACCATTAAAAAAAAGTTCCCCTACTTTCACTTTATACAAGAAATACATTATCCTAAAAATTTTTTTTAATTTTTTTTTATATTTTTATTTCATTTTTGAGAGAGAGAGAGAAACAGAGTGTGAGTGAGGGAGGAGCAGAGAGAGAGGGAGACACAGAATCCGAAGCAGGCTCCAGGCTCTGAGCTGTCAGCACAGAGCCTGATGTGGGGCTCGAACTCACAAACTGCAAGATCATGACCTGAGCTGAAGTCAGATGCTCAACCGACTGAGCCACCCAGATGCCCCCATCCTAAAATTTTTAAGGAGCCAATCATCACCTCTCTACCCAGTAACAGTTTGGTGTAATCGAAACAGTATAATCATCTTGTCAGTTTACCATGTCAGAACTCTCTGGGAACAGAATAAAAATTAAAGCTGAAATCTACAATTTCCAGATGTGGGAAAGTATTATTTTGACAAGTTACTATTCGACAGAGCCTGGGATTATGATATTGGTATGGTTTTGAGCCTGAAAGTGTGAAGCACTGAGGATTGTTTAGAAGCTGTCAATCCACAGGCAGGCTCTAGGCTTCTGGGGACGCAGCCTCTGGGTAATACAACGTGGACCACAGCACAAACTCCAGCCATGATTCTTCTGTATCGGTATGAACTCACAGGTATAGAGATACTTAAGGTGTTTCAATCCACTACAGTTATCCTTTCTGATGTTCAAACTGGCCATAGTTTGGCCAGTGAGAGTCAATTTCAGTTGGCCCCTGAGAGCTTCGGATATAATTCTAGTTGCTAATGATAATGTCTATGCCCGCTAATTTCATTTCATCCTCATAGAGACTGTTTATTCAAGTTTTCACTATCTTCAGACATCACTGTGTATTTCTGGGCTATAGATTCGACAATCTGTCACTAAATGAATTAAGCTTTCATCCAATTATTTAACTGTAGTTTTGGGGAACAGTATAGTCTCTAAGCTTCCTTCCCATAATAACAGCATGAGGCACTTACAAGATGAATGCAAAGAATCACATAAGACAGAATTAAACGTCATCTTTCCAAGGCACTTTTAGTAAAATATCTACCCTTAACTGAAAGGCATATAAAAAAAATGTCTAAAAACTAAATCAAATGCATTAGGAAAAAGGAAATTAATTATATTTTCAGATCAAATTTGGGTAAAAGAACTAAATAAAGAAATGTTTTTTCTTTGTATAACTTGAAGTCACCAGTTCTTAGTAAAAATTATGTCTGCATGTATAATTAAATAAATAATGTTGGTATTAGTAAAAATCATGACAATAAGCTAATCTTTACTGAGTGGTGACTATGGGCTGGGCACTACACCAGGCACTACACATACTGCCTCATTAATCCTTACAATCATCCTATAAGGAATAGTGATGATTATTCCCATTTTACAGATGGAGACACTGAGGCTTAGAAAGTCTGTACATACAATAAGACATGTAACCAAGATTTGAACTCAGCTCTTTGTCTTTGGAAACTTGACCTTAACTGCTTTCTCCTAATGAAATGGTAATTAATGTTTAAATTCTATTTAAAAATATATTTGTAGTCCAACTTTCAATAGTATTTCATTAACAAAATGCATGTTTAAATTGAAGATGTTTACAAACAACTGGAATTATGGAATTATGTTTTAAAAATCCTACTGTTCAGGAGCACCTGAGTGGCTCAGATGGTTAAGCATCCGACCTCGGCTCAGGTCATGATCTCACGGTTTGTGAGTTCAAGCCCCGCATGGGGCTCTCTGCTGTTAACACAGACCCGCTTCAGAGCCTCTCTCCCCTCCCCACCCTGCCACTCCCCCACTCACGTGCACGTACACTCTCTCTCTCTCAAAAATAAATAAAGATTTTTTTAAAAATTAAAAAAACTGGGGCGCCCGGGTGGCTCAGTCGGTTAAGCGTCCGACTTCGGCTCAGGTCATGATCTTGTGGTTCATGAGTTCAAGCCCCGCATCGGGCTCTGTGCTGACAGCTCAGAGCCGGGAGCCTGTTTCAGATTCTGTGTCTCCCTCTCTCTCTCTCTGACCCTCCCCTGTTCATGCTCTATCTCTCTCTGTCTCAAAAATAAATAAACATTAAAAAAAAATTTTTTTTTAATTAAAAAAACTAAATCCCGGCGTGCCTGGGTGGCTCAGTCAGTTGAGCATCTGACTTCAGCTCAGGGCATGATCTCACAGCTCACGAGTTCAAGCTCTGCGTCGGGCTCTGTGCTGACAGCTCGGAGCCTGGAGGCTGCTTCGGATTCTGTGTCTCCCTCTCTCTCTGCCCCTAGCCCACTCACATTTTATCTCTGTCTGTCTCAAAAATAAGTAAACATTAAAAAAATTAAAAAAAAAAAAAACTAAACTAAACCCTACTGATCATAAGAAATTGTGAAAAAGATTCTACCCCTGGGTAAAAGGTTGGGGGAACAGGATATCCATAGTCTCTATGACCCCACAGATTACTCACGAACTGCAAAGGGGAAAAAGCAGCTCTACAGACAGATGGACTTGTGATATCCTGAGACTGACACAGCATCACAGTAGTATTCGCACTAAAAAGTTTTACCTGAATAAAATTACGAAGAAATAATGACAAATCCAAATTATGAGACATTTAGGAGACACTGAACTCTTCAAAAATGTCAATGTTGTAAAAGCAACAATAACAAAAAAAGCAAAGTTACAGTTCTAGAGTAAATGATACTTAAAAAAAAAAAAAAAAAAAAAAACAGGGACGCCTGGGTGGCTCAGTCAGTTAGCGTCTGACTCTTGGTTTTGGAGCAGGTCATGATCTCATGGTTTGGGAGTTCAAGCCAGGCATCGGGCTCTGTGGCTTTTAATTTTCTCCCTCTCCCTCTGCCCCTCCCCTGTTCACTCACGTGCTCTCTCTCTCTCAAAATAAACTTAAAAAAAAAAACAAACCCATAAAACGAAATGAAATCTATAGTCTTTAATAAGATCCCTGATTGAGAGAAAGAAAGAGTATTATTGGGACAACCGGGAAATGTGAATACTAATTTCACATTTGATTGTATTGTTTCAAGAATATTAAATTTCTTGAGCATGATATGATCACGGTACATGGTTTAGTACAAGAGTATCCTTGTCCTTAGGAAACCCGTGCTGAAACACTTAGGATGAATGTCATGATCTCTGAAACTAACTTTAACATAGCTTAGCAGAAAAATACATACACATGGAAAATTATATATGTATACAAAGAGATGAAGTGGCAAGCTGTTGATCACTGGTGGCTCTAGGTGAAGGTGTCCAGGTGTTTACCGTACTGTTCTTTCAACTTTTCTGTAGGTGTGAAGTTTTCAAAATTTGGAGGGAAAATCAGATTCGATAAATACATACTTTTCTCTACCATGCATCTGTGCACACTCCACGGCATTCTGTCCCTTTCTTCTAGAACCAACCACATTTGATCTCGCAGGATCGTTTTGCAAGTGTTTACTCTGTCAAAAAGCTATGTGCAGACAGGGCCTAGATCTACCTCATCAGGACCAGCGGAGTGACTTACTCACTGAAGATCTTCAAAGTGCCTCATTCAAAGCAGGTCTTGTAAACGTGGGCTGAATTAAACACTTGTTTCTTCTGAGATATTACCATATGGGTGATGATAAACAGTTTTCTACAGTATTAAAAAGGACTCACAACAGAAGTATCTCATGACTGATAAACTATACTATATAATCCCTAAACTTAGAATTGTTTGAAAACTATTAAATAGCTGAAAAGTTAAAATAAAAAAAAGTACACAGAGGTGATCAAACCATCACCACTGTTTAGTCTGTAAACCACTCTGGAATAACTCATGGTTATTATGTCATATAGTGTTCTTTTAAAATTATATAGGTAAATTATGTAGGTATTTTAAAATTTGTATCCCAAATTGGGAATATGCGTTCTAGAGGCACCAGGGTAAATTTATCATTGAACTTCACATAGCAAACTGTCCTGACAAGTGGGTTTTGGGATGACAGGAGAACAGCTATCAGGTGCTAGATGATGAGGATGACCATGATGTTCACTTCAATGTGTACAGGCTGGATCATCAGGACCATAAAATAAAAGCAGGGCAGTGGCATACTGTAAAGTAGGGGTCAGCAAATCATGGCCATGGGCCCAAACTGGCCTGCTGCTCATTTACATATGGCCCACAACCTAAGAATGGTTCTTACATTTTTAATGGTTGAAAATAAATCAAAAGAAAAATACTACTTTATGACAGATGAAAATTATATGACATCCGACTTTCAATGTCCATAAATTAAGTTTTACTAGAGCACAGCCATGCCCATTTGTTTATGTATTTTTTATGGCTGCTTTTGCTACAAAGGCAGACCATATGGCCTGTAAACCTAAAATATTTACTATCTGGCCCTTTATAGAATAAATGCCAGAGACAGAAATTTCAATATCCAGTAGACATCGAGGACCCATGGGTATGTTTATCCTGTGATATTCATGGAGTGCTATGCTTTTGTGTGCTTTTCTATATGTGTCGTATGCCTCAATAAAAAGGCTTCTTAAAAAAATCCTATTATAGCGAATTTAAGGGTGTACGAAAGAGATAACATTCCCATGTTTCCAAAATTAAACATATAAGACAGTGACTTTCTAAAGGTGCTGTCGGAACCAAGGTTTGATCTCCAGACTATGGATGGGCAGATATGGAAACTACAGAGATCAACCTGAACAAGTCATTTAAAGACAGTTCCAGAAACTAAAAGCAACCTACGCAAGGAGGCAGTAACAGCAGGACCCAACTCGAGGAGCAGACACACGGACATAGGCTGGGGTTTAACAGTAAGACTCTAGGACCTAGCAGGACTAGAAGAGTGAGGAGAATTAATACGGTTTTAACACTTAAACAGCCACTATGAAAGTGCACAAGCCCAAAGCCATATCCAACTACTCTCTAATCTTACTCATTCGCCAAGATTGAAGGCTTGTGAACTCTATGGCAATACCCACTGGTTAGACCTACTTAATCACAATTTGCTTGAGTATCTTCAATTATAAATAGTACAGAATAATTTACAGTAAACGCCACGACACCCAAAGTGAGCAGGAGTAGTGGCAGATTAACTGAAAATGCCCTTACAGTGTGTATGGAGGAAAATGCACATAAACACGCATACCTTCAACACTTTACTGCATACATCAGCCATTCTTTGATTTAGGACCAAGCCCTTTCTTCAGGGAGGCATCACTGTGACTTTCAGTCACTGGTTCTTTAAAATACAGTGAGAACTTACAGGTTAGGAAGTGAGAATCTTCCCAGATTTTTATGGATTTTTTTTTTTTTTTTTTTTTTTTTTACTGGAAACACTTTTAGTTATCTTATCCGCAACTAATTTGGCAGTATTTTTTTTTTTTTTATGATTCATCTTTGAATCTATCTAAAGTGCTCAAATTAAGTTTAATGCAAATAACTACTTTTTAAAACACCATTCAATGGTTTAATTAATATTCAATTGAGTTATATCATTACAATAACAAGTAAAATCGGCATTAAAAAACTGACGAAAATGGACATGCACGTGTACCGAAGCGTGGCGTGCCAGCCATCAGCATTAGACCGCCACGGGCTTCATTGGGTAAGTTTTATGGAGGGAATGGAAGGCATCAACAGATAAAATGAACACATAAATCACAGATTCAAGGCACTGGCCAGGGAGAAGCAAGCCAGAGCCGGGGCTATTAAACCAGGGAACAACACTGCCCTAGACACACAGTGACCGTGTTCTTAGGTTCCGTGGGCAGAGGTAAACAGCTGACAAGGGGCATCTGCAGGAAGATTCGGTGACCCTTCTTAGGGGTGGAAAGGAAAAAGCGGAACCAAGTCGGGACAGAGCCAATGCTTCACTGTTGATGGCCTGAGAGGAAATACAGCTACAGAGGGGAAAAAAAAAAAAAAAAAAAAAAAAAAAGAACAAAAATGGCAAAAGACAATTATCTACTTTCATATTGTTTGACGTGTTCCTCATTTTCCTGTCAGAATGTCCTCTTAAGAGAAATAAATTTTAAAAGGGAACTTTTATTTGCCTTATTACAAAGAGGGCTGACATCACTGAGCTATTCCATTTTCCTTACAATCCTCTTGAGAACTTGCAAACTAAGGCTGGAAGCACCGAAGGAACAAAAGCCACCTGTAGCGCTTTAACTTGAAATTAAAGTAGCCGCAAGAGATCAGCACTACTGACTCCTAAAAGGTAGTACAAAACGTACCAGTGCCTAAATAGATCCAGAGAATGGTGGGAATGGGGAGACTAGCTTACATTTTATCAATTCACAAAAAGAACTAATGGCAATCAAATCAAATTTTAACATAAAAACTTCAGAGGAACAGAAAAAGTAAAATAGAAAATCAACTGGTTTATGTCTCCCGAAACAGAAGTATCCTTCGTTATATGCCAGCGTATGTTTACAAATCTAATTTTAAGCAGCTTCCGGTACATGGCCTTCTTCTACTCTCCACGGAAGAACATTTCCCCAAGGAAGAGACACACTGTGGATGGATTCCTTACTGAATGTGCACAAGAACTAATTCTGCGATAATGTCTCAAAAGGAAACATGCAAAGAGATGTCTGCCATGCCTTATTTGTAACAAAACAAGTGGAATGAACTTAAATGTATGCTCAGTAAATTATGGCACATTATTATGACACTTGCACTCACCTAAAATCGGGGGTATACAAAAAAGGTTTAAGGAGAATGGGACAACGCTCGTGAAACCAGTGAGAAAAAGGTGGAAAAGAAAATTGCGTGTATCACCTAATAACCATGCGGGAGAAAGACAGTCTGCGTATTTACCAAAGCCTAAGGACACACAGCAAAATGTCACCAGCGATGAGCTCTGGGAGAGAGAACCGCAAGCAACTTTTATTTTTAATACTCCCTTTATTCCTTTTTCCACAAGAGGAATTACTTTTAAAATTAAAAGAAAAGAAAAGAAAAAAGAAAAGAAAAGAAAAAGAAAAAGAAAAGAAAAGAAAAGAAAAGAAAAGAAAAGAAAAGAAAAGAAAAGAAAAGAAAAGAAAAGAAAAAGAATGAGAATGGAAAGGGGAAGAGCACATAGAAGAAAGCAGGAAATAATCATTTCAAGGAAGGGGATTCTGGAACTGCACAAGCCACTCCACTCAGTCACCTTTATAATCCTCACGGCCCCAGAAGTGAGAACAAATGCCAGCAGTTAAGGAGAGCTGAGAGGTCTTCTCAGAAACATTTACATATTTTACCTGGGAAAGCAGGTCAGGACTTCAAGCAAGTCCACAATATTCAATAAAATGCAGGAGTCCCTCCACCTCTTGGAGCTGGTAACCCACAACATCATTTTCCCTGTCAAGTGGGAAGCCGAAGACGCACACGCACACGCACAGCCCAGTGGCCACCACTGATAGTGTCCAGAGGCTTCAACTGGCCAAGCACACCACCAAAAAAAACCACTAAGTCCGCACACACGGGTCTATGATGACAACTACGTCACCATCCACCGTAAGACACACACCCAAGACTTTAAGATAAAAATGAGGGGAAGAAAAATGCAGGTCTTGGGAGGGTTGAGATACAGACTCAGAGGACCCGTGGCCACTCAGAGCACTTTCAAAACCTACGCAGAAGCCTTCACATTGGAAATGTGCCGCGAGGGCAGTCGCAGAGGACAGCAGGCCGCGGCTCTGGCCTACGTGTGCCCGAGTGCGAGTTCTCCGGCACTAGCTAGCTGTCCGCCCACCGGCCCTCTGTGTCCCGGGCTGCTCATCTATGAGACGGTGACAATGCAAACACCTGTGTCTAGGAATCAACTGTGTGAGTAACTACACAACACTTATTTATGTAGGGGGCGCCCACGTGGCTCAGTCAGTTGAGCATCCGACCGGTTGAGGTCATGATCTCAGTTTGCGGGTTTGAGCCCCATTATCAGGCTCTCTGCTGTCAGTACGGAGCCCACTTCAGATCCTCTGTCCCCCTCTCTCTCTGCCCCTCCCCCCCCAAAATAAAGAAACTTAAAATTCTTTAAACATGAAAAAAATCACATAATATGATCAACTTACTTTCAAGTAAAAAAACAAAAGTTAAAAAAATAATATGTATTATTGTATGTACGTGTAAATTATATAGCCACACACATTCAGGTATCTGTGTGTACATGGTGGGGGGCAGGGAGAACAACAGGATAGCAGATGGAGTAAAATGTTACCAATAAGTGAATCTGAGAGAAGGGTATGAGGATATCCTTTGTATCACTTTTATTCTTGCACCTTTTCTCGAAGTTAGAAAATATTTCCAAATTATTAAATAAAAACAAGGTCTACCATTTGACTGTTAATTGTAACAATAAGGCAGTGGGCCCTCTGGTCTTCCTATCTCACCGAGAATACTACGTGAGGGCCTGGGGCGACATCTGCAAGTGGCAAGGTGTCCAAAGCGGAAGTGGATTAACAAAACTATGCTCCCAAAACAGGTAAAACTGCCTGAGTCTCATCTAAGGCTCACCAACTCTACTACTCGGACCTCAACAAAGGACTGAACAAAGCTTCTGGAATGAGTTTATCAGACTTCAGCTGAATGAAAGCAAAAAAAAAGGGGCGCCTGGGTGGCTCAGTCGGTTGAGTGTCCGACCTCGGCTCAGGTCATGATCTCGCGGTTGGTGAGTTCGAGCCCCACACTGGGCTCGCTGCTGTCAGTGCAGAGCCTGCTTTGGATCCTCTGTCCCTCCGTCTCTGCCCCTCCCTCACTTACATTCTCTCTCTCTCAACAATAAATAAACATTTAAAAATAAAGTAATAAAAATACTTAGAATCCCTTTAGATCCTTCTTTCTAGGAATCAATATGAAAAAAAGTTGATCATTCTTATGCTGTTTTTTCTCCCTTGTGAGCCAAGAGCAGTGCAACTACAAGGTGCTGAACTAGGATACAGAACCCTGAATACAGAGAAGGCAGAAATGTCCCTTCTCTGAGCCTAATTCCAAATTCTTAACTTAAATATGTGGCTACAATCTATGTGACTCCATACTACTACCAGAGGCATTACAAGCACCCCCAGGACGTCCTTTGTAAGTTTTCCTCAGTTCACCCAAAAGTCATGGGAAATAAATCAAAAGATAAGAGAAAATAAACGGTAAGAAAAAAAGGGAAAAGGGATGCATTATTTTGCAGAGTCTCCTTCTAATACTTCTCATTACTTGGCTCACCACGGTGGTCATGAGGCCCTTTAAAACTTTTTCCACCTCCAATTCAAAGAAATGCAGCTGGGTAGTTTCAATGAGTTATACATTTCTAATTTTCATTATTTCAACTTCTTATTTTGTTCCCTAAGAATATTAGTGAAAAGCTTCACTGGGGAATTAGTGAAAAAAGAAAATACACATTCTCTACTGTTTGATTTTTTTCTACACCAATGCCCTCTCCCTCGTTTCAATCCTTCACCCTAATTTGGTTTGAAAACCAAGTTGAAAATTTTGCCTGGCTTAGCCGCACATGTGGTCAGCGGCAACAAGCCCTGGAAAAATGGCTATTCAAACTAAGTTAAACTTGGTAGTTCCAGGTTCTAAAAGCAATATTACATCACCCAGGAAAAACTATAAACTCATTAGCACCACCTCGGTCTCAGTGCTCATAGAGTTAGGCCAGGAGAGTTGAGACGGCCCTCTGTCTCTGAGGGATAAAGGTCCTTTATCTTCTGGGACAACAAAGATCTGTTTTGTCATCATTTTGTTTTTCAAAATTCTCAGGGAAAACAAAATCTCAACCTTAGTAATCTGTTCCAGTATTTTAAAACTTCAGGGGCGCCTGGGTGGCGCAGTCGGTTAAGCGTCCGACTTCAGCCAGGTCACGATCTCGCGGTCTGTGAGTTCGAGCCCCGCGTCGGGCTCTGGGCTGATGGCTCAGAGCCTGGAGCCTGTTTCCGATTCTGTGTCTCCCTCTCTCTCTGCCCCTCCCCCGTTCATGCTCTGTCTCTCTCTGTCCCAAAAATAAATAAACGTTGAAAAAAAAATTAAAAAAAAAAATAAATAAAACTTCAGATAATGTAATGTTCTCTACCATCTACTCACATTCGTTTTTAAGTCTTTCTTTCTTTCTTCCTTTCTTTCTTCCTTCCTTCCTTCTGTTCTTTCTTTTTCTTTCTTTCTCTCTTTCTTTCGTAGAATTTATCTCACTAAATACTACACCAAGCCCAGGCACAAACATGGTTAAATAACTACTCGTTTGAACTCCCCATCACAATCTTACCGACAACATCTCAGAAACAGAGGATAAAATGTTTCTCTGACCGGAAAGATTAAAGACTATTCATTGACATGGGTTTTATCTGGTCCTGTTCATACAGAATAATTTACCAGCTCTTTCCTGTCTTATTCTCCATCTCAAACTTGGCTGGGCACATGGTTTATGCGGACACACCT
Source organism: Leopardus geoffroyi (assembly GCF_018350155.1). Lineage (NCBI taxonomy): Eukaryota > Metazoa > Chordata > Mammalia > Carnivora > Felidae > Leopardus > Leopardus geoffroyi. The sequence continues at coordinate 78,350,792 of NC_059334.1, forward strand.
ATTAGGTACTGACCACAACACGGAGCACCCAAGGAAACAGCACAGCTGTTGGCCTCTCTAAAGCATCCAGGCTGCTGGGAGGCAAGTTTCTTAGTTTGGCACCTGGCCTTGAAGAAACAAAGAAATTCGCTCAGGTGATCCAGTAAGTGGCTGGTACTAATGGTGGAGGGGAACACAACATTTCAGGGAGGCACATAAGAAAATGAGGGCAGAAATCTTACCCATGTAGGGTCAGGCTCCAGACGATTCCAGGCTATCCAGGAAGAAGAGGAAATCCAGGCCAGATGAAGGCCTCATGGGTAACATCATAATTCAAGAACTGGCAAGCAGGTCCAAAAAGAGGTTATCTATGTCCCCTCAGCAGCAGGAGGCCCCAATCTGTATTTTCATCTGCTATTTGCCGACTCTGCTTCTCCTCCCCCTAATCTCGCCGCCCTCTCATCTTGGTATCTGTTGATTCACAGATCCCTTTGAAAACCAGATGAAAGAAATCTCACGACTCTATCCTCAACATAAATGTGCACGTAGACAAAAGTTTGCCCACAATCCCAACTTTATGGACCTGTGCTTATGAAGCCTTAAACTCACTCTGAGCTTTTGCCACGGTTTCTCTAGGTGGCACCGTGTGGGACTATCCCTACTGAGTACTGATCCTCCCTATAATCTCAACCGAAACTTCCTTCTAAGAGAGGATCTCACTGATTTGGTCCCCCACGACTCAGTGGGCAAAGCTTTACTGCCAAGTCCCACGTGACACTAATCCACCCTAGACTGACCACCTTTGCGTCAGGCACTCATGCCCAGCCCAATAGTGATTAAGATGGTAGTGTTTGATAGTCACTAGGCATGGTGGTCTAAATGCAAAGGCTGCATTTCTTTTGATAGAGTCTATAGGAATAGCAAGTTCCCTCAGAAAAGGGGTGCGGACATCTGAGCGCAATGGACTTCTCCATGCAGAACAAACATAATAGAAAAAAAAATGGAGGATATTAAGTGCAAACCACCACATGGGTCCCAGATTAAATCATAAAAATTACAGGCACATATATATGTACATATATACCCATACACATATATATGACTAACGGTTGAAGGGATGCCAATAAAGAATGGTTAAGGTGGGATAAGGCAGACCATTGGAGTTTTACATTTATACTGTATTTTACAAGAAAGAAATGAACTTGAAGAAAGAATGAAAGAAGCACACCCCCCGATGGACAAAGGTGTGTCTAAAGGCCAACGGTGAGGAATCAGGAAGAAAAAGGGAACCCCTGAAGACCAAGCAGAAGAATCTAGATTTAAGAGAACTGTGTGCGACACCACAGATTTTCTAGCAACATGGACTCGTGCATAGTATAAATCATCCTTAAACGGCTCTGGGGTGACACTGGCACAGGATGGAAGGTATGGAACAGTCCCCCAGCAGTGGTCATGGAGCTTCCTCTGCTTCTCAGTGTGGTCATTTTCTTTTCTGTTTTTTTTTTTTAATTAAAAAAATTTTTTTTGACATTTATTTTATTATTGAGAGACAGAGCATGAGCAGGGGAGGGGCAGAGAAAGGAGGAGACACAGAATCCGAAGGAGGTTCCAGGCTCTGAGCTGTCAGCACAGAGCCCAACGCGGGGCTCGAACTCACACACCGCGAGATCATGACCTGAGCCGAAGTCAGACGCTTAACCGACTGAGCCACCCAGGTGCCCCTTTTTAATTTTTTTAAATGTTTATTTACTTTTGAGAGAGATACAGACAGAACCCAAGTGGGGGAGGGACAGAGAGCGAGGGAGACACAGAATCCGAAACAGGCTCTAGGCTCCGAGTTGTCAGCACAGAGCCCGACGCGGGGCTCAAACTCACGAACTGTGAGATCATGACCCGAGCCGAAGTTGGATGCTTAACTGACTTGAGTCACCCAGGTGTCCCTCATCATGGTCATTTTCAATGCACTGCTCTATATCCAAGATAATTATGCTACTCAAGATTGCTTCCCTTTGGCTAATACACAAACTCAGACTGCAAGGCTTTTGAAGTGTCACATACGAGAATCTTATCATTGCCTTATTTTTGCATATGAAGACCTAAGAACCAAGAGAACATCTGTAGGTACAAGAAGGAAAGAAGATCTGTGCCGTGATGTAAAGTCCTGGAGGGGTGGGAACTGGTTTCATTCTAGCATCAACACTGAGGTAGAATACCCAGCAAGATAAACAGTAGTTAAACACGTAAAACATATGTGCTCCTCTAAGACACCTTAGTTCCAAACACGCTAGGCTGAAGCACATCAACACAGAACGTGCCAAACTTCAATCCCAGTAAAGCTGAAAACGAGCATAACCTCCTCTCTGACTATGTCGATGGCAACATTGTGCTTCCGCACTAAAAAAGATGAACTGAATATAGCTGCTAGGATAAGTTCACGTGGCTATTAGGCTGTTTTTTGTTTTTTGTTTCCTACAAGTTGTTTTTTGTTTCCTATAAAGCAAGGAAAACAGAATGACTTATAAATACTAAAGACAGACCCTACCATGCATGTAAGAACTAGGAAAAGAAAGCATCACATTTTGGAATCTTTGACCTTATTCATTGTTGTTGCTGTTCCTTCTGAGAGACCTCAAGATTTGCCAGCTATATCTCATAGTACAGAAACATTAAATTACTTTTAAGTTGACATGAAGGCCACCCATAAACCCCCTAGAGAAAATTTAAGACAGTCCTGGAGCCATCAGTGAGTATATGGCTCCATGAGTATATGGCTCCACAGGGTTAGGAATTAGAGACAAGAAACTTCTCTTTGGTGGGTCATACAGGATGGTTTGTTTCAAGACCGTTATGGTGAACCCCAAATTAATCCTTCTGACAGTTCTTTCTGACAGCAACAGTCAAATTACCCGTGGTAATTCGGCAACAAGAGCTACAGACTTTAATGGCAAGTGGGTGGCCTTTAAACGGGGATTCCCAAACCTTGGTAGGACGGAGAATTCTTTGGGCCAGAGGCTGTCATGTGTACAGCAGAATGTGTCGCAGCACCCTGGGCCTCTACTCACTAGATGCCAGTAGCACACGCACCCCTCCCCCGCTGTCCTAATTAAAAGGGTCTCTAGATATGGGGCAGGGCTGGGTGCAAAACTGCTCAACAGAGAACCACTGTTTAAGGGCAAGCAGCAACTGGAACTCTGGGTGTGAAGCCTCTCACTGCCCCACTCTAGCAAATATGTTCGATCATGAAATGAGTTAATGTGAGTTAAAAATAGCGTTTAGACTATAAATTTACATAACACAATTATCAAGACTAGGAAAGACTATACCGTATTGTTATCTCAAGGGCTTTACACACAATGAACTTTTTTCAATTAGATACATTTCTAAATCAACCTGTTTAAAAATAAACCTTTTGGGGCGCCTGGGTGGCTCAGTCGGTTGAGCATCTGACTTTGGCTCAGGCCATGATCTCACGGCTTGTGAGTTCGAGCCCCGTGTCAGGCTCTGTGCTGACAGCTCAGAGCCTGGAGCCTGCCTCGGATTCTGTGTCTCCCTCTCTCTCTGCCCCTCCCCTGCTCGTGCTCTGTCTCTCTCTGTCTCAAAAATAAATAAAACATTAAAAAAAATAAAAATAAAAAAATAAGTAAATACACCTTTTAATTCAAATATAACCCATATATAATATAATACAGGACTGCCACTTCAGAATTACAAAGTATTTGCAATGCTTTTCCAGTCTGAGTAACCAACGCAAGAGTATCTTCACTGCTCACCTAACAGTTCAAACACAACTTTCTCATTACCTTAAAAGAAAACAATCTTTTAATAAACTTACCTTTAGTGAATATTGCTGAAATCATAAAGAGATCCTGTAGAAATGCCAAAGGATACCACTTTATTTGGCATAGATATGTACTTTCCCTCTAACCAATAATCTAATTAAGTCATCGTTCTCACATTGCCATCCATCCATTTGTCCAAAGATTTACTGAACATTTACTATAAATCAGGGATTGCTGCTAAAATTGAATAATACATGAGCTCAAACTCCACCTCCTGAGACGTGTAGAGGCTAAAGAAACAGACAGATGGGAACACGGGGATTTATAATACAATACAGTCTGGCAAGGTTTCAGAGCGGGAGCGAACCGGAGATGAATCTTGTAAAGTGAAAGGAGCAAAGCAGAGCATCACTGTTTTAATATGCTGGCACAGAGAAGGTATTTTAAAAGCATGACACAGAAACCAGAAGCCATAGAGGAAAAGGATTAATAAACTGGGTGACATAAAAAATATTAACTTCCGTATAATAAATTATATGGCATAAACAATGATATAAAGCAAATGACAAAATGGGATGTGACTGGCAAATGAGAAATGTTTGAGATGACAACTGCTAATACACAAAGAACTTTTCATTGTGGTTTGAATCATTCTTGTAACTGAATTTTCACAAAACCTATCATCCTGTTTCAATGAAAGAGGTTCTCTGCATCTCCACGACCTTTTATTTTTTAAGTTATTTGGAAGAAATGTACAAGAGCAAATGACTTACTTGCACAGCCCTTGGTACCGAAATCAAACATTCCCTGTAGAATAGGCTGGCCAGTGTCACTCTATAGGGAGAAACCTAAAGTTCAATGAGGTATTTGCTCATTTAACAGAATCAAGATTAAGTCTCAAAAAGGGGAAGCCGAGACATTTTATCACAATACAAATACAATGACACAGAAGTTATTTAATTGAATTCTTTATTAAACTGGTTATGTTTAGGACAGTGCCCTTAAGAAACTAAGAGTAATTACTCATCTGGGAGAAAAAAATTCAGTCCTGGCATTTAGCACAACCGTACACAAAAAATTGCAGATTACTGAAGAGTGAAAGGTAAAACTGAAATTCTTAGAAGGAAAAAAAACATTTCCATGGCCACAGAAAAGGCAAAATTTTCTTGAACCCAACACAAAAGCCCTAAAGATAAATTGGACTACATTAAAATTAGGAATTTATGCTCATCAAAAGACACCATTAAGAGGAGAAAAAAAAAAAAAAGGCAAGGAGTGAGTGGAAGAAAGTATCTGTAAAACATGCATGCCACAAAGGATTCTCATCCAGAATGCTAGAAGGACTTCTACAAATAAGAGACCGACAACAGATAAACGGGCCAAAGACTCGAAGACACAACTCACAAATGGCCAGGAGACACATGATAAGGCCTTCAACTTTGTCAGTCAATGTCAAAATGCAAATCAACACCACGGTGCACCCCCCACATTCCACTATCAGGATGGGAAGCACCTGGACCTTTCCTCTGCTGGGAGTAAAAGCGTAAAGGAACACAGTCACTTAAACGACGGGCAGTAGGAACTAAACCCATGATCTAGCAAGTCCATACCTAGGTCTAAGCCCATCAAAAATACCTACATATGTCCAACCAAAGACATGTCTTCACATTCCACTTCCGTTAGCCAAACCTAGAAACAGTCCATCCCTAGGAGAATGGGCGTACAGGCAATAAGAATAAACCACCTACTGTTACACACAACCACATCAATAAACCTCACAAACATACTGCTGAGTGGAACAAGTCAGTCACAAAATAAAATACAATGAGTGATTCCACGTAAAATATAAAAACAGGCAAGATGTATCTACTGTGGTTATCTTTGAGGTGGGATAATAATCAATGGGGGCATGAAACAGGCTTGTGGGGGGCTGGCATATTCTGCTTCTTGATCTTGGTGTTGGTTGCACAGTTGGAGACTGAAAATTTATCAAGCTGTGCAATTAAGAACAGTGCACATTTCTGTAGACACATCACATTTCAATAACCAGTTAAAAAAAAAAAAAAACCCACAGAGAGGCAGCAGAAAGAATTCTTGGAAAATCTAAACCGGACCACTGAGAGAGGACTTCACACTTTTCCTAAGCTCAGTGCTCCAACTAGAGGACCCACGAAGAAGCCAGCTCCCTACACACTTCTATATACCGCTTTTCCTCCACTTCCCAGTTTTATTCCTTCAGACAGATGCCTGCCTTCCGCATGCAATGCACGTCAGTAAAGTCACTGAGCCCCTTGTATGTGCCAGTTAATGTGCTGGGCACTGAGGACAGCGACAGATCAGCCCTGGTTTGCTCGAGGACCTGACAAGCAGGAACCATGTCTGATCACATTCCTCTTGCCTTGGCATCCAGCACGACGTCTTCCACAGAGCAGGCCCTCCACAAACACTGACTGATCACGTACACCTACAAACAACTGGACCGCAAGGAGAGCTACAGGTAACGCACTCGGAAATGACAAGAGTTCACAGGATCCGAAAGGCTGCCCCCGGCTTCGCTCAGCGCCCAGGGAGGAGAGATGGTGGGGGCGGCCGGGAGGAGATACAGAGACTGGCTTCCCTGAAGAAGTGGCACAGGACTGTGGTCTGGAAAGGACGCTCCCAGCTGGGGACAAGAACACGGCGGGATAGGAACAGGAGGCAAGAGGCAGCACAAGGCCTGGCGGAAGGGTGGCTCCAGAGCCATGTAAAGTCGTGCCTGACAGCTGGGGAAAGGGGTTGTGGGCAGGAGAAAAGCAAACTTTCTTTCTCAGGAGGTCAGGGCAGAGCTCGGTGGTAGTATTTTCCAAAAGCTCCAAAGACCATGGCTGTTCTTCAAGGATTAGAAATCATGCACTGCACCAAGCTTATTATTTCACTGTGGACAGACGGGAAAAGGATGGGAAAAGACACACGATCAAATACACTTCTATTCCCCAGTTAACATTTACTTTTAGTTAATATGCAAGCATTTTAGGATACTTCAAAATTACAAGTTGTAACTCACAACTCTGATAAACAAAGCCATTTATACGAACTTCAATTCAAACTCCCCCTTATTTTACTAAAATTAAAATGTGAGGAGAGCCTGGCGGGCTCAGTCAGTAAAGCATGTGACTCTCGGTCTCGGGGTTGTAAGTTGAAGCCCCATGTTGGGTGTAGAATTTACTTTACAAGATAAAATCTTTTTTGAAAAAATATGAGTTAATTCAAACTCTGGGCAAGCTAAGCATATTGAACTTCAATTTTCTCATTTGTAATGAGAAACTTAAAAACACATGACCCATAAGGAACTGCTTTCTGACTCTGATGTGGCAAATTTCCACCTGTGACAATTTTAGAAACAAGAATTTGTGATGAGCATGTGAATTCTATTACCTCCCACGGCCTGCAGGAGGCATCAAAAATCCCTTACTAAAATTATTCGGTGGTCATTTTTTCTACTGACTATGTCTAACTCACTGGACATTTAACATCCAGAAAAAGAGATGCTGAGTCAAAAACCCCAGAGTTTTGTTCTGTGCTGTGGGTAGCTGATGAGATCATTTGTATTTCTTTCAGACCAACAGTAGCAAAGTCACTACCACGTGTACCCAAATGCATCACCCCGGGCTGCAATACTGTAGTAAAATAACACATGCTAATTTGTCTGGTCAGGAAACTGAAACGCGTGGGAGCTTGTGGGAGCTTGGGGATTTCAACAGCCCGTGATTCTGCAGATGCAGCTTTGTAAACCCCAAGTTTTTCCCCTAGCTGCTTTTGTAACAGTAATGCCAGCTACCTCCTTTCAGGCAAGCCCCTGCAGAATTCCAGAGGTGCTGTCTGACCACGATCGTGCTGAGGCACCGAGCTGAAGAATGATTAATCACAGATGAATTCGCTTTTTGTTTCTTTTCTGACATTTCCGAACCCTTTCTGATGTTTCAACTATCTGATGTCTGGCCATGTCATGCTACCAAAGCAGACTGCCTGAAGTCACTGTTTACTTTGGCCCACATACAAGTCTGGATAAGAATTTAGTCAAAACACCTCTTTCACATCACAGAATGGCCTTACGGCAGAACTCCGAGAGACAACACAAAGGAGTTTTAAACATTACACCTACCATCATTTCTATTTACTCCAATTTTTACTTTTAAGGAAATCGAACAGTTTTAAAACGTATGGGAAGGGGTCACACTGGAAGAGTATTAACTAAGCTTTACAGGTAAACATTAAACAGTTTGGAAGCACGGGAAAACTCATTTAAAAAGTGTTTAGAAAACAAACCAGACAGATTTAAACCAAGAGCTCGATTTTTAAGAGCATATAAAATAATAATGTATGGCTGTATGTGTATATAAACTATATAACATATCTATATAAGCTGTATAATGCATCTATAAAATAAACAAGCACAAAGCAGCAGCCGCGTTCCTGGTGGTTAGGCAGAGTGAAGAGAAAACCTGCTCAGGTGCTCACCCTCTGAGATTCCCTGCGCTCCAGAAAGTGACTCCTCCCATCACCAAGCAGAGTTGTGCTCAGTCAGTTCCCTGCCCCTCACCAGCGGCAGGCTCAGGAACAGACAAGAGGCACAACTCCGAGAGGTAAAATGAGCGAAGTGGGCCAGGAGGCTTCTTGGTGAGAGATACAGACAACCGCAAACACGTTGGGAGCACTGCTGTCAAAGAAAACCAGAAAATCACAAGCGTGGGCGAGAATGTGGGGAAATCAGAACCTGTGTGCACAGCCGCCACGGAAAACAGCGTGGTGAGTCTTCAAAAAGTTACACATAAAATTGCCATATCATCCAGCAATTCCACTTCTGGGAAGATACATAACGGAACTGAAAGCAGAAACCCGAACAGGTATCTGCACACCCGTGTTTGTAGCAGCATTACTCACAATTGCCAAAAGGTGGGAACACCCCGAGCGTCCGTCAGCCGGTGAACGCATAAACATAATGTGGCATATGGGTACAATGGGGTGTTATTTGCCTTAAAAAGGAGGGAAATTCTTACACTTGCTACAACATGGAAGAACCGTGAGGACATCATGCTAAGTTAAATAAGCCAGTCACGAAACGATAGACAGTGTAGGACTCCAGTCACATGAGGCACCTAGCACAAATTCAGAGACGAAAGTAGAATGTGGTCACCAGGGGCTGTCAGGGAGGGAGCGGGGAGCTACTGTCTCACAGATACAGAGTGTCAGTTTTGCAAGCTGAGAAGAGTCCTGGAGATGGATGGTGGTGGTGGCTGCACAGCCACACGAACGTAACCTCTAGAACCTCTAGGACGTAACCTCTAAAACCCTACACTTCAGAATGGTTAAGATGGCCAATTTTGTTACATATATTTGACCACAATAAAAATATTTGTTAAGAAAAAGAGAGGCACAGGAGAGGACACAGCTCTTTTCTGATTCTAGCCACTACGAATGGCCTGTGATGCCCAAATGTCCTTCTGGGCACCATGAGAGAAGCAGAGCTGAAAGACAGGCGTCACCGGGCTCGGCGGCCAGAAAGATGCACCCTCCCCGCCTACTGTGGCAGGAGGACTCCTCCAGGGAGAGACTCTTCTAGGTTGAAAACACAATTTCTGTTCATGTCAGCCAGCTCCTGAGCCCCCAAACTGGCACTGATTTATGCTACAACTATACCGAATCCCACGAACATGGCCATGATTATTACAACAGTTAATGTGAACACTAATAACGTATCAAGAAATTTCCTTTCATTAATGACTATTTTCAGCTCTCATTCAATTCATCTGTGACTATCCTATGCCTTACTTCTAAGACTATAGGCCCATACAAAACACTTCGTACTCTGGGGCGCCTAGGTGGCTCAGTCCATTGAGTGTCTGACTTTAGCTCAGGTCACGATCTCGAAGTTCGCGAGTCTGAGCCTTGTGTCAGGCTCTGTGCTGACAGCTCGGAGCCTGGAGCCTGCTTCGGACTCTGTGTCTCCCTCTCTCTCTGCCCCTCCCCTGCTCACACTCTATCTCTCTCAAAAACAAAGAAACAGTAAAAAAAAAAAAAAAAAAAAATTAAAAAAGCATGATCTTACCATGCAATGTTTTTGTAAATCAATCTTTTACACACACACACACACAGAAAATCATAAGAATTCACTAAAAATGCATGTCAGAGAATGTGATGCACAAAAATAATAGTGCTATAAGCTACCCAACCACGCACACTCCGAGAGGAGAATTTACGGCAACGTGCTCCACTTACGTAACTATGAAGACGGCCACGAGATGATTTTCATCTTGCAGTGTTCATCACTAGCAAGACAAGCAAAATCAAAACACATCATCATGTCAAGAAATGCGTTGTAGGCTCGAGTCAGGGTATTAAATGAAATGCCTTACAAAGATGAATTCACCTAAGCCAACTCGGCACATCTCTAGGTATGACCGCATATGGAAATGAAGTGACTTTGCCAAAACTCTCTCACATTGAGCCATCACAAACTTCTCAGATCAGTTCGGCTCAATTCAGGGTCAATTCTGAGCCTACACAGCTCAACACAGAATGATTTCTATCTACATGGACATCTCCACCTCTAAGTGATCTCCATCCTACAACATGTGTTTCAGTCGTCTGCTACCGAGTACTAAACCACTCCAAATCTCAGTGGCTGAAAACCACACTAATTTATTATGCCTCGTGATTCTGTGAGTTGGCTACAGCTCAGTCAGGGGGTTCTCGCGTCGGTATCTCTTAGGCTCAATCAAGGTAGCGGCATGCAGCCAGAAGCTCGGCGGGGGCTGAAACCCCCGGGATGCTGCTGCCATCTCTGTCCAGCAGCAGTCGGCCCTTTTACATGATGACGGCTGGCTCCCCCGGCAGAGGAAGGGAAAGCTGCCAGCCCTCTTAAGGTGTGGGCCTCAAGCCCCCCGAGAGTTCGTTCCGTGGTATCCTGTTAGGGCAAGTCACAAGGCCAGTCCAGTTGAGGGAAACAGAGTCTGCTTCTGATGGACGGAACAGCACGCACACACCAGGTGAGAGGAACTGACGACGACGACACCCTTGGAAACCAGCTACCGAGCCACGGTCCTCCCTACACATGACGAGAAACTCGGCACTTCAGCATGCCTTCGTGAAAACCCGTTACTCAATAAAAAGAGAGCAGGTAAAACCCGCTCTTCTGCGTACCCTGGACCTGCCGTTACGTGCTTTCACTTGCTCCACTTCACATAATCGGTGTACTAGACGGTAAAGGCTGTAGCTGAACAGGCCCAAATCTACGCGAGAAAAATCCAAACGAAACACTGCTCTGGTCTCGGGTCCGGTTCGGTACCCCTGGGCGCCACTTCGCGCACTGTGCCATCTACGTGCCCCCTCGGCTGTAACCTCCATCAGGGCGGGGCATCCGCACCGTTTACAGCCGTATTCCCAGTGCCTGCAGGATCTACGACACTGCCCCTTCTCAGTGACCGGAAATACGCCTATTTGAAGATCTACTCCTTCTTTCTTTAATACCCAATAGAAAACACTTCCGTCGATTTTTCAATGTGGCAAAAACACGCCGTTACTGATGCTTTAAACACTTAGCTATGCTCCAAGGAAGAAGATACACTTTTAACTACCATTGTAGTTATATGTTAAATTTACCCTCACTAAACCTTGAAAACGAAGATTTTACACTAGTGTGCCATTCATTTTCTGTCAGTTATCTTTTGCTGGTGTCTAGTTCTGGGCCCTCAAATTGCAACGTGAACTATTCATGCCGGAACCGGCATCTACCTTGTGATTTTGAACAGCACATTTCTAATTGAGAATTCCCACTTTTATAAGCAGTTGTGCTATTCCCTCATAACTGAGAGTTCTCATTTGCTGAAAATATAATAAAATATCCTCTGGTGAAATGAAAGTATCTATAAGTGGAACAGAATAGCCATTTTATTCTGCCCACAAACATCTGAGCTCAGACTTTTTCGGCCCTCAATGGACAAGGCCAAAATGAAGAGACACCCTGTGGCACAACACGGGACTGATTCCTGAGAGGTTCACCACTCTTAGCACCAACCCCAAAGAGTTCAGTGCCACTTTCCTCCAAACAAAAGGCAAGTGTCCACAACTCTACAAATTTCCATAAAGGGAGGCAGAACTGGTATGAACCAGCATAAGCCTCTGCTTCTCCCCAGCATCTGAACTAAACTAAGAAGTCTGCTTAATAGCACAAGCAGGCCACTTGGAAATTTGGGTGCCATTTATCAGCATATAAACACAGAACCTTGACAGGTCTCAACGAAAGCACAGGTAATGATTCTGTGCATGCTACCCAACTGGGGAGGTGCTATCCTATCAGTGCAAGAAGATTCTACACTCAAGCTGAGATAAAAACACAATATATCCTGGGGTGCCTGGCTCGTTGTTGGTAGAGCATACAACTCCTGACCTCAGGGTTGTGAGTTCAAGCCCCACACCGGGTGTAGAGCTTACTTAAAAACAACAACAACGATATATCTCATTTCTACATCATTCCCATTTTACAGTTGCAAAAACCGAGACCAGCTATGGTTAAGCAGCTTCTCCAAAGTGTTGCACACTCCTGTACCGCCACCTCCCTTCGATGCCAGAGGACTTAGCGGTATTCCATGCTATCCAGTCATAGTCCGTTGGAACTGCCTGCTTGTCTTCACGAAGTTCTAACCTATTTGCTAAGCAGAAGCTTTCCTATTCACACTCAGTAAACACTTGTGAAACAAATGAGGGAGCTTCTCACTATTCTACATGCTTCTCAACCCTCAGCGCTAGTATTGCTTCTCATGAAGTCAGTAAATGTCCACTGAAAGTTAAACATCTCCTGTGTGGCAGGCACACTGCTAGGTACTTGCATACGTGACGAAGATAAACATCACGAGGGTCTCATGAGCATATGCACAGGAGACAGACTTGAATTTTGGAAAGAACTGTAGACTGCTAAGGGAGGAGGGGGTGGGGTGGCTGGGTGGTCAAGTCTAGCCTTAGTGTCCACTACAGGTTATTGGAGCAAGTGACCGCTAGGCTGCGGAACGATGAATGAGGAGTTTGCAAGCATGGAGGATGTATACAGAGAGAGAGAGAGAGAGAGAGAGAAACAAGAGGTCAGTAAGAGTAAAGGGAACACCCAGCTGAAAGACTCCAGTCACTCAGCCTTAGACGTTCCAGGACCCAGGTAACAAAGCGTAGATACGAACTTCTTCAGTATGAGTGATTCTCACCTTAATAAACAGAAAAGAGCCAACTTTAAAATGAGAAGTAATCATTTTTCCAGTTCATTATTAGGTTCTGAGATGTGAAAAATTAATCTGGTGTGGTGGTTCTCAGGCTTGCCTTCACATTAGAATCCTCTGAGCATTAAAAAAACAATTGATGCCCATGGTTGAGCTCCAAATCTTAGAAGATAGGGCCCAAGCATCAGTATCTTTTTAAAGTTCCCCAGGTCATCCTATGGGGCATCTGAGTGGCTCAGTTGGTTGAGTGTTCGACTCTTGATTTTGGTTCAACTTATGATCCCAGGGTCATGTGATCGAGCCCCGCATCAGGATTTGTGCTAAGTGTGGAGCCTGCTTGAGATTCTCTCTCTCTCTCTCTCTCTCTCTCTCTCTCTCTCTCTCTCTCTCTCTGCCCCTCTCCCCCATTGGAACGTGTGCATACGCTCTCTCTCAAAAAAAAAAAAAAAAAAAGTTCCACAGGTCACCCTAAAGTATAGCCAAATGGATGACAGCAACAACTCAAAAGCAAAGCAGCACTGAGCCTTGGTCTGGTCCTGAAATGACCCCTCACCTTCCCATGGGCTGACTTCCTGTCAATCAAATCTCAGCCTCAATATGACTCCTCAGAGTGGCCCGCCCTGACCCCGACTCTAAAGGAGCCACACCTAGTACGTGCCACATAACACAGTGCTTATTCCCGACGTCTGTCTCATTATCTTGCTGTGGGTGTTCCAACAGGATGGAAGTTCCTTGAGACTAGGGATCTTGCTGCATTTCCAGAAGGAGGTCAGGAAGTACTTTATGAATGAACGAATGAAGTAATAAGCCAGAGGACAGGTAGGCATGGGGGTATCTCTCATGGAAATGGAATTTAAAAAATAATATCCTGAAGCTATAATTCTGAGAAGTTTCGGTTGCGTACGATTAAGCCAGACTGACCAAACGGCACGGAGAACATTTTTTAATTCTTAGCTAAAAACTAGACAAGCCAGATGTCTATTTCCAAGCAGAGCTCTACCTAAGAAGGAGACTGAAGAACACACAGTATTTACTCTGGACTGGAGTCAACAAAGGTGGGATTAAAAGTCTTCATGCAGAGGGAAGGGGGGATGAAAATATGGTCACCATTTCCATGAATAGCAAAAAAAGAAGAAATAGGTCAAAATATGGAGCGATTAGGATTTGAGCTTAGGCATGAGGAAAAACTCGCTGAGGGAAATCCTGCGACACTACAGCAGCCATTACAGATGAGAAGTAAAAGTGAAATTTCTGCGGGTCCCTAAGACTGGCATAAAAATGCTTCCATTTAGAAGGGTCGCGCACAAGTACACAGAGGAAGATGAATATCCAAGACGGCTAGAATTTTCTTCTGATTGTTATTATTGTACTACAATATCTATAGTACCTGAGTTTCCTACCTGAGCTTCTTTACATCTGGTACCACAAAAATGAGCTAGAAGGAAAAAATACTAGTAAGAACAGAACCAAGTAAGTATTTTTGGAAAGCAGAAATATGTCCATGCTTTTCCTTCTTCATAGAATATATGTTTAGGGGCATCTGGGTGGCTCGGTCAGTTAAGCATCTGACTTCAGCTCAGGTCATGATCTCGCGGTTAGTGGGTTTGAGCCCCACGTCAAGCTCTGTACTGATGGCTCGGAGCCTGAGGCTTGGAGCCTGCCTCGCATTCTATGTCTCCCTCTCTTTCTGCCCCTCCCCTGCTTGTGCTCTGTCTCTCTCTCAAAAAATAAATAAACATTTAAAAATTTTTAAAAAAGAACATATGTTTGGACCTATCAACTAAATTAATAATGCAGGCATAAAGGAAATATTTGAATATTAAATTCACAAGTTACCTACGATGTATACTTAAATATGAGATGAAATGCCAGCAGAGTGCCTTGACCAGACTACCTGGGCTGTCAGCATAAAACCAGCAAGGTAATGTGTATCACCCTTCTTTCAAAGCCAGTTCTGTTAGATCCACAGCTTCTAACAATGGAAACATCCCTTCCCCATACTTTCCGTACTTAACATCAACACTCTGGAACCACTTTTGTTCGTTCCCATATATAATCACCAAGTTTTACGGAGTATTCCTTTGTACGGGGGGGGGGGGGGGGGGGGGGGGCGGAGAGGGAGGGGAAATTTACGGGTTAACAAAATTTAAGAGATCAACCAAACTGTACAGGCCTCGTCTGGGTTCAAAGTCAAACTGCAAAACAAACGGACACTGACTAGATACAGAAAGGTACTTAGAAATACCATTAATACTTTTGAGGTGTGATGATGAGACTGCATGTATTTTCAAAATGCTCTTGTCTTTTAGAAATACACACCATGAACAGATGAAATGATATTCTGGATTTGTTCCAAAATAATTCAAAAGATGATGGAGGAGGGAATGGGGAAGAAAGAACAGATGAAACAAGAGGCACTGATGGGCTGAAGCTGGATAATAGGTACACAGGGTTCAAGTACACTTTTCAATTTGGTTTATGTTTTAAAAATTTCCCTACCTTAAAAAAGTCATAACTTATATATTCGAATATGTTTTTTGATGTATAAATGCGATGCACTTGGCTGGGAAAAGGGTTCCCAGCTGCCTAAATACCTCAGAGAAGCTTTCAAGTCATTCAGAGTCCTCTGGTTACCCATTTTTATAGGACTAGGCCCTGGGCAAATCCTTACTTCTCTGCTCCTTCTTTTTGCTATGCGCTTCCCCATCAGCGCTACTCTACATCAGGCCACTTACCAAACCACTGGCCTGACCTGTTTTCATGTAAAATGCTTCCCATCTTCACCTAGATTACAGATTTTCAGAGGAAGATTCAGGTTTACATCTTTTTGCCTCTTCAGAGCTTAAAGCAGTGTTCTAAGTAGAGCAAAGGTGTTCGGTTACTGCTTTTCAGGTGGGCAGGATATAGGGAGTCTGCTCCTTCACACTTCTCTGTACTTCCCAGAGTTTTTACACACAGTAGGCCACTAATCCTTAGGAAACATCAAAGAGTTTCATTAAAGAGAATATAAAAGGCAAAACTGTTTTAAAAGGGAAATTCTGAAATACAGTTAAATCTCACAATAGTACGATGAATTACAAAGTCAGAGCGGTAAATGCCGTGGTTCTCACTACAGAAAGCTTAATTTCTGAGGCAGCAAAGCGTTATCCTTAATTAACCCATGTTCAAAGCCCAAATCCTGTGCCCTGAAACAAAAATTATATTAAAGATTCATCTTTCTATAATGAAAACCTTATAAACATTTGCATTACTATTATTATTTTTATTATTGAAAATACCTCACTGCTTACATTGAGCTCCAATTTTTCTGGACTGTGACTGTGTCCAAAGGAAACAAAGCTAAAACAGAAGGGAGGGACAAAATAAATGGGGCGGGGGAGGGGGGAGCGGGGGGGGGAAGGGCCAGGATCCACCCGGAAATGGTAGATTCCTACTAGTGGGTATACCCCAAGTAAGCAGGGCCCTGCTGAATGTTCCAGAATACCTGGGATTTTTAAATATTTGGTTAATTTCTACAGATTAACCTGTATTAAGCAAATATTAAGCACCTATGTGTCCAGCAGTGTTCTAAGCCATGAACAAGCCAGATTTCATGCAAAGTTCATGGAATAATTCATGACATACATTTGAAATACGCAACCAAGTTAACCTCAAATGGTGAGAAACCAGAAAAGCACTAATTTTCATGAAATGTATGTACAAGCAGACACGTGAAAATCAGCTTTACCTTATATTTCATCTTGGGACATGAATGAATGTAGAAACCCATATAATAATAGCTGAGTTGAGATGTTTTCTGATGAAGTTGCCTCGTAAAAGCAATTTCTCTGCCAAAAGAAGAATAAAGATGAAGGTACAGTTAAATCTAGCTCCAATATTCAAAGTACTATGTAATCTGATGTCAAATATCTGATGAAATCTGAAATTGTGACATTAGGCTATTAAGAAACTCCAAGTGTTGAAAGAAAAACAATTTCAAAAGTACTGTAAGATAACTTTTACTAAAGAAAGATATAACAACACTACATTAGTTTGAGCAAATGCATCTAAGTTCATGCTTTACACTTTATTGAGCTAATTAGTTGATCAAAAATTCAAAGAGCATAAAAGCAGAGATCTATTCAGTACATTACTCATTATCCCCTGGAGTTCTCAAAAGATTAGGTTTATCAAGTTAAAAACAAATTTTATAAAACTCAAAAGCCAACACATTTCAGGAAAAATGACTCTGATTATGACCATTTACATGCACATCCTTGCAAGTGTGTCTGCTACAGAACTCTCTCCTACATCGAGACGCTACTCTAATATTTATTTTCCCTAAAACTAAAGAGTGGAAAAGAACTATGCTATCTCACCACTTTTCCTGTTTGTTGGGCATAGGCGAGGATTAACTGAACAAAGAAGCTGTCAGCAATGTCCATGCTTGGAGTGGTTTTCATTTGTATCGGGATAAATCTGGGCACAGAACTTCATCCTACCCGCCCAAGTGAATGACTGGCTGTATTTAAGAGTTTTAAGCAAAGCTTCAGTACATTTCTAAAGTAAGAGAAAAGTTGTTTGTTTCGTTTTTACGTCTGTTTCTTGAAGATTTTCTTCTTTTCTTTCTTTCTCTCTTGTAGCAACAAATGCTTGAAATTCAAGTGAATAGCCTGTGCATTTTGCAAGTTCAAATTTAAATCACTGAAAAGGTGTGACCCTACAAATTCATCTGTAAAATAAAAGTATCTCTAAATCCAAGCAGACTGAACGTTAGTGGCCTGTAACAGAATAAATCCTACCAACCCTAGAACTAATCCACTTGGAAGGTTCAAAGTGAGGAAGGACGCCCGGCCACAACGGCACTCCGCTTGGTCCTGCGCTGCCACTCCCTCCCTCAGCTGTCGGGGCCCAAACCTAGGAGCCATCCTCAACCATTCTTCTCCTCTCACTTCCATGTCCGACTCATGTCGACAAATCCAGCCGGCTCAACCTCCAAAATTTACGGGGGGTCTGACCGCTTGTCATTACCTCCACCGCAGCCACTATGGTCCAAGCCCGCATCCTGGCTCCCCTGGCTGACTATTGCAACTGACTGGCTTCCCAGTGTGCTCTCTTGCCCCTCTATAAATCCCGCAGAGTGGTAACCAGTCGTTGTTTTACAATATTAATCAGATCAGGTAACCTCCCTATATCTTACCTTCAGATTTTTGCACAGCTGGCTCCTTTCCTTTTTTTCTGGGCTCCTCCAATGTCACCCGACCAAGAGGTCTTTCCTGACCACCCTATTCAAAAAGGACCTCACCCTGGCACTGTGACTACTTCTGCCACAGCATGACGGAGTATCTAAATTTATGTTGTTGGTATTCTCATTACGATCTGCTTTGACAAAGCTGGAAACCCTGTCTTATTCACTTCTATGAATCATGCCCAGGACACATAGATTCTTCTCAAATAAATATGTTAAACAAATTAACTCATTTCTAAAATCCACCCTGCTAACAAAACACAAATTAATGCCATGTTCATGATCCCCAATTCAAACATTTTTTTAAATCTACAGACTAGGTTATATAAAAATCTATACTGATTATACATTAAAATACAAAAACTAAATTCATTGTAAGTTGCTTAAGAAATTGAAGGAATGGAGGGGAAACTAAATGAGTTTCACTGAAATACACTATAATCAATAATAGAATTGGCAATTTACAACCTACTCTCCCCAATTTTGCTGGGAAATGTCAATCTCCTGGCTGCCTTTCCTCTTCCATAAACTCAGCAACTCAGATCCCCCAGACCACTACAAACAAGTGACGAGGCTGTAATCCAGTGGCAGCCTCCCCGCTCTCAACTGCAACAATGTTCGTGCTCTCAGTCTCCTTTGCTTCCTCCTCAAAGCTCTCCAGCTCTAGCCGGAGATCTACCAAATCTACCAAATCTCTATCTCTTAGAGATCTACCAAACAGTAAATAGAACTCTTTATGATTTTGCTAGGAATTGATTATTTACTATCTCAAATGCAGCAGGATTTCTATATCTCCTGGTTTATTGAGGCATGAAATGATATTTCATACATAGGCTGGGATTCACTATGTGGGAATAAATATTCATAATGTTTATCTGAGAAGTCTAAACAAATCCATAAGCTATATACTGTAAAGTGGAAAAGTAGATACAAAAATAAAAGAAGAAGGAAAATACCAATGATCACAAAGTGTTGACTGATTCTGGTACAAAAAAAAAAGTAGCCTTTCTGAAATAAATACACTCTTCTAAAGTTACAAAATGTAAACGCTTCAAATGATCAATTTCAATTTCATTGATGCCATCAGGAGTCACGAATATTCTTAATTAGTTTATACAAAAATGCAATTAAATACAAAGGAAAAATAAAGGAATATTACAGGGATCAGTTGTAAACACTGTATAATTGTGAATCGCTATAACTTATCATTAAGAGATGGCTCAGGTTGAAAATACCAAGATGGAGAATTTTTCTTTGGCCCACTAAAACACACAAAATCTATTATGGACCAGATTTTTCACAAAAATCAAACAGTAATTAAGGAAAAATACCCACTTTTCCAATTTTATAATTCAGAAAAAAGTACATACAGAATTAATAAAAGAAATAATCTCAAAATGTATCTTCCTATGATGTGAGATTGTGACCATCAGACACAGAGACTGGGACAAGTGAAAATACTGACACAATGAGAAACAGAGACTCAAGTTCCCACATGAGCAACAGAAAAATAATTTTCAATCTTCCTTCCCTTCTGTACCACACATATTCACAGATATGAAGGAATAAAAATAGACCCAGTATTTTCTAAATTTTTTTTTTCAACCTTTATTTATTTTTGGGACAGAGAGAGACAGAGCATGAACGGGGGAGGGGCAGAGAGAGAGAGGGAGACACAGAATCGGAAACAGGCTCCAGGCTCTGAGCCATCAGCCCAGAGCCCGACGCGGGGCTCGAACTCACGGACCGCGAGATCGTGACCTGGCTGAAGTCGGACGCTTAACCGACTGCGCCACCCAGGCGCCCCTAGACCCAGTATTTTCATGGAAAAAGACCCCAATCCTTTTACCATTAGGATAATGCAAAATATCCAGGCGATGCTGCATATATTTGCATCCATGGACATGCAAGGGAAATAATCTTTTGATGAGGGCCAGAGAATTAAGTGGACAGTCAGGGACTTGCCACTCCTATTCTATATACTTTCTATAACTGTATATTCCTTCCAACAGATTTACATTGCTTGAATTCATTTACATGAGATTCATTTAACCTTTAATTATGAAAAAATATCTATACTAATGATGACAAAAATATGTAAATACTGTAATATTTAAGGGACATTGAGTGGTTTTTGATAGGGGAGCTTAAATAAAGACATAAACAAAAACACCCCACAAATACAATGACTTCTCATACACTAGATTACATGGACAGTTTAAAAAGCTAGGGAATTACCATCGGGCACTACCCTCAGTTCTAAAAGTGGTATTTCTAAATACTGATATATGAGAGGCTACTATAGCAACAAAATTATTATGAACTATCAAATAGGATTTCTGCTGTTATATGATGAAATATAATCAAGTGAGGAATTATCTGAAGTTCCGTATGACCCATTACAGCTGTCAAAAGTAATCTTACCGTAGTGCAGAGTAGACACCCAAAGACAGAAATGAATAATCAGGATCGTAGTACAAATATACAGATGACACACAGTATGGAAGGATGTCAATCACCCCCACAGCAATGATTCTCCCGTCAAGCCAATACTGCTGGTGAAAGGAGCCATAACCACAATCTGGTCCATTAGGGGGATTCTCCGCCTGTGAAAAAGCAGACATACATGTGAACAGTTTCTTTTCTTTTCTTTTTAATATTTATTTATTTTGGGGCAAGCACAAGTGGGGGAGGGGACAGAGGATCCAAAGAGGGCTCTGTGCTGACAGGCTGACAGCAGTGAGCTCAGTGTAGGGCTGGAACTCACAAACCACGAATCATGACCTGAGCCAAACTCGGACACTCGACTGACTGAGCCATCTAGGTGCCCCCCCTTTTTTTTTTTTTTTTAAAGATTTTTACTTTTAAGTAACCTCTACAATTCAATGTGGGGCTCAAACCCACAACCCCAGGATCAAGAGTCACAAGCTCCAGGGGCGCCTGGGTGGCGCAGTCGGTTAAGCGTCCGACTTCAGCCAGGTCTCGATCTCGCGGTCCGTGAGTTCGAGCCCCGCGTCAGGCTCTGGGCTGATGGCTCAGAGCCTGGAGCCTGTTTCCGATTCTGTGTCTCCCTCTCTCTCTGCCCCTCCCCCGTTCTTGCTCTGTCTCTCTCTGTCCCAAAAATGAATAAACGTTGAAAAAAAAAAAAATTAAAAAAAAAAAAAGAGTCACAAGCTCCACTGAGTCAGCCAGATGCCCCTATCATCTTTTTCTTTATATTAAAAATCTTAATAATTGTCCTGTTATACTTCTACTTTGTAACTCCTAAAATTTCCTGCTGTCATCATCCTCTGCAGTCACACCCTACAAAACGTTTTACTTGTAGAAACACTGACCAAACAAAAGAATGAGAAAAAGAAATAAGCTTAAGGTTTTTTTTTTTTAACCTTGTTGAAAAATTTAACAGTAGGAAATACAAATTTTACAGGATAAGTAAATATTAAAGTCTATTTTTCAGTTCCACACAAAAGCTGAGACAGAAATGGTGCAGGAAAGAAAGATGGGGAACACAGAAGGAGAGGGGTGGGTGAGAACAGAACTGCCCCTATACCATCGGCCAGGCCTCATCTGTGACAACCCTCGCACCGACAAGGCATATGATCCCATCATCTTTTGTAGGTAAGAGTTCCTGTGTAAATAAAAAAGGCTAGGACACTTCCCTTTATGAGCCAAAGGAAAATAATTTCCTTACCATTATCTTAATGTAACTATAATCCCACAAAAGAAACTTAGAGATTTCAGAGTATAACCTTTTATCTGTAAATAGTTGAGTGACACTTTTCATTTTAAGATTCAATGATTTTAAATATTTATTTATTTTGAGAGAGAGAGCGAGCAAGCGCGGGAGAGGCAGAGAGAGAGGGAGAGGCAGTCCCAAGCAGTTTCCATGCTATCAGCACAGAGCCCAGCGGGGGGAGATCTCATAAACCGTCAGATCATGACCTGAGCCAAAATCAATAGTCAGACGCTTAATCGACTGAGCCACCCGGAAGCCCCAAAATTCAATATGATTTTAAATACAACTGTTGCTAAATGAAAATTATGATGCAACATGAAACAATGCTTTGGTAGAGACTAAATGGATGTTAGAGATTAACAATTTAAGTGAACAAATACAACATACACTATATATATACACACACACACACACACACACACATGTATATCACATACATCATTTTCACACAGCTAAAATCACAGATAACACGTATACACAAAAGCCGGAAGAGAGGGGTGCCCAGGTGGCCCAGTCGGTTAAGCATCTGACTTGAGCTCAGGTCATGACCTCACTGTTTGAGAGTCTGAGCCCTGCATCAGGCTCTCTGCTGTCAGCACGGAGCCCACTTTGGATCCTGTCCCCTTCTCTGCCATTCCTCTGCTCGCACACACACACTCGCTCTCATCGCTCTCAAAAATAAAAATAAACACTAAAAAAAACCTAGAAGAGAATGAAGAAAAATGAAAAAGTCAGTTTACTAATATTAAAACCAGAAAAAAGACATTACAAGACAGGAAATCTACAGATCAGTATCTCTCATAACACAGATGCAAAAATCCTCACCAAAATCTTAGCAAATTAAGTCCAACAATGTATGAAACGAATTATACACCATGACAAAGTGGGATTTATTCCAGGTATGGAAAGCTGGTTCAACATTAAAAAAGTAATTTAAAATAAAAAGCAGTTAGTCATGGAAAGATGCTAAAGGAAAAAATCATGTATCAATTGACGCAGAAAATACCTCTGACAAAATTCAGCATCCAGTTATGACTAAAACTCAACAAACTAGGAAGAGAAAGGAACTTCATCAGCTTAATAAAGAACATATACAACAAATCTACAGCTGACATCACACTTAATGATAAGAAAATTGATGCTTTCCCCAGTAAGATTCCCTTATTCAACATCATACTGAAAACGCTAGTTAGTGTAATAAAACAAACAAAAAAGGAAATAAAAGGTATTAAGATTGGGAAGGAAAAGAATAAAACTGTCTTTATTCACAAATGACATGATTTACTATGTAGAAAATCCCAAAGAGTCAATAACAACAAAAAATGGAAATAATAAGCCATCATAGCAAGGTCACAGGACACAAAGCTAACAATCAAAAGCCATTTGCTTTACTACATACGAGCTATAACTGGAATATGAAATTAACAACCCAGTGCCATTTTATAAAACCAAAAAAAAATTACATGCCTAAATATAAATCTAACAAAGTATGTACAGGATATATATGCAGAAAACTGACAAAATGAAACAAAGAGATAGTAAATAAGTGTAAAAATATTATCTGTTAATAGATTGTAAGACTCAATATTGTTAAGATGTCCATTTTCCCAAGTTGGTTTATACATTTAATGCAATCCCAATCCAAATCTCAGCAAACTATTTTGTAGGTATAAACAAATTTGTTCTAATGTTCATATAAATAGGCAGAAGACCTAGAATAACTAACATAATACTGAAGAAACAAGTCGAAGGTCTGACACTGCCTACATCGAGACTTACTGTAAAGCTACAATGATCAAGATAGGGTCTATACTGGCCAAATAAGAGAAGAGTAGAACAATGTAACAGAACTAAAGCCCAGAAATAAGCCCACATAAACATGGTGGACTATCCTCTGACAAAGGAGCAAAGACAGTCCAAGAGAGAAAGGAGAGTCTTTCTAACAAATGATGCCGGAACAATTAAACATCCAAATGCAAGAAAATCCAAATCTAGACAAAGACCTTACAGCTTTCAAAAATTCAGCTCAAAATGCACCACAGACCTAAATATAAAATGCAAAACTATAAAACTTCTAGATGATAACAATAGGAGAAAATCTGGGTGACCTTGGGTTTTGCGATGAGTTTTTAGATGCAATGCCAGAAGCACAAACCATAAAAGAAATAATTGATAAGCTGGACTTCATTAAATTTAAAAAGTGCTCTCTCTACAAAGACATTGCTAGGAAAATAAAAAGTTAAACCACTGACTGGAGAAAATTGCAACACATGTATCGGATAAAGGACTGGTATTCAAAAATAGAAAGACTGTTAAAATTCAACAGTAAGAAAACAAACAGCCCAATTAAAAACTGGGCAAAGTATCTGAGCAAACACCTCACCAAAGAAGATGTACAGGTGGCAAATAAGCATATGAAAAGATGCTCAACATCATCTGCTAGGGAACTGAAATTAAAACACACACACACACACACACACACACACACACACACACACCGAGCTAATACTACTCAACTATTAGAATGGCTGAAATCCAAAAACCTGAATCAAATGCTGGCGAGGACGCAGAACAGTAGGAACTCGGATTCATTGATGATGATGGAATGTAAAATGGTACAGATACTTCAGAGGACAGTTTGGGACTTTCCAGTAAAGATAAACATAGCGTTACCATATAAAATAGTAATCACGCTCTTAGGTATTTATCCAATTTGTCTGACAACTTGGGTCACACAAAACCCAAAGGCCTGCATGCAAATGTTCATAACAATGTTATTCATAATTGCCCCAAACTGTAAGCAACCAAGATATCCTTCAATAGGTGATAAATAAACCATGACACATGGAATATTATTCATCAAAAGAAATAAACTATCAAGCCACAAATACACAAAATGAAGAAACCTTACATGCATATTGCTAAGTGAAAGAAGCCAGTCTGAAAATGCTCCATACATACATTCCAAATATATCCAGTAAAAGGCAAAACTAAAGAAGCAGTAAAAAAATCATTGGTTGCCAAGAATTTGGGGGATTTGGAGCAGGGGACTTTTAGGATAAAACTATTCTCTATAGCTCTGTACTAGTGGATACTTGACATTATGCACTTACCAAAACTCAGACCTTTATAAACATAAAGTGAGCCTTAATGGATGCAAACTAAAAGAAAATCTTTTAGGAGATTAAGGGATCCCAGGAAGGAATGGAGATAGGACAGAGAATCTACCTGCATTACAAATGTATGAAACAACCTGACTGAAAGAGGTCGGTCGGGAGGGGAAAGGTGCTGACTTCAGTAACCTTTGGGGTCTGTAAGAATGAAGGCAAAAGGAAATCCACACATAAGCATTGTATTCTACCTGATAAAGTTGTTTTCCACAAGACTACAGGTTAACAACTCTGACACTGATACACGTGCCTACTGTAAAGTGACAGAGGTGATGGGAACCAAGTTTCTCACTGTTGAAGTCGTAATTTACAGCTAAGCAAGGGGAAGAGGCTAGAATGACCCACAGGGTGATGGATTAGTATTGGAGACATGCGTAAGAACTCACGTTTAGCTTAATACAGACAAGATGGTTACATACAGAAATATTTATAGGTCTGTATATATCATAGATATGTTCATACAAGGGTTAGTATGCACACATATGTTTCTTTACTCTGCCAGATGAGAAGGCCTAAATAAAGGAAACCCTAGTAGCAAGAAGCACATCTAGCACTCAGATCTTGGTTTCCCCATTCTGTAGTAAAAGGAACAAGGCTCTTTGGAAAAATGGCCAATTCCAGGACCGGGACAGGAAGAGCCCGTTTAAGATGAGCCTACTTCATCGTGTGGTGCCAAAAAAGAAAGAAAGTACTTAAAAAACAAAAAGAAACACGCACTGATGGAGTTATATCAAAGAGGCACAGAAGGCGACTGAAAAAGCTCCCAATGGCCAAAGCTGGAACAATTTGAGCAAAAAAAAAAAAAAAAAAATAGTGTTAGATTACAACCCAAAGTATAAAATTAATATCCGTAAGTCCATACTGACATACACGATTGAAAAAATTAATAAATGAGGAAGAAAGACGAATCTCCCATGCAGAAGAATTCCAAAGAGTTCAGGTAGACAGTCTGCCCTAAAGGTAAGGGAGCATTACTCCCTATGAAGTGTGGGCTACACACAGGAACTCCCTTTCAGAGTACCTTCCAGAGGTATGGGAAGGAACTTCAAAGAGTAACTGCACAGGTGAGCAAGGTCTACAACAGCAAATGAGAGGACCGACTAAGGTGCTAGCACTATTCATGATTTCTAAACCTTCCACTGCTACAGCTAAAAATGTTGTTCAGACAATAAATGTATCTTGAAACTTTTAACAGCTTCCGCCAATAATAAATTACATCAAACTCCAGTTTTAGCATTTACTATCATATAGGTTTAGTCTTCAGAAAGATATTATTATTTCCCTGGAAATAGGTACAGTTTAAAAAGCAGAACAGGCAACAAACAGAAGCATTAACAAAAAAAAAAAAAAAAAAAAAAAAGGAAAGGATATTAACCCATTAAAACTACAATACCAGAACTGACACCCATATTCTAAATTGCTAATGGACTTGAAGTCAAATCACTTGTCTCAGAAGCTAGGCTGCTCCAAATATGTAATAAGAAATACACAGATTCCTATACACCACTGAATTTTATGAAAACCATCTTTTAGATGTAAGTCAGCCCTGAGGCTCCTGGAAATGAAGCTCCCTGTCTTTAAAAGTTATCGTGTAGGAGAGCAATCCCACAGTCACAGGGAGACAAACTGTCAGTCCATGGCACATGAGGTGGGGAGCCTGTCCAACGTCGGGCAGTCAAAAGCTAACTAAATGACTTTGAAACGAACCCGAATTCTTCCACAATTTCAGTTTAGTACATCATTCTAGGACTCACTAAATCCAATGTGTGCATTCATTCATTAAAAATGTATTTATCAAAGACATAATACATATGGACTTAATAATGGGCATGTTCTCAATAAGTAAATAACCAAAAGACCACGTTAACCCTAAATATAAATCAATCCTGCTTGTTGTACAAGCTTGAAATCTTTTTCCAAACTGCACCTACCTTCTGAGTTTCCAATTTTAATCATGTCATCCATTGCTGGGACCTCCCATTTAATAACCTTCCATTTACTTCACTGTTTGTTCTTCTGTGAGTCCACCCATGACCAACATCCCTACCACAGGCATTATTCTCGTGTCTCAATGCCCGTGGAAGTTAACAGTCTTCTCCCTCTGTAAAACCCGCATCTATTTATACAGGTATGGGCTACCTTATAATTACTGAGGAAAAAAGAAGCCACAGGACTATCTACTCTGACCCCCTACTACATCCAGACAAAGAAACAAGAAACCCAGGAGTCAATTAAGTAATACAATGATCATGAAACTATGGAGTTATAAACTGATTCACAAACTATCTTCTTAGCCCCTAGGTCGATGCTTTTTTATGCTATGATAAGAAAATCAGCTAATCATCTAATTCATCGTTTAAATATCCTCACTTTCGAATATCTAAGTCACTAAATAAGGCAATATAAAAAACAAACTATTCAATGCATGGTTTTCAACAGCTTTTCTTAAAACCTATTTTGCTGCATTCTTTTTCTTTCCAATATGTTTTCTGACAATTAAAATATGAATGATTTCCTTTTCTCCCTTGTGGGAGCTTCAATGACCTAATTTTTTTTAAAAAAGCAGATTTGATAAATGGAAAACAATCTCAGTAAAGGCAGGTAAGAAGCTATTTTCCAAAAAGTACATCTGGTTGTTTCCGCAGTACTGATTAATAATGATTTACTATTCCCCAAATGGTAACTCAATCAATACTTTCAAGTTTTTCAACAGGTTAAGTGGCGGCTGTGGAAATGGGCTGATGGTGAACCTGAACTATTGATTCCCTTGGCTCTCTGTGAAGATGGGACAGCCAGAACCTCTAGATCACTCACTTCTGGCTAGGAAATCTGGAAAAAATTCTGGGCCAGGCACCTGGGTGGCTCAGTCGGTTAAGATCTGACTTGGGCTCAGGAGTCCCCAGCTGGGTGAGCTCGAGCCCCACCTCAAGTGAGCCCTGCTTCTCTCTCTCTCTCTCTCTCTCTGCCCCTCGTGGGACTCTGTCTCTCGCTCCCTCTCTCTCCATCCTTGCTCACTTGCACCTTCTCTCACTCAAAACAAAACAAAACAAAAAGCAAATAAAAAAAAATTCTGGGGGCGCCTGGGTGGCTCGGTCGGTTAAGCGTCCGACTTCGGCTCAGGTCATGATCTCATGGTCCATGAGTTCGAGCCCCGCGTCGGGCTCTGTGCTGACAGCTCAGAGCCTGGGGCCTGTTTCAGATTCTGTGTCTCCCTCTCTCTCTGCCCCTCCCCTGTTCATGCTCTGTCTCTGTCTCAAAAATAAATAAACGTTAAAAAAAAAAAAAAATTCTGGGCCTACCATGTGTCCAATACCATAAACTGAACTGATTTAACTAAGATTCTTCATGCTTGTCTATGAACATACACACATTTGCTGAATCAGTTGACATAAAACCGCCATAATAGGCTTCCCTCAAATGCGATCCCTTAGCTCAAACTTTTTTTTTTTAACACTAAAACATGGAAAGAATACAAGAATTTGAGTGTTAGAGTAAGGCGATAAAAACAAAGAACAATGAGTAAGTTTGTGAAATGAGAAATCAGCAGAACTCCTGGTTATGTCTCCCTGGTCATTCAGCAACATCCCTGAAACCCAGACTCATGGGCTTATCATGCCATATGTTTCAATATGCTATTACCTGGACACCTGTTTGTTTTTATAAGTAGCAGCCAGAAATTACCTTTATTGCAAACGTATATATTTTCAGCAAATACAGACTTGTCACCCTCACCCCCACTAGGTCAGAAAGATCCACATCTTACAACAGCCCCTTCACTTAATTCTCCAAGGGGCTCAGTCCCCCAGCCTCGGAGAGGCCTCTCCAAGTCAGTGACCATTCTGTATTTTTACTTCCTTAAGAATCCTATTTCAGGGGCGCCTGGGTGGCGCAGTCGGTTAAGCGTCCGACTTCAGCCAGGTCACGATCTCGCGGTCCGTGAGTTCGAGCCCCGCGTCAGGCTCTGGGCTGATGGCTCAGAGCCTGGAGCCTGTTTCCGATTCTGTGTCTCCCTCTCTCTCTGCCCCTCCCCCGTTCATGCTCTGTCTCTCTCTGTCCCAAAAATAAATAAACGTTAAAAAAAATTAAAAAAAAAAAAAAAAGAATCCTATTTCAATACTTGGGATTGTCGCATTTCTTCAACGTTTCACCTAAAGCCTATTACTTGTTAACACCCTTCAACTGCTACTTAAAAACACAGAAGGTGATACAATTACAGATTGTAAGTATGCAGGAAAGTACACTTTATTTGAGAACCAACAGAGGCACAATGACACAGGTATCATGTAAATCAACAGCTCTCAAATTTCTTGGTCTCAAAATCCCTTTAACTTACAAATCTTATTGAAGACCGGGAGATTTTGCTTACTGGAGATAAGGAGTTTAGGAGATATTTATTGCACTAGATGTTAAAACTAGTATTTTTAAAAATATGTATTTGTTATTCGCTTCAAAATACCAATGAATCCAGTACATGTTAACATTGTTAAAAAAACAACTACTATATTTTCCAAAAAAATTTAGTGAGAAAAACGGCACTGATTTACATTTCTGGAAATCTCTTTGAAGTCCAGCTTGGCAGAGGAGAGTGGAATCTTCTATCTGCTTCTGCATTTGCTGTCATCACGCAGCCTCTGGGAAACATCCCCACAAATTCATAAGAGGATGAGACAATACAGAAGAGAAAAACGCTAATAAAATATAATTTTGACCTGGAGGATCCCTTGCTAAGGCTTCAGGGACCACCAGGGATTGCAGGATGTTTCTGAGAAGCACTCACATAAATGAATTTTTAAAATCTACAGGCAGCGGGGAAAGATATAAGCAGAAAGCAGTAAGCTACAACAGAAAGGGAGGAGGGCTGAGGGACTCGAGTCCAGGATTCCGAATCAAAGAATCTGGATTTGAGCCCTAACTCCACAGTACACTTTCTGGCTATTTAACCTCAGCAAGGCAATAACTACTTTCAAAAGTACCCATTTCTGCAACTGTTTTAAAGTAGGCTCCATGCCCAACGTGTGGCTTGAACTCACAACCCTGAGATCAAGAGTCGTGTGCTCTAGGGCCTGAGCCAGCCAGGCGCCCCGGTGTTTCTGCATTTTAAAAACAGGAATCATACTACGACTCACCCTCAAAGGGCACTGTGAAAAACAAATGATAATGTAGAAATAAAAGCAGACCGTGAGCAAACTTGGGTTGGTTTTGCTTTTGGTTTTAAGGGGTCTGAATGGCACATCCTCAAAGACTATGTCTATGAAATTACATCAGTAGCTCATTTAACAGAAGTTACTTAAAACTAATAGCAGCGATCTTTAATTTCCTCATAAATAAGTCAGTGATGTGATTAACAGTATTTCGTCATTTATCTTTCTCACGCCTGCAGTTTGCACAGTTCTGTACATGTGAGAGGGTAAGAAAAGTTGTTTTTCAGAAGCTCCTCCATTTCCAGGATTTAGCTGATAACAGGAAAAAATATAATAAAGCCCGCCATTAGCTACAGAAAAGAAAAGAATGTCTCGAACATTGGGGAAGAATGGCAAGGTTTATGGATAAATGAGCTACGCAGTACGATACCGAAGGCTCTCCGTAGAAATGACATCAATATTAATAGGCCAATCCAGTCTTCTAGTTAAACTGCTCCCCAAATGGGTATATTTACTCTGATGAAGTACACCTGTCTCCTGGCCCACCTGCCCCCACATACTTCAGTTATGCTTAAAACAAACACTATTAAGACTCAAAGGAACAGACAAAGAGGGAGTCATTCGTCAGGCATCAGAGGCAGCATCTGTTGGAGAGACAATCACAGGTTCAAAGACAGTAACAGGGAAAGTCTTCACAAGCTTTAGGAGAGCAGAACCTGAGTTGTCCTCGCAAGGCATGCCCGAGTACCTCTCCCAAATCACACCTGTTCACACAAAAATCTATAATTAGACAATATGTGCCCTGAATTTTTTTTAAAACAAGTTTATGGAGGCCCCCACTGGTAATTACCTTAAGCACCTCATTAAAAGCCTGCACTGTTTTAAAATAATTTATTCTTCCAACTGCTTTGCCTTTGTGAAGTGTTTCATGAAACACTGCACTGAAGGTCAGATTCCTTTTAAAAATAAACACCCAAAAATGTGTTAAACCGGGGCGCCTGGGTGGCGCAGTCGGTTAAGCGTCCAACTTCAGCCAGGTCACGATCTCGCGGTCCGTGAGTTCGAGCCCCGCGTCAGGCTCTGGGCTGATGGCTCAGAGCCTGGAGCCTGTTTCCGATTCTGTGTCTCCCTCTCTCTCTGCCCCTCCCCCGTTCATGCTTTGTCTCTCTCTGTCCCAAAAATAAATAAACGTTGAAAAAAAAAAAATTAAAAAAAAAAAAATGTGTTAAACCACTACGATATCGAAATCTACCTGATTTCTTAAAAAGAAAACCCAGGGGCGCCTGGGTGGCGCAGTCGGTTAGGCGTCCGACTTCAGCCAGGTCACGATCTCGCGGTCCGTGAGTTCGAGCCCCGCATCAGGCTCTGGGCTGATGGCTCAGAGCCTGGAGCCTGCTTCCGATTCTGTGTCTCCCTCTCTCTCTGCCCCTCCCCCGTTCATGCTCTGTCTCTCTCTGTCCCAAAAATGAATAAACGTTGAAAAAAAAAAAAATTTAAAAAAAAAAGAAAACCCAAAACTAAATTTGGAAATTTGAGATGATATGGTCTATAATTAAGAAATAAAGAAAATAAATGAAGTTGGAAAATACAAACGGGAATACTCTTGGTTCCTACATATCACATAGTTGCATAAGCAAGTGATTTAAAAACCAGTAACCAGTACGTTTAAAAAACGTAACCAGTTCCTAGTCTGTTGGCAATCAGTACACTAAAGATGCCCAACCAATTAAACACTTATATTGATCACCATCTATATTCCAGTACAAAGACAATTACAATTAAATGATGCTAATAAAAAGTGCATATAAAAGTAACTATTTTCTGTTATTCTATTCTTCTTGAGAGAGAGAAAGGGAATTCAAGAAGGGAAGAAGGACAGAGGTGGAAAGGGGGTGGGGAAGGATGGCGGGGGGGAAGGGAAAGGGAGAGAGAGAGAATATCTCAAGCAGGCTCCACGTTCAGCACAGAGTCCAATGCGGTGTTGGACCCCACCATTATGAGATCGTGACCTGATCCAAAATCAAGAGTTGGACGCTTCACTGACTGAGCCACCCAAGTGCCCCGTTATTGTGTTTTAAGCAACACTTTCTCTGCTCATAAAGAAAGCCTATGAAAGTTAATTTTACTAAGTAACATAAATGACATAATTCCTATAGCCTTAAGCTGAGGAAGAATTCCTTTGATGTTCCTATTCACACAATTCTCTCGAGTTCTATACAGTACTTTATACTGGGTAATCCTCCAAATGCCTCAATTTCATCAGAATCCCTGAGTTAATAAAGATTATCTAGTCATTAGAAAGGAACAAACTATACCAACTGCTTCAATTTTTGTTGATAATCTCAATAAACAACTAAATAGAATCTAACTTAAAAATTTTCATCAGCTCAGACTGAATTAAGACCATGACAACCTCTGTTCACTTCCAAATTGGGAGAAGGAGCCAAATTAAACAAAACTGTAAAATAAAAGAAGTTAATTACAGTACATTCACATGAGGAACTATTATGTAGTAGTTAAAAACTACTCTTACCGAGAGTTTTTAATAACATTATAAACATTTCTCCAAGTAAAACCGTGACATAAGGTGGCATATATGATCCAAACCACATGAAAAATGTCTTTCTCCATGCACGTACCTACAACCCCCACACAAACTTAAAAAGATGGAAAAAAAACATCGAGGGCTGTCACCACAGGGTTCATGAATGATACTTTTCTTAGTCTTCTCCACTTTCCACATTTTTTAATGAAAATGCACGAATGTAGAATCAAGAGCTTTAAAAACCAAGGTTGAAGAACTACTAGTAAGCGTTAAAAAGAAGCGTGGTGGCTGCCATCTGATAAAGGCCAAAGAAATTACCGGGCGTTCTTGAAGCACAGTTCTGGGCTTGATTTTCTATTGATGGAGTTATTTTTACAATCTGTTTGGGGCAGAGGTTAACTTACAGATTTCTGTCCAGTGGAACAGATAACCCAAAAGGTTACAGTTTAATGCCCTGTAAGCCAGTAATCACTTGTTTTTATCTAGCTTAGCAATCTCGTCTCAATCTCTTATTCAATTAAATCGTGTGTGTGTCTATATATGTGTATCAGCATATTTTCACAAATGCTCCCTGCATCAGTTTTAATATGCTACTGGTTCTTGTGCTAATTAATGAGTCAAATAAAATATAACATGTGTTCGTGCTCTATCTGCATGAAGACCGTGATTTTACCTTTCTGAAAATTTAGTTTAACAATTCTGGCAGTCAGCCACTGAGCAGCTCAAGTGAACTCACTTGGTGGACACAGAAGGGCCCTCAGGGTCTGTGAAGCCTCATCTTTTCTGGACTCTCAAAGACATTTCCCCGGAGCAACAGAGCTTCAGCTTGGCTGTGTTTCTCTTTTTCTCCCTCTCTACGAAGTTTGTGCTTTTGTTTTCGTTTCTGGTTCTTCTACTACCAGTGAGCATATCGCCCTTAGTGGCACTAATATCTGGATTCGGTTTACGGTCTGTTGGATGGATGATGCAGATCTATTCTCTGCTGGATGAGAGGAGACGGAGACTCTGGTTTGTTAGTCTGCGTCTATGTATTTGTTGAGTTCAGTCCTTTAAGGAGAACAACAGCTCTTCGAGATCTGAATCCATGACTTTGTGTCCACTTATGACCTATAGCTCAAGTTGCAGAGCTGAAGCTCAGAGATCTACATGTTTATGAATTTGTGATTCAAAAAAGTCTTTATTTCTCATTGTAGGTGAAATATTTTCCTACCTTCAGAGGGTATTAACGAATCACACTACCAGGTCTCCTTATTAGAGGAGCTCTGTTAAATTGATTTACAGACACAAGTACACATTTACATAAATCAAATATTCTCCAAATTCACAGAAAATAAACTCCTTACAGAAACTGCTAGCTCAGAAACATTTTTAAGATAAATCAAACTGGCTTAATGATTTGGATTTAAGAAAGGAAAAAGGTAGGTCTTTTCTCAGATTAGTATTAAGTATAATATAGGAATAGATTTTTATTTTTTTTAATTTTTTTTTTCAACGTTTATTTATTTTTGGGACAGAGAGAGACAAAGCATGAACGGGGGAGGGGCAGAGAGAGAGGGAGACACAGAATCGGAAACAGGCTCCAGGCTCTGAGCCATCAGCCCAGAGCCCGACGCGGGGCTCGAACTCATGGACCGTGAGATCGTGACCCGGCTGAAGTCGGACACTTAACCGACTGTGCCACCCAGGCGCCCCAGGAATAGATTTTTAAAATAATCCTCAGTTTGTTTCCTAATGAAGAGGATAGTCTAAACTTCCCGAACTACTCTCTGGTTCATCAAAAAAGTTAACATCATTCCTACATAATGCTCGTGATTCGAAATTTTAAATTTGTGTTCAACTGAATTAAATTGCAATTCTGACATTTAAAAATATTTCATAATTGTGGTGAAATATACATAACATTTACCATCTTAACCATTTTTAATGTACAATTCAGCGGCACCGAGTGTACATTCACGCTGTCGTGCAACCATCACCACCCACCCACAAAACTTTCTCAAATTCCCAAACTGAAATCCCGTATCCACTAAGCAGTAACACCGCCCCCTTCCCCCCGCCCCCCCCCCCCCCAGACCTTGGTAACCTCTGTTCTACTTTCTGTCTCTATGAATTTGCCTACTCTAGGTACTTAAGGTAAGTGGAATCACACAGTATTTGCCTTTTTGTGACTGGCTTACTTCACTTAGCATAATATCCTTAAGGTCCATCCATGATGCAGCCTGTGTCAGAATCTCCTTTTTTAAGGCTGAATATTATCCCATGTTATGCACATACCACGTTTTGTTTATCTCTCCATCGGTCCAGAGACACCTGGGTTGCTTCTACCTTCTGGCTATTGTGAATAATGCCTCTGTAAACAGTGGTTTATAATACCTGAGTCCCTATTTTTAATTTTTGTGTATATACCTAGAAAACTGCTGGATCACGGGGTAAATCGATTTTCAATTTTTTAAGGAACTGCCTCTGGTTTCCCAGAGAGGCTGCACCATGTTACAAGCCTACCAGCAGTGCACGGGTTTCAATTTCTCCACATCCATGCCAACCTTTATTGTTTGCTGTATTTTTGATAAGAGCCATCCTAATGGGTGTGAAGGTGGTATCTTATCGTGGTTTTAATCTGTAGCTCCCTAATGATTAGTAATGTTGAGCAAATGACAAACATTTTTATGTGTTAGGTTTTGTGGCGGCTTAAATGGAACTTCTAAGATTCTTATAGAATTTTAAAATGTGGATTAATAGGGGTGCCTGGGTGGCTCAGTCAGTTAAGTGTCTGACTTCAGCTCAGGTCATGGTCTCACAGTTCATGAGCTCAAGTGCCCTGCATTGGGCACTGTGCCGACAGCTCAGAGCCTGGAACCTGCTTCAGATTCTGTGTCTCCCTCTCTCTCTGCTCCTCCCCCACTCATATGCAGTCTCTCTCTGTCTCTCTCTCTCTCTCTCTCTGTCTCTCTCTCTCTCTCACACACACACACATACACACACACAAATTAATAAAATAAAAAATATTAAAATTTTTTTAATGTGGATTAATATAAATCAACAAATTTGACAGACAACCTTTGGATAACTAAGTAGTTTCTAAGTAAGAATGAATACTACAACATTGAGCATAATATTTATAAACTTGTCCTGCTTGATTTATACATGCTATAGAATGACTGTCTCTTTGGGTCATGTCATTAAACATGCTCATCTTTGCTACTATGAGAAGATGTAAAAGGGATGCATAAGAAATTTGTGGTGTTTGTTTTTAGGTACTTTCCCAGTCTGCTCAGATGCTTCTAGATGACAGAATTCTCAATGACCCACCTCTCAGTTTTGAGAACCCAAAGCTATTACTTTATTAAAAGATATAATTCATATGTACAGTTGAGACCATATTGAAGGCAAAAATAAGAAACACATTTGGGTAAGCAAGATAACAGCAAAACACTTGTTTTTATAGAAGAAAGTGAGAATTGTTCTAAGTGTCAGCTTGCTTCAGAACATAAAGCACAGTGAAAGACAAAGCTGGAGGGACTACAAGTTTTAAGTTGAGTAAAATGTGTATTATTTGCCTAATTTCTAATATTTGAGTCTGAAAAGCAGCTACAGTTGACCCTCGAACAACATGGGAGTTGGGACACCAACACACCCCCAGCACAGTTGGAAATTCACAAGTAACCTTTGACTCCCCCAAACTTAACTACTAGGAGCCTACTGTTGACAGGAAGTCTGATAATAGAAACAGTCAATTATTTTATGTTATAGGTATTATACTGTATTCTTTATAATGAAGTAAGCTAGGGAAAATAAGATGTTATTAATAAAACCATAAGAAAGAGAAATACATTTACAGTACTGTAAAAAAAAAAAAAAAAAGTCTGTGTATTAATGGATCCACACAGTTCAAACTTGTGTTGCTCAAGAGTTAACTGTATAAAATGTGTTAAAATGTTGGCTAAGTTCACTCAGTTTTGAAGGAGCTCTTTATTTGAGATACCCCTACTCTATAAGTGAGAAAGTGAGGCTCAGGGTCATGAAGGGGCTTACCCAAGGTCACAAGACCCATTTACAGGAATGAGAAGGGCGGAAACCTGGAATTCTCAACCTCAGTTCTGTGTTTTTCTCACTGGCCACTGTTTTCTGTGGTGTCCCATGTCAAAACAATCATAATATTTAACATGTTCTAGTCAATGCAATGAATTAAGGTATTTTCAGCAACTTACTAAGCCAAGGATGAATCAAGAAATGTATTTCTCAGTGACATAATTCATAGGAAATGAAATGCTTCAAAGCAAGCAAAAAAGTTTACCCTAACATTTATAACTTAAAACTAGAAGTACTGTAAAGACGAAAATTTGAACTTTACAAAGAGCTTAAATCACGGAGGAATGGTTTATAGCAAATGTGTTTTAGTAAGTGTGACAGGAGTAAGAAAGGAATTTATTTTTGCATTTTCATCACAGCATACATAAAAATGAAGATGTTAATCTGTTAATCGTTTTCTTTACTTTGACATTTCCTTATATTTTTAAATCCTAGCTATCCAACAAAAAGACTTCTGGTGAGACACCACAAAACACTTACAAGGAAAAATAACAGAACTCCAAACTTCACAATTCTACAAATGAGTCCATATTTATTAAACTCTACAACAAACACCTTAGACTTGAGAGTCATGATCTTAATGAAGGGCCCCCCTCCTTCACACCAGTTCAGTCAAGAATCTTGCTTCTCCGGTCTTTCTTACAGAGGGAAAAGCAGCCCCCAGTGACAACCCAAACCGATATTTTTACTTAGAAGTGAATGACTGCAAACATCAAGCAAGACTGACATCCCCGTGGAAACTAATCCACCCCAGGATTTTCCATTCAAACATCTTCTGAAGCATTCATGCGCACTTAATGGGTAATGAAAACTGTCCAGGCAGATGACCCTAATTTTGAACACAGTTGGAAGATCCTCGGACCAATGATGAAAACCACTACCTGCTAAAGAAGACTGATCTGCCAAAACGATATCTTGAATGGACTTCCGTTTTAAGATGCCTAAACTGATCTAAGTCCCATGCCAGAAAAATCTTCAACAAGGAAATTTATGGCATCTTTCTACTTAATGTCTGGTTTTCTATTCTGGTATGCTTTCTTTTATTCTCAGAATAAATTTATAAATATATATATTTATATTTATATATATATTTATTTATATATATATTTATTATATATATAATATATATACATTTATTATATATATAATATACATATTTATTTATATATATATTTATAAGTTTATTCTGAGAATAAATATATATATATTTATTTTACTCACAGGAGGTTGGTTTCCCTAAAAAGACTTCCAGATAATATAACTTCACTATAAAATATAAGGTTTCAAGTAACACTGGCTCAACTATCATGTGATGTCCAGAAACAAGTTGTTAGCAAGTTCGTCTACTCAACAACAGTTACTGAGTGCCCGAGTGAGCCCAGAGAACACTCTTCTGACTGCCACATGAAAGACGTTCAAGCACTATCTACTGAGGCGGATAGAGTGCAAAAACGAAGGTCTTCAGTTCAACAGATTCTCTGTCAGTGGCCTCACTAGCAGTCCTGCCCCAGCCACAACTGCCCAATAGCCTCCAGACCTGACCAGATGGGAGAGTAATCAAATGATGATCCCAGTGCACTCGGGGATCTGGCTCCAGAATTCTCACTGGTGCTTCTGCCCAACACCACTCAACCGGATTCCACAATATGTGGGACTCAGCCTGAAAATGACATGACTCTTTCCCAAGCCACAGAACTAGGAAAAAAAAACAGCACTTATATCTCACTTTTGCCCAGTGGATCAAGCCACAGCCTAGCTTTTGTTTTCTGATTGTTAAGTACCAAGAGCAGCCTGATGACCATTCTCCAAGATCTAGCCCCCGTTCAGACACCTCTGTCCGCCCTGGTCCTGGCCCTTGAAACACAACTGTGCTCGCAGACACCCTACCAGACAGCAGGTGAAAACTTCCCCCAGGTCACCAGCTCAACGCTCTCCCTAGCCCTCTCTCCACAGATCTCCAGTTCAAGCCAGCTCTCTGGATATCTCAGCATCCCCCTTATTCGGTAAAATTGTTTGCACTCCCTCCCTCCCCAAGTTTAGGGGCTCAACGTTCTCCACCGCACCTTCCACGACCACCTCTGTGAGGTCCCTTCAATGCCAGAGGACCCAGTTTGGGGAAGAGCCATCCCCTCTTCCGAGTTCTGGCCGCTGGAGAGATCCTGACTTCTACCAGAGCCACCCCCAGCAGTGATACTTGATCTGCTGACAGACTGCAGAGATGGTTAGGTTCTCTTGGGTCCTTTTTTTTCTCGACGGCAAAACAAATGCTCCCAGCCAGTGACTCAGGGGGCAGATCCCCACCCCTGCTACGTGCAGCTTGCAATCGGTGCATATCCACACACCTAACGGGACACACTGCCCCAGTTTACCAGAGTTCCAAGTGAGAAGGAAAGGAGCTCTCAACTTCAAAAAAAAAAAAGCTTGGAGAAAGGGGGCCGGGGGGTGCCTGGGTGGCCAAGTTGGTTAAGGGTCTGACTTCGGATAAAGGTCACAATCTCACGGTTAGTGAGTTCAAGCTCCCTGCTGGGCTCTGTGCTGACAGTTAAGAGCCTGGAGTCTGCTTCCGATTCTCTCTCTCTCTCTCTCTCTCTCTCTCTCTCTCTCTCTCACCCTCCCCCACTCATACTCTGTATAAGACGGTCTTATAAGCTATCAAAAAATGCTAATGGCTAACATTTAAATTGAGAGTATTAACTACATAGTTAATATTTAAATATTAATTAAAACATATCTATTTCAATATAGAATACCAGCTTGCTGAATACCGAAAGTGTGCACCCGTCTACACCACAACTAGGGACACGGTAAAGATGCCAAGATGTCAAGCTGAATCAGATCTTTTCTACACATTTTAGAAAACTAAAGGATGAAGAAATGATATATGCCTTTTCTCCCCAGCTTTATTTACACATGACAAAATTCACCCATTTTAAGTGTAGAATTCGGTGATTTTTTTTTAATTTTGTGAATTTTAATATTTATTTTTGGGAGACAGAGAGACAGAGTGCAAGCAGGGGAGGGGCAAAGACAAAGGGAGGCACAGAATCTGAAGCAGGCTCCGAGCTGTCGGCACAGAGCTCAACACAGGGCTCAAATCCATGAAGCATGGGATCATGACCTGGGCCGAAGTTGGACGCTCAACTGACTGAGCCACCCAGGTGCACCTGAATTCTGTGATTTTTAGCAAATTTATAGAATTGTGGAACCATCACCACAGTGAAATTTGGGACCATCTCTATCAACCCCCCCCCCAAAACTCCTGTGAGACCCGTTTGCAGCCAGTCCTCCAGTCCTACCTCCAATCTCATTGATCTGCTTTCTGATTCTCTGAATTTCCCTTTTTTGGGTAATTCATTTAAACGAAAACACACAATATGCAGCCTCCTGCGTCTGGCTTCTTTCACCTAGCATAATGTTTTTAAGGTTCAACCATGTTGTAGCCTGGATCAGAATTTGTGCCTGTTTATTGCTGAACAGTATTCCACTGGACGCATGGACATTTAGCCATTCGCCATTTGATGGACACTGGGAATTATTTCCAGGTTTGGCCATTATGAATAATGCTACTGTGAACTTTCACATCCAAGTCTTTGTTTGGATGTATACTTTCTTTCTGCTTGGGTATATTCCTGTATTTTGGGGTCATATAGTATCCCTATCTTTAACGTTTTGAGGAAATGTGAAACCACAGCTACAGCATTTTAACAATCACGCCACAATGTATACAGTTGCCAATTTCTCCACATCTTGCTGACACCTGTTACTGTCTTCTGATTATCCCCATTCTAGTGGGTTTGTGATGGTATCTCATTGTGGTCTTAATCTGCCTTTCCCTAATGGATGGTGAGCATCTTTTCATATGCTTATTAACTATTTGTATGTTTTCTCTGGTGAAATATATAATCAAGTTTTTGCCTATTTTTTCAAATGTTTATTTATTTTGAGAGAGAGTAAGAGTGAGTGGGGTAGGGGGAGAGAATCCCAAGCAGGCTCCACACTGTCAGCACAGACCTGATGTGGTGCTCAATCCCACAAACAGTGAGATCATGACCTAAGCCAAAATAAGAGTCGGATGCTTCACCAACTGAGCCATCCACGTGCCCCTTTTTTTTTAACTACACTGTTTACCTTATTATGAGTTCTTTCCGTTACTGAATCTAAGCTAATTCCGTTTAATTTTTTTTAATCTTTTTTTTTTAAATGTTTATTTTTGAGAGTGAGAGACAGCACGAGTGGGGAAGTAGCAGAGAGAGTGGGAGTCACTGAATCGGAAGCAGGCTCCAGGCTCTGAGTGCTCAGCATAGAGCCCGATGCAGGGCTCAAACTCACAAACTGTGAGATCATGACCTGAGCTGAAGTCGGACACTAAACCGACTGAGCCACCCAGCGCCCCTAATGTTTATTTATTTTTGAGAAGTGGGGGGGGGGGGAGAACAAGAGAGAGAGAACGAGCACGAGTGCAGGAAGCAGCAGAGTGAGGATAACACAGATTCCGAAGCAGACTCCAGGCTCTGAGCTGTCAGCACAGAGCCCGATGCAGGGCCTGAACCCACAAACCATGAGATCATGACCTGAGCCAAAGTCAGACGCTTCATCAACTGAGCCACCTAGGTGCCCCAATTCCATTTTGACCAGAGATTATTTCAATCTTTTTCAATTACTAAAATTTGTATAATGGCACAAATTTGTATAATGGTATGGATTATAATCCATAATATATAATGGTCTCATCTTAGTGAATGTTCCCTGTGTATCTGAAAAAATACGTAGTTTGTAATTCCTGGGTATAGTGTTCAATAGAACTTAATACCTACATATGACCCCTAGCTACATACACGCTTCGGACAGTGCAGATACAGAACATGTCCATATAGCAGAGTAATGGTTCAGATCGTTTCTATTTAGTGTCATCAACGGGGCTGGATTTAAGTGGACAACTTGCTATTTGTCTTCTGTTCATCTCACTTATTCTTTGTTCACCTTTCCTCCTTTTTCTGCCTTTCATGAGACTGAAAACATGTTCTCATGGCAATTATCTCCACTATCGGCTTATCACCTGTATCTCCTCGTTTTTAAGGCTGCTCTAAGGCAGCAGTCTTCGACAAGGAGCCAATTTACCCCTCTGGGACATTTGGCAAAGCCTGGAGACATTTTGTTTCAACTCCGGGGGAGGGTGCTAATGGCACCTACCAGGTAGAAGCCAGAGAAGTTGGTAAGAAAGACACGATGCCCAAGATAGCGCCCACAAAAGATTTAACCGATCCCAAATGCCAATAGTGCCAAGCTTGAGAAATCTTGCTCTTGGGTTTACAAAATACATCTCCAACTTATCACTGTCTTCCTTCAAATGTTGTATCACTGCAGGTAGTATAAGAATCTTATAGCATTACCACAGGAGGGGGTGATGGGTGAAATAGGTGATGGGGATTAAGGAGCGCACTTGTCATGATGAGCACCGAGTGATGTCTGGAACTGTCGAATCACTATATTGCACACCTGAAACTAATACAACACTGTACATTAACTAATTGGGATTAAAAACTTTTTAAAAAAGGATATTATGGCAGTATTCCATTTTCTCCTTTCTACCTTGTTACTGTTGCCACAAACCAACAGCTGTGACGTTGAGCTCAGCCAATCTACCTCTCTGGGCCCAATTTTTCTTAGAACAAAATTGGGAACATCTATGCCACAGACACCCTGTGAGAATTAAAACAATAGAAGCCAAGAGCTTAGCATGGTACCCATCCGCTACATGTGCTAACATTTCGCTAAGTTATTATGATACCTGTTGAATGAAGACTTTAACTGATTTGAAATCAAGGAACAGAAGGACATACCTGAACAGAAACCTAAGCAACCTACATGCACACAGGGTGAAGCGTCGGACAAACACCTCTCCACCTCCAAAAGGCCAACGAGACTGCACCCTACCGGACTGGCTGGCCAACTCTGATTCGGAAGAGAATTTCAAGAATCTTTTAGCCTCTGATATATAATCCCTTTTATTTACCTACATTTAATTGAAGACATCTGTAGGTGGTGCCACACAAAACGTAATTCAGACTCAGAAATGTCAATAAAAATGTCTGTGAGGGAGAGGTCCGATGTAAACCTAGCAGGGGAGCGCACATCAGCAGCCACAGAGCCACATGAAATTAGAAATATAATGGAAATATGTTGCCTGACTTGACGAGGTGATAAAAGCTCTTTTCCCATAAAGCTTAATGAGCTCTATTAGTTTTCAGCTTACAGGAATGTAAAAGGGTCAGCCCCACAGAGGGAAGTAACTGACTCCCCACACATGGCTCCATTCAAATGACAGCAGATCAAATTACTGATGTAATTACTATAACCTGACAATTTCGTTAGATTCATGTGGCAGTTAACTGTTTAGGACTTACAACAAAGGGACATGGTTCATTCACAGTTCTGTGGACAAAGTGAAGTTTAAAGTCTCCTTCGTTTTCAACTGCAAGTCTCATGTATTTTACAATCTCCACCAGAATTATTTTTCTTTTGATCAAATTTACGGAAGGTGTTTGGGTATTTACCACATGTGTAATTTTCCTTCTTCAGCTAAAACATAAGCCCAATGGCAAAATTAAACATTTAGGACTCCTAACACTCTCCAACTTTGGCTTGCTTTGGCTTTCAGGCTCTGTGTAGTGGCAAAGGGAACAGAATCCTGAGCTCAGTGCTGTTGGAAATTTGGGGGTAGCAGCCACTAACTCTGCCGACAGGCAGCCGCCCCGTGAAACTCCAGGCTAGCAAAATTTCAACAGAAAGCTCTCCAAGTATTTCCCAAATACCTCAAGAAAAGTAAAGCACATTGGTCATCTCTAATTTTGATTTTTTTTCCCCTTTCCCATGTCCATAAGCTCAGTACAAAAACAGATATTTAACCAAGTAAAACACAACTCTAGATTATTAAGTGGAAAAAGCAGATCAGTCAGAAGATGACAAAAACTATCACTAAAATTTCATCGTATCTTCCCTTGTTTTTCACCAAAAATTAAAGTTGCCATACATAGGGATTCCCAATATTTAGCCAGATGTGATTTTAAAAAGTATTTGTTCGGTGCAACTCTAGGTGTATGGCTGGAAAACTCTAAGCCCTATCCCTGAGAGCATCCAAAGATGGAAAAGACAAAGATCCTGATCTTCAACGGCTACAATCTTGCCAGGAAGACCGTTTACCATATTGAAACACGAATATTAGGCCTCATGTGTTTTTAGCTGACTCCTGCCAAGTTATGGATAAAAAGCCTGCTGCTTGCGGCCTCAGCCCCGCCTGGCTTATTCATTCATTCGTTCATCCATCCATTCAACAAATATTTATCCACGGCCTCCGATGTACTACTTACTATACTAAAATTAGAAACACAAGGAAGCAAGAAAAACAGGGTCCTCTTTCATCGGGCTTGCATTTGAGAGAAGTCTGTAAGTGAAATCTATTCAGAAGTCTCTTTGCCACTGTTTAGTGATATCGCCCCCACGCAGTGGACATCAAGCCCCAGCCTCCTTATTCACTCCGTGTCCGGATCAGTCAGACCATTCTTCCTGGTTACTCCTCAGAAGCTCTTGCTGAAATCAAGAGTCCAGCCTTAAACCTCATCGGCATTCTCCTCACCTGAGCTCCTGCAATTTCCTCACCTGCCTTCCCCCCCCCCCCCCCCCCCCCCCCCCCCCCCCCCCCCCGCCCAAGACTAGACCCTGTTTGCACATCAATCAGAGACTTCCCTGATGTACTTCCCAAACGCTGACTATAAGAGCCACCGCTAAAA
Source organism: Leopardus geoffroyi (assembly GCF_018350155.1). NCBI lineage: Eukaryota > Metazoa > Chordata > Mammalia > Carnivora > Felidae > Leopardus > Leopardus geoffroyi. The sequence continues at coordinate 78,395,487 of NC_059334.1, forward strand.
ACCTACCAAGGTATCTCTTCTCCCCACTGTGGCTCCTTCATGGAAAAGAAAAGGGTAAAACAATGTAACATGTTGTGTATCTCCTTCCTAACTAATTTCTGTATGCTTAAATTATTTTTCAATTGAGATCTGCATTATAATTTTGCACCCTACCTCTATCTCAACATAGCAAAAGTATCTTGCGTTGTTTTGCTCATCAATATGTACTCACCAACACGTATATGCAGGATGCCCATCTTAATGGCTGTAGAATGTTCTATCAATAATATGGCTGGCTATACTATTATTTACTTGACCTTCTCCTAATGCTCCTCATTTACACTGTTTATAAATTTTTCACCATAATGTTGTAATAAACATTTATGCCAGTTTTGTCCCCATCTTTATTTCTCTGGCAGTGATTCTTAGACAAGGATTATTCAAGCACACAACTGCAAGGTATGAATTTATAGGTCTTAACGTAGATGCCCAAACCCATTTCTGTAAATGGTAAAGTTTAAAAACATCCCATCTCCCCAAGCATTCATTTAAAAAAAAAAAAAAAAAAAAAAAAGGCATCTTGATAGGTAAAAAACCATTTATCACTATTGTTTTAAACTACATTTCTTTGATTACTTACAAGGTTAAACTTTTAAAACATTTATTACCATTTGTATTTCACATAAACTAGCTCATCAAATCCAACCAAAAATTATGCAAAAAAATAGTACATTAAGTATAACCTTTTTATCACACTTTCCCCAAACTGCCTTTTTTTTTTTTTTTTTAACGTTTATTTATTTTTGAGACAGAGAGAGACAGAGCATGAACAGGGGAGGGTCAGAGAGAGGGAGACACAGAATCCGAAACAGGCTCCAGGCTCTGAGCTGTCAGCACAGAGCCTGACGCGGGGCTCGAACTCACGGACCGCGAGATCATGACCTGAACCGAAGTCGGCTGCCCAACCGACTGAGCCACCCAGGCGCCCCTGAACTGCCTTTTAACTATACCTGTTTTCATGAAGAAAATTAAGGATGTTTAACAGAAGCAAATCTTATTTTTCTATCCTTTCCTTTGTGATACTTCTCATTCTGCTATGCTTTAAAAATGCTTCATCTGGGGCGCCTGGGTGGCGCAGTCGGTGAAGCGTCCAACTTCAGCCAGGTCACGATCTCGCGGTCCATGAGTTCAAGCCCCGCGTCGGGCTCTGGGCTGATAGCTCAGGGCCTGGAGCCTGTTTCCGATTCCGTGTCTCCCTCTCTCTCTGCCCCTCCCCCGTTCATGCTCTGTCTCTCTCTCTGTCCCAAAAATAAATAAACGTTGAAAAAAAAAAATGCTTCATCAACTAAAAAGATTATATAATTTATAATGTCAAGTTTCTTACAGTTTGGCTTTTTAATTTTTGCACTAAATTTTACTTAAAATTCTATGTGACAGGCATTGTGCTCAGTGTTTCCCATACGCTATTTCATTTCATTTTAATAACCATGAAGTCTTACCATTTCCACTTTTCGATTAACCAAAAAATGCAATGACTTGCTCATGGGCCAACCATGCCCCCATTACTCCCAAGTAAGAGAAGGGAAAGGCAGAAACAGAGTCTTACTGTGTGGGCTGCAGTACAGCCCAAGAGGAAAATACAAAATATTACTAAGGTTTGAGTAGCACTTTCAAAACCGCTGCCATGTCCACCGCTTCACTGGTGAAGGAGGAATTATCATTTGCATTCAAAGATAAGGAAAGCCAGGCTCAGGGAAGTTGCGATTTGCCCAGTGTGGCTAGTGAGGAAAGGCAGGCTCTGAAATCAAGCTTTGGTTCTGAGTGCAAGCATCTCTCCACACTCTCCTCTGCCTTCTCTTTCCTCCTCCTTCCTCGAAGCCTCACCCAACTTCTACAAGTTATCTGGATAACCGGATATCCGGTTATCCGCCTCAACTCACAGGACAGCTGCTGCCCTGAATACCTTTGTCTCACAATGTTACCACTGCCGTCTCCGCTCTACACTGCAGAACCTTGATGATGGCTGAATGTGAAAGTGGGTGAAGCAATGAGAGAGGGAGGGGAAGGGCACGAAGGGGAGGGAGGGGAGGGAGAGGAGGATGGGGAGGGAGGGGAGAAAGAGGGAGAGGGGAGAGAGGGAGGGAGGAGGGAAAGGGAGAAGGAGGGAGGGGGAGAGGAGGGAGGAGGGGAAGGGAGTCAGAGGGGGAGGGGAGGGAGGAGGGAAAGGGAGACAGAAGGAGAGAACATGCCTGTGTTTAAGAGAAGCTCAGTAAGTCCTTTGCTCTTCCCTTATCAATTTGGGGGTTTGAAATAGCACTCTTAAACCAACAGAAACTTCCCTGACAACGCCCCCTCCACCCATGACCCCTCTAGCTCTCTTTTAATGCCAGCACAGTTAAGACAGAGTAAGGCTAGTGTCAGTTACTAAGGAAGCAGATACAATAAGGCTTTTTACAATGAAAGACTGATTTCAGTTTGCTTAAAGAAAGAAAATGTACTTAAAAAGAAGCAACGACCTGTTATAAAGGTGAACAGTTCTGTAACCTACTGGAACTCATCTCATTCATCAACATTCATATGTGTTAACACAAAATGATCACCTCTAAACTATCAAATAAATGCCTAACAAAACATACCAATAGTGACGTGTCCAATTAGCGATTCTAGCATGAAGGTCGGTGAATAAACGCTTACCTCCAAAGGTGAGCTGCAAAGGAATCTTGTGAACTGCAGAGCCACATTTGAACCGAATCCGTTTCATCCAGTAAATGGGCAGCAAAAGACAGCAAAAAAGGAAAAATTATTATTCCATGTTTTTTCAATAACAGCATCTAAAGTAAACCTTAAAGTCTCTAAAATTAATGGTTTTAATACATTGTGTAACTCATCCACAGGTAGAAAAAAGTTCAATCTACCCATAGCTGGTACTGAGCTACCTAAATTAAACATTTTTAAAAACCTGTACAGAAACCAAATTAAAGCACAACAAATGAGTCCTAAAAGCTTTCATTTTTTAAAGTTTCATCTTACAACCCTTCCAAGGGAGGGATGAGCAACCTTCCTGATGATGAATGCCACTGGCAAAATTAAGTCAAGGCTGAGAGAAGGAAAAGACAGACACTAAAGGGGAACCAAGAAAAAAACTAACAAGTCAAGACCAGGAGAGGAGGCTGGGTGAGCAAGAGGGAAAGGAGGGGAGTCACCCCCACCCGGGGGCCTGGCTGCCGTGATACCCCCTCCTGTCTTTCCTTCTCTTGTGCAGCCCACGTGCACAGTTGGTCTCTCTGCTGTCGCTTTCTTTGACACAGGGAGGCTTACGGAATTTCAGCTCAAATGTGAAACATGCTAAGCGTTATACACTTGCTGGTTCTCAGCATTTAAAGAAAGAAACAAAAATCTTGGAGGGGCAGCAGGGAGCCACGGACAGACCACAAAGCAAGCTGCTGGTCAGCTCAGAAATGAGGACTGTCACACAACTTCATACATATTCATGATGGTAATTCATAATGTTTTTTAGATATTATTTATAAAATCAACATTTCAAATCCTCTGAGAGTTACTTGAGAGTTACTGTAATAATAAAATGCCCAAGTAGTATAAACTCTTGATCTTTCTAAATGCAAAATAACCACAATAAAATGCAATAGCAGGCCCGTTTCCAAGCACTCTTGAACTTCCTCTCCACAACAAAGCTAGCTAGTACTCATAGGGAATACAGATAATTTGATTCTCCTTTAGAGATACACACTGAAATATTTCTCAATGAAATTACATGATGTCTGGGATTTCCTTCAAAATCACTGGGGGTCAGAGGAAACTACTGTAGGGAAGCGTACAGATAAAACAAGACTGGCCATTATATTAAACCGGTAAGGACCGGAAATGAATATATGCAGATTCCTTATACGACTCCTACTTTGTGAATATTTCCATTTTTCTATAATAAAGTTTAAAAAAGTACTATCAGACGCTTCCTCCCCGCAAAACTAAAGCAACTACGTTTGTAAAATGTGACGAACGCACACCAAAGCCATGTAATTAACTAGTATCATCCAGGCCCTAGGTGACAGGGTGTACTTAAGTATTTTCTTAATTTAAATACCAATATGCAATTAGATATTAACTGTTAAGAGAACTTTCTACTGAGGGTTGATGGCGGGTGGGAGGGAGGGGAGGGTGGATGATGGGTATTGATTGAGGAGGGCACCTTTGGGGATGAGCACTGGGTGTTGTATGGAAACCAATTTGACAATAAACTTCATATGTTGAAAAAAAATAAAAAAATTAAAAAATTTAAATTTAAATTTAAAAAAAAGAGAACTTTCTGAAAGTGCAAGATATACCACAACTTTATTTTTTCTGAGTAAGCTCTATGCCCAATGTGGGGTCTGAACTCATGACCCCGAGATCAAAGTCACAAACTCTACCACTGAGCCACCCAGGTGCCCCTAGGATATACCAAAATTCTAAGTTTTCATAATGCTGATAGGAAACAAATTAATTCTTTTGAAATTTGAAGTGCAACCTTGTGGTCTCAGATTCTTTTCACAGTCGCCCAACAAGAGACAAGCCCTCCTACCCTTCCTCCTAGGAGTAAAAAGTGGTAACTGAAAGGCCAGCTAGTTGCAACAGTGGAGAAAAATGAGGTTCGGCGAATGTGTATTTCAGAATGAGAAATGTGCTATTTCACAGTGTCTGTGCTTTTTCTCCACCATGTGCGTGCTAACTACAGTTACACATTAAACTTTAGTTAGGAGTAGTTCTGTTTCAGAAGCAAGTGATGTATCAGTTGGGATGGAGGTTACTTTAAATAACAATAAACAGAAGCATATAAATTACTCTCCAAGAAAACTAAGGTCTCCTTGCCGTTCCAATAACTTACATACATCTTTGTCACAGGTGTATATAATATTCCTGTCACAGCTTTTTCAAAACAGACCTAAAATTTCCCACCCTGTTGGAAGCTGCCAAAACATGAAGTACTAATAAGTAAAAGTTCTGAATTCCCAAAGCAGTAAAAACAGAATAAGAAATCACAAGGCGCACACTCTCCTATTCAAAGGACATGAGAAAGGTCCAAAAATGCTGCTTCTTGATTAGTGCACCAGAAAACCCACTGCCAGAGCCCTTCATTTAATTAGTAAATTCTTTCATTGTGAAATTACACATGACATTCAAGACAAATGGTAATACTCTGAAAAGAACTATAAAAAGAGCAAATATAACTGCAAAATCTGTTTCGTACATACACTGTACCTGACAACAGAAATAGATACATGTTATCTAGAAACAGAGGCCTTCTAACAAATCCCATCACAGTGTCTGATCAGTATGAAAACGGCTCGGTGCTACTGTCACAAGAACAACAAAGATTACGGCCACCGTCAACAATCCACATTAATACCACTTTTCTAACATGGTTATACTAATGTAGCTATTTTAAAAATATTATGTTATGGGCACAGTTAGCTAGTAAGTTTAAGGAAAGATCCTATTTTAGATATTTAGGCAAAATGTTGAGAAAATAAAGAATTTACTATGTTTATAAAATATCTGACTTTACAGACAGGAACGTACTTCATCATTCTAGAAACAACTGGAGGTAAATATAGCCATAGTCTTTGTCTTCCTATGTGTCTATTTTAAAGACCACTTCTAAGAAATGTTGATTTAATATAGCTGGAAACAGAACAATCAGCCTGATATTTGGCTTTTCAAACGCAAACAGGTAAGATTTCCCATAACAACATTAATAACATTATTACTTGGGACTCACTTGCTAAAATTCACAAAAATTTTAATCGTCAGTGATTCTGTCTACTCTCGCATTTTTTTTTAAAATAAGGATTATGTTCTGTATTTAGCATCCATGCATAAAGAGCCTCAGTACCATTTCAAAAATCTCTCAGGCCTCTAAAAAAGGGAAAAGGATAGACCCAGAACAGTTCTCATGTTCCACAGCTGCTTACTGACCTTGCTTCTCTTCCAAGTGTTCTCACCACTTCCAGCCACATCGGTAGCTGTGTGGTAACACATCATTCCTTCCAGAGAAGCACTTAATGCTTACCAAAATTTTCTCAACAGTTTTCCAAGCACACAAAATTGTAGTTTAACTTCCTGTCAGTTATGATTAGCAAGTTGTTTCTTTTCCCAAGCCTTGCTGTTAACCCTGCCAGTTATGCTGGTGGACGGGGTGGGGGCAGCAGGGTAGGAAACAAAGGGAGCAAAGAACGTCCACTACCGGTTTTGTCAAAATATTCCTGTACAACGATAATCATCTATTGATCTTCGTAACATAAAACATTCAACGCGTAAGAATTTAAGCTACTATGTTCCTCAAATGCCTTTCCTGTTTCATCAGGAACCATGTTAAATTCCTATATTTTAACAAAAAAGGAACACTAGACAGCAATTTTTACAAGATAAGCCAGTTTTTTTCTAAACTGAAGAGCATCAGTGAGTTATACCTATTTGTCAAAGTAGAACTGCTTTGCTTATAACTACTTGCTTATAACTACTCATGTAGAGTACTCATACAAAGTACTACTCTATCTCTCTCTCTCTCTCTCTCCTTCAAAGATAAATAAACATTAAAAAAAAACTTAAAAAAAAAAAAAAAAAAGGTCCAACTCTTGATTTGGGTTCAGGCCCTGATCTCAAGGTCACAGGGTCGAGTCCCAGGTCGGTCTCCTTGCTGACAGCTTGCAGCCTGCTTGGGATTCTCTCTCTCCTGCTCCCTGCCCCTCCCCGCCTTGTGCTCACTTTCTCTCTCTCAAAATAAACTTAAAAAAAAAAAGAAAAAAAAGAAAAAAATACATTCACAAGTAACATAAATGAGGAGGACATCCCATGCTCTGTTCCCCAGCCTCACCAGTGTCCCTGACCCCGTGTGAGCATGTCCCGCCTCTCCTGCGGACTGAAACATACCGCCTGAGAAAATACACAGGTGCATGCTCTTTATCCAGGCGTCTGCCAAGGAGCCCCTCCCCTCAGAGCCTCTTCCCCATCGCCTTAGGTAACTGTCACCATCACCAACTCTATCCCTCCCCTCTTCTTCATTAACTGTCAGCCCATATTACCCTGACACTATACTTTTTATCTTTCTCACTAGCGTATAATCTGAGGGTAAGAAATTTTCTGTCTTGTTCACTACGTTGCATCCCTAGAGTCTAAAATAATGCCTGGCACAAAGTAGGAACTCAGTATTTGCTGCTTAAATGACTACGTGCATTCATTCATTCATGACTTAATTCATAAACGAATAAATGAACATTCACGTTCTTTCCTTTCTCCCCTATGTTTCTTCATGGCCTCTGGCTACTTTGTAGAATTGGATCACATCTGGTCAAGGTGAGATGCCACAACCAGAGAGAAGCAGTCACCAGTAACCAAGAACTGCTATCACTGAAGAAACCACCTGTGCCCTTGTCATTTGATCTTCTCAGGAGGGCCAGTGTCCTCCAGGAACACCTTTAATTTCCTGCAGGGAAACTTCCAGTAAGATTTTTTCTTTTTTTAAGTTTATTTTTAGAGAGACAGAGTGCAAGCAGGGGAGGGGCAGAGGGAGAGAGAGAATCCCAAGCAGTCTCCCTGCCCAGCACAGAGCCCAACATGGGGCTCAATCCCATGACCCTGGGATCATGACCTGACCCAAAATCAAGAGCTGGACGCTTAACCGACTGAGCCCCTCCAGTAAGTATCTTTGAGGAACAACCACTCAAGAGACTGAAGGCAAAACCAGGGATCATTTTAAATGCCACTAAGTTGGGTAAAAGAATTCAAATTGCCCTTGAAAAACTGGGTGTCTTCCAAAAATCTGGGTAAGAATTAGGGATAAGCAGAAAATACAAAACCTAGAAATAAAAATCAGCAGGAAACAATAATCGAAACAAAATTTATTTTAAAAGCCCTCTGATTAGGGTTGCCTAGGTGGCTCAGTTGGTTAAGTGTCCGTCCGGCTCTTGGGATCAGCTCAGGTCATGATCTCACAGTTCTTGGGATCAAGCCCCACATCAGGCTCTGTGCTGACAGCACGGAGCCTGTTTAGGATTCTCTCTCTATCCCTCCCTCTCTCTGCCCCTCAGCTGTGCAAGCACACACTCTCTCTCTCTCTCACTCACTCTCACTCTCTCTCTCTCACTCTCACTCTAAATAAAAACAGGGGCATCTGGATGGCTCAGTCGGTTAAGCATCTGACTTCAGCTCAGGTCATGATCTCACAGTTCATGAGTTCAAGCCCCACATCGGACTCTGTGCTGAATGCTCAGAGCCTGGAGCCTGCGTCAGATTCTGGGTCTCCCTCTCTCTCTGCCCCTCCTCCGCTCGTGCTCGGTCTCTGTCACTCAAAAATAAACAAACATTAAAAATTGCTAAAAATAAATAAAAATAATAAAACTTTAAAGTAATAAAATAAAAGCTCTCTGGTCAAGATACTAAGAAATAGAATATATTATCACTAATTTATCATTTAAGTATTCATTTTTATTTGTAAGTATTTAAGTATTATTTAATTATTAAAAGCTAATACTTAATTTTACTAACATATTAATAATGGTTATAGGTACTACTTACACACTTATCAAATCACTTATTTCACGCAAGATCCAGTGTCTCCACATCACACTAGGTACATATATTTCCAATAATTTTTATTATTAGTATTTTAACATTATGATATTAATGCAAACTTATGAAAAGATGTCTTTAAAAGAATTTTTAAATTCATTTTATTTAAGCTAAAATGAACAAAGGACCATGTCTTATTCACCTCTGCATCCCCAGAACCTACCACAGTGACTGGAACATGCTAAGAATTAAATGTTTATATGACTGAATAGAAAAATCACACTTCTCCACAGCCCAGAAGAAACGAACATGGAGCCATGCTAAGTATATTTCAATTTCTAGAAAGACTGTCATAAAAACATATATATATACACAAATACACACACACACACACACCAATATTTACAGACCTATACAAATATATCTCCCCTATTTCCCTTAAAGGCGGAATTATGCTCTGGATAAATAGGTATAGAATACATACTTTTTACTTTTACAACTACTGACTAAAATAAAGTCAACTACTTTTTAGTCGTGCAAGCAGTTGCCTAAAATTATTTGGCATATCAAATGAATTACCATAGCAAAAACACAAACTCTCCTTGTTTAGACTAGTTATCAATAGGTGGTATTGTTCGCTTGTTAGGTCATTACCAGGAGGTCATAAAACTTGAGGTTCCGCAGATTTAATGGAAAAAGCAGAGCTAACATACAAGAGCTAAAGACAAATTGTGCTCACGACAAGATTATTCCTATCACCTGAGCTTTGCACTCACTAACACGTGCTTAACTCATTGTAGGCAGATTTCTCAACACTCTCTTTCAGGAAATCCAAAACAGCTTTTACTTATTACAGAAGGACAACTGTCAAGGGCTTTTGACATCATTTGAATTCTCCTTTTGCTTCACGTCACGAGTTTCAAGAACACGATTTTCCTTCTGAGTAGTTTTCCATTTGGCAAGAGGTGACTCCCTCTCCAGCTGTTTCTCAAGAACAAGCCACTCGGCTGCTCACTCCTGCAGCGCATGCCCACTGGGCCCCTACTCGGTGCCAGACGCTCTGCTGAGCCCTGCGTGTTTCTTCGGGTTCTGGCACCAGATTTTTAGAAGTAGGTGTAACAGCACAAAGTATGCTACACGTTACGACAGAATAATGAGCTAATTTTTCAGAAGGAGAGAGATATACTCTAAGAATAGGCAGGAAGCTCTATTACAAGTGGAAAAAAAACAACAACACAGAAACATCCACAGTTCCTTTTTCTCCCCTTATAAGTAAAGCAATTCAGAAATAAATGTTTAGGGGCACCTGGGTGGCTCAGTCGGTTAAGTGTCTGACTTCAGCTCAGGTCATGATCTCAAAGCTCATGAGTTCGAGCCCCACGTCGGGCTCTGTGCTGACAGCTCAGAGCCTGGAGCCTGCTTCAGATTCTGTGTCTCCCTCTCTCTCAGCCCCTCCCCCGCTCATGCTCGGTCTCTCTCTCTCTCTCTCTCTCTAAAAACTGAATAAACGGTAAAACAAACAAAACCATATGTATAAATCTTCACCAAGTGATACCTTTTATAAGTTTTATGTGGTATAACAGGCTTTAAAAGACTAAAATTACATACTGATGAACCAAACTGGTTTTGAATATTATTTTCCTTTGAACTAATTCTAATGAAACATAAAATTTCAAACGTATGTGATCTTTTCATTTGAACAAATATTTGAATTCCAATGGAAAAACGAAACAAAGAAAAACAGAACTTTATTTGCAAATGCCGGTGGGATGGGCCAACAGTATCCCTTACTTGCCCATGACCTCAGTATCTCTGATGAGTCCTAGCCGTTTATCACCTGCATTCTAGCAACTGGGGTGTAGTCAATGACTCTTTGGCCGAGCACCTTCACCTCTATTTAATCCTCATGACAAACTCCTCTGCACTGTTTCCCCCCATGTTTACAAATGAGGAACCTGAACCGAATAAAGCGGAGCCATCAGAAAACTGGCCCAAAGCCACACAGACACAGGTAAGATTGAAAGCAGGAATGCAGCGTCAGGTTAATCAAGAATCAACGTGCATGTGATGCAAAACACGCCATCTGACACCCACCATTCCATTTCACTGCTGCATCCCTCAGCTTTCAGGAAACAACGTGGGCATGTTTATGTTAACTAGGATAGCTGTTACATACCCGGCAGGCCATTATCGGCCACTCCAGAATTTCAGATACTGACACTTAAGACAAGACCCCCAGAAGAGAGCAGGAAAGGTCAAAATGAGGATGGCAAACAGCATGCTTATGTCCACAACCCACAGAAAAATCCCTGAAGTGCCTTTTCCCGTCTTCCTCCTCACAACTACCTTAGTAACAATACACCTGGCAATCTAGTTTCCAAGCCAATGATTAGTATTTCTACTCCTCCTTTACACCCACTCTGCTTTTCCTCAACGCTCCTCCCCTGCTAACCTACTACTAATTTACTAATTTCTGATGCTTACTGTTTAAATGACCATTTCTGACCACCTCCTCCCACCCCTGACCGTGAGCTCCACAAGAGCAAGGAATCTTTACATGACTTACTCACTCATCTGCCAACTGTGCTGAGTGCCTCGCGAAGAGTACATGGCACACAGTGAAGTGCTCAATACGTATTTTAAGGGAAACACTAAGAAGCCAGAGATTAGAGAGGAAAAGAATGCTGAAACCAGACAAGCTACTACAGTTCAGGACTGACAGCAAGAAAATAAAGGAAAAAAGATTAAAACAGAGAAACACTATGGCGGAAAAACCAGTCGTCCGAGGGCACGTGTCACAGAAGAATCCAGCAAGGATAGAGTGCTCCCGAGGCACCAGGAGAGCCATCAGCAGCAGTCAAGTCCTGCACAGCACCCTGTGTGAGAAGACAGGGAACACCATACACTTGGGGAAAACGGTCATTTTAAACGAGTAGAGTACATAAAGCCTTAGCAACAAAAAGGTTCCAATTACTGGAGAATCTGCTAATGCTGAAGATTTCATTCACTAATGTCAGTTATCCTGTCTTAATTATTGAGGCCTGCTTTCACCTTTCTGGACTTGAGCACCGTGGTCTAGAGTAAATAACACGGAAATTTACAGACATCGTTCTGCCACTAACCATCACCTTATCTTGGACAACCTACTTTAACTCTCTAAATAAGAAATTTACACAATGGCTAAGATCCTTTCATGTCTAATATCGTAGAATGCTGTGATCTTATGATCTGAGACAAGTCTTAGAAACTGCTGACAAAGGAAACGTTAAGGAAAAATGTTCTCATAGCTGTAACTCCACCTTTGCATCTCCCCCCAAATTAACATTATGCTGGGGATACTATCTTGCCTCTGCTCTAACATATTTAGGTAAGTGACTCAAAAGCTTCAGTAACTGGAGTGCCTAGGTGGCTCAGTCAGTTAAGCATCCAACTTTGGCTCAGGTCATATCTCGCAGTTCATGGGTTCAAACCCCGCGTCCGGCTCTGTGCTGACAGCTCAGGGCCTGGAGCCTCATCAGAGTCTGTATCCCTCTCTTTCCACCCCTCCCCCATGCGCGCATTGCTTGCTCACTCGCGCTCTCTTGCTCTCTCAAAAACAAACAAAAATTTTCAAAAAATTTTAAATAATGCTCTAGTAACTTAACTACTACCAGTGACAAATGTCTCACAACACACCTTAAGACATACTACAATACAAAAGTCTCTTGGCTCAGGGGCTGTTCAGAAGAGGCTTTTTTGACTGAATTGTACAAATGACTGTCAAAGCTACCTACTTCAGTCAAGTACGTTATCCCTGGCCTTAAAAGTAAATAAAAAAAATATTTCAAAACGCTGAGAACGTGCCATCATACAAACTCTGTTAATTATATGAGCTAGATATTTATCAAATAGTACATGCCTATACACGATTGCCTGATTTCTCTACATAGCTGAAGAAAAATGTCAGTCTGATACAACGAATACTTTTGTAAATCTAAGTTATTGTTTTCACATATGTAGAGTAAGACTATTAAGATAAAAATGAAGCTAAAGAACATAAGCTTCTTTAAGTTCCAGAAAATATTTAAATCTTTACGAAGCAAAGACTCATTTATAAAGATCATATTCAATGCCTCAATGCAAATTACCTCTAACAAACAGCAGAAGAAAAGCATTTATCCTGACTTCGCGGGCTGTGAACACACAGCTTACACAGGGTGCTCGGGCAGAGCAGAGCCAGGGTGGAGGCGCGCGCCTGTTCTAGAGCTGGAGCACCACCTAGTGTCGGGAGGGAGGAAACAACCCAGGAGTCTACCACTTCCGGTCACAATGGACTCACAGCAACCGTCTCCCCTTTTCTTCACCATTCTGTCAAATCCTATATGCCTGAATGCAAGATAACTTTCCCCAAAACAAGTATTCTTCAGAAGAGGGGGACTCCTTACGTTCGAGACTCTCTTAGGAAGTTCTGTGAACTAATAATTTAGAAAACTTCCTGAGGAAGCACAGTAGTGTTAAGTTTTGAATTAATACAAGATCTGACGGAATCAGCCAACAAAAAAATTCTTTACAGGTAAAAGGGCACCGTTTCAGGGGCCTGTCTCTGGAAAACCCAACACACAAAAAGTGGCAAGGGGAAGGCAGGCTGGGTTGACAATGCCGAGGTTTAGAGATGAGCACACAGGGGTTCCCTATACTATCTTTAGCCTACAAACGCTTGAGATTTTCAACTTTAAAGTCTTTTATTCTTTTTAACTTAATTTTATTTATTTATTTTGAGACAGAGAGCAAGTGGGGAAGGGAAAGAGAAAGAGGGAGAGAGAGAATCCCAAGCAGGCTCCAGGCTGCCAGCACAGAACCCGATGCAGGGCTCGATCCCACAAAACGCGAGATCATGACCTGAGCTGAAAACGAGAGTCGGTCGCTTAACGGACTAAGCCACCCACGCACCCCGATTTTAAAGTTTTTTTAATTAAAAAATATTCAGATTTACTTACTAATCCTAGGAGGTAGGACTTTCAAGTAATATGTGAACTTCTTTTCAAAAAAAAAAAAGCCTTTTAAACTAAAACTCCAAGAACAGAATAATAAAGTTTATTAATCTTTTTTTTAAATCTTGTAAAGATACCCTTAAGGGGCACCTGGGTGACTCAGTTGGTTAAGCATCCGACTCTTGGTTTCTGCTCAGGTCATGATCTCATGATTCGTTGAGATCAACCCCACGACTGGGCTCTGCACTGCTTGGGATTCTCCCTCCCTCTCTCTCTGCCCCTCCCTTGCTTGTGCGCCAACTGTGCATGCTGTCCCTCAAAATAAAGAAACTTTCTAAAATAAATAAATTTAACAATAAATATTGTTTTGCTTAAAAAACAACAAATGGTAACACTGTGAATGTCATGATTATCTACAACCAAATAGAAAAAAACTCTTCTGATGTTATTAAATCGAGTACTTGCGGCCTAACACAACATATCCATTAGTTTCATCCATGGATTCAGATTGAAACAATCTGAACAGCAGCAAAGAGTATGTGCTGTGTAATCTGTGCCAAAGGGGTGGCTCTAGTGCTGACAAAGACACCTGGCAGGTGACAAACCATTTTCACCTTCCCCTGTACTTTCTTGTTACTAATTTGTGAATGTGTAACATAGGAGGGAGAATGAAAATGTGGAACAGCAGGGACCACGAAGCCTGAGAACCTACCTCTGTTTCATCATATAGAGAACAGCATGCTCACAAAAGGAAATATTTTTGGAATACAGATCTCTAACAGGACCTTATTAAAAGCAGGTAGGGGTCCACTTGCAAACCATGAAGCCAGGGGAAAAAAAACAGTTCAGGAAGGGTTCTGGTCAATATCATGGAGGGAGAATAAAGTCAGAGGAGTCGCACAGCAGCTCCCCAATCCGTTACCACAGCCCCAGGGATTGTAGGCAATGAAGACAGGTGAACGATAATGATGCCACCAGAAGGCCCTTTGTGCTGGACACTGGGTTTGCTCCAATATGTGACCAACCCCCCCAAATCACTCAAGCCAGGCTTACTTTCTATCCTCCCTAACTATACCTCAGGTAAAAGCCTCAACCTTACCAAAAAAAGGGAGCGATAGGAATATTTCTCTTAAAATTTAAATAAAAATTCCTTTAATCCCATAAAAATGCAACTATGAGATGATGCACACACATACACAACAAAATCACACATTTATTCCACAGTGAGGGAAAAAGGGCAAAAGATAAGCCTACCTGTTTATTGCAAACAGAACATTTCTTATGGACCAGTTAGACTAGGTGCTTAAATAAGTATTTTCTTAAGGCAATAAGCTGGATTCAGTCACTAAATCTAACAGAGCAGATTCATATTCTCACTGAGAAAAATGTTATGAGTCATTCAAGATGCTGTCTGTTAGCAAGACAATTTTTCCACCTTATCATTTACATTGTTAAGAACATTCCTAGTACTTCAGGACGGTCACAGTGCTGCCGTTTCTGTCACCCCCTCAAATGCTCACCCCCCTTTCCTTTTCCTGTTGCCATCGGCATCAGTCTGTCACTTGTTTCTCAAAATTGTATAGAGCAGGGGCACCTGGGTGGCTCAGTCGGTTGGGCATCCGACTTCGGCTTGGGTCACGATCTCGCAGTTGGTGGGTTCAAGCCCCTTGCTGGGGTCTGTGCTGACAGCTCAGAGCCTGGAGTCTGCCTCAAACTGTCTCCTCTGTCTGCCCCTCCCATGCTCATGCTCTGTCTCACTCTCTCAATAATAAACGTTAAAAAAAAATTGTTTTTTAATTGTATAGAGCAGAAATACAAAACACAACTCTCTCTAAAGAAGTTAACCAAAATAAGACACTTCCTCTAACATCTTCCTAATAATTTAAAAATTAATCAGGGATAGGTTTCTCACCCATTGTCAAAAAACCAAAAGCTTGCTACCACTCTCTGCACGGCATGCTGTGGACGAGGGCACTCCCACCAACTTGAGTACCTCTGGGAAGGGAATTTGGCAAGATCTAGCAACATTATATGAACTTCTGCCCTTTGATGCACCATGTGAAATCAATCATAAAAGTATACTTTTACACACGCACAATGACAAAATGTTACTACCGGTAGCAGTACAAGATTAGAAATAATCCAAACAACGTGCAGTAGCAAAAGGCCGCTTCAATAAGCTACGGCCCTGTCCTTTCCAAACAGCATGGGACTGAAATAACAAAGAATTAGGGTTCTCTATGATATGCTAGGGCTGTGACCTTGCTTGGATAGGTTTCTAGGGAAAGAAGAAAGGTGCCAAAAAGTGTACACAGGATGTTTCTCTTAGTGAAAGAAAGGAGGGAAAATAAGGTTATGCAGATGTATTTGTTTATTTTTGTAAAACCAAACCAAACACCAGAAGAATGTTAACAGACACTAATCGAGATGGTTATTACCACAGGGCAGGGAACAGGCTGGAGCTGTGGAAAGAAGGCTCCTCTAAGTGGATCTCCTTGGTTGACTTTGGATTCACATAAATGTATCACCTATTAAAAAACTACAATTAAGAAGTAAACCCTCAAATTCAAAGCCACAGAAATAAATGAACGTTAAGTCAATCTGGTAACATAACCACATAAGAGAAGAAAATTACTCCATGTGATTTCTGAACACAGTATTCTGATGGAACTTCTGATGTTCCAAAAAGAATCACAAAAGAATCATAAACTTCACTTATTAGCTGTCATTACTATGGCTACTGATACCGTAATGTTGAATCTACTTTAGGTATATCATAATACAAAGCGAGTTCAGAAATATGCTAATGTAATCAAGAAACAAAAAAGAGAAACAAATACAAAATCAGAGAAGTTAAGACAACACCACATGTTAAATTTGAATTGGAACTATCGACATAAACTCAGGCTACCCAATTCTTCTTGGTCTCTAAATTCAATCTCCATTAAAAGGAACCACAGCTTCTTGGAAGAATGGCCGGCAGTTTCAAAGACTGGGTTGGGAAATGTGTAAGATGACACTGGGGTATCTTTCTGTTCTAGAAAGCAGGAAGGCTCTCAACACTAAAAGGAGCCTATCAAAAGGACAGAGGCGATATCCTGATGGGAGTGTGCCCTGAGCAAACTTGGGACAGGTTTAGCATCAAAAAGAATAATGACTGTGATTATAAAGTACTGAATAAAAAAATATCCAGGAGTTCTGCAGTGATTAAAAAAAAAAAAAAAAAGAGGGAGAGAAACTAATTTGTCACCATCTCCTTTCTCTAAAATTTGTACTAAGGTGAAAGCATTCAGCATTTACCTTGCTTTCTTAGGAGAAACTACAGGTTAACCTCGGTGGATTAGGAAAATCTCCCCCAGCCTTTTTAACAAAGAATGGCTACTAATACACGTATTAATAAAGAAAAAGGAAAACTATTCTACCAAAAAGAAAAGAAAATCCCTATTCTACAAACAGTGAAATGATTGATCCAAAGATCATCGAAGGACATTAACACCATTACATGAAAGGCTGTTGAGAAAAAAGTATTTATTCATCTGTGCTGAAATACCTCTCTACAGATTACTTGCTCGTCTACAACAAAGAAATCTGGAGGTCGCCACCTTAACACGGTGTTCCAAAGCAGCAGCATCAACTCCCAGACAACCCACCGTTATGCATCTTCTGCCATAAAATGATGTATGCAAAATCACCTAATGAAGTACATATGCCAAAACTGTTTAACCTGAACCTAATCAAGATTTAGACTTAATTTTCAGTCTACAGGAAACTGGGGCCACAAAGGAATAAGTTAAATTAGACCAAGAAGAAAGATTCAGATAAATACAGAACATGGGGCATTACGTAAGACAACTGGCCTGGACTTGTCATGTACCACTGTAGTAATGAACAAAACTGGCGCCCTAATTTAAGCACAACAGTATGATTCTCCGCTAAAAGGAACTGGAGTTCCTTGGAAAAAAGGCAGATTCCAAATCTGGAAGGAAAAAATACAATATTGGTCTGGAACGTCTTGTTGTGCCAGACAAAAAGGAAACTCTTGACTAACGGGATCATAACAAAAGGTCACAGGAGCTTAAGGGGAATCCTAGTGGCCCAATTTGGGACAATTTAAACACTAAAAAATGATAGCAAAGAATTATAATATTCCAAAAAAATTTTAAATCCATAAGCCCACAGTGATGTCATAAGGAAAAAAGATGGTGGGTGGGGTGAATGGAGAATTAATATTCCTCTTTACAGTGAATATGCTGTTTCAAGGTCATAAATGTGGAAGAAAGTAATACAATTTGATAAATCACCATTCTGCAGCCTGTCCTACCTTCCTATAACTGATTCAGGCAAGGAATAACAAAGGACATTAAAACGACTGGCTGATACACTGTTGGGAAAGAGGTTATTCAAAATATCTAAAAAACATCACCCCACAGATTACTTTAGGGTATAAGGTGCACTGCAATGGAAAGATCTAATTACAAAGGTGAAAACGGCTCTCGGCAATAAAGAGATCTGATGGCTTTCATCCAACCAAGCGAGCAGACCTAGCATCACAAATAAGGGACAACCTGACATTGTGTGCCACCAGGTGTAATGCTGCAGAGCAAAAACACCAGCACAACCTCGAGAGAAAACCGGCGATACCCGAAAGCTGAACATCTGCAGAGCCTAGGACAACGGCTGCTCTGTTCCGGGTATACACCCAACAGAAGCATGCCCCTGTTCACGAGAAGACACGTACAAGGATGTCCATGTGCAGCACTATTCACGGTAGCTCCAATCCGGGAACTAGTCAAATTCCCATCAACAGCAGAAATGGTAAACCACGGTATATTCACAAGGAGAACACTATCCAATGAGCCTGGACATCCTATGACACACAGTAACACAGATGAATCGCACCAACAAAATGCTGAGCAAAAGAAACCACGAGCGAAAGACTACACGTGTAGGACTCTACTTACATAAAGCACAAAACAGGAAAAAATGAATGAGAGGTCTTACAAATCAAGAGTGTATCGGTAGTAACAGCAAAAGGGGGAAAGGAAACTTAGGAGGGGCTGCGAGTAGTCAATTTCTTGATCGGAGAATTGTTACACAAATAAGTTCAATTCACAAAAATTCATCTATCTGAACACTTACATGCGTTTTTTTTCCATTCTATGTTATTCCCCAATAAACAGGTTTTTTTCAAGTACACATCACTTACACCTAAAAACCCTTAAACTGAATCTAATCACTAGAAAACACTCAAATCCTGAATATAGGACATTCTATAGACAGCCTAAGATCTTTAAAAATGTCAGTCATAAGAAAGACAAAAAACAAAAAAGACTAAAGAAATAACAGCCACTTTATAAACATAGTGTAGACACAACAGTTCATGAAATGCATGAACCTTGACTGGATCCTGTATTTAAAAAAAGAAGCTATAAAAGGTATTTTTGGCATAACTGGGAACATTAAACATAGATTGTGATATTACAAAATTTAGGAATGATAAATATTACAGTTATGTAGGAGAATATACTTATTCTCAGCAGGAGCATGTTTAGTATTTCCAGGTGAAGTGTTATCGTAGCCACAGCTTATGCTCAAACAGTTCAGGTGAAAAAGGAGAAGAAGAAAGATAAAGCAAATCTGACAAAGTTATTAACCGTGAGCCCTGGTGCACAGTGTGAGTGTTCACTGCAATCTCTCAACTGTTCTGTTCATAAATTTCACAATTTGAAAGTAAAAAGTTGGGAAAAAAACCCAGCAATATCACCAAAAATATTTAAAAGACAGCTGTCCTGGAATAAAAAATAGAATACAAAAATAATATAAAAACCTAGCTTGGATGCTTAGGTTTAAAAAAATGGGAAAATGTAAATGAATACAGGACCAGATATTAGACGGCATTTGTAAATAAATCATTGTTAATTTTCCCACGTGTGACAATGATGTTGCATTTTGAACAAGAGCATCTTATTTTTCAGAGATGCATGCTAAAGAACCTAGGAGTAAAACGTCATGGAACACAATGGAAGTTAAAATGATTCTCACACACACAAGAGAAGAAGCAAACATGGAAAAAATAACTGTTGTTGAATCCAGGTGATGAGTATACAAGCGGTTGGTATACCATTCTTCCAATTTTCCTTTCTGTTTGAAAGTCCGTAATAAAATTTAAAATTTAGTCAATGCCTCAGAAATGTGAAGAGACCACTGGCACTAAGAGTACAGTCTGTTTTTCAAATAGTTTAGAAGAGTTGACATCAATTTTAATTATTCTAAGGAACCAGTGGCACTTAATAAATACTATTAGATAATGGTAGTTTCTATAATACGATATCAATAGAATTCCAGCTAAGATCCCATGTTTATATGATTTGGAATTAGTGGTATTCTGACAAACAATGATTCATAAATGCTGGTTTCATATCGTACTATACAAAAGATAGGTCACAAAATACACCCATTTTATTTTATATATGTTATATTATTTTCGGAAAATCTGGTATCTACCTCAGTGATTGAAAACAGGAATGGAAGCAAAGCCTTCTGGAAGAATTCATCAAGTCCTCTACAATCTCGCTATCTACAATTACGTGCTACTTCTCTAACGATGTTTCTAAAGAGAGCTGACTTGCTCTTCTATATATCAAAGCAATCTATATCTATTTAACTTCTCATCAAATCTCTGAAAAAACACAATCTACTTTTCTGGGGTGCTGAAATGATTATTTTACGGTTACTGATAAGAGTTAAAATGGATTTTATGTGCTGATATGGTTGATTGAGGTCTCCTAGTAGGCTTTTATTTACTTTAATGCTTTACAACCATAAGAGCAAAAAAACGTATTTTCTTGAACACAAGTAAATTAGTTTCACCTATTATATTAACAAAACCACGCCACAGTGAGCTGCTGCATAGAGGCCCTAAAACAAGTCAGGAGAACACTTAAACTTTTCAGAGAACTTTTTTGGCTTCTCTTCCTGCATCCCAGCACAGGAACACTGGCCAGGCAATCATGCAGAAAACTGTAGTCGTGTACAAGGGGGAATTACTTCTGCGCTCTAGAATGAGTGAAACGGGTTCCTTCAAAATGAAACGCCACTCTTGGCTTTTTTGGGAAGCAAAGTATTATGTCCAGATCAGTTTCTCGAGACAGCCAACCTACTGACAGGGTGAGCTTACTCTCTATCCATAAGCGAGGGTTTTGCCAAGTGAGGTAAGAATTTCTAGGATGAAAACAGTCTGCAGCAGGGACCCTCTCCTTACATGGAACCATCTTCAAGGCAGTTCACAGGCTTGAAATTCCCTACTAATTTTCTCCAAATTTAATTATCTTACCTAGAGGAGACCAGAGATACTGCTCCTGACCACCACCCTGCTTCTAAACAGGGGTGTCATTCAAAGAGAAAGGACCGTTTTCGCCCCCAACTCCAGAGCAGTGGAGCAATGAGGCCACGGGAATGAGGCCACCAATTCTCAAGGGAAATAACTATATTTGGAACAGTGCATGGGAAAGTTCAAGCCTAAGGGCGCTCGTAAAAGTTGAGGTTCTGGTGATAAGCAAGTAAGAGGGCGCTAGTAATTTCATGAGGGCAACAAGCTAAACCACAAGCTCAGATGATATATCACAGAGAAACAGGAAGAGACTGCTAAGAAGGGCCCTTTTGGGGTCGGAGCAAACTGTAAAAGACTGGCCTCAAAAACTGCCCCAGCAAAGGGGCCCAGATTTCACTGAAGCAGACAAGGAAGCAACATTTGCCCTGGGACACTGCTGCAAAACCACACCGCAATCAGCCAGCAATTAGTGAGCCTAAGAGCTGGGTGTGATACCAAAAGACACAAAACATCAAAGACCTGGGTGAGAGATGAAACAGAACACTGGGAAGACCACTGGCATCCCAGCGTGACTGCACTGCTCAAGGCTGAGCCCCCTAGGGAGTGACATCAGAGACTTCTCATATTTTATATAAATGCGTATTATTTCTCCTCCTAATGATTTTAAACCAACTGTATAAAAGCATAATTATATTAGAACTATGACATAAAGGAAAGTAATAGGTTTGACA
Source organism: Leopardus geoffroyi (assembly GCF_018350155.1). Classification (NCBI taxonomy): domain Eukaryota; kingdom Metazoa; phylum Chordata; class Mammalia; order Carnivora; family Felidae; genus Leopardus; species Leopardus geoffroyi. Next base: position 78,417,062 of record NC_059334.1, read on the forward strand.
ACAACATCATAAAGAAGGTGGATGGGAACAAAACTGTAATATAGTAAGGAAATTATACTAGATGGTAACTCAAATCCACTCCTACATATATTCCAAAGTGAAATGAGTATGCCCGCATAAAACCTGTACATGAATGTACACAGAATTTTTCACAAAAGCCAAAAAATGAAAACCACCCAAAAGTCCATCGATGGATAGGAAAACAAAACTGTGGTATATCCATACAATGAAATATTATTCAGCCATAAAAAATGAAGTGCTGATACATGCTACAACATGGACAAACCCTGAAAACATTATGCCTGTCAACAAGAGACCGCATACCGTATAATTCCATTTACATGAAATGTCCAGATTAGGTAACTACAGAGATAGAAAGTGGGAGAGTCGTTGCCTAGAGCTGGGGCATTCAGGAAAAAATGAGGAGTGACTGTTGATGGATATGCGGTTTCTTTTCGGGATGAAGAAATGTTCTGGTGTTAGTGATGATGGTTGCATAACTATAAACATGCTAAAAATCGCTGAATCATATGCTTTAAATGGGCAAATTATATTATATGGTATGTGAATTATATCTCAGTAAAGCTGTTATTTAAAAAAAAAAAAAAAAAGCACAGTGCAGGGGGGCACCTGGGTAGCTCAGTTGGTTACATGTCCAACTCTTGATTTTGGCTCAGGTCACGATTGCATGGTTCGTGAGACAGAGCCCTGCATCAGGCTCTGCACTGACAGCATAAGGCCTGCTTGGGATTCTCTCTCTCCTGCTCTCTCTGCCCCTCCCCAGCTTGCTCGCCAGCTCTCTCTCTCTCTCTCTCCCTCTATCAAACAGGTAAACTTTAAAAAGGAAAAAAAAGGCAAAAAAAAAAAAAACTTTTAAAAAAGTACAGTACAAAGTCTTGACTTGCAACATATTATTTCATGTTATTCCTTAGAAACTATATTCAGAGAGATAACAGACAGTTCAGCTCATAAGAAAAAAAATACCATTTCATAGGTCTCTGAAAACTGCATGAATTCAGTTAGATGTCAGATAAATAAAATGCTATGGGTGATCTCAAGGTCAAAGGATTCATCAAACCCAATACAGTATTAATCAAACCATGTTTACTTGTGAAATCAAAAAGTACTATACCGTCAAAGACATTTTCACCAGTATAAACTTGCTGTAAGCATGTGACCTATAAGATAGATTGTGAAGGCAAAACTATCTGGCCATAATAAAGAAATCCATTACATATTTCTATTTAAACACAGGTCAAATCACATACCCAGAGTTCAGACTACTAATGGCAGTGAATGTAAATTAAAAATGTATAAAAACTGCATACAAAAGGAAATACAGATCTAAATGACTCAAATTAAAATGTACTATAAAAGGATTTTAATTAATTGCCATGTTCATCTTTCTTTAAAAAAATTTTTTTTTCAACGTTTTTATTTATTTTTGGGACAGAGAGAGACAGAGCATGAACGGGGGAGGGGCAGAGAGAGAGGGAGACACAGAATCGGAAACAGGCTCCAGGCTCTGAGCCATCAGCCCAGAGCCCGACGTGGGGCTCGAACTCCCAGACCGCGAGATCGTGACCTGGCTGAAGTCGGACGCTTAACCGACTGCGCCACCCAGGCGCCCCTGTTCATCTTTCTTAAATATATGACTTTCAAATTATGGGTTACTACCCTATAACATGCATCACTTATATTATACATTAGAGCTATCCCGTAACATATAACAAAATTGAGAAAGCATAATCTACCACTCAAAAAATACAAAGCCTTTTTCTAAAAGCCTGGATCACACTTTAAGTCTAAACACAGAACACCACCTTGGAGTCTCTCCGGATGGTAAGTGCCAGATGCTCATTTCTGATTAGTATCTTGCCACAGTTAGTTGCTTCTCAAACTCACCCTGGAACTCATTTTCTGTCCCAAAGCGCACAAATTCTTCTTCCTCTTGTATTTCTGATCTCAGATAAGGTCACCACGATCTACCCAATCATGCAAGCCGGAAACCTGAAAGATCAATCTGGACTTGTCCCTCTCCTCCACTTCCAACTCCCAAACATCCTTCAAGTCAAACACCAAATCCTCATCAGGTCTCCCTCCGAAGGGTCTACTGTACCCGCACCGTCCGCTTCCTACCAGTGCATATTTCAAGCCCGGCATACCTCGCTGGCTCTGTCTCGAGTCTCACCACTCTGGAAGAAAACCTCCTGCACAAGCCTGCCACCAAAGGGACCTTCAGTACCAGACAGGATTTTGGAACGTCCAACATTATTTTGGGAAACATTCCTTCACTCTCTTTTAAACATGTGTTCAAATAAGGACCCTCCTCCATCTCAGCTCTTGGGTACAGTGTGCACGTGATCCCACACATGACCACGGTTCTCCATCCCCCAGTCACAGTGACTGATCCCGGGATAAGGACGCATCTCAAGTTGGGCCAATGAGCACCTTCCTCAGGACTTCTTACTGAAATAAGTTAAAACATGCACGCTTTTGCTGCGATCACTCGCTGTGAGAACAACATACCTTAAACTGGCAGTATTCATCTCTGCCACCATGTGCCTGAGAGTCAACCCTTAAAAAGAAAGGGAGCCGGGAGACCACAAGCAGGAGACACTGATGGTATTTTCCCAAAACTTTTTTGTTTCATATGCAAATACAGTAAAATTTTGGACGGCGAGGAACTTGTTCTGCGAGTGTTCCGCAAGACAAGCAAACATTTCTAATAAATTTTAACTTGATAAATGAGTAATGTCTTGCAATACAAGTAGTACGTGACGCTGAATGTCACAAGATCACAACTGAGCCAACGGTTCTTCTCTTTCTCACTGTGGGATTGTGGGTGATCGTCTCCCCTGCTCAGAGCTCGGGTCTCAGGCCGCGGTGTTTGGCAGAAATCAGTGATTTTTCAGAACACTGGAAGCTACTCACAACTGGCATTAGTGTATTTTTTGTCACTTCAAAGCACCTATGGACAGTCTTTCCATACAAGAGTATGCTCACAAATGCTTTGCTTCATTCTAGGTCAGGCTGCCTTCAGACACAGACCCTTTCCTCTGCTGCCTTATCGCCAGTTACATTAAGTACAGTATATGACAAGAGTTTATTAATACCGTGCTGTGATTAACATCCACACGAGCGTCTACAACAGCCCCCATGCAGAAAAAGATTCCACTGAACCAACCGATAGCAGTGATTCGTTGGTGGCAGTGAAAGTCGTCCTACACAATAACCCTCCTCTCTTGTCTCCCTCACACCAGCCACAAAGGTTTTCAAAGGTAAGTGCAGCTTCATTTGTTCATTTTTCTTTGTATTTTGTATTTTATTATTTTGTTTTCTATTACAGTATTGTAATCATTTTTGTAGGAATGCTTTTGGGTTGTAGAACAAATCACCTGAGTTTCCATTATTTCTCATGGGGAAATTCACTTTCATACACAAATGCTTTAGATTACAAGCATGTTTCCGGAACAAATTATGCTTGCAAACTAAGGTTTTACTGTAAATCTTTTCTTAAAAAAAAAAAAAAATCAATTCGACTTTGGTTTTTGTTGCCTATCAAGTCTTACCACATTTCTCAACAATGAAATGGAATTCTCTAGCTCCACTATACCTGTGCGTGTACTGGTATGTTGTAAAAACATGCATACAGAGATATGTGTATACACACACACATACACACACCATATATACAGAAAGATCACACACACAGATAACACATATATATTTGCTTACATTTTCAAAAAGTATCAATAGAAGAAAGCAAAATTAGTTCTAAGATAAACAACACAGTTTCAGGGGGTGCCTGGGTGTCTCAGTCAGTTAAGCATTCAACTTTGGCTCAAGTCATCATCTCATAGTTTGTGGGTTCGAGCCCCTCATCGGGGTCTGTGCTAGCAGTGCAGAGCCTGCATGGGATTCTCTTACTCCTTCTCTTTCTGTCCTTCTTCCCACTTGCATGGCAGTGCACACTCTCTCAAAATAAATAAACTTAAAAAAAAGAATAAAAATATATATTTATAAAAATGCTATTAAAAACAAGAGGTTGTTTTCAATTAAAAGATGTTACAAGAATATCAACCAAATGTGATGTATAGATCTTACATGGATCCTGAGCCAAACAAACCAACTATAAAGACACTTTTGAGACAACTAAAGAACAGTGAACCTCCACTGGGCATTAGATGATCTGACTACTAATTCTGTTGGGTGATGATGGCATTATGTTATGTATTTTTACGTATGTATTGTTATGTATTTTTTAAAGCTTGTAACTTTTAATCTAGAGATTTCCCTCCTTTTTTTTAAGTTTATTTATTTTGAGAGAGAGAGAGAGAGAGAGAGAGAGAGAGAGAAAGAGAAAATCCCAAGCAGGCTCCACGCTGCCAGCACAGAGCCCAATGCAGGGCTTGAACCCATGAACTTCAAGACCATGACTTGAGCTGAAATCAAGAGTTGGACGCTCAAACAACTGAGCTACCCAGGCATCCCACTCCCTCTTTTTCTTAAACATTGTCTATTATGTATCTGTCTCATAGAAGTGCCCAGGTGTCATTTTAAATAATCCTTTATCCCTCATTTTTTTGTGAACTGGTTATTACAATTAGAAACTTGTAATTCAAGGGGCTCCTGGGTGGCTCAGTCAGTTAAGCGTCTGACTTTGGCTCAGGTCATGATCTCATAGTTTGTGAGTTCAAGCCCCGCATCAGGCTCTGTGCTGACAGCTCAGAGCCTGGAGCCTGCTTCTGATTCTGTGTCTCCTTATCTCTCTGCTCCTCCCCTATTCTCTCTCTCTCTCTCTCAAAAATAAATAAACATTAAAAAATTAAAAAAAAAAAGAAGCCTGTAATTCAGGATAAATATCTTTAGCAAGAATATTCCATAGGTGGCACTTTATATTTCTTATATATAGTTCTGTTGCCGAGAACACCCTTCTCCCTTTTGTCCTGAAAAACATTTACTATCTTTTAAGACTTGGCTCAGATGTCACCTCCTTCAGAAAAACCTCTTTACCCTCCAGTCCCCACTAAGCCGGCTTTCTCTACTAATCCAATAGCTAACCCTAATGGCACTGGACCTGCTTACCCACCTGTTGCCCCAATCAGGCTGTGAACGCCTTTAACAACGGACTAGTCTGCAGAACTGGACTCCATAGAGACCTAAAGCCTAAATGGGTGAAGTTCCAGGAAAGTAATCTTCACCAAGTAAACACATCGGATCACGTCCTTGTGTTATGGCCCATCCATCTGTACCTGGTAAGCAAGCAGGCACAAAGCCAGGGTCTCCAAGGTAATAGGAAGGAATAATGTTCAGAAAGAATAAGACGCCCTGGGAATATCAAAGGGAGTGTCCTGGCACCTGGCAGATTTCCTTACTGTTTGTAAACACAATTGGGGCGCTTGGGTGGCGCAGTCGGTTAAGCGTCCGACTTCAGCCAGGTCACGATCTCGTGGTCCGTGAGTTCGAGCCCCGCGTCAGGCTCTGGGCTGATGGCTCAGAGCCTGGAGCCTGTTTCCGATTCTGTGTCTCCCTCTCTCTCTGCCCCTCCCCCGTTCATGCTTTGTCTCTCTCTGTCCCAAAAATAAATAAACGTTGAAAAAAAAAAAAAATTTAAACACAATCATATGCAGCTACAGGTCTCAACAGGGAACTTACAGAAGCGCTGCTCTAACCGGAAGGTGCATACAAATCACCTGGAGACCTGATTCAAAATGCAGATTCTAGGGGCGCCTGGGTGACTCAGTCGGTTAAGCGTCCGACTTCGGCTCAGGTCATGATCTCGTGGTCTGTGGGTTCGAGCCCCGCATCGGGCTCTGTGCTGACAGCTCAGAGCCTGGAGCCTGTTTCAGATTCTGTGTCTCCTTCTTTCTCTGACCCTCCCCTGTTCATGCTCTCTCTCCCTCTGTCTCAAAAATAAATAAATGTTAAAAAAAAAATGCAGATTCTAATTCAGCAGGGCTGCAGGGAGACCCCAGATTCTGCATTCCAGGTGGATTCTGTTGGTTTGCAGACCACTCTTCAACTAGGTAAGGTTCTAAGAGACCTGGCAGTCAGCCCTCTCACAGGGAAATTACAGCATTAACTCCTATCTTACTAATCCTCTCTTTTAAGCTAAAACAGTCTGTGTCATTAAAAAGCAAATGAAAAAAAAAATCAAAATTTAATTCTTCCACATCTGTTGGCATCTTTCTTCTAATATATCCACTCCTCTTTGACAATTATGCGATTTCTCATTCATCTAAATCTCTCCAGCCTGGAAACTATAAGCCCTCAATAAATGCTTTAAATGATGTTCCATATAATCTCAACATATTTCGCTGTTTTCCACTGGCTTGTTTACATAGGTTTGTTCACTGGCCCATCTTTCCCATTTGATTATCAACTCCTCAAAGGCACAGACTCTCCCCTTTGTGCCATGGCACACAGTCTGTCACCTAACCAGCACTCAGTGATGTTTGCTGACTTAGCCAGATGACTGGGAACACGTTACATCAGGTTCTTAGAGACAACACTGAGTAAGAACCTATCCTCCTGCCTGGGGGACTTACATACTCACAGATAGAACCTGTTTTCACGGAAGTTTAGTGACATACACTGAAAAGGATGATCGGCTCTACTTAACAAATAAGAAAACAGCAAAACAAAGTTCGATGTTATGCTTCTTCAGACAGCCTCATCAAGATAGGAAAAAACGTTTAACGAAAGGTACCTCAGTCTTCCCACACTCATCGGGCGGGTCCTGGTGTATGGCCATTTGATACTTGACATATAGAGAAAATGACCGGCTGAAGGACGACTTGAACTCTGGGTCCTCAAAGGAGACAGGTACTAACCTCACCTTCAGAGCAAGGAAGATACAAGCAAATGCTATTGAAACATCTCTACCTGATGATATGCTTCTGAAGGTGAGGCTAGAGTAAGATCTCCGCAAATCCACTTCCAAAGCTCAGCACTGTTACTTTTCATGAAATGAATGAACCCTGGAGCGTGCTGATTGGCACAGAGCCTCAAGCACTAACTTTATACTAACACTTAGGAAATTTTTAACTCATATGGACCAGGACAAATTTTTTTTTTTTTTTTTTTTTTTTTTTACTTTTTCATTCTTTCCACCTGTTGTGGTTCTCTGCATAGAGTCACAATGTTGCTCATAACGGTCACTACTTTTGTCTCCTCTATTTGTATTAAGTGTTTTAAGATTCTTCCCCTTCCAGATTTTTCTTGGGTAATTTGATTTATAAAATGATAAGCATATGTGAACTTCTATTAAAATATTCTATTATCTCAAAAAAAATTCTACTATCTTACTTTTCTAATTCCACTCTGTCCTGTATGGGTAGTACATCAATAAAGAATAATTTAGCTGTTATGAACTCTGTTTATACGTGACTTTTACGTGCAGATAAAGCATTTTAACCGTGTTGTTCAAAGTATGCCTATCATAAAAATTAGAGTTCTATTTATCACTAACTTTTAGATAAATACATCTAGACATCGTTACTTCAAATAAAGATAACTCATTTTACGTGTTACTTTCCACTTTGAAATTACACATGACGGGCACTCAACACGTGCTAGGTAAAATTTGCACTTTCAGAATGTCCATTAATCCACAGTCCTATCATATTGCAGATATGCTGCAAATTGAATACAAATAAAATGTACCACAAATAAACCAAGTTTTCATACAAGGATATCAAATGGAGGGGAAAGTTCCATTTGCACAAAAAAATTGCACTTGGCCTGCTGACCTGGCTCACAGTTGGCTTATCAGGTGGATCCTTGTGAATAACCATCTGGTAACGTTTATAGACCTGGTAAGACTCCTGAAATGTGGCTTTGAACTGAGAACTTGGTGGAGATGATCTCACCACCCTCACCTTCAGAAGGAGTTAAAAAACAATGTTCATTAATTATTTATTCCACAGAACATGCATTAAAACAGTTACTCCCAGCCAAAAAGAACCAAATGTTTCCACGCAAATATTAAAGCATAAACAATGATAGTATTTTAACATTGAAAATCAACCAGATAGTAAATTTTTTTAAAAAGTTATTTCTCCAACTTACAGACTCATTCAAAAGGCGGAGGATTCGAAGACTAAGGTCTATGACCGAATCACAGAAGATGGACTCTATGGTAAAATGGCAGAATGCTTCTGGCACTCCAGAAACAAACACAAATAAATACTTTTTTCGTTGCATGCAACCCACCTTCAGTAAATCAGTCAGAAAGACAAAAATATGTGAACACATTTTTTAGACGCTCTTCATGCATCACTGCTAACTCTAAATTTACAAATTTTTTTGTAAGGGTGAAAGACAACCCTCACAAAGTATTCATACCTCACGGCAGAGTTAAGAATGAAGATTCTGAAGTTAAATTTCTTCTCAAATTTTAACGTCACCATCTTGGGTCAAGTAAATAAATGTATTCTCTGTGCCTTAGTGTCCTCATACGTAAAATGAGGAGGAGTTAAAAACCGTAATTATACAGTAAAGTTGATTTATTTTAACATCAACCATTTACTAACCAGTTAAAATGTGTTAGCAAAACAGAATAATAAAACAGAAAATCGAGTGCAAAAAAAAGGCTAAGTAGAAAATTTTCATGTGTGCCAGAAGAAGTAATTCTTCTCCAAAAAAAGAGGGTCATACAGTGGACAAAAAAATCTCTGCCCATCCTAGCTATCATTACATTAAAAAATTAAAAAGCCTCCTACTGTACAACATGCTAGATGGGCCTGGTGCCCTGAACACATTACTATTTATGATCACAAGAGAAAAGACTCCTCTTAAAATACATTAAGTAGTGGGTTCAATTCTTTTTAATTTGGGTAGGAGAAAGTGTCAATACCAAAATCAGAACAGCTAAGGAATTATAACATAGTTAAGACTTAAGTCTAATAATATATATCATCCTAAGGTTTAGATTGCATTAAAGCTAATTTCTTAATAGCAGGTCCTTAGTGATACACTTAGACAATATTAAGCTATAAATTCAAAGGCTGCCCAGTTACTGATGAGAACAAAATTATTATCGTTAATGTTTTAGGGGAAAAAAATGAATACCAAATACCGAAAAATGTAGACTTAATCTGAAATGTAAGTCAAAAATAATAGGAATACTCTAAAAGTATTCGTATTATGCCTATATTGGTTTGAGAGAATTACTGAGAAAGGACTGTAGTAGTACAACTTAGTACTATTTAGTTAATTCCTAATCGCTGGCTTGCATATGTAATACAATTTGTTGCCTTGATCAAGATCAGAATATTAGAATGGATAAAAAACAAAGATTTGCCTACTGTGATTTCCTTCACTATCTAACCAAAACTGCCAAAAAAAATGAAATTTACATAGTATATTTTATCTCTTTCACTACTAAATTTCAATCAAGGGATACAAAAAGCCAGAGTCCCTTGCATAGTAACATGCTACAACTGGAACTGTTTTCACAACTTTAGTAGCCAAATTGCCTAAAATATTTATTTTAAATCTTAAAAAAAAGGGGGTGGTTTCTCAAGTAGCAATTAACTTAGCAAATACAAATGCTACTCCATCCCAATTCACTTTAATTTCCCATTATTTAAACGGCAAAATATCACCTGGTGAGTATAACCTCAAATGAAAATAAATAAAGTACCCACCAACAACCAAATAAAATAAAACACCCTCCAAAGTACCTCCAACTTGTGTGATGCATTCTCTGGTAAAGATTCAAAAATTAAATCTTCGAGAGATTTGGGCTGGTTGGATTTATTAGCCTTTGGTGGGAACAAAGACGGTGGTTCACCCTGAGCCTGGAAACCCTCAAGTTCTCCAGCCGGATTCTGCTGCATCAGTTTTAACCTTTTCCTTTCCTTCCGGATTTCCTTTGCTTTTCGACAGGGAGGCTTACTCAAATCTGCTCCTTTGCCTAAAAACAATTTCAAAATATTAGACCACTCACATTTGACTCAAGAAATGTTTTTTTCAAGTCTCAAAGATTCTACAGAATTAGGCCCAAAGCATTTCAACAATTTGGTTAGGTTTGTAGGTGGATTCTTCAGAAGATTCTGGTGTAGAGCTCTAAGTTATCTTAAAATCCTATCGATGAAGACTTCTCCCTCTCCAAAAAGGCAAAAGAAAACCAAAATGCCAAAAGACAAAACAAAACAAAACAAAACAAAACAATTTAATCTTGAATCTGATCAAGGCTCTACATCCAACTATCAATTTACAGGCAGGTACAGCAACATGTTAAACTGCACTGTAGATGTAACTGTTGGTCAAATAACCCAGGTCAAACAACCCAGTTTCTTCAACAAATAAAGTGCAAATAAAAAGGTTGGAGTAATGAAAGATCTACTGAGATTTTTTAACTATAGCAACCAACTGCAATATGTGGCCATATTTGGATTCTGATGCAAACAAATACTTAAAAACTGGAAACTTTAACACTGAATATTCAGTATCATTACGGAATTTTACTTAGGTGTAATAATGCTATTGAGGGTATGTAAATGAAAGTTCTAATCTTACAGAGATGCAAAATGAAGTCTTTAAAAATGTAATAAACTGTAATTTTTATAATAAACAACTGAAATAATAAAAGAACTGGCCCTATCACCTAAGACAGTAAGAGATCTAAGAAATTTATCTAAACCATTCAGAATATTTTATTGGACTATTCTTACTAGTTAGGATGAAATCTCAGGTTGACATCCAATGAAATGCCATGAAAGCCTTGCGTAAAAATACCTATTCAAAAAAAATGCAAAATGAGGCACCTGGGTGGTTCAGTTGGATAAGCATCCAACTTCGGCTCAGGTCATGATCTCATGTTTCATGAGTTCAAGCCCTGCATCAGGCTCTCTGATGTCTATGCAGAGCCTGCTTCAGATCCTCGGTCTCCATCTCTGCCCCACTTGCACTCTCTCTACCCCCGCCAAAATAAATAGAGGTTTAAAAAAAATCCAAAACAAAGTTTTCTGTGCATTAATATGATTTAGACAAGAAAAACTGTAATAGTAATAAAAATCTCTCCTTTGGATCATTTTGTATAAATAAATATAAGAATTCAGGAACTGAAACATAAACATCTAAATTGACATTTTATGAAATAATTTTTGTTTTAAATCATACAGGGGGTGGGGTGCCTGGGTAGCTCAGTCAGTTAAGCATCCGACTTCAGCTCGGGTCATGATCTCAGGGTTTGTGGGTTCGAGCCCCACATCGGGCTCTGTGCTGACAGCTTGCTCAGAGCCTGGAGCCTGCTTTGGATTCTGTCTCCTCTCTCTGTCCCTTCCCTGCTGGCGCCCTGTCTCTTTCTGTCTCTCAAAAATAAATAAATGTTAAAAAAATTTTTTTTAATCACACAGGGGTGCCTGGGTGGCTCAGTTGGTTAAGTATCTGAGTCCTGATTTCAGCTCAGGTCATGATCTCACGGTTTGTGAGACTAAGCCCCACATGGGGCTCTGCACTGACAGTGCGGAGCCTGCTTGGGATTCTCTTTCTCTTTCTGCCCCTCCCCTGACTAAAAAAATAAATGAACATTTAAAAAAATAAACATTTTTAAAAGTAAATACAGAAAAAATAAAAATTAAAAAATCATACAAACACATGCACACACACAGAAATAAACCCATTTAAAGTTGGATAAAATTTTAAAACTTAAGTATTTTACAAGTGAAAATATAGAAAAAAATCTGACCTTACTAAAGGTGAAGTAAAATATCAAAATCTGGAAATTTTTAAACTAAAATTCATTATGATTAAAGAAATCTAATAATAAACTAAAGACCTTTATAATGTCTGTGCTTTGAACATAATACCTAAAATTTACTTTGTCTTACTTCACACCAAAAATAAAAATGTTTAGCACCACATCCTTGCACAGATAAAAATGAGATTCTCGGGGCACCTGGGTGGCTCAGTCGGTTAAGCGGCCGACTTCAGCTTAGGTCATGATCTCGCGGTCCGCGAGTTCGAGCCCCGCATCAGGCTCTATGCTGACAGCTCAGAGCCGGGAGCCTGTTTCCGATTCTGTGTCTCCCTCTCTCTCTGCCCCTCCCCCGTTCATGCTCTGTCTCTCTCTGTCCCAAAAATAAATAAACGTTGAAAAAAAAAATTAAAAAAAAAAAAAAAAAAGAAATGGCACTCTTTAAAAATATGTGTATTGGGAGATAATGAAACTATTATTTCAGGCTTTTTAAAAATAGCAGTTTTTAAAATATGTGATTTGTCCATCTAAATCCAGGCAATAATAAGTTGTACAAAACAGGGATTTTACAGATTTCATAAAACTCATAGTTTTAGCTGATGAGAGAGCCCAAGGGCTACAATGTTCCAAGCACAAAGAAAATCACTAGGACTTTAAAAAGGCCACAGAGCAAACTTGCCCTACCTGGCTTAGGAGCCATGGGCATTTTAACTGGATGTGATGGCTCACCAGAGCCCAACTTCTCCTCTATATCTTGTGACTGAATGAATTCATTAGATTCTCCTTTCTTTGGGCTTTTTCCTTTCTTCTTTTCTTCACTGTCAAAGCTCTCTGTGAGGTCACCACTGAGCGTTTTAAGGTCACATTGTATATCCAATTTATTTATTAATCCAAAGTCACCAGCAACGGTGTCCTCCATGGTGGGCTCCATAGGATCATCTACAAATCAGAAAAAATCAAAGTCTATCAGCCATGCCATCTGACGCAATTAAGATACACGTAGTAAAAACAAAACGCCCCTTTTTTCTGATGTGGTCGAGACTACGGTGTGTGCATCAGGTCCATTCTCCCACCTTCCAAAGTAACAGGGCTGTAGTTAAGACTGTGGCACCCAAGCAAGGGAATGCACCCCAGTACGTCTGCAAGTTGTGACCAAGTTCCCACCAGCGGAACAGAACCAAAACTGATAGGTTCAACTTGGCCTCACTCGTTTCTAAAGGTAATTTGTAACCCTGAACTTCCACCCCCTCTTCTCCCCACTGACTGGATTAGTAAAAACCAGCGTGAGCTTGGAAACTACATGTTGAAGGGAGTCCCAGAATGGCTGGGGGGGCAGAGCAGACTGTAGGCTAATGTGAAACACCCACAATGGGCTGACACACTAGGAAACAACTACATGTTGAAGGGAGTCCCAGAATGGCTGGGGGAGCAGAGCAGACTGTAGGCTAATGTGAAACACCCACAATGGGCTGACACACTAGGAAACAAACAGACTTCTAGCATTTGTTAGTCATTGCATGCTGGTGTCTTTTTCTTATAGCTATTTACCCTTCTACTCTAATGAGTACATCGCTCCTATAAGTTACAAACATAAATAATTTAGAAGTCTGTAACAAGTCAAATAAAGAACCAAATGTAAAAGCTATGTATAAAGACAGGCAATCATCAATTTATAAATGGAAGGCACCTCAAGGCTTATCTGAATATTAATTTTTGAAACTCAGAACATGATTTTCAGCCACTGAAAAAACTTTCTGACCAACCAACAAAATGTATTTAGTTTTTAAGACTATGTACAGACAATACTAGTCAGAGCTGTACCAAAGTTCTGATGTCCCCAATGCCCAATTGTCCCTGAACCTCTAGACCCTGTAAGCCTTCCAGGCTTTTTGTTGCCCACAGCTCTGCCAAGTCTGCTCCATGATGTCCTGAGTTTTAATCCGTTAAGGACAGTGCCCAAGGGCGAAGAACTTCCCTGGCCTGCTGGCCACTGTATCGCCAGGCTTAAAACAGGGACTGGCACATTGTGGGCACTGAAAACATACTTGGAGATGTATTAACAAGCTAAAAGTGTTAACAAGTTAACAAGTTAAAAGTTAACAAGTTAAAAGTGAGGAAGGCTCCCAGGGTTGGACACTTCCTAGGGCAGATGTGAGAAAGAGCTCTAACAACAGCTGGCATTCCCAATTATTATGCTCATCGATTAGGCATGGCCTAGAGGAAAACTTTAAAAAAAAAAAAAAGACAAGATACTGAAACAACTGAAAAGGAAGTATCTGTAAACCAAAGTTAATTTCTTTTAGGAAACAGACTCACAATTCAAAGTTTATCATACAAAAAAGAAAATTTCAGGCAATATAATGATTTACTGAAGGGCTTCCTCAAAGAAAACCTGGGCTTCACTCAGCAATCAAAGTGGTTGTGTAGTCTTGTGCAAGGGGTACCTAAGCATTTGTTTCTCAGACATTCTACCACTTTCTCTGTACTTCACAAGGTATTATTAGGACCAAGTTGTCAAAGTACTGTGAAAGCTTAAGCTCTAATAAACTCTAGGAAATCACAAGAGCTGTAAAACTTTCCTACATTTTCCCTTTCCCCAACAGACATTCCTCATACCCTTGACCTCGAGGCCAATGGCAACAGTACCAGCAACACTAACAACAATCACCATCCTCAGATTAACGGTAGCGCCTGACTATGGCAAGAACCCCCTATCCCTACTTTAGAAAGAGCCAGAAGGGAGAACCTTGGAAATCAACATCAATATAAAGAGTTTTTAGACCCAATCTCATCTTACCCTCATAATTTCCTTTGGAAATTTCCCCTTTGGCCAGAAATTTCAACATTTTTTTCAAAACCTTCTTGTGTGATTTTGATGGCTGAAACTGTAAAGGTCGGCACCTAGGAAAGCAAAACAAATATTTAAAAAGTGAACTCAAACCATGAAGAAATAAAATGAGTTCTGGATAGTATCTAGTACAGTGAGGCAAACTTCATGCCTGGGATTTCTGGGTAAAGACAGGGCTTGATGTAGCCCCTAGTCCCACCCCAAATCTCACTAAAAAACTACGTTAAGGAATTAGAAAAAAAGAAAAAGACATGAATCACTGGGGAAAAAAAAAGAGAAATGTTGGAAGCTGGATAGCACAGGTATAAGTAGTAACTGACTTCGTAGACCAAAGAATGTTAAATCCTAAGCCAAGAGTGTTGAAAAGCCAGAAAGACAACCAATTCTCTCTACATTACCCCTAAAAGTTTTAGATACCTGATACCTCAGGAGATAAGTGTGAAGGCGGGTCTAAAAATAGAAAATCTCTTGAAAGTCTGTTTTGGAAGCAGTTAGATGTCTGATGCCCTCCCCACTCCTCCCCACACAACTCCCTACACAACCCAGAAGAAAGTTGCAAACTTAGAAAAGATTAAAAAAAACAAAAACAAAAACAGAAAAACAGGGCCTCCTACATGAGGATACAAGCACAGTGGAAAGCAATAGAACTGGACAAGAAAAAGGAAGTCTAAAGTCTACATCGTGAATGTTGAGACTTCCAAGCCACTTCCCCAACCCAGTCACAAAAACTGGCACTTTCTCTCCAGAATGTGATCAGACCCCAAGATACTGTCCTCGGGCACTCTCCACTGTAAAGTGAGAATCACCAGATACTTGGGAGAGAAACTCTACAAAGACACGTTGCCAAAAACACTGGAGAAGGTAACTAGGAAGACACAGAGTACAGAGGAAGGAGAGAGCCCCAAAAATAAAAATATCCTCAGAACACTCTCTTATTTCTCTTTGGCTATTACAGCCACACAACAATGGGAGGTTACAAAACAATAGAGAGTGTCCAAAAAGAAAAATCTCCCAGAAGAAAAAGTATAACAGAAAAAGTTAAAATTTAAACAAGACTTGGAAAATAAAGTTGAGGAAATCTTCCAAAAGATACAGCAAAAGGGATGGAAAACTGAAGAGAAAAAAAATTAGAAGATCACTCTAATTTTTAATTATTTTTAAATTAATGTTTAAGTTCAATAACTGGATATAAACATTATCAGCAGTTATAATGGAATAGAACAAAGAAAATGGAGGGAAGAAGACCAACAAAATAAAGAAAATGTCCGTGAAGTGAAGAATAATGGTGGGAGGAGGTCCCAGGTAAGAAGGGCCACATAAGTCCATGTGTAATGGATGCAAACAGACACTGCCAAACAGAAAACATCAGAACACTGGGAACAAAAAATCCTTCCCCAAAGAAAGAACATTCTGCACAAAGGAACAGGGATCAGAAGACTACCTGACTTAACAGCAGTAAGACAACGGAGCAAAGCCTTCAAAATTTTAAAGCAAAATTATTTCCCATCTACACTTCTATATCCCAGCCAAACTATAAGTTCAAGTAGAGAATTAAAACATTTTCAAGTGTACAATGTCTAAAAAGTACTTCTCGTGCACTCTTCCTCAGAAAGCTATTAAATGTGCTTCACGAAAATGAGGAAATAATCCAAGAGAGAGAGGTCAGGAGATAGGAGACACGGGATCCAACAAGAAATCCAAAGAGAATCCCCACGATGGCAGTAAAAAGAGATCCCAGGGTGACAGTGATGCAGGAGTTGTAGAGACCACCTGTCCAGATCAGAGCACGTCAGAAGACAACACAGAGATATTCATCGAGGAGATAAAAGCAACAGAGTACCTGAAGCATCTGGAAGTACCAAGACGACATTTACACTACTGTGGAAGCATTTCTAAATCAACTGGTGATGGGTACGTAAAAGGCTATGTGAACACAGAAGACAATTATCAATTCCATGGAAAGCAAAAACTCGTACAGGAAAGAAAAATCATAGCACGCTACATGACTCAACTGTAAAGCGTATTTATAGGTCATAACAAAGGGATTCCACCTATTTAAAATTACACTACTTCTAAGCTGGGAAGTTGACAATGAGGACAAAAAGGAGCTTGAATGTGACAAGGGAACAGGGATGAAATAAAGTTAAGTCCTTATCTTTCAGAGACAGAAACCCAGAGATAGTGAGAAAAAATAAAATTAAATCCTTATTTCTGAAAGAGAGAAACACAGAGATAATGAGAAAAACCCAAAGATAAGGGTACATAGTTATATAAGCATCTCAAGTAAAGGTAGAAAGAAGGAAAAACAAAAGAATCTGTTAAAAAATTTGAGTGTGCACTGTACTGGGAAAGAGGAAACAAGAAGGCTCAGGGGACGGCAATTCTGCAAAATACATTTTACGGAATGTTTGATTTTTTAATTATTAGCATATAATTCTACATAAAAATAAAAACTGAAAAAAAAAATCATCGTCAAGGAAGCTCATCCTCATTTAAACTCATATACTGGGCAGCCCCTGACCTCTATCTAACAAGAAGCTACGCTGTAGGTGATAATCACCTTGCCTTTACATTACGTCTTATTATAACTATTGTAGTCAACAAAGTAAAAAAAAAAAAAACCCAGAAGAGTAAATACGCAAAATGACTCCATAGTGTCATCATATATAACGAAGTTGTGTAGAGGATAACAATTCAGGAAATGTTTGATTTCATGCAAAAAATCACATTTTATAACTATTCTATTTTGCAATGTTAATTGAATCCCTTTTCATAAAAGCAGTCAATGTACCTAGAACAGTGCTTGGCACTGAGAGGCACCCAATAAATTATAGAAGCTTTTTCTTTTTTCTTTAACCCACTGAAATTGACATTTTCTGATTAGAGAGTCTCAGGGTTCAAGCCGATCAGCTCCAGACTTAATTTAAACAGAATCCTGGCCATAATCCAATAACAAATTGCTATTTGAAGAAAAAGGACTTCTGCCTTTGACGATGTCACTGCTTCATAACCACTAAAACTGAAAGGGACGGCACAATTCTGTCATTTTATTCTTTGTATAAGTGAGACGGTGTCACCAAACCAGACAGCCATCTCTTTTTATTGCCCAGTCCTATGACCAGTTAGATAAGAGAATGGATTCTTAACCAGGAATCAGTGGAACTTCGGGAGTCTACGGTCATCCTAAAATTAATATGCAAAATGTTACGTATTCTTGCCTCCAGGCCCCTCTCCCTTTTGTTCTGTTGCAGAGAGGATCTAGAACTTTTCATCAGATTGTCAAAACAGTCTTCAACCCCAAAACAAATTAAGAGATGGGACAGAAGTGTGAAGACCAGCCAAAACATGATGGATACAACTATGTTTGCTTTTTTTACCTAGAGAATATATTTACATTGAAACTGTACTCAAATGCTTAACAACGATAACATGCTTTCTCTTTTTTCTACCAGAAGAAGAAGAAGGCAAGGAGGACAACAAGGGAGAAGAGGAGGACCTTTAGAACCTGAGAAGGTTAAATCCTTCCATGTTATGCTGGGGTTTGCTGGTTAAGCAAACACTCTACAGGAAAACAGACTTTCTAGCTTAAGTTTTACAATGAAGAAAACAACTCTGAATACATGTGGCAGATTAAATGTCAGCCCCCACCCCTTTCTCCAGATCCTATAGTACTGTTTGAATATGAGCACGACGTCTGGTAATACACTAGAATGTGGAAAGCCCTAAGCTAAATTTTATAAAGAATTTGATACCTAAAAGTAATCAGAGTATTTGCTGGTATTTTCATAATATGTCATAGAATCATTGACTAGACTACTAAATAGTATACTTTTTTATATCATACTTACACCCAAACCATTAAACGGTATTATTAACAGCTACTGATGACGTATAAATGTAGCAGCGGTATGTAAAAAAGATACAATTCATTTGCTTTTCTTTATAAAGGATGTCTACCTAGCATAAAAGTTCACATGTAAAAAAAAGCAAGGTGCCACTAAAAAAATTATACGAGACAGATCCTCTTTCTTACCTTATCGTGTACTGGGGACAACATGTTTGATTCATGACAGGCTTGTACACATATTTTCCACTTCTAAAATTGAAAAATGTTGTTAATGTCTCATACGTTTCTCACATGTACCAAAGCAGACTAGTACAGGGGCACAAAATTAATTATGGTAAAAATCTGATCGATAACATAAAAACATATAGATGTAGTTACTCCTTAGAACTAAGCAATCTTGCAACACTAGCACAGCAAGGACAGAGCCCAGCCTTTCCTCTCCTAAACCTTTACGTACATACTCCAAGCCTCTTCACCTCAGTTACCCTCTTAGCATCACCTGCCATCCTTCCAGGCCTCAACCCACCACCAATCCTCAATACCACAAAGGCAATCAGAGAAAACTGCTCAGGATGCGGGGACCCTGACGTGTGTCATAGCCTAGGATATCCACACTTGAGGGTTCCATGTGCACTAGGGCCACGAAGCCCAAAATTAACCCGATCCTTTCAAGGCCTTCTGGATCTTGGTTAATGGCAGAGCCATGACATTATGGACTGAATTCTGTCCCCTCAAAATTCATATTTTGAAGCCCTACCCCCACTACCTCAGAATGGGACTATATTTGGAGAGAAGGCCTTTAAAGAGGTGATTAAGTTAAAACGACAGCTAACATAAGCCCTAATCCAATCTGAATGGTGTGCATATCAGAAAAAGAAACTGGGCATACAAAGAGACACCAGGCACCAGGGACATACATGCAAAGAGAAAGGACCCCATGAGGCCACAGCAAGAAGGCAGCAATGTACAAGCCAAGGAAGGGTCTCCAGAAAAGAAATAAAGCTGAAGACACCTGGGTTTTGGAAATTTCAGCCTCCAGTACTGTGAGAATACGGATCCCTGTTGTTTAAGACACCCAGTCAGTGGTATTTTGTTACAGCCATCCAAGCAAACATACATGAGTTCGGTTCCTGACCCAGAAACCTGGGAGTCATCTCAAATTCCTCCCTTTAAGGCACCTCTATATCCCGTCAGTAAGCTTTCTACTTCTAAACCGTACCTTGTACCCATCCCCTTTCACCTATCTTCTAACCTATAGCCACTGATGATGACGGCATCGTTGTGAGATGACGATTTCCTATCTGGACCGTACAGTGATCTTTAGAACCGGTCTTTCTGCCTTCAGAACCACCCCCTCAAATACCTCTCTACGATCTGAATGGTCATTTCCAAAGCACAAATTCCATCACACTTCTGACATAAAAGCTTTCAATGGCTCCCCTTCCACCTTAAAAAAAAAGAAAAGTTCTTCATCATGGCATACAAAATCCTTCAACATCTGACCCAGATCTTCTTTTTGGGTCTCATGATTAAGTTTAAAGAAAGCTATGAAGTTTCATTTGTTGCACTCAATCCCATATCTTTTGGGTAGTATTGGCACAAGGCCCTTAACACTGCTTATATTTACATAAAAAAACTTTATATACTCTAAAATTATCTATATAAAAATAATTACCAAAAAATCTTAGCCATCAAAGGCAATGTGTAAACCTTAATGGAATCCTGATTCAAATAAACCAACTATAAAAAAGGGGCATTTTTGAGACTAGTAGAAACCTAATCAAAACTAAGTAACAGATGACATCAAGGAATTATTAATTTTGTAAAGTATGATAACAGTATTATAAATACATTAAAAAGGAAACAAGAATCCTCTCTTAGAAACGTGTCTATTATAGGTGTATTGACAGGATACCTAAATTGCTTTAAATTATTTTGTGGAGGAGGAGGGAGCATCTTAGCTGGTTCAAGCTGCTATAACAATATACCACAGAGGGAGTGGCTTATAAACACAACAACATATTCCTCATAGTTCTGGAGGTTGGGAAGTCCAAGATCAAGGGTGTTGGCATATTTAATGTCTGATGAAGACAAGCTTCCCGGTTCATATATTTGTTATAACCTCACATGGCAGAAGGGGCAAGGAAGGGAACTCTCTGGGGTCTCTTTTACAAGGGCACAAATCCCATTCGTGAGGGTCCCACCCTCTGACCTAATCACCTCCCAAAGGCCCACTTCCCAATACCATCATATCGGGGGTTAGGATTGAAAAGATGTACTTGGGGGTTGTGGGGGATGACACACGAACATTCACACCACCACAGGGAGCATGGAGATTTGACGAAACAAGACTGGCAAAACAAACCTTAACAACTGCCAAAGCCTGCTGATAGCTACATCAAGTTCATTAGAACATACTCTCCACATTTATGTAGGCTTGAAGTTCTCCTAATGAACATCTTTCTTTAATGTTTGTTTATTTTGGAGAGAAAGAGAGCACGTGCACCAGGGGGAGGGGCAGAAAGAGGGAGAGAGAGAATTCCAAGGAGGCTCCTCGCTGACTGTGCAAAGCCCGACACAGGACTCAATCCCACAACTGTAAGATCATGACCTGAGCCAAAATCAAGAGTCGGATGCTTAACGGACTGAGCTACCCAGGTGCTCCTAATAAATGCCTTTAAAAGAAGAGACAGTGGAATCACTACATAAAGAAATATAATTTAAAAACGTCTTGGGGCACCTGGGTGGCTCAGTCGGTTAAGTGTCTGACTTTGGCTCGGGTCATGATCTCACGGCTCGTGAGTTGGAGCCCCACATCGGGCCCTGTGCTGACAGCTCAGAGCCCAGAGCCCGCTTTGGATTCTGTGTCTCCCTCGCTCTCTGCCCCTCCCCCACTCACACTCTGTCTTTCCCTCTCTCTCTCAAAAACGAATAAACATTTAAAAAAAAAAATGTCTTAAATCTTTTTCCAACAACAGGAAAACATTTCACAGGCAAACAACATTTTCTAGTTATAAGAAGAACCTGAGTAATAAGAGAAGCATTTTTGTATGAAGGAGCTTTACCTCCGCCATCCTCGGTCTATGAGATCCTGATAATCCTGTACGGTCATGGAGTGTGCCCACATGCCTGAAAAAGTAAGTGCCATGTACCAAGTTAATCATAGCAGGTTGAACTTTTTTTTTTTCAATTCAAAGCATTTTCTAAATGTGAATATTGAAGCAAAAAAAAAAAATCTAGCTCACACTGGAAAAATGAAAGTTTGCACATGCTTCACAAATGAAAAAAAATTATTTACCTTAATCTTAAAAATCAAACAAATCAAAGTGATTACATTTAATTCCGAATTACTCTATAGTCTCTTTGACATCGTAAATTTAAGGTCCTCCCTGAGATCAGATTACACAACACCTTTAACCATAATAATATCCCCGATAATTTAATAAGCTGGTCCCCTCCGAAGAACTGGAAAGCAAATGTTTTCTTATGCATTTAATTCTCATTGTTATGTTTTTAGCATAGTCTTGGACGTTGAAAATAGAACAAAACTATACAGCAGTATTCCTTTTAAGTATAAAAACTGAAAGCAATCGAAATGCCCAGGAACAAAAAAGTGATTACAGAGGACATTAACGGTATGATGGAATAATTAATGATGCAACCATGAGAAAACATTAAAAGGTATATCTGAATTAATGTTAATAGAAAAATAAATGTTTCTCTCGTAAACAGCAAACTGCATCAGAAGTATGTAAAGACAGGGGTGCCTGGGTGGCTCAGTTGGTTGAGCGTCCGACTTTGGCTCAGGTCACGATCTCACGATTCGTGGGTTTAAGCCCCACATCGGGCTCTGTGCTGACAGCCTGGAGCCTGCTTCAGAATCTGTGTTGTCCCCCCCCCCCCCCCCCCAACGGTTCCTCCCCTGCTTGCGCTCTGTCTCTGTCGCTCTCAAAAATAAATAAATATTAAAAAAATATTTTAAAAAGAAGTATGCAAAGACAGAGGTACGCTTGATAGCACGGGTTGTATTAAGAAACAGAAATGTCCAGAAGCCTTGCAGGTGCTCATTAACACTGAATTACTTTATGAGCCTCAATTTCATCATCTATAAAAACAGGAATAATAAAACCTACTTAATAGGTGCTATGCCCTATAGTAAAGATTATCATCAGAACTAAAATAAATACGATGGAAATTTACAGGCGTCTCTTTAGGTGAAAAGGCTGAAAACTGATTTCTTCCACAGAACTTTAAACAAAGGACATCTATATTAATCAACTTCCTCTTATTAAAGTTACTGGGAAAATAATGAAGAATCTATGAATATGTTAATTTTAAACACACAATATAAAGTGCTTATTACACACATACCGTAGTCAAATACCAAATTCTGAAAAAGATGAGGAGGAAATCTCTAATACCCGAAAGCAATCACTGCCACCATTTGGTGTGTTTCCCCCTGGGTTTTCATCCTCCCAGAAATCCTGTCACACATGTCATTTGCATCCTGTTTTTCTCCGTCTAACCCTACGTTCTAAACGTTTTTCTGCTTAGCTCTTCATAACCATCACTCCAAATGATTGCATTATATTACATTCTACTTCCTCTTACCCACAAGCATCTAATGAACAATTTCAACTAATGAGTAAACGGATACACCATAATCGTCCACATCATGGCCCTGCTGTAGGACATTCATACATATTTTTAACGGAAACTACCTAAATGTGTATCCTCATAGCTATCCCATTTCCCACCATGACGCACTATTTCTTAAAATAAAAGATTCTATGCTTGCCAATGCACGACACAGCAGGTAATATAAACATATTGTTTTTGTTTACAAACAAATCTTCCGGAAGAAACCTGAACCATGATGGGGGAAAAAGATAAAACTGTGAGCTGGCTTTGTTGTTCTGGGGGTGGGTGGAGGAACGATAAGGCATATGAACAAGCACCTGGTAAAATTTTCAAACGCATTAACACAAACAGGCTCCCTTGCCAGCAGCGTCTACGGTCCGTCACCGGCGTCTCCAGACGCATTTTATCCAGATGCCCCCGCCCACGTATGCACACACGTCTCCCTGTACACAAACAGCCCACCCGACACGCCGCATTCTGCACTTAAAACCGGGGATGATCCCACAGCAGCATCAGCACTTAGAGGCCCGCCCCGGCGGAACTGACCACTCCGCAATGCTCCCCGGCATGGCTTGCTTGCTGTCACATATTTAACCCTGTCCTACTGGTGGATGACGGACACCTGTTTCCACACTTTGGACTGCGGCGAGACCATCATCATCCCGCACTTCCGACCACCTGTGTGAAGGATAAGCACCCAGATGCTTCCCTGATGAATCAGAGCGGAGATTCGTTTTTAATTGTGACAGCTACGGCCCTCCCCGGCGAGCAGCGTTCCGCAACACCCTCCTCGAGACAGGATCTGGCCGGGGGCTCCCGCCGCCGCGCGTCCCTGGGGGCCGAGAGCGCCGAGACCCCCCACCCCCGAGGCCGCCGGCCGGCCGGCGGGCCGCGGAAACCCGAGGCCGCTACGCCCTCCCCCACCCGCCGGCCCGCTCACCATTGGAGCGACTGCCCGACTCATTCTTGCAATAGCCGCAGCGGTAGGAGTCCTCGCCCTCGAAATACTCCACGATGCTGGGCGAAAGAGCTGCCCAGGAAGCCATGGCCCCGGCCCTTCAAGCGCGACGCCGCTCGGCCCAGCCCCGCCGCCGCCACCCCACAATGCCGCGCGCCGCTCGGGAGTCCCCGAGGCGCGCGCGAAGCTGCTCGGGCGCCCGCAGGCCAGGTTCCCCAGGAACCCCGCACGCTGACGCCGCCCGCGCCATCTTGACCGAGGGCAGCCGTCCGCTATTTCCGTTCCTTCTCCGACCTGGACCGCCATCTTCGGTGAGGGTGAGGAGGAGAGAGGAGCGCGAAGGGAAACAGTCTGGGAAGAAACGAGTGGGAGAGGGACGCGGGAATTGGGGCGCCGGGCCTGTGCGCTCCCGGGCCGGGGACTGGCGCGGGGCGCGGCGGGCGGTGCGGGGATTGGACGCCAGGCGGCCACGCCAGCCCCGTCCGTGGGGACACTCACCGCAGGACACCTTGCCCTCCTCGGAGTCGCAGTAGCCGCAGTGGTAGCCGGCCTTGAGCCCCTTGTACTCCACCACCGAGGCCATGGCCGCCTCCAGGGTCCGCCGAGGCCGGCCACGCCTCTCGGCGCCCCGGGGCCGACCTCGGCGGAGCGCGGGGGCCCGCGGCGGGGAGGAGTGGAGGACGAGGTCTGGCGGTTGCGTCCCAGCGCCCCGACCCGCGCCCCTAACGCCTCCTCGGGGTCCCGGTCCGTGTTGGGGCCGGGGCCTCCGGAGATGTTAGCGAAAGTGGTAGTCGTGCCCCTCGAGTCCCGGCTTAGGGCCGGATCTTTGCATAATTCCTCGCCAAGCATTCCTACAACCGCGCATCTTCAGCACCGTTTTACAGATGGGGAAACTGAGGGCCGGAGGTTGTGACTCAGTCATTTCCTGCAGGTCTCAGTTTAAAAGTTACCATCTCGGGCCGCCCTGACCACCACATGGGTAGCCAACTCCAGCTTCCAAACGAGCACGTACTCACTTAAGTGCCAAAATAGAACAAGTATACTCGCAGGTGTTCTGTGAATAGCTGTCGTGGGTGAATTGAAGACACTTAATGTTTTTAAAGCAAACAACTGCCAGAGCCAGTATGTGCCTTGTGCTGCTATCAGCCCATTGCCTATAACTTTTTAAAGAGAAACTGACAAATCTAGATTTTTGTAGATATTATTTTAAAAGTTTTTCTTAACCGTGCAGGGCAACCAAGACATTTATGTAGATTGAATTCAGCCCGTGGACTTCCAATTTGCAACCCCTATTTTAAGAGGATGCTTTAACAGTCTGGGGCAAAGTATAAAAATGAGTACCTCCAACAAGGTAATTTTCCTTAATATTTATATGCACAGATAATTTAAGCCTGTCTGTACAGTTTTCCTAGTCAACAATAAAACTGATTATCTTTTTGTAGTGTTTTGAAAAGTGAAATCGTGGGGCGCCTGGGTGTATCAGCAGGGCTTAAGCGGCCAACTTGCATTCAGGTCGTGATCTCCCGGTTCTTGACCTGTGAGCTGGACCCAGGTGATTGGAGGTGCCTCACCTGTTCTCCTCCTTGGTTCCCACTTGCCTTTCACACTTCCAGGGGCTGCTTCCAGCTTATAGCCTTGAGATAATGATGAGAACAGCTGCACAGTATTCTCGGCTGAACCCAATTAAGGCCTCTCTCTATACAGACTTTTTAGATATGGTAGGTGGGTGTGTGGATCCATTCTTCCTGCTGCTGCCCAAGCAAGCCTCATATGTAAGTTCCCTTTACTTATTAAAACTGCCACCTTCCAACCTGGAATGGCCTACCTCTTCCTTTGGTCTGTCCCTGCCCTCCACGTATACCCTCTTATGTCTGTTACTAGTTGTATGATCTTGAGAGGTTATTTACCCTGGTCTTCATTTCCTATGTTGTGAAGTTACTGGAAGGATTAAATGAGTTATCACATATACCTAGGACATTGGCATTGTAGCTCGAGGCTGGCATTCCCTGCTTGGGATGAGGTTGGGACAAAGGGACAGAAGTCAATTGGTAGAGGGCTGTAAGAAAAGCAGGAAGCCTCCTGGCTTCCTACTCTCTGTCTGAGCATGGCATTCTGCTCTCTGTTTTGTCCACAGGACTTTACTTAAAAAGAGAGCCTGGCTAGGAAAGGCCCGTGAATAGAGCCAAATCTGCCATAATAGACAAAATGAATGAGGTCTGTCTTAATGGATACTGATAGGTAGCAAGGGACCTTCAAGTTTAAGGAGTTGGAGGAACTGGAGAAACCCAGAGGGGCCCTAAGAACCTCCTGTATGCTACACCACTATCCCTTAGGTTTTTTCCCATTGTGTAGGCACAAGTGATGCTTAGTAATGTAGTAGGTCACTGGGCTACCAAGAAACATCTTCACCTTAAGCAAGTGTGTATCCAGCACAGTAGACGTTGGGTTCAAGAATGTGGAAACTGACCTTCAAAGTTTACCTGTTTCTCCAAGCTTCATAATTTCCCTTTATTTTAATGTTTATCTCTGAGAGTGAGAGAGATCGCAATCAGGGGAGGGGGCAAGAGAGAGGGAGACACAGAACCTGAAGCAATTCTGGGTTTTCGATGTCTTTTCGATGACCTTCTGCAACAGAGGGAGGAAGGTGATAAAAATAAAATTGTGAAAAAGAGATCAACAAAGACTCTAGGGCAGTGGTTCCTAGATGTCTTTATTTTGCTGAAAGAGAAAATGAGTTTTCATCTTCCAGGCCCAAGTGAGAAAAATAACTTTCAGCTTCAGTCCCCCCCCCCCCGCTTTTTTTAATGTTTATTTATTTTGAGAGAGAGAAAGAGCACCAGTGAGTGAGAGAAGGAGCAGAGAGAGAGAGGGGGAGAGAGAATCCCAAGCAGGCTCCATGATGACAACACAGAGCCCAACAAGGGGCTTGATCTCATGAATCATGAGATCATGACCTGAGCTGAAATCAAGAGTTGGATGCTTAACCAACTGAGCCACCCAGGTGCCCCCAGCTCCCCCTTTTTGTGGGGAGACATGGGAAGAAGACATTATTGGAATGTTCCCTTACGTATGAAATTGCAAGCAATAGGTAGTTGTCTTTTAATTTTCTTGTTTAATGGAATGAAATGCTGGCAACACTAGCTGTGAGCCCATTAATTTTTTTTTATGTCACTAAGTGAGCCTGCAGAGTGGAAGAGGGAGGCCCTGATGATGTCAAGGAAGCTGCATGGGCTAGGCCCAATTCATGTTTCTTGAATTGTGGAACACATTCCTCTTTCTTCTGAAAAAAGTGAGTTGATGGGGCCTAAGTAAAGTCAGGGAAAAAAGAGTAAAATACAGATAACCAGAGGCAGAGAAGAGGGGCACTCAAGGAGGAGGTGGCTAGGAACACCAGGGGTCTCAGGTGCTGGCATGGTAGCCACCTAGAAAAAGCTTTCCTCTGTGGGCCACTCACTGTCAAGAGGCCTCAGACTGGACATTTCCCTCCACTGTACAGACATGTACTCTCCAATGTACTTTCCAATTTGGTAGTGTGAAAATTAATAAAAGAAACTGTGTTTAGAATAGGGTTGGGGAAGGGGCACCTGGGTGGCTCAGTCAGTCAAGCGTCTGACTTTGACTTAGGTCATGATCTCACCGTTCAGGAGTTCAAGCCCTGCATCAGGCTCTATGCGGACAGCTGAGCCTGGAGCCTGCTTCGGATTCTGTCTCCCTCTCTCTCTGCCCTTCCCCCGCTTGTGCTAGACTCTCTCTCTCAAAAATAAACTTGAAAAAAGAAGGGGCGCCCGAGTGGCTCAGTCAGTTAAGCGTCTGACTTCGGCTCAGGTCATGATCTCACAGTTTGTGAGTTCAAGCCCCCTATTGGGCTCCGTGCTGACAGCTTGAAGCCTGGAGGCTGCTTTGGATTCTGTGTCTCCCGCTCTCTCTGCCCCTCCCCCACCCACACTCACTCTCTATCTCTCTCTCTCTCTCTCTCACTCTCAAAAATAAACACTAAAAAAAATTTTTTTAATGCAGAATATCAAAGACAAAACTCTTGAAAAAGGCGGAGGAAAGAAAGCCCTTACTAATAGAAGAGCAAAATAAGATTTACATCAGACTTTTCTTTAGAAAGCATGTAATAAGAGAGGGAAGTGAAATACTTAAAGTGTTGGGGGGGGGGGGGGGAACGCCAACCTACAGTTCTATGCCCAGTGAAATTATTCTGCAAAAGTGCAATAGAAGTACAGGCATACCTTGGAGATGCTGTGGTTCAGTTCCAAACGACTGCACTAAAGCAAGTACCGTGATAAAGCAAGCCAAATGTATGTTTTGGCACATAAAAGTTAATGTGCAACGGCATCATGTCTAAAAAAAGTACATACACTAATTTAAAATACTTTATTACTAAAAATGCTAACCGTCATCTGAGCTCTCAGCCAGTCGTAATCACTGATCATGGACCACCATAATAAGTATCATAATGAAAAATTTGAAACACCACAAGATTTACCAAAATGTGACACACAGACATGAAGTGAGCAGATATCATTGGAAAAGTATTGCCAACAAATTTGCACGATGCAGGATTGCCACAAATCTTCCGTTGGTAAAACACAGTATCTGCAAAGCACAGTAAGGTGAAGTGTAATAAAATGAAGTATTCCTGTAAAGGCTCCTCAAACAAAAATGGAGGGTGTCTGTCACCAGTAAACCTGATTGGCAAGAAATGTTAAAGAAGATTCTTAAGGAAAATAATTCAGAAACCAATCCACATAAAAAAAGGAAAAGCATTTGGAGAAGGAATAAATGGAGATAAAATCAAATGTTTCATTTTTAAAAATGTAATTGCTTGTGGGCCACTGGGTGGCTCTGTTGGTTGAGCATCTGACTTCAGTATAGGTCATAATCTCACGGTTTGTGGGTTCAAGGCCCGCGTCAGGCTCTGTGCTGATAGCTCAGAGCCTGGAGCCTGCCTCTGATTCTGTGTCTCCCTCTCTCTCTGCCCCTCCCCTTCTTGCATTCTGTCACTCTCTCAAAAATAAATAAACATTGGGGCGCCTGGGTGGCGCAGTCGGTTAAGCCTCTGACGTCAGCCAGGTCACGATCTCGCGGTCCGTGAGTTCGAGCCCCGCGTCGGGCTCTGGGCTGATGGCTCAGAGCCTGGAGCCTGTTTCCGATTCTGTGTCTCCCTCTCTCTCTGCCCCTCCCCCGTTCATGCTCTGTCTCTCCCCATCTCAAAAATAAATAAAACATTAAAAAAAATTTTAAAAAAATAAATAAATAAATAAATAAACATTAAAAAATTTTTTTAATTTAATTGCTCTAACAGATAATAGGCAGTTCAAAATAATAATAACTTGTATAGGGTAATTTTACAAGTTTATGGGTAAGTTGAGTGAGTGACAGCAATGTTAGAATGGATGGGAGGGAGGAATTGGAAATACTCGTATAAGGTACTTGCACTGCCTATGAAGTGGTGTAGTATTCTTTGAAAGAGAAGTTGGATTAGTTGTAAGTGTATAATACAAATTCAAGGACAACCACTTAGAAAAGAAAAAAAAAGTGCTATGCTGAGAGAGGAGAAAAACATAGAATCATGAAATGCATAATTTAAACCAGAGAAGGCAGGAAAAGACTGGAGGACAGAAAGAGAAAGAAAGAAAGAAAGAAAGAAAGAAAGAAAGAAAGAAAGAAAGAAAGAAAGAGACAAACCAAGAACAAGAGCAATGAATAGAAAACAATAACAAATATAGTAGATATTAATCCAGTTGTAGCAATAATTACTTTAAATGTCAATGGTCTAAATACACCAATTAAAAGACAGACTGTCAGACTGGATAAAAAAAATAAGACCCAACTATATGTTATCTACCGAAAAAAACACTTTAAATGTGAAAGCAAAGATAGATTAAAAGTAAAGGGATGAATAAAGATATACTATTGTTAACACTAGTCAAAAACTAGAGTAGCTACATTAATTTCAGCAAAGTAAATTTCAGAGCAAGGAAAGTCAGGGATAAAGAGGACCATTACATAATGATAAACTGGGCAATTCTCCAAGAAGACAATTTTTAACATGTATACAATTAGCACAGAGGGGCAAACTATGTGAAGTAAAAACAGAATTGCAAGAACTAGATGAATCCACTATGACAGAGACTTCAGCACCCTATATCAGTAACTGACAGATCCAACAAGCAGAAGATCAATAAGGGCATGATTGAACTCAACAACTCCATCAATCAACTGGATCTAACTGACATCTATAGAATACTTAATCCAACAGCAGCAGAATACACACTCAAGCTCACAAGGAACAGTCACCAAAATAGACTACCTGCTGTGCCACAAATTTCAAAGAATAGAAATCATACAAAGTATGCTTTCAGACCAAAGTGGAATTAAGGTAGAAATCAACAACAGAAAAGTAGTTGGCGAATTCCAAAATATTCAAAGATTAAACAACACGCTTCTAAACAACACTTGGGTCAAAGAAGTTTGAAAAGAAATTTAGAAATATTTTGAACCAAATGAAAATACAAATGACCCTTGAACAATGCTGGGGTTAGGGGTGCCAAACCCCACATAGTCAACAATCCATATGTAAATTTTGACTTCCCAAAAACATAGCTACTAACAGCCTACTCTTGACCAGAAGCCTTATCAGTAACCTAAGCAGCTGATTAGCACGTATTTTTTGTGTTATATGTATTATTTACTATATTCTTACAAATGAAGTAAGCTAGAGAAAGATGTTATTAAGAAAGTCATAAAGAAGAGAAAATACATTTACAGGACATATTTCTCAAAATCCACAAATAAGTGGGTGAGTGTGTATTATTCAAGAATCAACTGTACAACTTACTCGGTTTGTGAGAGCAGAAGCAGTGCTTAGAGGATATTTATAACATTGGATATATATACTAGAAAAAAATCTAAGCTATCTCCGGAAACTAGAAAAAGAAGAGACAAATCCAAAATAAGCAGAAAAACAAAAAGCAAAAATAAATGAAAATACAAGAAATCAATAGAGAAATTCCAACAAAACCAAAAACTAGTTCTTTTAAAACGTCGGTAAAATTGGCACACCTCTAGTAAGACAGACAAAATGAGAATACAAATTACCAATATCAGAAATGAAAGAAGGACCATCACTACTTATCCCATGGACATTAAAAGTATTAACAAAGGAATATTATGAACAACTCTATGTCCATACATATGATAACCTAAAGGAAATGAATCAATTCTTTGAAAGGTGCAATCTACCAAATCTCACACAAAAATAAATAGATAATCTGATTAGGCCTATATCAAAAGTAATGGAATAATAATTAAAAACCTTTGAAAACAGAAAACCCCAGGGTTGGGTTGGGTTCATTGGTGAATTCTACAAAACATTTAAGGAAGAAATTATATCACCTCTCCATAGTCTCTTCCAGAAAATAGAAGCAATTCATTTTATGAGGCCAGCATTTATTAATTCATTCTATGAGGCCAGCATTATCTTAATACCAAAATGAGACAAAGACATTACAAGAAAACTACAGACCATGTCTCTAATGAACATACATGTGAAAATCCTCAACAAAATGTTAGTAAATCAAATTCAACTATATAGAATTATACACTCTTATACCTTTCAAAAACAATGTAATCCATGTCATTAACATGTTAAAGAAACAAAATCATATCATATCAATAGATGCAGAAAAGGTATCTGACAAAACTCAACATTTATTCATGATAAAAATTCTCAGCACTAGGAATAAAGAGAAACTTCCTCAACTTGAGGAAGAACGTCTACAAAAAAAAAACCCATACAACTATATTCAATACTTTTATATTTCATATTCAATGGTGAAAAACTAGATGGTTTCTCAATAAGATCAGGAATAAGGTAAGGATATCCCCACTCACTACAGCTCTTCAACATCATGCTGGAAGTCCTAGCTAATGCAATAAACAAAGAAAGGAATAAAAGGTACAGATTGGGAAGAAAGGAATAAAACTGCCTTTGTGCGCAGATGACATGATTGGCCAAATGGAAAATTCCAACGAATCAACAACAAAAATCCCCTGGAACTAATAACCAATTATAGTAAGGTTGCAGGATTCAGGATTAATATACAAGAACCAATCTCTTTTCTACATATCAGAAAGGAATAATTGGAATTTGAAATTAAAAACACAACACCATAAAATAAATAAATTAATTGACTGATTAATTAATTTTAAAAAGGAGTGCCTGGGTCACTCAGTCATTTGATCATCCGACTCTTGATTTCAGCTCAGGTCACAATTCCAGGATCATGAGATTGAGCCTTGGGTTGGGCTTCATGCTGAGTGTGAAGCCTAGTTGAGATTCTCTGTCTGTCTCCCTCTGCCCCTCTCAGCAGCTCATATGCTGTCTCACGCTCTCTCTCTCTCTTTAAAATAAAATAAAAAATAAATACACAACACCATTTATATTAGCACCACAAAAAAAAGGTATAAATCTAACAAAATATGTGTAAGATCTATAAGAGGAAAATTACAAAACGTCAGAACAAATCGAAGATCTAAGTAAACAGAGAGATGATCCATGTTCATTGACAGGAAAATGAATATTGTTAAGATGTCGTTTCTTCCCAACTCGATCTTTAGGTTCAATGTAATCTCAACAAAAGTCCCAGGAAGTTATTTTGAGGATATCAACCATCTGACTCCAAAATTCATATGGAGAGGCAAAACACTTAAAATAACCCAAATAATGTTAAAGGAGAAAACAAAATCAGAGAGCTGACTCTACCAGACTTAAGATTTATTATAAAGCTACAGTAATCAAGACAGTGTGATATTGGTGAAAGAACACACAAATAAATCAGAGTAGAAAGCCCAGAAATAGACCCACACACAAATACCGTTAACTGATCTTTGACAAAGGAGCAAAGGCAACTCAATGAAGAAATGATAGTCTTTTCAACAAATGGTGCTGGAACTGGGCATCCACATGCAAAAATAAATAATCTAGACACAGACCTTATGCTTTCAACAAAAATTAACTCAAAATGGATCATAAGCCTAAATGTAAAACATGAAACTAAAAACCCCTAGAAAATAACATAGGAGAAAATCAAGGCAACCTTGGTTTTAATGATGACTTTTTAGATAGGACCCTAAAACATGGCCCATGAAAAAAATTAAGTTGCACTTAATTAAAATTAAAAACTTGTACTCAGCAAAAGACACTGGTAAAAGAATGAAAAGACAAGCCATGGACTGGGAGAAAATCATAGTCTCTGCCAAAAGACTGGTATTTAAAACACACACACATACACACACACACACACACACACACACACACACACACACACAATTTTAAAATTCTCAGCAAGAAAACAAACAACCGAATAAAAAACGGGCAAAAGATCTGAACAGATACCTCCCAAAGATAAACAGATGGCAAATAAGCTCATAAGACTCTCAGCATCATACGTTGTCAGCAAATTGCAAATTAAAATAATAACAAGATAGCATTCACACCTAGAATGGCTAAAATTCATAACACTGACAACACTAAATAATAGCAAGGATGTGGGGCAACAGGAACTCTCATTCATTGCTGGTGGGGACACAGGATGTACAGCTACTTTGGAAGATGCTTTGGCAGTTTCTTTTTTTTTTTTTTTTTAACATTTATTTATTATTGAGAGACAGAGAGACACAGAGTGTGAGCAGGAGAGGGGTAGAGAGAGGGGGAGACACAGAATCTGAAGTAGGCTCCAGGCTCTGAGCTGTCGGCACCAGAGCCCGACGTGGGGCTCAAACTCACAAATGGCAAGATCATGACCTGAGCTGAAGTCAGTCACCCAACCAACTGAGCCACCCAGGCACCCCAATGCTTTGGCAGTTTCTTATAAAACTAAACATACTCTTACCATATGATCCAGTAATCACTGGTATATAACTAAATGAGTTGAGAGCTTATATCCACACAAAAACCTGCACATAAATGTTTATAATAGCTTTATTCATAATAGTCAAAACCTGAAGCCAGCAAGATGTCCTTGATTAGGTGAATGGATGAACCAATGATGGACTATTGTTTAGCAATAAGAAGAAATGAACTATTGAGCCATGAAAAGACATGGTGGAACATTTAAAGTATATTGCTAAGTGAAATAAGCCAAACTGAAAAAGCCTTTTCAGCATGAAAAAGCCATACTGTATGATGCCAACTCTACAGCATTCTGGAAATGGGAACACCATGAGACAGTACAAAGATCAGTGGTTGCTGGAGTTTAGGGTGCAAGGTGAGGTGGGGGGGCAAATAGCTAGGAACATATGGGATTTTTAGGGCAATGACCCAATTCTGTATGATGCAGTGATGATGACACCTGTCATTATACATTTGTTAAAATCCATGGAATGCACAACACAAAGAGTGAAACTCAGTATAAGTTATGGGCTTTAACAATAATAATGAGGCAATATTGGTTCATCAGTTGTACCAAGTGTACCACACTAATACAAAATATAAATAACGGGGGCAACTTGAAGACACTAATTTTTAATCAATATCTCCGTAAACCTATAGGTGCTCTTAAAAAATGTTTATTAATGAAAAACAACAGCAGTGTAAAAAATTTTTAATTGACATGTTGAGATAATATTTTGGATCTCATGGATAATATTTTGGATATCACTAAAATTAATCTCCCTTGCTTCTTTTTACTTTTTTTATTTTTAAAAAAATTGTTTAAAGTTTATTTTGAGAGAGAGAGAGAGAACAAGCAGGGGAGGGGCAGAGAGAGAGGGGTGGGGACAGAGGATCTGAAGCAGGCTCTGTGCCGACAGCAGAGAGCTCTATGTGGGGCTTGAATTCATAAACCGTGAGATCATGACCTGAGCCAAAGTCAGATGCTTAACCAACTGAGCCACCCAGGCGCCCCTCTTTTTATTTTTATTTTTTAACATAGCTCCTAGAAAAGTTGTGACTCACATTCTATTTTTGTAGAACAATGCTGGTCTAGAACCAAGTTCTTACCGCTCTACTGGCCCAACCCAATTCTCGACTTGTCTGCTTCTAGGCCCTATGGTTTGGGGATCTTTTCTCTGGTGCCACATCTTTTTAATCATTTTCCTATTAACCACATTTCATAGTTGTCTATTTGTTTTGGGAAGTCAGCGTAATTCCTCTACACCATATTCTGGCTCTAGCTGCTACCCACGTGTGGTATCCTGCCTGTGCAACTTCCTCTAACAACCACTGACAGTCACTCTTGCTTGGTTGGTCTCAGGAGTATCCCCCACGTTTCTGCCACTCTACTCAGAACATGCTCCCCTCCGGGTCCCCTGTATTCAGTCCCACCTCATATGAATGCCTCCTGCTCTGTTTTTGCTCCACACCAATGCATCCCGTTT
Source organism: Leopardus geoffroyi (assembly GCF_018350155.1). NCBI lineage: Eukaryota > Metazoa > Chordata > Mammalia > Carnivora > Felidae > Leopardus > Leopardus geoffroyi. Next base: position 78,452,451 of record NC_059334.1, read on the forward strand.
GTATTGCTACACCATACACGTGCACCTATGTACATTTCTTGCCTCCCTCATTGGGTTGTGAGCTCCACAAAGGTGAGGGCTGTGTTTCCACACCTTCCATTTCCCAAGGTCAGGTGGCATGGCGTGTGCTAAGACCACAAGTTTGCTTGTAGACATCCATGTTCAAGTTTCAGTCCCCCTCTGGGCAACCGTGTGGCCTCAAACACATCACGTTAACTCTCTTAGCCACGTTTCCTCGTATAGAAAATGGGTAGAATAATAATAACGTTACCGAATACAGTGGTTGGAGTATCAGTGTTATGTTTAGGTAGTAGAAGGGACACTTTTATTTTTTATTTGAGTCTGTTTTCAAACTCCTGCAAAATAGAGTCAGTGGGCGGGTTGCGGTTTCTGATGCTCGAAGTTAGTCTGTGATGACACTCTGAAGTTTGTTTCAAGGTCAGTGTCATGAGAAGTGGTTAACAGTAATTTCAGGTCAGGAACCACTATTGTCTCCTTCCCCAGTGAGGACTTCTCATAACTATTCAAACACATTTCACGATTTTTGACAAAGGATTAAAATTTAGGTATATGATAAAATACTTCTTAGCAAAACGTCCGTTTCTTTTGGTATTTCTCAGAGATAAGACACAACTCAGGCTACCTTTTGTTTATGTCAGGGCCAAGTGTAGTGGTGCTGACGGTTTGTTCCAAACCAATCTGCTGTTTCAGAAAGGTTCTTTAGCTCCCTGGTTGGTCGTCTTCATCCCGTTTATCTTATCAGGAAGGAGAAACAATTCACAACATAATACTTAAATGAAGAGTACTTTTAGGTCCACATGGTTGTCTTTATAGAAGGTTTTTTTTTTTTTTTTAATTTTCAACGTTTATTTATTTTTGGGACAGAGAGAGACAGAGCATGAACAGGGGAGGGGCAGAGAGAGAGGGAGACACAGAATCGGAAACAGGCTCCAGGCTCTGAGCCATCAGCCCAGAGCCCGACGCGGGGCTCGAACTCACGGACCGCGAGATCGTGACCTGGCTGAAGTCGGACGCTTAACCGACTGCGCCACCCAGGCGCCCCTAGAAGTTTTAATTAAGCTGATTCCGTAGTTAACAAGAGGCTGATATTGGGGATTGCATATTTTTCTTTCTCAGAAAAGAGGCTATATTGTTTCCACAGGAGGGTAGATAAGGTATTAGCGTTTAGCACTTCACACACAGCCTGGCTCATCGTGAATACCGGGAACTTGTGGAATATGCAAAGCTGTCAGGGCACAGGCATATACAAATTTTGGCCGAATTAATATCACATGAGTTTGACGTCCGAGGGACATGACACTTTATCAGTGTTAAGATGGTATCTGGTGAATATTAAAATGCAGATTGAAATTGAGTTCAGGGTTTTGGCATGAAGAGAAATCACAGTCATGACTTGCTGTTTGAAATTCTTTTATTTTTTTAAGCATAAAATACCGCATTTACTTTCCTAAGTGTTTCATTTCTTTAAAAAAAAATTTTTTTTAATGTTTATTTATTTTTTGAGAGAGAGAGAAAGACAGAGGCAGAGCACAAGCAGAGGTGGGGCAGAGAGAGAGGGAGACACAGAATCCGAAGCAGGATCCAGGCTCTGAGCTGTCAGACACGGGGCTCGAACCCACAAACGTGAGATCATGACCTGAGCCAAAGGCGGAAGCATATCCGACTGAGCCACCCAGGCGCCCCATAACCGTTTCATTTCTGAATGAGTTCGGGGCTGCGGTTTCAAGCACATCTCTATAAACAGCACATTGGGGGAGGGATAGATTTTATTCTTACTAAGTCAGAAGCCAGGTTGTAGTTATTCACTATATTTTCTCCTTTCACGTTTTGAGAAGTAGAGACATCTCAATTGTAAAAGTATAAAAAATGAGACCTTTTTTTGGCCATCTGCAGCTTAAATATATGGTGAAAAGCATCTTGAAGTGAATATGCAGAATCATTTCATTAATTTTTATTTTAACATTTGTGTATTTCCTGCTAGCCTTTAAGAATGACCAGTTATAGGGGCGCCTGGGTGGCGCAGTCGGTTAAGCGTCCGACTTCAGCCAGGTCACGATCTCGCGGTCCGTGAGTTCGAGCCCCGCGTCAGGCTCTGGGCTGATGGCTCAGAGCCTGGAGCCTGTTTCCGATCCTGTGTCTCCCTCTCTCTCTGCCCCTCCCCCGTTCATGCTCTGTCTCTCTCTGTCCCAAAAATAAATAAAAAACGTTGAAAAAAAAAATTAAAAAAAAAAAAAAAAGAATGACCAGTTATAAACACAAATAATATGTGATTACAAGTAGATGAAAGAGTATTAGAGCTTGGGGCGCACGGGTGGCTCAGTCGTGGTTGAGTGTTGGTTCACCGTCTGGCTCAATGCTGGTTGAGCGTCTGACCCTTGATTTTGGCTCAGGTCGTGATCCCAGGGTCGTGGGATCAAGCCTCCCATTGGGATCCGTGCTGGGCATGGAGCCTGCTTAAGATTCTGTCTCTCTCTCCCTCTGCCCCTAACCCCATGTGTGTGCGCCCTCTCTCTCACTTAAAAAAAAAAAAAAGTATGAGAACGCAAAACCTCCACAGCAGCAGCAACATTTAGCCAAGTGACATACCTGCTAAGGGATGGTGAGACCATATGACCAGGCCACCCGCACAGTCCAGCCTCTGCCAGCTACAAGTGTGCATGCAGGATCTGCCCCGAGGCCCTCCGCCTCCCTGGGGGATACATGATATTCACCACCCCCGCAAAACACCAGCCAAACAAAAATGACACAGATGCTCCCGTTGCCTTGGAAGGGGCTTCCTCCAGCGGCAAGACTGCCTGTGTCTCTGAAACCCAGCCCCTTCCACTTTGTGGCCATTCAGCCCAGCTCGCGCAGAAGTTCATTCCCTGCCAGCCGGACAGTGTCCCCACCTACCACTTCACAGTAGCCTCAATCTAGGATGGTGATGACACATACAAAAGCTTGTGACTGCCTCCGGTTGCCCTAGAAATCCACCCCCGGCATCCTGAAGGATCAACAATAAGGGGCTGAGGGTCTGAAAGAGCTGGAAAATAGTACTTTGCAGACTGGAGAATAGGAGATTGGAGACCAGGAAAGGGAGTGAAGGGCAAGCATGTTGTTCCTAAAGCTGGCGATAGATCGGGCTCTGGCGAAAACAAAGGACACGGCAGATAAACGGCACAAGGCTTCTGGAGGGGTGACCACAGGCGCCGGGCGGGGAGGGTCCCCGCGGAACCTAAGGGAGGACCAAGTGTCAGCGCAGACCCCACCCTCACGCCCTCCTCTGGTGACAGAGTCGGAATGGTTGGATCTGAGTGCGGAAGAACAGTAGGTATGCCTTCCTTCCACTCTGAGCAAACGCCAGGAGAGTGTTCATTGATCTGGGAACGAGTGGCGCAGGAACGAAAATGATGCGCTCTGGAGTCGTGCAGGCATGCTTCCTGCCTCTGAAACCTACCCGGGACCTGTGACAAGTCACTGGACCTCTCTCGGCCTCAGAGGTCTTTGCAGTGAGACGGGATGAGTGCCTCCCACACATACTGTTTGGGAGGCAAAGTGAAAGGACCCATTTAAGATCCCAGCACATAACCCAGTATACAGTGAGCCCAGTATATGCTGCTTTGGAAATAATGCATAAGAACCTCTTAGGAAAGAAAAACACGAAAGCAGAAACAGGAGTCTGTTTAAGAAATTAGCTTTACTTACACAGTAATTAGTTTGGTTTTTTACCGGTCAATGTTATAAAATCCTTCTCTTTTGCTACAAAGAGAAGTCAGAGAAACAGAATATTCACAACCCAGGTTGCTAAAGACAACCTATTCACTAACTAAGCAGGTTAAGAAACAAGAGTTCTCAGGCGCCTGGGTGGCTCAGTCGGTTAAGCGTCGGTCTTTGGCTCGGGTCACAATCTCGCAGTTTCTGAGCTCAAGCCCCCATGGGGCTCTGTGCTGACAGGTCAGAGCCCGTAGCCTGCTTTGGATTCTGTGTCTCTCTCTGCCCCTCCCCTGCTCACACGCTGTCTCTCTCTCTCTCTCTCTCTTTCTCAAAAATAAACATAAAAAAAAAAAAGTTCTCCAGAATATCTCAATGTGACTGTGCAGATTTCTCAGCTGTATTCTTCTTTTTTTTTTTCAATTTTTTTAAATGTTTATTTATTTTTGAGAGAGAGAAAGAGAGCGAACAGGGGAAGGGCAGAAAGAGGGGAAGAGAGAGAGAAACCCCAAGCAGGTCCCACACTGTCAGTGCAGAACCCGATTCAGGGCTTGAACCCACGAACTGGGAGATCATGACCTGAGCCGAAATCAAGAGTTGGACGCTCAACCGACACTTAAGGTGCCCTGTCTCGCCTGTATTTTTCTGCATTAAATTAAAAAACCAACTTTCTTGCCATCAAATTGTTTTATTATCTATCTAAAATAAAAGGCTTTGACAAGAATCCTGAAACATGTTACAGTTAGCTGCTGCTGGGAATTAATGATAGCTTCTAAATTATACTATTTATAATTTTATGCATAACTGAAAAGGGACTTACAGCTTTGAAAACTTAGTTTCTGATCAAAGCTAAGTTCTTTGTTCTACCAACAATTACACCAACAGTCGTTTGTGGAATGTGAAATCGCAAGTGAGCCTCCCCTCTTCAGTGTTAAAGGTATTTGTTAGTCTGAACCTCCAACTCAGTATGGCTCTCTGCTCATACTTCTATCAGAGAGCACTCCTTCCTTGCTTCAAGGAAAGACAGAAGTTAGCCAGAGTCCTGCCTATCGGCACCAAGAAATGCCTCTTGCTACGTGTGAAAGCAAGTCCCAAATCCTCCCTACCTCAGTGCACACCTCGGCCGTGGTTCCTGAAGCCTTTCTCCAAATCCTAGTGTGATCTCTCTTTTTAATCTTCCAGATTGGCCTGGGCCCAAAACACTCAGGACCCTCGGATTGCAGGGGGTTCCCAGTCCCCACTAGAAAAGAAGATAAAGGTGAGGAAGTACATTTACCGTGAACTTTGGAGCCAGAAATACCATCATAGAAAGTTCTTCAAGGTAGAAAGGGCCTGAGTGTTGCAAGCAAGAGTGCTTTGTCTGTCAGGTTCGATTCATTCAGTGCCCGCAGTGCTGAACAAAACAAACATCGCTTGGGCCCTCGAGGGGCCTCAGCAAGTGAGGGACCTCGACATTAAACAGATAGCCACAGATTGTGATACGGGTCATGAAAGATGGGGTTTTATCTGAAGGAATTATGTGCAAAGTGAGGAAGTGACATTTAAGCTAAAACCTAAACGTTACGTACATCAAGTACCATAGTCAGAGCTGCTGTATTGTGTGTTTGGGAGTATAAGAGAATATATGAAAATACTCAGATGGCAAAGAGAATAGGGTTTGAGGAACAGAGAAGCCAGGGCGGCTACATGTAGCAGAGCAAGCAAGCAGTCGAGCTAAGAGGCAGTCAGGAGCCAGGTTATGAATGGGATTTTCTCCTAAAATCGATAGGACGCTATCCCAGGTTTCTGTGCAGGAAAGTGACGTGCTGAGATTTGTGTGATACAAAGACCAATCCGGTTGCCGTGTGAGTGGTCTGATGGGGCTGGGGACAGAGGGAGAGAGTGTGGATTCAGGAACTCTAGTCAGGCTAACACCCTAGGATGGGGGCATCCTGAAGCTACCGGGGACAGGACTGGAAAGGTGGAAAATGAAGGGAGCACTTTGCAGTTAGAGCCAAGTGGAGGTGTTAAGTAGACAGTATCTAGGTCTGGAGTTGAGATTCGAGTGCAAGGCCGCATCGTGTGGGACTGTCTTGCTCATCCCTTACTGCCCCCGCCTAGAGCAGTCTCTGGCCCGTGGTAGGTCACCTTGTTGAGTGATTGAGACTGTCCACTTCCAAAAAAGCCTAGATGAGACTATGCTCATCTTAAGTGACAATTTCTCTTATATTTTCTTGCATTACCTCTAATGAGGTAGGAGGAGAATGAAGGGCTATTCAGTCACCTGGGGATATTCAGCTAATGGCTGGAATTCTCTAGCAGGTCCAGGATAGCCTTGGTCACATGCCCTTGGCCACAGCCGGGAAGCCAGAGAAAAGTAAAGTATTTCAAAGAGGAAAGAGTGGTCCACTCTGTGAAATGCTGCTGAAGTCACGGATGACCGGGACAGAGACGAGGCCGCTGAATTTGCCACTGTGGAGATCCCTCATGAGCTAGACGACAGCAGTCTGGGAAGAGTGGAGGGATGGAAACCCAAGTGAAAAGGGTCAAGGGCAAACTGTGGGGTGGGGCAGTGGAGAGGGGGATAGGTTTCCGCTTCATGGCACACTAGGAAGGGGAGCCAAGGTGGCACGCGTCGCAGAGTCTTCCCTTTCTGTCGAAAAATGATGTCAACACTGGAACCTTTTTTTATGCGGACGGAGTGATCCAGTACAGGGGAACATTTGATGAAGCAGGAAAGGGAATTTGGTGATTGCAAACTGAAGTTCTGGAAGCTTCACAAGGGCATGTAGAAGACTTGGCTTTTGATAGACAAAGGGGCAATGTTTCCATTACGAAAGCAGAGTCCAGGATGGACACACAGTGGTTGTTGCGGCAACAAGAAGAGGAAGGTGTTTCTGACTGCCTGCTGCTGTTTCCTCAAGGTCGTCTAAGGCAAAATCTTCAACCGGGAGGGGGCTCGGGGGCAGGGGTGTGTGGGAGGTTTGGAGAGAAAGCCAGGGAACACGGCTAAGAGACCCCGACAAGGACACGGCGTCAGAATGCCAGGCAGAAATGCTAGCCACTTGTGAGCCTGTGACAAAGGGCATCCGACTTAAAAAACTTCTAATGCTTCCCTCTGACAAGAGCCTAGGTGGCGTCCACTCTTCCCAAGTGAGGAAACTGTTACTCCAAAAGCTTCGACAGGAGAACGAAACACTTCATCAACCCAAAGCCATGTCTTTTGACTTCCGGTTTGCCAAAGCAGAGGCATATTACTATCGACATCAAGAAATGGTGCTGGGAGAAGCGTGGAAATACAAAATGGTTCCGGGGTGGGAAATTAAAATAGAGAGAGAGAGACCGCATAGTGAAAACACAGGAGATGCTAAAAATGGGACTGTTTAGTGCCTGAGAGGGAGCTGGGCCAGATAGAGAGGCACGTATATACCGAGCCGAACGGGCCAGAGGTCTCGGAGAAGGCAAGCGTCAGCCCCTCTCTCAAAGGATGTGCAGCCTAACGGTCTTCCCCAAGACATTAACCCTAGGGAAGGATGAAAAGATGGACACTCTCCAGAGAACACACAAAACGAAGACCAAAAAGCCCAGGGCGGCCTGGGCCAAGGAACAGATCAAGGGGCATCAAGACCGAATGACTCGGGGGAGACAGCTCACGGAGCAGAGAAGCGAGAGCCGAGCTCGGGGGCTCTCTGCCCTGGCTCCCCCTCTCCGCAGGCCTCCGGTGCACAGGGAGGAAGTAAAGGAATTCGAGCGGGTCACAGCCTATCCGATCGCCCAGCCTTACCGGAAACGCTCCTAGAAGTGACCATCCTCACAGAAAAGGCCAAAAAGGAGGAGGAGGTCAAGAAGCCGCTCTGCAGAGAGCTCTTGAGCATGCCGTTTTTGAGAAGTCAGCTAGAAAAAATTAAAGTTTAAGTTATTTTCTGGATTGTTGTATTTCTTTTTCAGGTGAGCATACGTTCAGAATCAGTGCGATAAAATCCCATACCCCTGAATCTTGTTTCTAAGTGTATCAAACTTTGGGGGCGGGGAGGGTAGATAGACCAAGCATTTCAGCTGCCTGCAGAACTATCCCCCAAAATTTGTGACTTAAAACCCCCACCATCTTATAATAGCTCGTAATTCTGTGTCAGGAATTCAGGCAGAGCCCGCCAGTGCGATCTGCCCTACGCGTCCCCATTAGAGCAGCTTGGGGATATTCAGGTGACAGCTGGACTAGTCCGGAGGGTACAGGCGACACGCCCTTGAGGATGGCTGGAAGGCTGGGCTCGGCTGGTCCCGGTCCGGGCCTCCCTTGTTCATGTAGTTTCTGGCCACTGGGTAGCTGGCCTTATTACAGGTGACTCGACTCTGGTAACTCGTCAGACACCACAAGGCTTCTTTTGATGTAGCTTCTGAGGTCCCAGAACGTCACTTCTGCCATCTGCTGTTGCCCCAACAAATCACCAAGACCAGCCCAGATTCAAGGGGGGAGGAAACAGACTTTTCCTCTCAAATTTGCCACCATCTTTTAATCTACCACTCCAAGGCTCTGAAAACTCCATCAGAGGAAGGCAACTCTAGACATGTGTGCTTGAAAAATTGTAATGATAAGACCCACGTATGTGATTCCATTTATGTGAAATGCCCAGAATAGGCAAATTTTGACAGAAAATAGGCTATCGGTTGGGGCTCAGGGGTGAGAAGGTGGGCGAGGAAGGGTGATGGCCACCGGGTATGGGGTTGGGGGCGAGAATGTTCTACATCAGACCGTGGTGATGGTTACAGAGCCCTGTGAAGAGACTGATGAGTTGTTTGCCAGGAATGGGTGAATGACAAAGAGTATGAAGTAAACCTCTGCAAAGCCGTTCAATGAAACGGAAGAGAGAGCTGGAGTCTGGAGCGGGATGTAGGCAAGGAGCCAGATCATGTGAGGCCTCGGACGGTTCTGAAAGCTCAGGTTGTTCAAGGGTCAGAGGCGGTGGGGAGTCACTGAGGCTGACGAGCGGTTCTGAAGATGTGTAGGAGATGTGAAGGGCAGGAAGGAAGCAGGGACAGCAGATGGGAGGCTTCTGTGGCAGAAACCTGGGCAGGATGGAGAACCAGGACACCAGATGGGGAGTCGTGACCGATCAAGGTAGAGGGGAAGGAGAAGACAAATCCTGGGTTTCTTTTGAGGAAATAAAGGAGTAGAGGGACCAGCACAGGGATTACAGGGAAGACAGACTTGGGAGCTGTTTTATACCTATGTTTAAAACAGCCCCTATGCTGGCAATAAGCCATTGCACATACATCTGTAGCTTTTCGGAGTTGAGTCAAAGTCGGAAGAATGTTTAGGATTAATTCATGAGAGTAAGATGGGGGGACGGGAAGCAGGGAAAGCAACAGCATTTTAAGTGCCAAATGCACAGCATTTAACCCAGGGATCTATTTGGGTAGGAATCACCAGTTTGGTCTAAAATAGCCCCTAGAGGATGCTGAGAAAGGGGGTGCCACTCCACGCGGATCCAGGACGGCCAGGAGGGGAGAGTAGAAGAGATTCCTGTTCAAAGAGGAGACAGGACAGTCACTGAGGGTTCTGGTAGTGGTTTTAAGGTGAGAGATAAACAAGCATGGTTGCAGGGAAAGTGCTCGGTATGGAGAGTGGCTGACAAGCCCGAGGACCAGGAAGGGCTGGGACCCAGAGCCTGCCAGAGAAGCGACACTCGGACACTTGACTCGGACACCAGATGGGAGGAGGGAGAGAGGGAGGACGTAGCAAGCTGTGGAACGGGAAAGGGAACCAACAAGGGGCTAAAAAACATCAAGGACAGGCCTGAAGGCCCAGCCAAGATCAGAAGCTTGGGAGTCGCGCCCTTCTGGTTTGTCCTCTGTGTGCACACAGGGGACCGCTGATGGGAGCTGTGGGGATGGTCGTTCAGCCTGGCCTGGCAGAGGACTGAATAGTTTCTCGTGTGTAAATCACAGGCTGAATCATAGAAAATGGCTGATATTTGACCATGTTTTACCTACACAAACAATTTCATACAGTTCAATCCAATATTGGTTGACTTGACCAGCTAACTTTACATTTAGCTAAAGAGATATAAAAAGAACCATAATGATCTGTAGGCCATTGACATCCTAACTAAAAAGCTTTCAGTGGAACAGGACTAGAGAAAGGCCAAACTCTGGCATAATCAGAAAATAAAGAGTAACTACAAATATTTGTGAATATGGCAGTGAATTTCCTTTAATCAAAGACAACCAGGACCAATTCATTAACTATCAAAAACTACATTTTGCTAAAAACAATCTGTCTTTAAAAATGTTTAATCATACAATATATACAATACATGCTGCTTTCCTGTTTGGATTTCACTATCCAGTTGAGTCCTAAGAAACAGGAAAAAAATAGCTGGTTAACAGTTTGTAAATGATAACATGAATCCAAAGTTTACTAGATATACAGAAATAGACTCCGACAACCACTGCTTTCTCAGTGAGGAGGGCCCCGGTCCACCCACATTATATATCTTAACATCTGCTCTCTTTCCCTCAGTTATCTTGGAACCAAAGCAGATTAAGTATTCAAAGTTCATTTTAACTCTCAAAATTACAGAAAATTTGAGTTAGAAAAATAAAACCTTAACAATGTTCTAATTCAAAATCTCCCCCCCCCCCATTTTACAGATTGGATTTATAGACAAAATGAAGCTGAGTGAGATGAAGTCATCTCAGTGATTTTAATGTTTATTTATTTTTGAGAGAGAGACAAAGTGTGAGCAGAGGAGGAACAGAGAGAGAAGAAGACACAGAATCCAATCCGAAGCCGGCTTCAGGCTCTGAGCTGTCAGCACAGAGCCCCACTCGGGGGCTTGAACTCACGAATTGTGAGATCATGACCTGAGCCGAAGTCGGACGTTTAACCGACTGAGCCATCCAGGCGCCCCCTCCGTGATTTTAAAGTAAGGGGCAAAGCCAACAGAACCCAGGTCTCCTGACTCCCACCCACAGCAAATGCCCGATCGTCACTAAGATTTCCTTCTAGCATGTTCTCCTTCATAAAAATTGAAGAAGTGTTTCACAGCATAACTCACATTTAAGAAACGCCCATTTACTGACATCATTCCAAGGTAAATCTGTCCTAATCCTCCCTTTCTACTTCGTAGCTATAAAATAACCAAATCAAATCGGACACTGAACACGACTGATGGGAGGGTTCAGTATTCGATTTATCTAGTTTATCAACTTGTTGGGGGGGGGGGGTAGAAGGAGCCAAGCCAGGAACACACTCCTGCTCCGCCCCTTCAGAACCCCGAAGTAATCCAAAGAAGGGGACTTGCAGCCACTAGGTGGCGCGCTGCCTTTCCCAGCAGCACGCACAGTTCTAGGACTGGGGCACTAGAGGGAGGCAAATCCCAATTTCACCAGAATGCGATAAAGGAAGGTGGTTTGGAATGCTAAGTAACGTTTCATAACATAGGAAATGTTACCTTTGCTGGCGTCAGGCGCTTAGCCTCTGCTGGCTCTGGCCTGAAGCAATCACAGGTTCTGAGATCTCAAAGGTCTTCACGATCTCCTGGTGGAGAACAGAGAACATTTTGGGCACTGGGTTTACGGCAAATGCCGTTTGGGAGACAGAACTACCCCGGGGAAAGGGGCAAGGGGCAAGGCTTTACCTCCCAGTCTCGGTAACTCAAAGCTATGATTCCTTGATTCCTAATTTGGGTGTTTTGGTCAATTCCCTCACTTTCTTCATTAATATTAACAGGCTCTGTTGGAAAGACAAAAGTTTTCAAAGGTTATCGAATCACAGGAGGTAGGCTGAAGGGAAACTGTTGAACAGGAATGAAGCCTGTATCGAAAAGACACTTATAATATTACATACTTATTAGGATCCCACGCATCATTGACTTGTTATAGTGTTGTAGCAAGTAATCCATTTGCTTCCATTTTTAAAAAACCCCACAAGATGGAGTGACACGTTGCAATCATTTAAAAACCTCTGCAGATCTAAGTACTAACCACAGAGCTGAGCCCTAGTGAGTCGGAGAGAAATTAAGAGCTTTTAAAGTAACAATAAAGGCAATGGATGTACTTGATTCTCTGCAGGAGACCTTAGGAAACAAAGGACTCATGGAGACCGGTGAAATTAGTTGAGAAAGATTCTCCCAAGGAGAGGAGGGAGGTGGCTTCAGGGAAAAATAGAAGGAAGGAAAGTACAATAGTAACTGCAATTACAAACATTCTAGATAAAAACTGGAGGGACTTTCTTGTCAATCTTTAAGGCAGTAAGTGTTGAGTCAATGATACAGATGAACCCTCTGGCTTTAAATGATGGCGATATTTTCAGTAAAGATACAGCAACGTAAAAGTTCGATACCTAAAATGCAAACTCATTTACATTTAGAAAGCTGCATTTCATGAACTCTAATAACACATACGTTTTCTCAAAAACTAATCTTAACATAGTATCCTTTACCTATTATTGGCAGTCGGTCTTGGTCAAGCTTTATTCTTGCAAAACCATCCTAAAACACAAACATGACTTTAGATTTGGATTCAAAAACCGATTTAAAAAATTAGATCCAAAACCTGTAACCACTGGATGAAAAGCATTATTCCTTAATTAGAAAGCTCCATATCCCAGACACTCAAAATGTATCATAACAATAATGAGATTACGTAGACAAGAAGATACATGGGGCTTCCCTCAGGTTTCTGATCAGCCTCTATCCTGAGGATCTGCTAAATAAAACCGAAACTGGCTTATCTCTTTAACTGATTCATGCGTATTTTTGAACACTCCATATTTTATCAGGTGTTAGCTCATCATCTACCGTTGACAAAATATGCCTTTGTTATCATTTCTGGGAAGATACTCTGGTCAGTACAAGATTTTTGTTTAAGGTTAAAATCAAATTCATCTTACTTATGCAGCAGTGCAACCTGTTACAAGACTAAAGATAGGTCTAAAGTATACTTCTTTTCTTATATTTCAGTATATTTTTGAGTAGGGTTTTTTTTGAACCTTCTATTTTGAAATAATTTCAAACTGAAAGAGCTACAAGGCTACTATAAAGAACCTTTATGGTATATGTATTTTTTAAGTTTATTTATTTTGAGAGAGAGAGAGCGAGCGTGTGCCCACATATGCGACAGGGGAATGGCAGAAGGAGAGAATCCCAAGCAGGTTCCACAGTTAGCGCAGAGCCTGACGTGGGGCTCAAATCCACAAACCGTGAGATTATGACCTGAATGGAGATCAAGAGTGGATGCCTAACCAACTGAGCCACCCAGGCACCCCCCCTTCCTATATTCTTTACCGAGCTTCACGAAGTTTTTCACCAAGTTTTTTTCACCAAACTTCACTGTTAAAGTTTTGCCACATCATTTCACTCTCTCTACATATTCATTTGTAATTGTTTTTTAAGTTTATTTATGTTGGAAAAGAGACAGCAAGTGGGAGAGGGCCAGACAGAGAGAGAGAGAGAGTGAGCGAGAGAGAATCCCAAGCAGGCTACACACTGTAAACACAGAGCCTGATGCAGAACCCACGAACCTTGAGATCATAACCTGAGCTGAAGTTGGGACACTTAACTGACTGACCCACCCAGACACCACTGTACTAGTAATTAAAAAAAAAAAATTTTTTTTAATGTGTACTTTTGAGAGAGAGAGAGAGAGACCGTGCACATGAGTGGGGGAGTGGCAGAAAGAGAGGGAGACACAGAATCCGAAGCAGGCTCCAGGCTCTGAGCTGTGAGCACAGAGCCCGATGCGGGGCTTGAACCCACAAACCATGAGATCATGACCTGAGCTGAAGTCAGACGCTTAACCAACTGAGCTACCCAGGCACCCCAAATTTTTTTAAGTTTATTTCTTTATTTTTGAGAGAGACAGAGACAGTGCAATTGGGAGAGGGGCAGAGAGAAAGAGAAAGAGAGAGAGAGAGAGAGAGAGAGAGAGAGAGAGAATTCCAAGCAGGCTCTGTGCTGCCAACACAGAGGCCGATATAGGGCCTGAACTCACAAAACCAGGAGGTCATGACTTGAGCCAAAACTAAGAGTCCTATGCTTAACAGGCTGGGCCACCCATGCACCCCGCCCATATTAGTAATTTTTATGAGATAATAAATGATAGCCTGCTCCCTTTCCTTAGTACTTTCAGTATATGGTTCTTGAGGAGAACAAGACATTTTCTTACCTAACATGGCAACTATCAGATGTGGGCAATTTAAATTTGGGAAATTGAACATTTATACCACACTGTTCTCTAATTTATAGTTCCATACTCAAACTCTGCCAATCCTTTTTATAAATAATTTCCAAAATGTAAAAGCAAGCTCACAACTTCTTTTTTTAAGGTTACTTATTATGTTGAGTTATCTCTACACCCAACGTGGGGCTCGAACTCATGACCCTGAGATCAAGAGTCATATGCTCCATCGACGGAGCCGGCCAGGCGCCCTTCGCGCACAAATTTTCAGCTAGTTTCTTCTGCCTGTGTGCCAATGTTTTGCTACAACGCAAATACATACATACATACTGGTTAGTACAAACACCTCTGCCGGCTCCCACCCATAGCTTTTACTATGTACCCTCTTAAAAGCTATAAAAGATAAAAAAGAGAAATAATCTTAAATCTTACCCTTATAATGAAGGAAACATGAAAGATGTTTTCCACTGTTCGGGGAAAAGAATGTGGATCAACCACAAAGTCAAAGAAGGACATAGGAGTATCAGCTGTAGACAAAAAAGAAAACAAAAAAATTCTTCAAAACGGGAAAGATGGATTTTGCCAATCAGTAAGACCAATATTCTCTTGTGCGCACAGAGGAAGGAAATGGGCCCTCAACCTGCTGTTGGGAGTATAAAGGGATACAGCCCTTCTGGAGACCAATTTGGCCTACCTATTATAAAATACGTATGCCCACTGATCTGGCAACCCTCCTCCTACAGAAATGTCGGCAGGTGCATGCAAAGCTGTGTGCCAGGATTCTCTGCTACACTGGCTTTCAGGAGAGTAAGATGCTACAAAGAACTTCCACTCGTCCACTCACGGGGGACTTGTTCAATGTATTTATGACACAGCCCTACAACGGGAATCACTGAAGAGAAGGGCGATCTACCCGTATCGACGTAGAAGAATGTCGACGTGGAAAACTCAGGTTGCGGAAGAACGTGTGTATTATGATTAGCTTTGAAAAAAGCAAAACCAGCAACGATGCCCAACTTACTTATGTGCATAGTTACATAACTGACATAAAGCTAAGACGATCTGAGCACGCAAGGCACGCCATACAAGGGTCTGCCTCTAGGGAGCGAGAAGTGGAACAGCTACTTGACTCTACTGCTCTCACTTCTATGGCACCTTTTGTAACACAAAAAATACCCCATCTTTTAAAAACAAAAATGAAAAGTTACTTTGCCAACAACCTCACATGGGATATCTAAAGGAGAGAAGCTGCGTTACATATATAGGCCGAAAAGCAATCAAAATGATTCAAACATTGTACAGAACCCAAAATGCGTTTTAAAAACTAACTTCTCATCGAAAGGGACATGTGTCTAACTGATAAATACAAACTGCTCTACTTGAACTTGGTATCATACTTACGATCCTCTCGGAAATAGGTCTGCAATAATCCCAAAATTCTTTCCACTTCCTTTTCTGTTGCTTCTTGATGAGATTCTTCCATTTCACTTAACTGAAAACACAAAGTCGTTACCAGACTGATCTACTTGCCTGTTTGCGTTTTCTGCCCTCTTCCACGCCCATATTCGTCTAAATGTCTTTTATTAGGGATCACTACCAGTTTTGACCCCCATCTTAAAATTTGCAGTTAAAAAAAAAAAAACCAAAAACTTTGTTTCAGTTAACATTTTTCTATCAATTTTTTAACAGAGGAGTTAACATGACCAAATCAACCATGTTCAGGTTGAACATAAATAAAATAGCACAACACAAAAAGTGGTTCAGAACCGTGGTTCTCAACTGGGAGTGATTTTTGCCTCTTGGGGACATTTGCCAATACCTGGAGATGTTTTTGGTTGTCACAACTGGGGATGGGGGAGGAGGCGGCTACTGGCATCTAGTGGAAAGAGGCCAAGGATTGCTATGGGGCCTCCTGCATCGCACAGGACAGCCAATCATGATGGACAATGTTCCTGCCCCCAGGGCTGACTGTGCTGAGGCTGAGAGCCCCTGATCCACTACAGAAAGGAATTAAAACTAAGACAAGGGTTAACCCGGTAAAACGTTTAAAAGCTTAAATTATTTAAGCGATTATTTAAGTAACCAAACCTGACTCCAGACCCTAAAGCTTAGAAAAGATGGCCAAATTGCATGTATATTATATTAACAGCTACTTTAACCGTAGGCATTTTCAGAAGACAAACCTGGTCAGGCATGGTCTTCTTCTCTTCTGTCGTGGGACCTTTTCTCGGACGATCGCTTCGTGGCTTTGGCACAGGGAACTCTCCTTGTATTGAACCCAACCTAATGAAAAATATGCTTTCATGTCCTTTTTTGCTTGTTTTCTAAACCAATTCCACTAACTGGAAGCAGCTCCCACGGAATGGTCAGATTCAGACCAGGCTTCAGTGCTGTATGAGCTGACATCAGACCAAAACTCTGGTCAGGTCTGTGACATCCTTTCTGCTCCCTCTGTTTCTCAAAGAACTCCTAGGAGCTTCTCTCAATTACATATACCTCCTCAAACACCTTCATATTTTGCTTTCAACAGCAGACCGGTCAATATGCCTGTGGTCTTCCCAGCTAGCCTACTGTGTTCTTGGCAAAGCCAACTTCAGATCAGGGAAGAAGAACATGTGGGGAAGAGGAGAAAACAGCTCCCCTGGGGGTTAAAAGCCTTTGGACTAGGGGTGCCAGTGCCGAGGCTCACAGCCTCGGACTACGGAACATACCTGTCTCGGGAGAACAGTTCAAACAGAAGCCATGGGATTCTTTTCCCCTATGGACTCCCCGTACCCCCTAAAAAAGGCCCAAATGCAGACTTAAGCTACAGTAATAGATGTACCACGCAGCGATCACGGCCCTGAAAACATAGACCCGTGTGGTCCCTCCGCCTGAGGAGTTCAAAGGGTGCAGTGTAGATGGACAGATCCAAATCCACACACACGTGTCCATTTCAGCGCAATGGGGTGGATCCCACAGCATCATACTAGAATAATACTGTGGTGCTGGGAGCGCATGTGGCCAGAGGTCTACCCAGACGTGGGAGTGATCTGGTTGCGATCTCTGATCTTGCCTTCTATCTGTCCGGAGAAGTTACTGGAGGCTTCCAAGTTAGGGTCTGGGACATCAGCAAACATTCCCAGGTGGAAAAGATGGGGGAAGACATTGTAGGCCAAAGACACAGCAAGTGCCAGGGCACACAGCTGTAAGCACTTCACTGTGGGTGCAACTTTGGCAGGATGAGGAGACAAAGTTTAAGGCACAGCATCAAAGGCTCCCTTTAGATCTTGGGATTTAGGACAGAGCCAAGAACTCAACAGCAAAAAACAGAGATTTGGACTTTATCCTCTAACGAAGAAGTGTGACCTTTATGCTGTAATGGAGGCAGTGCTAACTGCCTGTGCTAACTCAAGGCTTTTTAAAAACCTAGGCCTCGCCCCACACCTGTGCATCTCCAGAGCCTTCTAACTGAGGCGCTACCACTCTCGGGAGGTTTGCAAGGGTAAATCAGAACAGACAAACCGCCCAGGAGCTATATAGCACTTAAGAAGAAACAACAGCAGGAAGAATCTGCTGGGGGACCCAGCCAGAGCATTTGAAGATGGTCTTAGAGAAGAACCAGTGAGCACCATTCTTAGTTTCTCCAAAAGGACTGAACTAGGAAATGAAGACGGAAGCTAATGTGAGTATAAAAAAAAAAAAAAAAAAACTTTTCAAAACTAGACCTGTATCCAAAAAATCAACCAGGCACTTATGTGACCGTGACTCAAGCAGGCTTCAAGTATAGGTCAGTTGATCGTCCGACAGGAAATTACAGTAAGTGGCACTTTACATACATTGGTAGGATGTGAAGATACTCTCCATAAGAGGTATCGTCCTCCTACATGGTAAGGATTAAAGGTGACAAAACAAAGCCAGACGTTTTTGCCCCAGACCGGAAGTCTCACATACTAGGAAACAAAGGAGCCGGCAGGGCACCTAGTAAGAGGTCCTGGCCCACAGCCTTCCTTGCTTAAATTAAGCAGGATGAGGATCCATCCACATCGAGATTTTATGGGCTTTTCAATCAAAGTTTATAAAGTCTCCAAACAATGGCATCATGACTGTCACCTCCACAATACCAAATAATGTTTGTTCCTACAACGAAAAAACAACTTAAGGTTTACAAATGACTGGTCTGTCAGATTTTTAAAATAATCTTACAGAAAGTGGAATGTATGGGTTTTATTAAAGGTGTTTTCTGCTGTTTTGCCTGATATTTTCCAGGAGTCATAGACTATGAATTCAAAATCAGAACTATCTTCATCACGGATGAGTTCTTCAGCTTCTAGCGGATTTACACCCATATGTGTCAGCTACAAAAATGAAGGGAAACAAAAAACCCCAGTTAAGCCACAAGCAATCATTCACCACATCAAATAATCTGCATCAGTAAACTTTAAGAGGCCAGAGGCAAAGCCTGTTTCCAAGGCCCTAACACGCTGGCTAAATTTCTTTCGATACAGATAATTTCATACATAAATTCCAACTTTCAAAGGCAGAAACACGAGAATGAATGAACTTAGTCCATCAAAGTATTAGGAAAGCAGTTCCGGCATACAAATCTGAAATCACGTCCCAAATCAAAGCCTCCAACACAGAACAGGCCAGGTTTAGCTGGCTCTCGGATTTTCATTTTAGCCAGCCTCCTAGAGACCACTACTCAGCTTGCGTCTCAGTATATCCAGAGAGCAGTGGCCTAGCGTCAGAGAATCATTCATCCTAAAACTGCCTTCCTGCGAAGAGTTGCCGGAAGTTTAGTAATTCTCTCATCCCCAACTATCTTACAGAAAATGAAAGTGCTTTGATTACATTATAGAATTATAAAATGCCTCCAAGTTATCAAATTAAAACAGTAATATCAAATATGAACAATCAAACAGCTCTCAAGGAGCTGACCCCTATTAAAGGCAATCAAGTTGTAAAGAAAAAGGCTGCAAGAACCAGATCAGGGACATAAGGTCGGCATCCATCACCCCCGCCCCCTGCCACCTTGTCTCCCCCCACCCCCCCCCCCACACACACGTGGGAGGACGGGTCCATTTCTGTCTGGTCCAGTCTACCAGTCTTTTTTTAATAGAACCTATATTTGATGTACTCAGAAGGATCTTCCCCACCCAGCCATCACAGAGCTATTAATTTAGGGTTTTACTCTGAATGCCTTAAAGACTTCCGGAATTTATTTTGATTTGTTCAAGTACACAGCTCACTTGGATAAATACCAGTAATTTTAAAAAAGACAACCCAGTATATGGTCATTTTATTTGTTCAGCTGTATGTTAGTGTGCATTTTCCAAATGCATTATGCCTCACGATAAAAAAGTTAAAAAAGAAGATTTTACGGTTTTAAATGTAAGTTAAATTTCAGTTTTAAACCATTTAAGGTTTTAAAAACAACAGAAAACTCATCTGCCCCCTGCCTTTACAAAAGAATGAATGTATCTGGTCCGATCTCACAGTACTAAATCACTTTAATAGCCATTTGACAAACATTCAGTCAGAAATTCAAAGGTCTAGCAGAAATGCTAGGACAGAGCTTCGCTCAGAGTAGAACCAAAAAAAAAGAAAAAAAAAAAATCAACAACAGGGTAAAATGCACGGTCAGCTTCATTGTGCCTTTTTTGGTAAATCCACCAAGGAAAAATTTTTTAATTTTGGGTAACAACCATCCAAAAGAAAGGTAAATAAAACCACCACAAAAAGACCCACAAAATAGCAAAACCCTAAGCATATTCATGTGGTTCCCATTTATTCTCAAAGACAGAGGAGAGGGGCACCTGGGTGGCTCAGTCGGTTCAGCGTCCGACTTCGGCTCAGGTCATGATCTCATGGCTCGTGGGTTCGAGCCCCACATGGGGCTCTGTGCTGACTGCTCAGAGCCTGGAGCCTGCTTCGGATTCTGTGTCTCCCTCTCTCTCTGCCCCTCCCCTGCTCATGCTCTGTCTCTGTCTCTCAATAATACATAAATGTTAAAAAAAAAAAAAAAAAAAGAAAAGACAGAGGAGAACTTGCCCCCCAGGCCTAACTCATCTCCAGCTGAGCTCTGCCACCTGCTGCGTGGGTTTTGTCCAGCCAGGACAAAGGGTCCCCAGTCACTGAGAATGAGCTAGAATACTTACGAACTGATAGTTCAGGGGGAAAATGGCCATTTGTAAATAAACGTAGCACCCAGAATCTTTACTTCGAATGCTAAGAGATTTCGAAACCTCTAGGCTGCCGCCCTGTATTCCTCGACATGGCTCTCCTGTCATCGTTTACCTTGGTGAGATGAGATCTCTTTGAGGGAATCTGAGACTTGTGCCCCACCACCCCCCCAAGAAAAGGAAAAAGGAAGTGAAAGCCATTTGCATACAGATCTAATCAAAGCAGATAATTAATCTGTGACCTGGGACACATTTTTTAAGATTCCGCAGCTTTGAACTTACTAGAGTTTCAACGTAGCGCAACATATCGAACGAGTTCAGATCAGAACGCAGCTGCTTTGCCTTCTCTTTGCCCAAATCTGAAGCCAAAACAAGAAACTGGGCATCCAGGACTGCTTCTCTTGCCCGGGACACTGTTCAAAAAGAGAAGGAAAATACACATGATTCACAGGGATTTTCCCGAAATTTCCACCTACTTACTTGCCATTTCCCACTGGACCAACCAAAAAAAAAAAAAAAGGAAACATACCCATCTCCCTCTAAAACCTGGCTGTCATGCCCAACCCACCAAAATCTGGAGTCAAAGCTGACCAGTCCTCCGGGCTCTGTGCAGACAGTTCAGAGCCTGGAGCCTGCTTCAGATTCTGTGTCTTCCTCTCTCTCTCTCTCTCTCTCTCAAAAATAAATAAACATTAAAAAAAAAGCTGACCAGCCCTCCTAAAAGCCCCTCTCCCTCCAGGTTCCTTCTCCTTCTGTGACCTGAACTACCATCTCTTTATAGCTTGGGTTCAACAAAGCCTGTCTCCTCTCTTAACACCCAGCTTCTCCCGCGCCCCCCCCCCCCGCCCCCAATGCCAGCAGCCCCACCTCGGCGTCCCTCCTCAACGCGAGCGGAGGTAAGTCAAAAGACAAGCCTGCTCCGTGTAAGGCCTGGTGGCTTGTTGAGCAGCCACCACAAACCGTCAGGGGACATCAACAGAAATAATGGCATCGTCTGGGCAGTCAGCCTAAGGACTCACGCCCCGGGTGCCAGCCCGGGCCACCACGTGGACAGAGGCCACGCAGCAGGGCGGCGACCCTGAGGACGGAGGGCCCGAAGGCGTTTGACAGAGGACCCGGGATTTAAGACAAGCTATACCGAGAAAAAGATTTAAACAGGAGTCAAGAAGGGAGCAGGACGACGAAGTGTGCAGAGGCGAGGGACCGGCCCTTTGGAGGAGACGGCGGGGCTGGCGGGACTGGGAGGGTGAAGAGGGCCCTGGGAACACCCGGAAAGGCAAACCGGAAAGGGAGCCAAGAAGAGGCGAAGGCGGCAAAGTTCAAGTACAGAAACACCTGTGCCTGGCGTGCTCCCGGAGGCCTTGTGGGTATCACGCTTCCTGAACACACACCTCCAGTGGCTGAACTTGGCTGACTCCCGTTTTTGCTTTTATACATCATTCTTCTCCCTTTTTATTTCGGGGGTGCTGCTGCGGGAGCGACCATGCGTGAGAGAGGGAAGCAGAGGCCAGGCTGCTCCGAGTGCCTTGCCTGCTGGCCTCACAGCACGGTCGGCGAGAAAAGCGCAGACTTCTCGGTCACAGCTGGCTTTCAGGCTCCCACCGAGGAAAAACCATGAGTGCCAAGGATCTAGAATTCTGTGTTTGCTGAGCAAGTGAGTAACTTTGCCTTAAAGAGGTGACCCAGTCAGCACAGGGGCATCAGCCGGGGAGGGAGTGATGTGTGGCTCAAGAACTAGTAAGATGCACAGTAAAGTGGCAAAGGGGTGAATGAGTCACAGACAGCGCTAACAAGGGGTGAGGAGGGATTTAACCAGGTGAAAGGGAAACGCTCAGTTCTGGGAGGTTTTAACGAGATTTAGCAAATGTGGGAGACCAAGATGGGGAACGGTGCAGAGGCTGTGACCAGGGCTAGAAAGACACTCATTTGAGAACATGCAGACACGGCAATGTTAAAAGCAAGCAACAGTTAAGCCATTAGTCGGACTGGGAAATTACTAGAAAGAAAGGGTCTGGTCCTCAAAGAACATGAAGAATTGTCTGGGCAGCACAAGTTGTTGACTCTTCCTTACCACCAAATTTGTCTGCATTCTGCCTTTCTGCTGCCACAGAACTGTTAGGGGGACGGTAGGGAAAGTGGTCTGGGGACTTGCTCTAGGGTTCGGGGCCCCAGTGCCTACATCAGGGGATGCCCGACCTGCCTTCTGTCTTTGAACAGACTACTGCTGCCACAAACCCTTTTAATTCAAACCAAGATTTTTTTTTTTTTCATTTTGAGAGAGAGAGAGAGAGAGAGAGAGCACATGCACACCCATCGGGAAGGGGCAGAGAGAGAATCCCAAGCAGGCTCCACGCTGCCAGTGAGGAGTCCTACATGGGGCTCAAACTCACCGAACCATGAGACCACGACCTGAGCCAAAATCAAGGGTCGGATGCTTAACCGACTGAGCCACCCAGGTGCCCCAAACCATGATTGTTTTTTAAACTCCCCTCTCCCCATGGAGGGTGCTCAGTGCTCTGACATATCTCTTTATCTCTCTCTCACCACCCCCCTACTAGAGACCAACAGCTCCACTAGTGGACATGGCCACTACACCCCTGCCCCCCACCATAGGCGGACCAATAACAAGGAGCTGGGAGGAGGGCAGGACTAGAAATAGGATGTCACAGCCCAGCTCAGTTCTTCTTTAATTCATCCATTCAACAAACGCACCCTGGGGATACAGCAGTCGATACCACAGAAAGATAAAGATAATTCATGCAAGTATAATACAAGTTCTCAACCTTGAACGAGCAACAGAACCACCTGGGGGGCTTGCTAAAACAGGCTGCTGGCTGCGCCCCCAGAATTTCACATAAAGCCTTCAATACACCTCAGGGAATGGTAAGCACAACACAAGCAGTATAACCACTCCAACGAGAAAGCTTCCAAAACTAGTAAAGAAAACACTACTATATTATGTGGGAATTGTTTGATGTCAATAATATGGCTCTTATATAAAACTAATAAAAAATTATCCTAAAACTTACAATAAAAAGCTCCCATATATAAAATAATGAATTACCTCCATTAAACAGAGTGTTGGCCTCTTCAAGGACCTCAGTTAGTTTGTCGCTGGCATTCAGTATATCCTCTCGGTTTTCTACGTAAAGAAATACAAGGTTTGGCAAATGTGCTCATCATTCACCAAGTCCTTAACAAAGTGGTCACCTGGGGTGCTGAGGAGTCCTGCCCCTGCTCCCTGGGGTGATTATTTCACACATCTCTATCTTTTTAACCAAAGCGTCTCCGAAAGAGAAAGGTGACTGTACCTTTAAGGAGCATGAACTTTAAAAGGGGCCTTGCTGCCTTTAACCTTCACCCAAAGGGCTCCACTGCTTCTGCAGCCTCCGAGGAGCGCTCCTAACAGTGGTTCCCAAACTCTGCAAGCCACAGGGGCCCCTGGAGGGAGGGCCACCCGACAGATGGGACGCGCCACCCCGAGTTTCGGAGTGGGTAGGTCCGGGGTGCGGTCCTGGTACGAGCCATTTCTGACAGCTCCCTGGTGGCGCCGCCCGCGCTGGGCGGGCGACCCCTCGCGGGACCCACCGACTGCCAGATACGACACCCGGGACCCGAGCCCCGCCGCCACCCCTTCCCGGCCGTCTGGGTTCGGGCGGCGCCGTCCGGCCCCCTGGGGGCCCGCGCGCCCCCGCCAAGGTCGCGCGGCTCGCTCCACGCGACGGCGCGGGGCCACCCGGCGAGCCAATCGAGGCGCGGCCGGGCGGCGCGGGGTGGGCGCGGGCTCCGTTGACCAGCCGGGCCGCGCGGGCCTGCGTCCCGCACCTGCCCCCGCCCGCGCCCCGCCTTACGTTGGACCGAGTTGATGAGCGCCCGGTACTGATGGCGGATCTGGCGGCACAGGCCGTGGTCGGTCTCCGCCTCCAAGCTCGCGGGGTCCACCATCTCGTCCCCGGAATCCGACGGCTCTGCCTCCTCCAGGCTCGGGCGCTCCGGGGCCTCCCTGCGCTCGGGCGCGGCGCCGCGGCGGGACACGGGCGACAGCGGGGACCGCGAGCGGGAGCGGGAGCGGGTGCGATCCCGGTGCGGGTCGCGGCCCCGGCCCCGGCCCTCGGACCGGCGGCCGCTGCTGTCCCCGGACATCGCGCCAATTCGCCGTGCAACTTCGGAACGGCGGAAGTTCGCGCCAGAAACTGAAACCCCTGCTCGGCGCGAGCGCCCGCTCCCCGCGGAACGCGGCTCCCGGGCCGGCGCCAGCGCACAGCGACGCCTCTGGCGGGAGGCCGGCGGCGGGCGCGGTGCGGGGCGCTCCCGAGGCGCCGCGGGGCCCCGGCCCCGGCCCTCCGCTCGCTGACCGTTTGCCGCACCCGGGGCCCGCTTACTCCTCGCTGCGCGGGGGTCACGGCCTTGGCCCGCCGGGCCCCCCACCCGGTCCGCATCTTCCCCGGTCTCTTTGGTTCCCCAGGACACCGCCACGGCCTGGCGACGTCAGGGCGCGCAGGGCACGTGTGTCATGGAGGCTGCCGCGGATGACGCCGGGCTCGGAGGCAGAGATGTGGCTCTGTGACCTGAGTTTCTCCGAGCCATCACGGGGCGGATCCACTGAGGTTGACGTGCAGCCGGCAGTCCCACTCCTGGTGAAGCCAGAAGGACAACAAAAATGAACAACAAAAAATTGACTTTCTCCTAGTAAACTGTTAACCGTCCCTTCTAAATAGCTACAGCATGGCAGCTTATGTTCACAATTGGTTCTCAAGCTAAAATATTCTGAAGTATCTTCAAAAAGGGTCCAAGACAGATGGAATTATATTCAGAAAAACGTATGACTTTCATGCTACGTATTTGGGGTTGTATTGCAAATGTTGTTTCTCAAAAGTTCTCTTTGGTGCTGAGAATGCATTCGATTTTCTCCAAGAAACAATAATATAAGTTGCGTTTCTGCGTAAGGCTACAAAAATACTTCTGTGCGTCTTGTACAGTCAGCTGGAGGTAAACGCTGTTTGCAGCTGCCCCACAGCCGGTACAGCACCGCAGCCCTACTTACCTGGGTTTCAGAAAAGGTGAAAGCTGGTGCCTGCTTCATTGGATGCATTATAACTGGCCTAAATGAGTCGTGGCAATCTTATCCTCCTTCCTCAATGACTGGACTAGGGACGGGCATGTAATCCAGTTCTGGTCAGTGATGTGGGAGGGGGCGTCCCATCTGCATGAAACACAAAGCCTCCAGAAAAGAGAGGCTTTATCCCCACCCTCACTCCTTCTTTAAGATGCTGATGTGATAAACGGGTACCCGACACGACAGCAGCCATCTATGACAAAGTGACAAGCATGAGGAAAAGACCAGGATGCTAAGGGATGGAGGAGAAGGACGGACATAGCTGAGTTGCTGAGTAACTGCCTGTCTCCAGACCGCTTGTTAATGAGCTGTAAATATCCTGTGCTAATTGTTTTGCGGTTATCACTTGCAGCTCAGCGCGTTGGGACCGAAACAAGTAGTTAGCATTCTTCTAGGTGGAAATTCATTCCAAGCTCCGGATACAAATACCTGGAGCATTTCATTCAGTTCCATGAGGTTTTGGTGTGTTCTAATGAGCCAGACACCCTACAAACACAGTAGATCACAAGGATGGCTCAGAGACTTGTCTTTGCCTTCCATGGTCTCACGAGGAGACAGACATGAAACTGATCCTAAAATTCATATGGAAATACAAGGGATCCAGAAGCCAAAACGATCTTGAAAAAGAAGAACAGAGTTGGCAGGACTTGCATTCCTCCATTCCAAGACTTACTACAGAGCTGTAGCTGTGTGGTGTTGGCGTAAGGATAGACAGATTGATCTATGGGATAAAATCAAAACTCCGGAAATAAACCTTTTCATCCACGGTCAATTGATTTTTTACAAAGGTGCCAAGACAATTCAAGGGGGAAAGAACAGTCCTTGCTACAAATTGTGCTAGGACAATAGGATATCAACATGCAAAAGAATGAAGTTGGGGGGCGCCTGGGTGGCTCAGTTGGTTAAGCATCCGACTTCAGCTCAGGTCACGATCTCGCGGTCCGTGAGTTCGAGCCCCGCGTCGGGTTCTGGGCTGATGGCTCAGAGCCCGGAGCCTGCTTCCCATTCTGTGTCTCCCTCTCTCTCTGCTCCTCCCCCGTTCATGCTCTGTCTCTCTCTCTGTCTCAAAAATAAATAAACGTTAAAAAAAATTTTTTTTTAAATAAAAAATAAATAAAAAATAAATAAAAAAAAAAAAGAATGAAGTTGGACCTCTCCCTCGTGCTATATATAAAAATTAACTCAAAATGGATCTGATCTAAATAAATGTAAGAGCTAACAGGATAAAAATCTTAGAAGAAAACACAGGTACAAATCTCTGTGGCCTTGGATTAGGTGATGGTTTCTTAGATATACCCCAAAAGCACGAGCAACCAAAGGGAAAAAAAAGATAAATTGGAGACCAGGTGAATGGTCCTTTGTAAAAGCAGTAAGAAGAATCTAATACTGGTACCTAGGATGAGCACCTGTGATAAAAAATTATCATAATTTTTTAAAGTTTATTTATTTATTTTGAGAGAGATCACAAGCAGGAGAGGGGCAGAGAGAGGAGGAGAGATAGAGAATCCTAAGCAGGCTCCACGCCGTCAGCATAAAGCCTGACGTGGGGCTTGAACTCACGAACTGTGAGATCATGACGTGAGCCAAAATCAAGAGTCAGACGCTTAACTGACCGAGCCCCAAGAAAGGTGGAGGTTAATTTGAGGTAAGGGTGGGGACAAATGGAGAATAACCCACATGATGAGTAAAAGGTTTATCAGGGTTTCTTCAGCTAGGTATAATAGAAACTCCAGTACAGGACCTTTGCCAAAATTGTTACAATTTTCCTTGTGACACTGGAAAACCAGAAGTAGGCAGTCCAGAATTAGTCTGCTGGCTTAATTGCCTCAACCCAAATGGGCGCATGTCACTGCTGCTCACATCTGGTCACATGGCCTCAACCCAACTGCAGGGAGGCTGGGAGACGTGTCTTCTCTTTCTCTGTTTCCCCATCCCTTCTTCTTTACTGTCAAAGCCCACTTTCCAACATAGAAGCCAAAAACAAAACAAAACAAACAAAAACCCCCAGATACTCACCTTTCCTCCCCCCTCCTTGGACCTAGGGCGTGGAATATGGTCATTCTTGACCAATGGGACTAAGGAGAAGTCTATGGAAGGTCTACTCAGAAACGTTTCCTCCACAATAAAAATAGACTCTGAGAGGAAACGTTCCTCTTTAGTCAAACGTCGTTCTGTCCACATGTGCTGCTCAAAGTGAGGCAGTGATCTTGGGGCCACGTGGGGACAGATTAGCAAATGAACATTATGAGTCAGAAGGAGATGATGGAGCAGAGACCAGTGAGCGGGGGAAGAGGTGACTGAGTGTACTCCCTCCTCCTTTCCTGGGAGTTGAGCCTCTGGATCACCCTCCCGATTAACATGACATGACAATGAAGAACTGGCAAGGAGTAACCCAGAGGGGGACATCTGGCAAGCAGGCCTTAATGAACACCGGGCAGAGAGGAGAGAGGCAGGAGAGTTTCGGGTGGGGCAGAGGTGGAGGGACTGAATCCCTCCGTGCATAGAGTGTCCATCAGGCTGTGGCTGGGTACCAGCTCTCCCGCAAATCAAATGGGAAAACGTGTACGCTCTCGGGTGGGAAACAAAGTTTCTAATAGTTCCGGCACTGAGGAAGACAGCCAGCCACTGGGGGATCCTTCTGGTCAGAGCTGATTTGGTGCTAAGAATGCTGGATGTGGGGTCTGTGTATGTCCAGCCAGGGCCGAGTTAGATCATCCACGATGCGTTTATAGCGGCTAGTGTCATAAACGTGTCGCTTGGTGTGATTTGGTATTCAGTATATCTCTCGGGGAGATCCTGGCGCTCCTCATCGACCAGGCTGCCAAGAGAAGGCAGTAGTTAGTAAAAACTCAACGCCCTCGTTCTCCAGTAGCCCCTGCTATGCTGGCGATTGCGTGAGTCTGTGATGAAACCCTGCCCCCTTTTCTGGGTGCTTCATTTATTAATGCATGTTTATTGAGGGGCCACTATGTGCTAAGCCACAGGCTGGACGCTCGAGATGCAATATTAAAGACTGCGAGCAAGGCCCTGCACGCATGGAGCTTACGGATTTTGGAGAGAGACAGACATCAAACAAGCGAAACAAAGATGAATGTATATTACCTGCTGTGTTAGATGTTTGGAAGGAAAGGATTTGGAGCTAGGCAAGAATCTGACCTGGATAGCAGAGTCAAGGCCATTAAGCTGAGGTGAGAAGGAGCCCAGGATGGAAGTCGGGGCGCAGGCGGGGAGGAGAGCAGAGCAGGAGGCAGCCGGGGCCGTCGCTTGGTGCTTAGGAACTGCTTTGTTCCAAGGTGGGAAATAATCAGAAATGTGTCAGGGTAGACTCTCCAAAGAGTCTCCTGCTATAACACAACTCAATCCTGTATATGCCATAATTTGTATGACACTCCTGGGCTCGTAGAAAATAAAGGAAATGTCTACAGGAACGCAAAGGCGAGCCCAGGACTCATGGGAGCCCTTGACACGTGGAAAACTGTCCACCGTGGTTGCAGGTGCACTGGGGGGCAGCGGGGGCATAGGGCCTGAGCATCCACAGCCCTGCTACACACATTGTTCGGCTTAAGGCTATCAAGGGCCCATGAGACGCCAGACTCTGTGAGCAAGACAGACAAGATCGCTGCTGTCACAGGCGGATGCCAGCTGGCGGTCTTATCAGGGAGAAAGATAACAAACAGGGAATAGATAAATAATTTCAGATGGTGACAATATGAGGAAATTCAAAGGCAGCATATTGTGGGAAGGAGTTACCTACCAGGTGGTGAGCAGTGTGGGGGGTAACTTTAGCTGGGGTGGTCTGGGAAGCCCCCGCCGAAAAGCTGACATTTCAGTTAAGAACGGGAGTCCGCATTGTGAATTGGGGGGGCAGGGGGGAGGCGAGTGTAGAACTTTCCAGATCTAGAGACTTCTCTTTTCCCAAGCGTCTGCCCTAAGTCTAGACACTGATCCAAAAGCTTCTGAGAGAAAACAAAGCCCAGGACTGGGACGTGCCTGCCTTCACTGTCAAGACCTCCAGGCCGGGGTGCCCAAAGCACCCCAAGTGTGAGAGGGAAGCGTATGTACAACCCCGAGCCCGTCTCACCTGGACGTGGACAGGAGAGGAATCACCTGCCGTG
This sequence comes from Leopardus geoffroyi, assembly GCF_018350155.1. Classification (NCBI taxonomy): domain Eukaryota; kingdom Metazoa; phylum Chordata; class Mammalia; order Carnivora; family Felidae; genus Leopardus; species Leopardus geoffroyi. Next base: position 78,481,715 of record NC_059334.1, read on the forward strand.
CGGTTTGGCCAGAGAGCAGAGGGGCTGTTTGTCGTCAGGTATACAGCATGAAGCCAGAGAAAGGCATACGCACCGTGCATGCTGGTCACCTGGGGTGGGACTGGGGTGCAGAGACAGCGAGAGATTATTAAACCTGTGCCGTTTCAGTGAAGTGTTAATTGTATCATTTCGGGAGAGAAATGTAATAAATGTTAATTTTTAATCTGTACGGTGAAACAATGAGTGCAAATTCTCAATCAAAACATGCAAATAAATATTTCCCAGGCTCTCGAGGCCGAAGGGTCTAAATGGTCAAAAAAGGATCATTAGCCTTCGCACCACGGCCGCCTCCCTATTTTTATGGAACAGAACTACAGCCATCTTAGTAACCAGCAGCGGATCGGTGAGACTTCTGCTCCTGGAGAGATTTCCAGCTGGCAAAACGAACAGCTGGTACTAGCCTGGGGACATTTTGGAACACGCTTAAGCGCAGTGTCTCCTGCCATCTTCAGGACGCCGCCTCCGTTGGCTTTTCTTTCGTTTTGTTAGTGTTGAAGAGCATCTGTAAATAAAGAAATCAAAAGGGCCAGTAAATTCAAAACATTTTTTATTTATTTGTTTTCTTTATTTATTTAAAAAAAATTTTTTTTTTATTGCTTATTATTTTTGAGAGAGAGAGACAGACAGAAAGCAAGCAGGGAAGGGGCAGAGAGAGAGGGAGACACAGAATCGGAAGCAGGCTCCAGGCTCTGAGCGCCCAGGACAGAGCCTGACGTGTGGCTCAAACCCACAGACCGTGAGATCATGACCTGGGCCGTAGTCAGCCGCCCAACCGACTGAGCCACCCAGGCGCCCCTCAAAACATTTTTTTTTTTTTTAATTTTTCTTTCAACGTTTATTTATTTTTGGGACAGAGAGAGACACAGCATGAACGGGGGAAGGGCAGAGAGAGAGGGAGACACAGAATCGGAAACAGGCTCCAGGCTCTGAGCCATCAGCCCAGAGCCCGACGCGGGGCTCGAACTCACGGAACGCGAGATCGTGACCTGGCTGAAGTCGGACACTCAACCGACTGCGCCACCCAGGCGCCCCCCCTCAAAACATTTTTTAAATGTCATGTCATGTCATTGAAATGGTGTCTTAATGTGACCACGCCTGCTATGTATTTGTCATCCCAAAAGTCGAGTCCATGGCCTCAATAATGCTTTAGACCAGTGCTTTCCAAATGTTAGTGTGCATTTGAACCACAGGGGATGGTTATGAAAAACACAGATTCTGGGGGCACCTGGGTGGCTGAGTCGGTTGAGCGTCCGACTCTTGATTTTGGCTCAGGTCACGATCCCAGGGTCGTGGGATCGGGCCCCTCATCAGGCTCCGTGATGAGCGTAGAGCCTGCCTAAGATTCTCTCTCCCTCTGTCCCTCCCCCACCCACACTCTCGCTCTCTCGTAAATAAATGAATAAATAAAATTAATCTTAAAAATACAGATTCTGATACCGTAGGTTTTGGGAGGGGGCCTCTGATTGTCCACTTCTAATTCCCAGGCGATGCCCGTGCTGCTGTTCAGGGATCGTACTTAGACCCACCAGATGAATGGAGAGGCAGAACAATTTAAACATGTTTACTCACCTCCGAAGGCCAGGGTGAGATACTTTTTGTCATTGAGATATAATTCACCTACTGTAAGATTCACACTTTTAAGGTATACGATCCAGTGGTTTTTATTATATTCACAAGAGTTGCACAACCATCACCAGAATGAACTCTAGAACATTTTCATCACCTCGGGGGGGGGGTGGGGGGGGGGTGGGACCAACCCATACCCATATCCGTTCGGAGTTATTCCCCATTCCCCCGGTGCTCTCGCAGCCCCTAGCAAACACTAGCCTATTCTCTGTATCCACAGACTTGTCTATTCTGGATGTTTCGTGTAAGTTGAATCATCAACATGTTGTCTTTTGTGTTGGCTTCTTTCATTTAGCATCATGTTTTCAAGGTGTATCCACGTTGTAGCATCATCTGAATAATATTCCCTTGTATGGATATGCTACAGTTTATCCACTGGTGGACATTTGGATGGCTTTCACCTTTTTGCTTTCATTTATGATACCTTGGCATTCTTCAGTCATTCGAATATTCTTATTTTTTTTTAAGTTGATTTACTTAGAGAGAGAGACAGAGAGACAGAGAGAGCATGAGCAGGGGAGGGGCAGAAGGAGAGGGAGAGAGAGAATCCCAAGCAGGCTCCATACTGTCAGCACAGAGCCCAACACAGGGTAAAATCTCACGAACCGTGAGATCATGACCTGAGCTGAAGTCGGACCCTCCGACTGAGCCCCCCAGGTACCCCAGTCATGTGAATATTCTGGTGCCACACTCCCTGGTTCATCCAAGAGGAGTTACTGTTGTCCAGCCTAGAGTGCTTTCAGCAGAGTTGAGGGCTGTAGCGGGGCAGGTGGTGGGGGTCTCAGAAGAGGCCCAGCGAAGCCATTAGCCTTTAGGGGGGTTAGTACAATTTGGTCAGGTGGTCTGAGAGCACAGATATCACCATTTAAAAAAATAATTTATTTTGAAAATTGAAATTTATAGAAGTTGCAACAAGAAAGACCTTGGGGCACCTGGGTGGCTTAGTCGATTAAACGTCCGACTTCAGCTCAGGTCACGATCTTACGGTTCATGAGTTCGAGCCCCACGCCAGGCTCGGTGCTGACAGCTCAGAGCCTGGAGCCTGCCCCAGATTCTGTGTCTCCCTCGCTCTCTGCCCCTCCCCTACTTGCACTCCGTCTCTCTCTCAAAAATAAACATTTAAAAATATTTTTAAAAAAGAATACAAAGGTCTCCCGTATCCCCAGTCGTTAGTTGTATTTATCCCCCCCACCCCGCCCCGCCCCATGTGGATACTCACTGTTACTATTCTTTATTTGCGGTCAAGTTGTACACTTGATGCCCCTCTTTCCTCAGCGTGACCCCACCACCCTGGACTCTTCCCTGCGTAACCACGACACAACCACCCCTATCAGGAAATCAACACTTTACAACTCTGGCATCCCGTCATTACACCCCATTCCGACTTCTCCTTTTGTCCCAACGGGGTCCTGACATTTCTGGTCCAAGATGTCATCCAGGATCACACGATGTCTCTCTTTTTCATCTCCTGCAGAAGCATCTCCTTGGTCTCTTGTTACTTTCACTCTTGACAGCTGTAAAGCATCTCCCTTCTGTAGATTCTCCTCAACTTGGGTCTTCTCAATGTTTCCCCATGTCCAGACCCAGGCCGCGTATCCTTGGCAGGCGTAGCACCAGAACGGAGCGATGTTCTCGGTGCTTCACCCCAGGGGCACGTGAGGTCTACCTGCCCCACTGGTGATGTGAATCTTGATCACCTGGTCATGCCAGTGTCTGGCAGGTTTCTTCACCATAAAGGAATTCTTTCTCCCTTTGTAGCTGATAAATATTTTGTGGGGGGATAACCCAGGACTATGGCACTATCTCCTACTTTTGTATGCTGGGGTATCATGGCTTGTAGACCCCCTCAAGAAATAGAGATAGGAGCACCTGGGTGGCTCAGTCAGTGAAGCGTCCAATTTCAGTTCGGGTCATGATCTCGCAGTTCACGAGTTCAAGCCCCACTGTCAGCTCAGAGCCTGGAGCTTGCTTCAGATTCTGTGTCTCCCCCTCTCTCTGCCCCTCCTCTGCTTGCACTCGGTCTCTCTCTGCCTCTCAAAAATAAATATTGAAAAAAACAAAAGCACCTTCTCCATGAAATCTGTTCTGGTCATTGAACGTGAAGGTGACCTCTGGAAAAACAACAACAACAAAGAAACAGAGCTAGAAAATATATGTTCGTATTTACCTACTCACACATGATAAACACATCCTATTTATCTTTTATCTTTATCTCTAGATAGATACATAGATAAATTTAAAACGTGTTCAAATAAGAAAGGGGGAAAAAAAAAACCCACACGTTTACACCAACCTCTAACCCCAGTACAGCACCTCTAGGTTTTTTTTTTCCTAGCCTTCTCTTTCCATATTACATATCCCTTCTCAACTGTGGGAAACCTTGGTCACCATTATCATCAGTAAGCATATTTACTCATTTGTCTCGTCCTTCTGTTTGTAACCAACCTTCACATGCGCTGGCTGCATGCTTGGGCCTCCAGCCTTCACATTAGCTATCGTTGCTGATGAACCCCTCTCACCGATATGCTCTCTTGTCCCAAAGCGGTCGTCTTGGCAATGGCCTCAAGGCCACTCCTCCTTTCATGTCACTAACACCTGATACATCGCAGCAGCGAATACACTTCTTTCATTGAGGTACCATCTGAGCTCACCGCCAGCAACAATTTTAACAATCGTACTGCCACGTTGTACCAGGGACAATTGGTGTGCCACCGGGCATCAGTGACGGTGTCCTCCTTGCCAGTCAGGTAGCAGGTGAAAACACTCCCAAATCCTATCCTACTGTCCATTTTCTTGGACCACCCTGCTTCTGGCACCAGCTGTCACTCTCCGTGACACCCACTGGCCTGCAGGAATTTTGTTAGGGGTGCAGTCATGGAAGGGAAGGAAGCAGGATTGGGCAGAAGGGGAGGCCGAATTGCCCTTCACGCATCTCTCTTCGGCTGAGACAGTCCACAAAAAGACCACAGCACTTCCAGCAGCTGGGGTAATAAGGAAGTTCTTTTTTTTTCCCCCCTAGAGGGGCATCTGGACAGCACAGCACAAGGTCAGCCACAAAATCATCCAGGCTGTTCTGTAACGACCTGTAGGCACTTTGTGCTTTGTCTATAGGTCGATTCTCAAATCTGAAAATCAACGAGCATGTTTTTATTATTGGATTTCTGTGAATAGCATTTCTTGCAGAGCTAGAGGTCAAGAGGATTACGGATTACATTTTCTTTCTTAAACTTTTGCTTCCCTCTGTCGTTTCTAGTTGCTTTGAGTACATCTTTGAAGAAATATACTGTCCACTGTTTCTAACCTCTTCACCCAGTCCACTATCTATTTTTTCTGGAGATCTCTGTCCCAGGACCCTGTCTACACCCTTGATTTGGATGAGCTGTGAGCCCAGTCTTGCTGGACATTTGTCCCCGTGGGGCTTCCCTCTCCTGCTTTCTTCTGCTACATTCTGTGTTTAAAACCTTTCTTAGTTTTGGGGCGCCTGGGTGGCTCGGGGCGGTTGAGCATCTGACTTCAGCTCAGGTCATGAGCTCATGGTTCGTGAGTTCCAACCCCACATCAGGCTCGCTTCTGTCAGCATGGAGCTCACTTCAGAGCCTCTGTCCCCCTCTCTCTGCCCCTCCCCTGCTTGTGCGCGTTCTGTCTCTCTCTCAAAAGTACATAAACATTAGGAAAAAAAAAAACACCTTTCTTAGTTTATGCCCTGGTTTTACTGAGGCAAATTTTTTGAATCTGAAAAGTGTCTCATTCCACCCTTCCATTTGCTTCATAGTTTGGCTGGATATAGAATTTTGAATGGAAAATATATATTTTTTTTCCATCAGGAATTTAGAGACATTGTTTCTTTGTCTGCTTGAAACGGATTCTGAACCACTCAACACCCGTTCCAGGCACTGGTCTTCATGCTGGAGATACCATGCAGAATGAGACAAACTCCCTGCTCTTAGAGAGGAGACAGATAATAAACAAAAGCAAGACCAAAAATAACATTTTGGTAATGATTAGTGCTATGAAGGATGTAGCCAAGGCTAAGAGTGTAAATGCTGATCGTGACTTATTTTAGATATGCTGGGCAAGGACATCTTCTCTGAGGTGACATTTGAGATGAGACTTGAATCGTGAGAAGGACTGAGTCACGTGAAGATACAGGGAAATTGTATTCTGGTCAGAGGCAACGGCAAAGAGAAATCTGTGAGGATTCAAGGAGTCTGACATATTGGAAACTTCGGGTAGCTGGAGTGTGGTATCCAAGGGAGACAGTTCTGGAAAAATGAGTTTGGTTCTGATTCTCATTATTGATAAGTGACCTGTGATCTTCTTCTAGAAATACTTAAGACTGGCGGTGGATCGGAGATGGCCATGAATTCTTTGAAGCTCCTCCCACTGAGAGAGGGGATTTATGTCTTTCTCCCCTTTAACGTGGGCCCCACGACCATCTGACCAATAGGATACAGGAGTGACACAGTGCCAGTTTCTGGATCCAAGCCTTAAGAGATTGGCAGCTTCCACATTCTGTTTCGCGGAACATTTACTCTTGGAACCTATCCTCTGTACTATGAGGAAGCCCAAGACACATGGAGAGGCCATGTGTAGGTCACGGGCGAGCTAGCAGCCAAAGCTTGTGTCACCTGCCAGCCATGTGAGTGAGTCTTTTGGGCGTCCAACCCCCCGAGCCTTCAGATGGCTCTGGTTCTAGCTCTCGTCTGACGAGTTTCGTGAGAGCCCTCCCTCAACATAAGAACCACCTAGCAGAGCCCAAGAAACACGCAGACCCATGAGGGATTTGTAAGATACTGTGCCAGGCACCTACTGGGCCCTTTCTATCTGGAGATTCACCTGCTTCAACTGTGGGAAATAGTCTGACATTCATTCCTTGATAATTTCTTCTTTCCACTTTTTTGTTTCATGTCTGCATCTCCGTTAATGAGATGCGGGACCTCGTGGATTGATTCTCTAAGCCTGTCACATTTTTTTCCTATTTTAAATCTTTCTTTCATTCTATTTCGGGACATGTTTGTTTGTTTGTTTGTTTGTTTGTTTGTCTGCCTTCGACCTGCTATTGAATTTTTTATTTCGGACTATGTGGGAGGTTTGGGTTTTGTTTGATTTTGCTTTCGTCTGGTCGACGGGCGTCAGGGGGATAGAACACGGTGAAAACCCAGGCTCTGCTTATACCAACTTTTAATTTTCAAATTTTGAACCCCAGTTCCTTTCCCTCCATTGTTCCTGGTGTTTCAGAGCCTCTCCTGGGTCTACAGTGCAGACTGGGTCTTGTTCGGGTCGAAGCCCCACCGCTCTCTCTTACCCCAGCTCTAGGCGGTGGCCTGATACGTCCATTACCAGACCTCAGTCCTCTTCCCGATGTCCACAAGCATGGAGCAGTCTCTTGACTGATGTTCTGTCCCAGTTCGCTTCATTAGGGTCCCAACAAAAAACAATTCCTTTGCTATCGCTTCAGTGAATTCTTGAAGGAGAGGAACGCTGCTTCATTAATGAGAATTTCTTTTCCACTGCGTAGGGAGATAATGGGCCGTAAACATTATCTTCTTATTTTCATAAATCCACCTGTTTACTGTCATAACATAACTTTGAATTATTTTCCCCTCGGAATTTTAAAAGAACCAGCAGCTCTAAGCATTGCCTGCAAAATGTTTTGTTCTTCTCGTCTTCTCTGCCGTCTGCCAGTCATTTTCAGTAGGGCTGCATTTATTTGAATTTGAATTGGGCAAGATAGGAATGTAGCAGTAAAAATATTAATGAGGGGCGCTTGGGTGGCTCAGTAGGTTAAGCCTCCAACTTCGGCTCGGGTCATGATCTCGAGGTTCATGGGTTCGAGCCCCGCATCTGGCTCTACGCTGACAGCTCAGAGCCCGGAGCCTGCTTGGGATTCGGTGTCTCCTTCTCCCTCTCTGCTCCTCCCCGGCTCGCACTTGGTCTGTGTGTGTCTCTCTCTCAAAAATGAATGAAAATTAAAAAAAATATTGATGAGACCTCGCTTTATGAGCAAATTTGAAAAGATTTCAAATCTTGCCAAATTCAAACCATTATTTGCTTTTTGTTAATGAATCAGTGTCTTGAAAGGAGAAGCCGTTCAAAGCTGACGGGTCAAACGGACGATAGAAGCTGCACTGGCAATGTCGCCACACGGTGGCGCCACGTCAGCCGGCGAGCAGTTGTCTGCGGTTTGTCCTGGGATTGTGGGAACCACCCTCCACCCTGTTCCTAGGCACCGGGACTTTGACTAGTGATTTCAGTGTAATAAAAAAAAAAATTAAAAAAAAAAAAAAAAAAACAACTTTTTTACATCTCAAAGCATTTTCAACCAGGCGTTCTGCGTTGGTACTCAGGCAAGGACTAAAAAATGCTCCTGGTTTAATAAAGTGGGAACAGAAGGTAGACGTAGAAGAAAGCCCTGAACACAGCTCCCCCCCGCCCCCCTCCCCGGGACATGCCAGGAGGTCACCTAAAAGAAGGCGCCCTGCACAGGGTAAGAAAATAAAAGCTGGCCCTAAGGAGTGACGGTAGATACAGGCCCTCTGGAAGTATCCCCTTTTCCTTGATGCTTATTCTCAGGGGGAATTTGCCTTCCACAATCTGAGCGTTGAATTACACAAGAACTTCAGAAAAATCTTACAAGATGTGATCACCGTGAACGACTCTGTTCCTGAATAAAGGCTTTCTGTTTTCAGAGGCTTTTATGTACATCGTCTTGCTTAGGACACGCTGGGCCCACGGAGAGCGGGGGCTGTGGGGCTGTTTTACACACGATGAGACACCTGGGCACCTGCTCTAAGTCATGGCTACAGAGGAGATGCATCGGGGCCAGACGTCCAGCCCTCAGACTCCTCGATCGGAACTCACAGATGGGTCCTGCGTAGGCCAGGATTTTTGTTATTTCAAAACTCTGTCTTCTTAAGGAATTTCAACCTAATCAAAGACGTTAAATATGTAAAAAAAAAAAAAAAAAAAAAAATGTGCGTGTGTGTGTGTGCGCCTGAGTTATAGTTAATTGAATTCAGTGCCCTGAGTAGCAATTTTGAAAATTAAGTATTTCTAATGGAAATGAGATTACTTTAAAAATTTTCTTTGACAAACGACTATACACATGAGGTCACATTCCTAGAACAGGAAAAGAGATACGTGAGGAGACAATCTTCCCCTTTCCCGGTCCCCTGGTTTTCTGCCCCTTCCTGGCAGCAACTGCTCCCCCCTTCTCTAGTCGCTTGTGTGAATTTTTAGAGTCACTAATTTATTTATTATAAGTGCGTGGTATGATTCTTTCAGAGCATAGAATTCACATACCACACATAATATGGGATGTATGCATACACGTATACCTTGTTTTATACAAATGATAGCATATTATACATACTGTCCAGTACCTTACTTTTTTCTCCCACTTACCTACGTATCTTGGGGAGTTCTCAGGGTCGGTACATAAAGACCTCCACACTCTTTCTGATGGTTGCTTTGTTTTCGTTGTATGGTTGTGCATTTGACCCACGAAATACTGACGGAATTTTAGGTAGCTTTGCCATTTAGAAATGGCCTAAGAGCGATTGTTCATTCTCCCTGTCTCAAGGGATCACCGTGACATTTCCAAAAAGGACAACTTGATTTTATGAGGTCTGTGGGAGCTGAACCAGAAGCACTTCTCATTTTATAGGGGGTTTTTTTGGTGTGTTTTGTTTTTATTATTATTAAGGCTGCTGAGTCTTGAAAAGTGGCTGGTCCTAGCCAAAATATAGAACGGCCCCCAAGTAAATTAAATTGCAACCCAAGGCAGTGGAGACTGGATTCGGATCCCAAATAAACTCAGAGTGAGGAGAACAGAGTTGCAGGCTCTCGATACCTGCAACCGCCCTGGCCCCTGTTATCCTCCCTCGGGGCTGCAGAGCCTTCTGGAAAGCTGCCGCCTGGCCTGGGTCAGATTGCTTACACGCCGCTGCTTCCCAGGCCAGCGTTCCCAACCTTAAGCCAATGCACATTTATAGAACACTTCCATGTGATCCTGGGGGAAGACAGACCACGGGCGGAGGGCAGTGCTGAGAAGTCCTGACATCAGGAAGAGAGGGCCTTTTCCCGGCTCTCTGCTCCTCATGCTGAGAGGATACTGGGTAAGTAAGTCTCAGCCTGACGGCTTTATTCCTTTGAACGACGTGTGGCTTTAAACTGGTTTGGCTACTGAGATTAGAGGGATAAATGCATTTCTTTCTTTTCTTTCCTTATAAAGGGAAACTAAAGGCACATTTGTGCTTATTTCCACGCCCTTCACCCCCTTGTCCCCGAAGCTGCATGAACTGTATTTTTTCTTTCCCGTAAATTACTGTTTCCTTTTGGTAGGATAAGTCCCCATTGATCTGGACCTTGGTCTCCTCGTTCATAAAATAAGGGTTTGGCTGGATGAAATTTCATTCTTCTGGCCTCTGTTATGATTCTGCCCCTTGCAAATTGGATTTTCAAGTATTTACGGTTCTGTGGAATGACGATTTAAGAGGCCCCTGAGGCTCCGACACACCACGACTTTATGGGGGGAAAAGTTATTTTAAAACTCTTGACGGTGTTGACTCAGTCACGTCTGCCAGTGTTTCTCTGGACCCACACAAGTACCTTTTCAGGCCGGTTTCGATGCTGTGGCTGCCAACTCGGAGTTGCATGTGATTTCAACAAAAATCATGTGTTTCCGAGCCTGACTTGGTGTCAGTTACAACTGGATCATCAGGCCACACTCAGGTTATGCAGAATGCTAAGCCTTACTCGAAAATCCTACAGTTTAGTAAAACACAGTGGAGCGTGAGCGTGTAGGTGCGCATGTGGGTCCTATTTCATAGCACGTTCCATGAAACAGGAACGCACAGACTGCCACCCCTTATCCCACGCACACCGCGTACGCACTGGTGTGGACTGTCCTCATGTGCGTGTGTAGAGGGGGCAAAGCCCCTCCGGTTTTAGCTGCTGCTTCCAAATCGGCACACTGTCCTTCCCAGTGAATGCCCTTTGGCGACTTCGGGATTGTCCTGCTCTGGGGTCCAGCTGGCCGTGCCCCGTTGCTTCCCTCCACGTCCTCCTGCACGGACACCAACACCAGGTGGGTCTCGTGGCCGTTGGGGGTTGATGTTCAGGAAAAGCCTTACGCTCCAGTTTCGTTTTCGAAGTCCCTAGGTTTGGGGTTTCCTAGCTTGGTGCTCTGTTTGCACGGGGAGATTTGGGAAGAGCTGAAATCCCTGCTGCCTCCATCTTCCTAGGATGCCACGGGTCAGTTTTGTCATCACAACCTGGAGACCCGCTTGCTTCTACAGTAGCTCTAATGGGTAGTGATGAGGGTCCGACCCAGAAGCAAAGGGAATGGGGAGGAAGGGGACCGTGAATGACACACTGGGAAGGAAGAACCCAGAGTTCTCGGTGAATGTGCATTGGAGAGACCAGAGGAATGAAATTGAGGGAAAATTAAAACACAGTCTATCACGCATTCACCCCTGGGCTCTTTCCGCAAACACTCAAGTGACTGCCGTGTACCAGGTGCTGGGAACGAGGATATAGTTGTAAGCTACACTCGCACAACCACAGCATCTGGGCTGGAAGGGGGGCAGATCCCAAGCAGCAATCACGGGGCAGAATTGCCACGAGGGTCCCGGGGAATGTGACGGGAAGAGCGTAGTCCTGTCGGTGGAAATGGGAAAGTCAAGACAGAGTTTGGCCTGACCAAGAGAGATGTAAATTTACATTTCAAGAGGTTAAGTGACAGTGAGTCATCTAAGAAGAAACTGCCACCAGAGTTAAAAACGCAGTGGGTGCGGGAGGAAGTGAGCGCCGGTGGCCTGGATTTGGAGCCTTCCGCCAGGGGAGGCTATGGAAACCAGTGGAATCTTCTGAGGACACCAGGCTGGAAGACCAAATCGTGGATCTTATTTTTTTCTTAATGTTTATTTAATTATTTTCAAAGAGCGAGAGAGAGCGGAGGAAGGGCAGAGAGAGAGAGGGAATCCCAAGCAGGCTCTGTACTGTCGACACAGAGCCCGATGAGGGGCTCAGTCTCACAAACTGTGAGATCATGACTTAAGCTGAAGCCACGAGTCGGATGCTTAACCAACTGAGCCACCCGGCTGCCCCAAATCCTGGATCTTGTTAAATGGCTTCCCTGAGAGCAGGGAAGAGAAACTGGAGAAGGCCAAGGAGAGCCGGGTTTTGGAGCACCTGTGTAAATGGACAGACCCACTGGGAGAAAGCGGGGGTGACAACGTCAGATGCTGCGGAGATGCTGAAGCAGGATGGGGACTGGGCAGGGAGGGGGGTCACGGGCAACTTCTGAGTGTGGTGTCAATCAGGGAACACTGGTTGCCAGAAACAGAAACTCCCTGGAAACGAGCTGGGGCATCAGTTGAGAAGACGTAGCTGTGGGCTGTAGCAACTCCTCGTGTCCCGGCTTCTCAGCCAGCACCTACGTCCTTCTGGTCTGAGGGTGGGCTGGTGTCTGCTGGGCTCCTAACCTTGCTCGTCCCTCACATCATCAAGCGCAGTCTCCGGGTCTCTCTGGCACGGATTCCAGCCTCCATTCCTCATTGCCTTGTGACTCACGCAGCCCCCGCCCTTGATTGACTTCCAGGGCCCCTATTACATATCAAGAGAGAAAATCTGATTGGCCCACCTTAAGCCAGAATCAACCCCTCGTGCCATCAGCAGTGTCTAGGAGGTGGGTTGGTGGGGGGTAGGGAACGGGGGAGAATGAGAAACGAGCCATTTTCAGAGAGAAGGCCAATGGCGGGCCTTTGAAATTTCCTCGCTCGAGTGTATGATTCTATGGGAGTGGATTTTTTAAAAATTTTTTTCATGTTTATTTTTTATTTTATTTTTGAGAGAGAGAGAGAGCGTGAGCAGGGGAAGGGCAGAGAGAGAGGGAGACACAGAATCTGAAGCAGGCTCCAGGCTCCGAGCTGTCAGCCCAGAGCCCGACGCGGGGCTCGAACTCGTGAACTGCGAGATCGCGCCCAGAGCCGAAGTCGGAGGCTCAGCCGACTGAGCCACCCAGGCGCCCCAATGGGAGTGGACGTTATTGCGGGTTGCAATGATGAGACCCGCCAGCTGCACACAAGAGTGTGTGCTGAATGGGCCAGGGTGTGCGGGGTGTAAGGCATAACACTGGGGGACCCGGACAGGTGCAATTCACCAGACTGTGAGGTATCGGCCAGTAGAGAACAAAACTCACTATGATGCACCCTTGCTCCAAATCTCCAATTCCCGAGAGTGGAAGCCGAGGTGAGGTGGTCCAACCCCACACAGGAGGTGGGGCAGGGGGTCGGACGCTCCAGGGTGGCAAGACTACAAGGAAGCAGCCATCCCTGCCCAAGGAGCGAACACAGGAAGACAACTCTTTGCGGGCTCATCTGAACGCTTTGAGAGTCACCGGAGGGTCCACAGCCTCGGTCCTACGGCCCTTAGTTCAGCCGTGTTTAGAGGAGATGGACGTCGATGTGTTTCCATACCCCTGGCCTGCTGTGGCTGGTTGGTGTGCGTGTTTCAGTCCCGTGAAATGATGTGGAGAGCAGGAACGGGTCAACCCAGCTGCCACCTTGCCAGCGTTTCATAAATGCCGTCAAGGAGGGTGTTGAAAATGGACCCGGGGCAGAGAGTTGCTGGGACGAGGGAGCGCTCTGAGTTTGTGACCTAAAAAGGGGAAATTCTGCTCCACGCGCAAGTCAGGGAACAGCCTCGGCAGAGCCCGGTGCCAGAATTGGTGCCGAAGAATTAGAAAGAGGTTAAACCCAGCGACACGGGCCCATGTTGTTGTAGCAAAGGGAGCTAACTTTCTGTCGTCGAGCTGCTCACGTCGGTTCAGGAATGACTAAAGCTGGTTTGTGGGTCGGTTTTCCGGGATCCCAGAGAAATTCCCAGCCCCTACCAAAGGATGGCTTCTCCTCAGAGTAGTTGCCTTTCAGGCTTATCAAATCCAGGGTTGCAAGGCTTAGACCATGGAAGATTCTTTCTCTCTGGTTGTGCTCATTATGTGTGAAGGAGCAGTAAAGGGTATGGATGTGGGTGCAGCTGGAGTGATCTTTGTTCTTTAAGTTTATTTATTTTGAGAGAGAGAGAGTAGGGGAGGGGCAGAGAGAGAGAGAGAGAGAGAGAGGGAGAGAGAATCCCAATCAGGCCGCGTGCTGTCCCCAGAGTCCGATATGGGGCTCGAAGCCACGGACCCCAAGATCATGGTCTGAGCCGAAGTCAGGAGTCAGACACTTAACCGACTGAGCCACCCAGGCACCCCTGGAGTGATCATTTTTAAGTGGGGCCAAGGTTGTTCATTTTCAGGGGACATAATTTTGTTGGTCACTCTGGGGGCTCACAAAACATGCGTTTGTGTTTAGTGTTGGTGGTTCAGAAAACAGCTCCGGTGACCATGCTTCTGCTAGAAGCTGATAATGAGGCTCAAGTTAGGATCTGACGGAGTCATTTTGTGGCTCATATTTCATAGCAAACAGATGAGACGACCAAGCCCCGAGTCCTGGTCAGTCACAAGGCCATCCTCTCATGTGTTCCTGTTCTTTGGAGAACATTTGGTGATGTTATTGTCTGCATCACCTGGTGGCAGTTGCGCTCTCCGGCCTTTGGTGGGTGTGCTCCCCTCGTCCCCAGTGCCAGCCTGTCTTCCCGCCCCGGGACTGGTGATGCTTTTGCCAACACCTCTCCCTAGTTTAGCACAAACAAGAAGATTCAGGTTGGCTTGTCTTGGTTAACAGGTGGGGGGGGGGGGGGTGCGCAGGGAATGACCTAATCACAGATGCCAACCTTGGAGAAGCAACTAGACGGAGAAGGAACGGTGCCCATGGGCAGTCATTAGTACCAGACCTTCTTATCAGATGGGCAGATCCTCCTGGGAGGGAATTCAGGAAGTTATCTTTTGGGAGCTGTGTTCATACATGGCAAGACCTGTCCTCAGGCCCACGTTCTGGAAGCCGGGTAGTGCTCAGACTATACGTAGTCCTAGAAACCAAACAAACAGGGGTGAGAGAGAGGGGCTGAGCTGGGGCTTGGGAAGCAACGCTTGGACTGAGGTCCACATCTGAAGCCCAACGAGGAAACTTAATCATTCCGAGAATAGTTATAGATCAATGAAGTCTTCATTCATTAGCTTCCTTCCATCTTCTCCATTTTTCTTTTTTTTTTTTCTTTTTTTTTAAGTTTATTTATTTTTGAGACAGAGAGAGACAGAGCATGAACGGGGGAGGGGCAGAGAGAGAGGGAGACACAGAATCAGAAGCAGGCTCCAGGCTCTGAGCCATCAGCCCAGAGCCCGATGCGAGGCTCGAACTCACGGACCGCGAGATCGTGACCTGAGCTGAAGTCGGACGTTTAACCGACTGAGCCACCCAGGCGCCCCTCTTTTTTTTTTTTTTATTTATTGAGAGAGAGAGAGAGAGAGAGAGAGAATCCCAAGCAGGCTTCGCACTGTAAGCACAGAGCCCAGCTCGGGGTTCTGAACTCACAGTGAGATCATGACCTGAGCTGAAATAATGAGTAGGCGCTTAACCGACAGAGCCATCGAGGTGCCCCAGCCACTGTTTTTCTACATTAGTCAGTCTACCTGTGCTTTCCGCAAAGATTCGTGGAGGGCAGAGGATGGGCGCATGAAAAATCACGCTCCTGGATCGTCTCACTTTCCTCTTGTTATTCAGTTTACTCTGAAGAGTGCTGTTTAACTGTCTCTGCTTTCTTCCTGTCTTCAAGTTATCCTGAGGGTCTGGTTGTTGCACACATTTACTTTCTCTATCTCATTGTTTTATATCTTTTGGGGAAGAAACATGGAGAGACAGGTCGCTACCTCAAAAGTTAATTAAAGGGGCGCCTGGGTGGCGCAGTCGGTGAAGCGGCCGACTTCAGCCAGGTCACCATCTCGCGGTCCGTGAGTTCGAGCCCCGCGTCGGGCTCTGGGCTGATGGCTCAGAGCCTGGAGCCTGTTTCCGATTCTGTGTCTCCCTCTCTCTCTGACCCTCCCCCGTTCATGCTTTGTCTCTCTCTGTCCCAAAAATAAATAAACGTTGAAAAAAAAAAAAATTAAAAAAAAAAAAAAAAAAGTTAATTAAAAAAAAAAAACACAGGGGGGCGCTTGGGTGGCTCAGTCAGTTAAGCGGCCGACTTCAGCCAGGTCACGATCTCGCGGTCCGTGAGTTCGAGCCCCGCGTCAGGCTCTGGGCTGATGGCTCAGAGCCTGGAGCCTGCTTCGGATTCCGTGTCTCCCTCTCTCTGCCCCTCCCCCGCTCACGCTCTCTCTCTCTCTCTCTCTCTCTCTCTCTCTCTCTCTCAAGAAGTAAGTAAACATTAAAAAAATTTTAAAAAACACATACACACAGGAAAATTTGCTTAAGATGTCCTTTTTGTTCTTGCTGAAAAGAACTATAGTTGGAACAAATGGGACTTAACAAAGCCTCATTTGTAAGAATTTTTAAATTATATAGTGATTATTCTCTCCTTAAATTTTTAAAGATAAGTCTACAATAAACTTGTCTGAAGGACAAATGGCTTAAAAAGTGATTCTCTATGTTACATAATAAAATTCCCTGATGGTAGCTGAAACCCTCTCCAAGGCCTAGTAATTGCATTTGCAAAGACTTATTACGTCCTGCAGAAGGCAAATATCTTCAGCTTCTTAGTTCAGTTCTAACATATAGCTCATCAGTATAACATTTTGGCCCTGCCGTAATTGGCACTGATATCTCATCCACACTCAAGATTTCTGTCGTGTCTCATCCCGTCTCCCCCCACCCCCCCAACCCTCCCCTGGGCCTGTAGTTCTCAATTATGTTCATACTGTATTTGCTTTCCAAAAATGACAGCACACTTTAGCTTTGGGATTCGACTGATGTCTGAACGTTTGTGGGTTTCAACAGCTTGCTTTTCTAAGCAATATGGTTTTGCCAACACCCAGCCTGCAAAGGACTATATAAAGATCACGAAGAAGGGGAACCTTATATTTAAAGGTGTCATCAAATATCTGTTTTAGCAGGAAGAAAAGAGAAAGCAAAGAGACCTCTTACTGCAAACCAATATATGGCCTCATGTTTCCATTTTAGGCTAAGGGGCCAGGCACTGTTTATAATGTAAACTCAGAGCTTCATCCTCAGAGTGCAGGGATAGTCTGGCATCAGCCACGATGACACTAGGGGCCACTAGTCAAGGGGCCATGCTTGTAAATTGTCATCTTACCACGGGAGAGGAATATGATCCATCTAGCGGTCGTCTGTCACGTGACATCCTTTGTGCTTCAATGCACAGATCTTCAGGATGGATAGTCACAGTTGGGTGTAGGCTGGTATGAAGGCAAGTTAAATGGGCCCTCTGGGGGGAGATCTTATCAGTTAGCTTTTGCCATGAACAAATCACCCCAAAATTTAGGGGTTTAAAACACGAACTCTTTAGGATCTGATCCCATGGATTGGCATTTGGGCTGGGCTCGGCGGCTCCTCTGGGTTTTTTCTCTTGGTCTCTCTCGGCTGGGATCCTTCACGGGGCTGTGGCCATCTGTGGGCTGGCTAGTTCTCAGCAACTACTTCTCAGCCATGCAGCTGAAAGTGTGCAGATTCAGTGTGGTTCCAGAAGAAGCTAAATTTAGGGTGGCCCTTGAGGACCGTCTAAGAAGGCGGTCCATAAGATCAGCCAGGTTGCCCCTGTTGGTGATCGTGGGTTGCCAGAGCTGGTGGGGAATCCTCACCACATCTTAACTAAAGTCAGAACTGATGAATGGGGGGGGGGGGGGAACTCACCTTGTTCATTCATGGAATGGAACACACGTTTATCGGGTTCCAAAGCAGGGAATCCTGAACCAGGAGAAAGAAGGTCTGGGTTGGAATCCCAACTCTGCCAGCGTAGCAGCCAGTCAAGTCAGAAGACAGAAATGTCCCAGTTACTCTATCAGAGAGAATCTGACATAAAGAATGGCTATCTAAGTAAATGCCAAGGCAGAAAAGCAAACTCAGAGTTGCGACAGAAGGTGGTAGCTACAGGAGGCAGATATCACACTTAGGGCTTATGGGGCACAAAGAAGCTGGAATTATTAAAAAGTAGAAGATTGGAGGGAACCCCAGACCCCTGTGGAGGGAGGCCCAGCCATGAGGCGAGCTCTGTGGGCAGCAGGACAACCGGAGACAGGATGCCAGTGCTACACAGCAGGTGACTGCCCCCCGGGGGTGAAGGCTGTAGGCTGGGTGCTGCTCCCAGGACCGGGAAACAGACAGGGACGGAACGATCTCTCCTTCCTCCTTCCACCTCTGGCCTCTGCCTCCTCCTGCAGGGCCTCCCAGGAGCAGCTGGCAAAGCAGAAGTGGCTTTGCAGAGTCCCCAGCACCGGGAAACAGTAGGTTTGAGGCTGAGAAGCAACAGCTGAATACTGGCCCAGCCTCTCCCCAGGAGCAGGGCTGGGGACGTGGCCTCTGGTCTCGGGGGCGTGAGAGGAGATGTGTGAGTAACTCTCAGTCCTCATGTGCGTCGAGGCTGCCTTTTCCCATCGAAATTTCTCGGTGGCCTCAGAGATGGGCGAGGGAGAACACAGGAGGCTGGGGAAGAGCGGCAAGGAAGAGCCACACGTCCCTCAAACCCCACAGAGCAGCCAGGTCCCTGCCGGAGCAGAAAGCAGGCCGGCGAGGTCTTGCAACAAATCCCCTTCCCAGGCTACCGCGGTTTGTTTGTATTCAAACAGGAACATGATAACAGAGCTATAAGTAGCACCACGCTCAGCTGTGCAAAGGAGGGAGTTAGAACAACTGAACTCAGCCACCGGGGGGGGGGGGGGGGGGGAGAAGATGAGGTCTCCCGCCTGCTGGGGCCATCTGTGGGAACAAGCAGCTGGCTGGGGTCACCGGGGTGGCAAGCGGCCCAAGTCGCTGCTGGTCAGGTGCAGCTGAGCTCACCTTCAATAAGCAAGCCTAACCCGGACTCCTCCGGTCGATGCCTCCCACATCCCCAGCTGGCACAGGACCTGACGGGCTGGATGCCACCGCGGCCGGAGGGCAATCAATGCCACGGCAGGGAAGGCGGGTCCTATCTGACCTTGCTGGTCTGGTCGGGAGGTGACTGCAGAGCCTGCAGAGGCCTGCTGGGGAGGGGGCGGGGTTCTGCCTGCTAGAAGCGTGCCTGTCTACATCTGGTCCCAGCCCCTGCTTGCTGGGAGACGAGGGCCGATCCTTTCCTACCCTCTCAGCCTCAGCTTCCCCGTCTGCGAAGGGGGTGTTGAACATGATCCCCAGGTTTCTTCCAGCACTCACAACCCAGCATGCTCAGTGCAAAAGAAAAATCAAAACTTCTTAAGCCTTTAAAACGATACATTTCTTTTTTTTTTTTTTTTAAGGTTTATTTATTTTTGAGACAGAGAGAGACAGAGCATGTACGGGGGAGGAGCAGAGAGAGAGAGGGAGACACAGAATCTGAAACAGGCTCCAGGCTCTGAGCTGTCAGCACAGAGCCCCACGCGGGGCTCGAACTCACGGACTGTGAGATAGATCATGACCTGAGCCGAAGTCGGTCGCTTCACCGACTGAGCCACCAAGGCGCCCCAAAACAGATACATTTCTGTCACATACAAAAAAGAATTTTTTTTTAAACAAGAGAATAGAAAACCCCAAATAGAAAACTCGGTACGATGGTGGGATGGATCAGCAGATTCCAAGAGGCTGTTCTCACAGGACAGTGGAGGTTAGTTGCAAAACCTCTCTGAGTCTCCGCGTCGCCACCGAGGCTGGCACGATCTTGTCTCTGATTTCCCAGCTCCCTGCACCTCCCCACCCTGCACACAGCATATGAAATGGGGCGTCAGCCTGACCTGGACATCGCAATCTCGTTCTGAGCTGCGGCCTCCGCCCACAGACTGCTTCTGCACCCGTCAGCTGCTGTGCTGGTTCTCACGTTTCCGTCTCCCCTCCTCCACACTTGGCCCCAGGCTCCATTTCCCCGGTGGTGATCTTGGCTCCTCCCAGCAATGCTCCGCCTACCCAGCCCTGCTAGGCTATCTGGGCCACTGCAGTAAATCACCTTCCCAAACCTGGCCCTGTCCGCAGATCAGGGAGGGGGTGGCCCAATCAGCCCGGACCCTCCTAACCGGCTCCAGGTGCCAACAGCTAAAAACTCCATGCTCTACCAAAAGTAAATGAGCAGAAAAAGACACGAGAGAAAAAGGCCGTCAACTACCTTTGAACGGCATTGAAGAAGCTTTCAAGGTAGTAGCATCACTTCCTTCATGAACGCAGGGTCTGGGGCCATCCATCCTTCCTCTTGCTCTCTGCCGGTCTTTGACCCTGTGACTCGATCCCTCTGGGTTTCGGGTGTTCATCCATAAGAAAAGAAAATACCTACCCCATAGCTCCACTGTAAGTATCACAGAGAACTCGAACACCCAGTGCTTGGTACACAAAAAAGCTCCGTATTTATAGAATGCGTGAAGAAACGAACGAATGACTCAAAGACTGTCCCATCGTGTTCGGGGTCTTTTGCGGCTGTGATGATGGGACACCAATATGCCAGCTGAAAAACGAAAATCCTCCCAAACAATTATCTTTTAAAAATGAATTTTAGGGGCGCCTGGGTGGCTCAGTCAGTTTAAGTGTCTGACTTCAGCTCAGGTCATGATCCTGTGGTCTGTGGGTTCGAGCCCCGCGTCGGGTCTGGGCTGAAGGCTCGGAGCCTGGAGCCTGCTTCTGATTCTGTGTCTCCCTCTCTCTCTGCCCCTCCCCCACTCACGATCTGTCTCTCTCTCTCTCTCAAAAATAAACATTATTTGTCACCATTTGTTTCTTCTAGTGCACAAGTCAGTTCAGCTGAGCTTTTATTGCAGATGTCCCGATTTCTATTGAAAACATTTTTCTATTGAAAAAAAAATCTATTGATTTTTATTGAAGGGATAAGAAGAAGGCAATACAAACCTTGTGCCACTGAGGGATTTGCCTACTGGGACTCCAAAGAAACCCACTGCCAATAATAATGTAATAGGCAGCAGTTTTGTGCTTAATCTAGTCTAAGAGCTTTGCTGAAATTAACTCATCACAGCCATGTGAGGTAGGTATTGTTAGGATTCCCATTTTAGAGATGACAAAACTGAGGTTATAGAAGTTAACGAACTCACTAGCGTTTATACATCGAGTGGTGAAGCTAGTATTCACACTGCAACAGTCTGGCGGCAAGGTCTGGTTCATAATCCCAACCCCCTGCCTCCAAAGGGAGGTTATCCTGGAGATTGATGAGTGAACGTGCACACACCTGTGTTTAGCCATGCGTGGCAGGAAATGGAAATCTGGTTGGTTGCTTAGTGTCTGGGTTGGAAGAAGACAAGCACAAAGAGGGAAGCTGGTCAGCCACGGACACGTGTAGACAGTGGTAAGGCAAGGAGACGGATATTGAGGTCCCATTAGAGTACTGCCTTGGGGAGAGGTAGTCACAGCTAAGGAATGTGGACGGTCGGGATTCCATAGTGCCTGACATCTCAACACGTCCTCTGTGCCTGGGCAATTTATTATAAGAGACACTTATAAGACATTATAAGAGCACCAGCTTCTGGGGCGGAAGCTGAAGTGTTGGTGTTTTGATTTGTTCTCTTTCCCACTGACGGTGGCGGCCCCTGGAGCTCAGAGGCGGCCAGGGCAAGTGGTGGTGGGACGGGCATCAGTGATTCTGCCCAGGATCCAGCAGTCATGATGGCGGTGGCCCAGGGACCAATGGTGGCAGCAATAGTGATATCAGCAGCCACCCATGAAGCCCCAGAGTTGACAGAGGTTCATGGAAGCATGGTTCATGGTTCATGGATGGTTCAGCAATTTGCACTGCTGAATGTACACGAGTGAAAATTGAATACTGAACATTCCCCACCTTCAACTCGGGTTCCGTGACTCGGCTATTTTGGTTGGCCATCCTCTCTCCCCTCTCCTCAGCAGTGTGCCCCCAATCCTTCCCTTCTCTTTCACTGCGTTTGCCCCCCTGTTGAAGAGACTTCTCTTCCTTTCTAACTGGTTCCTCCAAGGCATCTCACTTAAAAAGATTTTCCTCCCTAGAAAAATTCTCCTGTGATTTGAGTGGGGATGAGGAGGAAGAAGAAGGCAAACATTCTTGTTTCTCATCCCACCGATCCTTAATTGGACAGAAACCTGGTGTTTGTCAACGTAAAAGTGACAGTTTTCAAGTGCCGCCTCCCTCCAGGTGGAACGCTTTTTTCAAACAATAGTTTATGCGGAACCCCAAGCTGTGAAAGACCTACGCTTTTAAAACGTGAGCTGAAATTTATATAAGGTAAAACGAACCATTTTCAAGTGAACTGTTGTATTTAACACATTCGCAATGCTGTGCAACCACCACCACTATCTGGTTCCAAAATATTTTCATCACAACAAAATCAAACCCTGAACCCACCAAGGAGTTACTCACCCTTCCCCCAGCCCTTGCGAACCATCAGTCTGGTTTCTGTCCCTCTGGACTTCGCTGTTCTAGACTTTTCGTATCAGTGGGATCACACAACATGGGACCTTTTGTGTCTGACTTTTTTCACTTAGTAAATTTCTGAGGTTCATCCGAGTGGTTACCTGAGTCAGAACTTCGTTCCTTTTTATGGCTGATTAATATTCCGATGAATGGGTCTACCACAATTTGAGTATCCATTCGTTTGTTGAAACAGACACACTTCTGCTCTGTTCGAACCAGACGTGGGGGCACAGAGATCCCCTCCACATCCGACTTTCCCCTCTGGGAAGCTCCTGACACCCTTCCGAGCTTAATAAGACACCTGGTCCCAGGGAAGCCTTTGAGGAAATGCCAACTTGTCTCCCGGGAGGGGTCGCACCTGTGGCAGGGATAAGGGGCTTCTGCAGAAGGAAAGGCTTCCGGGCGAGAAAAAACAAAACCAAAACCGGCTGCATTCATACAAAAGAGTGGCTGCCTGGTCATAACTGGCCAATCCTGGGAGCTGGGAGGCTGCTGGGCAAAAGGGTCCCTGGGCAGCTGCCCCTTGGTCCCACCCAAGGGCCTGGGGCCTCCTCCACCCCAATGGGCAGGTCTGCCTATCAGGGATCCGGCCAAGCCGGCGGCCTTTTATGACTTCGCTTGTTGAAACTCAAGCCACGCCTCGGTAAGTACATTCTCCACACCACACACTATAAACAGGTGCCAGACTGCTGGCGTCATCGTTTTCCACAAGTTTTCTCTGTGTTTCCACATTATTTAGGGTGGAAAATTTCCAGGTGTAAACAGGAAGCCCTTTGAGCATTTTACTCCTTTCTCCAACGAAAGGCTTGTCCCTGCTCCATTGCGGAAAGGGCGAGCGAGTGATCCGTGGCTCCCTGCTTGCCGGGCAAGGCAGTTCTGATCGCTTAGGTGCAGCCAATCCGGCCACGGGCCCAGTTTTAGTCTGGATAAGCCTTCTCTGAAAGGAGCCCAGCTAATGTAATCACGGGGAAAATCCTCTTCGTGAAAGGCCGTGGCCGCGATGGGCGCAGAAACGCTGATGCCACGTTTGTGTGATCACAGAGGCTCCGCACAGCCGCCGCTCAGGTATGAGGCGCAGCTGGTTTGTGTCAGTGTCAGGGGTGGAGACGGGTTGTTTGTCCAACTGCGTGAAGGTGGGCGGATGCCTCGGCTTGGGCCTCACCTGCTTCTGAATGGAGGAGGAGAAAGTCCGATTGCTGAACAGCAGACTTTCCGTGGGCCCGCAGCCTCCCAAGTCGCACAGACCTTCCCCGAATGTAAGTAGCCGGCAAAGCTGTACCCGCCTTCCTTTCTGGTCCTGGGGGAGCCCGGGGGGCTGGCAGTTCTGCAGCTCACAGAGGAGACAGTTCCAGAAACGGCCAAGCCTTCGCTCTGTGGCTTTGAAATTCGCACTGGGCCAGAAGTAGTTGTGCCATTGTCTTTAGTCTGTTTACCTGTGTAAAAAGCTAGTTCAAGCGCTCTGATCTGTCATACAATTATTCAACTGAATCCTCCGAATGAGTTTCACAAACTAATATGACATTGGACCGTATGACATTCCGACTGTGTCTGGGTTAAACTGGTCGGCACGAGGATGTGACGGGGATAGATAAGGGCGTAATGATTGTAGCATTCAATGGTATTTGCTAATGAAGCGTCATCATTTTCCAAATGAACATCCAAAACACCCTGAAGCGATCAATTTGAAGCACATGATGATTTTTACATTCTGTGAGTGAGCATTTTATTTTTGGCCCATCTTATAAACAGTGAAGGTCAAGAAAGGGTTAAGGACTTGTATCCTTTTGGCTCAAGGGTTAGGAGTGAGAGAATTGATCACTACAGTGACATCACTCACAATTTTCTCAGTTTGGGGGGCATTTTATTTGTGCTGCTCAAAATACTTCAATTTGATTTTCCAGTGACGGTTCAGTACACACAGCATATGGTAGCTACCCGGTCAGAGTTGGTTGAATGGATGAGCAGATCAATGGACAAATTTTACTTGTAAGTCAATCACTGAAGTTTTCTGAGCAAATACTAATGATACCACACTGCTGTGGAAGGAATCTTGAATTCGAAGGCAGGAGACTGAGTTCTATTACCAGCTTTGACTTGTCCCAGCTGGGTCTTTGGCAAGTCCCCTTGCCTTCTCCCATTTCAGTACCCGCCCCCCATGGAATAGACTGGTAATCTCTAAGGTTCCAGTTCTGAAAGTTTGATACGTTTTACCAGCTTTCTGTGACTTAGTTTCTCCATCTAGAAAAAGGAAGGTGAGAGTCCCCGTCCTGCCGATGTTAGGGGGTCTCCTGGAACTCAGCCGATGTCGGCGCTGACCTGGGCTTCGCTGTGTATGGGAAGCATCCTCAGGAAGACAGGGATGAACAGTGTTGCTAAGTGAGCCCGACGGAATGGGTCTAGAGTCCTCCCGGTGGCCGGCCGCTTTACATGATTATTTATTCCTTGTCTGGGCCCTGCTACCCGTTCTCCTCCCCGAGAAAACCATTCTGCCATCGTAAAAATATGTGCAGAAGCAAAGCCGATTTGATGAAACGAGTGCTTTGAGCCAAAAATATAGAAACCACGTGTTATTGGGGCGCCTGGGTGGCTCAGTCTAGTAAGTGTCCAACTTCCTCTTGGGTCCGGATCTCACAGTTCGTGAGATCGAGCCCCGCACTGGCTGTCTGCTGTCAGAGCAGAGCCCGCTTTGGATCCCAAGTCCACCTCTCTCTCTGCCCTCCCCCCCCCCCAAAAAATAAATAAACACTGGAAAGTAAATAAATAAATAAAAACCATACGTTATCGAACAAAGTGGATTTCACGCCTCCTAATGTTCGACACCGGGCTCTGCGGTCACCTGATGGGGGAACCGCCATACTCTGGATTTCCAGAGTGAGCACGATTAGAAACACAAAACACCCCGACAGTGACACTTCTCAAGCTCTCCTTGGCAACTGGGCCCCTTCTGTCACTTCATTTGTAGATACACCTCTGCGTGTACATTGACGTTAAGTCGGAGACTCAGGAACAAACTTATTTTTCTGAGCTGTCTGCCAGCCCCTGGGGTGGGGAGTGAGAACAGCAGCCCGGACAGGGGAAAGAAGTCTGGGTGGCGTATAACAAAAGAAAACCCTTCAAAGGCAAGTTTCTGTGATGTGGCTGCAGAGATCAACATTTCCCATCACCTGGCTTTTGAGTCTGAGTTGATGGGCAGACCAAAAATGCCTGAGGTCTTCTTCAATTTTATGGATGTGTATACCCTTTTATTTCTTCCAGTTGCTTCTGGTAAAATCCAGAGGGTCGCTGGCACCCTGAATCACCATGGGCAATGAGAACAGCACCTCGGAAAACCAGGTGGGTGTCAGGGAGCTTCCCCCTCAACCTACCCGGATCGCTTGATTGACCTTGACTGGGTTTTTTTTTTTCCCCCTGAGCATCTCCTCTCCATCCAGGAAGGAGCAAGCTAAAACACAGATTGGGGCACCTGAGTGGCTCGGTCGGTTAAGCATCCGACTCTTGATTTTGGCTCAGGTCATGATCTCAGGGTTCGTGGGATCGAGCCCCGCGTCGGGCTCTCCGCTGACAGTCTGCTTGGGATTCTCTCTCTCCCTCTCTCTCTGCCCCTTCCCCGCTCTCTCTCTCTCTCATTCTCAAAATAAATCAACATTTAAAAAACACAGATTATTCCTGGATACATATGGCACATGTATCTGCATAAGTATTTCTTATTCCCATTTTCAGAATTGTTGCATTCAAGCCAGCCCCGATTTTATAAACTGTAAAAAACTAGTTTAACGGTTATTTTCTTGATTTTAACATTGACATAATAAGAGTTTGGCATATTTTTTTCTGGATTGTGCCCACCCATCTGTTCCCTTGTGTGGATGCATCACAGGAGGATGAAATAAAACCTTATCCACACTCCTCCCCAAAATAGTTGTGGCCCTCAAAAAGCGATCTTAAACTCTATCACTGTTGAGCAGATTAAACGCGAACTGTCATTTCCATGTTAGGTCGGGTTTTCACTTTTGAGGAATGAGTCTTAAGTGCTCAATCGTGCATAAGGCTGGCGTTGTTAAAGTATGTTCAAATTTTACAGTTATCCATTTTAAGTTTGAGAGATTCAATTCAGTGTCCTGGTGAACAAAACCAGGGGGACACTTTCCTATCCATCTCACACACAGTGGGAATTTTGGATCGATGGCGGTGAGCCTTCCGAACGAGGTAACGGGATCTGAAAGCCAGCGCAAAGCAATCTGTTTTCTCTCTGCTTTTTTCCTCCCTGCAATCTTCCTTTCCCAAGGAGGAACACGGGAACCATCGAGGGCAAAGGCAGCAAACTCCAGTCTTTAGGAGCAGACCAGAAACAGTAATTGTAGTAAATGGCAGGTTAGGAGGCGGTAGAGAGAAGGAGGTGCTGTGGCAAACAGGAGGGATCCTGTCCTGTTGTCTGGAGGGGGCACCACCATCACCTCCAGCCGATGGCTGCCATGGCAGGCCCAGTGTTCCAAGACCTTGCAACTTCTTCAACAGAAGTAAAAAACGCGTGTTTTTCTATGAAATCGCAAAATATTTTTAATCAAAGTTTTTCTTTTGAGATAATGGTAGACATGGTAAACAATAGCATGCTATTGCAAGACGTCGTACAGAGAGATCCCTGCACCCTTCACCTAGTCCCCCCCCAGGGTAACATCTTGCAAAACGTCAGCGCACTTGCAGACTGACGTTGATGCAGTCAAGATACAGAGCATTCCTCCTACCTGAAGGATTCCTTTCATTTTCCTTAGATCCACACCCACCGCCCTCCTGTTCCCTTCTCCTAATCCCTGGCGACTCCTAATTTGTTCTCTCTGTCTGTGTCTGGCTTCCTGAGAATGTTATATAAATGGAACCACACGATATGGGACCATTTGGAATTGGCTTTTTTCACTCAACATGGCTTCCTTGAGATTCATCCAGGCTGTTGTGTTAGTTGTTCACTCCTTTTGCTGGCTGAGTGGTGCTCCACGGTATAGAAACATTTGCTGTTGTTTCCAGTTTGGGGTGATTACAAATAGAGCTCTCAGGAACATTTGCATATAGGTTTTGTGTGTGTGTGTGTGTGAACATAAATTTTCATTTCTCTGACACAATTGCCCAAGAGCACAATGGCTGGGTCATGTGTGGTTGTATGTTTAGTTTTTTGTTTTTGTTTTAAGTTTATTTATTTATTTCTGAGAGAGACAGAGACAACGCAAGTGGGGGAGAGGCAGAGAGAGAGGGAGAGAGAGAATCCCAAGCAGTCTCTGCACTGCCAGCACAGAGCCTAATGTGGGGCTCGAACCAACAAAGCCTTGAGATCATGACCTGAGCGGAAACCAAGAGTCATATGCTTCAACAACTGAGCCACCCAGGTGCCCCATTTTTTTTTAATTAATATTTATTTATTTATTTACATTTTTGAGAGAGAGACAGAGCACGAGTGGGGGGAGGGGCAGAGAGCGAGGGAGACACAGAATCTAAAGCAGGCTCCAGGCTCCAAGCTGTCAGCGCAGAGACCCAAGCAGGACTTGAACTCACAAACTGTGAGATCATGACCTGAGCCAAAGTGGGACCCTTAACGGACTGAGCCACCCCGCATGTTTAGTTTTATAAAGAACAGCCAGTTAGATAGAATCTCTGCACCATTTTACATTCCCACCAGCAACGAGTAATGTATGAGTGATCTAGTTTTTCTGCAGCCTGGCCATCATTTGGTGTTGTCACTGTTAGGTGACACCATTCTGATATGTGTTGTGATATGTCACTAATGTCACTATGGTTTGAACTTGCCTTTCCCTGATGATCGGCCATGCTGACCATCTTTCATGAGCTTGTTGCTGTCCATGGGTTCTCTTTGGTGAGATAGGTGTTCATGTCTTCTAGCCATTTTCTAGTTGGATTTTTAAACATTTTTTTTTTTCAACGTTTATTTATTTTTGGGACAGAGAGAGACAGAGCATGAACGGGGGAGGGGCAGAGAGAGAGGGAGACACAGAATCGGAAACAGGCTCCAGGCTCTGAGCCATCAGCCCAGAGCCTGACGCGGGGCTCGAACTCACGGACCGCGAGATCGTGACCTGGCTGAAGTCGGACGCTTAACCGACTGCGCCACCCAGGCGCCCCTAGTTGGATTTTTAAGAAACTATTGAGTGTTGAGTCTTGGTGTAGCCTAGATACTAATCTTTGTCAGATTGTGATTTGGCAATATTTTCTCCCATTCATGGCTTGTCTTTTCATCACCTCAACAGGCTCTTTTACAGAACAAAAGTTTTTATGAGGTACAATCGATCAGTTTTTCCTTTTCCTTTTCTGCCAATTCTAGTGCTTTTGATGCCAAGTCTAAGAATTCTTTTTCTACCCCTACATCCTGAAAATTTTCTCCTATTATATTATCTTTTCCAAAAGTGTTATAGTTTTACATTTTATATTCAAATCCGTGATCCATTTTGCATCCATTTTTGTGTAAGGCTTGAGACTCAGGTTGAAGTTCATTTTCTGTTTTTGTCCTGTTTTGTTTCGCCAGTGAATGTCCATCTCTCCGGTACCATGTGTTGAAAACACTATTCTTTGTCCATTAAACTGCTTTTGCACCTTTGTCGAAAACCAGTTGGTCGTATTTGTGTGGGTCTATTTCTGGGTTCTCTTTTCTATTCCACTGATCTACATGTCTACTCCTCTGCTGATACCACAGTCTTGATTACTGCTGCTGTATAATAAGTCCCATCCCCCTTTACTATTTTTCAAAATTGTTTTAGCTATTCTAGGGCGTAAAGCTTTCCATATATATTTTAGAATAAGCTTGTCTAGGTCTAAGAATACCTTACTAGGATTTTGATATGGATAATATTAAACCTATAGATATACTGGAGAAATTGACATCTTTAATATGATGAATCTTCCAGTCTGTGAACACACCCAGTGCTTCTCTATTTATATAGGTCCTATTGATTTCTTTATCATCATTTCATAAATTTCAGCATATAGATCCTGTATACGTTTTCAGTTTATGCCTAAGTATTTCATTTTATTTGCAGTGATTATAAATAGTATTTTCATTTTGGTTTCCACACGTTCATTGTCAGTGTATTGATTTTTTTGTGTGTTGATTTTGTATCCTGTGACTTTGCTGAATTCACTTACTATTTCCAAAAGTTTTTTTGTAGATTCCTTGGGATTTTCTATGTAGACAATTTGCAAAAAGCGGGGGGGGGGTTGCATTTCTTTTTTTCAATTCTGTATGTTTTTTATTTATTTTTCTTGCCTTATTACTGTGGCTAGGAATTCCAATACTATGTTAATTGGAAATGGTCTGAGTGGACATTCTCACCTGCTTTCCAATTGTGAGGGGAAAGCATTCAGTCTTTCCCTGTTAAGTAAGATATTAGCTGCAGGTTTTTATAAATTTTCTCTTTTATTATTTTTTTTATTTTTATTTTTTTAATTTTTTTTTTAACGTTTATTTATTTTTGAGACAGACAGAGACGGAGCATGAACGGGGGAGGGGCAGAGAGAGAGGGAGACACAGAATCGGAAGCAGGCTCCAGGCTCTGAGCCATCAGCCCAGAGCCCGACGCGGGGCTCGAACTCACGGACCGTGAGATCGTGACCTGAGCTGAAGTCGGAGGCTTAACCGACTGAGCCACCCAGGCGCCCCTAAATTTTCTCTTTTAAAAACACTCTATCTATCTATCTACCCATCTATCTTGTGAGTAAGCTCTAGGCCCAATGTGGGGCTTGAACTCATGACGTTGAGGGCAAGAATTGCATGCTCTACTGACTAAGCTATAAATTCTCTTTATCAAGTTAAGGAAGATGCTCCTCTATTCCTCGTTTGCTGAGGATTTTTTATCATGGATAGGTATTGGATTTTTTCAGATGCTTTTTTTTCTGTATCAATTGATGTAGCCATATGATCTTTCTTCTTTGGGCTGTTGATATATTAGATTACGCTGTTGATTTTCAAATGTTGAACTAGTCTTGGATACCGGAATTAATCCTACTTTGTCGTAGTGTATAATTATTTGTAAAGACTGTTAGACTTGATTTGCTAACATTTTGTTGAAGATTTTTGTATCTAAATTCATGCTAAATATTGCTTGGTAGTTTTCCTTTTTTAGCTGCTTTTGGTATCACGCTAAAGCTAACGTCATAAAATGAGTTGGGGAGTGCTTTCTCCTCTTCTACTTTCTAGAAGAGATTGTTTAAAGAAACTTTACAATTTTTCAAGTGTTGGCAACTAATTTAAATTATTTTTTTTTTAATTTTTTTTTTCAACGTTTATTTATTTTTGGGACAGAGAGAGACAGAGCATGAACGGGGGAGGGCAGAGAGAGAGGGAGACACAGAATCGGAAACAGGCTCCAGGCTCTGAGCCATCAGCCCAGAGCCTGACGCGGGGCTCGAACTCACGGACCGCGAGATCGTGACCTGGCTGAAGTCGGACGCTTAACCGACTGCGCCACCCAGGCGCCCCTTTAAATTATATTTGAACATTCTGTGAGTCAAAAGGATGCTCCTGGTGGCTGGAGTTGGCTCATGTCCTACCTCTTTGTAGTCTCTAATTTAAAGAAATGTTCTATCTTGCATTTTATTTATTTATTTATTTATTTATTTATTTATTTATAAATGTTTATTTATAAATGTTTGTTTGTTTGTTTATTTTTGAGAGAGAGAGAGAGAGAATGGGCATGAAATTGGGAGAAGGGCAGAAAGAGAGGGAGAGAGAGAATCCCAAGCAGGCTCTGCACTACTAGTGCAGAGCCTGATGTGGAACTTGATCCCACGAACTGTGAGATCATGACCTGAGCTGAAATGAAGAGTCAGATGCTCAACTGAGGCATCCACCCAGGCACCCCAACGCCCAGCACATTTGTCAATGTCTGAAGGCAGGGTTGGTATCATGTCTCCAGAGTGGAGGGGCGAGTAGAGGTCAGGGATGCCGCTAAATGTTCTCAATGCACGGGGACAACCCCCACAATGAAGAATTATTCATCTCAAAATGTCAAAGGTGCCAAGGTTGAGAAAACCTAGAATAGAGGAATATTTGTCTTACCGCTTTGAGAACTCCTTGTGGCAGTGGCTGAACTCCTCTAATCTGAGATGAATTTCTACACAAATAGAGGCACGTTAAAGTGGCTTATAGTTTTCTTCCATTACCTTTACTAAACTACACTGTTTAGAATTGAAGGCTGGTTTACTGGGCATAGACTCATAGAAATGGAATTTCTAGGTCAAATAAAGGGTGATTTCAAAACTCTTGCTCTAGATCTAGATCTATCTATAGCTATATTCAAAATACTTTCCAGAAAGGTGATGCCAATTTATACGTTTCTCATCAGGCTATGGGGGCGGGGTCCATCTCATTATATCCTTGCAAGCGATGAATATATATATTTCAGTGTTTCAGATCTTCTCACCTCCTGCCAGCCCCAAACCCTGTTCTCCCTCCTCAGTTCCCTTCTGGTTCACATCTCCAACCTCAGCCCCACATGACCCAGCGGGACATGATGGAGTTGCCTTCAGGATTCCAGGGTCAGAACAAGGTTTGCCTTCCACAGAGAAACAAGTGGAAAGAAAGCACAAGTGTATTTGGCTACAGGAATCAGGGCTCCCCCGTGGGGCTGGTGTTCCAGACTTATCTTTCCACTGTCTCCTGGGTGTCTGTACCTGAATGATCCATGGTCACTTCCTGTTCCTCAAACCTGAATTAAGCTCCCCCACCCCAATCGTCTTCTCCTTCTGGATCCCCCCTCCTGGGTACCACGATCTACCCTACCATCCAAGACAGAAATCTGGGGATCACCTCTGACTCCACTCACCCCCCCTTGTCCACATTTCATAAGTCACTCTATGATTAATAATTAATAAATTAATGGCCCGGCCATTTCGTCTTTTAGATTCCTGTTTAATGGAGACTTTTTTTGGTTGCGAGAGACAGAAACCTGTCTCCAACGACTATAGGCCGAGAAGGGTTGTTTGGCTCGTAGGATTAGGAAGTCCAGAGAGAGGGTCTAGCTGCAGCAGTCACTGAGTCCAGAGGTTCAAAAGAAGATGCTGGAGATCTCCTGTCTCTGGATCTTGCTCTGCTTTCCTCCGTGATGCCCGAGTGCTTAGGGATGTCCCCTCGGCCTGCAGAAATAACAAAACAAAACAAAACATGCCACCGGCTACTCTAGGCATCCAGGCTTCTTCTTGTTGGCGATCCAGCCTCTGATTAGCACCGACTAAGGACTGGCCCTGATGGGGTCATGTGCTCTGTCTGGGATCAATCCATGTGCCACTGGATGTGGGCACTCCGATTGGCCCGCCTGAGTCCTGCACCCACCCCTGCAGGGGAAAGGTGAGCCCCGGTTGATGACGTCTCCATCAATGCCACTTAGAGCACTTCCTCAAAAGACAAAAAGGTGCCACGTGTCCAAGATGTAGTTTTAGTTTTCCCTCTCCACCCCCACCATCACACCCTCTTACCTCACACCTGGATCAGTCCAGACAGCTCCAAACTAGTTTCTCTGCCTCCACCCTCCCC
The DNA here is from genome assembly GCF_018350155.1 of Leopardus geoffroyi. Lineage (NCBI taxonomy): Eukaryota > Metazoa > Chordata > Mammalia > Carnivora > Felidae > Leopardus > Leopardus geoffroyi. The sequence continues at coordinate 78,514,350 of NC_059334.1, forward strand.
TCCTCCCATCCCACCCAGGGCCCCCGGCCTCTCCCAGAGGCTCTTTCTCTGTGAAGAGACACTTGGGGGTCCCAGCATTCTGCTTACAAGTGACCTTTTAGAAGGCAAGACCCAGGTCTGAAGGAAGGTCCGGTTCACAGATTAAAGACCTGGCATTGAGGATCAGCCACGTCACCGGGGCAAAGGAGGAGAACAGGCCTGCCCAGTCCCAACCCTTGCCTACTTGCAGGTGCCTTTCCCTCTGGGACAAATGTCCCCTGGTAGCCACAGGCAGGGCGGGAGTACACCCAGCAGGTCAGACCTGGGAATAGAGACCAGCCAAGACTGTCCCTGTGGTAGTGTGGGGGGTCTTGTTCCCTGCGGCCCATCCTAATGGCGGGACTCCTTTGCTTCCAGCAAGAGAACTCCGGCTTGCATAACGTCATCCTGTGGCCTCCAAACCCTGAGCCTGCGCAGGTACCCGAAGTGTGCTGTGCGTGGTCCGCATCTCAGTCCCCTTCCTAACACCTAGATGTTTGCAGCCTTTGCGTGTGGCATGTTCCTTTACAGTTTTAGGTTTGCTGCTCCTCCTCCCATCGCTTCCTTTCAACTACCTCAAATGAGTTGTAAAACAGTAGAATCTGCAATACATGCTTAAGTTTTTTCTAATGTTTGTTGATTTTAGAAAGAGAGAGACAGAGAGAGAGAATGAGCGGGGGAGAGGCAGAGAGAGAGGAAGACACAGAATCGGAAGTAGGCTCCGGCCGTCAGCACAGAGCCTGATGCGGGGCTCGAACCCACAAACCTCGAGATCATGACCTGAGCTAAAATTGGACGCTTAATCGATTGAGCCACCCGGGTGCCCCGGCAATATGGGTTTAGATTTTTTAAGATGACATTTTGGTGCGCTATGCTGTGAGATGCTGAATGAGGCTTATGCTTTCCACATAACGCAGATGCTGGGAGCCAACACTAACCTTCCACACTCATCGGCTTTGCGTTCCCTTGTCCTGGAGTGCGGCTTTTATGGAGTGGGGGTCCCGTCTACACCACCAGTGGGCAAAACTGATGTGTCGTAAAAACAAAAACAAAAACAAAAACAAAAACCAGATTGCATTCTGAGTCCATTGTCAGCGTCGTTGTGCAGCTGGCTGAGTCTCAGAATTTAAGCTCGGGCTGAAGTGTTTGACATCTGCTGGGGAAGAGGGCAAGTTCGGGGCCCTGCATCCATTTCAAGGAGATTTTTCCTGGAGAGAATGTCAGGCAAGGTTGGTGTGTGCTTGTGGGCGTGGTCAGCGTGAGGCAATAAAATGCCACCTGCTCTGAAAGCCCATCACACCTAGGGAGGAGGGTTAGGCTCCTAGGGGACAGGTTCCAGGCTTTAAGGAAACAGCAGCTGCACCCTCGAGGGTGGCTGGATGTCCCATCAAACAGGGATGTCGTTGTCGCAAACCGACCTCTGTGCTCCAGAGCCAAAATATGACATGAAGACAGAGTTTGGGGATAAAAAGGAACGAGAGTTTTAAACTGATAAGAACAGATACTACACTTGCTCTTAGCCAAAAGGCCGAGAAGCGATGGGAAACGAGAGTTTTTATTACTGTGCCAGGTGAAAGAGGCTGTGGCAGGTTAATGCCTTCAAGACTGCAGACCCGCCTGGAATAAAGGACTGAGGGGGTTTGTAGGAAAATAGAGGACCTGGGCAGTTTCGATAGGAACGTGGTATGTGATGCCCGTCCCGTTGGCCACGTCCTTGAGGTGGCACCGGCCACCAGAGTCTCGTTACTGAGCATACACTGAGGTCGCCAGATGCCAATATGGATACTGAGTTCCTGGAGCAAAGGATTCTACACAAAAACAAGTGAAGGAGATGGGTGGGGGTGGGGGGGGGGCTTCAAGAATGAGAAAGGGGAAGATTTGTGGGGTTTAAAGTCAAGCCTTGCTGGAGCCCTAGTGTGTCCATCTTAATTTCCCTTCATCTTTATGTTTCTATAGCAGTTTCAGTGTCTGAGGTTGTGACATAATGCGGTCATGTGTGTAGAGCACGGTGGAGCCTTGCCCACATGTGATTTCACCCGGTTCTCATCAAAATCCCGTGAGGTGGGCAGACCAGGCTGCTCACTTTTGCTTTATGGACAAAGGAGCAGGCTCCGAGGTTAATCATTGTGGGTCATCGGGGTGAGTGCAGAGCAGGGATTAGAACCCCGGTCTCCTGGGCATCACAGAGAACGGCAGACCAGAGTTTTTTGCACTGGGTTCTTCCGTCCAGCTCGGGACTTCCCACAGCACCTTGCTACCGAGCTCAGGATCCCACGGACAGGCTCCCTGATGTGGACATGATTTTTCATTCACTCACGGGACAATTTTGAAGCCTCTGCTGGGTGGCTGGTACTGGTGTAGGTGCTGTGCATTGGACAAACCGTGTCCCTGCCTCCTGGGACTGACATCCAGCTGGGAGTTCGAAAATAAGCAAGTGGGGGGCGCCTGGGTAGCTCAGTCAGTTAAGCGTCCGACTTGGGCTCAGGTTCATGAGTTCGAGCCCCATCTCACAGTTCATGAGTTTGAGCCCCATGTCGGGCTCCGTGCTGACAGCTCAGAGCCTAGAGCCTGCTTCGGATTCTGTGTCTCCCTCTCTCTCTGCCCCTCCCCTGCTCACGCTCTGTCTCTCCCTCTCAAAGATAAATAAACATTAAAAAATTTAAAAAAAAAAAAAGAAAGAAAAGAAGCAAGTGAGCAAACAGACAAACCAACAAGTAAACAAAATACAATGTTTTTTAAAAAGACTTTATCAAGTGCCTATTGTTTCCCAGGCACTATTCTAGCACTTGAGATCACCAGTGAATAGTTCAGCCATAATCGACTCTGGCACGGCTTCCCCTTCCACAGGGAAAAACAGACAATGCGCCAGCAGGCAAATAAACTCATAATAAATGTTCCAGGGGTAACTGGAATCAGGAGCTAATTTTTTTTTAAATTTTTTTTAACGTTTATTCATTTTTGAGGGACAGAGTACAAGTGGGGGAGGAGCAGAAAGAGAGGGAGACCCAGAATCCGAAGCAAGCTCCAGGCTCTGAGCTGTCAGCACAGAGACCGACGCGGGGCTCGAACCCACGAACTGGGAGATCTTGACCTGAGCTGAAGTCGGCCGCTCAACCGACTGAGCCACCCAAGTGCCCCATCCAACCCAACCATGTTTAAGTGGACGGTGGACAGTTCCGTGGTATTAAGCACATCACATTGCTGGGCAAGCATCCCCGCCATCCGTGTCCAGAAAGTTTTCATCTTCCCAAACCGAAATTCTGTGTCCATTAAACAAGAATCCACATTGCCCTCCCCACTCCCAGCCCTTGGCAACCACCATTTCACTTTCTGTCTCTATCAACTTGACTACACTCGTACCTCATATAAGTGGAATCATACAGTATCTGTCCTTTGATGACGGATTTATTTCACTGAAACAGAATGCCTTCTAAGTTCATCATGTTGCAGCTTTTCTCTTTAGGGCCGAATAGGATTCCGTTATACACATTCTACATTTTATTTATCCATACGTCTGCTGATGGACGCTTGGATGCTGCTGCTATAAACGTGGGCGTACAAATGTGTTGGATTCCATGCTCCCAATGATTTGGAATATATATCCAAAAGTTGACTGGCTGGATCATATGTTTAATTCTTTGAAAACCACCAAGTTTTTCCACGATGGCTGCACCATTTTACATTCCCATCAACAGTGCACGTGGGTTCGAATTTCCCCACAGCCTTGCCACCTCTTGTTATTCTTTTTGGTTTTTGCTTCCGTAGTGGCCATCCTGGGGGGGGGGGGGGGGGGGGGTGTCTCGTTGTGGTTAGAGGCTCTTTTTGATAAGTGGCCAGAGGAGCCCTCTCTGCAGAGACCTGATGTGCCGGGAAGGAGGCAGCCACATAAAGTTCTGGAAAAGGAACGTTCTGGAAAAGGGAAGAGCAACTGTGACACGTCTGGGAGGGATGAGCTTGTGGTATTTTGAGATCAGCAAAGAAGTCCAGTGTGGCTGGAGGAGAGGAGGTGAGATGATGGCGGGATGTGAGACCAGGGAGGTGGGTGAGGGTAAATCTTGCAGATTTACAACCAGATTTCACCAGAGGAGTCACAGAACCTGGTTTGAGGGTTTTTTTTTTTAATATTTATTTATTCATTTACTTATTTGTTTATTTTGAGAGAGAGAGAGAGCAAGCACACGAGTGGGGGGAGGGGCAGAGAGAGGGGGAGAGAGAATCCCGAGCAGGCTCCATGCTGACAGCACAGAACCATGAGATCATGACCTGAGCTGAAATCAAGAGTCAGACGTTTCACTGACTCACCCACCCAGGCGCCCCTGATTTGAAGTTTTAAAAAAGAGCTTTGTGGTTGTTATGTGGAGAATGGTCTTTAAGGGGCGGAGGGCGGAAATGGAGGAGAAACAGTAGTTAGGAGGCCACTGGGAAAAGGGACTCAGGACTAATCCCTGAGATGTCCTTTAATATTTAGATGTGAGCCCAAGGGGAAACGGAGGAGTCCGTGAAAGAGTTGTAGCCAAAGACATAGGATAATGAGGGACCTGGGAGGCCATCAGATACTTTTGAGAAATCGAGGCAGACACCTGCCCAATGGCTTGGCGATGTGGGGTCCGTAGATGTGAGGGAAACCTCATGTTGCCCTCAAGATCCTTGGTAAGCACTCCCAGTGGAATGACAGGGATGCGGTTTGCGGGGGAGAGGGCTGAAGCGGAAACTGAAGATAAGGAAGAGGGAGTAGAGAGAGGGGTATCCACAATGCAATAAATTTTTCTAGGAAAGGGATCAGAGTATCGGGACAGTAGCTAGTGGAGAGCGTTGTATGAAGGTTTAAAGACTGAAGATCCCAGATGCCTGCATGCTGGTGGGAAGGAGGGAGAGAGGCAGAGGTGGATAGAGGACAGGTGACAGATGGGTGGACCAAAGGAAGGCTGGCCTTGACCGTTGAGAGGCAATGGGATTGGAGCGGTTGTGGGCTTACATCAGGGTTCCCTCCGCCGTTGTGGATGGTGGGGAGAAGATGGAAACAGATACACCTGGGAATCGTGAGGCTCGGGGAGGGGGAGCAGCTCTCCTCTGATGGCTGATTGGGGTGCACACGCGGTGGAGAGTGGGGTCAGATGCGGCAGGGCATGTACTGAACTGCACGGGAGCTGGGGGGATGGCAGGTGCCTGGGGGGACCGGACCTTCACGCGGTCACGGAGAGAAGCAGGGATGTGAAGCATGAAAGGACCTCTCGTCATAGTCTCTTGGCAGTGGGCCAGCAAATTAGCTTAATGATTTTTGCTTTTGAAATTTTTTGGCAACAACTGATCGTTGAATTGGTTGGTGACCTTTTAATCTTAACTCAAGAAGTCAAGTTTAATAGCATCACCGTGGTCCTGTATCTGGATCCCGCTGACCAGTCAGTTATTTCCTCTTTGATTCACACAAACCCTGCTTAAACTCTGAAATTTAGGAATATGGCCTGGATTTTTTTTTTCCCCCTGTGGTCCCAAGAGAGGAGAAGCCATTGGTGGGCAAAGTTCACACAAACAGGCTGGACCGATTCTACCCCTTTATTGAATGAGCTAAGGCCTCTCAGCTCCAGGCCGGCCCCTGGTGGCTGCCCGCTGCTGCCTCCTGGGTCCTAGTTGTCACTCCTGCTCCCTCCCTCCCGTGACTGACTCACTGAAGCCTTGGGGCAGGCAGGGTGATCTCAGGGAGCACAGAGCAGCCCGGTCCCTAACATGCACGGCTGTGACCCACACCCAGACCCCGGGCCACTCTCTCCTGCAGACGTGTTGGTTGGGAATGAAGAGAAACCACACACAGAACCACAGCTATGGAGGGTGACTCACATGGGGCGGAAGGCACGATCCGGCCAGAGGTCGGCAGAATGTCTAACACCGAGCCAAGCGGAGCCTGCGCTGTCTCTGGGAGTGCCCGGGTCCTAGTCTGCGTGTCCCTCTTTGGGACAGAGGTGGAGATGGCATTGTGACAAGAGTAGCCTCGCTGGGGTTTCCTGCGTCAGGACCTGCATGGGGGGATTGATGGTGAAATAAGTCGCTGTGAAAGGTGACCAGCAGAGTCATTCAGCGTTCTGTACTCAAGTGTTCACTTTGGGAAGCCCCACAGAAGACCTCTGAGCTCCGGGCATGTGGATTCCAGAGCAGAAGGGCAGCATTCAACCCACCTGCATTACCGCTTTCTGGATCCTTCTTGGGCTCGTCATGATAGCCATTAATGGCTCTGACACTGTGAGGGGGGAGAGAAGAACACACAATTCTATTATTGTAATGGCCTTGCTTAAAAATACATGATCATTTAAAAAACTCTTTCTTGGGGCGCCTGGGTGGCGCAGTCGGTTAAGCGTCCGACTTCAGCCAGGTCACGATCTCGCGGTCCGTGAGTTCGAGCCCCGCGTCGGGCTCTGGGCTGATGGCTCAGAGCCTGGAGCCTGTTTCCGATTCTGTGTCTCCCTCTCTCTCTGCCCCTCCCCCGTTCATGCTCTGTCTCTCTCTGTCCCAAAAATAAATAAACGTTGAAAAAAAAAAAAAAAATTTAAAAAACTCTTTCTTTTGCGAGAGAGAGACAGAGATGGGGGGGTGGGGTGCAGAGAGAGAAGGACAGAGAGAATCCCAAGCAGGCTCTGCGCCATAAGCACAGAGCCCAGTGCGGGGCCCAAACTCACGAACCACGAGACCATGACCTGAGCGGAAACCAAGAGTCAGACACTTAACTGACTGAGCCTCCCAGGCGCCCCTAAAAAACCCTTTTAAAGCAATGTCACCCTCTGGATGTTTCTGTAGTTTGAGTCTCAGAGAAAAACGATTTTCAACCATAGAAGCTGAGATCAATGCTATGAAGCAAGAAGACAGGTGCAGAGCCGCCTGACCCGACCCTGGGTTCAGGGAAGGCCTCCCGGGGGAGCTGCTGTTTGAGCTCAGAGCTGAGGGAGGAGCAGGAAACAAACAGGATTCAGAGGGCACAGAGCAGGTCGCGGCCCCCAGCCCAGGCCTCGCTGGGGCAGGTCCCTCTAGTTCGTGGCTCAGCGTCCAAGAGGCAGCCTGGGCCTGAAGTTTGTTCCTGAAGGCGACCTCAGCCGCGTGACCTCGCGTTCTGGAATTCCCCCACATCCAAGAAGCAGAGGACCAGGAGGACAGGGGACCCCGTGCTACGTGAGCTGACCCCGGGGTCTGGGACCACCCACCAACGTGACTGAGCATGTCTCTGCAGGCTGAGGTTAGCTGTGGCTCAGGCACCACGTGATGATCATTCTGCTTAATAGATAAACGACCCATACGTATGCGCACGTATCGTTTGAAGCAACAAATGCTTGGGGCCCCAGTTTTACTTGGGGAGAAAGTTTCTCTCTTTCCTGCGGGACCCAAGGAACCCAACACCCGGACAGCACTAAACTAGCCCTAGAAGGAACCGCGTCTTCTAATATTCTACTGGCAGCAGGTGGGTATTTGGGACGATTTCGCTGCACTAAATGAGAAAGAAATTGAAGGAAGGGACAGTGAACCAGGATGAACTCAAGTTCGTAACAGTGGATTGCTCCTTCAGTGTGACTTGTCTGCTGCCACTGTTTCTTCTCCCAGGGATCCGTTAGGCTTGGTGCTAATTCTCACTGGAGCGGTGGCTCTGGGTTTGGGCCAGATGCATCTTCTGAAGAATCGGATTAACTGCTTTAGCTCCACGCTGTGATAGCCCCTGGGGCTCTTAGTTAATGAGGTTTGAGTCAGTTTCTTCTTTGTAATGGTAATAACTAGCGTATAGGAGTATCTTCCTTGGTTTAGCCTTATGTTAAGTGCTTCTCATGTATTATGCTATTTAACCTTGAAAACCCTGTAATTATGACCCCCATTTTCTAGACATGGTCCCAGAGGCATAGAGCCCAAAGGCTTACAGCCAAATAAACAGTAAAGCTTGGCTTTTAACCACCGGTAACCACCTTACCCTGGAGCCCGGCTTCATGCTGCTCTGCCTCGAAAATGAGCAAATGGAGGAGTCCTAGAGGGGCAAAACAGGGTTTCTGCCTACCTTTGAAGTTCAGTTGAGTAAATGTTACGGGACTCGATAGGCTGTTCTGACATACCCCACTCTTTGAATGCAGAGCCTCCCCTCCATTTGTGCAGCCCTCTGTCGTACCCACAAGGTTCTCCCATCAACCACTGGGGCAGGCAGCCCGGGTTCGTGGCCCCCATTTTATAGAGAGAGCAACAGCCTCCAAGAAGTGCAACGATCTGGGTTTTCTAAACCGGTCTAGGCTTCTTTAAATTACATCACTCGTGAAGTATTAAACCCACAGAAGACATCAATATTGGGCAATGTTTTTGACATCTCAAAGGTTTTCTTTCTCTACAGACTAAAGATGTCCCGTAACATGTCAACTCGGGCATCTTGGAGGCTCCTAGGTTCTTTTTGTGTTTTTGTTTGTTTTGTTTCGTTGGTGACTCTTAGCATTTTGACCCAGTTGCTTTTGGGGAAAGGAAGACAAACATTGTTCACGGAGTGTGCATCTCCCATTCATTCGCTGTGAGGATAGGGACCACGTCGTTTTTTGTTTGTCTGTTTGTTTGTTTGTTTGTTCCTAATTAAACCTTTTATGTGGGGAATTTTCAGGTCTGCAGAAAAGTTGCAAAGATAGCACAGAATTCCCACCGACTCCTCCCCCAGCTTCCGCTAAAATTAACATCTCGCACCATATCATGGTTTTTGATCTTCGTGTCCACCTAGAACCTAGATTCGACCCTTCCGGACACAAAGGAGAAGCGTCAAAATGCAAACACGACCCTCGTTTCGCCCATCTTTTGAGGGAAGAGTGGGGCTTCAAAGCCAGCCCTCTCAGACCCCCAAGCTTGTTCGTGTTTGCTGCCCTCTCATGTTGGAAGACATTCCACCTGGGGAGGCCTAAAAGGCCACTCCTGGGGCCTCCCCGCTCTCGGCCTGACCAAGTGCCTGCCAGGCGAGGCCGGAGGCCCGGGCGACCTCGGCTGCCAGGGTGGGGGAGCCACTTCTATCTTGTGTTTTTGCCCTGAGGTGAAGAAAACGTTTGGGGTGACCCAGCAGAAGTGGCCTGAGCATCCGCCTTCCCTTGACGGGGCAGATGGGCGGCGGCCGGGCCGCACAGAACCGTGTTCCTCCATATTTGGCAGCCTGGCCATTGTTTCTGAAATCCGATTCCTAGTGCCATGGGGATGACCTTTGGTCTACTTCCCAGCATTCACCTGCAGTCACGCTGCTCCCAAGAAGCTTGCTCAAAGAGGGGGCGAGTTGGCAAGACACTCTGGTCATGATCTAACTGGCTTAATGAAGCCTCCTTGTTGGCATGACCAGTAAAGCCAGAAGGGAGAACATTTAAGAGGTAAGGTCAGGGGATTTTTTGTTTTTGTTTTTTTTTTTTTTAAATCATAAGACACTTGAGCTCTCGATAAAGCGTCGTTTTTAGAACTGGAAAGTTGCTGTGCCCGCTTGGAGATTGCTTTAAAATAGACCCGGGGCTCTGGAGCATTCTGGGGCCAAAGAAAGGCTGTTTGTTTACTCGAGCGGTGGCAGCAAAGGAGAGATTTGAAGACGCAGCTTGACAAGGCAGTTTGTCATGCGGAGGACCGCCAGTTTTTCCGTCCAGCCTGCCGTTTGGAAGTGGGAGGGAAACTTTAGACATGCGTGCTGTTCTGCAGTGACGCCCGTTGACCCCGCACAGCCCGTGTAGTCCCGTAAGCAGCAGGACTTGGCGTGGGTGGCGGGTGGGGGTGGGGGGCACTGGAAGCGGGGCTCAAAGACGCTGAAGGAAATGTGGCAGACGAGTGAGCTCCAAGGGCGGAGTGTGCCTCTCCCGGTCTTGCAGAGGGGCCTGCCAGACGAGACGGGAATCGTCTATTTTTCGTACACTCAACAAATATTTATGAGGTGCCTCTCTGGGCCAGGTGCTATTCTGGGCAATGAATCGAGGCTCCTGTCCCACCTTATTCATAAGTGTCCGGTTGTTTTAGTTACTTGGCGCGTGGCAGGAAGTTGGCAGGGATCAGAGGCAACTGCTTCCGTGTCTGGTGAGGCAACATAAGGTAGGGTTCGAGAGCAGAGGCTGGGGCTGAGTCCTGGCTCCATCACTGTCAAGCTGTGTGACCCGGTGCAAGTGGCTGAACCTCTCTGTGCTTGGTGTTCTTATCTGGAAAATAGGGTTGTGGGGATTGAATGAGTTGGAATATTTACCTATTCCACATAGAAGAGCGGAACTTGGCACACGGAAAGTGTTTGTAGTAATAAGTTTGCTGTTACTGTTACAGCAGAAAAAAAGGGCTGTGCTGCTGTTGGGTGTTACTGCTATTGTGGAAAGGGCATCGGACTTCAAGGAAGAAGACCTGGCCAAGCCATTGAACAATCTGTTTGCCGTCTGAGAAATGGGAAACGGTTTCCCTTCCTGGTTAGCTCGCAGGGATTCTGTAAGAATCTGATGGATGTCGACGCACTTTGGAAAGTGCAACGTGACATTCCCATCAACAGCACTGGCACTTTTGTTTCGAGTCCCTCCAGATATGTTTTGTTTGGAGGGAGATGGTATTCTTCTCCCAGATTGGTTCTCTGTTAGGAGGAGGGATGGGGCTGAAGAGGCAGAAAGGCAGAGCGTCTTTCTGGGCCTTAAAAGACGAACCTGAGTCCTTGTTATATTACCTTTGCCCGAGGAAAGTTAACACGTGGTCCCTTATGCTCCTTAGTTAGAGCAGAAATCTGTCTCCTTACACCATCTGTTGTCTGCATCTGTCTGGGCCGTTAGACATGTCAGCGTCTTTCCAGAATTACTTTAAAGTAACCTTGATCATGGGATAAAGGGCTGGAGATTTATCTGTCAAATTATTTGCAGAATAAGTCACTGCAGATAATGTGGTGATTGAAGGGGAAGCCTGGCCGTAGAAGGTGTTTGGAGCCGAGGCCCATGTCGCAGCCCGACAAGCAGGAATTGGGTTATGATCTTAAAACTTCAGGACTAAGATGAAAATGTCACTCCCTCTGTATTGTCATTCTTGAGTTATCATAGTAAACATTTTTAACTCATGCACCCGAAGGTAGTAGTCTTATATAGGTAAAGAACATTCTAGAAGAGTCAGAAATACTTTGGAGTCTGAATTCACAACAATGTAAAGTTTGGACCGTGTTGATACTGTCCAATAGGGACGATTGTCATCTTGGTTCACAGATCAGGAGACTGAGGCCTGTAGGACAGGAAGGAGCTCTCATTTCAGGAAACGGTTCAGCCAGCGTGTACGTCAAGCCAGCAGGGGGGTCAGGAGCCCTTTTTTAGTCAAGGGATCAGCCCAGCTCTCTCTACCTCCTTCGACACGTCCCCACTAAAGAGATAGAACAAAAATGCCTTATGGGTCCACTTAGACTCCACTGTTGTGAGATCATGGCCAAACACTTGCCCTCTGCAAACCTCAGCTCTAAAACAAGGACACGAATAGTACTTGGCTCTTAAGGTTGTTGTCAAGATTCAATGACACGGTTCATAGAGACTACTGGCCCGGTGCCTGGTACTTAGTAAGTGCTCAATAAACACAAGTTATTGTTATTTCCCCCCACATTCGGTCTCAGAAAAAGTGAATGGAGAGTTTCTAATTGTAGTATCGTGTGAGCACTAGAATGTGCGGCCCCTGAGAGTTGAGGCATCTTTTATATTTTACCTTTGGACCCAATTGTGTGAACATAGCAGCCAACACCTAAAACACATGCCTTAGTTGGGGGAAACAGAGCCAAAGTTAACTTGTTCCTCAGGCTGTGTATGAAGGTCAAAGACACTACCCATCCAACACAAGATTCAAGGTCTCAAGAAAATCCCAGGTTCAGACTGCACAGATGATTTGCACCCAGATGTCCAACAGAAGCTCCAAAAATTGATTTGCAACAATTCTGGCCTGGAGGTTGATAGAGGTTTTGGGGGGGGTGGGAATCCTCTTTTCCTGGAAGGACTGGGTCTCCCCCTTGGGTGGCCCTGTGTTCATACCTCTGTGGTCACAGCACAGGGGTCTGTCTCCCTAGTCTGTGAACAACTCCAGGGCAGGGACAGAATCTCAGTGATTTTTGTAGCCCCCACCTCTAGCACTGGTTCTGGCGCGTGCTAGGGTTTCGATGAATGTATCTTAGATAATTGAATGAATCAACAAATCGGTAAATACTTTCTGGAAGGTCTGGGTGAAAGGAGAAATTTAACAAACGATGTGGCTGCATCAGTGCCTGTGGTCACAGTTGGTGAATTGGTGGGCTTAGGAGAGGACTTTTGTATTTCCAGTTGCTCTCTTTGTTGAGCAGGGCTGGGCTGGGTCTCTCTCTGGGTCTCACCTGTGAGGGGTGAGAGAAGATTCCTAGCGACAAGGAGCAGGCAGCCACAGGGAGCCCCGGCAAGTCCGGAGAAGCCCTTCTTGCCTATCTCCTGGTGCCTCACCTCCACTGCCTCCCTTGGGACAGGACGTGGGGCTCACGGTGCCCGGTTTCTCCCAAACACCCAACAAGCCAAATGCCTAGATCTGAGCTGCAACCGCTGGAGGAAAGGGAAGCTGTTTCGAATTCACATGAAGGTGCTGTCTGCTCACAGCCACGCACCTGCCCAGAGCAGCACCACCTTCCAGTTTTCACGAAGGCGCCCCCACCTCCCCCAGGTGAGGGGCTGCCCCGCCCTGTGGACTTGGATCACGGGCCAGATTTAGGCACCGTGAAAAGAAGTGAGGTCTTGTGCTAAGACCTAAGAGCACTAGCTCTATGAGATGGTAACAGGTGGCACGTGAACAGAGGATGCTGTGGTCAAGAAACTTTGGGAAACTGAGCTACAGTACAATGTGTTATTTTACCACAGAACTTCTCAGAACTTTCCCTAGGCTCTATTTTTTTTTTTTTTTTTTTTTTTTGAGAGAGAGAGAGAAAGAGAGAGAGTGAGCATGTGAGTGAGGGAGAGGGGGAGGGGGGGCAGAGAGAGAGAGGGAGAGAGAGAATCTCAAGCAAGCTCCATGCCAGGCATGGGGCCCAACTTGGGGCTCGATCTCATGACCATGAGATCATGACTTGAGCTGAGATCAAGAGTCAGATGCTTAACACAATGAGACACCGAGGCGCCCTTGCACTGTCAATGTCTTTAAAAAAATTTTTTTTAATGTTTATTTTTTAGAGAGAGAGAGGCAGAGTGTGAGCACGGGAGGGGCAGAGAGAGAGGGAGATACAGAATCTGAAGCAGGCTCCAGGCTCTGAGCTGTCAGCACAGAGCCCTACATGGGGCTGGAATTCACGAACCTCGAGATCATGACCTGAGCCCAAGTCGGACACTTAACTGACTGAGCCACCCAGGCGCCCCTGCACTGTGAATTTCCAAAAAAGGGCTAGATAATGAGCCCTTCTTAAACTTATCTGACACAGAACACTTTGTTTCCTTCAAAGCTGGTCTGATCTCTTATGGAATGTACTTTTTTGGTTGCAAGTGACAGAAACGCAACTTGTGCCAGTGAAGGCAAATGAGGACTCAAGATCTTGTGTAATCGTTGGTTGAAGAGGGCAGAACGGGCTGGACCCCGGGACCAGCTGGAACCAAGGCCTCCACAGCCCTGGGACCTCTGCCCTCTGTCCCTCGTCTCGGCCTCTCTCTGCCTGCTGGCAGTGGTCTCTCGCTGCAGGCCACCTTCTTCCACAGCGGCTAGAAACAGGCTGCTGGTGACCCTTGCACGCATGTCCTACAGAACCCCCACCAGGTTCCTGTCCCTCTGGTTCTGCAGGGGGTCCTGCTGAGGACCTGGTTGACCCAAGTCTTGCATGCACCCCAACGGGCAGGGCTGTGGGGCCTTCCTGGGAAGATGAACTCAAAGACAACCACTGCTTTGGGAAACACTGCTTGGGGTTTAAGAAAAAAAAAAAAAAAAACCTTTTTCCATTTCTGACATTTATATTATACTTTAATGAGCATTCTTTGAATTGAATTCTAAAAAACATTTTTTTAATGTTTATTTATTTTTGAAAGACAGAGAGAGAGTAGGAGAGGTGCAGAGAGAGACAGAGAGAGAGAGAGAGAGAGAGAGGGAGACACAGAATCCGAAGTAGGATCCAGGCTCTGAGCTGTCAGCACTGAGCCCGATGTGGGATTCGAACTCACGAGCCGTGAGATCATGACCTGAGCCAAAGTCAGACGCTTAACTGAGCCACCCAGGTGCCCCTACATTGGGTTTTTTTTTTGTTTTTTTTTTTTTAATTTTTTTTTCAACGTTTATTTATTTTTTTGGGGACAGAGAGAGACAGAGCATGAACGGGGAGGGGCAGAGAGAGAGGGAGACACAGAATCGGAAACAGGCTCCAGGCTCCGAGCCATCAGCCCAGAGCCCGACGCGGGGCTCGAACTCACGGACCGCGAGATCGTGACCTGGCTGAAGTCGGACGCTTAACCGACTGCGCCACCCAGGCGCCCCTACATTGGGTTTTTAAAAACCTCTCGTCTCTTTCCATCCCATGATTTGAAATTTGGACTGTCCCTTATTTGTTTTGTATCTTGGTTTTAAAAATTGATTCCCCAACAGATGAACTTATTGTAGAAGTGAAGGAAAAGGCAACCACCTCTCAGACTGGTTAGGGCTTTGAACAGGTGGCCCCAGGTTTCCATGGGCTCATCATTTTTTCTGTTCGGTGTTTTCCCCCAGGTTTCTGGCTGGATTCTGGTTCACAAAGTCATGGGGAGGGGGTGGGGAAATATCTCCCATCTAGGTGTAGCCACAAGCCAGTTGGGCACATGAAGATTTTAGATCAGATATCCTCGCTTTCTCCAGGGGAGCAGATGACCCCCAAAGTCTGGTACGTGTCCCCAGTCATCCTCGGGCGCCTGGGTGGTTCAGTTGGTTAAGCATCTGACGCTTGATTTCAGCTCAGGTCAGGATCTCGCGACTTCGTGAGTTGGAGCCCTGCGTCAGGCTTTGCGCTGGCAATGCAGAGCCTGCTTGGGATTCTCTCTCTCTCATCCTCTGTCTCTGCCCCTCCCCCACTTGTGCTGCCTCTCTCAAAATAAATAAATAAACTAAAAAAAAAAAAATAATGAAACAGTCGTCCTACTCAGCTGGAATCTTGTGTGTAATTGTGTTTCTCCTCCATCAGATGGGAGCAGGGGTCACCATATATCTCGGTGTATCACTCGGTGCCAGGACACGGGCATTGCTCAGCCCGATGACAAAGCAAGTGAACAACCTGACACTTCAAGTTATTTTTTTTAACATTTATTTGTTTTTGAAAGACAGCGAGAGAGCGTGAGCAGAGCAGGGGCGGAGAGAGAGGGAGACACAGAATCCAAAGCAGACTCCAGCTCTGAGCCGTCAGCACAGAGCCCGACGCGGGGCTCGAACCCACGAGCCGTGAGATCATGACCTGAGCCAAAGTCAGATGCTTAACCGACTGAGCCACCCAGGCGCCCCCAACCTGGCACTTCAATATGCGGCCAGTGGCCAATTGAGAAATGCTCTTGTGTCTTCAGGGACTCCTATTTGACTTCTCCAATTTCTCTTTCTTCTGGCACAGAGAACTTCGTCGGCTCGGAGTCCAGGGTCTGTGCAACCACCCGGGAACGGTCAGAACATAAAAAGGAACCTGGAGGAGAAGTCCGGAAGCAGTGACCATGGGGACTCACACAGGTAGGAGCCAGGTTCAGAGGACTGACCCGGCCCCCTGCGTGGCCAGCTCACTGCCTGCCTAGCATTTGCTCTGCTCCATTTGCTTTGGAACATTTACCAGAAAACCCATGATGTGGTCCTCAGTGGTGAGATGGTCAGAGCAGTGGCTCATAGACTGCTTTGTGATTGCCTTGACCTGCATGGTTAGAGAATCGATATGTTTTTCTGCCCAATGAAACTAGCCATTATAGTTCCTTTCCAGCAAGACTCCGGGCTGTTTATCCTCATTATCAGAACTTAAAAAGATCAAGGCTACTGAAGGGTGTCTGATGTGCGGTGAGACCGGGACTATATTCCAGCATGGTACCCAATGAGGGCACCGGCCGATGAGACAGGATTCACAAACTAGTACTAAAGTGGCCAGTACCCTCGGTCCCAGGGAGGCTGGTGGATGAATTCCAGGCATCACGAAGGCCACATTGGTGCAGGGAAACAAGGCCAGTGCAGGGTCAGTCGTTGCTTATTATGACCCAGAGTGGGTCCCGATTTCCCTGCCATGGCCGATGGGAAGAAACCCAATGGACTGTTCCCATGCAGCCTTTGGCACCCACCGTTTTGGGGGCGTTCACAAGCAGAGAGCCAGCAGATGTGAACATTCAGTCCCCAGAACCGCCTGGGGACAAGAGCCCTGGAGGCAATTACTAATCGTCTGTGGTGGGTTCAGTGCGTGATCTGGTTCAGCGCAGCCCAGCTTCCGGGAGGCTAGAATTACTGGTCTTGAAGAAATAAATCAACAGGAGCTCCAAGGAACAAAAATGAACAATTGAAAGGTAGACACCCCTTCTTCCCTATCACAGGCAGTAGACAATGAAATCTGAGGTCATGAATGCTTTGTGGTGTCTTTTTACCAAAGAGTTTAAGCCTTAAACTATGGAGGGTCGTGGGTGAGTAAGAGCGACCCCTGGTGGCAGGAATTTCCACGCCTGACTGGTATTACTTTGGCGGGGGAGGGCTCTGGCTATGGGATTTCCAGACGAACCACTTTGAACTTCTTGGCCTGAACATTAGATTTCTTTAGGGAAATGGTGGCGCAGAGTGTTCTTTTTTGCTGAGGGAATCACGGAATATGCCTTGAATGGCACCTCTGACCCCTGTTTTCTGCAAAAGGGAGGCCTCCTTTGCCTCCTCGACCCCCATGGCTATTTCGTTTTCATGAACTTTGTATCAGGATAACTGGACGGAGATTTTAATATTTGACTCTAATGAAACCAGATGACCTGTCTAAATTGGCTCTGGGTGATCATGAAGCTAATGGGAGAGACCCATCTTTTCTGGACTTCTACGCAGGGGAAATCCCTGTAGGCGGAGATCCAAGGTCCGGCTCTCCCCTCCCCTTCTTTGTGAGGTCCCGGGATCTCTCGAGAGGCTTGGGAAATATCTGGGGCCTGGGTTTCAGCTACACTGAAGAGTAACAGCAGCTCAAAAGGCTTTTGTTTCTTGTTCCTCAGCTTTAGTCCATTATTATTTCTCCCTTTGTTCTTATTGTCATTAGCATAAAGGAGGTGCCTTCTAAGAGCAAGCCCAAAGAAGCCACTTCCTGTTCACAATTAGAAACATAGATTCTCCTCCACAAACGCGTGAATGTCTGGGGTGCAGCGCTCTGGACTGACTAACCCACAAACCATCAAGAGGGGCGCGGGCTCCTGGAGTCAGGCCATTTGTAGGAAGAGAGGGCAAGAGCTGGCCCCGTGGGTACTGGCCTGGTGGCACACACAGCCCTTGGCATCCACGACGATGCTAATAACCGCGTTTCGTGTTCATTTTGCGGATGGGCACCCAACACCACGCCAGACGCTCTGTGCGCACAAAGTGAACTTTAATTTTCTTTAAATCAATTCATTTACAATTCCAAGTCCTTACTCTGCCAGGCTGGTGGGCATGCCCGCGTCAGCCGTCCTTGCAAGGCCCCCCTCCCCACCTGCTCTGTTGAGGCCGTCGTCTGTCCCCTCGCCACCGTGCCCGTGATCCAGGCCACGCTGTCCCTCAGGCCCTAGGAGTGTGCTGCTTGCATGATGCTCTTGGCACTGGGGAGTCTTTGGTGAGGCCGGGAGGACACAGTCAGGGAGCAGGGAGGGACTCTCAGACATTCCTCACTTTCTAAGACTTTCCTCTGCTCTCTTGTTTTGCTCCAATGCATTTATCTCTCCCTTTGCCACATTGGACAATCGGCATTTTCTCTTCGCAGGCGAGATGATAGGTTTTTTACAAAAGACCGAAGAAACCATTGGCCTCATACTGTGTTTTCTCATTGGAAAAACTCCAGAGAGAAAACACAGAAAGGCTTGCAGGGGTTCCCACTGGACCTGGAGACAAGGGAAGAATGTAGGGGGAAAGGCATATGTTAATATTGCCTAACGTCCCTCCACACAGCGTTCTCTTTACAGATGGGGAAACTGAGGCTTGGAGCCCTATGTCATCTACGATTTAGTAGTAGAAAGTCCATTGTTTCTGCCTTAAGGGTTTTCCTCCCTCTGAATGACACAAGGATGGGGGCTCCTACATCCCCGAAGGGGTAAAGTTTTTCAGCCGACTGAGTCACGTCGATTCATCCGCCTTGCGTTCCCATCGCCATGTGGTGTCGCTGTTGCAACTTCGCCCCGCTTTGCTCAGAGCCCTGCAGACGCTGGGAGGCACCTCCCTTGTGCCCATCGCTGCCCAAGTCCCTGCCTCCTGAGGGAGGATGAGCCCGCGCTCCTAGGACAAAGCCGGGGTGCCCCTCTTACTGCTCAGCAACGTCCACCCTCGAGCATGGCTGCCCTGGGTACCTGCGCCCAGTTCGGGGTCCACCGCCCACCGTCTCACGAGCCTTCCTTTCGCTCCTTGGGTACCACCAGCCAGGGATGGCAGCCCTTTCTTTTTAAACACTCAAAACACAATGAATCTTACAACTTCTCCCCAGAGAGTAGAGCTATTAGGTTGCACCAGAGGAAATGACTGTTTTGTAGGAAAAACTGCTGAGTAGTAGCTGTTTCCTGTCCTCTGGCATCCCACCTGCTCACACTTCCAAGGAGGGCCACAGGCAGTAGTTCAGAGCTGACTGACGTTTCTCAGGCAGAGGCCCTAAGCGAGTCCTAAGTGAGTTTCTGGCACCTTTGTCACTGAAGAAGAGGGGCTAGAAACTCAACAGCCTAGAGTCTTTAAAAAAAAAAAATTTTTTTTTTAATGTTTATTTATTTTTGAGAGACAGAGTGTGAGTGGGGGAGGGGCAGAGAGAGAGAGGGAGACACAGAATCCCAAGCAGGCTCCAGGCTCCGAGCTGTCAGCCCGACGCGGGTCTCGAACTCACAGACCCCGAGATCATGACCTGAGCTGAACTTGGACACTTAACTGACTGAGCCACCCAGGCGCCCCTCAATAGCCAGGAGTCTTAACCATTATCCACTGGTTCTCAAACGTGAGCAGGCCTCAGGATCACCCTGCCAGGCTGGTTAAAACATAGATCGCTGGGTTTCTTTTCCAGAGATTCTGATTCAGTAGGTGTGGCCCGAGGCCTAAGGATGAACGTTTCTAATCGGTTCCCAAGTGATGCTGATGCTGCTGGTTGGTCCAAGGTCCACACATGAGAACCACTGCATTATTCCCTGGAGCTGTGTGACGCTATAGGCTCAGTGCTGTTGGGGTTCAGGAGAAGAAGGCTTCTCTGAGGGCTGGGGTGGACAAGGAGAGTCTCCTGGCAGGGGTGGGGGGTGAACTAAAGGGGACAGCTCTAGAGGCCATCCCAGGTGGGGCAGAATTCCTGAATTGGGTCTCTTTGTGGCTGAGTAGGACATGAGCCCTGACGGAGGGGGTGAGTGTTCACTAAAAACAAGGCAGAAGGAGTGAGGTCAGATGGAGGAGAATATGGAGGTCAGGTGAGGGGTTGAGATCTTATCCTGCAAGTAACAGGAAGCTGGAGGAGGGCTTTGTGGTTTGTTTGTTTATATTTAAATAAAGATTTATGCATGTGAGGACAGAGTTCAGAGGATGAATTTAGGGGCTTGGACTGGTGCGCTGGAGGGGGAGGCTGGAAGGACATAAGGGAGGTCCCTGTAGCAGCGGAATGGTCCCCAGGAAACCATCCCAAGGCAGAACCCACAGAACCTGGTGACTGCCTGGGTGTGGGCAGAGGAAGTGGAGACAAAGAAGGTTTCTGGAACCTGCTAAGGTTCTGGAACAAGAACCCAAAAGAAGGACCCACCATCAGAGCCAAGGATGTCTAAAGGGATACCTACTATAGGGAAATTATGAACAATTCTGGACACATTGAAAGAAAGACCATAGGAGTGTCCTGGGAACCCTGGCTTTTCTTTAAGCTGGCCCCTGGTGTGAGGAGGGGTGATAGTTTAATGGAGCATTGTGGCCCCCAATTCTATAATATCCTCATGGTGGTTCACACGTTAGTCTCAGGTGGGGTAGTTCATTCCACTGCTCTTATTTTCATGACTTTAAAACTGTACCTAAGAGCATAGAACAAGGTCAGGGTGGGGGTGAAGGATAGTAAATGAAATCATCTAGGGTGGTATTTCCCAGTCTCCCCAGATCATAAGGTTTACCTGGGTGTTTGTAAAATATATAAATTCTAGAGCCACCCTAGTCCTTCTGAATCAAATCGCTACATGTGGAACTTAGGACTCTGTGGGTTTTTTGGTGTGTGTGTGTGTGTGTGTGTGTGTGTGTGTGTGTGTGTGTGTGTGTGTTTAAGCTTATTTATTTCTTTTGAGAGAGATAAGAGCACAAGTAGGGGAGGGGCAGAGAGAGAGAGAGAATCCCAAGCAGGTTCTGCACAGTCAGCACAGAGCCCAATGTGGGGCTCAAACTCACAAACCACAAGATCATGACCTGAGCCAAAGTTGGACGCTTAACTGACTGAGCCACCCAGGCACCCCTAGTTGTTGTTGTTGTTGTTGTTTTTTAAGTTTATTCATTTATTTTGAGAGAGAGAGAAGGAGTGCCAGTAGGGGAGGGGCAGAGAGAGAGAGAGAGGGAGAATCCCAAGCAGGTTCCACATGGTCAGCACAGAGCCCAATGTGGGGCTCAAACTCACGAACCATGAGATCATGACCTGACCTGAAGCCAGACGCTTAACCACCTGAACCACCCACATGCCCCAGGAATCTGTGTTTAATAAGCATCCTAGGTGATTCTCATGAGTGGGGGAATTTCTGAAATACTCATCTATTGCCAGGTCCAACTTATAAGTATTAAAAATACCCCATTTCCTGACCTCTCCCAGGAAGAGTCTGATACAGTAGATTTGGGGTGAGGCCCAACAATCTGGTTTTTTTTTCAACGTTTATTTATTTTTGGGACAGAGAGAGACAGAGCATGAACGGGGGAGGGTCAGAGAGAGAGGGAGACACAGAATCGGAAACAGGCTCCAGGCTCTGAGCCATCAGCCCAGAGCCCGACGCGGGGCTCGAACTCATGGACTGCGAGATCGTGACCTGGCTGAAGTCGGACGCTTAACCGACTGCGCCACCCAGGCGCCCCCCAACAATCTGTTTTTAATAAGACACCCATGTGATCTTTATGACAAAGTCTTAGCACACGGCCCAAGGTGCTACCCTCAGGCCAATGACAATACCAACTTGCTTGTGCTTCTGTAAACTTTCAAGTTATGGCACAGAATTTGGGGATAATTCGTGTACATTAAGCCTCTGCCCTCTCCCCTCTTCTATTTTTTTCCTCCCACAAATATCTACTGGGCCACCGTTCTGGGCCCGATGCTGTGCTAGGTGGTGGGGACACAGCTGTCAGCCAGAGCCCTGGAGTCTCTCTGCCCCACTGGGTAAGTAGGTTGCAGTGAGGAAGTCGGACATTAAACAAGGAAACAAAAGGAAGACAGACACTTTCAGGTAATATCAGGGCTCTAAAAGGCACCAAATGGGGCGCTGGGGTTGACGGCCACAGACAGGGAGTGGCTAGTTCAGATTCAGTCGTGGTTCTCAAAGTGAAGTCCAGATTGGCAGGCTCAACATCCCCTGCAAACCTGACAGAAATTCAGTCTTAGGTCAGACTCTCTGAATGAAACTCTAGAGGTGGGCCCCAGGGATCTGTGTTTAACAAGGCCTCCAGGTGATTCTGATGCACCCCAAGGTTTGATGCACCTGACGTTGAGAACCCTACAGTTTGATACTCTGGATTAGATGCTCAGAGAAGGAGGTGATGTATGCACCGAGTCTGGAATGGCAAAAAGGAGGCCAGGCATGGGGGGCACCTGGGGGGCTCAGTCAGTTGAGTGTCCGACTCTTTGATTTTGACTAAGGTCACGATCTCACGGTTTGTAGGACGGAGCCTGATGTGTAAGGCTCCGCGCTGACAGTGAGGAACTTGCTTGGGATTCCCTCTCTCCTCTCTCTCTCTGCCTCTCCCCCAATCGCTCACACATGCACGTGCTCTCTCTCTCTCTCTCTCTCTCAAAAATAAATAAACTTATAAAAAAAAGGCAGGCAGAGGAAGATCCAGGTCGAGGGACAGGCAGTGGAAAGGACGTAAGGGGCGAATGAATTTGGTTTGTTAGAGAAACAGAAGGAGGCTGATGAGGTAGGAAGAGGTGGGGAGGAGGACAGGGTCCAGATTGGCCAGACTAGGGCCTGAAGGCCATGGTAAGAGATTTAGATTTAGGTGACATGAACGGATTTATTTATTTTTTTAATGTTTATTTATTTACTTAGAGGGAGAAAGCACAAGCAGGGAAGGGAGGGAGGGAGAGAGAGAGAGAGAGAGAGAGAGAGAGAGAGAGTCCCAAGTAGGCTCTGTGTTGTCAATGCAGAGCCTGACTCTGGGCTGGACCCCACAAACTGTGAGGTCATGACCTGGGCTGAGATCAAGACTCAGACACTTAACCAACTGAGCCACTCAGGCGCCCCTGATTTATGTGTTAATAGAACCTCTCTGACTGCTGTGTGGAGAATGCAAGGGGGCCAGACTGGAGGCCAGGAGGTCAGAGAAGGAAGCATGAGCGGGGGAGTTCTGAAATACTCAGGACCCTGGCAGGATCCAGCGTGCCTCGAAGGAGGCAGGGATCACAATCATGGTTTCATTATCTCCCTCTGTCCTGCTACAGGAACCTTCCTAGACAGTTTGTTCCTAATTGCCTTCTCCTCCCCAAGAACTCTCCATTAGGTACATTGTATATGTATTGTGGTCTTTGGATTCCGTATTGGACCAGCTATGACCTTGTAATTGCACTGTAATATCTAAGATGTTTTCCCCTCCCGAGAGTCAATGTTCACCCCTCTGGGGAGGATCCTGAGCACAACGGGACTGAGGTGATTACGGTGAAAATGGAAAAACAAACACAGCTCTGATATTTTGGGTATTCGGGAGCTGAGAGACAGGACCTTTTGATGGATTGGATTTGGAAGGAGGGAGGAACAGTCAAGGAAGATTCCTTTAACTTTGGCTTGAGCAATCGGGCGATGAGCACCCTTTGCTGAGAAGCGAAAAAGTGGCCAATCGGGTATATTCGCCGAGTTCCACAGTGGCAGACCCAGTGTCCAGTATTGGGTGAAGCTGGCCAAAAAGTGAGCTGTCACAGTCCTCGTCTCACGGGGTCACCCAGGATAGACCTCCATCTTTGGGAGAAAAGCAGGGCTCTCTTTGGTACTTCAGGGATAGCCCACTTCCTGCTGTATACCCAGCCCCTTAAACACCTGAACAGACCTCATCCTTTTTGGGGGGGATGGGGAGCCGATTCCGTATTCCATTTAGCGAACGTGGGTCCACAGCTCACCACAGGCCGAGCTCTGAGCTGGAGGCCAGAGGCGGAAGAGACCAACGGGACGTATTGGTCCAGTTGTAGAGAGAGGCATGTAAACAAAGTGTTCTAGAAAAGCTAAATGCTACAGGCAGGCTCTGTGGGAGCACTGGGGTGGGAGAGAGGGCCCGGCTCTGCTGAGGGAAGGGAGAGAGTCCTCCAGAGGGAGCACCCTTGCCGCTGGGTGTTTGAAACCAAATAGAAATAGGGATTTGTGGGGAAAGAAGATGGTTCCAGGCAGAGGGAACGCTGTAATTATTATGGATCTATAGGAAACAGACTTTAGGAAAGACTGGACTTACTGGGCTCTTTAAAAAAAATATCCTTTTTAATGTTTATTTTTGAGAGAGAGAGAGAGAGAGAGAGAGAGAGTGCAAACTGGACAGGGGCAGAGAGACAGGGAGACACAGAATCCAAAGCAGGATCCAGGCTCTGAGCTGTCAGCACAGAGCCCGACGCAGGGCTCAAACTCATGAACCGTGAGATCGTGACCTGAGCCAAAGTCAGATGCTTAACTGACCGAGCCACACAGATGCCCCCAGACTTACTAGGCTCTTCAATAGAGAACTCCAGACCTTCTTTAAGTCTGGGAAATAGAAGATGTGGCAGATTCATTAAGCTCAACCCCTTGACTTTTTCAAATATAGACTTACTTAGAACAAAAATTCTTGGTGTTTGGGTAGCAGCAGCTTAGGGAAGGGTAGAAAAATGGTTTGAAACATGAAAGGGTGGACTTGAAATGACAGGCCAGAATGTCCCCTTGTGCCTTGCCACTGAGTCACCTGCATGCAGGGCAGGGGACCCAGGGCCCAAACACACACCTCACCCGCTGCTCAGAATGGACACACGCAGATGACCGGAAGGCCACGAGGAAATCGAGGCTCAGAGAGGTTAAGAAACTCGTCCCCACACAGACAAAATGTGGCGTGATGGGGACCACAGTCCAGCTTGATCTGGTGCCTCTGGAAGCCGGGGCTCAGACCCATTATTGCTGAGCTCTCCCGGGGGGGGGGGGGTCTGAAAACATTTGTGTTGTGGTCTCCATAATTAGAAGGAAACCCAGGTCTGTCCTTCAATTTAATTTCCCTATAAACAAGGTCCATTCGCAGACCCAGAAAAAAGAAAAATGAAAAAGATCTGTTTGATGAGCAGGGGCTGGGCCAGCTCTTCATGACCGAACCCCGTGTTTCCTAGGCAGTAGTAATCTCCTCCTTGCAAACAAACTTCTGCAAAGTCCCAGATCTACTCCCAAGCTCCTGCCAAGGCTGGGTGTGTCAGGCGGAGCCAGGGGCAGCCTCCGCCCCGCCAGTCCCCAGTCCTGCTTCTGACTCATTATTTATCTCTGGCAGGAAGTAAACACGGGGGGGGGGGGGGGGGGGGGGGGGGGGCGGGGAGTGAGCTCCCGACTTGAGATACAGGCTGAGAAAGAAGGTCACGCGCTGAATTAGGTGTGTGTCTGCTTTCTGCTGATCTGGTTTCAACAGGGCATTTAAAAAGAGGAGAGGAGGAGTATTTTTCCATCCTGAGATCATCTCCCATGTATTGCAACAATTTGGAAAATAGAGAAAAGTGACAAGTGAGGGGGGAAAAAAAACCACCAATGCACTCACCATCTATAGACAATTGCTCTTAAAATATTAGTGCTTCCCTCAAGCTTTTCACATTTTCCTCATTCTTTATTGATTGTGGTGGCTGTGTGTGTGTATGTGCGTATATATTTTCATGTATTTAAATATTTAAATATCTTCAAACAATATATTTATTGATATAAATATTTATGTAATCTATTTAAACAATAATTATGTAATATATTTAAACAATAATATTTGTGTAATATATTTAATATATTGACACACATATATAATTTTTAAATATTTTAAAATATGTTAACATACATATTAACATAACATACACATACATATATTATGCATAATATACTTAAATATTTAAACAATATACTAATACAGGTATTTATATACTACATACTTAAATAATTAATAGACTATGTTTTAGAGCAGTTTCAAGTTTACAGAAACATTGAGCCCTACAGAGAATTCTTATATACCCCCCTTCCTCCTATACAGTTTGCCTTATTATTAACATTTTGCATTAGTGTGGTATATTTGTTACTGCTAATGAACCAATATTGATACATTATTAACTAAGATCTAAAGTCTATATCAAGCTCTGCTCTGTACAGTCTATGGGTTTGGCAAATCCATGACACAATATCATTCAGGTATATATATATACATTTATATATCCAATATATATCCATATATATATAACCCTAACCCTAACCCTAACCCTGATATATATATATATTTATATATCCAATATATATCCATATATATATAACCCTAACCCTAACTCTAACCCTAACTCTAATCATATATATATATATATGTTTTTTTTAAGTTTATTTATTTTGAGAGAGAGAGAGAGAAAGCATAAGGAGGGGCAGAAAGAGAGGGGCAGAGAGAATCCCAAGCAGGCTGTATGCTGAGAGTGCAGAGCCTGACATGGGACTCAATCTCACGACCGTGAGATCATGACCTGAGCTGAAACCAAGAGTCAGATGCTTAACCAGCTGAGCCACCCAGGTGCCCCATGTGTGTTCTAATTTTCATTTGGTTCAAGTATTGGTTCAAATACTTTCTAATTTTCCTTTTAATTTCTTCCTTGACTCATGGGCTATTAGAAGTGTATTATTTAATATCCAAATAGTTGGGGACTTTCCAGATATCTTTCTGTTATTAATTTATAATTTAATTCCACTCTAGCCAGATGATATGCTTTGGATAATTTGAATCTTTTTAAATTTATTGAGACTTTTTAAAATGGGTAGAATATAGTCTATCTTCTAAATGTACCATTTGTACTTGAAAAGAATATAATTCTGCCACTAATGGGTAGTGTTTAGCAATTGGGTCAAGTTGGTTGATAGTGTTGCTCCAGTCTTTTATATCTGTGCTGATTTTCTATCTACTTGTTTAATCAATTATTTTTTAAATTTTTTTTTTTATGTTTTATTTTATATTTGAGAGAAAGAGAATGAGAGAGCACAAGCAGGAAAGGGGCAGAGAGACAGAGACAGAATCTGAGGCAGGCTCCAGGCTCCGAGCTGTCAGCACAGAGCCCGACACGGGGCTCGAACCCACGAGCAGTGAGATCATGACCTGAGCTAAAGATGCTTAACTGACTGAACCACCCAGGTGTCCCTTGTTCAATCAATTATTGAGAAAGGGGTATGGAACTATCACTTTATAACCGGGGATTTGGCCATTTCTTTCTTTTTTTTTTTTGATCAGGTTTTGCTTTGTGTATTTTGAAGCTCTATTATTAAATAAACTTAAAAAATGTTTATTTATTTATTTTGAGAGAAAGAGAATGTGGTGGGAGAGTGGAAAGAGAGGGAGAGAGAGAATCCCAAGCAGGCTCCACATGCTTTCAGCACAGAGCCCATCATGGGGCTTGATCTCACACAAACCATGAGATCATGACCTGAACCAAAATCAAGAGTCAGATGCTTAATGGAGTGAGCTACCTAGTCGCCCCTGTTATTAAATAGACTTTTAAAATGTTTATGTCCTATTGATGAATTGAACCTTTTATCATTATGATGATCTTCCTTATGCCTGGTAATATTCCTTGCTCCAAAATCTGTTTTGTCTGATATAATACAGACACAGCAGCTTTCTTTCCATTAACATTTTCACAGTATAGTTTCCCCCTGCCTTTCATTCTCTTACTTTTAATCTATTTGTATTTTTAAGCAAAGTTTGAAATGCTTTTTCTGTAGACAGCATATAGTTGGGTCTTTCTTTTGCCATCCACTCTGAATATTACTACCTTTTAACAGAAGTGTTTATTACATTTACATTTCATGTGATTATCGATATGGTTGGTTTAAATCTACAGTCTTATTTGTTTTCTCCATCTCTTTTCTGTGCCTTTTACCCTACTTTTTGGCTTCTTTTGAAAAAAAGTCATTATTTTAATGATTCTATTTTATTTCCCTTTTAACTTATTAGCCATAACTATTTGTGTTATGTAGGTCGTTGCTTTAGGATCTATACTATACATCTTTGATGTGATGCATTTCAAGTGTTATTACACCATTTCATGTACATTTAGTAGAGTCTTACAACAATATATTTTTCTTTCTCCCCTCCGGGCCTTTGTGTTTTGTTGTCATATATTTTATTTCTATGTATGTTTCAAATCCCACGACATATGTTATTTTTGCTTGACATAGCCAACTATCTCTTAAAGGAGATTTAAATAATGAGGAAAAAAGAACTTATATTTGCCTGCAGAGTCACCATTCCTGCTGTTACTTACTCTTCTGTGTAGGTACCGATGGCCATCTGGTATTGTTTTCTTTTGGTTTGTGGGACTTCCTTCAACAGTTTTTGAAAGATAGGTCTGCTGGTACTTAATTCTCTTGGCTTTTAAATGTCTGAAAAAAAAAACCTTCTTTTCACCCATGTTTTAGGAAGCTGTTTTTGCTAGGCAAAGAGTTCTTGATCGACAGTTCTTTTCTCTTGTACTACTTGAAATTGATTGCCCCTCTGCACTCTAGCGTGCGTGGTTTCCAACAAAAACTCCTGCCATCCTTTCTTTCGTTCTTCTGTCTTTCCTTCTCTGGCTGCTCTTAATATTTTTTTATGTTTTTACTGGTTTTAAGCAATTTGGTTACGATATACTTTGGTGTAAGTTCCTTCTTGTTTCTTGTGCTGAGAGTTAGATTCTTCTATCTATGAGTTTATAGTTTACATCATTTTTGGTAAGTTTTGCAGCCATTATTTCTTCAAATAGTTTTTAAAAATCTCCCTCCCTCCTTTGGGGACTCTAATTACATACATATTTGGCTGCTTGAATTGTCTCACAACTCACTGATGCTCTGTTTTTAAAAATTCTTGTCTTTTTCTCTGCGTGTTTCATTTTGGAGTCTTTCTACTGCTCTGTCTTCGAGTTCACTAATCTTTTTCTCTGTCAGGACTAATCTGTTACTAATCCCACCCACTATGTTTTTCATTTTAGATATTAGAGTTTTCTTCTTGACACACTTGATTGGGATTTTTTTGTCAAGATTTTAGTTTTAAGTAATCCCTACATCCAACATGGGGCTCAAACTCACAGCCCCGAGATCAAGAGTCACATGCTCCACTGACTGAGCCAGCCAGGTGCCCCTAATTGGGATCTTTTTTATGTCTTCCATATCTGTACTTAACATGCTCAATCTTCCCTCTAGCCTCTTGAACATATGGAACACAGTTATAATACTTTTTAAAAAGTCCTTGTGTAAGTAAACTTAGAAAAAAATTTTTTAAAGGTGGGGGGGCACCTGGGTGTCTCAGTTCATCATCCAACTTCAGCTCAGGTCATGATCTCATGGTTCCGGGGTTCGAGCCCCGCTTCAGGCTCCGTGATGACAGCGTGGAGCCTTCTTGGGATTCTCTCTCTCTCCCCCCCTCTATCTGCCCTTCCTGACTCATATTTTCTCTCTCTCTCTCTCTCTCTCTCTCTCTCTCTCTCTCTCTCTCAAAATAAATAAATAAACTTAAAAAGAATTTTTTTTAAAGTCGTTGTGTACTAATTCTATCATCTGCAAAATTTCTGGGTCGGTTTTGATTAACTGAGTTTTATTTTCATTGTGGGTCATATTTTCCTGCTTCTTTGCATTCCAGATACTGTGGGGCCTTATGCTTTTGGATTCTGGATATTTTTGTATTCTTATAAATATTCCTGAACTTTGCTCTGGGATGCAGTTATTTGGAACACCCTAATCCTTTTAGGGCTTCATTAGATGGGATCAGAGCAGTGTTTAGCCCAGGATTCATTTTTTCCACTACTGAGGCAAGAAGATACTTCTTAGTGCTTTAACAGACGTCCCATGAATTATGGGGTTTTCCACCGTGGCTGGTGGGAACAGGAGCTTTTCCCAGCCCTGTGTTAGCTTTAAGGATTCTTCCCCATAAACCCTCCTGATGGTCTGAACCTAGTGTCAGGTTCATATACATATACATGCTAATCAGCACTTGGATATCCCCAGAGTTCTCTCTTTGTCCAAGTTTCTTTTCTCTGGCACTCAGATGCCCAGCTCCACCTCATCAAGCCCAAGAGACCGATGGACTCCCTGGGCCACATCCTTCAGGACTTAGCTGGGGTAAGAGGAGCACTTACTCTGTTGCTTTCCATCTCTGGGGATCACAGACCTCTGTCGCCCATGTCTCCTCTAGCGGCCAAACCCCCATTAGTCCAACCCCCCGTTGTTGTTAATAATTCTTTATATGACACTTTCCAACCCAAGCTCTCTGAAAAGACCAAAAAGTCACTGTATCGAGTTTCTTTCTCTAGTTTTAAATGGAAGTGCCGCAAAACACCTGGCATTTATTTTGGGAGTGGTAGGGAGACGTTTCCAGAAGAAAAAGAATAATAAGAGACAGGATACCATGGGCAAGAGTTGTTTTTCTTTCCTTTTCAAGAGCAGCTTATTTTGCATACACTTGTAATCTCTTTTCTGTTTGTGGCCTCAAATGCCAACCTTGACAGGAGTTAATCTTCCCAAATCATCACCGCAGCTGTGTTAATGTTGGGAAGGAGCCTGGGATGGTTTTTATGTCTTCAACATGGAACTGGCTTGGCCTCTGGTGATGTTGACTCATCAACTCCCCCCACCCCACACACATTTAGGCCGGTGGAATTATAGAGAGGCAAATCTCAACAAAATAGGCTGGTGACTGGGACATGTTCTAGAAAAAAAAACCCTTCTTCACAGTTTTTAGCTCAGTACACATGGGTTCAGCTTCACATGGTGACATTGATAACATCTTTTTGTTCAGGGAATGCCCCAAATTCTCTGAAAGATTTTTCAATCATCAAGGGAAGATTCCAATGCTTTGTACTTTTCTTGTGTTGACAAAGGCAGGAAAATGATTTTAATACACTTTAGAAGTCTTATCAAGAAGGAATGTTAGCAAAAATATGTTTACCGCTATTTGTTGTTTCTTGATGTCAAAACAAAATAAACACCCTGGCCGCCTTCCTGCCCCCCACACAAAAATAAATAAATAAAAATAAAAATACAAATACCCCCATGATCCAAGCACACAAACAAAACAGTTGCTTGCATTTTCCCGTGGATAATTAGTAGGATTTAAATTAAAATTAAGAAAATATTCCTACCAAATATTCCACCAAATTCCTTGATTTGGGCTTATTAAAGTCTCAAAGACCTTTCTCTATTATGAATAAAAAAGATATCCTCTCTAATGGGATAGTAGTTTTATTTTTGGTATTTGAACATTAGGAAATGTCTGAACAATCAGAACTAATTATTATGTCAGAAACACATTTCAGTGAATTGGGGTCTGATCATGACTTATCTAGATGCATTGGAAGGACAACGATAGATGTGAGTGACACACAGAGACATGGGTTTGTGCCAGTGATGGTGAGCTCGTGTGTGCAACAATCCGTCAGCCCTTCCAGCAATCAGTCTGGGAAGCACAAAATTGGGTCATTCCGCTGTCTTTTGGACGCTACAAGAAAGATGCTGAAAAAATTGGTTAGAAGATCATTTTTGAATTTTCCTTGGAATTCAGTTGCCGGGTTTCCTCCCTATGCTATGCCGAATGATGGATTCCCACAAGCAGACTGATACCGACCATGACCTTGAAGTCATGTAACAGTTCATGTGGCAGAGTACAGATGAAATAGTAAGGAAAACACCCTCTCACACACACACCCTTCTCCCCCATAACTCTTTAGAACCTAACAATATTTTCCTTCCGCCTACTGCACGGGCTGCTCAACCATCGTGGTCTTTGTTTTTTCTATCACAGAATGAGCATAAGAAAGAGTTAAAACTGGATTAAAAACACAAAGCTGAGTCTGACAAGGCTGCTAAGGTCAGTGGGCTCCTAGGCCTCTGTGCAGGAAGCACTGTTTGGACAAGTTAAGATCGTGTGTGTAGATTGGACTTAATCTGCTGGAATCGCAAAGAATTTTCTGAGGGGTGGCTTTCTCCATGAAATACCGTGTTTAATTGTTTTTTTGTTTGTTTTTTGAAGTTTACTTATTTTGAGAAAGAGAGAGAGTGCTTGCATGAGCAGTGAAGGGGCAGAGAGAGAAGGAGAGAGAGAGAAGGAGAGGGAGAGAGAGAGAGAGAGAGAGAGAGAGAGAGAGAGAGAGAGAGAGAAGCCCAAGCAGGCTCCATGCTGCCAGTGCAGAGCCTGATGCAAGGCTCAAACTCATGAACATGTGAGATCATGACCTGCGCCAAAATCAAGAGTCAGATGCTTAACTGACTCAGCCATGTTCCAGCCATGTTTAGTTGTGGGGATTTGACAATTTCCCTCTCTTTATTAACCTGAGAATTCTTCCCTCTGCACAAATCACTTAGAACAGAAATCCTCTCCCAAACTCCCTGGAATAGGGATCCATCTCACAGTATGGGAGTTAACTCAAGTAAGCAGGTTTTTACGTCAGTGAACAAAATTATTCCTCATTTATATACTCATTCCATCATTCCATGATTCATTCAGCAGAGTACGTATGGGTGCTAGACTGAGATATAAAAACAAATGAGATGAATTCCCTTTAGCCTCCAGGAGGTCATACCCAGCAGGAAAATAAGTGAGCAAACAAATAGGATCGCGTGTAGGTACTGAGAGAGAGTCTGCACACAGGCTTTAGGAGAATAGAAAAGGGAGCATATGCATCCCAGGGAGGGGTCCCTCCATGGAGGGAGGCGGAGGGAGGGTTCCTACCACAGAGCCCGATGAGAGTGTCTGCACTGTTACGGAGAGTAAGGGGGTCTTGCCATGGAGGAGGGGAATCAGGGAAGCAAGTCAGAATGGCTGCTCCCAATACTGCCCCCTGAACTAACCCTCCACACCCAGTGCCAGGCTGTGTACAAGTGCAGGAGGCCACAAAGGCTGGGGAGGGCCAGTCCCAGAGAGATTGTCACATGGCAGGCAGCTGGGGGAGGAGGAGGGTACCTATGGGGGCTGCTTTCTCCAAGTCACCAAGCAGAAGAGTCTCACCTCCTCCCGAGAGAATTACGCTAAGGGAGAATAGGGCAGAAGTGTCATACTTCTCTGAGGGCTCAGCTGTGTCAGAAAAACACCAAATTGGTGGGCCGAGGCAGGAACGCACACAGCCGAGGACCGTCCCTAGCCCAGGGCCCCTCATCACCACCCCAGCTGCCACGACTGGGGATAGTATATTAGGATTGGTGGTTCCCAGGGGCTGCAGTCAAGCTCACAGGATCTCTCTTTATTCCTTGCTTTTCTTTTCTAGAAAGAACATTGGAATGCAGTGAGTAACAGTGATGATGTGATGTGGGGAAATTACACTAATTTATGAAAATAACAAATCATTCACAGACTTCTGTACTTTATAATTAGTAACAAATTTCTTGCAGCACACCCCCTAGTTCATCAGACCCACCAGTGTGCGTAGGGCCTTAACCTCACTTCTTTGGAAGAAGCATTTAAACAAAAGTGTGTTGCCTTTTCTGAGCCTCATTTCCCTCATCTGTAAAATGAAGTGTTTGGACGAAACAGGTTACTAGAATGCTAGGGTTGCCTGGAAGAAAAGAGCATTCCTAACGTTCAAGTCAAACAACTGTGATTTGGGAGCATTTCTGTATATTTAGAATCCTTGTTCTGGGTTTATTTGTATCTGTCCATCCACCCACCCACCTACCCAACTGTCCATCCACTCAACCATCCATTCACTCACCCATCCATTTACCCAACCATCCACCTACCCAATCATCCATCCACCAACCATCCATCCACCAATCATTCATTTATCCATCCATCCATCCAACCGTCCTTCTACCAATCATCCATCCATCTACCCAACCAACTATCCACCCAATGTTCCATCCGCCCAAGCATTCATCCAATCACCCATCCATCTACTCATACATTCATATATTCAATGTTTGCTATACCCTACTTACTGAGGATACAATATTGAAAAGAGAAAAGACTCAGTCTTCATTATCCTCCAGTGGAGGGAATGGTCATCAATCCATGTTGATGGCAACTGTGACTACAGCCATCACTAGGTGGGCCTGTGAAAGAAGATCTGATCCCAGAGGCCAGGTCAGGAAGGCTTTGTTGACAAGTGATGAGTGGAACTGAGACCTGCTGGGGAAGAGTAGGAGGGCTCTGGGCTCTGGGCTCCAGGCAGATGCACGGACGGGGAGCTCCGAGTGGGATGAGACAGGAAAGGCAGTCTGGGGCCACAGCTGATTGCAAAATGAAGCCATCGGAGAGTCTTCCCACGAGGCTGATGGGATCAGGCTTTTATTTCTAAGCCATCGCTCTGGCTGCAGACTGGAAGACAGAATAATGCAGCCAGAGTGAATGGGAGAAGCAGTGCCCGTGCAGAAGAGGTGAGGCCAGCAAGCACAGGGAAGCAGGAGGTGTCAGGGCCCTGGAGCCAGGCGATGCGGGGCTTGATCTTGCTTCGCATCAGGAGCTCCGAGACCCTGAGTCCAGTCTTAAACCTCTCTGGGAATATTTCTACATGTGGGCAGTAAGGGCTATCCATTCTGCGGGGCTACTGAGTGCATTAAACACAGTCATAACTGAAAAGGGCTTAGCGTGGGCCTGGCCTTGATAAATGCTCCGTATGTGGCCAACTCTCCATCGTGACAGTGATGCTCTATGGTTTTGCTGGTTCCCTTCAACCCTGGTAGTTCAGGGGCCACACTTGTTTTTTTCTCAAACGGCCTCCTTCTCTGAACATTCCTGGGTGGCTCAAGCGTATGTCTTCAGAACTGTGTATTTAGGAGCCCATCTGGATGTGATTGTCTCCAGCCAGGGTAGTGGGGACGGCCTTTTCTGCACCTCTGTTGTCTGCTCCGAATTTTGCTTCAGGAAATCACCTCTTAGCCCACGCTTCTCCGTTTGTTGTGCTGGGGGCCTCTAGTCTGCACCAAGGGGACTGCATCAGGCCTCATCCTGCAACTTGCACTCAACGGCAGCGCCCCCTTCAGGCTGCAAAGCCTCCATTGAGAGGTCTCCGCTGCCCAGCCCTCAAGAGCTGGCCTTTGGATTCTGAGCTGGATGGCCGACCCACACATGCTGATACAATCTTGAAGCATAAAAGGACATTATGTAACCTTCAGTTACTGAAGAGCCCTCACAGATCGGTTCTCAGAATTTTTCCTGCCCTTGGGCAAATCTGCTTCTGACAAGTGGCTTTAATCTGGTTTTAAAAATTGCTTCAGATGGATAATCAAAGAAATTGCTGGTGCTTAGCTTATGCTAAATAACCCAAGCAGGGCTTTTATTAGAGGAGGGAGGCGGGGGAGCCGTGTGTCCCACGCGCGGTGGGAATTTGCTCCCGGTGGTTGTCTGATAAGACTCACAGGTTTTCAAGGTGCCCAAGTTGAGTGCATCTATCATCTTGTCCCTCAGTCCACCTGAAGGGAAGCCACACACTCCCTCTAAGCTGGCAGCTCCTGTCAGAGGCGGGGACAAGGAAGTGGTTTTATTTGTGTCATTACCGGTGTGTTGGGGGCGGGGGGCTGTGTTCTGTGCTTCTGGATCAATCAGACGTATGGAGGAGTGCTTCATTTCCAAATTACACACCACTGATCTCATTAACTTCTAAATGGTGAGACCCCTCGTTTGTGGGTGGGACACAAAATGCAAAGTGCTCGTTAAAAGGAAGCTGGCCAGATGTGGAGTGCAGAGTTGTTGGTTCCAGAACAATCCATGAGCCGACAGCCCTGTGGCTTGTGAGCCCTCCGAGCCTG
Source organism: Leopardus geoffroyi (assembly GCF_018350155.1). Taxonomy (NCBI): domain Eukaryota; kingdom Metazoa; phylum Chordata; class Mammalia; order Carnivora; family Felidae; genus Leopardus; species Leopardus geoffroyi. The sequence goes on from NC_059334.1 coordinate 78,549,557, forward strand.
GTGCTTCCTGAGGTAGACAGAGTCAACGCTAGGCCAGGGCTTTCTGGGCGCAGCTGTCCATGTGACCAGCTGAGGATTACAGGGGTGTGTACAACTCACCCCCTGAGTTTTCTCTTTTTGCCCTTGTCAGTCCTGAAGGGGTCTGAAAACATGAATCTCGTTGAGACAGTAGCCAACTCTTTCTTGGGCCCATCTTAAATATTTTCAGCACATCGTTCCTGTGTTATATGTGTGGGAACAGGCATTAAATAAGGATTAGTGGTGCTGTGATGGTGTATACATACCCCCTTCGAAGATGTCAAGCACATTTCATAGGTGAGGGGCCTGGGGAGAGGCTGGAATAGAGTCAGGGAAAGAGACTAGGGGCGTAAACAACAGGTATTGGTTGATCACAGTTCTGGAGGCAGGATATCCAACATCAAGGTGCCAGCAGATTCTGTCTGCTGAGAGCCTGCTTCCTGGTTCACAGATGGACGTTTTTTCACTGCGTCCTCACAAGACCGAAGGGACAAGGGAGCTCTCCGGGGACTCGTTCATAAGGCCACTAATCCCATTCATGGGGGCTCCAGAATCAGGACCAAGTCACGTCCCAAAGGCCCCACCTCCCAATACCATCACGTTGGGGATCAGGTTTCGACACATGAACTGGGGGGACACAAACATTCAGGTTCCCTTTTGGAGAAGTTTTTATTCCTGGGGGCAGCGTACGTTATGTTCCCAACTTCTCAGCTGGGAAAATTGGAAACCTCAAAATGTGGCAAGGATAGTACGATAAATACCCGTATGCCTATTGTATTGGTCGGCTTACACTGCCACAGATTGAGGGGCTTTGGCAGAAGAAATTTATTTTCTCACTGTTCTAGAAGCTGGAATTGCAAGGGTAGGGGTGGTGGTTTCAGATGAGACCTTTCTTCTCGGCCCGCAGACAGTGGCTCCTGGCTGTGTCCTCTCGTGGCCTCTTGTCTGTGTGACGCTCTCCTGGTGTCTCTTCCTTTTCTGATAAGAACACCACCCATGTTGGATTAGGACTCGGCTCGTGTGACTTTATTTAACCTTAGTGACCCTATCCCCAAATACAGTCACCTTGGGGGTTAGGGCCCCAATATATGGATTTTGCAATTTCTAAATTTTAGGACACATTGCAATTTCTAAATTTTAACAGGGATGTTTTCCACCTTGCCACTGTGTGTGTCCCTGATAAATGGATGTATATGCATTGCCTTGCATTGCAAAGCTGGAATTTTGGAAGTAAGCATGCAGAGTAGAATCTTTCCTCTGGTCACATTCAAAACACTGTGGGTGTGTGAGGGGCGCCTGGGTGGCTCAGAGCCTCTGACTTTGGCTCAGGTCATGATCTCGCAGCTCGTGAGTTCGAGCCCCATGTCAGGCTCTCTGCTGTCAGCACAGAGCCCACTTCAGATCCTCTGTCCCCCTCTCTCTCTTCCCCTCCCCTGCTCACATGCATTTACTCTCTCTCTCTCTCTCTCTCTCTCTCAATAAAATAAAATAAACATTAAAAAAAAAAGCAAAGCACTGTGGGTGTATGAATACATGAATGTGTATATATATAACACTTACAAGGCCATTCCCTAGATCGTTCTCCCTATAATAATTTTTAAAAACATGGTAAAAGCCCTGGAAAAACCATACTTCTATTAACTTTGTCTTGAGCAATTTCTCCTGGCAGTGAAAGGTATGTGATCATAACAAGTACATAGAATCACAGCTATGTCAGAATAACAAAACTGCATCCTTTAAAAACTTGTGCAGGAAGAAAAGGAAATTCGCCAGAACACATGGCAAGCATGTGGGAGACATGTTTCCTACATTTTCAAAATTTTGTATTGGCCATGTATTATTTAAAAAAATTTTTAAGTGTGCTTAATAAAAACCACATAGAATTGAAAAGCCCAGATATGGCAGGTGATGAGCTAATTTACAGTAACCCGATAGCTGGATACCTACAGCAAATCCATCATTCTGAGCCACGTTCCCCCAAGTTGCCTGCAGGGTTCACATGCTGTCCAGCAAAGCAAGTTCAAGTTAGGACAGATATGGGTATGAAGGTAATTCAGCTTTTAGCTTTATATATAGGTCACAGGCAGAAACTGCAGACCTAAGCAGAATGGATGTTTGGATTATGCCCCTCACAGTACCGCATGTTGAATTTAAGAATCGAGTCAACTTTTTTGGGGCGCCTGGGTGGCTCAGTCGGTTGAGCATCCGACTTCGGCTCAGGTCATGATCTCACAGCTCATGAGTTCGAGCCCCACGTCGGGCTCTGTGCTGACAGCTCGGAGCCTGGAGCCTGCCTCAGATTCTGTGTCTTGCTCTCTCTCTGTCCCTAACCCACTCGCGTTCTGTCTCTGTCTCTCTCAAAAATAAATAAACATTAAAAAAAATTTTTTAAGAAGAATCAAGTCAACCTTTATTAAGAATAACCCTTGGGGCGCCTGGGTGGCGCAGTCGGTTAAGCGTCCGACTTCAGCCAGGTCACGATCTCGCGGTCCGTGAGTTCGAGCCCCGCGTCGGGCTCTGGGCTGATGGCTCAGAGCCTGGAGCCTGTTTCCGATTCTGTGTCTCCCTCTCTCTCTGCCCCTCCCCCGTTCATGCTCTGTCTCTCTCTGTCCCAAAAATAAATAAACGTTGGAAAAAAAAAATAATAATAATAAAAAAAAAAAGAATAACCCTTTATCTCTCTTTTTTAAGTTTATGTATTTATGTATGTATTTATTTATTTAGAGTGCAAGGGGGGGAGAGGGGCAGAGAGAGAGGCAGAGATTGAGAATCCCAAAAGCGGGCTGTGTGCTGTCAGCATGGAGCCCGACACAGGGCTTGAACTCACAGACCATGAGATCATGACCTGAGCCAAATTCAAGAGTCAGAGGCTTCACCGACTGAGCCACCCAGGTGACCCAAGAATACTTCTCTATTTCAAAGCATGGCGTTGCCCACTTGTGCCTTTTTCCTGAGCATCTAAGGGTTCACATATGTACTTAGGACCGACCTTGTAAGTTACATGGAACTGGTTCAAACCCTCTATTAGGGTTTATACATATTAAAAACTTTCATTCTCCTGCATTTTGGACTACTGGGATTTTGTTTTCATATTTCCCTATTCACAGCCGAGCAACACGGAAAGCTCCAAGCTGCATGTGTGTGATGCCCCCGAATTGATTTTTGGAGAAAGCGAAGGCTTGTGTGATGGTATGGGAAGGGGAGGACTGGGGAGCGAGGTCTCTTCGTGGCGAGGAGTGAGCTGCATGGGGATGGTGTGCTTTGTGGTCTTTAGTGGGAGAAAAGGTGGGGGTGGGGTGATTGTGCTTGTGATGTGGCTCTGGCCTCACATCCATGAGAATGAATGAAACATCAAATGTTTTCATTGTTGGCAGTGCTGGGCTCCGAAGCTCCTGTCCCACTTCTGAAGGTGCTGCCAGCCTGGATCCGTGCTTCCTGTCCCCAGAAGTGACGGAGCCGAGCAAATGCCCACAGGAAGCCAGAGGCCCAGAAGGTTCTCCACTGCTCTGGCCACCAGTGCCCTGGGAGTTTGAGTGCCCCCCAGCCTCCACGCCCATTGCCGAGGGCCCCCCGGAAGGTTGCCTGCCAAGCCCCGGAGCAGCACCTGAAGACTGGCCCCTAATTCAACACCCCAGGAAGGAACCTTCCCCAAATGCCCATGGGGATGTCCCAACAGCATTTGTCCCTGAAGGGGACAGTTCTACTCAGTGCAATGTGGGTGCCATCGTCCCCAGTGCCCAGGGCAGAGGGAGAGATCTGAAGGAAGAGGGACGTAAATTATCTTCCTCCAGGAGCACTGACCAGTTGCCAGCAATTTCAGCAGCACCTCCTCAAGAGCTGATGAAGGGACAGCTTTGTGGAGAAGACGGCCAGCCTGGCGGCTCCGAGTCCCAAGGGAAAGAGGTGGCAGGTGGCCTTCCCCTCGCAGAGTCCAGGCAGGGGGCGGCTTCCGTACCAGCGGCCCCGAAGGCCCCAGCTGCAGCTCAACCAGACGGGGAGAGCTCAGCTGGCCTGGAAGAGCCCCCCACAAAGCCCGAGACCCCGACTCCACAAGATCCGGCGCCCAGAACCTTAGACAGAGAAACCTGCCAAGTGGAGGCACTGCCTCAGGCTTTAGCTGATGACTCGGGACTCCTCGGGGCCTGCCGTCCCACTGGGAACAACTCAGGGGCTGCCCGAGAGGCCGGCACCAATTCCTGGGAAAGCTGCCAGCAGCAAATGGGAGCACATCTGGAGCACCCGGAGCTGCCCTGGGATTCACCGAGTCCTGTGCTGGCACCCGGGCCCGGGGACTCTCGGAAGGAGACCATGGATGCCAGCGGTGCTCGGGGACACTTGGAGACAGCGGGAATGGGAGGCGATCCCAGTACAGCTGTCTGTGCTGCTGCCGGCAACCGACCCGCAGGGGCTTCGCTTGTGAGCGCCGAGCCTTCCCCACAGGCCCCGACGGAGGATGCACATCCACCTTCAGTCTCCGCTTTGCAGCCCGCTGCCGGGGCCTCGGCTGCTGCAGAAGAGCCCGGCTGGTCGACCAGAGAGATGGTTTCCGGGGCTGCGATGCCAGTTCTTACAGATCTGGCCGAAGGGCTGGCCGATGCAGGGTTGACGGGACGGGAGAAGCACACATCAGATCTCAGAAATGAGGGAGAAGGTCTAGAAGGGAGCCCTGGAGAGGGTCCTGACCCTGTGCCCCCGGAGGACAGGGGAGAGCTCTCAGCAAGGGACCATGAAGTCCAACAAGGGGTACCGCCCCCCGCCCCACCCAGTGCATCAGATGAAAGTGCCAGAAAGTCACTGGGGCCAAAGGATGAAGCCATGACCCCTGAAAGCCCAGCAGTGGCTGAGGAGGAGAGCAGACCACCTGGGGCCAACTCTAGGGGACAGGAAGAAGTCACACAGCCCCTGGACAGTAGAGATCTTGAGAACCCATGGGGAGAGCAACCCGGGGCCTTCCGCCGCAAGCCCGACCCAGAGGTAGAAAAAGACGAGGTTTCAAAGCTAAGCCATGACATGGAGAGCAGAGCGCATCCCGGCACGGACTCAGCACAGCCCCTCAGGAAGGAGGGTCCTGGGCACCCCGACAGGCCTGGCTCTCCATCAAAAGATGCAGCTGGGAGCTCGGGGGCCTGTGGGATGATGGGAGAAGCCCGCGCGGTCCATGCCTCTGGCTCCCTGCGCAAGCTCCCTGAGAAGGATCTCCTCCTGCCCCCTGGGCCGGACGGAACTGGTGAACACATTCTTCCCGAAGAAGCCGTCTGGGAGGGGCCAGCGTTGCAGACCCAGTGTCCCGACACCCTTCAGGACGTGGGGGGGTTGGAAAGAATGGACGATCTTCCTGCTTTAGAATCTAAGAAATCAGATTTCCTGTCAGCTCCTGCTGCAGAGGTCAACCCCAAAGCCCAGGAGGCGGAGAGCACTTCGGAGACAAAGATGAGGAGCCCCCCATCTGCGCCGAGGCCCGGCAGCTGTGACGGGGAGGCTTTGCTGACATCCCCGGGCCAGCCTTGTGGGCTGGGGTGTGAGGCAGCTGGTCAGGAAGTCCGTGCTGATGGGCCACCCCCCGAGGGGGAGAATTTGGCAGTGGACTCTGGGCTCGCGATGCTCAGCCTGGAGCAAGGTCGGCAGGGAGAGCCGCCCTGCCTGGGGGACCCCCAGATACAAGGAGCTGCTTCTGAGGGGCCCTCGGTATCTTCTGAGACCCCTCTCCAGCCCTTGCAATCAGACCCAGAAGCATCCATCTTTGACATGCTCAGGGAGAAGCCCCAGCACGGTGAACGTGAGAAGGAGACTCACCCAGGGGGTCTAGGTTTTAGGAACGTGGGCTCAGATGCTCCTCAAATACCTGCGGGGCCTCCGGAGGATGCGTGCTTGCCTCCGTATGGAACAGAGGAGCAGGCTTCCAGATCAGAGCTTCAACGTGCGCTCCCCAAAGACGGTCTGTGTGATGCTCCAAGTTCAGCTCCCAGGGACACGGTTCCAGAAAGTCCTGCGACCGAGCAGCCAGAGTCATCAGCACCAACGGGACGGGGGTTGCCCGTGCTAGGGCAGGGTGAGCAAGAGGAAGCATGCGGTGGCAGTCTGCCCGCCGGGGACTCGCCTCCTGCGGGTCTCTTGAGCGGAAGGGAGAATTGCTGTGCCGAGCAGGGGCTGAACAAGTCCCAGCAGGAGCCGGCAGGTGTGTTGAAAGCCAGCAGTCAGCATGAAGAAGCATGTCTCAGTGATGCAGGAGCTTCAGAAGCCGCGGACGCTCAGCCCCCGCTCCGGGGGTTGGGTGAGACGGAGCAGGCAAGTGGGAACACAGCGGGGACCCCACCTTGTTGGCCTGACTCAGTAGCTCTCCTGGATGCAGCTCGCGGGCCGCCGGCCGCCCTGGGAGTCACACCCACCCGGGATGCCGGGGACAGAGAGGCGAATGGTGAAACCCGGGCGGGCAGGCAGCAACCAGCACCGGCCCCACCGAAGGGAATGGAGCTCCCCGTAACCTTGGATGCAGAGGCCCAACGACTTCTTGGAAGGTTCCCCGCGGCTCAGGATCAAGGTGCTGATGGTGAGGCTGCTGAGGCCGGTGGGCACGCTGAGGAGGGAGACCTGGGGGTCCAGCGGGCTCCGGAGGGGCCAGCGGAAGCTGCTGTGTGGGGCGGCTGCCTTCAGACTGAGCAGTGCGCCTCCCCTGGGAAGGAAGCCTCTACCTTTGCCCTCGCTGAGCCCTGCCGAGCAGAACAGCTTTCGGCCAGCTCCCGGGATGCCTTGCTCGCAGCCAGAGACCTGGGTGCCATTCCCGGGAGCAAGGTGGATATTTCTGCAGCCCAGGCTGTCTGCAGCCTAAAGAACCCCCTGCCACCGGGGCCACCAGAAGAGGCTGCGCCCGGCACTCCCTACCTGGATATTGATGGTGCTGCTGGGAAGGGGGCAGGACCTTGTGCCGTAGAAGAGTCTCCACTTGCCTTGGAGGATGCTACCCCCAGGAAGATTTCTGCCGGCTTGCTGGCCTCGCTCTCACAACCAGGAGCAGGTGGCGAAATCTCTGTGGTGCAAGCCAGCAGCGGAAGCCCCAAAGCCGGAAACTTTGAGAGACCTGCGGGCTCCGTCCCCTACCTGGACAGGATGCCGCTTCTGACCGAGAGTAAGCAGGTGACAGGGGAGGAGGGGGCAAGAGCGCCCGGCGCAGGCACCAAGCCCGGGGAGATGCCAGCACGCCCTGCCAGTGAGGGAAGCGTGGCAGGTGATGCAAGGGAGACGGAGGACAGCGGGGAGAGGATGGTAAAACCTTCCAAGGATCCAAGGAGGGGCACGTCAGGCGGCGTGGACGCAAGCTCCAAGCAGACTGGCATGATCGCTGGGCTCCCTGACTTCAGGGAGCACATCACCAAGATCTTTGAGAAGTCTGTGCTCAGAGCCCTGACCGCCGATCGGCCCCAGAGTGCAGCGGGAGAAAAGGCAGGAGCCCAGGGGAGTGTTCGGGGTGAGGACCTCGCAGGGCCACACCCAGAGAGGCCTCCAGACGGGACTCAAGGAGCTGTCATCGCCCCTCTCCCCGCCCTCCCTGCTGGACTCGGGGTGGGCACAAGGGAAAAGAAACAGGAGCTGCCTACGGAGGCTGAGATCTCCCGCCTGGTCCCCCAGGACCCCGCTCCAGGAAAGCTGCGGGGTCTGGCGGCACCAGCCGCAGAGCAGAACCTGCCCGGTGCCAGCGTGGGGAAGGAAATGGCTGGTGTCCCACAGACGGTGGAGGACAGTGAGAAGCCAGAGGGGGCTGGGGAGGCCGAGCCGGGGCTTGGGGGCCAGGGCCACTCACAGCAGGGGGCGGCCCAGAGGGAATTAGCTTCGGGTCTCTCCTCTCCGGGAGCCGTACCGCACACGCCCGTGGAAAAGGCTGCTGACTTCCAGGTGGTTCCCCAGAGCCACGGAGGAGGGGCCTCAGCTCCAGAAGACAGAATTCCTCCTGGAGCGTACCACCAGGAAGCGGCCACCGGCGACAGTCAGCCCGGAGAGGATGACGGTGCCGGGGGCTTTGCTCACACAGGGGGTCCGAGTGGCATGCCCGTGTTCACCTGTGCCCTGGGAGCGTCTTCTCCCTGTGGGGAGATTGTGGCCAAGGCCATCGGCGCACCCTGGCCCCCCGACGCGCTTGGGGGTGAGCAGAGGCATGGGGGTGGTGCCAGGATCTCAGAAACGCAAAATGCCCTAGAGCCACAGGCTGGAGAAGCATCAGCCACTCCCCTGGAGCCCAGCACGGTGGCAGGAGCTGCTGGGGAAGCAGAGGGTGACGTCACTCTGAGCACAGCACAGAGCAGGGCACGTGTGTCTGGTGACCCGCCCGAGACAGGTGCTCCAAGGATGCTCTCGGGTGCTGCTCCTGGGCCAGCGCTGCCAGGAACCGGCGGGGCCCGGGCTGCTCTGATGGGGCCCCGGGCACGGAGGACAGCCCGGACAGCACGTCTGTGCACCAGCAGGCTGAGGAGTGGCCGGGCCCTGAGCCCCCCATCCCTGCTGGGGGCGGGAAGCTCCAAGTCTCCTCACCTCCAGAGCCTGAGGGACCTCAGGACCCGCAGCTGCAAAACCAGGCCCCGGGAGCGCTCCACGCTGAAAGGTACAGACGAGGACAAACTCCCAGGGGAACGTGGGGCCAGCTCCGGGAGCGATTCCCACCCCGGGTTTTTCAGAGTCAGTGAAACAGACGGGTGGTTTTTTAGAAAAGCTAAGTTGTCCATACTTAACTGTTTAAGTTTACTCGCTTGCCACCTCTGGACGTGCAGCGATTTTCAAAAATGTGAGCAAAATGGTGGAAGCAGGGAGCTGTTTGTTCCCAGTGTCCCGTTCCCGGTACGTGACCTTCCGTTCGCTTAACGAAAACTGTCTGAAGAGCGTGAAATGTTTACCGGCTAGCAGCACGCTCTTGGGTCAGAGGGTGGAGTCAATCATATGTTTTCCTGGAGCCCAGATGCATTTGCTTTTGAATCTGGATTTGTTTATACAGAGAGGCCCAAATGATCCCAAGGCATCTCCAAGCCGTTGACTTGCCGGAAGGTGATTTTTGTCTAGGACTTGGGGGTAGTACCACTTACAGCTTTAATTGGGAAATGGGCTTTTTCAGTAGGATGTGGAGACAGGTACCCTTCTTACCATCGATTGCTTTCTCTACCTTATCCCAGAAAGAGCCCCAGGCCCGATCCATCCACCTCACTTTCAGTTCCCGAGAAGGAGGCTCCAAACGTCCCGGGCAACGTCATTTCAGACGAGGCCAGAAGTGTGGGAGGAGTAGAAAGGTCAGTAAAAAGGTGTCAGCCTTTGGAGAACCAAGAGGCCTTGCTTTGGCAGACACATTGGGTGTTTTGCAGAGGAGAGATCTGCTGACACACGAGTCCTTATATAAGAAAGAAGCAAACAGCCTTTCCCATTCCTTATACAGGTGAAACAGTGCCCAAGATGACTGAGGGCTGCATTGCTATGAACGGGATGGAGTGAATTTCACATCTGAGTTTAGTACCTTAAAAACAACAACAGCTTGATTGAGATGTAATGCACGTTCGCTCATTTGAGCTGTGCAATTCGGTGGCTTTTAGTTAATTCACAGAGTTGTGCAACCATCACACCAGTCAATCTTAGAACATTGCCATCCCCCCCCAAAGAAACCCTGCACCCCTTAGACATCACACGCCACCCCCAACCCCAGCCCTAGACAACCACTCATCTGGCTTATTGCCTTTTGAGGGAGATGGGTTCAACGCTGATTTAATCTCGGAGGCTGGAATGTCTACTCACCAACCCCAGTCATACTCCATAGAGATCTTGAGATTAGGGGGCAGATGAAGGGGTCACTGTGAATCCTGGACCCTCACACTTGTGGGACATGCCCCTGCCGGCTCTTTCCTCCGTGAAATGCCACCTGTGGTTGTAGAAAACGTACTGCTCAGAAGTTTCACCCTTCCGGGGAAATGTGACCATCCTGGGACGTTTGGCTCTTCTGGTGCTCTGTGTGTGTGTGTGTGTGCGTGTGCGTGTGTGTGTGTGTGTGTGTGTAGCAGGGTGGACTTTAAATTAGTACCTGTGGCAGCCCAGCGTGTCCTCCCAAACAGCTGCAAGCATTTTATAAATGATTTGATTCATATTTCGCACATGCGGAAAGAATGCACAATCACCTGTTTTTCGAGTCTGAGCACTTCTGCCGACACCCAGCTGCCTTCCCTGCCCCACAAGGGCACCTCTTAGAACGCTGGGCCGGCGAGAAGCAGGCACGTGCTGCCCTGGGCAGATGTAAGTGTCATCTGCGCTGGGCACTTGTCTCTGCTGCTGACGTAGCACGTAAACCCCCACCCCGCCCCAGCCCTGGCCTGTGTGTATTTTTGACACTCCCACTTAAAGTGCAGGAGAAATATCTAAGTAGGAAAATCCCCTCCCTCCCCACAAATGATATATTAGCACCCTTCTCCATGTCCCTGGAGGTTTTATCACCTTCTTGGAGAACTTAGGGCCAGACATATGGTAGCTCAAGAAATATTTATGGTTCGTTGTTATAATCATTGAAACATTTAAAATCATAATTTCTAAATTAACATTAGAAAAGCATAAAGAATGAGAGAAAGCTCCACAACCACACCCCTTAAAGATCACTGTTACTTATTATTTTGTGTATTTTTTTTAATGTTTATTTATTTTTGAGAGAGAGAGAGAGAGAGACAGAGCGTGAGCAGGAGGGGAAGAGAGAGTGAGAGAGGGAGACACAGAATCCAAAGTAGGCTCCAGGCTCAGGGCTATCAGCACAGAACCCGACGAGGGGCTCGAACTCACAAACCGTGAGATCATGACCTGAACCAAAGCCAGACACTTAATTGGCTGAGCCACCCAGGTGCCCCTTATTTTGTGTATTTTTATCCCCCGTTTTTTCTTTTTCAACATTGTGTAGTGTTTTGCCCCTGCCATCAAAACGCTGCGAACGTATCTTAGTGGCTGAAGTTGTATGACTTTATCACAGTTTATTGAGCAATGACATTTAGGTGAGAACAGCGTTTCTGTTCCCTTTGCTCTGATGGAGGGTCTGGCGGGTGGTAGACTTTTAGAATCTCTTGGAGGTGCAGCATTTGATTTGACAGCCGTTTGTCACATGTGAATGGTGATGTGCTGTGAGTGTAAAGTACAAACTGGTGGGGCACCTGAGTGGCTCAGTCGGTTAAGCATCCGACTTCAGGGCAGGTCATGATCTCGCAGTCCGTGAGTTCGAGCCCCACATCAGGCTCTGTGCTGACAGCTCAGAGCCTAGAGCCTGCTTTGGATGCGTTGTCTCCCTCTCTCTGCCTGCCCCTTCCCCGCTCGTGCACTCTCTCTCCCTCTCTCTCTTTCTCAAAAATAAATAAACATTAAAAAAATTAAAATACATACTGGAGGTTGAAGGTTTCATGTGAAAAAAAACCAAAATACATCATTAATGATTTTTATGTTGATATGTATTAAGATAATAATATTTTTGATGTATTGGGTTATTATTATTAAATTTTCTTTCATGTATTTCTTTTTCCTATTTCTAATGTGGCTACCAAAACTTTTAAAATTACATATGTGGCCTTTGCGTTCTTGGCTTGCATGTGTGGCTCACAGTCTATTTCTGTTTAGATCATTTGGCTCCAGAACCTGCCTTGTCCTTGTCCTTGAAGGAAATGAGGAGGAGGGCTGGTTTTCCTGTACTTTGGGTTCTTGGGGAAAAGGCCTATCCCTATTTCATTGGCTGAGGGTTTCCAGAAAGAATTCTGATGCGCCCTCACCTCCATCCTGCCAGGTGGGGTGACCTCGCGCCCCCCCTCCCCGCCCCCACGGGGAATCGGGAACAACAACATCTGAGCAAATAGTTTATGACAGATTCCAACTTAAGCTTAGCAGAACCATCAGAGGTCTCCGGAAGATAAGAGACCAGCTCTTTCCAACAGAAATAGGACACAGGCCACAGATGTAATCTTAAATTTTCTACTAGCCGCATCCAAAACTAAAAAGAACCAGGTACCATGGGTTTCACTAATATAGTTTGTTTAACCCAATATATCACAAATATTATCATTTTAACATGTGATTGATACAAAGATGATTAATTTGATGGTCTGCATTCTCGTTTTCATACTAAGTCTTTGAAAGCTGGTGTGTATTTTAGAGCCACAACACACAATTTGGACCAGCCACATTCCAAGCGTTCAACGGCCACATGCTGTCCTACTGGACACAGCCCACAGCCCCTCCCAGAGCTCTGACACCTGTCGACAATGATCCAGAAGTCCAAAAATTCCCACGGGGACCCCAAACGCCCACATCTCTCTGCCCAGCAACCTCGTTCCTATGAGGTTTTTTATTTTTATTTTTTTTTTTAATTTTTTTAATGTTTATTATTGAGAGACAGAGAGACACAGAGCGTGAGCAGGGCAGGGGTAGAAAGAGGGGGAGACACAGAATCTGAAGTAGGCTCCAGGCTCTGAGCTGTCAGCACAGAGCCCGACGCGGGGCTTGAACTCACAAACTGCGAGATCATGACCTGAGCCGAAGTTGGTTGCTTAACCCACTGAGCCACCCAGGTGCTCCCCTATGAGGTTTTTTAAAAGGTGATGTATTCATTTTGAGAAACAGAGAGAGAGTGTGTGTGTAGGGAAAGGGCAGAGAGAGGGAGAGAGAGTCCCAAGTAGGTTCTGCACCAGCAGGGCAGAGCCCCCCGTGGGCCTTGAACCCACAAACTGCGAGATCACGACCTGAGCCAAAATCAAGAGTCAGACGCTCAATCGACTAAGCCACCTGCCCCGCCCCCATTCCTACAATTTTAATACAAACGTTAGAAACACTTCTTTGCCTTGAGGAGGAGGCTCAGTGCCTCTGGTGAATCCTTTTGCCACCAGGGAGCCGTGCTGTGGGTCTGGGCAGGCCTCAGAGAAAGTTCCGCCAAGGCCAGGGGGCGCACACCCCGGGCAGAGCAGGTGTGGCACGCAAAGGTGACATTCAGTGGCAGTCTGGGGCACGTGGGGTGGCCACACTACAGCAGACGCTACCAGGAGCTGGGGTGGTGATCAAGTTTGGAGCAGGGGCCCCAGATTCACACCCCAGCTCTGCCCCTTAGTTACATACATAAACTCACTTTTCCCAGCTGTAGAATGGGGAGGACAACAGTGCCTGCCTCGTGGAGTTGCTGTGAGGGCTGAAATCACAGATTCCAGTGACATACTGGTACATTCTGGTGCTCAGTGGCTGTCAGATTCCCTGTTACCTTTCTCTGTGGGGTGGCCTTTCCTCGTGCAGTGAACTGAATGGCCCCCGTTTCTTCCCATGCAGACTGTTCTCCTAAAGTTGACGTTCCAACCTGGCTATCTTTCTTTTCTAGTACTGGATTCTTTGTCTGCTAAAATATCTTAATGCCTGAACAGAGTGAATTCTTTCTCACCCCTAAGTGTGTAGCCCACAGGGATCTGCTTCAACTTGGATGTTTTCGGGACTGCATGTGATTGCCAAACCTTATGAGTATCTTTCACCGTGTACCATGTTGTATTGTATTCCAATTTAAAAAATCTAACGTTTCGAGTTGCTACGGTAAGAGCGAGGCAAATCAAAACCAAATTTTCTACTCTCTCGTTGGTCATCGGGTGACGTGCTTCTGTTGAACTGATTGAATTTTGAAGATTTTGTAGACTTGAAAAGAGCAATACCATGATCAGGTTCAGTGTCTTAGAAATGTCTCTTTTCTGTCTCAGTGACAGGATGGTTTGATACCCCAACCCCCATACCTATGTAGATGTCAGGAGCACAGGTATGGTTATTGGTTTATTTCCCACATTTTGAAGCCATCTGGGCACTGCTGGTGGGTGTGCTTTGGGTTTGCCATCACCCCACGCCTGTGGGGTCCTGTGGCTTTGCCATCACCCCACGCCTGAGGGGTCCGTGGGCACCCGGTTGTGAGAAGCAGGAGTTGATTCCTACCCTTGTGTGGTCTCTGCCTGTGCGAGAGTGTGGCGCCCACAGACAGCCTCACTTCATCTTTAGATTACTCTACACAAGGTGCTTCAATTTGATTTCAACTTTGTACACATCTGACTCTCTTCCTCGTGGCTGGAAAATCTAGAATCTGGCATTTTGATGACATACCGCTGATGGCCAGGTATGTAGTTCTGGAAAACGAAATCCAACTCTACCCAGCTCGGGAAACTAAATCCAAAAACATCTTGGATATCACCAAGCTTGCTTTTTGCTGAATATTTATTTACAAGGGTCTTTTTCTTTTCCATTTGGGGGAAACAGTTGGAAAGCTATCATTTCCAATTATTAGTGTATGTTGAGAGAATTAAATGATTCCCAGATGCTCAGGGTCCTAGAGCAAACCTAGGCTAGCCCGCGAAGGGCAGTCGGGTTGAAAAGTTGAGGGAGGTCAGGAGGGGGAAGGGAGGGAGACCGCTGGCATTGTGCCGAGGAAGTCCTAGCTGGCCTGACCGTGGGCTTGGAGCTGGTTTTTACCCTTCCTCCCACCCTTGCTTCCCACTTGGTCTCCCTTTCTTCCTTCTCTCTCCTCCTCCTCCTTCTAAAATTACCAGCTGTGACACCGTGTTTTCGAGTTTAAGAATAAGGTTTTGAGGATGGCTGCAGCTGTGTAAATTAAGGAAGAGAGAGAGAGAGAGAGAGAGAAAGAATTCGAGCATAGTTTCTTAGGAGATAAAGCCAGGACGACAGATCCCTCTCTCTGCTGAGATCCTTCTGGGTTTGGGTTTGTATTACTTTGGTTCTGTTATTTTAAACTTCCTTTTGAGAAGGGTCGGGCTGTTACAGACTTGCTCTGGCACTCCTCTTACTTGGAGCTACGCTCTTCCCAAACAGGAGACAGTAGAGCGAGACACGCCCGTTCACATCCCAGCGGCCTCTTACTGGCCGTGTGGCCTTGGATGCACTGCTTAACTTTTCGATCTTCTCATACCTATCAAATGGGGGGGGGGGGGAACAACCCAAATAACACTTTTGTGTTAGGGGTGGAGTTAGGATAAAATTAGAACGTGTCTTAAAAAAAAAAAAAAAAAAAAAGAATGTTTCTAAAGCATCTGGTATGACGCCTCGTATATGGTAAGAAACCACATAATAAATAAATAATGGTAATGAAAACGGGAAGCACGATTATAATTTTCTATGTATTTATTCAAAAGCATCCCGGCAATTAAGCAAAAGGAAAATGTGACCACGGTCACATTTTGTGGAATAGTGACACGTTGTGTGGAATTCCACAATATGTGCGATAGTGACGGCCCCAGCCCCTGTAGACACAGGGAGTCTGACACTGGAGAAGAGTAGTTTCCAGCTGTCCGGCCTGTCTACGCCCTCCGCGTCTATCGTATCTGACACCACTTGGCTCACGGGGGGCTTGGTGCATGGTTCAAAGGCCCGTAGGATCTGAGGACTCTACAGATGACGTGGATTTATAGTAGCATCCACAACTTCAATCATTGTGAGCCATCACATATAAAAGTCACAGGACCTTTTAAAATGTAGCCTTTCTATCGTGAAGCCTTTGTGTTCCATAATTAAAATGCATTTTCCTGGAGGTGAAGCTTTGGAGAAACGCCAGGTCGCTTTGGAAAGCTGGCTTGTGGGGCGCCCACAGGGGAGCCTCCTCGGCCACAGCGGGCTGGCTCTGCTGCCTCGGCCTCTGGCTGTTCTGGGTTTCTGAGCCCCTCTGCCAGGTGGCCTCTGTCATGGGGCACCTGGACCCAAGACGGGGAAGAGCCGCTCACCGCCACTTGAAAAACCAGGGTCAGTTTCGGGGCTGGGCGGTGACTTTCCAAATGAATGTGTCCAAGGGCCTGGCTGCTCTTCCTGGAACCTCTCATTACTGCCATGGGCAGAAGCCCCACTGCACGGACCTGGATGCTGCAGGGATGGAGAAATGGGTATTTTATTTATTTATTTTTTTTATGTTTATTTATTTTGACAGAATGAGAGAGAGAGAGAGAGAAAGAGGGAGGGTGAGAAAGCAGGAGCAGGGAAGGAGCAGAGAGAAAGGGAGACAGATAATCCCAAGCAGGCTCCATGCTGTCAGTGCAGAGCCTGGCTCGGGGCTCGATCTCACAAACCGTGAGATCACGACCTGAGCCGCAATCAAGAGTTGGACGCTTAACTGACTGAGCCGCTCAGGCGGCCCAAGAAATGGACATTTTAGACTCTGGCTGATTGTTGCTGGAAGGGAACCCGAGGGCTCAAAACAGGGAAGAGAGAAGAAGCTAACTGGCAGAGTGCTGGTACCAGATTCTGGGCCCTGCTGGCCTCTGATGGCGCATTCTCCCCCCCCCCCCCCCCGCCATGCCTGAACTGAGCCAAGGACCCTTCCCCAGGGGAGGCGGGCTGTGTTTCCCGGCAATGCCAGCCACCCCCAAAATCTGCTTCTAGGTCTGGGAGAGAAGAGTTCTCTCTGTTCTAGCGTGGACAAGCACAGGCCTCAAAGTGGACAGACCTCAAGGTCCAGCTCAAGTTCTAGCTCTCCGACCTTGGGGGCAGCATCCTCTGAACCTGTTCACTCCCCTGTAAAACAGAGCACATAGCACTCCCTGCACTGTTAGGGTTGCATGAGCCACTCTGTTTGGAGTGTCTGACCCCAAACAAGAACTCAGTATGAGTCTCCTCTCACTTATGCCTCCCTTCGCGTCCAGCATCTTCTTTCTCTGACAGCTCAACCCTCAGTAGGTGCTGTTTGTAGACGCCTGTCGCAGAGGAGGAAGTGGAGGCTCAGACAGATGACACGGCTTGCTCAAGGTCAGAGAGCTAATGAGACCCGAAGCTGGGACCAGAACCTCTTTTCTGGAAAGTTTTCCATGCGTGAGCTTAGATCCCGAATCGTTCACTTGTTGGCCAGGTGGGGTCTGGGAGAAGTTCCTCTCTACGTCGGCGCTGTCCACAAGAACTTTCCACAATGATGGAAGGGTCCTCTGTCTCCGCTGTCCGGGATGGCGGACGCTAGCCACAGGTGGCTACTGAGCACCTGGAATGAGGTCACCTGAAAATTGAGGGTCAGTTTCAGGGCAACGTGGTTCAGGGCCACTGAGGAATCGAATGGTGAATTGTACTCAACTTTGCTTACTGAAAATTGAAGCTGGGAGGAGCCAAGTGGGGCTAGTGGCTTCTGGGTGGGGCGGCCCAACTTTAAGACATACTTTCTTCCTGTACACGGAAGAGATTGTCACCATGAGAGCCGGTGTGGATTCCACGAGGTCCTGTGCGTGAAGCCCTGCCCGGTGGCGGGGCGCCTGGTGGTGGTGAGTGAGCGTTAGTTTCCTTCTTGCTGCCCTGGGCTCTGCAAGTGGGAAAGCCAGGCGGCCCTGTCTGCAGAGTGGAGACTCGGGCATAGCCACACGCAACCGCCCGGCAACACTGATCAGCAGAAGGCGTCTCTAGCCCCTGAGCCAAGGAGGTTTGCCGCTGGGCCAGCCAGAGGCCTCGGCTTGGCCACTGTGACTCACGCCCCAGCCTGATGAGGGGGCCTCAGGTAACCCGGGCTAAACAGTGGCACTTAACCTAGAACCCTCCCTGCCCCCCCAGCCCCACTGGCCACGCCCGTGAGGGAGCAGAAATGGGCTCAGGGCAGAGATGGGTCTTGCTTTTGTGTCTCTGCATCGTCCTCGTCCTGATAAAGTGGCAGGTAGGGGAGGCTTCCCGTGGGTGTGCGGGGGCAGCAGCCCCAGCCAACCGCCCCTCGGCCTCCCCTTTCTGCACAGGGCCTGTTAAGTCGCCCCGGCGTTAAATATTTTAGCAGCCTGCTGATTCAGACACTGACTGTGAAAGTGTTTCTGTTTCCAGGGAAGGCGCTGGCACCCGTCTGGGTACTGATACTTTTAATGGCCTTTCCTTTTGCAAAGTGGGCAGAGGGTGGTTGGGAATAGAAACCTCAGGGGAGGGGTGCCTCTATTCCCTGGGAGCGGGTCAGGTGAGCCACGGTGCCTGGCGGACGTGGGTCAGCGGTGAGTTCTCAGGCCAGGACCCCCCCCCACCCACCATCCTGGGGAAGGAGGAAAGCAGGGCCCCCGAGGCTGCCCCAGGCCAGCCCGGAGGGCCAGAGGAGGAGGGGCCGGAAGTGAGGCTGAAAATGAAATCAGACCGGAGGGAGGGGGCACGTTAGGCCACCTGAGTTCAAATGCAGATCTTTACTCTCAGGGCCCAGATGGTTGGTCCTGCGACTGCTCCCAGCCTTGGCTTCTTCACAGGTAAATGGGGCCACCGATGTCTCCTGGGACTTAAAGGGGCATTTAAATGGGGATTGCAGGAAGCGAGACACAGAGTACTCTGCACCAAGTCAGCTTTCAATAGCTGGGGGCTATGACTAGTATAGAGCTGGGGCCTGTCGGCTCCTAGAGAGCCCATGAACAAGGTTCCTGAGCTGCAGGGAACCCCGCAGGCAGCTCCACCCCCTACAAGTGGCTCAGCAGTCACCCCACAAACGTGCACCCAGGCCGGGTGCTTAGAAGGGAAGCCAAGGTCTCTGGCCAGAGAATAGCCGAGCTGCGCACAGGCTCTGCCACTGGAAAGAGGGCTGGGGTAAATTGGTAGTTGGGTTGACCGGCTGCAGGTGAGTAGCTCAGTGATTTATTGACTCCTAGCTCAGTGCTCACCCACTCCGGAGGGATCAGGTTGTTCACCAGCTCCTGTCTCCTCACTAGTGCTTTCCAGGGGTCTGTACCTCGTCCCTCCTCCAGCACGGGATCAGGAGCTGCGTTATGATTCTGAATTCTCTGTTTAGGGGTGCTTGCTCAGATACGTGCTTGGTGGTCGTCTCGAGAGAGGGAGGAGTCTTGGCCTGTTGCCGAGAGAGTAAGTCACGAGCTTGTTTCTTTGGGAATGTGAGCCTCGCAGACCAGACGAGGCTCTTGGTTATTCAGCACCTGATACTCGGCATGGCACACAGTGGGCACTCCATAATTGCTTGCTGAATAATTCAACCCAACTGGCTATCAGGTGAGTTGGAGGCTTCCTGTCCTGGAAAATCGGGTCAGACGGGACTTAGAGGCAGATGCTGGGTCTCACTTTGGGCTCTGACATTAGACTCTTAGCCTCAAAGCAATTTGCTTAGCCACACTGAGCCTCAGTTTCCTTGCCTGTAAAGTGTGTATGATGCTAGGGCCTCCCACATGGAGATATTACAGAGATTACATGAAAATAATATATGTAAAGAGCTTAGCAGAGTTCCTGCCTGGCACACAGTAAGCACTTAAATATCAGGGGTAATTGTTTTTATTATTACTATCATTATTTCCATCATAATTTGAATGACTGTAATACTATTATTTTTTAAATGTGTATTTTTGAGAGAGAGAGAAAGGGAGAGCGAGCATGCTGTGGGGGAGGGGCAGAGAAAGAGGGAGACAGAGGATCCCAAGCAGGCTCTAGGCTCTGAGCTGTCAGTGCAGAGCCTGACGTGGGACTGGAAGCCGAGAACCCATGAGATCAGGACCTGAGCCGAAGTCGGACGTTTAACCGACTAAGCCACCCAGTGCCCGGTGATAACACTATTATTAAGGCAGGTTACTTGGCAACACGGGTTCATTGACACATGGACTAGCAGAAATGTGCTGCAGTTCATTTGCATCTGCCTTGGATTCTTTAGACCACGGCCTCACTACCCTCTAAAGATTCTTCTCCTCCCTCAGCCACCAGCCTCCCCACCGGGGTGGCTTCAATGTTGCAACATTATATTTGACGCAAGGTCAGGCCATTCAGCTCACATGCAGAATGCATTCTTTTCCTTGGGGAACTAGGGCTTTGGGGTTAACCTCTTGCCAAGAGTGGCTGTAAAGTAGCTGAAACCTAACATTTGCGGGAGGGAGGGAGCGCCTGTGTGGGTGAGCCCGGCTGGGGCTACACCAGCAGAACGCATCTCCGAGTGCATCTTATGGGACAGATTGCCCCGACTATTCTGGCACATCGTTTTGAGCTGCTGGCCTATCCCAAACCTCCTAGAGGAAGGGGCGGGGCTGAAAGTTGTCTGTCCTTGCCTAACTGCCAGACGACATCATAGCACAATGGCTGCAGGAGGAGACCCTTCCTGGCAAGTGACCGAGCACCTGGTGTTTGAACATGCATGGCCAGAGTTGGCAGAAAATGAGACTTTGGGGGCGGGGTGGGAGGGCGGGGAGTACCAAGCCTGGGCGTGAGGTCTCAGCTCTAGGCCAGACGGCCTTTCCGGGCCACCCGGGAAGCCAGCTCCTCTGGCTCCTGAAGCATGGTAGCAGGGATGCTCAGCCTTTGAGACGGGTACCGCCTCACGCCTGGCTCAGAGATTCATAGTCACGAAATATCACAACCGGAAGGACTGCCGGACCTTCGGCTCCCTCATTTTACAGTCGAGACGCTTAAGACCCAGAGAAGGTGTGTGACTTCCCTAAGGGCACACAGCTTGTCAGGGGGCCACTGGTCCGACTTGTTTTGAATACGGTTCTTCTGGCCTCAAGACCATGCTCTTCACAACCCCTGGCACTGGAGCGAGCAAGCATGGTCTCTGCCAAGTGTAGCAAGCCACCCAGGTGAGCCTGGTACCAACGGATGTTCCAGATTGTTTTCTGCAAAACCAAGATTGTTACTTTTGCAATCTTGCAAGATTGTTACTTGCAAAACCAAGTTACGTCGCGGCCTCTGTGTCGTGCTGGCTCTGGCTTTTCCTTCGCTTGTGGCCGGTGGCATTTGCAGGCAGATTGCAGAAAACCCGCTGCGCAACGCGAGCTGGAGGAATGCTCACGGATTCTCTAATTGGCCACGACTTGGGGAGTGTGCGGATGCTGATGGGGAGGGCAGTCTCGGGCGAGAGTTCTAGAGGAAGCTCTGTCGAAACTTGAGCTTCGTCTCCTTCTCGCTGACTGTGTCTGTGTGAGCAGTTTACTAGAAAACCCTCAGAGTGGTTTCTCTACACGTTTTCTTTACAAACAGTTGGGCCGTGAGGTCTTGGGAGGTAAAACCCTCTTAACGATCATTGCAGGGTTTAGTTTTGTTTTTGCACGAAGATGGGAAGCTTGTCTGGTAGAAACCACCAGGCTCCGTGTTGAGTTGATGTTTATACCTCTTATTTGGTTCCTATTTTATCTTCGGCGGAGAGTAATTATTGTGTCCAGATGGCCCCCCATGGGGGGCACGTTTTGCTTTTCAGGAGCTCCCCTCACGTTCTGGGGTTGGGAGCTCTAACTGACCCGACGGGGGGGAGGTGGTGACACTTTTCGGCTCCTTCCCCCAGTTCTGAAAAGCCATCGGCTCTACAAGTCCAGTGAGGGATATTCTGTGCCCTCCCTTCTAAATCTCTTCTCGTTTGACATAAAAATGTGGAGAAAGGTGTAAATATATACAGAGGCGGATCCAGACTTTACAGGTTTGAGGCAGGAACTTCAGCGCGGCTCAGAGATGCTGAGCAGAATCACAAGCCCTTGTCCCCAGGGTGACCCTCTGCCTCCCCCTCCCCCTCCTCATCAGCCCTCTCGGGACCACTTTCCTGTTCAAGACCAAATGTGGGGCTTGTGACGCTCTCTCAACCCTCCAGCTCTGCAGGAGTCCCTCCCTCCTACCCCCTACCCGAGCATCAACAGTCTTTTCTGAAACCTGACCACAATTTTAAGACCGGGACAAATAGATTACAGTTTCTCATATAGGAGTTCATCCTTTACGGAAGAGCGTGGGTGTCTGAGCCAGACAGACCTGGGTTCAAATCTGGCACTTATTTGGGACGGGGACTCAGGGACTCAGTCAGGTTGCTGAATCACTTGAAACCTCAGTTTCCTCATCTATAAAATGGTTATAAAGTTAGTCCCTACCTCTCAAGGATTCAGCGGGATAGTGAGTGGGAAGTGCTTGCTTGGGGCTGGCCCTTTTAAGAGCGAGTGACAAGGTGTGGGCCTGGTCTTATTTTTTTAGCACAGTAGGCTGCGCATAGTAGGCCCTCAACGGATGTTTGTAGATCGCTTGTATCCTGTCCAGCGGGTAGATGGTGTGTCTACATCCCTCGAAAGCTATCTGTTGACGAGGTTAGTTCCACTAAACAACAAAATCACGGTGGCGATAAGCCATTCGCTCGTGCCTTTATTCCCTCCCTCCAGCCGAGGGCCTCCTACATAGAGGTCCTGTGCTAGGAGATGGGGGGCAGGGACTCTCATCCTCGGCACCATCGACGTCGGGGCCTGGGTAGTTGTTGCGGAGGGCCGTCCTGCACCCGGTAGGATGTTTAAGCAGTACTAGATGCCAGAAACATCTTCCAAGTCAGACGATCGAAAATGTCCCCAGCTAACTGCCAAATGTCCCCCAATGGGCAAGGCTGGCCCCAGAGAGCCACTGCTCTAGGGCTGTGCTCTTCCCAATGTGGCTCCCTAAACTCACAGCCTCAGCATCACCCAGGAGCCTGTTGGGCAGGCAGAAACTCTCAGGTCCTACCCAGGCCTGCTGAGTCAGAATCAGCATCATACAAGGTGTTGGGTGACTTATTCACACATCAGAGTTCAAGATGCTGCTAAGTTCACGGGCCACCCCATGAGTGGCAAGGATCTAGGGCACTGGCTTCAACCTTGGCTGCGCACAGAAATCTCCTAGAGAGCTGTAAAAAATATTGATGCTTGGGTGGGGCTCCCAGAGTTTCTGATTTAGTCGATATAGGGGTGTGGCTGGGGCACAGGGCACTTTGAGAGTTCCCCAGGTGATTCGATTGTGTGGCAAAGTTTGAGAACCTTTGAGCTGGTCTAAGGAGTTTAGAGACCAATCAAAGACTCGGGCTGCAGATGCTGATGTTGTCTGGGGGGGAAATGAGACATCTGTGTAGACTGAACCGCACCCTGTAACCACCCCTCACTCCCAGCCCTCCGGGCCCTCACAACACCACAGCTGTTCATCAAATGTCTTATTTTTTAACCATTATGCCGATATCACACCAATACTGGACCCTGACTCCTGAAGAAGATTACTTTTCTGCCCAGGAAGACAGTCCAGCAGGCAAAGCTTTCCTTCCCATTTGGTCAGTGACTCACACAAAATTAGGACAAGGCCAAGTTCAAATGCGGGCCGAGCAAGGTTCTGGCAAGGTGGGTTTTGTGTGCACTCAAGGAAAATTCCAAGGCCCTGTCTAGAAATCTTCGACGAGGTCAAGGAGTCCTGTGGAAAGCTGCCCCATACATTTCCTGCACGTCTTTTGAGTTCAGGCTGACATTTCATTTTAGCATGGGCGGAGGTAATGGCTGAATTTTTTGAAGGCCTGAATTCCGCCTTACAAATATTTCTCTCCGCCCATACAGCTAAGTTTTGATGGGTTGCAGTTCAGGAATGTACCTCGCCGCTTGGACAGCCCTTTGTGGAATGCGAGGACTTCTCTGAGAAGCCCAGAGCTGTGATTCCTTCTAGAAAAAACTGACAAATAACAACGACAGAACTTCCTCAGAGTTCACTATGAAGTACATCTTATTCTATTAGCATGATGGCTGAACTCACATGACAGAGCCGGGCACTGGTCCTGGGTTCCTCATGGCATATTTTCAGCTGACAGGTTCAGAGCATATACAAGTAACTTAGGGATGCCTGGCTGGGTGGCTCAGTTGGTTGAGCCTCTGACTTCGGCTCAGGTCATGATCTCACGGTTCATGGGTTCAAGCCCCACATCGGGCTCTGTGCTGACAGCTCAGAGCCTGGAACCTGCTTCAGATTCTGTGTCTTCCTCTCTCTCTCTGCCCCTCCCCTGGTCGCACTCTGTCTCTGTCTCAAAAATAAATTAAAAAAAATTTTTTTTAAATAACTTGAAGCTTAGCTCTTGGTCAGTGTGGACTGGTTAGGGGTTTGGGTTCACAAACACACAGCCTGTGTGTGAACGTAGTTCTGCTGGATGCCAGCTGGGATAGAGACCCCCAGGTCTGTTTTCTCCTTTGTCAGCTAAGGACAATAGCCACAAAGGCTCGTAGGAGCATTAAACGAGAGAAGAGACAAAAGCCCTTAGCAGAGTGCCAGCTGGGTAGCAAAATGCTCGCAAATGTTAACGAGTACTATAGTTTTAAAAAAGTTTTTCAGTTGCCTTTTTGGTTTCCTTTATCTGACTGTTGAGTGGGGAAGGCGGAGAGCAAGCCATCATGTGGGGGGTATCTTTGCCACCTTTCCCAGCTGGCAGCTGAGGGGATCACCTGTTAGGTGAGCGTGCTTTTTTGGGTTGGGTCTCTGGTGGCTGGGGGAAGCCTTGAGATCTGTCTTGCTGCAGAAGAAGGACGTTAAGCTGCCGTGAGGTCCTAGCTGGAAAGGCTGAGGGAGGCTGGTCCTGGGGGAGGGGACCCTTCTGCCAGGAGAGGGGAAAGGTGGCAGGGATGAGCCCTGGGCCGACAGTCAGCACAGCAGGGACAAAGCCTGTGCAGGGGCAGCACTGGGGGAGACTAGGTTTTCTGCCCGCAAGCCGACCACACTCTGGTTCAAGAGACAGCACACAGGCATTAGAAGACAAAAACAGCTCAAGGCCCTAATCATCTTTGCCTTTCGTTGGCAATTGATGTAGGTGGCCACCAGCCCGGATCCCGAAGGTATTCTCCGCGAGGCAGGGGGTTTGTCACTTCTGTCCACGCCTATCTGCCAGCACTTAGGAGGACCTAACCCATTGAAGGTGCTCAAGAAATCTTTGTTGAATGAGCTAATCATAGACTTCGTTATCACAAAACGTTCCTCGGTAGATTCAAGAATAGATTTCATGCTCACTACCTAGAGCATTCTATGTTTCTTCTCCTGCCCGCTTTCCTTCTTTTCTTAGCTCAACATTTCAGCAATGTCATTTAGTGATGACTTGAAGACTTACCTTATCTATAGACCGCTCGTATCACTATCTACTTACTGTTTGTCTTTCTACTGCTGCATTTGTATTTCCTTGTATTATTTTGTTCTGTCCCAGGGAATCTCCGGGAAGTTAGAGGTTTGGTGTGCTAATTACGTTTCTTTCATAATATGCTTTAAGTGCATAACTATTAAAATATCCCCAGAGGAGTAATCTTAATACGGTAACACCTTTTTATACTCTACAACTCACCTTACGTATTCCCTCTTCTGGAAAATCTCCCCATGCCTCTTGCAGGGCTGATGAAATATTCCCTTTTTGCCCCTATCGTGTAGTAGGCATTCCCTCGTCTGACCTTAGGAGCGAGCACAGAGACCTTGCACAGGGCCCCAACATAGCAGGTACTCAATAAGTGATTTTGATGGGCTGAATGAACCTCCTTGAGTGTATCCAAGTTTACAACGTCTGGCTACACGTAGGTGCCCCGACCAGAGGCCCTGTTATTCCATGAGGACAACATTCAGGGGCTCAGTGTTCCTGAGCTCCTATTCGGGTGCCCGCCCACAAGTCAGATACATGAACTTCCATTTAGGCCCACACCCCCAGCAAAGAGCAAGTGTGTTCTTTGTCCAGGGAGATATCACGTACTGCCCATCGGTTAACCAGCCAGCCCTGTGTATTTCTAGTGTCCGGCCTTATTTCCCAGATTTCTCCGTGTATCCGATTGTGGCATTGGCAGTCCAGGGAGGGGCCCTTGGTGCAGTGGGGCAGAAGCAAGTCTTGGGATAGAATGGAAGTTCCTTTCAGCCTACTGAAATAACTTCAGTTGTGTTTACTGACGTAACCTCTACACCCCACGTGGGGCTTGAACTCACAACCCCAACCGAGCTCAAGAGTTGTATGCTCTTCCCACGGAACCAGCCAGGTGTCCGTAAAAAATGACTTCTAGTATACGCACTGTACCCTCTCCTTCTTCAGCCACAAATGCCAGCTACCCCTGGGGTCGGTTGGTGTTCCTGGTTCCACGCTCCTGCTTCTTGCCTCCCCAGCTTGAGCCTATCTTTCCAGGAAGGGTCCTGCCTTATACGGTTTTGTCCCCCCCGTGGGCACCCGGGACAGTGATTGCAGATGCTCAGGGAATATTTTATTAGTTCGCAGGTATTTTTGCGTCGGGCAAGTTTGGGCACAGGTTTCTAGCCTGGCTCCCCATGTTCGTGTGGCTTGTCACTTCTCAGCCACAGCAAAATACCATTGCCACAACAGAATATTAAAGGAAACTGCAAACAGGTAGCCAAGGCTTCTTTAGTGGACAGGGCAGGGGTGTTTCCTAGGCACCAATTTGCCTTTTGTAGTCCAGAAGCCTCCCTTGGCAAATGGTCTTTCATTTGCTTTATTGTGGCTTGCCATCCCTTTCTGCAGCCTTAGGTTTGGTATCTACCAAATGAGCACTTCTCAACATCACTGAAGTTGATCGTTCCGTCAGGACGCTTTTCAGGATGCAAGTAACAGATGGCCCGATACAAGAAAACCTCGGCAATAATAGGTCCATCCCCTCACCCGCAGGGAGTCCAGAGGCAGGGCACTGTTAAGGTCGAGTAATTCATTAGCTCATTTCCATTTCATCTCCCCTTCTACCCACATGTGGTCTGTTGGCTGATGTCCTCCCCGGTCATCGTTTCAAGCTGCCTGCGGCAACACCAAGCATGAGCCCTCGAGACCACGTCAAGAGGCAGGAGGACATCTGGGTGGGAGATACAGCATCTTGTGTCTTCTCTGAAGACTCAGGGCAGTGTCTCCATAAGCCCAGCTGACTTCCCTTTCTGTCTCACTGGCCGAGGGTCACATGTCACATGTGTCACGATTATTGGAACATAAGCAAGTCCGTAAATAGGGAGAGGGAACCTCACTTTTGGAGACCACCAGTGACCCGCGCCGCCAAACTTTGCTTCAGAGTTTCTCGCAGTGTGGTTTGGAAAGCGTCTCGGCCCAGAACATGCTTGCTAACATGCACATTCTTGAGCCCCCCCCCTTCCCTGACCTGCTGAACCAGAATCTCTGGGAGCATTTTAACAACAGTCCAGTGGGTCTCACGGGCACTGAGTTTCAGACGATAGGTCTGGTGTTTGTGGTGGTCTCATTGACAGACCGTAAGCAATCCTTCGGCAATGCTGATCCCTTTGCGGGGAGCCTGAGAGAGCAAAAGGAAGGAAGAGTCAGGCTTCAAAATTTCCCTTCCAGTCCTTGCCTTTTGGAGATTCAAACAGAAATATTAACTGATGCAGGGGCCCCTGGGTGGCTCAGTCGGTTGAGCATCCGACTTCAGCTCAGGTCATGATCTCGCAGTTCGTGAGTTCGAGCCCCACGTCGGGCTCTGTGCTGACAGCTCCGAGCCTAGAGCCTGCTTCGGATTCTGCGTCTCCTCTCTCTGCCCCTTCCTCACTCGTGCTCTGTCTCTCTCTGTCTCTCAAAAATGAATAAATGTTAAAAAAAAATTTTAAAAAAAGAAATATTAACAGATGCAAGGTTGATATCTAGGATTTGCTTCAAAAATAATCTGGGTAGCAACGGGGAAGTGAGCATGGGAACAAAACAGAAATGGCCATGAGTTGATAATACTGAAAGCGGGTAAGATACATATCATTATACTGTTCTCTCTACTTACATTTCAAAAAAAAAAAAATCTCCTTCCGGGAAACCTGCCTGGTCCCGGTGCAGCCTTTGACCTTGGGTGTCACTCTCCTTCTTGAGACTCAGGTGGGATGCCAGGATTCCAAATGCAATGGTTCTTTTCTTTAAAGCAGTGTTGGCACATTTTATCCCCCCCACCCCCGCCCCCCAGCTTCTCTCCAAACGAACCTTCTCTCCAAACAAAATCTTGTGTGGAACCCAAAGATAATGACAAATAACAGCGGGAGAGCTCTGGTCATAGGTACTATGGGTGCCTCCCGGGCAGCCTTTAAGGTAACCCCAGAAACCCTAGAAGAGAGATTAACAGCGGCTGCACTGCAGCAGCCGAAACAGTGCTGAAAACGCTCATACAGACAGCATTTCTGCGGAGGCCTTGGCCCTGTACTTAGACCCAAGAAATCCTTCGGATGTGAAGATTCAGTCCTGGATGCAGTTACTAAGGCACGTGCTTCCTGCCTGCGATTCCATCTTTTTCTATAGTCTCCGGGTATCCCAAGTCCCAAGGCACAAGCACACATCTTTCCTTCTCTGTACCAGCAGGAGGAGACAGGGAGTGCACGTTCACCATAGCTTCAGCTTTGCGGGCTGGGCAGCATGTCTGGCTGTGGCTGGGACCAGAACCGCGGGGGCCGGCTGAGAATTTCTGGTGTGGGTCAACTCTATCGGGTAGTGGGATTTGAATCTCAATTTCCTGTGATATAGGGAGCTCTTGACTTCATCTTTTTTTTTTAATGTTTATTTATTTATTTTAAGAGAGAGAGACAGTGGGGGAGGGGCAGAGACAGAAGGAGAGAGAGAGAGAGAGAGAGAGAGAGAGAGAGAGAGAGAGAGAGAATCCCAAGCAGGCTCCACACTGTCAGCACCAAGCCTGATGTGGGGCTCGATCTCATGACTGTGAGGTCATAACCTGAGCTGAAATCAAGAGCCTGAAATCAAGTTGGCTCAACCGACTAAGCCACCCAGGCTCCCCTTGACTTCATCTTCTTTTTTAAAAAAATTTTTTAATGTTTGTTTTTGAGAGAGAGCGCAAGCAGGGGAGGGGAAGAAAGAGAGGGAGACACACGACCCAAAGCAGGCTCCAGGCTCTGAGCTGTCAGCACAGAGCCCGATGCAGGGCTCGAACCCACAAACTGCGAGATCATGACCTGAGCCAAAGTCGGACGCTTAAGTGACTGAGCCACCCAGGTGCCCTTTTGACTTCGTCTTCTAATGAGTATATCCTACACTGGACCATGGCTCTGTCTGGCTGCCAGCTGCCTAACACCACAGCACTGTTTGAGCGTGGAGATGCCTTGGAGGAGTGCTAGGGACAAGCCTTGCTCAGCCAGAGTGATCTCCTGCAGTGAGTAATGTTAGACGCTAGAAACATTCCTAGAATTCAAGATACTTTCATAAAATCCTTCAACAAAGAGTAAATCACAATAATAACCAGATACCTACCGCCTTGGTTTCCTATTGCTGTTGTAATAAATTACCACAAAATTAGTGGCTTAAGACAATATAAATTTATTTTCTTATAGTTCTGCAGGTAAGACGTCTGACACGGGTCTTAACTGGATTCAAATTACGGTGTCTGTAGGCGTGTGTTCCTTTCTGGAAGCCTAGGGAAAAATCTACTTCCTTGCTTTTCTGCAACCACATTCATTGGCTCACGGTGCCCTTCAAAGCTAGCATAGCATCTTCACGTGTCTGTCTGTCTGTGCTTCCATTGTCACCCTTCTTTCCCTGACCTCTCTTCTTCCCCCCTCCTTCACTTCCAAGGACCCTTGTGATTACTTGGGGTTCACCTGGATAATCTAGGATAATCTCCCTATTTTAAGGTCTGGTGATTAGCGACCTTAATTCCATCTACAATCTTAATTCCTCTTTGCCATGTAAATTCACGAATTCATAGACCGTGGGGATTAAGATGTGGACATTCTCGGTGCAGGGACATCACTTGGCTGACCACACCAGTGGGTTTTCAAAGCCCAGTGGTATCTTCCTTTGTCATGAAAGAGATGCATCCAGCAGGTTTCACGTGGAAGGGACAGCTCCTCAAATTCATCTTAGCTCTTTGCCTAATTGGAATGCTTGAGCTTAACAAGGTAGAGAGTGGGGTTTTTTGTTTGTTTGTTTGTTTGTTTTGCCATAAATGGGTATGACCTGGAATTAGGGCACAAGGACACAGAAGACTGGGCATTACAATTCCCGCTTTTCCAATAGTGGATGGTATACACTGAAACAAATTAGAAGATTTTGGTCTCGGTTACATTTGTGAAATGGGTACATTAATACCCATTGTGAACAAGGAGTCTATTTAAAATTTTGTTTGTTCACTTATTTATTTTGAAAGAGAGAGTGTGAGCAGGGGAGGAGCAGAGAGAGAGGGAGACAGAGAATCCCAAGCAGGCTCCACGCTGTCAGCCTAGAGCCCCACAAGGGGCTCCATCCCACAAACCGTGAGATCATAACCTGAGCCAAAAACAAGAGTCAGACACTTAACGGACTGAGACACCTGGGTGCCACCTAGGTGTCTGTAACAAGGAATCGATTTAAATTTCCATCAGAAATGTGGCTCTTAGAAGCATGGTGTTAAAATTTTTTTTTTTTTTTTTTTTTTTTAGTGGAAGGTGATAAAAGTCTATTTCTTTATTCTACATGGAATTCTCATTCAGGGCCATCAAGCCTCGGGCATCTGTTTGTTTGTTTGTTTCTTTCTTTCTTTCTTTTTTAAATATATGATATTTATTGTCCAATTGGTTTCCATACAACCCCAGTACTCATCCCAAAGGGCATCTGTTTCTTTAAGAGGAGGAAAGGAAGCGTTGAGTCATTTGTGAGTCTCTTGCCCTTTGGTCCCTGCATATAAAATATAGCAATGCTTTCTTGAAACCGAACTTAAAATAGGAAGCCTGGCATCCACATATAGCCACAGACTCTTAATTCTTTTCCTTCTTTCTGCCTCGCTGCAGAAATAGCCAGAGGAAGGGAGAGCCTTCAGGGCGGTACAGGCAGGTAAGCGCCACTTCTGGGTATGAGGTCGATGTTAGCGCAGGAGTTGCTCTGGGGCCCTATAAGGGAAAAACTTACAACCAACAAGTCGCAAATGGAAACACAGGCTCCCTGGAAATACCGGGAAGCGGCTTGGCTTTAGTCTCTGCCTACTTCCGAGGGCAACCGCCCAGGAGAAGGCAATCAAGTTTGGCAAACTGTAGAGCATAGTGCACCCAAAAGCATCTGTGGTCGGGCAGGGTTATTCGGTCTCCGCAGATGAAAAAAGAAGAGCCAGAACTTGGCTCCAAGGAACAAGCGAGGCACCATTTCATCCCCACCTTCTTTTTCCGGGGCCTGTTCCCGGCTCCCAAGCTGTGTGCCGATCGCAGGGTTGGGACACAGGGCCCGCCCTTGGCCTCAGGCATTTCGCACGGTGCCTTCCCCGCCTTTGCCAGGCGTAGTGGAAAGCGCCGTGGAAAAACTCAGACCCGTAACAAGTGGTCATGACTCAAAGGCTCCTGGAAGTAGCCTGCGGTGCGTTCGGGAGCCGCGTCCGGGCCGCGCCGCGTCCGTCCGGCTGCGCCCGTCCCCCGCTCGCACTGCGGCCGCCGGGGCCCCGGGGCTCCCGGGCGCGCCGCCGCCGGCCCCGCGCATTCCTGGCCCGGGAGGAGAGCGCGGCGGGCGCCCTGCGCGAGCAGCTGGCCGCGCGCGGGCCGCTCGGAGCGCCGAGAGCTGGGGGAGGAGCCTGGCCCGGCCGCCGCCGCGCTCCCAGTCATTGGCCTTTTGTGCTGCAACTTTGCCCGACCTTCGGGGGGCCGCGCCGCCCCCGCGCCCGCCCCGAGCCGTTGCCCCGGGAAAGTTTGCGTCGCCGGGCCGGGCCGTGGGGACTCCGCGCGCCGCCGCTCGGCTCGGGAAAGTCAGCCGCGTCCCCGAAGGAAGGCGACTCCGCGCGAGTCATCCGCGATCGCCCCGGGCGGGTAAGTGCGCCGCGGCCACGGGCGGGCGGGCGGGCGCCCGGGTCAGGGAGGAGACGGGCGTCCCCAGGACCTTGGCCGCCAGACAAAGGCGTGCTGGAAGTGGTAGCCGAAGCTCGCCCCGCTTTCCCCAGGAGGCACTGGCTGCGGGCAGGAAAGAGGCGAAGCACGCATTTGTGGCCCCTGCTGGCAGAGGAGTGTGTCTGCGGGGCGGCCGGCGGGTCCCGGGAGTGTGCCCGGGAGGCTCGCTCCGGCGCTGAGACCGCTCGGGGTGCGCGCCCGCGGCCGGGGTCCCCGCCCAGGGTCGAGGTCTCCGCCCGCGGTCGGAGTGCGCGCGCGTGGCCGGGTCCTCGCCCGCGGTTGGGGTGCGTGCCCGGGGCCGCGGTCCCCGCCCATAGGTGGAGTCCCCGCTTGCAGTTGGGGTCCGGGACCGGGGTCAGCGCCCGCAGTGGGGTCCCCGCCGGTGACCCGGCTGTGCGCCACCCCCGCGGGGGCTCCTCCCGAGTTCGAGCGTTGCCACCCGGTCGCGCGGGGTCACCCCCGGCGGGCCACGGCGGCGCGTGGATTAGCCATAAAACTGCACTGCATTTCCTCCGAGTTGGGGACTTTTAAATTCTCGAATAGTTACGTCAGCGGGGCCGAGCGCACTTCAGGGCTCCGGCGAGCACGTGACCCGCGGAGCTTCCCTCGGGCGTCCTTGACTCCCGGGCCCCCGCGGCGTGAGTCTTCCTTGGCCTCTGGACGTCCTCCAAAGGCGACTGCGAGAGTCCTGATTCCCCGCACTGGCCGAGGGCGCTTTCTGCAGCACGCTGTTGCCTTGGAGCTCAGGCCGTGCTCGTTGTCCGTCTCAGTGGTGGTCTTTCCTTAAAATGGCATCATCATCGTCATCGTCAGAGGGTTATCCTTGTTGTTCTTATCTGCTAGCTCTGCCAGATGCTGGGACAGGACCTTGTGGCGATGGGTTAAATACAACCGAGATAGTGCGAGAAAGGGTGACTCCAGGCAAGGGTGGACTGGGGAGGTGGAAATAGGAGCTCAGTGTCAGGAAGGGCCCCCCCAGGGGGCTCAGTTGCCGCTGAGACAGTGTGCAGGGGTGGGGGGTGGGGTTTACCGCCTTCCCAAGCCTCTTACCAGCCCGGTACTGGAGATTCAAGGGTCCTGGTGCTGTTTTCTGTCTTATGCCAGAAGAGGGCGGAGATTTGTTAGAAGGCAAAGAACTCTGTGTTCTTCTTTCTCTGGGATTCTCTATGAGGCCACATTTCAAAAGCTGTTTTCATTGTAGTATTTGGAAGTGACTTTGGAAATGTCTGGGGCCATGTCCCGAGGCTGGGTTTCATCTGTGGTTTCGTCCATTCCTAATCACTTAACATGTTTCAGAGTCGAGTCTTCACGATTGTTTTCAGGGGCCCTGTTGAAGTTGGTGTAGCTGGAACTGGAAGGAAGGGTTTGCTGGGGATTGGGGAGTAGACTACGACAGCCGACAGCCGTGGACTTTGATCAGGAGCTCAGGCTGTGAGGTCTTGGAGAGAATAGGACCGGTTGTGCTGGGCAGGTGAGTCCCCTGGGGCTCCTGCTCACAGGCTCTGCCCTGGGCTCAGGCATTCTCCTCGGAGGAGAGCGGGAGCAGGAAATAGGTCAGGAGCTGCCCTCCTTGTGTAGATGCCATGGCCGGACTCTCGGGTGCCCGGTGCGTCCTCTTCGTCTCGTGTATTGTTGCTAGTCCCTCATTGCAAGTTACTTGCCGAGCCTCAGGTAGGCCAGGCACCCTAGAGCCCGACCCACCGCAGGCTTCACCCGCTTATGGAGATCCACTGAGCAAATGCGCCCCGTCTGGGAAACCTGGACAGAAGCTGCTCCCGGTCCCTCTGTTCACCTCCTTCCTCTTTGTCTCTAAGTTTGAGCCCTTAACATTGATTATAGCTGGAGGGAAACTGGGAGATCCAAGTTGCATTTTACAGGTGCCCAAAGGGAAAGTCGGACAAGTCCAGAGTCACATGCGAAGGCGGGACTCAAACCCAGGACCCCAGACACCTGGCGCGGTGTGCCTTCAGCCAAGTCCTGCGGCCTCTTTGGTCTCATCCTGCTTCGTACTGTGGTTATTTATGTTTGTCATTTCTGTAGAGACAGACACTGCTCGAGGGAGGACCTGCCTAGTTTGTAGTACACCCTGCAGGAGTGACACGGGCCTGGAAAGGGGGGGGGGGGCGGTCAGTGGTGGTTGAAGTGAGTAAGACACAGCCCCTGCTTTCAAGGAGCAGTGTGTGTGTGAGAGCGAGATACTCCTGAACATACATGCACTGGTCAGGCTTTACGAGGAGGCTAGTGCCCAGTAGGGGATGTCTGGAAATGTACGAGGGTGTTTTGCTTGTCACTGTGACCAGAGAGGCCACCACTGATATCTCTCTGGTGAGGGTCTGGGATGCTGTGCATGGGATATTCCTGTACAACCAAAAACTGTCTCGTCCACAATGCCAATAGAACCCCCTAGAGAGGACCCTGCAAGGGTCAAGGGTTTGGGGAATTGGGAGAGACCAATTCTACTAGAAGATGCATGATGGGGGTCTATGGGCTTTTGAGGCCCCAGGCTGCAGGTGTAGATGAGGCTGGGAGAGACCGAGGGCTGAGTTTAGAGCACGTGTGTGTGTGTGTGTGTGTGTGTGTGTGTTCTTTGGAGATTCGGTTCCACAGCCAAAAGCAAATGGTTCGTGGATGAACTGTGGTTTGGGTTTACAGGCCCTGGTACCTTTTGCACAATCAGGAGAAGGTCTAGGAGGCTGGTGATCGAGTCTCTGACTCTCCCCTCGCAGAGGAGCAAAGCGAAGAAGGAGAAGGCTGCAGAACTGGGTGCCCTGGTCTCGCCCACTGTGACGCATGTGAAATCTGGCTCAGTGGCTGGGTTTTGTCTCCCTGTCCCTCGCCGAGGTCACAGTCCTTTGTCTATAACCTCAATAATCATTTCCACAGCAACTCACTGGGATGACAGAGTGGCCCAAGGGTTACGGAACCGTTCAGGACAAAGGAAAAGGCATGAAAAAAAGAAGACCCGGGGAAACAAAGCTCCCAGTTTAGAGACTGAGCTCCTATATTTGAGTCTCTGCCCCACTCTCGCCAACTGTGTGCCCTCGGGCAGGTCACTAACCGTTTCTGAGTCCCCATTTCCGTCTCCTCGTGGTGGGGACACATACTCCTGCCCGCCTGGCTCCATGGAACTGTGGGGGCAAGTGCCATCACGTGCCCGCAAATACCTGGCAAACTGTGACGTGCTGTGCAAACAGGAATTCCTGGTTCTGTTTCTCACCTGGTTATGATTCAGTCCCTAATACCTCCAAGAGCTGATTTTTATTGTTATTATTTTTATTTTATTTATTTTTTAAAGGTTTATTTATTTGAGAGGGAGGAGAGAGAGAGGGAGTGGGCGAGCACAAGCGGTGGAGGGGCAGAGGGAGGGAGAGAGAATATCAAGCAGGCTGTGCGATGTCAGCACGGAGCCCGTGGTGAGGCTTGAGCCCACGAATTGTGAGATCGCAACCTAAGCCACAATCAAGAGCCGATGCTCAACCGACTGAGCCATGCAGGCGGCCCTCCGAGAGCTTAGTTTTACTCTTAGGATTTTTAGGTGGGAATGAGACGGTGTGCTAGTCAATATCGTTCTCTTATTTGGAAGCCGCTCCGCTAGCCTCCGGTTTTGTCTGTCCTCCCGTTTCATTGGTCATTTCTATTTTGCCCAGAAAACAAGTAAAAATAACAGAATAGGAAACTCACTTCAGCTCTGCCCACAGAGAGCAAATCTGGGGAGAAAAATGGAAAGAAAAAGCAGCTGCTGCATGGGCCCATATGCAGGTGTGGCTGTTTCCAGCCGCCCTCATCCCCCTCCCTGTGCACCTGTGGCCACGTGGGCCCCCCCCCCCCCGCCACCATCTGTGTCATTTACAGCCATGGCTTCTGGCCAGCAGTCCCAGCTTCCAGCTCCCGAAGGCAGGGGCTTGTTTCACATCATGATGGTTCCCCCAACGGGAGCCCCGTTCCAAAGAGAAGAGGCTATAAGAGGTTGGCTCGTGTCGGCATCAGGAACATCTTCTCCTTCCATCTTTTATCCTTCTGACTCTCGGCTTCCCATGGCTGCCTGCCCTCCAGCTGCCTCCTTCCTGCTAAAAAAGGAGAAGGTTCGGTATCTTGCGTGTGCCTTCAATGCAGCTCGCCCAGGAACCTGCATTCGACAGCTCCCTGCGTCGAGCTCCCAGGGTATCTGGCAGTCAGCCATGTGCCAGGGTCTCCCTCATCGAGGGCTGACCAGACCCCGCCTCATGTCTCCCGCCCTCCCCTCTGGAACTGCGGGTAGATGCCTTTGTTCCTTGCAGAGGGTCTAGGCTTCACTGCATTCTGTGTGCGTAGGGAGAGCTGTCCCGGGTATTTGTGCTACTTGTGTGGTTTTGGAACCAGGGGGAAAGCAATCTGTGACCGTCAGAAGAAACTGAGGCTTCGGCAAGGTTTACAAACACCAACAGGTAAACTTTGGTCTTGTCTGTGTAAAAACACTCAAGGCATTCGTTCAAACTCCGGCGTGCGAGCTGAGATGCCAGCCCTTACGCTCGAAGAAATTAGAGAGGAAGCCGGCCCTGGTCTGAATTAAGTGGCAGCGAGGGCACTCTGGTGGCAGCAGCTGATAACATCTCTCTGTTGTTGCTACTTTCCATGCAAACATATCGTCAGCAAATATCTATTGAGCCCCTGTGATGTGATTGACACCATGCTTTACACATGCTTCGTGCTCTTATCTCTTTCAACAGTCTTTTCAAGTTATACAATTTGTCCCCATTTCACAGGGTCAGAGACTGAGGCTCCAAGAGGTTAACAGACTTGCCCAGGGCCAACATGGCTAGTAAATGGCAGAGCTGGACTCAGGCTCAGATCTGCCCTCTCCAGAGCCTGGGCCGTCTGGTACTTAGACCCGCTACCCACCTACCCGCCCTGTGGATGACTCAGTTTGATTTCTGTGCCAGTGTTCTGGTGGAAATGAGTTTGGCTCCATGCACTGGCTTTCGGGAGAAGTAGGCACCCTGGGCCGGGACCTTGACCCCAGAAGTGCTGGCCCGTTTGGCAGGTGTCTTGTCTCGGCCTTGTCCCTTTGATTCAGGGGACAACTGCATCATCATTCCCCTGAGTGTGTGGCTTTTCCCGGCACCTGGGTGGGATAAGTTCATTGTCTCTTGAAAAGAACAGTGGGCACCGCCTCCTTGCCTCGTCCTCCTGGAATGACTTCCTCCCCTTTGGCTTGTCATCAACCCCCGTTCTTGCGCCCATTAACCCCAAGGGGTGTGGGAATGGCAGCCCGATTTTAAGGCATGATTAAGTTGTAGACGAGAAAAACGTCTCCTTCCGCGCCTCCTCCCTACCACCAGGCCTCCTGGGAGCTGGAGCCTTGAGTCACCAGGTCACTCCCTCCCTCCCGTCCTTAAGTCCTAACCAGGAACCTGGCCCCTGGCCAACGGGGCACTGTCCAGGCCTTCTCCCAAGCCAGGCCAGGGACTGAACCTCTGGAGCCTCAGGGTTTGCAGGTCAGAAAATCACTGGGCTGGAAGGGAGCCGAGACGACGAACTGTCCAAACCTCCTCTTCTGGAGGGGGTGCCCACAGCCCGGGGAGGGAAAGGGTTCCCCAGCTCACCTGTGCCGGCTGCTCACCTGTTTTCCTGGGGGAGGCAGACCCCGCCCAGCAGCTTTTCTGTCACTGTTCACGGCTCATCCTGGAGAGAGATGCTGCTTGGGGCCGCGCGACCCGTCTGCCCGCGAGGCCTGGGGTCAGAGCAACCAGGATGGTGCTCAGCTCAGGGTGGCTTTGGGTAGAGTGACTTCCCTGCCCAGAGGCTCCATTTGCTCTTGGTGAAATGGGCTGTCGCGTTGCTTCAAGTGACAAATGGCCTGTATAGTGCCTGGCACACAGTGGATGTTCATGAACATTGATTCCCTTTGCTGCCACCTGGATTCCTTCCCGTCCCATGACGTGTGCTGGCGTTCACACGGAGCCAGGGGTTTGTGCGGTGTGCCCACACCTGGGGGCACACACCTGGGCAGGGGAGGGGGGGGGCGTGCGGACTGGGACTGCAACAAAGCGCTTCCTTCCGGGGTGTTCTGTGGGGAAGGCCGTGCCCCCTGTTGTGTTTGTATTCATGATGCAGAGCGCATCCCAGGTGCCGGGTCCTTTGCCAGAGAAAAGTTCTGTGACTGGGCTCCACCCTCGCCACTCCCTGTTCAGACAGGGGCCAGCCACTGCCTGCTTTGGCAGATGGGGAAACTGAGGCTCTGAGGAGTCTTTCCGCAAGGTCACACAGCTCTTTGTTGCTGGAGTGGGTCCAGCTCCTGCCTTCTGGCCCCACTCTGGCCTCCTGCCACCTGCCCCGGGGGAAGTGGGGGAGGGGCCTTACTCATCAGCAGAGGCCCAGAGCCTTCCTTTCAGGGAGCGTGCCACAAATGTTCGACCCCTTAAAAATTTGGCCCCCAAATATGAAAAGCACAGCTCATAACTGAAACGGACAAATGTTCAATTTCGTGTGTCTATAAAGTGTTGCGTAGTATGACCCACGTCATTGGAGCTCATTTACCTCTTCGATGCCGCTGGCTTGCCTCCCTGTGGCTCTGTCTCTAGTGGCCCCTCCCCCCCCCCAGCCCCACCCCGTTGGCCCTGCCACCCCAGGGGCCTCCACGTGCAGCTGAACTGTGACACGCCCGCTGGAGGAAGGACCTGGGACACAGCGTGGGCTCCTGTCATGGGGACAGGCTCAGCAGCAGAAGGCCTGCGTTCTCGCCACTGTGTCCCTTTGCCAAGTTACTTCGTTCCTTGAGCCTCAGTCTCCTTTTGTAGAAAAGAAGTTTTCTGCCAGCTGCATAGGGGTGATGGAGAATCACAAAACACAGCCTTTGGGGAAAGTCTCAGGTGCCGTACAAATATAAGTAGCTGTGTATTTTCTCAAGTTGTTTTTGAAGATGTTTAGTATTTTTTTTTTTTTTAACCGAAGGCTAAATCTTTAGATTGCTGGACTTTCGTATCGGGGAGTAGAAAATCTCTCTTCTCCCTGACGTGGGCTCTAGGATCTCACAGGCAAGTTGCTTTGCTTGGAGTCGTGTGCGAAATTCTGCCTGTTCCTAGTTCGAGCCAGGCCCCCCACGCTGTGGGGTTGCCCGGATCCTGTGCTTTGGGACTTGGGCTCAAATTCTGACCACTCTTCACCCCTTCTAAGGGCTGGATGAGCGAGCGTGTGCATAGTTCTTCCCTCCGTGGCAGATAAAAGCACTTAACAATGCTCTCTTATGACTATTGTCATTATCAAGCCTTTGATTGTAATTACTTAAATTTGTTACAACATTTAGTACACGCTAAAATACTGTCGTCGGCAGTAGGAACAGTGCCGTTGAGACCTTGGGCAGGCCCCTCATCTGTCAGGGTCGGCTTCCTCCTCTGCTCCCGGGCACGGTGGGACTCTGGTTTTAGGAATCCTATTATCTATTCAGCCCCACTCCTGTACCTGGCCTTCAGGATTGCCAGGTCATATCCTTCTCACCTCATCGTTTCCCAGATCAGAAAAAGGACAAGTCGTTCTCCATAGGGGCTGAAAAAAGAAAGCAAAGCATTGCTTGTCCTGAGCAGGTGCCAGGACCACAGAGCCGGATACCTGTGAGCACAATTTCTCAGGCTAAAGCCGAAGCAGAGCACAGGTGTATCCTGCCCCTCAGGCCAGAGGACGAAGGTTTCGTCTCCAAATGCCAACGGGGAGATCCGCAAAGGATGCGCTTGTGTGCTCCATATGTTATGTGCCGTGGCTGTGGCGCCTGGCCTTCGCCAGCTGGGTCATGCCCGGCGCGCAACGGGCCAACAGCTCGTGAAGATGTGAGATTCCAGAAGATTCCATTTTGCTGATTGACGACCGGCTTTGCTTCTCTTTCTGAAACAGGAGTGAGCAGATGTGAGCCGCAGGGGGCTCTGTTTCAGCTGTGTTGGTGAGAGCTGCGTCGACGTTTTCCGGAGCGCAGCGCACGGCGTCGAGGGGGCCTTGCCCTGAGCTTGGGTGCTGCCTGGTCCTGTTATGACCTATCTGTTACTCTCTCTGTATTAGAAAAAAGGAAAGGTAGCACATCAAAACCACATTTGTTTTCTTTCAAGGCTTTCTTTCAATGCTTATTTATTTATTTGGAGAGATTGAGAGAGAGAGCTGGGGAGGGGCAGGGAGAGAGACTCCGAAGCAGATTCCGAGCTGTCGGTTCAAAGCCTGACGTGGGGCTTGATCTCGGGAACCGCGAGATCACGACCTGAGCGGAAATCAAGAGTCAGACGCTTAACTGACTGAGCCACCCAGGTGCCCCAGAATATTCTTTTAAACTGAACAGCTGACTTCACTGAAAGGTAAGTCTTAAGTAGATAATAGTACAGTAGGTCTAAGGTATTAAGTACAAGGTGTGAAGTTACTAACGTGGTTTCCAGCCAATTAGATATTCAGAATCCAAATCACTTTTGATTTCTCCCTGTGGCACCCGCACATGCCTGGTGCTGGGCAGACGTCACGAAGCCTGTGGCACGGCGGGCCCCAGCTCCTCTGCAGGTGCCAGGGTTCCATCCAACGTTGACCCGGCACCTGAACTGCTCTGCGGCCTTGCTTGCATTTCTTCTCCCTTCGACATATTCCCCACGCTGGTACATAGCGCCACCTCCCGAATATTCTGCTGCGGGGCACCTGGGTGGCTCAGTCGGTTGGGCCGAATATTCTGCTCCCCTGCTCGTAAATCTCGGATGCTCCCCATCGCCCCCCAGCCAGCAGATTCTTGGCCCGACTTTTGAGGCCTTCTCCAAGCTGGCCTGGGTCCCGGCTGCCCAGATGAGCGTCCACGGCTCCCCTTCTGGGCGGCCCCATCACTTGCCACGGTGTGTCCTCTAGGACCCAAACTGAGTCCCGGGACACTGGGGTGTGGCCGTTTGCCCGCGTGCCTTTGCCCAAGTAGTTGTCGTTACTGAAATAATTTTCAACTTACGGAAAAGCCACAAGAAAAGTAGAAAACTCCCATATTCCCGTTGCCCGGATGCCTCCGTTGTTGACGCTTCACCACATGTGCTTGGTCACTCCCCTGTATTAGCCTGTCTCTTTTTCTGGATCATTCGAGAGCCAGGTGCAGACACGACTCTGCCACCCTCCAAAATACAAACCAAAATAGACACTCCAGTGTTTGCCTTCCCCGGAGCAAGGACGCTCCAGCATCACGCCAATGCAGCCATCCAACTGGGAAATAGATGTGCTGTGTGACCGTATCACCCAGGCGTCAGGACCCATTCAGACTCACCAGCTCGGCCCCTTTTCCATCTGATCCCGAATTCAGTCCAAAAGCATGTGTCCTACTCGACGTAAGCTTGCGGACTCTCTTCAGTCTGGGAGAATTCCTCAGTCTCCCCTTGTCTTTCATGACCTTGAAGAGTACGGGTCTTTCATTCTGGAAAAATCCAACCTGTGTCTATCCATAGTTTTCTCATGACCAGACTCTGGCTGGCCGTTCTGGTCAGTCATCCCACGGAAGTGATGCTGTGCTCTTCCCAGGGGGGGGTCATGTCCCAGAGCACAGTGTGATGGCCGTCCCTCCGCCAGGGATGGTGATCCTGGTTGATGCCTGGCCAAGTTGGTGCCCACCAGGTTTCTCCACCAGTAAGTGGATCCAAGAGCACACGATATCCTTTATTTATTTAAACCACCCGCCTGCCTTAGCGACCTTTGATGGCTGCCCGAATTGACCACCCCCCAGATGGTTCTGCAATGGTGACTTCGCTTCCATCATTTCTCCTACGCTTTTGACAAGTTGCCCTTGTATTGGAGAGAGGAACTTTTCCTTCTCCCCTTTTGTGCATCTGTTTGTGTCTTTGTATCTGTGTGAACTTGTGGATTATTACTTTACTGGATGGGTTAGAACCCATTAGTATTGGTATTTTTTTATGACCGAATACTCCCAGATTTGGCCAGCGGCAGCCCCTTGGAGGTGATTCTTAACGTCCTTTTGACCTCTCTGGGCAGAGGGAGCTGGGAAGTAGAGGTATGTGTATGTGAGTGCACACACACACACACACACACACACACACACACACCCACCCACACACACACACACACACACACACTGCTACACCCAGTTCTGTGTTTATCTCATGCCTCTGATTGCAACACTGCTCGAGAGTGCTTTAGAGCCTAATCACCTTTTGTATACGCAAATGCTCTGTGAGAACCTGGCTCCCATTACCCTTGATGTGGTTCTTTTTCTGCTGCTCTCCCTGTCCCTTCTCCTGTGACCTTCCTTGACCTGTCCGAGGGA
Organism: Leopardus geoffroyi; assembly: GCF_018350155.1. NCBI lineage: Eukaryota > Metazoa > Chordata > Mammalia > Carnivora > Felidae > Leopardus > Leopardus geoffroyi. The sequence goes on from NC_059334.1 coordinate 78,591,291, forward strand.
AGGGAAAGGAAGCTTAGTGGCTTTCCTTCCAAACCATCCGAGAGAGAGAGAGAGAGAGAAGAGGGAGAAGATTCTCTTTTTAATCCAGAAACCCTTTTGCACTCGTCTGTCTGCTAAGCACTTTGCTTGCCCCATTCCAGATCGCCCCACCTGAGAGAACCCTGGTTTTCAACCACAGTTTGTTCTGTTACCACCCTTCCCGGTTCTCTTTATTTTAGACTTTGAACTCCCCGTGCTCTTGATCGGCCTGTCAACTCCGGAGTGTGCGATCCCCATTTCCTTTTGACACTGCTCTGCTGAGGCATGATTGACACATAAAAAGCTGTGCATTTTGAATGTCCGCGACTCGCTGAGTTTGGGGATGAGAACACGCCTGTGAGAGCTTCATCACCATCAAGACGTAAACGTGTCCATCATCTCCCAAAGTTTCCTTCCACTCCCGCTATTAGTATTAATTATTGTTATTATCTAGTGATCCCCATTGGATTCAGCCCGGGGCCCTTCTCAGGGCACAGGTCCCTCGCGTGTGCGTAGAGCTGAGGTGCAGGCCTTTTAGACCAGAATGTGACCGTCTTCCTTTCTGAAGCAGAGTCCTCTCTGCCTCAGTGTCTAAAGGGCGGGTGACTCATGGCCCTCCGGAGGAGCACTTGTTGAGGCCAGGGCCCCTCCCTGACATTCCAGCGGGAAATCAACCCTTTGCTGGCCTGACTAAATTTATAGTGGGCTGGTCCTGGCAGCTGGGGACAGCAGCTGGTGGTTAAAATCTCTGACAGATTTTTTTTTTTCCCTCCGAAAAATGTTTCGGTCACTCTAGTCCGAGCACCACCACGGGGAGAACTTAGAAGCCATTTATAGCCTCTTGCAGTTGGCCCAAGAAAAGCTGCTTCGTGAGAATCCCTCCACTTCCCCAGAAGCCAGCTCTCCCCCATTCTCAGCCATCCGGAACATAAGTGGGTCACTAGGAAGACACAAAGGCCTCGGAGCTGCTGGTACAATGTGAATTTGACAAATTTTTTTTTTTTTTTTTTTTAGTAATTTCTTGTGGTTCAAGCTAATGTATGTATGTGTATACACACATACACTTTTATTTTAAAATTATTATAATTGTGTTGTACAGGAGGTTTATAAACCTGTATCAGTGCCTATTAACTCTTGATCTACACACTATTCTAACACCCCGAGCTATGTGTCTTAGTCTGCACATGAGAAGCAGAGAACTGAAGGCGTAAAGTAGAGGAGAGTCAGGTGGGTTAGCAGAGGTGCTGGCTGACGGCCTGCGAGTGAGGGGCGAGGCTGAGTTGGGAGAGTCCTTGGTGACTGTGCAGCCCAGGGCCTTTGCTTTTACAGATGGAGCAGTCACCTGGCTGAGATCCCAAGGTGGGGCCGGTCTAGAATCCAGCCCTCTTGACTTCATGTACAATTGTGCTTTTAGTGCCCCGGCATACTTCCTCACTGACATCATAGTGACTCAAGATGTTGATTGTGTGTCATCGAGAAAACATTTCATTATGTTCGAGATTCTCTGTTCAGAAAAATCGGAGAAGTGTCCGATAGGCTTTGAAACATAATTCCTCCCAAAGAGTTAAAGTAACAATGCCATCCCACAGAATATGCAGACAGATATCTCTTCCTCACCAGATCCTCCACTGGAACCTTCATTTTCCCCAGTGGTGCCTGACGAGCGAGGCGTGGCTGCGTTTGTGCCTTGGGACGAGGCCGGCAAGCCCGTGGAAAATGTCAACACAAAAGTGGGGACTTGACTCTGATTGTCCCATCGCTTCAAACTTTCGCTGAGTTACGTACAAGCCAAAGTTGCTCCCTGGCACTTGAAACTGTCCTTAAATATGTTTTCTTATTTATTTTGCTTGTAAAAGCCGTGCATAGTCAGCACAGAACTAGAAAACAGAGACAAGTTCAACGGGAAAAAATACTCATGGGGCACCTGGCTGGCACAGTCCATGGAGCAGGGGATTCTTGATCTCAGGGTTGTGAGTTCAAGCCTCACATTGGGCATAGAGATGACTTAAAACCATAAAAAAAAACCCCACTCATAATTGTACTACTGAAAGAGAATTACTATTAACACCTTGGCACATCTTGCTTGGTGCTTGTTCACTCTGCTGCACGTTTCCTGCGTGTGTGTTTGTACATACGTGTACATATCTACATGTATACACATGGATATATAAACACTGATATACACGTGCACATGAGATCTGGATCGTGCTACTGACATATTTATTTATTTACTTATTTATTTTAAGAGGCAGAAAGAGAGAGGGAGAGAGAGAATCTTAAGCTGGCTCTGCGCTGTCAGGACTGAGCCCGATGCAGGGCTCAGTCCCACGAAGCATGAGATCATGACCTGAGCCAAAGTCAAGACTCAGATGCTCAACCAACTGAGCCTCCCAGGCGCCCCCATGCTACTGACAGTTTTAAAAACATTTCTTTAGTTAGTGATGGACGTAATTACCTCTAGGGATGTGGAGATCTACCTTATTTTTTTAAACAGCTGCCAATAAGTCTGTTCTCCAGCTTTGCCTTAATATGATTAACTCTCTCCTACTGTGGGACGTTTTGGTTGTTTCCCATTTTTTTGTTTTGTTTTGGGGGGCGGGTTTGCTATTATGGTCACAGATGTGATCAGCATCTTTGTTCAAACCCTTAATCATCGTATCATCGTAAAATAAATTCTTGGAAGTACAGTGGCTGTGTGGAAGGGAACAAAGTCTTTTCTGGCTTTCCGTGTGTATTGCCAAAGCTCCTGGGTGATGTTTTTCCATTCAGGTTTTTTTAATTTTTATTATTTTTATTTTTTCTTTATGACTTTGGAAAGTCGCTAATGCCTGTATTTTAGGATTCTCTGAATTGTGATCCAGAATCCCCGCCATCGTCCCGCCTCCAAGCTGGCTCCTTCCTTTTCCCCTTGTACCCGTTTCTCTCTGACTCCTTGGGCCTGGTCACAGGGCTCCGAGATCGAGTTCTGGGGGATTTGGAACGGTGGGTGGGAACCGTGGAGGAAGAAGGGAATGTCACAAGGTCCATGGGAATAAATAGTAAGGTGTGGTCATGGGCATGTGCTGGTCTCATCACATTTAAAACATAGTTTCAGGAAATTCACCCTGGGCCCCCCTGCCTCTCATTCATTTCAGTGCCAAAGACAGCACTTTGTGGCAGAGCCTTGGATAGAAGTTTGGGGCTGATTCCTTGGCTTAGGATCTAGTTCCAGTCCCTTGACCTGGCCTTGGGACCTGGCTCCCGTCCACCCCTCCCCTTCCCAGTCTCCGCCATCCACACTCCCACCACACTGACCTTCCCAGTCTCTGTCATCCACACTCCCGCCACACTGACCTTGTGTGTTCATTGCTCTAGAATGCCCGACTCCTTCCTGGTTCGGCGCTTTCAGATATGTGGCGGCAGACCCTCTGTCTTTCTCTGACTCTTCAACCTTTGGGACACGGCCTAGAGTGGTGGTTAAAAACCTTGCCCCTCGAGTCAGGCTTGGGTTTATATCCTGCTTCTGCCCCTTACCAGCTGTGCAACCAGGGACAAGTTATTCAGCCTCTCTGCGCCTTAGTTCCCCTATCTGTAAAAACCCCATTACCATGAGGTTAATGATGGTACCCACCTCACAGGGTTGTCGTGAAGATCATATGTGGTGATATCTAGGAGGACTTAGACTGGCAGTTCCTGGCACACAGTACACGTTAGTGAACATTCATTATCGCCGAGCTGACCGGGTGGCCTCACCCTACCCCCTAAACAAGGAAATGTTCCCTGTCTCCCGGCTGGGACCTCCTGGCTTTATCTCACACAGCCTTCTGTATCTTTCCTTCTTGGTGGTGACTGCGATTGGTACTAAACAAGCATTTCAAGAAATGTCTGACTCTTGCCTAAGACTGTAAACTCCATGAGGACGGGGCCCGCCTCTTCCTCGTTTACGACGCAAGAGTCAGGCTGCAATCCGTGCCTGCTCACGGAACAAAAGTGAGGGCCCTGCTCCTCACTGCCCAGAGCCAAGTTCATCAGACCTCCGTGATGAACTAGGAAGATGTACCCAATTATGGAAGGGGGTTCCCAGCAGAGTGAGCTGTTGTGTTGGCCAGACTGTGACGGTGACCTGTGTCCCTCTGCACTTTCAAAGCCCGCTGCTCTTGGAGGCTGTCTGGTATCCACCTTCTCAGTGGATGAAGGGCCAGTGCGGTTTTTAAAAGTTTCTAAGGCATATAGTTCAAAACTTAAAAAGAAAAAACAAGCAAACAAAACCGATTAAATGAATTACTAGGAAATGGAAACGATACCCGGCCAGGATTTCTCGTTCCTGAGCACTATTGACACTCTGGGCCAGATCATTCTTTGTGGTGGGGCTGTCCTGGGCATTGTAGGATGTTTAGCAGCGTCCTGACTTTTATTATTAGATCCACAGACAAAATTACTCTATCAAGTCGCCCTGCAGGCTTCTAAAGACTCAGTTTCTGTGTTTTCTCCTCCTGGGCCAGCGCCACCTGTGGGCCACACTTGGAGTAGCAGCAGATCCTTCTGGAAAGGGCCTGCTGGGGGTCCAGATAAACTGTGCTGTTCAAACACATTGAAAACTTCAAGGAACATTTCTGAGCCTGGGCTTTTTTCCTCTCCTCTCCCTAGGTCACCTGTAGCGGATGATGTCATCCAGCCAGCTGCCCTCGAGGACCTTGAAAACCCACTGTTAGCCGCCTCTCCCCACCAGGGTGAAGCCATCAGCCAGGTCTCCGGGGACCTGACAGCCCAGAGGTACCGTGGGGGCTGGGCCTGCGTCTGGTGGTGGGACCCCGGGGCCCAGTCTCTGAGGCTGCCTCCCTCCACTCCCTTCCCCTCCCTTGAACGCCACCCCTACATAGGTTTGCATGCCTCTGCTGCACAGGGCTGGGGACTCTTCTTGGGGCCTTAGGGACCTAAGGGGACACCAAGAAGACCCCGCCCCAATGAGCGAGTTAGAGATCTGTTCCCTTGTGATCTTCAGGGGCCCCTATTGAAAATAGAAGTCCTCTGGGAGAGAGGACGTGCTATTCATACCTCTCCAAGGAATGACTCAGTTGACTGCCTCTGACCTCCCAGGACACGAGCTGGGTTAGCAGAGAGCTGTGGTCAGAGCAGAGGGGAGCCAGCAGCACCATGGGGAAAGGGACCGGGTCCTTGTGCCTTTGCTTGGCAGACGGGTTTTGCCGGGGTGGGGGTGGGGGTGGGGCGGGGGTTCTTCCCTCACCTGCACTATGTGCCTCGGCCACCCCACAGCAATCGCAGATGTCCAGGTGCACTGGACACTTGATTTCCCCACTGGCACTTGATTTCCAACAGGCTTGCCCAGCATCAGCCTCAGGACTTGGCTCGGATGCCAGTACACACACACACACACACACACACACACACACACACACACACGCACGCACCCCTATCTCTCTCTATACACATGCTCCTCCCCACCCCCCCATATATATACATATAGGTTTATTTAATACACACACACACACACACACACGCTTCCATTTTTGAGATTTAATTCACATATGACGTTGCATAAGTTTAAGGTGTTATATACACAGAGGTTTTAATTTATGTTTATATCAGTAAAGCAGCCCCAGTGTGTGACCCCGCAAGGCAGCAGGGAGAGCGTGCTGAACAGGCGCTCCCATGGACCCCGAGCTGGGAAGCTGGTGGGGCACACCCATCCATCCAACCCTCCCCCACCCCCCGGCCATTTTATAGGAGGGACCCAGAGGGGCAAGCGGAAGCTCTCTGAGCGCTGGATGCAGGGCGACTTGGCTGTGTGGTTCTGTGGCTCCCAGAAGAGCTCACGTGTCTTTGGGTCTTGTCCGTGTTTCTGAAGTTCCCTCCCGGCCCTGAGACCGTATTTTATTTTTTTTCATTTTTATTTGTTTTTTAATATTTTTTAATGTTTATTTAGACAGAGGAGAGAGGCAGAGTGCAAGCAGAGGAGGGGCAGAGAGAGACAGAGACAGAATCGGAAGCAGGCCCCAGGCTCTGAGCTGTCAGCACAGAGCCCAATGTGGGGCTCGAACTCACAGACCGCGAGATCATGACCTGAGCCGAAGTCAGATGCTTAAGACTGAGCCACCCAGACGCCCCCCTGAGACTGTATTTTAAATGATTTGTCCCAGACCACACAGTAGGCAGTGATAACTGCTCTTAAAGCTTGCTCTGAAGGCCCCTTCTGTGCCCCAGGCACCGCACTTGAATATGTCACATTGAGTGTCTCTGTAAATCCTCCAAATACCCCTAGGAGGTGAGGGGTTCTCTTAGGAACCCCTTAGCCATTTTACGTATGAGCAGACTGAGGCTCGGGTCCGTTAACGTGTTCAAGGACACATAGCTGGAGAGTGGTGGAACTGGGTTTCCAAGCAGGTCCTGCTGGCCTGCCAGCCTGTGTTCGGCTGCGGGGAGAGCCAGTTTCCGCCTCCCACAGTGCACGGGGTTCCGCCTACATCACTGGCCCCTTTCAAGTCCAAGGAAGATGACGCACTGGAGGGCTGTGTCACCTCTGACCGTGACCAAGAGTGATCACAGGATGCAGGAAGGAACCAGTGGTCAAGTACAGATTTTATCTGTGCTGAGAACTTGGCCAGCTTTCTGGCTTTATTTCCCAGTAGAACGGTGCAGGTAGAGTTCAATGAGCAACTTTGGTGCCTGGCCAGCGTTATTGAACATTTGTCTGGGGTCTCATTTTCTTGGTTTTACTGGAAATCAGTAGAAAAGAGGCAGTGCTGATAGGAGCAAGGGTTGGTCTGGCTTTGGTCACCAGCTGCTTCCACAGAATACTCATTATTCACTGATTCCATATTTGTGAATTTGCCCCTTCCTAAGATTTATTTGTAACCCCAAGATCAACGCTCATGGCTTGTGGTCATTTGTGAACATGTGCAGAGCAGCAAAAATCTGAGCTGCCTGGGGCCCTTGTTCCCAGCGGGGGTGGAGGAAGACGCCCTGTCTTCTTACTGTAGCTCTCTTACTAGAAACAGGTGTCTGCATGGTATATTTAGGGCCATAGCTTTTGTAATTTTGTGCTTTTTCGTTCATGATCTTGCTGCTTAAAATGGCCCCCAAGGGGGGCGCCTGGGTGGCTCAGTCGGTGAAGCGTCTGACTTCGGCTCAGGTCATGATCTCACGGTCTATGAGTTTGAGCCCACATCGGGCTCTGTGCTGATGGCTCAGAGCCTGGAGCCTGCTTCAGATTCCCTGTCTCCCGCTCTCTCTGCCCCTCCCCTGCTCACGCTATGTCTGTCTCTCTCTCAAAAATAAAAAAGATTAAAAAAAATTTTTTTAATGGCCCCCAAGGTAGTGCTGAAGTGCTGTGAAGCATATTTAAGTGCAAGAAGGCTGTGGTATGCCTTCCGTAGAAAATATTCATGTTAGATAAGCTTCATTCATGTTAGATGAGCTTCATTGAGGTGTGAGTTATAATGCTGTTGGCTATAAATTCAATGTTAATGAATCCATGATATCTATTAAATAAGATGTTTTCACACAGAAATGCACAGAAAACAAGGTTACGTAGTGATGGGTTGACAAAAATGTTGTGACCAGGGGCTTAGAGGAACCTAACCCAGCTTACCTGCTGGGAAGGGTGGTTCACAGTTCAGCTCCTGGAACAACTTGATAGAATGTAACTACTGTGAGTAACAGGAATCAGCTGTACCTGACCTTGCCGATCCCAGAGAATAACCACGAAGGGCATTCTAGGTGGGCACTGGTTGCTTTTTAACCTCAGAAATGGCCCTGCCGCCCCACCCCACCTGTCTTACCTGCTGGGGCTGCTAACAGCAGAAATGTATTGTTCATAGTTCTGGAATCTGGACGTCTGTCAGGGTGGTCAGGTGAGGATCCCCTTCCTTGCTGCAGACTTCAAATTAATTAATTAATTTGAGAGAGAGAGAGAGAGCACAAGAGGAGCGGAGTGGGGGGCAGGGAGACAGAGAGAGAGAGAGGGAGAGGGAGAATCTCAAGCAGGCTCCGCACCGCCAGTGAGGAGCCAGTCTTGGGGCCTGAGCTTATGACCTGGGAGATTATGGCTTGAGCTGAAATCAAGAGCCGGATGCTCAACCCACTGAGCCACTCAGGCACCCCCTGTGGGGTCTCTTATAAGGGCACTAATCCCGTTTGTGGGGGCTCTCAGGACATACTCATATCCCCAAGGCGCCATCTCCTATTTCCAGCACATTGGGAGTTAGGATTCCAACATGTGAACTGAGGGAGGACACACATATTCAAACCACAGCACCACCCTCGGATCCCCTCGTGGGTCGTGTCCCGCGTAGGGTAGGGACAGGGGAGGCAGAGGGGAAGAAAACAGGGCAGAGAAGGCGGAGACGGTGCACTCTAGAGGTTTGCTCCCCTAGGAGTAGGTTGGTACTTTAAGTTTCAAAATTAAATTTAAATTTAAATTTAGAAAAATATTTTTTTTGGCATGGAACTGGAGGGTTTGCTTTAAGCCACCTTTCTGCCTCTCTCTCGATTACCTATTGGTTCTTTGGTGCCACATCTTTCCCTTACAAGACGTCTTCTTTCTGAATTGGAAAAAAAGGCACCCCCATCTCTGAGGCAGTTCTCAAATACAATGAAAGGCATTCGCACGCCCCCCTTCTCTGTTAAAGCCATCGGAGGACATCAAACCTTGCTTCTTCCCCAGGGAAGAGCCTCCGAACCTGCTGTAAACCGGTCGAGCTTCCCTTTTTGACGTCGGCATCCCTGGGCCCAGACCTTCGAGAACATTCTGCAAATGACTACACTGTCCATGGCCCATCTGTTTAGTATTTTCAAGACCGTTTTTAAAGCAGCAGAACTTGTTTTTTAAATAAAACCACACTTATTAAACAGAGTAAAACGGGGCACTCTGGTTACATCCTGGAAGTTCCTTTAGCCAGGAATCCAAACAGAGGGGTCTCTATAGACCTTGAGGGCTCTCCCTTGGACACAGCTGGAAAGCCACTCACCTGACTCCTGTCCAGGGAGGCCAGACTCTAGTGTGCATCCAGATAACCCAGTTACAGCACACATTGCTGCCCCGCCCCTAGAATTTCTGACTCAGGAGGCCTGGGGAGCAGCCCAGGACTCTGCATTCCTGAAAGATCCCAGGTGATGGTGCTGCTGGTCTGGGGTCCACAGCTGGAGAGCCACGAGGTAAGAGAGTGCCGTTCTCAACCTGTCTGGCTATCTGCAGCTCTTCAGGATTGGAGACATCTGCCCCTAGCAGCTGGTGGCTCGAGTTTCTGATTCCCACTGTCAGACGAGAGAGCCAGGAGTGGGCATAGCTCCAGCCAGTGTCATAGCCTCGCTATGGAGTTACCACAGTCGGAAACTTCAGAATTTTCTGAAGTTGAAAGACAGGGAATTCATGCTGATTTACAGCTTCTGTTTTTCCTCTTGCTCCCGAGCCATGCGTTTATTTTGGGGGCAGCCGTTTGCACCAAAAGATTTTCAGCTGTGGGTATGCATGAGCGGGTTCAACTGCCTCGCAAAGTTTAACCGAACTTTTATTCAAGCAAGCACCGTATCGTAAAAAACTGCATGACAAAGTGAACGTATTATTGTTGCTGTTGTTGTTTTTAATTTAGAATAGGGATCACACAAAAATCTTCTCTCAATTCCAAAAACAATTGATATAAAATAAATAAGTGACAGAATTCCTTCATGCCATTTAAAAGGTATGTGTTGGGGTGCCTGGTGGCTTAGTCAGTTCAGCCTCCAGTTCTTGATCTTGGCTCAGGTCATGATCCCAGGGTGGTGGGATCAGACCCTGTGTTGGGCTCCATGCTGATCGTGAAGCCTGCTTAAGATTCTCTCTCTCCCCTTCTGCCCCCTCCCCTGCTCGCGCACTCACATTCTCCCTCTCTCTGTCTCTCTCTTAGATAAATAAATAGGTAAATGGTATGTTAAAGGTACATGTTTACGAATCCAGTTGATGTGGCCAGTACCCAGTTGGCTGAGTAAATTGGGGTGCATCTGAATGCTCGGACAGGGCCTTTGAGTTTCCAAGTAGCTGGCTACTATTACATGGAAGCTTATAACTTGCCATGTTGGCAGGGTTCAAATATTGCCAATTTCATATCTCAGACGAACACGTGACCTTGTCCTTGTTTTGGTTTTTCACGGATCTTGAGCAAATTTATCTGTGTAGGTAGATTTTTCCCTTCTGAATAAATCGCTACATCTTGGCCACCTGAGATCAGTTTCCTCCGTCCTCTGCATGCCCCTCTCTGCAGTCTCTGTAACTCCAGAGCCACTGGCCACTGGGGGGGAATTCATGACCCAGATCAAAGGCCCTCGGATGGCGTTGGGGTGGTGTTTATGGCCTTTCCTCTAGTTTATTAACTAGCCTGAGTTCTGCTTGGGTCAAGCTCAAAAGCAGTTTCCCTTCTCTGAACATAGGTTTGCTTTGTGGAGGGAAACAGGGTAAGAATGTTCTGGGAAGGAACTGATAAGCCAGTTCAGGGTTAACTGTGTGGAGCCAGCCCCCCTTGTTGAACGTGTGAAGGTCAGGATGTTTAGGGCCTGTTCACACTCTCGCAGGGGCTGAGTTTCACATGCTGGTTTATCTCGAGAGAGACTAGAAATAGCTCGAGGGGCCTGCCTTGGAGCTTCCAGCCAGTTTGCAAGCCTGTCTGGGCACCTTGGGACTCAGGCTTTGCAGCAGCTGCATCTCCGAGGAGTGTATCTCCCATTGCTGAGACTGTCTTATGGAGGGAAGCACAGGCCTCTGCTGGCCTGCTGTCCGGGGCCCCGACCGGCCGAGCTTAGCTCTCCAGAGCAACAGTGTCAAAGTGCCTTCTCCCCTCTAGCTGGTATCTGGCTTTCCATCTGAATCGAGTCTTTGGCCTTAGCCTTTGCCCTATTACGTGATTGTGTGCACTTGGGAATTCAAGAAGGAAAAAAATCAAGAGCCTGTGAGGAAAGCCTTTGTGCTAATACCTTCCAGATGGCGATACGAAATGGGAGATAAGGTGGTGTCGCCCATCTGGCCCGACAGGACGTGCTGTGTTCTGCCCGGGGTTTGGGGGATATTATCGCCCTCCGTGACAGCCAGGTCACTCTGGTGTCTGTCTTTGGACAGGGGCTTAGCTTGGCACCTCCGGCCGATCTCCGAAATGCAGTTCGCTCTTAGGTCAGTGGGGGATCTGCCGGGAAGGACTCAAAAGCCCGGAACAGGCAATCAAAAGGTAACAGTTACCTGGCAGCATCTCGCCATGGCTGAACTCACAGGCCTGTCAGGCTGAATGCAAGCTCTGGATGGACATCGTCCGTGTTTCTCTGGTTCTTGTGTGGGGCGGAAACTGCATCCAAATGGTTAGGAGACCAGTTGTTGTTTGTGGGGACCTGGGTGAGGCACTGAATTGGAGATGGCGAAGTCTGGCCATTAGCCATGGCTCGCCGTCTGCGTTAGGAAGGATTCTAAGGTCTTGTCCAGCTGGACCTAGCAGGAAAGAGTGCCATGATCAGTAAGTCATGTCTGTCTGCTGGAAGGAGGTGTGGTGGCTCATGTGGCCTCTTCTTGTTAACTCTTCTCTTGAACAAAAAAGGCTTAAATTAAATCAACATTTCCTTCATCTTCCGAAAAGATAAACATGCTGTGAATGTGAATTCAGCTTCTTTGTTATTCCACTAAGGCTTGGAAAACATTAAGTCCTTAAATGAGAAAAGGGAGCTCAGAGTTTTATTAAAAAGGCCTTCAGACACCCTACCCCCGGCCCATTTTATAGAAGAAGTCGAGGCAAGAGAAAGTTAGTACCGTGCAGAAATGAAATGAGAATTCATGGGGCGCCTGGGTGGCGCAGTCGGTTAAGCGTCCAACTTCGGCCAGGTCACGATCTCGCGGTCCGGGAGTTCGAGCCCCGCGTCGGGCTCTGGGCTGATGGCTCAGAGCCTGGAGCCTGTTTCCGATTCTGTGTCTCCCTCTCTCTCTGCCCCTCCCCCGTTCATGCTCTGTCTCTCTCTGTCCCAAAAATAAATAAACGTTGAAAAAAAAAAAAAAAAAGAAATGAGAATTCACGTGTGAGGCCTGCATCGGGGTGCCCTGGCCTCCTCTGTGCCGGCTCGGTGGCCGTCCGGGAGTTCCCGCTGAGGGCTGGCAGGGGTGCTGGCCATTGCCAAGGGCCCGGCTCCCTGACCGCGATGTCTGAGGACGAGCCCCTGCTGGTCAGGGAGGCTTGGGTACAGACAGAAGCTGGCACAGAGGGGCTGAACTGTCCCCACCTTGTCTAGCAACGCTGTCCCCCGGGGCAGCTCAGGCTCGGGGCAGGGTGGGGGGCAGTACAGGGACCCTGTGTAAGTTCCTGCTTGGCGTCTAGAACCAGGGCTGGCCCTGTGGGCAGGCCACCCAGACAGTCACCCAGGGCCCTGTGCTTATTTCAATGGTGTGCTGTCACCATCCTGAGATTCTTGATCCTTCTGGAATGCGGGGCTCTGCATTTTCACTTTGCATTCCATTTTGCCCTCGAGTCAGGTTACTGGTCCTGCCTCAGACTGGGATTCCAAGAAGATTGCACAGGTGTCCTGCTGTCGGTGGCCTATGTGTTGGGGACGCAGGGAAGGAGCTGTCCTGTGTTGAGCACTTTTCACGTGCCAGGCTCTGTGCTGGGGGCCGGAGAGGCCACAGTGGCTGAGACTTTAGTAGGGGAGCAGGACACCTTAGCTGAAAACGAGGTGCTCAGAGGTGGGGCCGGGCCCAGCCTGGCCATGCAGGATGGGCATATTACCCCCACCTGGGGAGGGGGTAGTTTGGTGGCCCCTCAGGATGATTATGGGGGGGGAGGGCTGGGAGGGGGCGAGAGACGTAGGCATTCAGGGGCACGGTCTGCTTGAGCCAAGGCACAGAAGCAGCCTGGAGCATCAGGGGGCCAGCTTGGTGGGGTTGGAGCAGAGAGAGGGAGAGGACAAACCTGGGCGGGGACAGGGACAGAGATGGGGTGTGGGAGGCCAGGGAGTTTTTTTCACCTGGGTTCCTAAGGCTGCAGAAAGTTGGGGAGGCTTTCAGGCAGGGCAAGGACCTTATCAGAACTCGAGCTGGGTTATCCTGGTGACTGTGGGGGTAGGTGTGAGGGGACAGAGGAGGCAGGCAGAGCGGGGCGTACAGGAGCCCTGCTCAGAGAGGTCGTAGCCGCCGTCACCAACAGAGGTGGCCGGGACAAAGAGGTTCCGGAAGGAGAAGGAGGTGACTCAGCAGGAAGGGGTGATGGAGAGATGAGGACAATCCCAGCTTCTGGCGCTGGTCTGAGTCACTGAGCACTTCCCTGTTGGGGCCTGACCCCCCGACCCCTGGCAATGGGCCAGCAGCCAGCTGGAGGCGGGGAGGGAGGGGGGGCTCTGTTCTTAACAGAGCAGTTGATTCATTTGTCTGGTACCTTTGGCTCAGAGAGCCTGGTGCGGGAAGGGTGTGGCCCTGGTGGTGGGCCAGCAGGAGGGAGGGTGAAGGGCGCAGGCTCCATGGCCTCCAGGCTAGATCCGAGGGGACCCCCCAGTGTTCCCAGGGCAGGGAAGTACCTGTCACCTGTGGGCACGCTCCTCAGCGGAGTGTGACTGTCAGTGCTCTTCGCCCATGGATTTGGCTTTGCTCTGGGGCCACAGATCCCAGGCCGCGTCTCCCACTCTCTCTGCCAGGGTTTTCAAAGACGGAAACCTTCCCCTGCCCTTCCCCTGCCCAGAGTTTTCTGGAAGCAGCAGAACCACGGTCTGTATCGCCTTCCTCCAGCTCACATTAAATCAAACCAGATCTTTACGGGGCTTGCCGAGCAGGGAGCACTGTCACTCCCGTAGGAACCGAAATCGGGGACTAGTAAATTTCTGTCCACTTGTGCACTGGCCTTGCTCCAGGCTTACCCATGGTCATTACGCTCTGGTCTCTGTTTTTCTCCTCATTACACGGGGGAAGAAGGCATCCTGGGCTCCTGCTCTGCCTCTGTTCCTGACACCCGGCCTGGTCGTGCCCAGTTGGGACGCTCCATCTCTCCCTGTCCCTCTGCCTGTTAATCCAGTGCTCACTGCGGGCGGCCTGGCTACATGTTGCGACTATATGACTTCGGCTGAGCGACCTCAACTCTCTGCACCTCAGTTTCCTTCCTTCTTTGTAAAGCGGGGGGTGGTGACATTTGCCTCAGAGGGTTGTTGTGAGGGTTATTCGAGGTCCTATGTGTAAAGTGTTTGGTACAGGACCAGGTACCCAGCGCCGGGCATGCTGGACCGGCCACCTACCGTAAGGTACCAGGGACAGGGCACACGGGACCAGGCACACCGGACCGAGCTCCCAGTGGGGTTGAGCTTCTGCTGTTTTTGTGGCTGTCGATTAGTAATGCCCAAGCCGGGGCGCGGAGGCTGAGGGATTTTCTGGCTTGGGGAAGGGCTGCAAGTCCAGGAGCAGCCCAGGCGGCGCGTGTTGTAGGCGCTGAGGGAGGCCGGCCTGGTGGGAGCAGAGCACGTGAGGGCCAGGGCGGTGGAACCGGGGGTTGAGGCCGAGGCGGACCCCGTAGTACCTGCTAAGCAGCGACGGGGAATTGGAGCAAGAGTGCACGGGGTGTGAGGGCGCCCCTGGCAGCTGTGCTCCACACCAGGAAGCCAACCACGTAGGTGGAGCTGGTGGAGATGGATGGAAATTAGCAGAACATTCTTGACACTGAGACCCAGGGGTCCTGTATTTCTGCCATCCGGGGGGCTTCCTGCAGGGGTTCCCACCCAGAGGGAAGAAATGAGCCCTCTACCAGAAGCCCGGAAACCTCAGACCCTGGCTCCAACCTCAGGCCTGGTTTCAGGCCCTTGGTGCTGAGTCACATAATTGTAACTGGGCCGCCTTCGGCCCTGCCAGCTTCCCTGTGGGCAGCAGAGTGGACGGCTGGAGGGAGGCTGGGAGGGCCGACCCCCCCCCCCCCGAAAACTGTTCCCAAGCTTTAGTCTGTGGACGGCACCGCGAGCCTTGCTTTTTGCCAGAGTTGAAAACCAAACCTGTTTTGAGCTCTTTGCTTGAGGGTGTGTTTGCAGGTGGGTACCCAGGGGCCCTCTCTGCCCTCCGGGTATTTCCCTGGATGTCCAGCAGGGGGCGCTCACCCACTGAATGTGGGATGCCGCTCTGCTATAGATCTCTGAGCACCCGCCCCCCGCCCCCCAACCTCTCAAAGGGTCCCCACAGGTCCCTGGGGCAGGTTCCTTGGTTACCTGTCAGCCTTTTGGCCTTGACTTTTATCAGCCTCGGATTTTAGGGGGTGTATCCCAGGGCGTTTGCAAAGCTGTATCGTAGTCCTCGATTCACAGAATTCACTGCCTATAAAAAATGATTCGAAAAGATCATACAAAAGTCCCCTCCCCAGAAGAAAAATCACACAAGACAACTCACAGAGTGTGCTGAGCACCCGCACTGCCTCCATCAAGGAAACACCAGGTTCTGCTGAAACCTCACACACGAGGCATCCATGCCTGACCAGGGGGCTGTGGCACCGGAGGGTGCCTCCACTGTGTCTTAGCAAAGGCCCCGGGGAACCGGGTCCGGGATTGAGGGAAGCCATGTGCTGGGTCTTTAAACAGCCCATCCCACATGTGTGGGGTGAATTGGGTGGGGTGAGGGGGCCTGATGAATGTGCCATTAATGAGCCAAGTTCCACTGGGAATAATTCTCCTTTTGTGTCCCCAGCACCTCCCCAGCTGCCGCCTGTGCGGATCTCACTCCCCGAGCCTCAGAACATGTGTCTTTGCCTTCTGCCCCAGCTGGTGATGGAGTAGAAGCTTCCGCTCTCTCCTGCCAGGGTCTGGCCAAGGACTTAAGCAGGTATTGTACTAAACTTTCCCTCCACGGTTGCTGGAGAGGAGGGGCCTGGTGGTCTCTTCCCCCTAGGCCTTGGACTCAGCTGCCATCAGGGATGGCACCAGCAAGGTGTTGACAATCTGGATCTGTGATGCCATGAATTTGGGCTATAGCCAATGTGGAGTTTACCCCTGCAGGCAGGTGTCTGTGTCACCATGGGGATGTCCTTCGTGAGTGAGTGTATTATCAGGGGTCTCCAGAGAAACAGATCCAATAGGAGGTATATATACATACAGACAGAGAAACGTATGTTAAGGACTTGGCTCATGTGAATCTGGGGAACTGGCAAGTCTAAAATCTTCAGGGGGCGGGGGGTGGTAGGGGCAGCAGGCTGGAGAGTCAGGGAAGAGCCAAAGCTGTAGCTCAAGTCTGAAGGCCATCTGCTGGCAGAATCCCTCTTCCTTGGGGGACCTCAGTTCCCATTTACTGATTTATTGACTCAGTTATTTCTATCAATGTGGACTTGGGGTTATCTTTTTTATACTTTGGGTTATAATAAAATAACACTTTATTCTTTTTTTTTTGGCCCAAAATATCTTAGCTTTGGCCATTGGGCCATTCATTGGCTCCCAGGGCTTTATGTTGAGGGGGTCCAGCAGCCCTGAGGCAGGATAGAGATACAATCAGATGTGCATTTTTGTTTTTATTTTAATGTTTATTTATTTTTAAGAGGTAGAGCATGAACGGGGGAGGGGCAGAGAGAGAGGGAGACACAGAATCGGAAGCAGGCTCCAGGCTCCGAGCTGTCAGCCCAGAGCCTGACGTGGGGCTCGAACTCACAGACCGTGAGATCATGACCTGAGCTGAAATCGGACCCTCAAACTGACTGAGTCACCCAGGCGCCCCAAATTTGCATTTTTAAAGGCTCTCTCTCTAGCTGCCTGGCTGGGCAGGACTGGATTCTGCACTTACCAAGACTGTCCTGAGGCTCTGTGTCCTGCCCAGGGCCAAAACGAGACCAGGCGTGGCTGCGGTTAAAAACACCCTCCACTGCACCTGCAGACTTTGCTAAGTCCTCTCTCTCCCTGGCTGCTTTTAGCCACGGGGCTGTGGCCTAGATCCAGGGATCCAAATAAAACTTGCCTTTTCCCCTCTGGTGTGGGTCCCAGAGGTTCTCAACTTAAGTTTCAAAAACGCACAGATGAAAATTTCATTTTGCTGAAATGGAAGTTGTTTACGAGCCTGGGCCGGAGAGTCTGAGGTCCTCGTTGGTCTCATGGTTTGGAGATACATCGTGCATCTGTTCCCATTTGCAGCCAGGCTTCTCTTGCTGGAGCTGGCGCGCCTTCTTTGTGTTTTGGCCCTGCACACGCGTGGTGCAGTCTCTCCCCGCTCCCCCCACCTCTGTGGTTTTGTCTTTTCCTCTTTGGGCTTGGAGGGGAGTGGCGGGGCAGTGAGGCCTGGTGTCTTGACAAAGAAGGCCCGGGGCACATCTTATTACCGAACGGACAGATGTTCTGTTCTTGCAAGCATGCTGGGCGGCTTCCTGCTGCCTCGTCCTGCTTCTAATGGCTGCTGTGGAAATGATGACACAACCCCACGTTTCCAGCGCAAATGGCTTTTCTCTGGGAATTTTCACACCCCCTCCCTTCCCCCATCCCCGTTGGTAATCATTAGGGCACAAGCCTTTGGGAGAACAGATGTGACTTTGAGAGAGGCCACGGGGAGGAGAGAGAGCTCCGTGTGCAACCCTGCCTGAAGCAAAGGGCTTGTCCTGGGAGGGACGCTGTCCACTGCGGTGGCTGGGCTTCTGGCCTTCCCTTCGCCTCCGGCCCTGCCCTCTGCAGCCTCCACACTCAGCAGACCCCCTGACCCATAAGAGCATTCTAGACAGCATCCTGTAGTGGTGAGCTCTAAGAGGCTGCAGCCAGGCAGAGAGTCAATGATAAAGAATTTCTAGCAATGCAAGTCCAAAGCCCTCACTCATGCCAAGGCAGCTACAGCTGACCACGGGTTTTTGGAGCCTCTGGAGGCTTGTGGCAAAGAGCCTGGTATGTTGGTACCTGGGCCGGTGGGGGAAGGGGGGTGAACCTGAGCAAACAACATCCCTGTTCAGAACTGACTGACCTGCCTGTCGGCCTGCCGGGGACAGCTGTCCCGCAGGACTGGTAATTTGGAAGCCTGGCCAAGGGCTGCCTGGAAAGACCTGGAAGAAATGAGATTAAGAAGCAGCTACCTGCAAGGAGGAAGTGATCCCATGCTGATGCAGGAAGCCCAGGGCATAACACCCCTGAGAAATGCCGCCCCAAACTGCAGCCTGGGTTTGGGGGAGGGGGGCACAGGCAGGTGGCCTTGGCTCACCGGGGTTTCTGGTGAGATGTCCCCTGGGCCCTGCCTGCATCGGGCAGCCCCAGATTTCTCCATACTTCTCCCGGACTTGAGGGATTTTCCTGGCAGGAGCTGGACTGCGTGTCTCCCTCACCCTATCCGGGGTGGTACCCTCTTCCCCCAGGTTAGAGATGTGAACCCCTTCAAAAGTGTTCCACGCCCCCGCCCTCAGAGCCAGCACATGTGTGACCTCCCAGCTCAGTGGTTAATTCTGCAGGTGGGGTTGGGACCATCCTCTGTGTTTTAAAGATGTTGGGTTGCTGAGGCTGAGGCTCTCTGGCAACAGGAGCTTCCCCAAGCGGACTCGGGTCTGACCCAGCTCGTTCCTTATTTACACCTGTCATTACACCTGTCAGGTGTAATGACACCTGTCATTACAGTCATTCTCCTGCCTGAAAGACCCACTTCTTACAGGGCAGACCGGGCACGGGTATGCTGTAGAGCATCACCCTCCTGGCGGGACCAGCACAGGCCATCTGAGTGGGGCTTCGGGCCGCTGGCCCATCTCAGGAATGGGAACCGGTGTGGGGGCAGCTGGGCGGGCTTGTCCGGAAGCTGTACCCTGCTGGCTTCGGCCGAGGAGCACAGTGGAGGGAGGCCGCTCCTTCCCCAGGGGAGTAGGTAGAAGTTGGCCGCCTCCATCTGGGCAGAGCAGGTGTGGAGGGGTGGGGCCGGAGACCCTAGCCCCATAGTTCTTTTTCCCTCTTCTGGAAAGGAGGGGTGGGCAGCCAGGCGGGGCTTCTCTGGGGGGCCCCGGAGGAAGTACAGAGCATCAGCTTTGTGACCCCAGCCGGACTGGAGTCCCGGGACCCCTAGGGCAGCCTGGAAGGGAGTCCGACCTGACGTGGGGTTCGGTGAGGAGCCAGTGAGGGCGTGGCCGGGGGTGCCCAGTGCAGCTCCCAGAAGGTGGAGGGTTTCAGGGCAGCGGGGTCTGGGAGCTCCCCCTCCATTCCTGGTAACCCCCTTGGTCCCATGTTATGTTGGCTGCTGTGTGCTAGTTTTCGGGTTTGGCTTTTCTTCCAAGCCAAGCGTATGCCTTGGAGCCTCCAGCCCCAGCTGGAGGTGGGAAGAGAGGGGTTGCCAGCAGCAGGCCGGTCATGGACTGCCTGAGGGGAGGTGGAGAAATAGACCCGAAATCCAAGACAGGGCCCCAGGGAGGTGGGGTGGAGGAAGGGCTTCTCACCAGCACAGGCCTGGCTCAGGGCCCTTCCCCACCTAGCATGGCTCCTGCCAGTGTCAGTTAGTCAGCTTCTCTTATTCTTTAGCTCGTGAGATGCAGTCACAGGCCTGCTACAGCAGCTGCAGGAAGTGATGAGTGCTCTCAGTCTAAGTGGATCATATAGTGGGGTCTTCTGCTTTATTTATTTGCCATACATCCATCCATCCGCCCGTCCATCCATCCTCCCGCTCGGCATACACGTCCTGGGTTGATTCTGTGCCATATCCCGCGTGTGATGTGGTGCGGAGGGAGGAGCATAAAGCTGCAGAGACTTGCCTCTGGTCCGTTAATGAGCTGTGTGACCTTCGACAAGTTACTTGACCTCTCTGAGCCGTCGTTTGCCCATCTTTAAAACGAGGCTAGTAGTACCCACATCTTGGAGGTAATCGTGAGGAGAAAATGAGGTATGTGAAGAACGTGGCTCAGGGCTTGACAAATGGGAGGCATTTAATTAATGCGGGCTCTCCCCTGACATCCATCAGTGCTGGGAGTGCTGGGGGAGAGGAGACGACACAGCAGTGATCCAGCACGTAAACTCTCCAACTGGCTGAGAACAGAAGAGCCAGAAGAGAGTCTCCTCTGCCTGGAGGAGTCGGGGAGGCTTCCAAGGAGGGGAGCTGTGTTTTCATGGGTTTTCCAGGTGTTTGCTGAGGGTGAAGAAGGAAAAGGTACTTCGGGGAGGGGGAGCTCTGTGTACCGCAGCCTCGGGGGGAGGTGGCGATGCCCAGCAGATTTAGGCAGCGGGTCAGGAGAGGCCTGGATGGACTGGAGGGGGCGACACAGGTGGTTGTGGGCCGAGTAGTGAGGTTAGCGGGAAGGGACGCAGGCATGGCGGGCGGTGGTCAGGTTTGGGGGTGAGCCTGTAGCCAGACTGAGGAGTCTGCGGGGACCCACAGTGTGAAAGAAAGATTGTTTCCCTGGTATTTTTTTTTTAATTTTTTAACGTTTATTAATTTTTGAGAGACAGAGTGCAAGTGGGGGAGGGGCACTGAGAGAGAGAGAGAGAGAGAGAGAGAGAGAGAGAGACAGAATCCGAAGCGGGCTCCAGGCTCTGAGCTATCAGCCCAGAGCCTGACATGGGGCCTGAACCCATGGACTGTGAGATCATGACCTGAGCTGAAGTTGGACACTCACCGACTGAGCCACCCAGGAGCCCCAGATTGTTTCCCCTTTAAAGCAGGGGAGAGTCAGGACTGAGTTTGGGGGTGGGGAAAATCTCTGATGGCCAAGGGGAACCTGGATGGTGAGAAGAGGCTGGAGGTCACGGGACCAGTGGAGGTTGGTACTGTGGTCGAGGTGGGAGGTGATGGTGGACTGAACTAGGGCAGTGGCTGTGGGGCCTAAGAGGCTCTGAATCTGTCTTTGCAGCTTTCATTCCCCCCTTCCTTCCTTCCTTTTATCCTTCCTTCCTCCTTCCCTCCCTTTCTTCCTTCTTTCTTTCCTCCCTCCCTCATGTTTGTTGAGCTTCTGTTCTGTGCAGGCCTCACAAGCTGTTGCTGGGGATACAGTATTGACCCTGCAGACATGGGCCACATTTCTGAGGGGACTGTGCAGGGACAGTGATTCCTGGGCTGGGCTATGGTTCCAGGCGGGGGGTCCCAGGACCTTGGGCTTAGCACCGGCATTTCCTCCCTGTGCAGCCCAAGGCTGGGGCTCAGGAGGGCAGGGGTGTAATTCCCCATGGGGCTCAGGTCGGCAGGGGTGTAATTCCCCATGCAGTTCCACCCAGCATGCACTCCCAGCTTTTCATGTCCTGGCTACAAGGCAGAGGACGGCCGGCTCTTTGGGGATGCCTTGCCCACTTTGTGCCCCGAAATAGTGCCCCTTCTCCTGACTTTAAAAATCCATCTCATTGAGCATCCTTGCCTGGTGGCTTTGCAAACCATAGGCTCCTGTGACCTTTCTCAGGTTTAGAAAGATGGGGGCCTCCCTCCCTCCCCCTTTTTATTGTCCCCGTTTTAAAGATGGGAAAACTGAGGCCCAGTGAGGTCAGGACCTTGCCTGAGGTTACAAGCTCTGAGAGCAAAGTTGTGGTGGGAACCGTTTGGGTCGGGTGTCTCAGCAGACTCCTCCTCCAGGGAGCCTGCCCAGCTTCTAACTCCTCCTCCTGAACGAGGAGCTCTGGGCTTGCTATCCCTGGATGCTGTGAGAGTCGGTGAGGCAGGGACACTGAGTGCTCCCCGGGACAGAATGACTTCTTGCTGTTCCGCGAAACAGCACAGCAGCAGCCGCAGCTGACGTGTATTGAGCGCTTGCTGTATGCCTGGCATTGCTATACTAAGAACATTTTGTAGGTTATTTCACTTACACCTTGCAATATCCCCGTTGGTGGGAAGGTCCTGTTGATTTTTACTGCACAAATGAGGAAACTGAGGATCAGAGGGGTTCAGTAACTTCTCTGAGTCAGTTTAAGGATTCAGGTAAATGAGAAATTTCCCCTATTATCCATTAATCTTCCTGAATTAGGTGAGTGAGGAAGTGAGTTTAATTCAAACCTCATTCCTGGGCACCCCACCCTCCCCTCCCCACCAAAATCACACACGCGCAAAGCAAGACTTGTCGATGGGGGGATGGGGGGGTGGAGCTGAGGTCGGGAAGCTGAGGGGTGTGGCTCTGGGCTTTGCATGTGACAGCAGTGGGAAGACCTAGGATCATTTCCGTGACTCTCCGTAAGCTCTGGCCTCAGTTGGAGAGAATTTCAGTTTTGGCCTCTCTCCTCTGTGCCCCTGATTACGGGCCTGTCCACCCGCATATCCACCCATCCCTGTGTCCGCAGAGTGGCCAAGAGCCTCCCATGTGCCCAGCTATGGGCTAAGCACTGGGCATTCCGTGGGGCATATGGGAGTTGTGGCCTCAGCCCTCCAGGAACCCACTTTGCCCAAACTTGTTTCCTAAGGAGAAACCAGATGCTAAGGACGCTGGGGGGGGCAGGGGGGGGGGGGTTGCTACCCTGGGATGAAGGGGTGAGAGCAGGCCCCTCTGGTCAGCTACTGACCTCCCAGAAACAAAGGAGCCACGCCGTGTTGGAGAGCAGAGGCATGTTCCCAGGCTGGGCAGTCGCTGCGCCGTGGAAATGCTCATGCGAAGGAGAAACCCTTCATCTCTTTCTGGATTAACAACTTCAAGAGATGCAAAACCATGTAAATATACCGGGTGCTTTCTCTGCGTCAAAACTGAATACGTACCCGGCCTCTGAAAGCTGGCTAGGAAACCCGGTGGTACCTCTCACACATGCTTCCTTAAAGTCAGCGGATGAGGCAGGAATTGGGTCGGTCTGTTGTCAGGGAAAGATTGTCTTCACGTGGACAAATCAGTTCCTGAAAATCTGAGTATTTCGGGAAAATAATCCCTTATCTTCAGACACAGTTACAGGCTAATTGCATCCAGCGACGACTAGACAGGGTGTGGATGGAGTTACACAGACAGGCCCGCTGGGAAGGTTATGAAAAGAGGGAATTATTTTTAGGGCTTGGTAACGCACACACGCGCGTGTGCATACACACACACGTCTGTGCACACTCACGCACACACACAGCGCACAGCACACGCCTCAGACGCTATGCTAATTATGCTATCAGTAGGTGCTGGCGATGCTATTTCTGGCCCAGCCGTTCTGGATTCTGTTCTGTCACGGAGCCTTGAGTCAGCAGTTCTGGTCCTCGGCGCCTGGCTTTGGCTGCACCGCTCACAATGAGGGCAGCCCCACGGCAGGCTCCGTGTCACTGCTCCTCAGGCACGGAGAGTCGTGCCCCCTCAGACCAGCCGCCCTGTGCCCTGCCTAGCGAGGGGAGCTGCTGCTGGGGAGCCACGAGGACCCACTCTCTGCTCACAGTGAGAGAAGAAGCGAGACACTTGGAGCTTCTGGCTGCACCTGTTTGTGTTTTCATCTTGGGAGCATTTCCACCCCGACCGGCCTCTTTGGAGCCCCGGGCAGGACCCCTCTCCTGCTGCAGGTGGCGGGGCCTAAAGTTCACAACCTCTTTGACTTCAGAAACCAGCCTGCTGCTGATTTTGGCAGCTGGGAGATCCCCTCTCTGCTTGCAACTGAATGTTTCTCTTCAAAGGCCTCTCTTGCCTGGTACCAAGTAACCTCTAAAACCTTAAGCTTAAACTCTAGAGGAACTCAGTGGATTAACACATCAACATTCAAACCAAGTACAGTATTTAATCTCTCTTAACAGGCACTGAAAAGTGCTTATGGAATTTTCTGTTCTTGCAAAGATTTCCCCGAGAAGAAAGAGGGGTAACACTGGTGATGTTCTTGATCTGGAGCAGAGGCAGTCACCTCTGGCCCAGGCAAGTCCACTGCTTCTCCCTTCCCAGGTCTGAGCGAAACTTGACGTTGTGTCTAAGGGCGGGCTTGAACTTTGGAGGTCAGAGTTCTATTTGGCCCGATGTCCACCTTGGGCCACCCTGTTTGTTTTTGCCTGTGATCCTAAACTAGCGTATACCGGCAGTTATAGGCACAGCCTGGATTATCTAAAGACAACTGTTACCTGAGAAAGGCCACATCAAATGCATCCGCTTAAGTCCAAGTTGTATGGGAATAGCGGGGAAAAGGTTTAATTGCGACTTTACCTTGAAAAAAAAAAACACATGAAAAATTACGAAAATGGCTTATTTTATATTTAACAAGATGTAGGCTTTCTTTTCTTTTTTCTTTTTCTTTTTTTTTTTTTTAAGATGTAGGCTTTCATGATAGCCATATGTTAATACTTCGAACGAACAAAGAGTTCTGCCCCTATTATTCTGACAGGTTTTCGGGGCTGTGTTCTCACCTCACGTTTGACTCTTGCTGCTGAAGCCGAGACCCTTCTCTGTAAATACGCAGGGGCTTAAACAATTTTCTGAAGGGCTCCTCTCAGCTCCTTGATCTTGACATTGCCTCTCTGAAGCCACCTTCTTCACCTTCCTGAGTGTCTCTTCTTCAGTCGTTCACAGAATGCCGTTTGTCACGGCCTCGGGTGGCTTTTGAGCACTTCCGCGGAATCGGGTTCAGTGACTTCACGGTGTCCTGCATGTTTTGCTAAATTTACGGCTTCCTCTGCACTTGGTGGCATCGTGCTCGCACCGACAGTCACTGAGAGACGAGCCACACAGGCTCCCTTCCCTCTTTGAGGGGGGATTGAGGCTCCAAGGCATTGTTTCGTTGGCGGAACACCCTCGTAACGCTGACCTTTGCTTCCTCTTCTAGAATCGTGTTGCCGTGACAACATGGATGGTGGGGACCCTCTCCGAGGGATGGGGCAACTTGAAACATATCCTCTGCGAACCTCTTCGCTTTCTGATTTTCCCGATTGCTGGGGGGAAGCCGAGTAGCTGCTGCTTTGCTCGTGGAAGCAGGCTTTGAAATTGGAGGGGTGTTGTTGAAGGCGTGGGCCACCATATTCATGGGCTCTTGGCAGAGGACCCACAGGAAAGAATATGTTGAGAGTGTCAGTCATAGAAACACCTGCTCATCCGCGGAGTGACTTTTGTTTTTTTAAACTTACTGGGTGTTGTGAATTATGTAACGGATCGCGATCGTTTCCCTTTTTGCTTTGGCTGTCGGGAGACTGCAACTTATTCCAACAAGGGCTTCTGGAATAACCTTACCCCCTCTGGCTTTTCTATACCTTTTCTACCTGAGTTTCTTCTTCCTCCCTCCTTTCCTTTTCTTTCTTTCTTGAGGGGGGGGGGGAGCAGGGGAGGGGCAGAGAGAGAAGGAGAGAGAATCCCGAGCAGGTCTCACGCTGCCAGCACGGAGTACTGTGTGGGGCTCAAACCCACGAACTGTGAGATCATGACCTGAGCTGAAACCAAGAGTTGGACGCTTAACCAGCTGAGCCACCCAGGTGCCCCTCTTTTTTGCTCCCTTGAATTGGAAGCTTAAATCCTTTTTGAAATTAGGTAGAGCGGGCACCAGGGTGACTCGGTCGGTTAAGCCTCGGACTCTTGATTTCAGCTCAGGTCACGATCGCACGGTTTGTGAGTTTGAGTTCTGCATCCTGCTGGCTCTGTGCTAACAGTGCTGAGCCTGCTCGGGATCTTCTCTCTCTCCCTCTCTGTTCCCCCCTGCTTGTGTTCTCTCTCTCTTTCAAAATAAATAAACTTAAAAAAATTTGTTTTTAAATTACGTAGGGTATATTTTCCAGAAAGTTTATCTCAGGAGCGTCTCCTACAACTTCCATCTCAAAAGAGCTGAATGGATTTGGTAAAGGAAGAAAGGTGTTTGAGGCTCCTATTTCGTCATCTTGGGTGTGCATTGTTTGCCACTAATTCCTTTCTCATGTGATGAGACTTCTTGGCACTAACTTAAGTTTTTCATAGCCCCCGAGGTTTCCCCCATCAGCCTGCCTTCCTTCTTGTAGGAATCAAAGATTAAAATTGCAACCTGCATTCTTCATTTAGAAACAAAAGTGAGTCCCCTCTCTCTTGACCGATTTCTAGCTCATTTTGGGTTGCCTCTTTGGGCATAACAGTAAAACCCTCAGCCTCCATTTTCTGTCGTGACAGAATTGAAAGAATGTTCCCCATGAAGAGTAGTCTTTGGAACTTCTTTGTTTGAAAGGAACTCTGGAAGGTCTCATGCGGATATGGTGAAGATGGTGAGGAAGACATATAGTAGAGCAGCCCTTTCCAAGAAGAACGCGAGAGAACTTTCTGGAAGGGATGGGATTTTTACCTGAGCTTGCGCTTCAGCCCAAGAAAACCACTCAGGCTCCCGAGGGTGAGCACGTGAGGTTGAATGTTGGAGTCTAGAAGATTGACAGAACCCATCAGTCTTCTCTCCCTTCTCTAGACCCATCAGTCTTCTCCCCCTTCTCTATTCATCAAACGATTGAAGACGTTTGCCAGGACCTTTGCCCATGCCCTCTGAGGTTTCACACCGCATGGGTTTATGGAGCCCTGGCTGTACGTAGGGCACACCGTGTGGCTGGAGAGCAGAGGGCAGGTGCAGATACACGGATAAAGTGGGATGGGACAAGGATGCACCAAGGCTCCCACCTGCCAGCGGTCAAGAGAAGTCTGAGGGCCGGCTGGGACTGACCCTTCCAGGAGCTGGCCCAGGGCTGCGGCTTGATACCTGGGAGGCATTGAGAGAGCTGGGGAAGGTGGGGAGGGTGCCCGCTCGGCAGCGAGGTCACAGGGAGGACCCTGGCCCTGCTCAAGTACAGGGTGGAGCGTGTCACAGGATCAAGGCCAGGATATGGAATTGGGACTTCTTCCCGAAGGCAGTGGTCAGCTTTTGGAGCAAGGTCGTGTGACATCCAAGCGGTGTCTCCCACGCCCGGGGACGAGGATCCCGGATCTGTCGGTGGGGAACGTGCCAGCAGGGTGCCGTTCGTGCCCGCGCCTGGTCCTGTTTGCTGGCCGGATCTGCTGGTCTCGGGCTCACGTTGGCGTGTGGTCGCTGAACTTGGGCCACACGCAAGGGCTGAAATGGAACAGTTCCCAGCAACTGGGAGCTTAGGGAGTCTCCTTAGGGAGACGTCAGCGAGCACAGAGTGGTGTGAAGTGGGTTGGACTTTGGGGGCCTCAGACAGAGGAGCAAGACACAAGCAGGTGGTGGTAAAGCCGGTAGGGCCGGTCAGAGCCGGCTCCCTAAAGAGAAGGTTCACGCGGTTTTGGGCAGCGGCCCGCAGCCCCCACCACGGTGTACTGGATGGCGGTGAAGGCCAGCAACTTGAAGAAACAGGACCTGGGCCTTCTCCATCTGTGTTTACATTCTTAGCGTTCCCCAGATGGAATTTTCTGTGATCTGACCTACTTTTCTTTAGCCTGTGTGCTTGGGCTAATTAGCAGTGCAGGGGTCCATCGGTCCTGTTTGGAGAGCACGGCTGCTATGGCAACTGGAGACATCTCCGAGGCCGCAGGCGAAGGGGAGCGGCCCAAGTTTGTTTCTCTTGCAGTCTCAGAGGTGCTTCAACTTGCTCCCCCACCTTGACTGTGGCCCAGTGGGATTTAAAAGTCTCTAGCACATAGTTTATCTCACGTACAGAGATTTGGCAGGTCGGCCGATCTTTCTGGTATGTGTCAGTAAGTAACTTGAGGACAGACTTGTCTCACTCAACGTTTATAGGCCAGGTACATGGCAAGGGTGTTAATATGTGTTGAATTGCTAATTGTTTTAGAAATCATGGGTGCATCCCTCGATTTATCCAGGTTCCGAGGGTGTCTTGAGGACATGAGTAGGAGGGTCGGCAGTGGGGCCGGTCGAAGGGGACTTAGCTTGCCATCAGGGTCCCGGAATATGTGTGCGGTGATCCAGAGGCCCCAAGAGGGGCTGAGTTCACGGTTTCATTGCAGCCACTGCTAGAAGCTTCAGGGATCACTGGTTTGCTGTAGAGGGGACACGCTGTGCCTGGGGCAGGGAAAAGTCTGGAGAACCAGCTGGGAATGAAGAGATGGGAAGGAAGGCAGCACCTCCAGAAGAAAGATCAGGAGTAAGCAGAGGGGAACCGTGCATGGCGTCTGTAGGCTCAGCTGCAGACAATAGCGTGGCCGGGTGGGTGCTCACTGCAGGTGTGGATAGCTGGGGGAGTGAGTGCTTGGAGTGCTAACCGCTGGCATTTTAGTAATTTCAGATGGAATCTGTGCTTTCTCGCTGTGCGAACCCACCATTTAACCCTTGCGGAACGATTTGGGGTGGGACGGGGTGAGGGAGGGAGGAGGGTGAGGCAGGAGTGGGGTGTAGGGGTGGTGTCTGTGTTGTATGCAGTTCTTGTGATAAACCATGACCCAGGGCTGGGTCTACAGAGCATTGACGCTGGGTCGGATGATGGCTCTGGGCTGCTGTTGTTTTGAGTTTCCTTGGTCTGGCTTGAATGGTTTGTGTATCTTTTCGCTTTTTTCTTTTAAGTTTATTTATTTTTGAGAGAGAGAGAGAGAGAGAGAGAGAGGAGGGGCAGAGAGAGAGGGAGAGAGAGAATCCCAAGCAGGTTCTTCATTGCCTGCACGGAGCCTGACGTGGGGCTCAAACTCACGAACCGTGAGATCATGACCCGAACCGAAATGAGAGGGAGAGAGAGAGAGAGACAGAGGTAGAGAGGGGAGCGTGAGCGCCTGAACAGCAGCAGGCCCTTGCGGCCCTTGTCCTCTGGAGTCGCTCTCCCTCCCCTGCTTTTTTTAGTTTGACGTTTTCTGTCCGCTGAATTACTAGGTAACCAAATTTGTTTTAATCATGTGCCAGCTGAGCATCAAGAGGCCCTAAACAAAGATGTCAGAAGTTCTTCTGTAAGCACACAACACAAGACTCGTGACGTTTGGACTTCCGTGGCATCCACCTCACCGGTGCCCACATCGTATTTGTTTTTCCCCGCGTTCTTGGTGGCGTTTTTGGCATCACTAAGTCGGTGGCAGCCTGCTAAGTGAAGTGTCACTGTGTCATGACATTTGAGTTGTTGGGATTCCACATAAGAGGATCTCATTGTATCGCCTCCTTATTTCCTTAAGGGCACTCGTTTAGGGGAAGATGCTTCTCATCAAGAAGGAAAGAAAGTTAACACTGCCCAGCACCAGTCAGGGGCCTGGTCCTGGGACCCTATATATATATATACACACACATACATAAAATTTTCTTTAATTTCCCAATACCTTGCAAAGTCCACACTTTCCCTCTTCTGCCAGCTGAGGAAGCAGGGCTCAGGATGGTTAAGGGGTTGGCTGTAGCCTATACCGCAAATGAAGAAGATGCCAGGCTTTGAATTCTGGTCTCATTTCAAAGGCCTCTCCTGTTATTGTGGCAAACCCTCACCTGCTGAGGGTGAGGACCTTTGGATGGTTCTCTGCTTTCTCACTTCGTGAACCAAAAAGCTGATGAGTTCTGACTGTGGTTCTTCATTTTTGTTTTTTTCGTTTTTTTTTTTAAATTTTTTTTTAACATTTATTTATTTTTGAGACAGAGAGAGACAGAACATGAACGGGGGAGGGTCAGAGAGAGGGAGACACAGAATCTGAAACAGGTTCCGGGCTCTGAGCTGTCAGCACAGAGCCCGACGCGGGGCTTGAACTCACGGACCGCAAGATCATGACCTGAGTCGAAGTCAGCCGCTTAACCCACTGAGCCACCCAGGCGCCCCTGGTTCTTCATTTTTGTAGCGCTGAGTTTGGCTAAAGCCCATACCCTTGGTGCCCAGGGAAGGGGTCGCTTTCCTCAAAATCTTGTCTAGGTTAGTGCTTATGAAATTTTTCAGCTCCAAGCAGTAAGGTTGCTTGGACTCCCAAGTGTACATGGGGCCCAAGAGATCTGCTTTCTGGCGGGAAACAAACCCTCAGGGTACCGGAGGCGAACAAATTGTGGGGTCTCTGCCCCTAGATGCCACCCTGCGCCCACAGTGAGTGACGGCTGCCCAGGACGTGCTTTCCAGAGCAAGCCTCCTCGGGCCACCCAGACAGTTACCCTGCCTGCGAGATTGACATTAGCTGCCTTCATCGCAACGCAAAAGTAAACCTTCTCCGGGTTTCCTGCAAATTTCATGTTGTTCTGGGAAACAGTTTTGATTGTCTGGCGTTTTGTTTGACAATAATCTTAAGCAGGCACAGGAGAAAGCCAGTCGGCCACGAAGTCTAGAACTATCCTGAAGTTACAAGCGGCAACCTCAAAAGTCCCTGGCCAAACATCCTTGCCACAGCTTCAGAAAACACTCAGGGTATTGGAGGAAATTTCTAAATGCTTTGAGCAGTTCTGTGTTCATTTTATTTTTCTTTTGGCCACAGTTTAGATGCATTTTAAGCTTACTGTGCCATGGGGTGAAGACATGCCGGGAAAGTGTAGAAGGGTTTTCGGCTTATCATCAGGGGCTCGCTTTGATTCGGTTGCCAGCCTGTGTCTGAAAGTAGAGCCGGGGCAAATGGTCAGGCTCCCAGGAGCGCCCCAAACTTTCGAACCTGTGAGAGATGGAACCCTTCTCTAGTAGCTTCTGGCGAGAAGGTCCCGGAGCCCAAGCCTTGAGCCTTTCTGAGCTAGCTGGAGCCAGGCGGGGGACCTGGCAAGCTGGGCATTGTTGCCCTAGCCAGGGCGGGGGCCGCGGTGATGGGGTGTGTTTGGAATCACAGAGTTGGGCCCTTTGTTTGTAGGTCACAGCAGGCTGTCTTTTCCCTGGTCACCCTGTGGCTTTCAGGGCTTGACACGGGCCTGTCAGGTTGCCTGGCCTCTGGTTAGGGGGAGCACCTGCTCAGGGCTTCTCCGTGGAGAACTCACCTGGTGGCCAAAGGTGGGGTTGCAGACCTCGTGGCAGGCCGTGGGCTTCTTTCTCTCCACCTTGCCCACCCCCTACCAATTGTGTGAGCGAATCGAATCGGAGGCCGGACCGGGTTGGCTGTGAGCAGGGAGCCAGGCCCTGGGATCTGCCTGGTACAAGCCTCATGGGGCTCCGGGCCTGGCCACCGGCCTGAAGGAGGCAGAAGGGGACAGTTGGAGAACCGCACACATCTTGCACATTTCCCGCCGCAGCCTGTTTACCTGCCCTGTCTCCCTCCACACACACACACACACACACACTGGTGCGAGGAAAGTCTATTCCCCTCCTTCTGGAGGGATAAGCCAGCCGGGGGGCGGGGTGGGGGGGGGCGGTGGAGAATACCCCTACTTCTCCCTGCGGTCAGCTCGGCGGAGACCACCACGCCCCTCCCTCCTTGGGGCCCCGGGCTCCCCAGCCCGCAGTGTATTTGCATTTCAAAGCCACACAATGCGGTCGGTCGGGGCGAGGCAGGGGAGGCTGGGGGAGGCGGCGCGCACGCAGAGGGAGGGTCTTCGCGCTCCCTCCCCCGTCCCCGTTTCCGGAGCCTGCGCCGGAGCTTTGTGAAGATGCAGGCGTCGCGGCCGCTCGGCGATGATGACATCACCGTGTCACACACCGAAGCCGGGCTGCCGGGGGGTTTAGGAGCAGCTCCACTCGGACCACACCGGCGCTCACGCTCACACTCGCGCGCCCCGGGCAGAGCCGCGCGCGCCGGCCACACTCGCGCACACTCTTAGGCGCGCGCCGGCCACACTCGCGCGCACACTTCCGCGGCGCTCGCTCCCCGGGCTCCGGCTTCGGCCCTAAGCCGCAGCTCCCCGCCGCCGCCGCCACCGCCACGGATGCCAGCAGCTGCTCCCATCTGCAGTGCAGCAGCCCCGGCCGCCGGCCGGTCCGTCCCGGCTCCCGGCTGGAGGAATCGCGCCAGGACGCTGGCCCCGCTCGCGGCTAGTCTGCTCGCCAGGGCGCAGCGAGGATGGGAGGGTCGCAGTCCCTGCAGCCAGTCCCAACCAGCGACCCGAACCTGGAGGCTTCCGAGGCAATGTAAGTGCTCCGCGGGGCCGCCCGGAGGCTCCCCCCCCCCCCCAACCCCGGGAGGAGGAGAGGCTGCCTGGGCTTTGTTAGTGTCGCCTCTCCAGATGCCCGTGCAGCCTGGAGCCCGGGCTGGCCCAGGGTTCTCGGCAGCCTTACATGGCTTTGCCTGGTGGCTGCTCCTTTTAGCATTTAGTCCTCCCTCTGGAATGAGCGTCTGGCAGCCCTAGGACTGCCCCCGCCTGCCCCCCACCCGGCAGAAATGACCCTCTGGCATTCGATTTCAGTTGTTCAGCGGCCCAGTGCATGTTCCGGGGCTCCTGCCATGAGCATCTTAACTCTGCACCCCCAGCACAGTGGTATTTCCTGCAACGGAACAGCCGGGCATCAACAAGGGCCTCTTGGGAAGAACCCTTGAGTGTGGCAGCTTGGTGCCCATGGAGACAGACCAGTTTAGGGGCAGCCAGTCGCCTGGCCAGGCAGATGGTGTGGATCGTGGCTGGTAGACATTCAGTCCTGTTAGCTTAAGCATCCGTATACTCACTCTGGTGAGCATTGTGGAGGACAAGGCTGCTTGCTATTATTAGTCAAGCCAGAGGAAGTCTTGTCATTGGTCCATTGGTCAAGGCAGGGTTTGACTGCATTGATTCAGGAATCCAGTCTTGTCTCCAAACCACAGAGCTGATGTGCTCAGAAGAGGCCTTTCTCCTGGAATCCTTAGTATTGTCATTTCTGTATGGTCGTATCCATTTCCTTGCCAGGCACGTCTGGAGGATGGGGCTTATTGGGCAGATCTGGCTGCCGGGCACGTTTCAGCAGGTCAGGCCGGCATCCAAGGTGGGCCTCCACATCCCAGGCTTACCTGCTCTACTTTCCCGAAAAGAAGAATGTGTTTCAGAGAAGAGTATTTTCTGGGCATCTGGGGGCGGGGCGGTAGGTAAAGTGCTTCCTGAGAGCCACTGATGTGTAGATTAAAAGATTAGCAGGGATTGGTCTGGGTGTTGTAGTAGGGACAGGGTGCCATGTGGGGCTTCCTCACTGGTCCCCACGCCTGGGCTTCAATGAGGAGCTAGCTCAGCGCGGTGATGTAATGCTAGGCTGAGCCTCATGGTTTTCTAAGGCCCCGTCTCTTTAGCAGTGAACCATACTTAGGAGCAGGTGTGCACTGATCATTTGTCTTCCTCCTTGTAGCTTGGGAAAGCGTCATCTTACAACGGGAGGCACATCAGGCTGGAGACTTTTTTTTTTTTTTTTTTTTTTTTAATGCTGTGAGCCTTGTACTACGCCTACCCTGTTTTTTGTCCCTGTGCCGTATCGTTAGATGCTTGGAAATACGTATCACCAGAAAAGACTGCAGCCTAGGCAGAAGAGAACAACTTAAACCTATTTTTTAAAAGTCTGTAACTGGAAATCAGTTCATCAGTGCTAATCACTAACTAATTGGTATCAGGACTCACGCCTGTCAAAGAGCGGAAGAGGCTTGGAAAAGACAATGTGACCGCATGCTTGGGAAAATATGCGCCTCAGCCATTGGAAATTCAGCTCACCCGTCCCCAACATCCCCGCCCTCTTTCCCCGTTGAGTTAATAAATGACCAGTATTCTGTTGGCTGAGGGCTGAGTTTGGGGAGATTCAATTAGGCAGAAGCTGCCTTTTGGATAAGGCCCCTACAGGTTGTTTCTGCCCTGTGGGGATAGTGGCGTTTGGGTAAAACTCCAGGCTGATCGGCCACATTGTGCTGAAGTCCGCTTATCAATATTGCATGGTTGAGTTCGTTCCTATGCGCCAGCCTGAGGCATCTCTCCCCGGAACTGCTACTTCTGCAGCCTCTAAATGGAGATCTTTAGGATAGTACGGATGCTCATTCACAGATCCCACCCTCCACCCCCTACCCTTTTTTTGTTTTTAAAAATGAAGAGAGGGGACATATTTGGGGCTGGTACCATTCCCAACAGTTATTTTTCTCTAAAACCCCATCTCTGCTGTCTGAATAACGAGGGGCTATTTTGCTACTGCCGAGTTGCTCGTTTCCAGTCTAGAGGTTTTAAGAAGTGTGTTAAGGGAGCGCCCCTCTTCCATACAGGCACAAGCCTTGCACGATGGTGTGTATTTCCCTGCGCCTCAAAACGCACGCACAAGACAGTGCAGCACATGGTCCGTGGCGAAGAAGCTGCTGCTGCTGCTGTCGGGGTTGCTGGGGTGGAGGTGAACTTGGGGTGGACTTCTGTGTAAGACCGTCCGTGACAACCGGAATCTAGAATAACCCTTTGTCTGTTTTTCTCTGCCAAAAGATGGGCCGGAGTTGGGCACCCCCGCGGAAGAGTGAAACCAAAAGACAGAGGGAGGCAGGATGAGGTGGAAATGTCTGCAGGAATTTTTTGAGCGTCAGGATTTCTTTCTTGCCTTCTGCTCTCAGGTGCGGGGTGCCTTTGGGCAGCTTTTGTAGCCCTGCCTGGTAGCTTCACGCTGTACAGAGTGCGGTAGGGTACGCGGGTGGCGGGTGGGGGGTGGGGTAAGATCCAGAGTCCTGGATCTCCCTCTTGGCTGGTAGAAACTTAAATCCTGGAGGGGCAGGAGGGCATGTGGGGCTGGGAGCCGGGGCAGGCGGGTGGAGGCTCAAGCATCGACCCTTCCCTTGCTCCTCCCAGGGTGGTCCCCAAACTGCTGCATCGCCTTCTCCGAGGGGCTTGTTAACAAATGCACAGCCCCAGGCCCCTCCCCAGACCGGCCGAATCAGACTCTCCATTTGAGCCAGAGATCTGTCGAGATGCCCACTGAGCTGTCGACGAGAAAGTTTGAGAAGCCCTGAGCTAGCTCAGTGTCCTCTATCCTGGTCGGTGAGGAAGTCTGGCCACTTCTCCGGCTGCTTCTTTCCTGCGTGGGAAAGAAGTTCCGGTAGCAACAGCGGCCCCTGTTTCCAAACAGAACAGGGGAAGCTGGGAGGGGAGAAATCTGCTGCAGAAAACACTCGCTAACCAGCGCAGCCACGCTGGGAAGTGCAGGGAAAGGACAGGAAGTGCTACAGTTAAGTGTGGTCTCGGCTATTGATCAGACTTGCTGTTCCTGCCTGTGCCTTCCTCCCGCGGCGGCGGCCCCTTGTGGCCCTGCTGCTGCTGAACGAAGCTGCACGAAGTCCTTTATCTTATGTTTAATTGGAGCTCCCACCCCCACCCTGTTCCGGGGGCTCCCGGTCAGCTAGGGGGACCCATGCCCCCGTAGAGCAAAGTAGAAAGGCCAGGCTGCGTGGAGAGGGGCAGGTTAAGGATGGTGGCAGATTCACCATGGAGGTTTTCTGCTCCCACCAAGAGAAGGACGTGGCATCTGCCGGGAGGAGAGAACTGGATTGGGAGCACCCTGGGGGAAAGCTGATGGGCTTGGGCCGGGATTTGACAAGCAGGTGGGGACAAGACTGACAGTTGAGAGAGTGGCCGAGGCCAGAGACTCTGGTTCTGCCCCGCCTGCCTCCAGGGTTTCTCCAGGTGAGGTACCCTGTCTGTAAAGACTCAGAAGACGAAAGCACCCGCCCGTGGCCAAAGTGGGTACACTGCGTGCCTGAAGTTTGCCGGCGTTTCAGTAGCTCAGAAGGCCAGAAAGGGCTGCTGGGGCTGCTGGTAGGAATCAATCTGACCGGAGGCCTCACTGGATCTCTTTCAAAGCCTTGTTTCTCGAGGTGACCCTTGGCTAAGTCATTGCCTCACGCGACCGCATCCCTGATGTGGGCTGCAGACAGCTTCTCGGTTCCAGGAAGCCGATTGCACTTCGGATATTATCGTTGGACAGAATCAGTTGAGTTTTGTGCCCCCTAAAATGGAATGAGCTCCAAAGTTAGCTGTACAGTGGGAGTTGCCTGAGTCCCGAGGGAACCTCTTGGGTGCTGTCTTGATTCAGGTTGCTATGACAAAATACCACAGTTCGGGGAGCTTAAGCAACAGACATTTGTCTCCAGACAGTTCTGGAGGCTGCAAGTCCCACATCAGGGTGCTGGCAGATTTGGGGTCTGGTGAGGACCCACTTCCAGGTTTAGAGATGGTTGTCTTCTCCATGCATCCCTGGCCATAGAAGAGAAAGCAGAGATTTGATCCTTTTGTTGAGGGGGGGGGGCGGGGAGAGAGAGGGAGGAGGACGGAGAAGGGAGTATGGGGGTGGGAGGGAGGAAAGAGAGAGAGATGTGTCTTCATTTTTTTAAAAACGTTTATTTATTTTGAGAGAGAGAGAGAGAGAGAGAAAGCACACACGAGCAGGGGCAGCGTAGAGAGAGAGGGAGAGAGAGAAGCCCAAGCAGGCTCCACTTTGTCAGTGCAGAGCCTGATGCGGGGCTCGAACTCAAGAACCACGAGATCACGACCTGAGCCAAAATCAAGAGTCAGACGCTTAACCGACTAAGCCACCCAGTCGCCCTTGTGTCTTCTTTTAAGGGCACTGATACCATTCACGAGGGCTCCACCCTCATGGCCTAATTTCTTCCCAAAGGCCCTACCTCCAGATATCACCGCCCCGGGGGTTAGAGTTTCAACATACAGATTTTGGGGGGACACAAACATTGAGGGCGAAAGCAAGCGCTTTTCCTCCGCCATCATTCCTCGGTATCTCCAGCATGGCCCCTGCGGTCCTTTACTGCTTTCTCTGTGGGACTTACTTGCAGGCTTTCGCTAAGGTGAGCCGAAGGCAGGAACCTTCCGGGGCCCTCCAGGGAGCTGCCAGTTGTCCAGGGACTCATGCCATCCCTTTCTGCTGGGGCAGTGGGATGGAGCGCCCAGTCGTTACAGGGTGAGCAGACATGGCTGGCATATTTATCGGGTGAGTATGGGTACGTGTTACATGTGGGTCGGTGGAGTCCGGGCCACTCTCTCCCCATAGGCCCTCTGCCCCCATCCCCCTGTTTCTTTCCACCATCTGTGGCCTGTATTTTCTGTGGCTGTATCTTTGGTTGCCTAGGACCTACTTTAGCCTGACCTCTGATTGGCTGTTCTTGCCAGATGGATTGCCCAGTGTTCCTGGGTGAGCAAAGGATATTGAATAATTCCATCCTTTCCCCCTTAAGATTGATGACGAGGACTTAGGCATTGGAAACAGTGGCTCCGTGAAAACCAATTGTTCATGGACTAATGCCTGTGTTTCAGATTGGACAGGAAGGAGTCTGGGGAGGACCGGTTGGCCACAAAGAGCTGGCTTAGTCAGAACTGCTCATACACACCCATCCCGCATCGGAAGCAGTGGCTCAGATGAACCCTGGTTCCGTTTATATTTACGGATTCCCTTTAGCCGTTGTTTCTGGAGAGCGGTCGTGTGCTGTTTGCGTCGCCAGACGTGGAAACGTATCTGGATTTTGCAGCCTGAAAGCCAAGAGTGCAAAGTTCTGCGGCCCTGAGTAGACTAGATTTAGCAGAAACTTCTGTGTTCTGGATGTTTTCCATTGTGGAAATATGGCATCCATTAATCCTATGAGGCAGGCACTTCCAGCCCCGTTTTAGAGGTGAGGAAACTGAGGCCTCTGGATGGCTTACAGCAAGGGCTCAGCAAACATTTTCCATAAAGGGCTGGGTAGTAAGTATTTTAGACTTTGCAGGCCATATGGTCTTTGTTGCAAGAACTCAGCTCTGCTGTTCAAGTGTGAAAGCAGTCCTAGACAATTAGTAAAACCGGTGTTCCAGTAAAGCTTTACTTACAAAAACAGGCGGTGGGTTGTAGCGGGCCGACCCCCTGGTCACACAGCTGGCCAGGACAGCGCTGGGATCCGTGCCCCCTACCTTCACGACTGTTTATGAGCACAGGGGTCCTCAGGTCTTTGGCCTGGGCCACATGCTTTGTCTCTCTGTGCTCTCTGCAAGCTGTCGCATGGGCTTAAATACTATCACGTACTGAGAACCCCCTGGCTGATGCCCTTCCCCTTTCTCTGAGCACCCTGCTTGCCCAGCTGCTCACTTCGTATCTCTCAGGTTTCTGAGGGAGGGCCCAGGCTTAATGTGTCCCAAACTGAACCGATGGCCTTCCTCCTCTCAAACACAAAAAAATCTATATACAAACCAACCCAGTCCCAGCCCAGCTCCCCATATCAGCACGTGGCACCCCATCCAGCCAGCTGCTACACCCAGAAAGTCTGGTTTCCTCCTCTTCCCGCTCCTTCCTTCTTCCTTAAACAGACCGATCAGGGCCCTTCCCCCTGTCTGCTTCCCACTGGTTTCCGTCTGAAGTCCCACCTTCCCTGTGGGGGGCCTGCGGGTCTGGCCTCCCGCCTCCCCTTGCCAGCTGTTCTCCGGCCACACTGGTCACCTGTCAGCTCTTTGAACGTGCAATGCTCAAGTGCCTCAGAGCCTTTGCACGTGCTATGGGTCGTCCAGAAGGCATTCCGCACCGCGCCAGCCTGGCAGACACCATCTCCAGCTTCAAATCTTGACAGCTTTTCCTGCCGTTACTCTCCAGTGCTGTCCAATAGAACCTTCTGGGATGATGGAAAGTTCTGTCATCTGCGCTTCCCAGTATGATAGCCACCTAGCCCCTGTGGCTGTTGAGCACTTGAAGTGTGGATAGTGCATGCAAGCAATTGCATTTTATTTTATTTTGAATCTATTGTTGTTTAAGCTTATTTATTTATTTTGGGGAGGAGGGGCAGAGAGAGGGAGAGAGAGAGAGAGAGAGAGAGAGAGAGAGAGAAACCTAAGCAGGCTCCGTGCTGTCAGCACAGAGCTCGACGTGGGGCCTGATCTCATGAACTGTGAGATCATAACCCGAGCTGAAATCAGAAGTCAGATAATTAACCGACTGCCCCACCCAGGCACCCCCAAGAAATTGAATGAGATTTATTTATTTATTTATTTATTTATTTATTTATTTTTAATTATTTTAATGTTTATTTATTTTTGAGACAGAAAATGCCCTGGGCTGTGCAGAGAGGAAGGCTATGTTCCCACTGCCACGCTTTTTCCAAAGTCCTTGCTGGCTCCTTTCCTTATACCACGTCTCCCTGGACATAGTCCAGCTAATCGGGCCCCCACTGCGTTCCGTTCTTTGCATCTTGGACCTAGATAGGCTTGGGAGGGCGTGCTTAACGGATCTGGGAAGGCCCCTGGTGTCCCCAGCAGCGAGGTTGGGCTCTGCCCTCTTCAGGCTTCAGAGAGAGAGACAGAGCGAGCACCAGTGGGGTAGGGTAGAGAGACAGGGAGACACAGAAGCCGAAGCAGGCTCTATGAGCTGTCAAGCACAGAGTCTGACGCGGGGCTCGAACTCACAAGCTGTGAGATCACGATGTGAGCCGAAGTCGGACATTCAACCGCCTGAGCCACCCAGGGGCCCCAAGAAATTGAATTTTGGATTTTAATTAAAATAGTCACGCATGGCAAGAGGCGATTGATTGTATTGAACACCGCAGCTCTATATCATTCTGTTGTATGAGTTCTTCATAATGCTCTGCAAAATATATAGTTATTGACTTGTCTCTTGTTTTTATTTAAAAACTTTTTTTTAACGTTTATTTTTGAAAGAGAGGCAGAGTGTGAGTGGGGGAGGGGCAGAGAGAGAGGGAGACACAGAATCTGAAGCAGGTTCTAGGCTCCGAGCTGTCAACACAGAGCCCGCTGCAGGGCTCACTCTCATGAACCGTGAGATCATGACCTGAGCCGAAACCAAGAGTTGGACGCCTAACCGACTGAGCCACCCAGGTTACCCTGATTGGTCTCTTTGAACTGTTCTCATCAGAGTGGAAGCAACCTGAGGGCGTTGTATTTATTGTGCTTGTCCCCAGTGTCTAGCACAGTGCTGAGCTCGTAGTACGCACTCAGTAAACAGCTTGTTGAATGAATAAATGCATGAAGAAATGGATAGTCTTACTGGCAGAAACAATCCTAGGCACGTCTGCTCCACACTGAGCTGTGCTGAGGGGCCCTGCAGCCGGGAACTTGGAGGGGCAGGAGAGGCTTGGCTCGACCTCGGGTGTTAAGGGTCTGCGGGCCCCACGTGAGGACGGGACCCACTGCCACGAGGATGGCTGGTTCAGGGCTCTGCCTGCCTGTCTCCCCTACGTGACTCTGCCTCGATGCCCTTGCCTAGAGCATCCCAAGCAAGTACACTGCAGGCTGCAGCGGATGGCAGGTCACCCAGTGAGAGGTCATGGCCCTGCTGTCTCCCCCTCTCTCCTCCTGGATGGTTTGCTCTTCTTAGAGGACTGTGCACTCAGCCCTCTCCGTTCTGCCGTGTCTTTTGGCCGTCGCTTAGCTGGTGTCTCTTGCCTGCCTTCCTCTCCATGCACCTGAGGACGCTGCTCCTCCTGGAGGGGGGAGGGGGACAGGGCGGCTGCTGCCCGAGCTGCAGAGGCTTACAAGGAGACTGGGGGGACAGCAGCGCATTACCTTTGCTTCTGCCTTCTTCGCCCTTGCAAAGGAGAGCAGCTGCCGGGGCCAGGAAGGTGCATGCCCCCACCCCCGGCCCCGCCACTGTGAAGTAAAGAACGCTTTGGGGCGGTGGGCTTCTCAGAGCTCTTTTTGCACCTGCCAGCGCTCCTTACTTAGAACGGTTGTTTCTGGGTTGGCCGCTTCCATGGTTTACTCTGCTTTGTCCTTAAATGGAAGCAGCAGCAGCCTCTGGCTCTGGCCAGAGCATCGGGAGCTGGAGGTGGGGGCAGGGGTGGGGGGTAGGGGTAGGGGTGGGAGCTGGGGGTGGGGGCTGGGGGTAGGGAGGTAGAGGTGGGAGCTGGGGGTGGGGGCAGGGGTGGGGGGTAGGGGTAGGGGTGGCAGCTGGGGGTAAGGAGGTAGAGGTGGGAGCTGGGGATGGGGGCAGGGGTGGGGGTGGGGGCTGGGGGTAGGGAGGTAGAGGTGGGAGCTGGGGGTGGGGGCAGGGGTGGGGGGTAGGGGTAGGGGTGGGAGCTGGGGGTGGGGGCTGGTGATGGGGGCAGGGGTGGGGGCAGGGGTAGGGGTGGGAGCTGGGGGTGGGGGCAGGGGTGGGGGGTAGGGGTAGGGGTGGGAGCTGGGGGTGGGGGCTGGGGGTAGGGAGGTAGAGGTGGGAGCTGGGGGTGGGGGCAGGGGTGGGGGGTAGGGGTAGGGGTGGGAGCTGGGGGTAGGGAGGTAGAGGTGGGAGCTGGGGATGGGGGCAGGGGTGGGGGCAGGAGTAGGGGCAGAGGTGGGGAGGCCCCATCCTGTTTGCTCTGTGTCCTTGTGCAGCTGATGCTGACGACTCAGGCCAACTGTTGGGTCCAGTTTGCCGTGGGCATCTGGGCTTCACTTACTCCGGGGTGTTTGTGGCAACTCAGAGTCTGAGAACTTTATAGCTGAGCCATCAGGGCCTGAGAAGTCACAGGGGGCTTATTCTTAATGCAACCTTGTTTCAAATTCCACAAGCACATCATTGGTGAAACACCACTCAGGCCTTTCTTGCTGGTCTTTTTTTTTTTTTTTTTTTTTTTTTTTTTTTTTGATAGAGAGATTGAGTGCCAGTGTGTACACCTGCCGGGGAGGGGCAGAGAGAGAGAGAAATGGTGCCTGACTCAGGGCTCGATCTCCCCAACTGTGAGATCATGACCTGAGCTGAAATTAAGAGTTGGACGCTTACCTGACTGAGCCATCCAGGGCCTGCTGGTCTTTATTGAGCATGACTCAGGTCGTCAAAATTTTTAATCTCTTCCCATTAACTTCCAATTTGCTAAAAAAATATATACATTTATTTTTATTATTATTATTTTTAATGTTTGTTTATTTTTGAGAGCGAGAGAGAGCGTGAGGGAGGGAGGGGCACAGAGAGGGGGAGACACAGAATCTGAAGCAGGCTCCAGGCTCAGAGCTGTCAGCACAGAGCCCACAGTTAGCGTACGTCTTTGCTCTGAACTGTCATTTTTCTTTTTTTGGTTTTCTGATTCCTCCCCTCTCCTCAGGGAGGTTCTAAAGATAAGTTTCCAAGAAAGGTGGCTGTTTATTTACTCTGTTCATCCTGAGTGAGCAGTGGCTGCAGACACGGCATTTGTCGAGGTTGAAGCTTGACACTTGTTAAAGCTAGGGCTGCTCTTTGTCTGGGCTGGAGGAGAAAGTCCAGTGGAAGAGAGTGTCACAGTGAGACTTGCCACCCTGTGTGTGGCGGCTCGCCGTGTCTCCTGGAGCTCTCCCGTGCAAGCACCATCTTTAATGGGGATCAGATCTGGGTCTCGGGACCTTCAGGAACAGTCTGGTCAAAGGGGCTCCAGCTTCTGAGAGTCACTCCTCTTTGCCATTCACCAGGGCCCTGGTGGAAGTTGCTGGTGGCTAACTGTTCTACTTTGGAGGGACATGCCTGGCATGCCCTGTGAGTATTTTCCAGGAAGAAGGCGTAGAGGCTGGCCTGGCTTTAGGGAAAACATCTGTAGACTTGGAGGTCGTGCGTGGGATTTCCTGGCCCAGCCTCGTTCGGAAGTGGGTCCTGTGACTGTGTTCATTTCCCTCAATGCTCGAGGGGAGAAAGAGTGGCCCCAAGACACTGAAGGGCAGGGCTGGGGGGAAGAGGCCATCACAGCATCAGTGTCCGAGGGACTCTGCTCTTGGGGAAGGAAGAGGAGGGGCCGGAGGGCAGAGTGTGTGTGAGGCAGCGGGGTGGGAGCGTAATGCCAGCCCGGCCCCCCGGGGCACTACAGCCTGAGTCTAGTCAGCATCGAGTTTCGCTTCCTCCTAAACCAGTGACTGGCAAAGTCTCTAAGTCTAAGTGGAAAGTTTTATGACCAGGAACACAGGGTCTGAGGGGATGTCCCTGGGCGGAGGTGCACCCAGAACGTTCCTTCCTCAGAAGGGCTCTGCCTGTGGACTTAGCCGGGTACCTTGGGTAGAAGGCACAAAAACCATGGGAAGTAACTTAAAGACGAGAGAATGTATGTGTCCTATGACTGACAGGTAGGGTTCTTCCAGCAGTGATTATCAAGATGGCTTTGGAAGAAAGGACCCCTCTCCCCCACAAAAACAAACAAACAAACAAAACTGAGAAAAACCCCAGAACAACCTAGAGCAATAGAGTTGGTGGCCTTTAGAATCACTTTCTTTGAGGGGCGCCTGGGTGGCTCAGTCGGTTGAGGGTCCGACTTCGGCTCAGGTCATGATCTCGCGGTCTGTGAGTTCGAGCCCCACGTAGGGCTCTGTGCTGCCAGCTCAGAGCCTGGAGCCTACTTTGGATTCTGTGTCCCCCTCTCTCTTTGCCCCTCCCCCGCTTGTGCTCTGTCTCTCTCTCTCTCTCTGTCAAAAATAAAATAAACATTAAAAAAAAATGAAAAAAAAAAGAATCACTTTCTTTGATGTACAGCAAGGGACCTACACCTGGGGCTGCCTCAGGCCCCCTCTCTGACCCGAGGCTGCAGCTGCTGGGGGAGCTGAATGCCATGGCCTCTGGGGCTGTCTGCACGGACCTAGAGCCACATCGGGGAGGCGCTGGGGTGCTTGGCTGGCCTCTGGACTGGTCTTGAACAGCTCAGCTCGTGTCTCCTGCCCTCACTGGGGTATCGTGGGAGGCGAGCCTGCTCCTGGGATAGCTCTTAGGTGTTTCGACACCTATAGGGAATATCTTTAGTTACCAGACGGGAGATAAGTGACCTGAAGCAGAGGGAAGGGGAAGGGGAAGGGGCAGGAGGAGGGCCGTCAGGCCTGGCTGGAAGCTTCCGGCAGTGTTCTCCCAGGATTTTTGCTGTTGATGGTATCTGATGCTAGGCAGAAGTGGAGTCAGTGGGAAAGGGCTCCAGGTAAGAAAGGACAAGGCGTACCTTGGTGGCAGATGGTACCTGGAGGTGCTGTCTATGAGGATGAGGGAAAGCAGGGCTTGAGAAGTGGAGAGGTGTTTATTCCTGATGTCTGTCACGTCCAGTTGTTCTAGTGACAGATGAGACAAGGGTGTGTTGGCGCCTACCCCTCTCTGGGGGGTAGCTCTTAGCACCCAGTCTAACTGCACGGTCCTGGGGCTGCCCCCAGACTCCAGAGTCACAGCGAGGTCGAGCCAGGGCCCTGTGGTCACCAGCCACCTGCTCCCATGCACGGGGCAGCGGGCAGGGGGCTGAGCGGAGGCTGTAGCCAGCAGTGTTCTTCTGGCCACTTTCTCCCTCCCTCATGTAGGCCCTGAGCCCTGGCCCTTCACGTGACCTCGGTGGACCAGAGGAGGGTTCTTTCTCCTTACTGGAAGACCGTGTGACTGTGGGTCCCTGTCTGTGACCAGCATATCGTATATGGACCAGAGAGCTGGGTGGCATTGGACTGAGGGGGTGCCTGATGAACTGATCTACTGCTCCCAAGAAAAAGCGGGGAGAACCTGTGCGGGTCATCACCAGCCAGCCCAGCTCCACTGTTGGGAACAGTATAAAGTTCGACAAATTCCACCTTTAGAAAGCTAGTGGACCACAGCACTGGCTCAGTGCAAAGCTGTCCTGGGTTCCTGGGCGTGTGGCATTGCGGGTCCACGCGGTGCCCTTGGAGGCTCAGTTACGACATCTGTGAAATGGGGCCGGTACCCCATCCCCCTCTCTGTTGCTGACAGAGTCTACGGATAAAAAAGAATGCATGTTCACGTTGGGGACTCTGGAGAAGAAATGACAAATAAAATGTTTGAGTACTGTGCCTGTGGCTTTTAGTTTTAGTTTTAGTTTTTTAAATATAGCATCATTCCTAGTGAAGTCTGCTGAAGAAGCCCTGAAATGTTGCCGCTTTGTGCCAAAGGATGCATTAGTGTCACTCTTCAAGGAAACCCCTTAGTGCCTGTGAAGTGGAAAAGGTGCTGAACCTCAGAAACCAGTCTGCTCAGATGGGCTTTCTCGAATAACACACTTTCCGCCCTGTGTTCACTCTCCTGGCTTTATGCTGTGCATTTCCCAATCTATGGTTGAAATATATATTGTATTAATTATATTACACCATATTACATATTTATCATATTACATTACATTACATTACATTACATTATATCGTATCATATCGTACAATGCTATACTATGTTGTGTTATATTCATAATCTCCTGAACACTGGTTTTCTCCAGCCTCTCCAAATGTAACCTATCTCTTCTAAAGCTCAGGGCTTGGGGCGTCTGGGTGGCTCAGTCAGTTAAGTGGCCGACTTCGGCTCAGGTCACGATCTCGCGGTCCGTGAGTTCGAGCCCCGCGTCGGGCTCTGTGCTGACAGCTCAGAGCCTGGAGCCTGTTTCAGATTCTGTGCCTCCCTCTCTCTCTGACCTTCCCCCATTCATGCTCTGTCTCTCTCTCTCAAAAATGAATAAACATTAAAAAAAATTTTTTTTAATAAAAAAAATAATAAAAGTCAGGGATTAAATTAATCCTGGCATGGTGTGTGGAAGGGAACCAGGGGTATGGGGGTGATTGGGTACAGGCTTTCCTG
Source organism: Leopardus geoffroyi (assembly GCF_018350155.1). NCBI lineage: Eukaryota > Metazoa > Chordata > Mammalia > Carnivora > Felidae > Leopardus > Leopardus geoffroyi. The sequence continues at coordinate 78,636,235 of NC_059334.1, forward strand.
GAAACGGTATAAATTGCCCGACTCTCAGGGGCCCTGGGAGGTATTTCCCTCATACTCAGATGTAATATTTCACTGGTAAATGTTCAGCGGGGATAAAATAATGGAGGGCTGCATGGAGGAGGGGACACTTGCGCTGAGCCTTTCTGAGCAGGTCTCTGCTGGGCAGGAAGAAGCAGCGACAGAAAGCGCAGAGGAGCTGGAAAGGCCTGGGGGACTGGTGGAGGGCAGGGTGTGGGGTTTGGCTTGAGTGCACAGAGCAAGAGCGGGAGGCGGGATCAGAGGAAAACGTCAGGGGCCAAGTCGTGGAAAGCCTCATGAGGCGCTGAGGAATTCGGACAGCCTCTGAAGGAGTTAAGAGGGGCATCACATGACCAGATTTGGGTTTCGGTTCGAGGAGAAAAGGAGAAAACAGCCCACCTTTGTTTCTTCATCTTGGTCTGTGTCACACAAGTGACTAGAATTCGGAGTTTCCAGATTTGTTACTTAAGACACTGGGTGGGGGCACCTGGGTGGCTCAGTCGGTTAAAGCGTCAACTTCAGCTCAGGTCATGATCTCGCGGTCCGTGAGTTCGAGCCCCGCGTCGGGCTCTGTGCTGGCAGCTCGGAGCCTGGAGCCTGCTTCGGATTCTGTGTCTCTCTCTTTCTGACCCTCCCCTGTTTATGCTCTGTCTCTCCCTGTCTCAAAAATAAATAAACGTTAAAAAAAAAAAAAATTAAAAAAAAAAAAAAGCCTGCCTTCTTCAGGATTGTTTGGACACTGGCTTTCTGAAATTCTCCCCCGAGGCCCTTCCTCGTTAATAAAGAATTCCCAAGTCTTATGCCCCCATGTGGGTGGTTTGGGGCCTGAGAGGCTGCCCACCAGGGGGGTTGTTTGCAAGAAGCGGGGCGGTTCTTGAGGGGACAAGAGGACATGTGCCCAGTGCTTGTAACTCTAAGTGGAATATACAGTGTCATTTGAGTTGCATCTCCTTGTACGTGTAGACAGACACAATTTTTTTGTTTTTTGTGTTTTTCACCTCTTTCCTGGATAATGTATGGCCTCGTAGCTTGCCATGCAGATTAGGGCCGCCGAAAGGGCAAGTCTGGACCCTAGGAAGCCAAAATGTGTGTGCAGGTAGGCGGAGCCGGTTAGCTAACAAGGAAGGCAGTAGGAACCTAAGGATTTTGTTTTTTAAATTTTATTATTATAGTTTTCATATTTATTTTTGAGAGAAAGAGACAGAGCACGAGTAGGGGAGGGGCAGAGAGAGAGAGGGAGACACAGAATCTGAAGCAGGCTCCAGGCTCTGAGCTATCAGCACAGAGCCTGATGCGGGGCTCGAACTCACGAACCGTGAGGTCATGACCTGAGTGGAAGTTGGAATCTCAGTGGACTGAGCCACCCAGGCACCCCAGGAACCTAAGGATTTTGGAAAGAGCGGTGTGTCAGGAGGCTGAAAGGGAGAGAAAGGCAACCCCCGAGTGGAAGATGCAGCTGTAGGAGGTGATGAGGGGTCTGTGCCCGGGACCCTCTGAAACTAGAAAGGGACGGGAGGCTCCCCACTGAGGTTTTCTAAGCAGAGAGGACAATGAAATGGGGAAAGGCTAAGGCCCAGGCCTGGTGAGCTGTGACCAAGCCAGTGGGATTCTTCTGCAGCAGGAAGAAGGGATTTGAGGGGTGGTGTGGACGCGAGGGTGTCCAGGCTCCAGGCTCCTGTGGGAGCTCCAGACCCGGACTGCGCACTCAGAATTCTCCGGGTAGACGAAGGAGCAGCATCTCAGTCTTTGAGAGGCCCCCCCAAGCCCTGAGCTTACCTGGGGCACACGCATCAGGAAGCAGTCTGCATTTTCTCTTGTCTGGGACCTGGAAAGAGCTAAGCTGGAAAACTTGATGCACGGGGGTAGGAGGGGTCAACTCACCTCTGGACGTCCGCAGAAGAGCACCCACTACCTGCTGAGAATCCCTTGCTCTGAGTGACGCGGGTTCTCTCCTCGTCTCTCTCCTTCCTCCTCTTTCTGAGGCATTGCTTCCACGTCCCAGGGTGAAAATTGGTGTCTAGGCGAAAAAACTGAGGATTTGTGGGGCCTCCGTCTTGAAATGGCGCCTGGGGAATGAGTGGCTGGTTATTTTTCTGTATCTCAGTATTCTTGTATTGGCAGAAATGCTGGTTTTCCATCACTGATGTCTTTGCTGTGGGTTTTCTATTGACTTAAGTTTAGAGGCTGTGGAATGATGATTTGGTCGATGGATTTCCATCATCGAGTCTGATCTTGAGCTGGCCAATCCTTTCAATGGTTGTGTTGAACTTTACCACCTAAACCAAGCAGATGAACCCCCTGCCCCGGGGTTGGCTTTTGAAGGAAGCGTGATGTGGAAATGTCAAGAGTCAGACCTTTTCCATCTTCATTTTGGGCAAAAATTGTCAGCTTCTCCATTTGCCTCGAGCACGTGCGCTCACCACCTCCTCCCAGCCGTGGGAGCCCAAACCTGGGAGCCCAAACCGAGGTGAACTCCTTGATTCCTTCCTTTTCTTTTATGGCTTGATCTGTCAACGTGGCCTGCGACAAATAAAGGAAGAGATAAACCCCTAATTATCTAAGTCAGCTTTCATTAAGATGCCAACTGGAGCCAAAAGCATGGCTCTTAAAATCGTAGGAACCTTGAGATAAGGGAAAACTTTGAGCCTTTGGTGCAAGAGATGTGAGAAAACAAAGCACGAAGCGGCCCTTGTCCTAAAAAGAAGAGAGAGGGGCACCTGGGTGGCGCAGTCGGTTAAGCGTCCGACTTCAGCCAGGTCACGATCTCGCGGTCCGTGAGTTCGAGCCCCGCGTCAGGCTCTGGGCTGATGGCTCAGAGCCTGGAGCCTGCTTCTGATTCTGTGTCTCCCTCTCTCTCTGCCCCTCCCCCGTTCATGCTCTGTCTCTCTCTGTCCCAAAAATAAATAAACGTTGAAAAAAAAAATTTTTTTTTAAAAAAAGAAGAGAGAGAAGTCTGGTGCTGGTTTAGAAGTCAGAGGGCTTGAAAGGCCTGAGGAATAGAAACAGGCAGGTGCCATTGTCCGATTTCTACCTCATTCTGTTCCTTTTATCATCAAATTGAGTAGTATAGTGGCAGGAAGGTCAGCTCTGAGGGTCTGTTTTAAGTCAATTGGGTTATTGTCACCAAACCCTTAACCTTGAGGCAGTTTGCCTGTTTCATGTGGGAAATTGGATCCATTCGATGGAGCATCATCATATGTAATTGGAATCTGAGGTTCCTTATCAGCCTTGTCATATTTAAACCACTGATTAGGGCTCTGATACTTTCGTTATTGAATTGGCCAGTGTAAGAGATGACTCTTGGGAGTCCAGAAGAACAATCTTCTTGCTTGCATCCATAGTACTGACAGTAAAAAAGTAAATGCTTATTATTTTAGCCAAAACTTTTTGAAAGCACACTTGGGATCTCAGCTTTCTCCTTAACCTTCCACGTGTGTCTCGAGTCTGACCGCTCCTCACCTTGACTGCCGCTGCTGGTCTAGTGCACGGCCCCGCCTTCTGTCTCTGGACTCCTGTCCCCTCGTTGATCGGATGGGCTCTGCCCCAGTCCCCCACTGCTGCCCTAATGCTGTTGTCACAGCAGTCATGGTGGCCTTTGAAGACCATACATCTGGGGGAGTCCTTCCCCCTTTGAAGCCCTCTGCTGGCTTTCCGGCTCCTTTTGGCAGACTTCCTCCTCCTGGGTCTCTCCTCCTCCTGGGGGCCATAACTAAGGCTGCCTCTTGCACTTGGTAAGCTCCTTCCCACCTCAGGGCCCTTCATCCTGTGGTTCCCTCTGCCTGGAACCTTCTTTCTCCAGCCCTGTGATTACCGGCTCCTCCTTCCTTCTTCACGTCCGTCTTCCTTTGACGGAATGCAAGAGAGAGAAACTCTAGGTGCACCCCGGAGCCCAGAACAAACTAAGTCAGCACACCATCTACTTTGCTGATTAGAATTTCTGCCAAAGTGGCTGTGAATTAATTCGGTAAATACTCGAGTGAAATTTATTGCTTGATTTTACAATTCCTCGCCCACAGCCTTTTTAGCAGCGTGTGTGTGTGTGTGTGTGTGTGTGAAAGAGAGACGGGGGAGGGGGGTGTTGGGTGTGTAGGAGGAGCAAGAAAATCATAATCTTTTCTCCTTGCTCATGAATCATTGGTATAGCTGTCCCCTGACTACAGGGGGCTTTAAAGAAAGTAGGGCTATGCTTTATGTTTCTCTGGTTCTGTTCGGGTGACAGGTACAATAATCTTGGTTATAGAATTTTAACACATTAAGGACCGGAGAGAGTGAACGCTTTCTAGATGCCTGGCATTGTGTGAGTACAGAGTCACTTCTCATAGCAACCTCGTGTGGCCGGTGGTACCCCCACTGGATAGAGGAGGAGCTGGGCCCATGGTCAAGGTTGTATGAAGGAACCTGTCCGAAGTTGCCCCCCTCACAAGTGGCAGAGCATGAGGTTTTGGAGCCAGATCTGTAAATGCTCATTTTTATATTTTGTAAATAGTGTGCTGTCTTCTACAAAATTAACGGATTCAGATAATTTAGCTATATATGAAGAACATGCTCTACTTCAGACTTTGTTCAGAATTTCTTTAATAGCATGTCAAAGACTGAGCATTGTTGCTGCATTACATACGAGAGAATGGCGTGAAAAATATCCTGATGCAGGCAGTGCCTCAGGAATGCATGTTTGCAAGGCGTTGTACAATACTTCTCTGCAACTGGCATGCTATTTACAAGCCATTATTTTCCTTTTGGTTCTGTAAAGCGATTGGAAGGAAGGGACAAAAGATTTAAGTGCTCCTTCTTTATTGTACAAAAGCACTGTTTGCAGACATTGGTAGAAAAGGGGTTTTTAAAACTTTCTAAACGTTGGGCTTTACTAAAGTACTACAGCCATCCCAAGGCCAGGTTCGTACATTTTGTTTCTAGTTGCAACATCGTGGTTGAGACTCAGGGTGGACTGCACATTGCCATTTATTTAGCAGAGCCGGGGAAGAATTTTTAGGGGAGAGTTTGTCTTCGTGATTCGCGGAGAGAGGCTGTGCGGGGTATTGGTTGAATATCACCTCCAGGCAGGGCCCAGAGAATTACTGATTTTTAGGTAAATGAAATCTAACAATAACTAAAGCCTCTCTGGGTTTAGTTCTCTTAGTTAGCAAAGCTTCAGGGTCTCCGGAGGCTGGCTCAAAGTCGGCGGTCTCAGCAGGAGGGTGTGATGCTGTGATTTATAATCCCAGCTGCTTGGATCTCACAAGGAGCTCACAAGGCTTTCTGGGCTGCTCAGGGCTTAACAAAGTGGTTGAAATCTACCCGTATGGTGCGTACAGCTGATCCCAGAACAACACGGGTTTGTGCTGCGTGGCCCCATATACATGTAGTGGTTGTTGTTGCTGTTGTTGTTTGATGCAGTTTGGTGCTATAAACATATTTTCTCTTCTTTATGATTTACTTAATATTTTCTTTCCTCTGGTTTACTTTCCTGTAAGAATATGGCATGTAATACATACAACATACAAAACATGTGATAACCAGCTGTTTATGTTACCAGTAAACCTCCTGGTCAACAGTAGGCTATTAGTGGTCAAGTTTTTGGAGAGTCAAAAGTTATACTTGGATTTTGATTGCATGTGGGGGGTCAGTGCCCCTAACCCCAGCATTGTTCATTGGGTCAACTGTATGTATTTGTTAAAAGCAACCTTGGTGTGACTCAGTAATGAATTTACGCTGAAACATTAGGAAGAGAGGACTCTAGGGAGGTTAATGTCCAATGCAGCAAAAGCCCTCAAATCCTTTCTCCATTGCTATTATTTTTTTTTTTTTAAAGAAGCATCATGCTTTTTTTTTTTTCCTCTAAGTTTTTTTTTTTTTTTTCAGGGGGTGGGTGGGGAGAAGTGGGAGAGAGGCAGGGAGAGAAGGCGAGAGGGAATCCCAAGCAGGCTCTGCACTGTCCGCTCAGAGCCTGATGTGGGGCTGAAACCCATGAACTGCAAGATCATGAGCTGAGCCAAAAACAACAGATACTTAACCGACTGAGCCACCCAGGCACCCCTCCATTGCTATGGTTAATAATAACTTGCAAGGCTTTAAAAGACCACTCTAAAGGCAAAATTTTTTTTTTTTAATTTTTTTTTTCAACGTTTATTTATTTTTGGGACAGAGAGAGACACAGCATGAACGGGGGAGGGGCAGAGAGAGAGGGAGACACAGAATCAGAAACAGGCTCCAGGCTCTGAGCCATCAGCCCAGAGCCCGACGCGGGGCTCGAACTCACGGACCGCGAGATCGTGACCTGGCTGAAGTTGGACGCTTAACCGACTGCGCCACCCAGGCGCCCCTCTAAAGGCAAAATTTTAAATGATGAATTGCAAAGTCAAAACACATAAGCTTTAATTATTGATAGAAAGGGCACGATTCAGATAAGCAGGACAGCCTCCAAATATGCTTTTCCGCCTTTTGACTAGAAACAGGGAGGGAAACGGGGAAGTAAGAGGTGGGGGCGTGTGCATGCGTGCTCACACACACACACACACACACACACACACACACGCTCATACAGGGAGTGGGGAGGGCAGAGGAGAGAGAGGCAACTCCTGAGACAGAGACTCCAGAGCAGATGGAGGCCCAGCCGGATTCAGAGTCTGAGACAGAGGCACACAGAGATAGACACGGAGACAGACAGACAGAGACTTAGGTGAGGCTGCTTTAGACATGAAGAACTGAGGAGCCGGGAATGCTGAGGCCGGAGCTACCCTTGCTCTGCTGAGTGGAAATCGTGGCCCCTTTGAAAGACTCTGCTTTGAGCTTAGTCAGCACTTGAGTCTCCCTTGACTCCATGATGCTATGGCCTTTGGTCCAAGATGGGAATCAGTACGGGCAGCAGAATTCAGGGGCTGACCCAACCGCTCTACAGAGGGCATGTGGCCAACCCCAGGTGTCTGGGTGGCCCACAACCTCCCCTGTTACCCAAAGTAGATTGTAGGAACTCAAATGGTTATAGTCAGGAGGGCAGGGCTGGGGCCTCTTGGATGCGCACTCGATGGCCAAATGAGGGGACAGGTTAAGGTGTGGCTGAGGAACAGGGGGGCAGGAGTGAGGAGGGCAGAGGGCAGGAGACCCAGGCTGGCCTGGCTGGCTGCCCCCATGGGGCGGTTGTGGATCTAGATGCCAAAACCCCGTTTGATCCATCACCCTAGAGCTGAGGATGCCCTGGAAACCGACGGCGCCCAAATATATTGGAGACTGAGTTGCAGACCAGCCTGCCATCCTACAGGAGCCAATGGGACGCAGAGGAAGCTGCTTCGTTTGGGACAAGGGGCACAAGACACGTGCTCTTGTCTCAGCTCTGCCCCTGCCGGGCTCTGAGTGCCTCCTTGAGTCACTGGGCCCTTTGGCTCCGGATTCTCTTCCTCAGGACCCAGAAGGATGTGAGCGTCTTATGAGCGGGTAGCTGGTGTGTCTGACGCGGCTGCCCAGGTGCTCGGCTCGGGATAGGTGACAGACAAGTCCTGCTGAAATTGTCTTAGAATGGTGTCCACATGCCTCACCTGTTGTGAGGGTCAGATGGGAGGAGGGGTGAGGAAGCTGAGGAACAAAGTGTAAAATTGGCTGGGGTAGGCAGTCCCTGGTTGAGGCGCCCCCATCCTGGTGCCCGGGTACTGCCTGGGAAACCACCCTGAAATCAGAAGGATGCTTGTGGTGTGTGGAAGGTGAGCCAGGGAGGCAGAATGGGTGCTTCTTGCGGCGCCTGGGTGGCTCAGTCAGTTAAGCGTCTGACTTCGGCTCAGGTCACAATCTCGCAGTTTGTGGGTTCAAACCCCGGGTCAGGCTCTGTGCTGGCAGCTCTGAGCCTGGAGCCCGCTTCAGGTTCTGTCTCCGTCCCTCTGCCCCTCCTCTACTTGTGCTCACTCGCGCTCTCTCTCTCTCTCTCTCTCTCCCAAAAATAAATTAAAAAAAAAACAAACCAGAATGGATGCTTCTCACTGGGTGTGGGAGCACGTGAAGGGGCAGGTCCCTGGTGGGTGCGTCTGCCCTGGGCTGTGCAGAGAGGAAGGCTATGTTCCCACTGCCACGCTTTTTCCAAAGTCCTTGCTGGCTCCTTTCCTTATACCGCGTCTCCCTGGACATAGTCCAGCTAATCGGGCCCCCACTGCGTTCCGTTCTTTGCATCTTGGACCTAGATAGGCTTGGGAGGGCGTGCTTAACGGATCTGGGAAGGCCCCTGGTGTCCCCAGCAGCGAGGTTGGGCTCTGCCCTCTTCAGGCCAGCATCCGCCCTTTTACCAAGGCAAACACATACTTGTGCTGAGATACCTTTTTCTGAATCCAAAAACAACATATATGTTGCCTATATGTGCATATATTTCTGTCTCTACATAGGTACATATGTGTTATGTAAATGGGCCTATGTGTTTATGTATATTTCTTTGTGTTTATACATAATTATGATGTCCCAGATCAGCTCCTACTATATGCAATTCCTTAATTTGCTGTTTTTCCTACTTATTACTTGGAGCTCTCCTGACGGTACATGTGAACCCAGCATGCCCGCGTCATCAGTATGCGGTGCTGAGGGAGGGGCTGTTACCTGCCAGGTGCTGGGGAAACCCTAGGGGCTGACCAGACATTACAGTTCCTTCTGAGTACCTGCATCTTCTTTCATGGTTTTTCTATGTCATGGATCACTCAGTCTTGATAGATGCTCTCTGTGCACCTATCTTCTCTGCCCCTCTGACTTGCTTTGGTTTCAGAAACTAGGTACCAAACTGTCTTCGTCAGTTAAGGCTGATGTAACAAAAGTGCCACATGGGGCGCCTGGGTGGCTCAGTCGGTGAAGCACCCGACTTCGGCTCAGGTCGTGATCTCGTGGTTCGTGGGTTTGAGCCCCGCGTCGGGCTCTGTGCTGACAGCTCAGAGCCCGGAGCCTGCTTCGGATTCTGTGTCTCCCACTCTCTCTTCACCTCCCTTGCTCGTTCTCTGTCTCTCAAAAATAAATAAAAAGGTAAAAAAAAAATTTCAAAAGTGCCACAGATGAGATGGCTTTAACGGTACCCATTTATTCCCCACAGTTCTGGAGGCTGGGAAATTCAAAATCAAGGCCCCAACAGATTTGGTGACTGGCAGGAGCCTGATTCTTTGTTCATGGATGGTCGTGTTCTTACCGTGAAGTCACATGGCCGAAGGGGACAAGGCAGTTCTCTGGGGTTTCTTTTTCTAAGAGGGCCCTACTCCTGTTCTAATCCCATTGGAAATTAGGTTTCAACGTGAATTTTGGGGACATTTACACACGCACATTGAATCATAGTGCAAACCCGTTAGGATAGTATATAAAAGAAGGAAAAGTATGTTTTTGGACAAGACCAGAAGAGCTTTCCACTGAGTACCATACAGGATTTTCAGCGCGCTTGGTTGAACAGAGATATTTATGTGTTTACTTGGGTGCTGGTTGTGTCTCACCTGGGTGAGATACTGTTTGCTTGTTAACGGTCTTACTAGGTAGGATGGTCTGGAGTTGTTCCTAGAGAAAAGAGAAGGCCTCTTGGTGATGATCTATTGGAAGCTCCTTTTTTTCTTAAGTTTATTATTTTTTGAGAGAGAGAGAGCAAACAGAAGAAGGGCAGAGAGAGAAGGCGAGAGAGGATCCCAAGCAGACCCTGTACGGTCCACACAGAGCCTGATGTGGAGTTCGAACCCACGAACCATGAGATCATGACCTGAGCCAAAATCAAGAGTCAGATGCTTAACTGACTAAGCCACCCAGGCGCCTCTCAGAGGCTCCCTCAATTCTGTGTGTTCTATTTTTTTTCTAGCTAGCCTCCATAAATATCTTATTTCCAGTTAGGTTTTTCAGAATCTGAGTTTAAAGATTCCAACTAAAGTCACCCAAGCAAAGAGTTCAGCTACAAAGATGAGATGTCAGGGATATCATTGCAGAAGGCAAGGGAATTAAAGGGTAGCCGAGTCTCCCTTCTTTCTTTATTTCTCCTGAGACTCGATTGGCATTCTGGCATCTCTCCAGGATCCGCTTACAAACAGGTGGAATCTGCAGCCTGGGGCTGCTGACTCAGCCTGGATTCACACCGCCTGCAGGAAGGCGCTCAGCCACTGGAGAGCCTCTCTTGCTCAGCGCCTGGTATCGTTGCACATAAGTCCGTTTTAAAACTAAGTGTGTGGGGATGGGATGTTCCATTGGGCACCTGTGTGTGCACCCACACACGCACAATGCCGCACCGAGCCTCCCCCATTCTGGAAACACTCCCCTGACCCTGGAGTTTATGGGTTGTGTACACCTCGAAGGAAGGATAGAGTCCAGATCGGCGTGACTTTCAGAGTCCCTGCGTCCTCCGGGGCCCGCTTCTGTCCACAGACAGTCTGGCAGGACGGCCCTCCCACGTCATGTGTAAGCTCCAGCTTCCCCTCCATGCCCTAATCGGTAGCTGTGATGAAATAAAAGAGAAGACTTAGTTTGCTAGCAAATTACACTTCCCCGAGTTTCTTTCTTTCTTGTTTTTTAATGCGGGGCTCGAACCGTGGGATCGTGACCTGAGCCAAAACCAAGAATTGGACGCTTAACCAACTGAGCCACCCGGGCGCCCCCATTTCCCCAAATTTCTAATGGCGAGAGTGACATAGCTGGAAGGAATTCCATGGTAGACGTTCATTGCTTGTGGGTCTCCTGACCACCTTTCCGGGGATTCTGTCTGCCTCCCCCATCTATTCCATGGGATCTGGGTGGGTTGTTTACTTATGTGTGCTTCTATGCCTTCACCATGCCACTCCCCTCGCCGGGGATGCTATCTAACCTCGAAACGGCCAGTGTGTTGATTGCCAATATCCCTTGAGCCCTGATGGTATCCCTAAGTAGCCAAGTGACGGCTACTTGTATCCGAAGATGGGAGCTGTCCCATAAACCCCACAGACGCTACGTGCTGGGAATCTTGGGAGAAGTGTGCTGTCACCTGCTTTGATTTTCCCTGGAGCGTGAGCCTGGAAGATTCTAGCAGCAGCCCGGCTTGCCAGACCCAGCGCTGTGTTCATGGAAGAGGGCACCTGACTCAGTCACCCGACAGCCCAGGAAGGGTGTTAGCTCTTGGTTGTGTTGAAATAATATTCTCCCTTGACCTAAATGTTAAGGAGTGATATTGCAGAGCAAATCCCTTTTCTTTTCTTTTCTTTTCTTTTTTTTAATGTTTATCTTTGAGAGAGAGAGAGAGAGAGAGAGAGAGAGAGAGAGACATCCAGTGCAAGTGGGGGAGGGGCAGAGAGAGAGGGAGACACAGAATCTGAAGCAGGCTCCAGACTGAGCTGTCAGAACAGAGCCCGACGCGGCTTGAACTCAAGAAATACGAGTTCGCGACCCGAGCCGAAGCTAGAGGCTTAACCACCTGAGCCACCCAGGCGCCCCACAAAATTCTTTTCTATTAAAGTGAAAGACCCTGTTCAGTCAGCCCAAAAAAATTACCAGTCGAGTTGTTTTAGGCAGGAGGGAAGTGTGTGTGTGTGTGTGTGTGTGTGTGTGTGTGTGTGTGTGAGAGAGAGAGAGAGAGAGAGAGAGAGAGAGAGAGAGAGAGGAGTATGCACACGTGTTCCTGTTCCTGCAAGGACCGCATTTCTTGACAAGCCTGTCTAAAGTGGAATATTTTGATGAATAGAATTTAGTGGAGAGCAGTCTCACAAACACTCTGTCACTCACAAATCCATCAGACTCTTAGATGCAGAGATGAAGGAGGTGATCTGATCTGCCGAGAGCTCCGTTTTTGTTTCTGGAAGATCTCCCCCACTTCAGGGATGGCCGGTGGTCTTTGGGGCTGGAGGACGTGAGCCTCCTATGGATGCAGGGCTTTGGGCCAGCACTGTTCCCTCTCCCTGGGTTTGGTCAGGGGGAGGGAGGCCGGGGGGCACTTGCACCGCTCGCTCAGGTGGGCCCCCCCCTCCAGAACCTGAGAGGGTGGGGCTTATGTCACAGGAAGCCCCCCTCTCTAGAGTGCTGGTGCTGGGACCGTTCACTCTTGTTGGGTGGTCACAAAATCCTCTATCCCCAGGCTCACTTCCACAAGAATTCTGAGAAATTGCTATAGAGATAGGTAACTTTCTAGAAGGAGAACTTTCCTTTAGCAATGTTGAAGAATGAACTGTTTCTTGGACGCTTGGGTGGCTCAGTCGGTTAAGCTTCTGACTCTGGGTCAGGTCATGATCTGGCGGTTCATGGGTTTGAGCCCCACGTCGGGCTCTGTGCTGACAGCTCAGAGCCTGGAGCCTGCTTCGGATTCTGTGTCTCTGTCTCTCTTTTTGCCCCAACCCCACTCATGCTCTGTCTCTCTCAAAAATAAATAAACATTTAAAAAAATTTTTTTTTAAAAAAAGAACAAACTGTTTCTTGATAATCAGATAACATGTAAGTATAGGTAACTTTAGATTTCCAGGTGGGGGGCGGGCACTGAGGTTAGGAGGGAGGCTCTTATTGACAGAAAGCAAGCTGGTTCTAATGAATGTCGTGTTGTGTCCTTGCTGGAAAGGGCTGGTTACTTTGGGAAGTCACTGCAGCTCTCCTGGCCTCAGTTTCCTTGCCTGTTTATTTTATTTTATTTTTGGAAGTTTATTTATTTATTTTTCAGAGAGCACGCATGTAAGTAGGGGAGGGGCAGAGAGAGACAGAGAATCCCAAGCAGGCTCTGTGCTGTCGGCACAGACCCTGACGTGGGGCTCCAACTCACAAACCATGAGATCATGACCTGAGTTGAAATCAAGAGTCAGACACCACACCCATGCGTCCCTCCTTGCCTGTTTCAAAGGATGTGATAAGCATGTTGGAATGGGAAATTTTCTTCCGTCTTCAGGGTTGGAAGATTCAGTCTGTGGTGTTTGAGATTTATTTCCCCAAACCCTTGAATTACCTCCAGTACAACTTGAGCAAAACATAATCATTTAATAAGCTGAAAAACTACATTCGTAGCACCTCTTTATTAAGAGAGACCCGTGTTTTGTTTGTACACATAGACATTCACACATACTTTTGTGTATATGTGTATGTATGTGTTATTATATTAAACTAACTTCATGTTATATCGTGCTAACCTGTATTGCATTAACTAATTGGTGTGTGGGTGCTGATCTTTTACTATTTTGTTGTTATAGTTCATGGAAGTAAAACATGAAAATATTTAAAGTAAAAACAGAGGCCAACAGGCCCTGGGGTTCTACACTTTGCCAGCTGTCCTGCTTTGGGGACAGTTTGCATAAGTCTCTGTTTTAACACAGCGTGTTATCTGTGGAGGGACTGATTCCTTCATTGCGTGGAGCAGAGATTTTCGAACTGTGCTCAGTGGAACTTCGGAACTATAGAGAGATTCTCTGAAATCTGAGAAAATGTTTGAAAAAATACTTTAAAACTCTACGAACAGACACCCGGGGAACTTGACAGGTTTAGTTTCGCTGGCTAGCACGGTCTCTCTGTACTTGGGATTATGTTTCTAGCTTTCCTTCCCTTCTGTGTACACCACGCTGGGTGGCATTGGAGACCACCAGCATATTGCCTTGTGCTGATGGATTAATTTAGTTTTGTTCTTCGGTAGTTCTTCTGCCCTGTCTGCCTTATTAAAGAATGCAGGGCAGGGGCGCCTGGGTGGCGCAGTCGGTTAAGCGTCCGACTTCAGCCAGGTCACGATCTCGCGGTCCGTGAGTTCGAGCCCCGCGTCAGGCTCTGGGCTGATGGCTCAGAGCCTGGAGCCTGTTTCCGATTCTGTGTCTCCCTCTCTCACTGCCCCTCCCCCGTTCATGCTCTGTCTCTCTCTGTCCCAAAAATAAATAAACGTTGAAAAAAAAAAAAAATGCAGGGCAAGCTGTTAAAAAACAGGTGCTGTTTGTAATCACTCATCAGGTTGCATGAGGACTTTTCCTGATAATGTGCAACCAGGGGAGAAATCAGCAGACAGAGCTCATGCTGCAATTAGCATCCCCAACCCCTAGTGTCAAATTTTCTGGTTTGTCAAATAGCTTTGTTGTTCCCAACGATAGACTGTGTAGTAAGAATATAGTATAAATTGAGCTTATAAAATAAACGCAACTTTTCTCTATGCATAGGATTCATTTGGAAGAATAGTTCTGCTGTTGAAAATACTTGGGAGCCACTGAGACAGGGAAAAGAACACAGATTTTATAGGCAGACGGTTCTAGATTTGAGCCCAACTTCCGTAGCTTACTAACTAGATGGCCAAGGGCAAAGTACTTTGCTTCCCATAGTAATGCCATCTGTAAATTGGGCTTGCTCACCGCCAGGCAGGATATTTTTGAAGATTACAGAGAAACGCGCAAATGGACCTAACCCGTGACCTGACACATAACGAAAAGTTCAGCATGTGATAACTATTACCAAAGTTTTCGTGCTGGGCCATATTTCATGCCTGGCCATTAAGAGCTACCTTTTACACTATGGAAAGACGTTCTCTCGGTTTATTTGCATGTATTTGCATATTGACTTATATGGTGAACATAGCATATGCATATCCTGGTAAATACATTTTCGTATAATTTAGAGACGTTTTGGCAGACTGGAGTGGCGCGTTCTTTCTGATGCATCTTTGCAGCATTAAGTTAATTTCCTTTTCTTTCATTTTGAAAGTCTGTGGAGCCTTAACCGAAGAATTTATTGTACTTTAGTTTTTTCTAGTAGAAAAAAAAAATCAAACAGCCGATGGGAACTGCTTTTATGCATTGGGGCTCCAAAGTGCTGCTTTATTTTTGTGTACAGGGTCTTTGTGGGTGGACTGCAGAAATCCCTGCTCTTGGAAATGTTTCTGAGCCCTCTGGGAAACTGAACAGGGAAAAAAGAGCTAATTAGAAAAGCTGCCATCCGCCTCCTCTAATTAACTTGCTCTCTGCTCCTGGGAGAGGGTACGGAAATGTGAAAATAACACAGGTATCACCGGAAGTGAATGCCATTCTTGTGGTGCTCCGCTCGGTCGGTCGCCCCGTGGTGTTGTGATGCAGAAATGGTTCATGGTAACAGGCAGGGCATCACAAAGGGGCTCCCTGTGCCCTCTGCCTCCCTCCCTGGGCAGTGGTGAATGGGGGTTCCTTCTGAGCAGGTGTTCCGGCCATCCGGGCAGCTGCAGCAGGAGAGACCTCATTGGAATTCAGCAGCTTGAGCCCAAGAGTATCCGGCCCTCCCTGTTGCTTGCCCGTGCTGTTAGGGAAGAGCAGGGGCCCTCTGCGCTCTAAAGCCGCACATCGCCGGGGCCCAGGGTTGCAGAAGCCAGGGGAAGAGCGCTCAGCCTCTCGCCCCCTGTCTCTGCTGCACTTTGGAGAAGCTCGCAGCATCCGTGACTGGCGGTGCTGCTAACTTCTTCCTGACATCTTGGGCAGATTAAGATCCCGGAGACAACGGCAAGGGAATCAGGGGTGGGCATTTAGGGGACGGAGGCCGTCCTTCAGCCGAGATGGCTTTGGCCTCCTGGCGGATATGGCCCCTGGTGGAATGGGCCCAGTGGATGTGGACAGCAGTGACTAGCCGTGGAGACTCCAGTCTGATGGCCCTCCAAGGAAGTTCTGGAAAGAGGCAAGTTGGCTTTGTGTGTCTTGTCAGTGTTGCCCCTGCCACATTCCGTGCTGGGGGGCAGGGTGACTTCCGGGACCCCCCAGGGTGATCCAGACTCTTATTCCTCTTTGATATTCCATTGTGTAACTTCCTTGTGTTTTTCCTGCCCGTCAGCCGACTCTGCAAAGCTCAGGTACCTCGATCTGTCGTTGTCCAAGCGTGTATCTTCACTTCCCTACACAAAAGCGAAGGTCTTTAAATATTAATGTGTGTTTGTAAAAGGTCCGCATGGCCCCCATCCTGTTTGTGTGGAGTAAGTCTTTACTCAGGAAATTTGATAGTGTGCAGGCTTCAGCTCGTTGGATCTCATCAAAAGCAGATCCGATGTTTCTGTTCATCTCTTTGGGTCCCCTGAGGGCTTTGTGGCTTTGCTGGAGGAGTCAGGGTTCTTGGGGATGGGGGAGGGGGGTCTTTGGCACTGACAAAATGAGCCGCTAACGAGTTGTAAAAACATCAATGTAGATTTTTCTGAAGGAGAACTCACCACATGGCTCTTTTTTCCTGTGCCGGCAGACGGTGGAGGGATTGGCCTGGTTCCTGGCTCTCTCTGCCCGCTGGCAAGACAGTCGTTGCAAGAGGCTGCCCTCTGCCGAGGTCACTAGTCCTCTGACCCTTGCAGAGCTCAGCAGTGTGAGCACCTCGTGCTCCGATGCTCACCTGGTCCGTCACCCTCTGATTCCACATCTTCACCCAGATTGGCCCGCTGGGCCACTGTGTCAGCCCAAAACTTAAGTAGCTGCCCTCTTGATAATTACCTTTCTTGTTGCAAATAAGTGGCCTTTTGGTGTATTTAAAAGATCTTGAGATGGGCATCAGCCCAGGTGATGCTCTGCTTCTTGGGCACTGGCATCCTCAGAGCAAGCTTGGGCCAGGACCATGGACCATTGGGCATCTTGAGCAAGGGCCTCAGGGCACATGCCTGGCTCCACCATCTGGGGAGGCCTCATTCTTTCTGGCTTAAAATGGAGCCCCTGGGAGAAGGGGCGTGATGAAGAAGGGCCTTCTGCTCTGGGTTTTCTGGAGCCCAGGACAAGGCTTTAGTTTGTTGAGCAGCTCCCCACCCTTCCCCCCTGCCCTCCTCCCATTACTGGGAGGGGCATCCTCTGGGTGGAATTTTGGGCCAGTTCTCTGGGTGAGACCATCCTGCTGAGCAGTGAGGGTCATTATCATATCATTGGGGTCAGCAGGCTGTGTTTTCTGTCTCCCGCTGGCACATCCTCCAGTGAGCTAGCTAGCTTGCTTTCCTTCTTTCTTTTTTCTTTCTTTCTTTCTTTCTTTCTTTCTTTCTTTCTTTCTTTCTTTCCCTTTACCTCTTTCCCTCCTTTCTTTTTCTTTCTTCCTTCCTTCCTCCCTTCCTCCTTTCTTTCTTTCTTTCTTTCTTTCTTTCTTTCTTTCATCCTTCCTTCCTCCCTCCCTCCTTCCTTTTTCTTTCTTTCTTCCTTCCTTTCTCCCTCTCCTCCCTCCCTCCTTTCTTTCTTTCTTTCTTTCTTTCTCTTTCTTCCTTCCTCCTTTCTTTTTCTTTCTTTCTTTCTTTTTTCTTTCTTTTCTTCCTTCCTTCCTCCCTCCCTCCCTCCTTTTTTTCTTTCTTTCTCCCTCCTTTCTCTTTCTTTCTTTCTTTCTTTCTTTCTTTCTTTCTTTCTATTCTTCCTTCCTTCCTCCCTCCCTCCCTCCTTTCTTTTCTCTTTCTTTCTTTCTATTCTTCCTTCCTTCCTCCCTCCCTCCCTCCTTTCTTTTCTCTTTCTTTCTTTCTTTCTTTCTTTCTTTTTCTTTCTTTCTATTCTTCCTTCCTCCCTCCTTTCCTCCTTTCTTTTCTCTTTCTTTCTTTCTCCCTCCCTCTCTCTTTCTTTTTTTCTTTCTTTTCTTCCTTCCTCCCTCTCTCCCTCTGTCCTTTCTTTCTTTCTTTCTCCCTTCCTCCCTCCTTTCTTTTTCTTTCTTTCTTTCTCTCTTTCTTTCAGTCAGCAGATGTTTATTCACTGCCTTTTGGCTTCAGCTCAGAAATGCTGTGAGAAACCAGATTGGCTGCCATCATGGCCTTGAAGCTTAGTAGATGAGAGAGACAACACAATTAGAAGGTGAATAAATCCATAATAAGTTGTGAGAAGCTCTGGGAAGGAAGGGCAGCAGGAGAGAATGACGGGGTGGAGAAAGGCCGTATGAGATTTGGTTTCGTGGAGTGGGGATCCTACAGCGTGTTGGAATCATGGCATCGAAATGCGTTCCTGGGAATATCAGTTTGAGTGAATTGGTGTCAGGGTTGACCAAAAGATTCCCCTGTGTTTGTATTTGCCACTAAGGCCAGAAATAGGAATTTTTCTTAGAGCTAAGTTTCAAAGCATATATCATTTGGGCACAAAGCTGGTGATAATGAGATTCCCTCTTGGGAATCATGAGGGGAAATGATTTTGCTCACGTCTGTCCTGGGACAGTAGAATTGGGTGAGCCTGATTCTAGCAGTGCCGGGTGGGGGGTCAAAGTGCCGCACGTCCTCAGCAGCACTGACCCCTGGCCCCTCAGAGCAGACTCAGCCCTGGCCCCCACCTAACCTTGCGTTTCTCCTCTCTTCTCTCCATCAGGAGTTCTGACTCTGAAGAAGCATTCGAGACCCCTGAGTCGACGACTCCTGTGAAAGCCCCACCAGCCCCACCTCCGCCGCCCCCCGAAGTCACTCCAGAACCTGAGATCAGCACACAGCCTCCTGTGGAAGAACCAGGTAACCAAGGTCAGGTGCTCCCCGGGGGAGTTTGGGGGCAGCCCTGGGCTGGGGCAGCTGGAGGAGGGCACCCACTCCAAGGGGCCGTCACCCTGGGGCTCTTTAGACACTCCCAGCCTCTGGGGCCTCTGCTCTGGGCTGTGTTTTGTGAATGAAAACTAAGAGTGAGCAGATGTAGTGGATTCTGCGTATGGGGGAGGCCTGTGGAGAAACCACCTGGCATCCAGAATTGGGATTTGATGGGCCAAGCGAGTCTGGGAGGTTTCTGTTTGGGATTCTATTTTGGGTTCTAGCGTGTGGCCCTTGGGCTCTGTAAGAACACTGGTTCTGTCTGGACAGCCCGCCTGAAGCTGCATTTTTATTAAAGACCATAGCCCCCATGGGCTTGGGAATAGAGATAAGCGGTAAATGGGAAAGAAGAGAAAGCCATAGATAGCCAAACCTGCTCGTGGATGGTTCATTATTCCTCGCTAATCACAAATTACCTGATTTCATATCACTTTCTTCCCTAGTGTGACTTCAAACATAGACCTTTCCGTGCCTTTCAGGTGTGGTGGTTCCCAGAGGTGGTGGGGGCAGGGGGGACGACAGAGCTCATTCCCCAGCCTGCCCACCTAGCTGGTGCCCTCTGCATACATCCTCCAGTTATACTGCAGGGGTGGGACCACCTCCAGCCTGAAGGGTTAACACGAGACCTGGAAGGAGATGGGGACTGCCAGAAATGGCCCCACAGGCTGGTCAGGGGCCAAGTGGTCCCAGAAGTATGGCCCCCTAGCTTGGTCAGTGGGCCAAGTGGTCCCAGAACCGATTCTGCAGGCTGGTCAGGAGTCAGGTGGTTCCAGAAATGGCCCAGCAGGCTGGTCAGGGGGCCAGGTGGTACCATCCCGAAACCTGGACTACCTATCTGCTTTGGGCCCTGTATTTCAGACGGCCTCACTCTGGCTCACTCTGGAGCCACAGCCCTTGCTATGTGGTGGGGCTGCGTGGCCAACCTCCCCTTACACCACATTGTGGATACCTGGGGGCAGCCACTTCCTGGGCCCGCCTAGTCCCCTTCTCATGGCCCATCTTCCCAGGGCTGACTGTACCCATGTTTGTACCTCTCCGCCAAGGAGGAACCAAGGATGGGCCTGGGGCCTACAGGTGGGGTGTCCACGTACCTGTGCTCAAGGCCACCCCAGGTGAGGGATGGGGCTTGGGTGAGTGGAGAAGGAACAGGCTGATGGCCGGGCCTCCGTTCATACTCTTGCCCTGGCCAGGAACCAGGTGAACTGTAAAATAAAATGACATCTTGATCTTGATGTTGGTTTTACAAAGAAATGGGTAGAGTTCTTTATACCTGCCTGGGTTCAAACAGACCCTTACTTTAGAAAGGGTTGACACTCCAGGGCTGATCCCCAAGCAAATACACTCCCTTGCCCTGGGGGGAAAGGGTTAGGACCATTTTTAGGGAGGGCAGATGTCTTTGCTGCTGTCTGGCAAGTGCAGTTTTCAGATTCTCCCTTGCCCTGGGGGGAAAGGGTTAGGACCAACTGCAAGTGCAGTTTTCAGATTCTCCCGTCTTGGACAGCTCATCAGTTAGTAGCGTCTGATTCTGTATGGCCAGTTCCAGGTGCTGGACCCGAAGAGGGGAATTCTTGTAATTGATTTGATTTTGAGGTGGAGAAGGAGCCAGGCCTGCTGAGTCTTAAGCATTACCATTTTTTCTTCCATACTGGAAAGCATATAAAAATTCTCTTCCTATAATATTGTAAAAACTAATCATGGATGACAAATAGATTATAATTCCTAGGTCAAACGTGTGCATAGGAATAAACTATTCTTTTTTTGTGTGGGTACAAGTCATGCCCATAATGTGTGGGGCACTTTAGGAAAGAATTTGGCAGAAAATGATGGTGTATGGCAGTGCACAGACCATCCCCACGCACCAGGGAGTGACCAGGGAAGGCCATTGCTGTGAGCAACCGTGCACCTTCCAGAATTTCCAGCCACGTATCCTCGCTGCGTCTGGGGATGGTTTGCTGCTTTCTTTTCTTTCTGCGGCCTGCCCTTGTTCCTGCTGCCTGGCTTGCTTTCCAACAAAGAACAGTCTGCCTCCTTAAAAACAAACTCACACACACAGCACCCGCCTCTTTCTGAGACGCCAGTTTCTGAAAGGATGAACATTGTAGGGGATTAAGAGATAACCCCCACCCGGAAGGGGTTGGAGCTGGTAATTGCCACGAGTCACAGCCCCACGGAACTTTTGATTCCACCAGTTGGAGTCTTTGAACAGGGACTTTACGCTTCTCCTTCTCAGAAAATTCCAGCGGAGCTAAATATATGTGGATTACACAATACGGACTCTTACGGTTGGGATTGTGACTGCTTAACGCCCCCGCCCCCTGGCTTGGGCTGTACAGAGATCCATTTGATTTCCTTCAGTTATTAGAAAAGTCTGCTTGTCCATTCTGCAGACAGCATGGGGCACAGCAGAGGCCTGAGAAGGCGGGAGTGCCTGCTTTCAGAGGTGGCTAGAGGGGGAGAAACGTTCCTTCGGAGAACCACAGGAAAGAAAGGGCAGAGGGGGGATGTCTGTGGTTTGGTTTGCCTCTGCAGAGTGCCTGGGATATTGCTTAAGGGGCCGGAAGAGCCACATGAAATAATAGACTAGACCCTCGGCTGTGAATAAAGACATGATTTGCGCTCCTGGAAATCCACATTGTACAAAACAATCAGCTACCTTACCCTGGGTCCTGCCAGCTGTTTGTGCCCCCTGGGACAGAAGATTGGGAGATACCGTGCGCTCACCTGTATCTGGCCCTCTTTGGGGCTGGGCCAGAATGAAGCTCGTCTGAGCCCAGTTTTCTTGCCCGGAAGAACCTCCTTCCCTTTCTGACCTTCCCTGGTTCTGAGATCGCAGCGTGTGGCTGCTGTATGTTGGCCATGTTATTAGAGCTCAAAGCCGGTCAACGAGGGACATAAGTGAATGCCGCATAATTAAGTAATAGCACCCGCTTAAGCGTCCACTATGTGCTGGACCGACGCTGGGTCCTTTGCGCATTTCATCTCCCACTCAGCCGAGACTCCTCCCCTGCGCTCACGGCATCTCTGCGCATCTGGTAACAACCACCTGCTTCCCCAGCGAGATGCGGGGCTTCCAGACCACGCCTTCCATCTCACAGCACACGAGGGGCTCTGGGATCGGAACCCAGACCTCTTGACTCCCTTCCGTTTGGGGACGGGGCTGCTCTCCGCCAGCGGACTGAGCTGGTGCATTTAAGTACCCCGAGGCAGGGGATGGGCAAGCAGTTGTGAGGTGAGCAGCAGGCAGATGGCCAGTGAAGGAAGCACTTCCATGATACCAGAGGTGGACTCCTCCCGTGGTTGTCCTCCCTTCGGGAACACTGCTCCCCTCCGGGATAAAGCCTGTTTTCTTACCCTCGCTGGGAGACTGCCCAGCACCGGGAAGGCCCACACTGGGGCCTTGGAGGTGACTGGAGACACTGCCCTGCGTGCCCTGGGTCTTTCCTCTCTGCCCCATGGAAAGTGTGGCCTTTGCCGAGGCAGTGGTTGTGTTCCACACAGTGGTTCGTGGCCACCGTCTTCAGATTGACTCAGAAAGGAGCTCAGCACACCTAGTGGCTTCTGTCCCCACAGGGGACCATGTCTCCATACTCATTGTCACTTGCCTTCTTCTCCCCTGAGGTTGCTCTGCAGGGGTGTCCCCACAGAGAGATAGGAAGGCATCCAGGAGCCCAGCCTGGGGCAGGGGCACAGGGAGTGGGTGTCACTGTGGCATGTGCAAGAGTTGGGGGCCCCCCGGCTGCCACGTCCCGGTGCTGCTGTGCAAGGTGCTTCTATGGTTCTCCCTTTTCAGCCTCACAAGAATGCCTGATTTACAGCCGAGGCTCAGAGGAGTCACAGACGGGAGGAGGGTGGGCATACCGAGAACCTGGAGGGGCCCCGAGCCTCCGGACTCACACTGACTTCCTTAATGACCTCGTCAGGGGATCTGACTGCACTCAGTGTCCAGCACAGTGGCCCCTGATGGCCCAGTGAGTCACAAGGGTATCTCAGGATGCTCGTGGGCCCCACACACCCGGGCAGGTGGCTCGCTCTCAACTGGGGTGAGTATAAGCTGGGCTCCATATATGTTTTCCTGTTATAGATACCTTTTAAAAAATATTTATTTTTGAGGAGAGGGGAGAGGCAGAGAGAGAGGGAGACAGAGGATCACAGAAGAGCTCTATGCTGACAGTGGAGAGCCCGATTCAGGTATCGAACTCACAAACTGTGAGATCATGACCTGAGCAGAAGTCGGACCCTTCACCAGCTGAGCCACCCCGTTGCCCCTGTGACAGATGACTTTTGCTAAGAATAGAATAGGGGCACTGGGGTGGCTCGCTCCTCTGGTTAAGCACTCGACTCTTGATTTCAGCTCAGGTTATGATTGCATAGTTGGTTGTGAGATCGAGCCCCACGTTGGGCTCTGTGTTGGTCATGGAACCTGCTTAAGATGTTGTCTCTCTCTCTCATTCTCTCCCTCCCTCCCTCCATCCCTTTCCCCCCCTTGTTTGATCTCTCTCAAAAGAAAAAAAAAAGAATAGAACAACAAGTAACAATTGTGAGCATTTTCTTTGCAGCAGCCACTGTCAGAAGCATGAGCTCTGATTTCTGTAGCAGCCGGGAGGTGGTACCGGGGCCAGTGACAATGAGGCACAGTGGGGTTAAGAGAGTTTGGCCAGGGCCACCCAGCTGATCAGCGGCAAAGCCCGGGTTTATGTGCCCGTGGACTCGTCAGCCCAGACTCCGCTTGAGTCAGAACTGGGTTGTGTGGCGTCATCCTAGCGATGTGTCTGGATGCTATCTCCTTTTGCTTGTACAGAAAGCACTTTTCCGGAACTGCTGGTTTCATGCCCACCGTTATGCTTGAGGGATGGTGGGAGGGAAGTCTGGGGACACAGAGGCTGAAAGGAGCAGAAGTGGCCACTGTCGGAGTCACGGAGTCATGGCGAGGTTAGTTGTTAGCTGTTAGCCCTGCTGGTACCTCTGTCAGCCTCCTGGGAGTGAGCCTGGCCAGGGGCGGACGGGGGCGTGCCTGGCAGGCAGCCCTGTGTGAGGAGAGCCCCGGCGGGGCAGGGGGAGCAAGCAGGGGGGAAGCGGCAGTCAGCGGGGCAGGGGAGAAGTGACATTCGGTGCGTTCTAGGCAGAGCCCGGACCCAGCCCCCAGCTGCACCAATCCCAGCTTTGCACACCGCCCTCCAGGGGGACTGTGCCCCCACAGTGCTCCTGGGTGCCCGTGGGGTGAGGTCACCTTTTGCTCCTCCTAGCAGGGCTCTCCCATCCTAAGAAGGACCACTTCATCCAGCTGCTCACAAGGCGGGGTCTGGTGGGAATAAGCCGGTTTTCAGAGAGAACTCCCTCTTCAGCCTTTGGCATCTGAAGGAAGGTTGTGTGTGATCAGTGCACGCGTCCAGGAAATAGCGGGCACAGCCCCACTGGGTTGGTGGGGCTGGGGTGGTGGTCCTCAGGACCCAGCAGGGTCTCCGTGGGAATCTGAAGATCCCCTGGGTTTGGAAGAGAAGCCGACTTCCCACAGCCCTCCTGCCTCTCTTGCTGGCCAGGCACACGGGCTGCCTCTGCGGTCACTCCCGCCCTCCCCGACGGCCCACGTCTCAGAGGCAGAATCCCCACAGGCGATCAGAGCTGGCCTCAGAGAGATCGATCCAGGCCGATCCAGGCTTCTCCTCCAAACCATTTCTGTGGCCAAATACTCAACTGTGGCCCCTGGAGGTTTTCAGAGCTAGGATAGGTCCTGATAGGGCACAGGTGAGGTGAGCCAGCCCAGCCCCCCGACTTTCCCTCTCACAGCTGCCCGTGGCACCTGTGGAAGTGGGGGTTCGGAGCCCCCACTCCAGCTGTGCCAAGCTGCTGCTTCAGGTTGGAGCCGGGAGGCTGGGGGTTTAACGAGTGTCTTGATGTGTCTTATGATAGGCAGGTTTGGAGAGTGCTGAATTCTCCTGGACTTGCTCTGAGTGGCCCACGGCTGCCAGTGAAATGCCACATGAAGACCAATAATGCTCCATTTAGATCTCGTTAGCCTGCTTAAAATGGAGACCTTTGCCAGAATAAACACTGTTAAGTGCAATAGATTATTGTTCGGGTACCCAGAAGATGTAAATCTATGCCCCCTGTGGATGAGACCATTTCCTTTGGTCTGTTGGTTTAAGGTGAGAGTGTGTGAGCGCCGGGGTGCCACGTGTTGACATGTTTGGTCCTCTGGGCCCACGGATCCCTGTCCAGAGTTGGGGGCTGGGGCAGGGGGGGCGGAGAGAGAGGCACCAGCACAGCTGGCGTAAGTGCTCAGTTAGAAACGGCCCCACGAGGCTGCAAAATGTGGCCTTTGGAGATGGTAGGGTGATACCAGTCGAGTGTCCCTTACTAGCTTTCTCTCTTTCCTTGGAAATCCCTCTCGTTTCCACACACGTTTGTTTTTAACCTTAGCTTGGGGATTTGACTGCCCCGCACTGGTGTTCATGGATGACATTGTGTTCCCCCAAATCCTTATGTTGAAGCCGTAGCCCCTAGTGTGATAGGACCTTTAACGAGGTGATGGAGGTTAAACAAGGTCATAAGGGTGGGGCCTTAATCCAATAGAACTGTGTCCATGTAAGAAGAGGAAGAGGCCCTTGGGGATGAGCTCGTGCGGAGAAAAGGCCGTGTGAGGCCACAGAGGAGATGGCCATCTGCCATCGAGAGGTTCTGTGGTTCTTTGTTATGGTGGCCCGAGCTGAGTGATGCCCTTGGGAACCCCCCTAGCAAGCCTCCATATGATGAACCAGAAATGCTCTTTTTGTTATCAGACTGAACCAAAACCTGGAGCCTGGGCAGGCATTGCCCGGGTCTCCACCGACGGGGCGCACAAGGAGGAGGAACCCAGATTATTTGTGGAGCGAATGAATGAATGGTCTTCATGCAGATACAGCGAGTGGAATTTAGAAATCTGGTAGGAGGGGCAGGGAACCCAATCAGACCACACTTGCTTTGGAAAATCAGGACCCGCGCATGGCAGTGACCTTTGCTCGGGTCTGCGAAAGCCACCTTGCCCAGGATTCCTCTGAAGAGCACTTAGGAGCCCCCCAGCCCCCCAGCCCCATAATGGGCCCTGTGGAGTGACCTGCTTGAATACCACGCAGTAGGACAGCAGTTCTCACCCAGGGGCTCTTGTGCCCCTCACGGGGACATTGGGCAATTTCTAGAAACGTTCTGGGTTGTCACAACTGGCGTTGGCATGCCGGTGGCATCTAGTGGGTAGAGGCCAAAGACGCTGCTAAACATCCTGCAGTGAACAGAAGGACCCCTTGCATCAAAGAACTAACCATCCCAAAATGGCCACAGTGCCAAGGCCAAGAAACCCTGCAGCAAGATTAGGTTTCCTGGCCCAAGAATATCGGTTCTAAAGAGGAAAGAGTGTTACTCAGGCAGGGACGTTTTGGTCTGGGTCAAACAATGAGCAGATGGTTAAGCTGAATATCTGCTGCATGTTGCATGATTCGGGGGGACCCCTGACATCAGGAGGACCTCGGAAGGCACGAGGCAGCCTGAAAAGAGAAGAGGCTGGCGGTTGTGGCTCTTGCTTTGGGAATGATGGAAGGGGCTGAGGTTCTTTCTCCCTCTTTCAAGGCCCACTCGAAAGCACCTGTTCCGCTGGGTCCCCTGGTCCCTCTGTGGCCTCTGTGCTGTGTGTCTGGGCAGGAGGATGGGGTGCTTGAGGGTGCCAGGCCCTGGAGGAAGTAGGAGGGAGTTGGTTTAAGAAAGAAGCAGGGGGCGCCTGGGTAGCTCAGTTGGTTAAGCATCTGACTCTTGATTTTGGCTCAGGTCAGGATCTCACGGTTCCAGTGCCCGCTTCAGGCCCCATGCTGACAGCACACAGCACAGAGCCCCATGTGGGGCTCAAACCCATGAACCAGGAAATCGTGACCTGAGCGGAAGTCAGACGCCTAACCGAGTGAACCACCCAGGTGCCCCTAGAGACGTTTTTGGAGCCTGCAAGAGAAAGTGGGACAAGTCCAGGGAGAGCAAAGATGACCAGACCAGTCCCTGAACTTGGGAGGCTTGGACTTTCCCTTGTGATGTCATCCCCCGCCTGCACCCCCCCACCCAGCACTTCCTCTCCCAGGTGCTTCGAGAGAAAGATATGCTTGTGAGCAAAGTTCCGGAAGCACCGTACAAAATACTCACCCCCTGGGCATTTGCAATAGTGAGCATGAATTGCTCTGAGAAAATCTACAGCGAGACGCCGGTTCAGTGTTAGCTGAGCATTTCCCAAACCTTGTACATTTGCTGGGATGAGGCATAGAGAGGGCTGACAGATTCAGCAAATAGAAATACAGGGCACCCAGTTAAATCCGAATCCCAGATAAACAAGGAATTACTGAGACATATGTATACTAGAAACTACTCAGTTATCTGAAATTCAGCTTTAACTGAACATCCTGTATTTTATCCGGCAGCCATCCCAGCCGGGCACGGGGTGGGCGCTGGGGGCATGACCCCCATCAGCGAAACCCAACTTTAGAGACGCCGTCCCAAGCCATACCTGTGCTGACTCTCCGATCCCTTCTTCTGCAGACCTCTTTGCAACATTTGTCTTCCTTTGTCCAGTGACATAGTGTTTGTTCTCTGGCCACTTTCTGGCCTCCTGACTGCCCAGGAGAGCTGTGAACCCAGAAATGCATGAAAGGCACCACCTGGCACGGGGAGAGCCCAGGGTAGCCAAGCCAAGGCCAGGCTGGCCAAATCCCCACGGAACGGTGGGGTCATCGGGTGATGGAGCATTTCGTGGCCAACAAGTAGAGTGTGCGTGGCATGTTTTAAAATAAGGAGCAGCCTCCGTGGACGGCAGTGGCTGTGCGGTGGGGAAGCCAGCAAGAACAGCAAAACGGGGCCCCTGGGTGGCTCAGTCAGTTGAGCGTCCGACTTCGGCTCAGGTCACGATCTCACAGTTCGTGGGTTCGAGCCCCACGTTGGGCTCTGTGCTGACGGCTCAGAGCCTGGAGCCTGCTTCGGGTTCTGTGTTTCCCTTTCTCTCTGCCCCTCTCCCACTCGTGCTCTGTCTCTCTCTGCCTCTCAGAAATAAAGAAACGTAATAAAAAAAATAAAAATAAATAAATAAAAAGTGTTAAAATTTTTTTTTAAAAAAGCAGCAAAGAGAGGAGAGGGAATGGACTAGAGGTAAGGCCAAGAAGAGGAGCGTGGCAAGCAGAGTTGGAGGGAGAGATTATAGGGGACACCTGGCATAAGGACAGGTGGCAAGCAGGGCATCCTCAGTCCTGCTGCAGTGGCCTGGGGGCCTCCACAGAAGGGCTCCCAGTTGTTCCTCACAACAAGCTCCGAGTAGTCAAAAACAGGCTTGATGATGCTAATGGCTGTCTTCCTCTCCCTTGCTTTAGTCACACTGGCCTCTGAGGTTTCTTTAACACGTTAGCGTGCTTCTACCCCAGGACCTTTGCACTTGCTGTTCCTTTTGCTTATGATGCTCCCGTCACACCCCCACCAGATATGCTCCTGGTTCACGTCCTTCCCATGTTTCTGATCTTTGCTTAAGTGTTTCCTCCATGGAGAGCTTTGCCAACTCCTTTATTTTAAAATTGCAGCACTCCTACCCTGGCTTTATTTTTCTCCATATCACCTATCACCATCTGGCAGTCTGTGCATTTTGCTTGTTGATTTATTTCTTGACTGTCTTCTCCCCGAAGGATGTACCTTCCGGAAGGGCAAGGATTTTTGTCTGTTTTGTTCATTGTTGAATCTCCAACACCCAGAATGATGCCTAGTCCCGACTGGGAACTTGGTAAACATTTTTGGAATGACTGAATGATTTGAGCTGTCCCCCAAACAGCCCGCGTCACTCCCATTTGATAGACGAGGGACCGGAGGGTAAGCCTACCTGGGGTCTGGAGCCAATAATGGGTGAGAGCAGACTTGGTGCCCACGCGCCGCGCCCACCCAGTGGGGGCCCGGGGGTCCGGGGGACTCTGCCTAGAGGGTGGTAGTCTGGCACAAGATGAAAGCAGTCCAGTGTCCTGTGTCCTTCGTCCTTCGGTGACTGCTTTGTCTCCTTTTCCTCAGGATGCGGTTCTGAGACAGCCTGTGTCCCCGATGGCCCACGCAGCAGCTCGGTGGAGGGGAGCCCCTTCCGCCCCCCGTCACACTCCTTCTCTGCCGTCTTCGATGAAGACAAGCCTATAGCCAGCAGCGGGACTTACAACTTAGACTTCGACACCATCGAGCTGGTGGATGATTTCCAGACCTTGGAGCCCCGCTGCTCGGACTCGAAGAGTCAGGAATGCAAAGTGAACACGCGGAGGAAGTCGACGGATTCTGTCCCCGTCTCCAAGTCCACGCTCTCCCGATCTCTCAGCCTGCAAGCTAGTGACTTTGATGGTGCTTCCTGCTCGGGCAACGCCGAGGCCGTGGCCCTGGCCCCAGAGGCCTACGGCGCGGGCTCAAGCAGTGCCTCCAGTACCCTTAAGCGAACTAAAAAACCGAGGCCGCCTTCCTTAAAAAAGAAGCAGACCACCAAGAAACCCACGGAAACCCCCCCAGTGAAAGAGACACCGCAAGAGCCAGTCGAAGAGAGCCCTGTCCCCAGCGAGGAGAACAGAGCAGTTGAGACCAAGACGGAAGCTTCTGCACCAGCCCTGGCAGAGGAGGCACCCCTGGAGCCTGCTGCTGTGCCCAAGGCCGCCTGCCCTCTGGACCCAGAGGGGGCCGGAGGGGCCGTCCCCCCAGCTTCCGGAAGCGGCAGAGTGCAGAACTCACCCCCCGTTGGAAGGAAGACGTTGCCTCTTGCCACGGCTCCGGAGGCAGTGGAGGTGACCCCGTCGGATAGTGGGGGGCAGGAGGACTCCCCGGTCAAAGGGCTCTCGGTGAGGCTGGAGTTTGACTATTCTGAGGACAAGGGCAGTTGGGACACCCAGCAGGAAAACCCCCCTCCTACCAAAAAGCTAGGCAAAAAGCCGGTTGCCAAAATGCCCCTAAGGAGGCCAAAGATGAAAAAAACACCCGAGAAACTCGACAACGCTCCTGCCTCACCTACCCGGTCCCCCGATGAACCCAATGACATCCCTATTGCTAAGGGCACCTACACCTTTGATATTGACAAGTGGGACGACCCCAATTTTAACCCTTTTTCTTCCACCTCAAAAATGCAAGAGTCCCCCAAACTGCCCCAACAGTCCTACAACTTTGACGCAGACGCCTGCGACGAATCCATTGACCCTTTTAAGACATCCTCTAAAACCCCAGCCTCACCTTCTAAATCCCCAGCCTCCTTTGAGATCCCAGCCAGTGCCATCGAAGCCAATGGAGTGGACGGGGATGGGCTGAACAAGCCCGCCAAGAAGAAGAAGACGCCCCTCAAGACGTAAGTGCAGGGGTGCAGGTGGTAAGCTCGGGGCTGTGCCTCGGCTGTGAGCCCGGGTCGTGTGCCTGGATGAACGCGGCTGCCCTAACCCTTCCGCCATCTGCCATAATGCCTCCAGGTTTGCAACACGGTCCCTGTTTTCCTCCCTCTCTGTGCCCACGGTGGTGGCATTTCCCGTGCACAAATCCCTCTGGGTCTAGCGTCTTTGATCTTTGGCCTCATTATTATGTCAGTGGTTTAAGGCTTTACCTTGAGCTGAAGGCCTGACATTTGACTCCGGGGGGAGTGTGGGAGATCCCACAGAGAGGGAACTCATCTGTGCTTGGGTGACTTAACCTTTTCCCTGCTTGGCACAGGAATTACTTTTGGGGGTGGCCTAGAAGCTAGGAGATTCACCCTTCAAATAGTGTTAGAATTGGTCGTATTTGTGTCTGCCCGTTAACGTGTTCGTCAGGAGGCAAACCCAGTAGTCTCTGGGAGGCCCGTGAACGAGAGGCCTGGCCTGGGCCCTTCCTTGCACCCCAGCCAGGCTGTCATCCCTTTTTCTAGCCATCTTTTGCAGACAAGAGTCCAAGGCCCCATAGGTCCCGAAAGAGATCGAGGGAACTTGAAAGGGAGAAACCATCCCCGAAATCCCCGTGACCCCCAGGGGGCCACCAATAATTGACTCGGCTGTCCTCAAACACTTGCCAAGCAGAGTGCCTTTAACAACCACGTGTCTGTGCTTCTGGAATTCATCTCCAGACGCGCTCTCACCTGGATGGCTGAGGGTCCGTTTCCAGGACGTGGGTCCCAGCATACTGGGTGGGGAGGGTACTTAGAGCCTTTCTCCTGCCTTCATGCGAAGTAGGGTCAGTAACTGAACAAGGCCACAGAGACCAGGCTTCTGGCACCAACTCAGCAGAGCAGACCGCAGCTGCTGGCCTCTCTGCCTCTGTCCGGTATGAATGGAGACAGGGTAGACCTTCTTACCTCCCATTCTGGGCTCCCCGAGGAGTTATCTTGAGAAGAACTTGGGACTTCCTGAGAAGAGGTTCTCTAAGCAGGCGCGAGTCTTGGGATCCAAGGCTCCCCAGCCAGGAACCTTGAGCTCAGTTCCCCAACCTGGCCCTTCCTAGAGATTCCATCGAATCTGTGTTGGACGCTTTATTTTAAGCCTCAGACAGAACTCTGAAATGCTCAGACGACAAAGCCACGTTCCCTCATTTTTGGAACGGGAGCCAGCCTGCAGCCACTGCGCACCTCCTCCTTCCGCACAGATAGTTTGGTTATGGTCTGTCCTGTCATCAGAGCACACAGGTCAGGGAAGCCACCCCATCTCTTGTCCTCACCTCTAGTGCAGATGGCCTGGAACCCAACACGATGTGACAAAGCTCTTTGAACACCGGCACTTTAGGGGGTGATCGGAAGCACGAGAGGAAGGTGTTCTTGGACAGCCCCCTCTCCAAAAAGCCGGGATGTGGCCCCCTCTCCCAAGCAGAACTCACAGTGGATGCCTCTTGGGTCCCAACCCATCAGTAGCCAATTGTGTGCAGATGGATCTTTTTTGTCAGTTCCTTCTGTCCGTCTCTCTTTTTTCTTGTCTTCTTGTCTTAGGATGGTTGAAGATGTGATGTCTGTGTGTTCTCTGTTGTAAGTAAATTTAACGGAACCTGCCTCTTCCACTGAATGTGCTTTTCTTCCCCCAGCTTTTTGTTTTTGCTTTCAAGCTCTTTTCATTTCTTCTCCGTGGCTGCTGCTTGTGTATCTCTCTGTTGGGCCTGGGGACGGGGAGGGGGGGCATGGGGCTCCCCGGTAGCAGAGGTTACTTTCCTGTTTCGTAGTGATTAGCATAAGTGAAACTGCTTGGCTGTGAAAATGCGATTACCCAACATCTGCCTGCTTGTCAGGAATGGAACTCTCCTGCTTGCATATTCGATGTCTTCATCTGAAACCCATACATTTTTTTTTTTTTTTAAGCTCTCATTCCGTTCTTTCATTTCAAATTGGGCTAGTGAGCGATTGCTTTCAAAGTACTGGGTGTGGCTTCACGTTGAAATAAGCATCCGGCCAACCGCAGGCGGCGACTGAGGTCACTTGTTCCTGCTAACGTGCGAAGCAGAAATCTGTGGGCTGTGTCTCCTTGAGACCTGTGGGTTGACTCGGAGTGGAGCACACGGCTGTGAGAGCCACCACCAGCCTGCTCTGGGCCTGCGTCCTTGGCCACCCAGGACCAGGCTGGGTGTCGATCGGCATGCTGTCCGTGCACGGGTCACCCTGCTGGGTGTCGCTGCAGGCAGAGCAAACCGTCTCCGTGCCTGCACGGCTTTGCCCCCACGGCCAGGAGAGATGTCCTGGGCGTCTCCCAGGGGCCCAAGGACAGGACCTTTCCTGCTTCCCTGTCTTTACAAGGGAAGCTGGCCTGGTCCCAGGGGTCCAGCAGCCCTGGGGCAGAGTGGAGTCTCTCAGGCTTGCTTCTGGCCAAGGGATTTCTTTAGTGTTTTAGAGCCATTTAGCAACTTTGAAATATACAGTTATATATTTATATGCATGAATAAATATATGCTTCAAGCTGTGACTGTATTGCTCATATGGCAAATGCTATAAGTGCTGGAAATAACCATTTCTAGTATTTTCTCATGACTGAATGCCATTGTTGGAGCGTTTTTATTGAAGAGAACACAGGGAAGGAACTTGAGTGCCAAATTGCTTTGTCCATTTTTATTTATGTCCGTATGTATGTATTTATTAAGAGAGAGAGAGAGCACGAACAGGGGAGAGGGCAGAGGGAGGGGGAGAGAGAGAGAGAGAGAGAGAGAGCGAGCGAGCAAGCATCCCAAGCAGGCTCAACACTCAGTACAGAGCCTGATGCAGGGCTTGATCTCACGATCCTGAGCCAAAATCAAGAGTCAGGACGCTTCCCTGACTGAGCCACCAGGCGCCCCCATCTGGTTAATATTTAGAGCAGGGAAAGGTAGTGGGATCTAAGGTCAGGGGATGCCTTCCCCCGCCACAAAGCCGCTGCTTTGGTAGAGGCAGGACCATACTGCAGAGGGGCCTGAGACCAGGGGTCCGTCTGCAGGTGGGAACGCTTCCATTCTGCCTGGAAAATGACCCCCCCCCCCCCACCTACCACCACCCCGGACCACTCAGTGGACTCAGTGGAACCACGTATGCTAAAAATGCTTTCCTTCTGACCCTTTCATAAGTCTGATCTGATTTTCCTTTGCCTCTAGTGACCTGCGCCTGCCCCCAATTATTTATAGAAAGGAGAAAGAGGGAAAAGAGTTGTTAACCATGGTTGAGAATAGACATTAGAGAAATCACCTCATCCCTGAAAAGAGTTCTGGAGATTGGTTGTACAATGTGAATGTACTTTACGCTATTGAACGTGAGTGTTTAAGA
This sequence comes from Leopardus geoffroyi, assembly GCF_018350155.1. Taxonomy (NCBI): domain Eukaryota; kingdom Metazoa; phylum Chordata; class Mammalia; order Carnivora; family Felidae; genus Leopardus; species Leopardus geoffroyi. The sequence goes on from NC_059334.1 coordinate 78,669,330, forward strand.
TGATACATTGTGTGTTAGGTGTATTCTACTGTAATTTTAAAAAGAATGGTCTCAACCCTGGCTCTGTCTCTGGTCAGAATCTCAGGTCTGAGGTGCAGGAATCCGTTACGCTCAGAGTTCCAGTGAGTGGGAAGGAATTCTCCCTGAAGACCCAGAACATTCCTTCATGTTTCTGCCCAGATCCTTCAGCTGTTTATTATGTGCTGTGTTGGCTGGCCAGTCAGTAAACTGGTTCCCCTTAACTGGTGTCAGGAACCTAGATCCCTGCCCCCCGCCCCGTTTGGTTCAGACATTCTTGGATGAATCTGAATACATTAATGTCACCCAAATCTGCTTTTTAACACAAGAACATCCGGCTAAATTTAGCTTCATTTTCTGGGCCAGCTCTCCAAAATGGCATCTCTCTAAGGATTTCCAGCTCGAGGACTCTTTCCCTTGGGGGCAGCAACGGTATCTGGTGTTAAGTGGGAATGATCAGCACAGACATCTTTCAGCTGGTGTGGAGTAGCGAGGGCTGGAGGGTGGGTCTGGGCCAGACGCTCCGCAGGCACGGTGGCGTGGGTCCACTCTGTGGAACTCTGGACTGTTCTGTGCCCCTGTTTGTTGTGTTGACATTTTCCGTTCTATTTCCAGTGACACATTTAGGGTGAAAAGGTCGCCAAAACGGTCTCCTCTCTCTGACCCACCTTCTCAGGTACGATGGTCCCTCGTTAAGTACGATTTTGCCACTCACCCGGGGAAGTTAGAGCCCATGTGTTTTGATTCCCTACTAGTCAACCGAAGTTTCTCTTCTGTTCGTCACGGGCACATTCCAGCATCCTCTTTGGCTCGTACGTGGAGGGGTGGAGGGTTGGAGGGTGGGAGGGATGGGGCGTCCCTTGCTGTTGGCAAGACACCGTTTTGATCCCTTCCCTTTGGGAAAGATCAGAGTGCGTCCCGCGAGTAGAAAGATGTTCAGCGAGTTTTAGTAGATTCTGTAGGAATCGCACCAGCCCATTTGTCCATTCTGCCGGTTAATCAGCCGAGAATGTGTATGAATTTCAAATTGAGAAAGTCCGTTGAGACACATGAATGTATGGTGAGAAAGGATGGGCTATGTGTCAAGAGCACTGGATTATGTAACCAAATCCAAGCAGGGGAGATCAAAATCATGCCCTGAGAAAGTAGGCGCTTCGACCCTCCCTTCAGGTGTGCCCATCCCGCTCTAACCAGCCCCTGTATGAGATCTGTACCATTACAGACCCAGGAAGGTTAGCCTCGGGAGTGTATACCAGGCCCCCTTCTGAGCCAGCGAGGCCCCAGCCCCGCAGACCCTAGCCCGGCCCCAGGAGAGGGGGCTGGGGTCCCGGTCCCAGCTCTGCTCTAGCACTCGGGGCTCCCCCGCTGCCCTGCTCAACTGCTCCCCCTCCATGGAAAAAATCCCGCAGCCACAGGCATGCAGATCGTCAGGCAATATTAAGGATATCGCTGCACAGGCCCTGAAGCCCTGTGTAGACATAACTCGATAGTTGCGGTCATGAAAGTGCCAAGAGTTAAAGTTCCTTATTTTTCTCGGACTGAACGAGCAGGAGTGCCCCCACATCACTCCGACACAAAATCCTAATTTGTCGGAAACCCTCCGCCACCCCCTGTAACAAGCCATCAGGAAAGGAAAGTCACAGAGGAAAGAATCTTGTCTCCTCGGGACCATTTTGGGCAGAGTCCGAGGACCCAGAGGATTGTGATGGTGATGTGTCCTGGTTAGGGGGGACCCCCAGACCTGGCTGGGCGGGTGCAGCTGGGGACACAGAGACTGTATGAGAAGAGCAACTGCTTTGCTTCTGCCCCCAGGACTCCACTCCAGCGGCTACCCCGGAAACGCCGGTGATCTCCGCCGTGGTCCATGCAACCGACGAGGAGAAGCTGGCGGTCACCAACCAGAAGTGGACGTGTGTGACAGTGGACCTGGAGGCTGACAAACAGGACTACCCACAGCCCTCGGACCTGTCCACCTTTGTAAATGACACCAAATTCAACTCACCCACGGAGGGTAAGCGGCTTGGTGGCCAGCGGGACCCCTACCCTGCCTCGGAGACCACTGTCCCTAGGGAGCAAAAGGCCAGGAAGGAAACTTCCATGCCAGGTAACCATGCCATGGGTGCCCTCCCAGCTAAGTCTACATTTGAAAACAGCCTGAGTCTCGGGGCGCCCGGGTGGCTCAGTCGGTTAAGCATCCGACTTCGGCTCGGGTCATGATCTCACGGTCCGTGAGTTCGAGCCCTGCGTCTGGCTCTGTGCTGACAGCTCGGAGCCTGGAGCCTGCTTCAGATTCTGTGTCTCCCTCTCTCTGACCCTCCCCCGTTCATTCTCTGTCTTTCTCTGTTCCAAAAATAAATAGCTATTAAAAAAAATTTTTTTAAACAGCCTGAGGCTCGAACCCCGCTGCGCCCCCACCCCCGAGACACCAGCTAAGAGTCAGTCAGCTTAGTACACCCCCCCTCATTCCCGTCCTGAGCTTACCCAAGCTTGGCTCATTGTCTGTGGCTTATGTGCCTGGGTGAAGTTGAAGCACACGCCTGGCTGCAGACAGCATTGTCCAAGCCGAATGCTCAGTGTGGGTCAGCCCCTCCCCAGGGGTCCTTTGGTACCACTGCTGTTCATCAGCCCCACGGGATGGTCCACAGTGTGGTCACACCATCTACCCAAGCCCCAAACCAGAGGGTTCACTCCAGTCTTGCCAACAAAGAGGACAGTTTTCTTGAAAAGACCCCGAGGCCTGTTGCTTTTCTCAACAATAGCTTTCTTCCTCTTCCACGTATTAGCTTCCAGCTTTCTTCCTGATTCTTTGGCTTGAGAAATTCACCTATCTTAAGTCAGCGCAGCATTGCTGGGTGAAATCAAGAGGTTTTTTTTGTAAACTGCGTATTCCACTTACAGTGTTTAGTGTCTGAATCTATATATTGGCTCCCACACTTCCTTTCCCGTTAGGAAGGCTGTGGAGGCCTGAAACCATCTCCCTGCCTGATCGTCCTCTGCCCCAGGCCCTGCGTGCCTTTCCTGCACCTGCCCCGCTGTGAGCTTCCCTCTAGCACTCGGTGGGGACTGTTGTGATGGTGCTGAGGCTCCCTTTCCAAGGTCGTGATACCCAACAATTCAAAAACATGGAGTAGAAACCAAGTCGAGGACCGTCGCACGTGAAAATGTTATCTCTGCTTCTTTGCTGCTGATGAGGGGCCATGACTTCCATGAAACACCCTCTTGCTCCCTCCGGGAGGGCACTGGCAGAAGTGGGGAGCAGGTAGTTGGGGGCTGTAGCTTGGATTTCTTCCTCTGCAGGCTCTCCTGTGATCGGCTGCTCGGTGGCTAGCTTCGTGCCCATAAGGTCTCTGAACGATACCAGTGAGGGCCATTTCATTTTGCCGGGGGCGGATTCTGGATGCCTGTCTTCTCACCACGATGAGGTTTTTGGGGGTGATGGTAGGATTCGTGGGGTCCAGAGCCGGTGACCAAGAAAGAATTCTTGAAGATGTCTTTGGTGCAAAAAGGTGATTTTATTAAAGCTTGGGGACAGGACCCTGGACAGGAAGAGCTGCCCCGGGACCATGAGGACCTGGCCTGGTTATTTACTATGGGGTTGGGGGGTAGGTGAAGTTCCAGGGGAAGTTTCCAGTGAGATTTTCATATGCTAAAGAAGACTCACAGGATCCTGGAGGCCTAGCTATTGTCATGTAAAGGTTGTTTTTCCCTCTAGCAAAGATTAGCATTAAGACTTCAGGGAGTTCCTGGAGAAAAGTTTTACTCTGCCGGCCTCAAGTATTTGTCAGTGGACTGCAGGTGATAAGGGAATTCAGTTTTATCTGCCATTTCCTTCGGCCTTTGTTCCCCGCATCGCTGTGGAGGGGTGATGTGGGGCTCCAGAAAACAGTCTGTAGGTTTCTGAGATTAGGCTATTGATAAGAGTGCCTTTTTCTTGTGATTTACTAAGATATTTGTAACTAGACGGAGACTCCGGGTCCTGCAGGACCGTGATCTCTATCAGTTAACCATTTGTTGTTCCCCTTTCCTTTGTTCTTGGGCATCCAGCAGTGCCTGAGGGTTATCACACTTGTCCTGCCTGGGGAGTTTTGCAGGGGGGGAGGGGGGGTTGCAGCCTGTCAGCTCGCCTTATGCTCCCTCATCAACTACACTGCCTCTTTACAGTTTGGAGATGAACGGACCATCTAAATTATGCGAACTTGGATGTTTTGGCAATGTGAGTTCTGCGGAACAGACCCTTTTGGTTGGCTATCCGGTTGGCTTTCAGGTTGGGGTTTGGGAGACTTAACAGTGACCGTCTCCTCCCTGACCCCTGGGACCCTGGGACCTGCCCTTTGCCCCTCTCCAGTCCTCCTTTTCCTCTGCACACACACCTGCTCCACGAGCCACACTGGATGGAACCACTTTTCCCCCACGGATGCCCCCACTCAGCTGTCCCTGCAGTGGCTGATGCAGGCAGGAATGTTCCCTGCCCTGTCTCCCACCCTCGCCCTGCCCTCCAGCCTTTCCCCGGACATCTCTGTGCTGTCTGCCCTCCTTGCTTGGTCAGGGCCGCTCTGAGGTCACTTGGTTCTGTCACGATGATGCAAATACATGCGTTTCTAGTAGAAAATACAAAAGCTCTGAATAGTAGCTGTTAAGCTAACAGGTGCCCCGTTCAATGGTAACGTCTGTTTCTTCATCGTTAACATTGAACCGACATAGACAACTCACTAGCCTGGTGACCTCTTGGATCATTGCTTGTTTTCTGCAAAATTTCAACAAATAGGTAAATCTATATGTTTGAAACAAAACACCTATTACACCTGCCTCCTTAGAAAAAGATCGTGAAGATTCGGGCTGCCCGACCATAATTACAGCTGGCGGGCAATCGGAAATCTGTCATCTATGTGAATACAGAACAGTTGCAATTTCAGGAGGTGCTGACCCTGCATTCACTTTTCTAATATAGTCTGCTTCCCTCCAGCAGCTGGATGTAGAAACTGGATACACAGACCCCTATCAGATTGTCCTTCCTGTTAACCTCATGGGGTCAAGTCCAGCCACACCAGACACGCACCTGGGGTGCTGATGTCATCACCACAAAGAACCTGGCCAGAGCTGTAGCTGTGATTGGCTGTGATTGGGACTTTGTTATGCTGAAGTCACAAATCACAGGAAAACGAAATTTGGAGTTAGAAATAATAATTACCAACCGGAAAGGTATTTACTAAACAGTGCCGATTTCCCAAGGGACAATAGTAAAGCAAATGTGATTTCGTTTCATTTTCTCCATCCCAGAGAGCGGATTTCTGCTCTTCTCCAGCTAGGGGCGAAGCGAGGAAACAGGCTTTGCGCTCTCACGACTTGCAGAGTGTTGCGAGGCTCATCTGTGTAGAACCGCGGCTGCCTGACTCCTAACGTCCCCACTATGCCCTTGTATGTGACCACGCACAGGCTTCCTTCCGTTGTCTGTAGAAGGAGGGCGTCGAGCTAATCGGTACTCCCCTACCTAGGTCCACAAGAGCTCCAAGTTGTCTTAATGGTTCAAGAAACCCGGATGGAACTCGTTCAGAGAGATGCCCAGCTAATTGAAACTACCTGTACGGGCTACAGTTACACCAGCTCACTCACTGACAGTCTCCCACTGATTAAAAATTCAGATTGGCAATTACACGCGTTTTTCTTTGAACGCTTGCTTAGCAAATGGCCTCTCCCGGCGGACTCTTTGGAAACATAGTGGGAATAAACCTCGTCCTCGTGGTCTCTAGGGATGCGGAGATTAGGAACCGTTTGGAGACAGAACCTCCAAGGCCTCTCCCAGCTCTGACCCAAGAGACCCTAAGAGAGCAGTGTTTTAGATTCACCAGTCTGGATGGGCCTTTGGGGGTCACCCAGCACTCCCGTCTCCCTTAACACGGGGTGACATCAACCCCGCCTTCTTGCATTCAACAGAGGGGCAGACACTCTCCTCAAGAGCCTAACTCTTCATCAGTGTGAGGCACCATTGCTGTCACACCTCAGACAGTCAGAAGAGTGACAGCAAGGACGTTGTCCCCTTCCTAATGGTCCTTTCCCTCTCTCATCGCTTATGTTACAAGTCCCAGAAATTTTAGCAGTGAGCAGTAATATACCCTTACGTTTATATAGCCCGTGGGAGGCCTTTTCTCTGACCTCATTTCATTTGCCAAACGTAGTCACTTTGAGCTCCACTGTAAAGCTAAGGCAGTGGGGGGTGGGAGGGAGTCAGCGAGTTGGCTTTGCCCGACCCTGGGAATGACTGCATCCTTCCGGCTTCTGCCCGGGGATCTTGGCACTCGCCGGCCGGGCTCTGGCCATCAGCGAGTCGAAGGAGAACGGCCGTCGGGGCCTCCCCCGGCGCGTTGTCCTCGATGAAATAATTACCAGAAGGAGCCCTCGGATGGGACAGGGCCCATTAAAAATAACTTCAGGCCTCTGCATCTTGAAGCAGCACACGCGTTAGGGAGCGGCCTCTTTTCTTGGATGTGAAGGCGTCCCATGACCCTTCCTGGCCTGCCAGCTGCGTGTGGCCCAGGCCGAAGCCGGATGGGGCTCCGGCTCCAAGCCTGCCCTTTGAGGCTTTGCACTCTGAGCAGAGGAGTGAGATTTTTGAATAAACGACGTTCAGGAAGGTGTTCCCTCAAAATACAGGAGACGATATCGATATTGGTCTTGCTCACATCTTTTCCTGACCATTTGGTAAATTGTAAACAAGAACCCCAAATGGCTATGATTACAAGTTCAGGTCCGAAGGAACACCTCCGGGCCTCACCAGGGACTGAAGCTCCTGTATAGAGTGTGGGTCTCCTGTAACCACACACGTGAAGAAGCAGGCATTTCTCTGGGGGGCCAGACCACCCCCTGCTGTTGTACCGTCATCTGCTGCCTCCGAAGGGGGGGACGGGGGCACCGGGCAGCTGGAAGTGAAGCCCCCTTGGCAGGTAGGAAAGAAGGCAGGCAAGTGAGCTCCGTGACCCGACACTCACCCAGATCAGCTGCCAGGAGTCGAGCTAAGATTCCAGGCAGGACGCTTCACTGAGCCGAGCTGGTAACCAGAGCTGGGCACTAAGCCAGGGCCACAGGTCCCTGGAAAGTCTCTCTGTGCCGGCCCTTAGCTTGTTTGGTGCATCCTGGGTGCTCTGTGCCGTCGTGGGGTGTGCTGGAGGGTTTCTGTTCAATACTTTGGGGTTAAATAATGCCTTGGCAACAATAACGATACCTTGGAGAAGGGGGCCGTTGATTCACTATTGTCTTCTTAGCTTAAAACAGTCTTTAATAGGACAAGAAAATAGTAGTCCTGAGGTCCCGTATCTGGAAAGTGATAGATCTGGAGGAGGTCCTAGAAATCGCCTTGTCTTTCACTGTTCCTGGCTTACCCTCTCATTTGTAAGATGAGGAACATAGTAAGTCTTCATAAACAAACATTTCTATGTCCTCAGCTGGGGCAGAGTCCCGGTATGGGTTCCCATTACAGGCACAGACGCTGAATCCAGCCCAGCTGTGTGTGGTTGGCTTTGGGTCTCTGCTCTTCCCGAGTGACGCACAAATCGGGGCGGAGGTCTTTCTGGTCATTAATCCACAAAACCGGCTGCATTCCCCTGAGCAGGCCAAGCCTCCTAGAAGGATGTGTTGGCTTCCCCAGGGAGATTCAAGGACTCCTGAAGAGTTGTCCACATGTTGAAGTGCTTCAGTTCATACGGCCATGACCCCACACAATTGCAGGTTTGGGGAAGGTCTTCCGGGAAATATCTCCTTTTAAAGCTCCTATTAAGGGATCATTTTTTAAGCGATGACTTCAACAATGCATACGTGGGGAAGTGCTTTATAACCAGAACTGCTATTTGTATTTTGTGTTAAAGAAAAAAAAAAATTCAGGGGGCGCCTGGGTGGCTCTGTCCATTGAGCATCCGACTTCAGCTCAGGTCATGATTTCGCAGTTCGTGACTTTGAGCCTCGTGTAGGGCTCCGTGCTGACAGCTCAGAGCCTGGAGCCTGCTTCCGATTCTGTGTCTCCCTCTGTCTCTGCCCCTCCTCCTCTCAGGGTCTGTCTGTCTGTATCTCTCTCTCTCTAAAATAAATAAACATTAAAAAAATTAAAAAGCAAATTCAGGCTTTAGGCTTCAGGGATTGCCACTGACACTCTTGTCCAGCTGCTTTCTGAGCAGCTCACCTGTCATCTCTTGGCTTTCTTTAAGAAGGTAGGAAAGGGGGCGCCTGGGTGGCGCAGTCGGTTAAGCCTCCGACTTCAGCCAGGTCACGATCTCGCGGTCTGTGAGTTCGAGCCCCGCGTCGGGCTCTGGGCTGATGGCTCAGAGCCTGGAGCCTGTTTCCGATTCTGTGTCTCCCTCTCTCTCTGCCCCTCCCCCGTTCATGCTCTGTCTCTCTCTGTCCCAAAAATAAATAAAAACGTGGAAAAAAAAAAAAAAAAAGAAGGTAGGAAAGAACCATCTGGTAGCTGTAGATGTGGCTTCGGTGAGGAGAGAGTCCTTTCCGGTTTTGTTCACCATTCCATCCACAGTGCCCAGCAGTTGAGGCACGTCGTACGTGCTCAGAATCCAATTACTGGGCAGGGAATTCAGCTGAGGGTGGACTGGGTGTCCCCGTGGAGCTGCCCGGACACCCGAGGGAGTCAGGGTTTCTAGTCTCCAGTGAAAGCCTCTCGACTTTTCTTTCCAGCCTGAGGTCTCCAGTCAATTTGAAATAGGTCCTATCTCCACCTCTTTGGACTTGAATCGTCTTTGCATCTAAAAATCTGATTTGGACCCGCCCTGCAGGCCCTGGCAGAAATTGGGGGAATGTTCCACGTGACTTGCAAAGCTTCTCTTCCTAACAGCAGTGAAGGAACCATGTATGTTCTTCCCTTGCTTCAGAGTATGGCTGGGGCTAAAATCTCAGTTCCAGAATGTCCTCGGGATGTGGGAACTTTCTCCATGTTGCCCGGGAGGCTGACAGAGGAAAACGACGCTCAAAGCGCACTGTTCCGAAAACTCAGTGCGTCGTGCGGAGACCTGTTCGCGGTCAGGTCTGTGTCTCTCACGGTTCGTTCTCGCAGGCTCTCTCAGGTTCCCAAACAGCCGAAGCCCCTTTGCAGCCTGAGGTTTACGAGCAGTCTGAAAGTTGCCGAGCTGAGCCTCCCCTGCCAGCCGAATTGGAAACCTCAAGGCAGTGGACAGGCTCAGAGTTTAGAGTCTGGTTCCAGACCTCACCCTGCCTGGCCCAAACCTTTCCTTTTTTTTTTTTGTTTCTTTTTTCTTTTTTTTTCTCCCTGATGCTAACTCTCGTTTTGTTTCTTTTGCAGAGTTGGATTACAGAAACTCCTACGAAATTGAGTACATGGAGAAAATTGGTTCCTCCTTACCTGTAAGTTCTGCTTGCTTTCCCTCCCTGTCTTGTGAAAAGGTAGTCACTGGCCTCCTCCTGAGCTCAGGCCCCCAAGCCAGGGTCCTCTGTGTCTGCAGCATCCTTGGCTGCTGCCCAGGAAGGGTGAGCTGGGACTGGGGGTCTCAAGTGTGTGGTTCGGTCCACTTGAGATGGCATTTTCAGGCAGAAAATGATGGAATGCAGTTAGGCCTTCCGGCAGAATGATTTCCCTTGAGGGGGGCGGGGGGCAGCGCCTGGGCGCCTCAGTCGGTTAAGCGTCTCTTGGTTTTGGCTCCGGTCATGATCTCACGGTTTGTGAGTTCGAACCCCGAATCGGGCTCTGAACTGGCAGAGCTTGAGTTTCTCTCTCTCTGTCCGTCCCCCACTCGTGCTCTCGCTCTGTCTCTCTCAAAATAAGTAAATACACTTAAAAAAAAAAAAAAGAGTTACTTCCCTGGACTGAGAAAGGACTAGAGCTTTCCTTGAAAAGGTGGAGGAGCGTTTTGGTGGTTTTTAAGGCACACTGTCATCTGTGGTCTTCAAATTAAGTGCTTTGTGTAACTGAAGACTGCCTTTTCTGGCAACATGTCTCTCCCCCGCTGTCATTTAAGTGGCTGTGATGGGCGTCTGTCTTCCCCGGCTCAACGTCTGCTGCCTCCAGGGCACTTGGTTCCGAGCAGGACCTCTCGCGTTGTGCTGTTGTCCGGTGATGCCATCGGAGGCCTGCAGGTGCCACTTCCTGTGACACTGATGAGCCGGACACACTGCTGGGATCTTTTTCTTTACATCATTCGTGGATGCCGGGATTGCTGCGTCCAACCCACCGTTTGCTCTAAGTCAGCAGACCGACCATGATGGAGGCGCTCACTGCACTGGGCCACTGGGCTTGTCCCCCCCCCCGCATTCGGCGGTGGGCAGCGCCCAGCCTGGGGGGCTTGCCTACCCCTCCCGTTTCCCTGTCCTCTCTCCTGGCCAGCATCTGCTGGCTCCTCCCTTCTTGGTGGCTCAAGAAGAACGCAGGCTTTTCCCAGATGAGTTATTTGTTCTATTGAAGAGAGCTCTGCTTTTCTTTTTTCTATCTATCTTTCTTTCTTTCTTTCTTTCTTCCTTTTTTCTTTAAGGTTTATTTATTTTTGAGAAAGGGAGAGAGAGAGAGAGAGAGAGAGAGCATGAGCAGGGGAGGGGCAGAGAGAGCGGGAGACATGGGACGCAAAGCAGGCTCCAGGCTCCAGGCTCTGAACTGTCAGCACAGAGGCCGACGTGGGGCTCGAACTCAAAAGCCATGAGATCATGAGCTGAAGTCGGACGCTTCACCGACTGAGCCACCCAGCTCCCCAGGAGCTCTGCTTTCCGATCTCTATAGCATGTTCAGGCCACCTGTAGCTGAGCTGACATGTGCCTTTGATCCCTGCAGCAGGACGATGATGCCCCGAAGAAGCAGGCCCTGTACCTTATGTTCGACACTTCTCAGGAGAGCCCGGTCAAGTCTCCCCCAGTCCGGACGTCAGAGTCCCCGACGCCGTGTTCAGGGTATGACTTAAACGAGGGGAGAGTTATGGGTTGGGCCGGCTGTCCCCAAGCCTCTGGGCCCTGTGGCACTGCTATCCTGGCTTGGTTTCATTCACATGTGTTCAGGCGGCCCGCATCTCGGTCTCTGACCGTCCACATGGATATACGTGTGGGGCTGTGTTTCCAGCTGCCCTTTGTCCTAAGGAGAAATCTGTTAGCAGCTGAATGCGTGAGCCTCTCCGATCGCCCCCCAGTGCACACATGACTTTGTTTTGTGATTTGTCCCGTGGGGAGGCAGCGTGCCTCGCATTCAGACCCTGAGTTACTGGCTGCGTGACCTGATGCGGGTTACGGGACCCTCCTATGCACAGTGTCCTCATGCTTTGTAAAGTGAGGGTAGTAACAAGACCGGCCCTGTAATTAAATGAGGCTCTCAGTCTTACAGGCACCCCCCAAACTGTGCCATGGGAAAGGGGGCCGACTGTCCTCCATTGCCATCGGGAGCATTAAACCGAGGCGTGGAAAGGAAAACACGAGTCACAGGGCCGGCCTCTGTGTGGTGCCCGGGACACGTTTACTGCTCGTGTGGGTGTGAGTTCCCATTTGTCGGGCTGCCCCGTTCTGAGCTGTGTAGCGCTGGATGGGGCAAGGGTGGGCACCCCTCTGTGCTTGGGACCCTCCTATCCCCTCTTACCTGCCCATTTCTCCGAGCGGGGCTGAAAGCTCTAGCTTTGGTTTCCAGAACCTGCCCACCGTGACGATGGTGATGTTATTGCAGCAAGGATACTGGTGATGGGCACCGTGTCAAAGTGTAGCCAAGTGGCCTCTCACTTTGATCTTCCTGTCCTACAGAGAAAGAAACTGAGATACGGTCCCTAGTCAGGCAGGCTGCTTCACTCCAGAGCTTGTGCTCTCAACCAGTGGCATCTGTGCCTCTGACTCTCCCTCGTGAGCAGGCTCTGGGGTGGGGCGGGACCACCCTCTCCCTCAGGCTGTCCGGCCCACAAGGCTCCGTGGCCACCTGACATCCACCCCATTTCCCTCTGGGAACGTAGCCTTGGAAGTCCAGGATCCTTTGGGATGTTGACTGACGGGGGGCATCCTGGTCGATTTCAGTGGGATGTCCCGTGAGAAAAAGTAAAGCTGCTCTTCGCTTCCTCAGGTCAAGTTTTGAGGAAACTGAAGCCCTTGTGAATGCTGGGGCAAAGATCCAGCATCCCGTCACACGAGGGCTGGCCCCCAACCAAGAGCCACACTTGCAGGTGCCGGAGAAATCCTCCCAGAAGGAGCTGGAGGCCATGACCTTGGGCACCGCTTCAGATTCGATTGAAATTGTAAGTGGGGTCGGAGGGGCCCGAGATCGCTTGGGGTGAGGCCTGGGCCGGCTGAGTCCCATCACCAACGGGTCCAGGCCTTCAGAGCAGTACTCATCCGGTACCAGGCGCGGGGCCCCACCCAGTCCCTGGACCACAGAAGCCAGCCTAGGAGACCCCCCTCTGTAGCCACGAGAGAGCTCTGACTCTCCATTTTCGCCAATGGGGTTTTGCAAATTCTCACTTCTCTTGAAGTGCTTTATTTGCCTTCAGGGTTGTTGGTTTTCCACGTTAGTCCCTTGGGGCTCGACTGTTGGCTTTGGAGCCGTGCTCGGTCTGTACCCTGCTTCTCCATGCTCCGTGGCAGAGGGCAGAGAATGGCAGGTCAGGGGACACTCCTTTTGGGGAACAGTTGGCATTCCTGGGCCTTGGTGATGGGAAATCCCTCCTGTGTATGGACCAAGGCTGTACCTCTCCCCTCCCAACCCCTGTGGAGCCTCGCAGAGCCAGCAGACCCCCTGAACATCTAATGGACCATCTTTGTAGGTGAATTTTATGTGCATCTTTTTTTTAACTCCCTCTTAGCAGTCCCCAAGAGGGTTTGAGGCTGTTGACTTAGTTACTGTGAGTGTCAATTTTGTTGTTCTATATTAGCAGACCGTTCATTTATCTCATGCATCAAACACTTATCGAGCACCTGCTGTGTGGCCGTTAGATACCAGGAAAATATTAGTAAGCAGAAAGAGAGTGGATGTGATCCAGCCATCTCTCAACTAGACACTGTGGAAGGATTCATGCACGATTCAGTTTCTACACAGTTGGCTCCTGATGTTGAAGTCTTTGTAACCTACCCAGAGACCTGTTTTCATTTGCAATCATCTTCCCGTTATTTAGAAAACGACCTTTCCCAAAACCTTTGATGATATTTATACTTGGAGGTGTTTTCTTGATGACTTATATTATGTTTGGAAAACCCGTCAACTGGCTTGTCTCACCCCGAGCCTTTGAAGTAAATAAGTAAATGGTAACTTTCCTCCCACCAATTGGTTAGGGGGTGAGGGTGGTGTGGAGTGGGAGCGTACGTACCTAACGCTGTGCTTCTGGGCAAGGCATTGGGCCTGTCAATTTCCAGATGCCCATCATCAGCATGTGGGAATCAGCCCAGATGAAAAGGGAAGTATTAGCACCTAACGAACATTCTCTTTAGCCTCAAGTCAGAAACGTCCAGCAAATAGGTGCATGGTCCTTGCTTGGAATCGATATCACTCTGTCTCCTCTATTTTTCCTCTGTGTCCTCTTCTGCCGGCCTTCAGACAGCTCCTGAGGGCTCCTTTGCCTCTGCTGACGCCCTCCTCAGCAGGCTAGCTCATCCAGCCTCTCTCTGTGGTGCGCTTGACTATCTGGAACCCGACTTAGCAGAAAAGAACCCCCCAGTATTTGCTCAGAAACTTCAGGTTTGTAGCCCACGTGTGACCTTTTGGGGAGTTTGTGAAAACCTCAGTAGAGCATGAACTCCGAACCCCACATGCAGTGAGGCGGGATTTAAGGAGGTGTTACTGGAAATGCTCCACATGAAATCTCTCCCCCCCCACCAAAAGACTGATGTATGGGTGTTCTTGATCCAAGACGCCAAGATGATATAAATTGTGTGATTACATATGGGACAACCCATTTATATTTCAATTTGGAAATTGGACCCAAACAGTCATTTTTCAGAAATTTTGATAGCCCCAAAAGCAGTTTCGGTGATTTATTCACGGAACCAAGGGTATTAGATCACCATTGCGCCCTGCTCTTTATATATATGGGAGAGCTAGCTCAGACTCCCAATGAGATAACATCTGGACTCGGCCTTACATCTGGAACCAAAACAATCAGCTGCTCTGTGCCTTAAATTTGACAGCTTAATTTGACATCCTCTACACTAAGACCTTCAGGGCAAACCTAGAGAGATTGCGAGCAGTCATTTGAGAATCCAAAACCATTCACGGAAATTGTCGGCCAACTTGACGTTAAACCAACGAAAGGAGAGAAACCGAAGGAAACAGTGCAGTAAAAATTTTGATCCCGTTTTAAAAATCGTGTCATATTTGACCACATGATACTTCCCGACAGACATTCCAAAGGGCAATTAGAAAGAAAGAAAGAAAGAAAGAAAGAAAGAAAGAAAGAAAGAAAGAAAGAAAGAAAGAAAGAAAGAAAGGAAGAAAGAAAGAAAAGAAATTAAACACTTATTTCATGATCTGCTGAGGTATTAATCGTGAAAGAAAGCCAGAGCGTGTGTTTTTCCTGAGTACCTGTCATGACATCACGTGGCATATTCATTTCTTGGATGTGGAAAACATTGACATCCTGTCTTGGTGCATTTTCCCCCGCGGTTTGCTCACCCCCACCCCCCCACCCTTGGGCAGGAGGAGTTAGAGTTTGCCGTCATGCGGATAGAAGCCCTGAAGCTGGCCAGGCAGATTGCCCTGGCCTCCCGTAGCCGCCAGGATACCAAGGTACGGGTTTGGTGCTGCCGTGCGCTGCCTCTTGAGAATGTGGTGTGGTCCAGAAGTTTGTTTGCTAACCATTGGCCAAGCAGGCAATGTCCGTATTCTACAAAGTGATCTAAAATGTTCTAAAAAGCCAAAAGCATAACTTGCGTAGACGCCGAGCTCACCCCTAAGATCCAGTTAAATCTGTGATGAAGGAAACAGCAGGTTGGTTGGTAAAGCTGGTTGAATGGAGGAAAATATGAGAAGCCGGTGTAGAGTCGGTGGAATAAAGAAGTCTAGAATCTTAATGCAGTCTTATTGTACGGTCTGATATAAAACTGGTTAATATCGGCTAAATAAGACAAATAGAAACTTGGAGGTTTTGTTTTCTGTAAAAATCACTTCTCTACTGAACATAAATAATTCACAACTTTTCTATTTTTATTTTAAGTTTCATTTATTTTTAGAGAGACAGAGAGCGGGTGAAGGACAGAGAGAGAGGGAGAGAGAGGGTCCCAAGCAGGCTCCGCATAGTCAGCTCAGAGAGAGCCCCGTGCGGGGCTTGAACTCCCAAACCGTGAGATCATGATTTGAGCCAAAATCAAGAGGCAGACAGTTAATGGACTGAGCCACCTAGGCGTCCCACAAGTTTTCTATTTTTCTACAAGTTAATATCTAACTGTAATGAGACCGGACCCTAATCAATAGTAAATAGGGGAACCAAGACCTTCCTGAGACATTGGATTGACCCATAGGCCAGAGTCGACAGAATTACTGAAAAGCAACCCTTTTCGGTAAAGGGCAGATGGTCAGTATTTTAGGCTTTCTGGGCCATCTGGTCTCTGTAACAAGCACTCAACTCTGCCACTGTAGCTCAAGAACAACCACAGACAATATGTAGATGAATGGGTATGGTGGTGTTCCAGTAAAATCCTTTTTACAGAATAGGACATTGGACCATTTGGCCCGCACCCCGTAGTTGGCCACCCCTGCTCTAGAGTAGAGTACGATACTGACCGAGCATGCAGAAATCTTTGTGCCTGGCTTCCAAGTTTGGCGTAACTTTTCTTAACTGTTTGAACGAGTCGCCGAAGATGTGCAAAACTATGGCCCCGTGAGGTCCAGCCCAACCCTCAGGGCTGACGGTGAGCTGTGGTCTCCGAGGACCCGCTTCATGCTCACCCCCCACACTCCGCCCTGAGTTGGGCAGCCCAGTGCACTCTGTGGCCTTGAACGCGTTGGTGAACCTCTCTGAGCCTCCGTTTTTCCAGCTGTAAGATGAGGCTACTAACAGCGAGTTTGCAGGTTGCTGTATAGACGATGTGTGTGGGACGGTGCCATGCCTGGCACACAGTAGGTGCGCAATGAATGAAAGCTGCTCTTGTCAGCTCACCTTCGCTTTTGCCTCTGATCTCACAGCTTCTCTGCTGTAGGGAGTCCAGGGCCCGTTTTACAGATGGGGAAGTGGAACCATGGAAACAGTCCAAAGCCTGACAGTGAGTCACTGACCCAGCAGGAACGAGGACTCCAGTCTCCAAATGGGAGCCCCTTGCCTGTCCGTCTCAATTAACAGCTCACTTGATACAGGATCAGAAGTTCATGTGGTGCTCCTGCCTGCAGGGCTGCCCACGTGTGATTTCCCTGGAGCAAAGGAGGGGGGCTCCCGCCCAGAGACATCGCTCACGGAGAGAAGGTGGTCATACTGTGTGTGTCCAGACTGGGAACACTGGGACCCAGGGCAGGGACGAGAATGTTAACACACATTGCTGATGTCCTTGTTCTCATGGTCAACCCAGAAGCTTGGATTTAATTTCCACGAGAAAGATTTTTAGAAAGCATTAAGCAGTGATGATTTTTTTCCCCATTAGATTTATTTCTTGATATTCTTGGGTAGTGGCCTGAGGACAGAATGAATTGCTTCAAGTTTGGCCACTGTAAATGCAGTATATTCCTGTCCAGCAGTTTGAGGCAGAATTGAGCATGTTCTAGTAAGAGTTCAGATTGAGTGTGAAATGTTCTGGAAAGTCTCGTACCCCTGCCTCCTTCTTCCAAGGGTGCATCAGACATGACAGTCGGCAAGTAATTGATTGGCTGGCCGTTGACTTCTGTCAATTACAGCCTATTCTCAGACCATGTGTCCCGATTTCCATATAGAAAATACTGTCACCTGACTCTACTGCGTGTGGGTCAAGAGACGGCCCCAGCCACCTCCTTATGTATTTCAGAAGAGTATGCTAAAAGAAACATTCCTGGGGGTAGAACTGTCTTGGAGCGTAAGGAACATTTTTCTCTGCTGTAGTAACTTGTACCGCTTTTTTGGGTTTCTGTGGGTTTCTCGTTCATGTAGACGCTTGATTGCCCCTTTACTGCTTTGGAAATTGCTGATGTATAGAAAGAGAAACAGCAGCTGTGTATCCAATTTGCTCTTTTTTCCTGCCCATAAATTTCAGCTGCAGGTGACATAGCCCAGTCTTTTTGGCAGCATGGTCTTAAACTGTTGCTAACACAAAAATGAAATCACTTGGAATGAAAAGAAATCACTTGGAGGGATGAAAAGCCACATGAAATATGGTGGCGGTGATTTCTGGTTGCTCCTTCAAGCAGCTTCACTTTACATTTCCCTTTAGACCAAAAGCCAGCTGCGCTGACCTTCGAAGGTCTGCAGTGGGGTTTTCTGTCTCATTAGTCAGAAGATGTTAGAAACGGGGAAGACTCCTTGGGGCCCCAGGGTGTGGGGCTGTACTGTAGCTCCTTAGCGTTTTTCTTCCACCCCCTTCTGGCCGAAGTGAATTGGATCGTAACCTCCTGGGGTTATTAATCTGACCAGGGTGGCCAGCTGTGCGGTACAGCCGCCCCGAGTGTAACCAGGATAGATAGAGCGTAAATGGCCTGTCTGTGTGGCTTTTGCAAAGCGATACAAGGCACACGAGGGGGTGGATTTCATCTCTGTGCGTAACGGATACTGGTTGCGATCCCTGAAGCCGTTGGCCTTTCTGGTTGAGGGGACCCAAATACGAAGACCGAAGGAAGTGTGTGGGTAACGTAGGAATAAGGATCATGTAAATGACAAGCTTCAGGACCGGAGGAAGTCCTAGAAACAGGCCCCTTAGGGAGGCAAAGGGTGCTGATCCCCAGTGCAGCGTTGGATTCCTCCACGAGTCCTGGCTGATAAAGGCAGACGCCTGGGTTTTATGTCGGCAGGAGAAGTTGGCAGGTCTGGGGCAACCTGTGCGGGCGAATGGCCTGACCTCATAGGCTCCTTCTCTCGTGCTTTGTCCGGAAACCACCCACCACCCCCGACATTAGTGACCAGCACGATGCCCGAAAGCTGCAAGAACAGTCTGGAGAGCAGAGACAGAGGGCTGGCCTGGGGTTTCACCTCGTATTTGCCAGTTTGGGGAGTTTGCGGTCATCGCCTGCAGCCTGTGCGGAGAGGGGGTGAGGCCACGTCTTGACTCAGTGGGAAGGAGCGGCCAGTCACTGGCTGGTGGCACCTCTTGTGGGAGCGGGTGAGGGCACACACTGAGTGTCATCCTGAGCTCAAAGCCTGCAAATTTGGATGCAGCAGCTCCAACGAGGGGCCCCACCTGGCTCTACCCCCAACGTCCCAACCTGTGCCCCCTCTCCATGACCTTGACCCAGCTTGCCCTGGGCTCCCAGCCTGACCTACACTCCTGGCCCCCACCCTGTGCACGCGTCTCCCACAGCTCTTGGGGACAGCTGGCTCCCAGACAGGGATCCCACCTTGCTCCCCTTGAGGCCTGGAGACAGGGAACCGGCCACAAGGGCTGTGAGCCTGGGTGCGTGGCACGACCGTGAGGCCAGAAGGGCCCCAGGCATGAGGTCTGTGGGTCTGACTGGTGGCAGTGCCCCAGAGGGTCCCATCAGGAACCAGGATCTGAGTGAGTGGATTGAGGGGCCGCAAGCTGATTCCAAAGGCTCCTGCTTTTTCTGAGTTGGGGCCATTTCACATGTTACTCCTCTGTGATTTCTCCTGGCTTTTTGGGGCTTCTCCAAAGCTGCAAGTGAGTGGGGGTCTCTGCAAGAGGAACAAAGCTTAATCTAAGCCCGATGTTAAAATATCAGCGAGACACAAGCCTATTTCAGTTAGAAATAGTTCTTGGTTGTAAGAGAAAACAGGAGTGTGTACCTTGGATTTCATTAACATGCAGATACTGCAGGCAGTAATTCAAATAGATTCTGAAGTCATCTGTTCCTTTATTGAAAACACCAGGTGGCCGGGATGAGAGGTGATAGTGAATCACTGTATGCGGTGCTAACCATTGTGTTTACTTAGCAAGCTCATTAATTTATCTATATTTCATTCCCTGCCTTGTTGTACAAAGGACTCAGGCAGCTGCAAGAGCATCAGTTCCTGCAGCGGTCGGATTTCAATTCTGCCCTGTCCGATGAAGTTAGTATTTTAGTCCATTTCCCCTCGCGCTTCACGGAGCTCTCTTACTTGGAGTCAGAACTAGATCTCATTCTGGGAAACCTTTTGGCCAAATCACTTCGGTCCTCCCATTTTTTTCATCTTCCAGAGGACCAGGATGAGTGGATGGTGTCCAGTGTTCTTTCCACTTTGAAATTTTATTCTAATTATGTTTTCAAAGGACACTTCACTTCAAAAGTGACAGGAACAGGGTTTTTTTTCATCGTCTTCAGTATCTTGTGTTTATGAATTTTCTCCGTAAATACAAATAGAGTCTTATTGTCTAGGTGGAAGTGTGTCTTTACTTCCTGAGAAGTTTCCCATGTGGCAAGTAGAGCGCTGAAAACATTTCAAACAGCAGAGATTAACCCATGCACGGGAGAGGCTCCGTAGCTCTGATCTGGTGGCATGCTTTCTTCTGCGAGATCAGCCTGCCAGCTCCTGGGTTTTGGTCAAATGTCCTGCACTGGAGGCTTCTTTAGGACCCGAGGAAGGAAAGATCGTGGCATCCCACTAGACACCAGAGTATCACCAGGGTCTGGTAGAACGGGGGGCCGTGTGCTCCCCTCTCTGAGTGATCATTCGGGGCCCACTGCAGAGGGAGCCCAAACGCTCAACACCAGGCAGGGGCAGCGAAACCCAAGCCCGCTTCTGGGACAACCAAAACCATGTGCTGTGCATGTATACGACTAACTGGCCCTAACTCTGTCATCTCCAGTCCTATCCATTAAATTTCTGCCTGAGTTTTCTAAGTTATTTCAAGTTCATTGCCTCTGATGCTCTAGCGGGGGGTAAGCAGGCCTGTTCGTGGGATGGAAGAGAGAGAGCCTTCGGGTGCGCCCCCCGCCCCCGCACCGTCGGTTCTTTAACCTTACCTGCTTCCGCTTATAAGACCAGTCCCCCCCCCCCACTTTCTGCACATCCCTCTTTCGACTCCAGCAGGGTAGAGCTGTGTTCCCTGCCCACGTCTCATGAATTTCCCCAGGAACCTGCAGTCCCACCCTGACCGGCTCCCCACCATGACACTTCGCATCGCGTTGGACTCTAGTCCCCAGGGGTGGCGGTTTGCCTGGGCATCCGTGACGGTGTCAGGAGGTTAATGCATAGGACTGAGAGTGTGCTTGCTTGGTTTGGTGTCTCTGACAAAAGAACTAGACTACCAGCCCCGGCTGCACCGTTGACCATGCTCCTAACTCCGCATCTCAAGTGTGTTGGAAATGGCTGAGCTTTTTGTGCAAAGGGAGGAAGAGTAACGGTGGTCCTCCCCTCCCTCCCAGGAGGCTGGTGACTGCCCTGTCCAGTCAAACCAGTGTCAGTTGTGGGAGAGGGCAGGGAATCCCACCACCTCTTGAGGGTGGTTTTCAGTTTTGCCGTCGACACAGCAGACTTCAGGCGATGTAACTGCAAAGGAACCCTTCCCTTGGGGCATCCGGAAACTAGCTTTCGAAGGTGACGTTGGTTGATAGCCACGGTAGGCCCTAAGCTTTGTGTGAACATATCCTTTCAAACGGGGCTGAACGAATGTTCCCCAAATTGAAATGCAGACAGTCTTGCAACACTGATCAGATCTGCAGTTATTCAAAACTAGGCAAATGGAGATTAGAATTCAGCATCGTTCGCCATCAGGCTTTTATTTTGGGAGCGGAGCCCGCCGGAAAACAGCCTTGGTTCTTAAGCGCTGTGCCTAAATGCCTCTGCGTCTGATAAATGGCAGTGATAAGCAGGCACCAGACATGCTTGACTCCGAAAGCTGGGAGTTGGGGAGGCCTCTGCCATTAGCCCCTTTGTCTGCCTGTGCAGGTGCAAAACGATCGATTTCCATAGATTGTATCCGGCCTTTCCCCACTCATCAGTCTGAGCATTTTCTCATACTTTTGATGTTCTTTGTTTCAAAACCATACAACTGACCCACTCACGAGGGGGTGAATGCAAATCCTCTGTCCTACGCGTGATACTAACGTGTTTTTTTTTTTTCTAATTAAAAACCATCCCACAGAGAGAAGCTGGTCACCCAACAGATGTCTCCATCTCTAAAACAGCCTTGTACTCCCGCATTGGGACGGCCGAGGTGGACAAGCCCGCAGGCCTTTTATTCCAGCAGCCTGACCTGGACTCCGCACTCCGGATCGCCAGAGCAGAGGTACTGTGTGGCATGCGTGTGGCTCGGAGGAGGGCAGCTCTGGTCGCCCTGGGAAAGGCTCCAGTCTCTGCCACGCGTAAATAAAATTATATTTACACCCATGGTCCACAAAGCCAGCATCTTTGGACACAGACTATATTCTGCAACCATTGCAGACAGAGGCGGGTAGCAGACGGGCTTTGATCTTCCTGGACACCATTGTTTAATGAGCCTCTATGGCCTTGTTTGATTTATAACAAAAAGCATATGCCTTTTAGTTGCTCCCTGGTGGGCATTGCGGAAGTCTGATATCTGGCTTATTTCTGTCTCACGCTCTGGGGAAGTTCTCGGAGTCCAATTATTGTTTGGTGTGGGAAGTTCTGATTCTACATTTATTCAGTGTTTCCTTCTTGGTCTGTGAATCGCTCAGATCTGAATTCACTCCTCTGGAGCTCACCTTTCTCTTTCCTCCCTGATGCCAGATCATAACCAAGGAGAGCGAGGTCTCGGAGTGGAAGGCTAAATACGAAGAAAGCAGGCGGGAGGTGATGGAAATGAGGTCAGTTGTGGTGCTTCCTGGCACCTGGGGCATGGCCCACCTGTGGTCTCATAGCAGCTGGAGCTGCTGTGGCCCACGAACCAAGTCTTCCCAAGAGTCACCTGTTCTTTAAGAGACAAGGTTTATATTTCCGCAAAAGTATTTTTCGTCATGTTACTCTTATGAAAATATCATGCACCTGAGCTAAATATTGCAAACAAATAAATACCTGTGCGATGAAAAGCAAATCTCTTTCCCACCCAGTCTCCAATTCCACTCCCCTCAGGTAGCTGCTATCCACCGTTTCTGGTATATCCTTCCAAGAATTTTCCATTTCTTCCTTTTTTTTTTTTTTTTCTGAAGTTTATTTATGTAGTTTGAGAGAGAGAGAGAGCATGAGCAGGGGAGGAGCAGAGAAGAGGGGGGAGAGAGAATCCCAAGCAGGCTGTCAGTGCAGAGCCCGACTTGGGGGCTCGATCTCAGAAATTGTGAGATCATGATCTGAGCTGAAATCAAGAGTCAGATGCTTAACCGACTGAGCCATCCAGGCACCGCTCTTTTTTTTTTTTTTTTTTTTTTTTTTTTTTTTTTTTTTTTTTTTTTTTTTAAATTTATTTTAGAGAGAGAGAGCGGGGGAGAAAGAAGGACAGAGGGAGAGAGAGAATCCCCCAACGCAGGGCTCCATCCCATGACCCTGGGATCATGATCTGAGCCAAAATCACAAGTCGGACACTCAACCAACTGAGCCACCCAGGCGCCCCAAGAATTTTCTATTTCTGATTGCAAATGTGTGAATGTGTCTATACAGACTCCATTTTTCTTCCAAAGTGGGGAGTAGAACTGTACATTATCCTGTATTCTCTTTTAACATTGTAAAAAATCTGTTTAATGTTTTTATTTGTGAGACAGAGAGAGACAGAGCTGAGCAGGGGAGGGGCAGAGAGAGAGGGAGACACAGAATCTGAAGCAGGCTCCAGGCTCTGAGCTGTCAGCACAGAGCCCGACGCAGGGCTCAAACTCACAGACTGTGAGATCATCACCTGAGCTGAAGTCATAACCTGCTTAACCGACTGAGCCACCCAGGCGCCCCTCTCTTTTAACATTGTAAATCTTGGACAGATTTTTATACAACTGGACCTTATTGTGTAACAGGTTTAATGGTCCTTGTATGGTTCTAACAAAGTGAACTTCACCAGTCTCCGTGGATAAGCAGTTGGGTTACCTCCGGAATTTTGTCTGAATGATTTATTTCCATTTGCTGCATTGGTATTAGAAGAATAACAGCCACCACATCTTAAGTGCCTATCGCACCACCTGCCATGTGCTGTGTTTCTGGCACACGGTCTCTGTTGCTCCCCAGGCCCCTCAAGAAGCGATCATCAGCCCCATCTGACAGTGGGAGGGCTCAGAGAGGTCAGGTGACTTGTCCAAGGTCCCGGAGCTTCTAGTTAGAAGAATGTGAATTTGAATCCACCTTTCTGGTCATAAAACCCCAACTCTTTCCACTGTACCCAGGGGCCTGCCTCCCTCGTCATGTCTGACGGACCTTTTTGCCTTTTATTTTCCTTCGTGATTCATCGTCATCTTAGAGACTAGGAAACCATGTCTTGGGCTAGAACTTACCCTTGGGATGTGATCTTAAAAATGGTATGGCCAAGTGGCGTTTTTAAGAAACTTGGACCCAAGCCTTGGCCCGGGCCATCCCAGGTTAGTGAGCACTGCCCGGGGCTCCAGCTGCTGCCAGGTCTGAGAACCGCTCCTGGGAACACAGTTCATCTCTCCACACACCAGCCTTTCTTCAGCACAAGCTGAACTGACACATGGGTTTTCCAGTCTCAAGGGAAGAGATGAGAGATCGTTTTGAACGAGACGAAAGATCTGGTGCTGTATTGAAAATCCTCAATAGGCTTGCTTCGTTTTTGAGCCTCAGAGTTTGGGAATAAGGGAAAAATAGATGAGTTTTTAAAAATTGGTTGAATTAGTTCATTTAGAGGGCGCTTGATTGCAATAGTCGCTGCTGGTTCATTATCAGAATCGGCTGCCTTCCTGGCTATGGTTTTAAGTAGCAAATTATTTAGGTAGGCGGATCCCCTGTTTTCTAGGTCAAATATTATCTTCCTGGAAATTCTCCTATTAGTCCCTTCTTCCTAATGATGCTTTCTGTGACCGCTTCTGGAGGCTAATCCGAGCGTGCTGTTTCACACATTCACACTGAGGCCCTGCGGTGGCGTCATTTGAAAATTTCTCTCCTTGATCTCTCTCTCTCTCTCTCATTTTTTTTTTTTTTTTCAGTCGGGGAGTAGAGGAGGGAACAACATGGCTTTCATTTTTTGCCTGCCCTGAAAATGAAAGCAGGGCATGCTGGGAAGGGTAGAAGCTCCGTCCCTGATTCGTTTTGCGTCCTCGGGAGGAGCTGTACCTCTGGGGGCTCCAGGGAGTGCTGTTGACTAACCAGTGTGGCGGGACTCCGGTGTCACCAGCCGACACAGCCGCACTCATGTTGGAAGGCCCAGCTGTCCACCTTGGAGCCAGACCAGACCAGGTGACAATCAGGCTCCGCTTCCTAGCTGCTTTGGGGCCTGTTCCTTAACTCTGTAAGCTGACTTTCCGCCTCTGTGAAGAAGGGTGAATCACAGCACCTCGAGGCGTAAGGGGTATGAAAAGGCTCTGGAGTCGGATGTCTGGATGCGGAGCCAAGCTCGGCCGCTCTGTAGCCCTGGGATTCTGAAAAGGTTCCTGCGTCACCCTGTGCCTCAGTATCCCCATCAGCAATCCTGGCGGCCATCAGGCACCACTTCACCGTGAGGAAGAAAGAGCTGCAAATACAGTGCCACCGAAGCGGCTTCGGGCCCCTGGTCTCCCTGCACCTCTGGAAGGACACATCCCGCCCCCTCTGTGGTCCAGTGATGGGTTCAGGTGGGGCAGCCTCAGGGGGTCCATCGCTGTTTTGTGACTCAAGGGTACAAGGAGGTATTGTTTAATTACAGAAAACGCAAAGTGCTTCTGTGTAGGTAGGATTCAGAAAGAACCCATGTGGGCTCATGTCGCGGTCACCTTTTTTGTTGTGGGTTGGCTTTGGTCGAGGCGCTGTCCTTGGGGCCAAGGTCAAGAAGCCAGGGACAGACACCCAGCAGCTGCGACGCCTTTAGACTCTGCAGAATGCCTTCTGCTTTCACTGGTCTTTTAACCTCATTCAGTTCTCCCACGGCCCTGAAAGTCAGGGTCCAGGCTAATCCTCAACCACACCAGGGAGTCAGCTGAGTCCCCAGTGTCTGTGACCAACCTGTCTGAGCCACTCAGCTGGGAGAGGCAGGGCCAGCTGGAATCAGGGCCGTTCTGGGCTCTCCTGTGGAGATTAACTATTGGATAATGTAGGTGAAACTCTCAAGTCTTTTTTGAGAGGTTCCTTCCAGAAGGTTGACTTTCTTTTTTCTTTTTTTTCTTTTTTTTTTTTAATTTTTTTCAACGTTCATTTATTTTTGGGACAGAGAGAGACAGAGCATGAACGGGGGGAGGGGCAGAGAGAGAGGGAGACACAGAATCGGAAACAGGCTCCAGGCTCTGAGCCATCAGCCCAGAGCCTGACGCGGGGCTCGAACTCACGGACCGCGAGATCGTGACCTGGCTGAAGTCGGACATTTAACCGACTGCGCCACCCAGGCGCCCCCCAGAAGGTTGACTTTCAAGAGAGAGCGGGGCTTCTTCACTCCTGGGTCCTTCCACCTGGGGGCAGCAGTGAGACAGTCTTACAAGCCGGGGATCTTCATGCTTTTGTGTAGCTAAGGTTTGTTGAGGCTATCCAAGAAGTGCTGCTGTTCCTTCTTCCCCCGTCTGCCCCCATCCCCATCGTAGGTGACTAAGTACTGGCCCCTGGGCCGTGAGGGGCTTCTGCTCATGTACTGTGATGCCAGATGTGTGAGATGTTTTAGAAGATTCAGATAAAATGTCTTGAAGTTCGGAGGAGAAATCAGGGAAGGCTTCCTGGAGGAGATGGCATTTGAATTGGACCTTGAGAAGCAGACAAGACTATGAGAGGTGGAAGTAGAGAGGCGAAGTGAACAACGTGGGCAGGGTCATGGAGGTGCAAAATCCCAGAGCCGGCAAAAACTCATTTGTTCTCACTGAACCACTTTGTTCATGAGATGGCAGGGAAGGAGGTCAGGTTGATGAAAGCGATCAGGCTCAGGTTCTGGAAGGCTTTGATTGTCAGGCTGAAGGGTCGACCTTATGTTTTTTCCTCAGTGAGCAGTAGGGATGCATCGAAGGTTTTGCCCAGGGGCATGTTGTGTTCAGAGTCATGTACTAGGAAAATTGACTTATTTGGGTATGTAAGAAGAGGGGCGGGGTTGGAGGTACACCTAGAGGTGTGAACCAACTGTGACAAATAAGACTTGTCCCCTAGGGGCGGCTGGGTGGCTCCATCTGCTAAGCATCCGACTCATGGTCTCACGGTTTGTGAGTTCAAGCCCCCCATCGGGCTCCACACTAAGAGTACAGAGCCTGCTTGGGACTCTCTCTCTCTCTCTCTCTCTCTCTGTCTCTCTGTCTCTCTCTCTCTCTCTCTGCCCCTCCCCCACTTGCATGCTCTCTCTCTCTCCTTGCTCTCAAAATAAATAAATAAACTTTAAGAAAAAAAATACGACTCGGTCAGGCTGCTGAGTCCAGCATGGGGACCCTAGCGTCAATTAGAAGCCATTCTGTTGTCACAGTTCCAACGTATTTTTACTTCCCTTACAGGAAAATAGTGGCTGAGTATGAGAAGACCATCGCTCAGATGATAGGTAGGTGTCCTCTGACCGGCGGCCTCAATCCTCCTCAAGGCTTCTGAACCACGGGGGGAGGGCTTTGAAGTTAGACACTCCGAGTGGGTTCGTCTTCGGCCCCTCTTAGAACATGAAGTCCTTCAGGGAGGGACCGATTTTAGTGTGTGTGCTGCTAAAGTGACCGCTTTTCACCGAGGGACCAGAGCATCCCAGAATGTGAGCCTGGGGGCCTCCTGGAAACACCTGCTAGAATGCTCCTTAGCACCATTCGTGCCTGTGGGAAGCCATGGCAGTTACCTCAATGGCCACCATCGAGCCAGGACTTGCCCACTTCATGGGGAAAGAGGTTTGGGTTGGTTCGTAGGGTGTTTGGGGGATTTCTTGGCTCATGAGAGGGACGAAGAATCAAATCCCTCAACTCTAACTTAGACTCAAGGGACAAAATCCTCAGCCTTCACGCAGGGTTCTAGGGCAAGGACGGTGGAACGCGTGGCAGTCCTACCTGCCCGCCCCCCTGCGCGTTACCTGATCTCACGGGGATGGGCATTGACTCAGAATCTGTCTTCGCACCCCTGGCAGCCGGTCCTGACACTGTTTTGGCCTCCAATAAAAAATGGCCTCAAGTGGCAAGTTCTACACCCCCTGGCACTTAAAAAAAAAAAAAAAGAAAAAAGAAGAAGAATGGGAAAAGAGCTCACAGAAGCTCTTTTTCACACTAATGATCACTATTCAAAAACGATGCTCTGACTTGGCAGGGGCGGGGGAGATTTTTATTTATTTATTTTATTTTATTTGCTTAGGTCCAGGATACCAGTTTAAAAAAAAAAAAAAAAATCTTTTACTCCTGAGGACACGTGGAGTAAAAGCCCCAGCTCACTGCACACCAGTTTCTGTGTCGAAGCTGGACGCTGGGTTAACAGCTGATTCCTCTCTCTCTCAAACGTTTGGGTCTGAGTCATGCTACCACACCTCTAGCTTGTCCCAAGATAAATATGAGAGCAGCCTTGGGAATGGTGGAGAGGCTGACAACTGAGGGCTTTCTATTCAAAGGGGCTTTAATTTTGATTTATTACAACAGAGGCCGTTTCTCCCAGATCTCAGGGAGAGTCCATTTGGGTGTTTCTAAGGATCAGCTCGTGGCATATGCTTTCTATCGAATGAAACCTCTTTATTAAATTGGTATGCGAATTTATGAATACATATGGATGAGATATATAAAAAAAAAAAACCTCTTGGAACCAAAGCTGCCTGTGAAAGTGGTCAGGAAGGAGGATTTATGTCTTCCAATATACAGTGTTTGACACGCTGAGCACAGTGTGGCCTCCTGGAGTCGTAGGTTGTGAAAACGTCACTCAGACCTACCGTGGCTCGTCTGGAAATATCCTTCTGCATCTCAAGAGTCCTACATTGTTATTTTTGCCCTTGGTGCGACACTTGGACCAAGGTTGAGATAGGGGTAAAAGGGCAGGAGCCTCTGCCCCTGAGAGAATGCCGTCCAGAGCCACCTGCTAGCACTCGGCTGGCTATTTTTGATACAAGTAGACGTTCGTTCCCTCTTAAACACCGAAGAGTAAGAATCTCTCTCCCTGGCGCAAGTGGCCCGTCCCTGCTGGACAGAAAGGTTACTCAGCTCTGACTTCCTTGCAGCCTATTTGCCGGTGGGAGTAGTTCGGAGAACATGTCAATTCTAGGCAGGTTGAGTGGGTGGAGCTCAGACCACAGGCGTTAAGGCTACGCACCCCCAGCCCCCCACCCGCCTCCCCCGGGGAGACCTGGTATGTTTGGCCGAAGGGTCCCTCTCTTCAAGAGCTGTGATCTCACCCCTCTGAGCATTTTCCTGTTTGGGGGTGTTTGAGCGCTGCCGGAGGCCCTGTGAGCGCCCTCCGGTGTCCCTAGCTGCAGGCAGCACTGTCACCCAGGGTGACGCATGTCCCGTCCTGGTTCCCCGTCCTCGGGCACCTTCACCAGCCACTTTTCAGATCTTGTTCATCAGCTGGCACGTCTGTGGCTGTCACCTGTCAGTCACTACTGCAGGGCATTGATGAGGGCCACCGCAGATTTCCAGGTCCTTGTGTCCTTGCAGACAATGGCGTGGGGCTGAGGCGCAGCCAGGACTCCCTGTCACTGCGGGCGGGACCCGCCTTCTTGCTGGGCAGGCTGTGGGTCCCCATACATGGAAACATACCAGCCTCCTCTCTCTCTTCTTCTCCTTTGCACCCGCCTACCCAGCATCCCTGGTGGGAGGGAAAAACTCAAGCTCCAGGAGCTTGGCAGTTCAGGCAGAATGAACATTGGTAGCGTTTTGAAGTCAAAACTTCACCCCACCTGCGCCAGCCCCTCCTGGCTGCAGCCCGGCTCTCTGGCTTCCATGTAACCGTCACAAATGTTCCACGCCAGCGTGACATGTGTCCTGCCATCGTCGTCCGTTCTCGTCACGTTACTAAAGAGAATATGCTCTTGAGTTCAGAGACTGCATACTTAGGATTCAGAACAAAAAAAGACCTCTGTGCTTTTCTGCATTCCAGGTTGTTGCAATTGATTTTTTTTCTGCTTTCCTAACAACTGCCCTGATTATCTGTTTTGCTTCCATTTTCTGTTGCTTCTTGCCCTTTGCTTGCAAAACACACAGGCAAGCCTGGTAAGTAAACGCTTCTTCACCTAACGTGACACCTGCCCATTGCAACCCGTGTCTGTTTGTTTGTTTGTTTCTGTTTTTGTTACTTTTGCTATTGTGTATTTGCTGCATTCCCCCTCCCCCGAAAAACATGGTTTAATAATGTTTTGCCTGCAAAAAGAAAAACAAAACAGAAAAATCTCCAAGGGCATTGTTTTGTTGTTGAGTCTGGAGCATTTTGAGTTTGGGGCTGATTTCCTGATGTGAAGAACCTGACTGCGTGTGTAATTTGCAAGAAGATTTGTGGCGCATTCTCACCTCCTCCGTCTCCTGGGAACCGGGAAATTTCTATTTTTACAAGCCTTTTGGGGGGAGGGCAGGAAACCTGAGGCAAGCTAAGTCTCAGATCCAGGAAATCAGATGGACTCTGTTTGATAAATGGCTTTTTACAAGCCAAGTGAAATGTATACGTGGCCTCAGATCAGCCCCGGAATGTGCATTGTACCATGTGCCGAGGACTAAGGAAGCAGCTAAAACGTAATAAAAACAAGCGTTCGGTTACTGGAGCATCGTTTCTTTTAGGAGTCTGGGCGCAGCAAGATTGCAGGCAGTTCTTTTCTCGCCATGTGTTAAAAAGCTCCCCCTCCGTGAGTGATTGATGCAACATCACGCCAGTTTGGGGGTGCCCGTGATGCTGTTGATGATGGGTCACTGATCCTGGGTTCTTATTATGTCACAGGCTTCATATACATTTTCACTTAATCTTCCCTGAAATGCCACGAGATAAGTAATGTGAACCCCTCTTTCAGCTCAGGAGGCTGAGACTCCTAGAGGTTAAAAACCCTGCCCAAGGCAGCAGAGCTGGTGAGTGTCAGAGCCAGGACGGAACCTGGGCAGTCGAGAGTCTGGCGCCTGGGTCCTTCCTCTCTGCCCCGGCAGCGGGGGCTCTGGAGGCAGGGGTGGAGGTACATCAGACATCTTCTGGGTCTGTGGCTCTCCAAGCGTGACCCCTGGACCAGCCGCTTCAGCATCATCGGGGAACCAGTCACAGATGCCGATTCTCGGCCCCACCGCAGACCTGCCAGATCAGAACTCACTGGGTGGGGCGCTGCTGTCTGTGTTTAAACAAGCCCCCGCTGATTCAGGTGCACGTTCATGTGTGACAACCCCTTCATTTTGAAAATGAGGCCCTGAGCCCCCGAGAGTCAGGGCTTTTGAATGAGTTTGTATCACGCCGAAGCTAAAACCCAGGATGTGGTTCCCCTGTCCTGAGCCCTTTCCCTCCACAGCATGCAACAAGAATACACCTACCTTTAGGAGACAGAACAGTGCCGATCCGCCAGGAACGCAAGGGAAAGAACCCAGAGCAGCGTCCCTCTGCTTTTTTTTTTTTTTTTTTTTTTAAGTTTTTACTTAAATTCCAGTTAGTTAATATACAGTGCAATATTAGCTTCAGGTGTAAAAATGCTTTGATACAATACCCAGTGCTCATCACAAGTGCACCCCTTGCTTTGAAGGGAGCTTCCTCCTTCCAGGTCTGTTACTAACAGGCTCGCGGAGAGAGATGGTTATGAGCATGGCTTGGGGTTTGGATTGCCAGGTTCTGCTCGTTCATTCTCAGCACGGATGTGTTGAGGCACCCTGTGAGTCAGGCGCTGTCCTAGGCTCTGGGATTAAAGATGCGGACAAAGCAAGACTTAAGACCCTGCCCTCACGCAGCGTGCACTCTGGGCAGACAGACAGCTGGCGCACACCGGTGTGCATGCATGTCTGACCCCTGCTGGGAAGAGAATGGACTGGAAAGTGGGGAGGAGGCGTTTCCCGCAGGTGCTCAGGAAGGCGCCTCTGGGGAGGTGGCCTGGTGTCAGGAACCCGAGTGAGTGGGGAGCCGTGGACGTTCACGGTAGAATGGTAGTGGGGGTCAGAGGACAGAGCAGTTCCTTTTACTAGGCTCAGCCACTGTGAACTGGGCCAGAATTCTTAGGTACATAACTGAGAAAGTCACTTTGACGGAAAGAGCTCCATTTTTGTCGGAGTTAAAACATTTGCTGTGTCCAAGGAAATGTCCGTTTCTGTGTGAAGCAGAATTTCAGGGCTGGTGGTTATGTGGGCCTTGGTTCATGGGATGATTTAAGGGTGAAACCTTTTTCTTTTCCAATAACCATGTCTTTATGTCGATAATATATAGAAAGGCCTGTTCCTCGGAGCCCAGACTCCTATACCTTTTTATCTTACTCCACACAAAATTCAGTAGTGATTTTTTTCCCACCTTACGGATCTGTTGGCCACCATCAACCACATAGCATCCCTGGGGCCTCGAATGTCGATTTTGAGGGGTCTGCATTGATCGGGTTGAAGACGGTGGCTGGTTTCCATCCCTTCTAACACTGCAAAGGCCCAGGTCTGCGATGCTGGAGCTGTGGGGGTTTTTGTGCCTTCGGAGACGGTCTGGGTGGGCTCGGGGAGCGGGTCCGTCCCAAGTCTGGGATGCCCCGTGCTTAGACTGACCTGCGATCTGAGGCCTCGGCTGCCTCTGAGACCAGGCTGGGATGCACCGGTCCCATCGTCTGTTCTTTGTGTCTCTTGCCAGAGGATGAGCAGAGGGAGAAGTCAGTCTCCCACCAGACTGTCCAGCAGCTGGTCCTGGAGAAGGAGCAAGCCCTGGCCGACCTGAACTCCGTGGAGAAATCTCTGGCCGATCTCTTCAGGAGATACGAGAAGATGAAGGAGGTCCTTGAAGGCTTCCGCAAGGTGTGTGTGTGTCGGGGCCGAGCAGGCGGCCGGACGTGCGGGGCGGGAGGAGGAGGCGCAGGTTGAGAGAGCGCACAGGGAGCTGGACTTGGCCGTCCAGCGTTATACCCGCATCAGGGAGTTCTTGGGGTTCCCCGCACCTGGGCTGTCTCTTCCGTGGGCGCGACCTCTGTCCTCTGTCGTGTCAGAATGAAGAGGTGCTGAAGAAATGTGCCCAGGAGTACCTGTCCCGAGTGAAGAAAGAGGAGCAGAGGTACCAGGCCCTGAAGGTGCATGCAGAGGAAAAGCTGGACAGGTAAATGCGGCCTCACGTCTGCTCCCAAAGACCTCTCGGCACCCCCTGCCGAGGCAGACTGGGAGCTCCAATGACCCCACGGACCCTGGCTTAGAAAAAGCAGATAATCCCTTTGTGTTTTTTCAGTGTGGCTTGTGATAACAGTGTCCTCGGCATCTTGATAAGTGGAGCGTGCATGTTGTAATCTCCAGGGCACCCACTCAAAGCATTTTGGCCTCGTGGGAATGGGGGTTGGGGGCAGGGTGGGGGTGCTCCTGGGCTCCTAAGCAGACCCCCGCCGGTACAGGAACCGGATCCAGACCGTTCCCGCCGCCCAGAGCTGAGAGGAGGAAGGTGGGAAGGGTCTCCGGGGAAGGTGGTCTTTTCTGAGCACCACCGCCCCCCCACCTTGTGTCCGTAGGGCCAACGCCGAGATCGCGCAGGTCCGAGGCAAGGCCCAGCAGGAGCAGGCTGCCTACCAGGCCAGTCTGCGGAAGGAGCAGCTTCGTGTGGACGCTCTGGAGAGGACGCTGGAGCAGAAGGTAACAGCCGACGGCCGGTGGGGCTGGTCAGACCCTCAGATCAGCAGAGGCTGGGGTTTCCTGCGGCCTCCGCGGCTCCCGGGACAGGTGTATGCCTCGTGAGCATACGCGTGTTCTCCATCCGGAAGATCCAGTGTAGGGCCAGCCCTGTTACTGTCCTCTCTGCTCTTCCTGGAATTGCCGTCCGCTTGGGTGTTTGCTGCTGGTTTTCGCTCCCTTTTCAGCATCCATTCATCTGTCACACATCTACTGAAAAATCCCGATGTGTTGGGCATTGTACTTCGCCCTGCATCTAGACGCTTACCGGTGGGGGAATCGGGTAACCACCAGAGGCCAGGGGCAGATGCAGAAAACGGGCCACGTTGGGGTCGAGAGGTCCCCCAGATGTCCGCCTGCTTCCACGGATGGGGGGGACCCTCCTGAGGTCCCTTAGCTTGTCCTGATTTCCGGTCCAGCACTCAGTCCACTGCACACACCCTCTCCCCGGGTGTCCAAATGAGAAGCCCCTTCCGCCCAAGAGTCCGAATCTGGGTAAGTGTGGGCCAGGCAGTCTCCCTCCCTGAGTGTGTTTCCAGAACAAACCCATATGGTTGATCCACCGAGCCTTCGGAGTCCCCTGGATGGTTATCCGAGAACCCAGTGGCCTGGGGTAGCATCACTTCACCTGCATTTGGGCCTTAATGGGTAGTCACGGTTGGGGCGGGGGTGTCCTTTGGGGGCCGATGGCACCAGTGCCGTCGCATGGTGCTGGGTCCACAGTCTTCCTGGCTGTCCAGAATTCAGCACTAGAAAACCCACATTCCAGATCATTCTTATTCTTTGCCTTTTCTTTTTGGGATGAAGACAAGTGGCCGCCAGACAGAATTGTATTTTTAAAAAAGAAAGAAGGAAAAAGTCTGGACGGTGCCAAATACCCCAAGTCTGTTCAACCGCCTCAATTTTCCAGGCTCTGCTCCGCGTTCCTAGCAGTAAGCACAGAGTCAGGTCCAGCGTTTACTCATTCTGTCTGTATTTTTTGAGCGGCACTGCATTGTTAGTGTTAAGTGGGTGTTTATTTTTAAAGATTTAAAAAAATTTTTTTAATGTTTATTAACTTTTGAGATTGAGAGACAGCATGAGCAGAGGAGGGGCAGAGAGAGAGAGACACACACACACACACACACACAGAATCCAAAACAGGCTCCAGGCTCCGAGCCATCAGCACAGAGCCCGATGCAGGGCTCGAACTCACGAACCATGAGATCGTGACCTGAGCTGAAGTCGGACACTTAACCGACTGAGCCACCCAGGCGCCCCGAGTGGGTGTTTATTTTTTATTCTTTGAATGTTGATAATCCATGTGTGGCATATTGGGTGACTCCTGAAAAGTGGAATACTCCTTTAAGTTAAAGACCACATTCCCCCCAGCATTTTGGGCACTAAGGCAGTTGGGCATCAGATGTTTCTAGGTGGAAAATGCAGCAATATGTTTGTTCCCTTCTGTTTGCATCAGGATTCGATGGTGTTTGCACTGTATCCTGGTGTTAGCTAAAACAGTAGAGGTAAAACCCGAGTCAGGATAGATGTTTTCTAGGCCACCTGGCCTATTGAGACTCTTCCATTGCCAAATGAAGGTAATGATAAACGTTCTGGCAAACTAGAAAACACGGAAGACGGCGAGGTGGGGTGCACCGTTTTGGAGAACAGAAAAGATACAAATAGATCTGCAACCATCTGAGACTAAAACTGAGGAAACACAGATTTATCCCCTGAGTTCTTCCCTACGGGACTCTGAGATCCAGAAGGGACGGTCTCTGTTTTAAAGAGATTCAGAAGCATTATCCTCTCCCCCCCCACCCGCCACCTCCCTACCAGGCAGTTCTGAAGTGAGGGCACTGGGCATCTTGCCCAGTCAGGGTGCTGGAAAGGCTGGTGCCCAGTGAGCTGAGCTGCGTGGTGGCTGTTTGCTGGGCAGTGGGTCGATGCTGCAAAGACGGAGCTTGGAGAACCTCCAGGAGTCCATAGCGGGCCCGCCAGTGCCTCTCAGCCATCAGTCGCTAGACGTTAACGCTAAATAAGTGAGATAGCAAAGCCCTCTAGGAGCCAGGCCGGCCTCAGTCTGTGTTCCAGGCTTGCTGTGCCTGGCCAGCTGTGTGACCTTCCGTTAAGTGCGACACGTAACCTCTCTGAGCCTCCCGTTTCCTCACTGAAAAGTGGAAATAACAGTGGCTCCCACGAAGGGACTGTTGTGGGAACCGAGTGGGGCCACTGCCCGGGGTGTGTTTGGCGTGGTGCCTGGCACACAGGAAGCGTGCTGGTAAGATGAAAAGTTATCCTGGGCGGCCCCAGCAGCCGCAGGTTGGCGAGAATAGTAATTTCAGGATCAGCGGCCAGTGCTGCGTTCCTGCAGGGCACCCCTCTTCCCGCAGGCATCTCCGCGCCTCTCAGAACGGAGCTCTCAGGGCTGTGAATTCGAGCAGGGGGTGAGCCAGGGTGACCTTCCGGGTGGGGCTGTCTCCCGGCAGGGGCTGGTGGCTGAACTGCAGTGAGGACTGAATTCCTCTTCCACTAAGGAGGCCCGGCTCTTCCCAAGTAGTGACACTCAGGGGTGGCACCCGGAGCCCATCCCGGAAAGCACGGGACACGCGGCTCCGAGCTGGACCAGGAGGTTCTGAGGTTTCCAAAGAAGGGTCTTGGGTTAGCCCCAGGGGAGAGGCTTGAGGTTGAGGCTCCCCGCCCACGGGGACCTCGAAAAAGTGGCTGTGGTGTGTTCCTGGGATACCGATCCAGCCCCCTCGGCAAGGGCCGTTCGAGATGGGCCGCCAAAGCAGGTCGGCATCAGGGCAGAGCCACACCTGCCTTTGAACGGACTCATCCCGTCGGATCCCCGGTCTCAGAGCCCGGACAGTGTTGTCTGCTGGTCGGTGCGGGCTGAGCATGTGGTCGGTTCCCCCCCGGCTTTGGCACACGGGCAGGGCGTGCGTGGCACGAGGGACCCTGGAGCCATCTCGCATCTGCCCCTGCCCCTCTCCCCACCTCCCCATATCCGCAGCACCCCCTCGTTTCGCAACCTCTAAATGCTAGAGACCCTATTCAAGTAGGATTGCTCAATGCTTCCTGGTGACATTTCTCAAAAAAAGCCACCAAAGAGCTCAGCCTGGACCGTCCTTTGATGTCCGCATCCCTCAGAGGCAGATGAAAGGAAGAGAACCAATACTTGGTTCAGCCCCTACTGCATGCCGGTCACTGCTGGGGAGCTTTGCATTCTGACCGCATTCCTTTCTCAGACAGATGTTATCATCCACATTTCAGAGATAAGGACACCAAGGCTCAGAAAGGTTGTGTGAGTTGCTCAGGGTCACAGCTAGCGCTTGGATGTGTGCTGTGATTCATCCCTCGTACCGCTTTGGAGAATTTCAGGGGGACCAAGAAGCCTGGGGCACCCGGGCCCCTGGAAAGCCCAGAGACCATTCTGCTGGGCTTGATTTCAGACAGCCAGGAGATTTCAGCAGCCTTTTCTTTTCTGTTTTGTCTTCGCTTTCAGAATAAAGAGATAGAGGAGCTCACCAAGATTTGCGATGAACTGATTGCCAAAATGGGGAAAAGCTAACTTTGAACCGAATGTTTGGACTTGACCATTGCGTGCAATATGACCGTCGGCACACTGCCGTCCTTCCAGCAACGCGGACAGGTTCTGTTTTCACTTTTTCGTATGCACTACTGTATTTCCTTTCTAAACGACATTGATTTGATTGTATGCAGTACCAAGGAGACTATCAGAATTTCTTGCTATTGGTTTGCATTTTCTTAGTATAAATTCATAGCAAGTTGACCTCAGAGTTCCTGTATCAGGGAGATTGTCTGATTCTCTAATAAAAGACAAACCGCTGACCTTGGCCTTGCCCTCTGTACATGAGTTCCCAGGGTGAGCGGCTTTTGGATTTAATATGAATTTCTACAGCTTGCACAGGGACTCTTGCCTTAAGGAGTGTAAACTTGATCTGCATTTGCTGATTTGTGTTAAAAAAAAAATGCATGTTTCAAATAAAATTCTCTATTGTAAATAAATTTTTTTCTTTGGATCTTGGCAGTAAGCGTGGCTATGATTTCTTTTCCGGGAAGGGTTGGGTCTTTTCTCGCCTTTGTTAAAAATCATATCAGATCTGGCCCTTTCCCCCTCTCTGTCTGGCTCACTTCTTCGTCCATAGATTTAAATAACATTTCCTTCATTATCGTGGCTGTTTGTAGGTTGGAAGCTAAGGAGAAGTATTGGCTTGCTATTTTTTAAATGCTTATGGGAGTGTATTGAATTAGCTTAGATTTGGTTTTTACAAACGCTTTCTGAGTTTTGGCGGGAAAGTCTGTTTTCCTTTACTGGCTCGGGGAAGTTGCAGGCTGTCCCTCTTCCTATGCATTCTTTTAGTGTGTGACCATCAACCCTGAAACATGGCCCAGTTCCCTCTAAAGGACCAGCCCCAGGCGAGCGGTTACCCACAGGAGACAGGTAGTGAGGCCAGTTGGGAGATGACGGCGGGATGCACCGGCCGTAGATTCTTTAACGGCTCCTGACTTTCTCCCAGCTTATAGGTTGGGCAGTGAGAGGGTAGGAAGGTATCTTAGTTTCCTAAAATTGCCACCATGTCACATTTTAGCAGCTTAAAACAGTAGAAATGTATTCTCTCACCGTTCTGGAGGCCAGAAGTCCCAAATCTGAGCATCAGTGGGGTTTTTTTTCCCTCCGGGGCTATGAGGTGGAGTCTGTTCCTTGCCTCTCGAAGCAGTCCCTGGTGTCCCTTGGGTGGTGGCTGTGTCACTCTAGTCTCAGCGTCTGTCTCTATGAGCCTTTCTTTTCTGTGTCTCAACTCCCTCTCCTCTCTCTGGTAAGGGCACCACTCATTGGATTTCGGGCCCACCCCAAACCCAGGATGATCTCTCAGGATTCCCGATTACATCTACGAAGACCCTGTGTCCAAATAAGGGCACACTCCCAGCTGTGGTGGGCATTTTTGTGGGGTCCGAGTGTGCCCGTGGGACGGGTGGCGTGCTGTGTGAGCTTGGAAAGCAGCCGCGAGCCCTCGGTGGCCCTCAGCTCAAGCGCCCCTCGTCCTGCCCAGGTGCAGCAACCGCGGGCTGTTCCCCTCACATGGGACCACCCGACGCCTCACAGGACAGGCATCCCAGGCAGCACAAGGAAAGAAAGACAGCCCGCCTCTCCGGAAGCAAGTCCCAGCCTCTGGCCCCACCATCAACCCCCCTAACAGGGCAGGGGTCTACCTCCTCCCACCGCCCAGCCACCTCTGCCCGGTCCCGTCTCCCAGTCTCCCCTCCTCACGGCTCAGCCGGGCCCCCCCCCGGGTCCCCCCAGTCTCATTTGTCCAGGCCAAACCCCTCCCCCACCCTCACCCCAGATTCTGATCTCAGCTGTGTTCTCAAAACAGCCCAGCCTCTTGCTCTTGAAAGTTTCTATTTTTCTTATTACCTAAGCAAAACATTTCCATTGCTAAAAAGTCCAGAAATGCAGGTAAGAAAATGAAACAAACAAACAAGCAAGCACCATAATCCCTAAACCAAGAAATGGTCACTGTTGATGTTTTTGTATTTATTTTTCTATGCCTTGTTTCCTCAGTGTATGAAATATTTATTAACTTATCTTTTTAAAGGTGGGATTATTTGGAGTTCTGCAGCCCCCTGCGTGCCGTTTTGTAAACCTTTTTTTTTCATGTAATACTATAATGTAACCATCGTGTTATGCAAACTTTTATATCAATAAATACAGCTCTTTCTCATCATTTCGAATGACTGCATGTATTCCGTGGTACCCAAAATGTGTCTAACCAGCCGCCCACTGCTGGACATTCTTATTGTGTCCATTGTTTTGCTGTCATTATGCACGCACATTGCATTGAGTTGCCTTATGCCTACACGTTTGTGGACAGGAGTTTTCCTTAGACTGAATTTTTAAAGTGAATAACCTGGGTGAACATCGTCACTACCCCCGCCCAAGTTGGCTTTACGGCTCGTTGCAGTGAGGGAGGACAGCCACCAGGGGGAGCTGTAGGGCACCGCCGGAAGGGCGTCTTGGGAGGCAGGTGGGACAGGATTCGGACTTGGTCCAGCTGCTTCTGGGGAAGACGGCAGGAAGCAGGGCTTTGCTGCGTATTGGATGCTCTCGGGGCAGAGACAGTTCTCAAGTTGGGTATCGCATATCTTCGCTAGACTAAGGCAAAGCTGTGGTTGGTAAAGAAGCAGTAGTTGCTCATATGCATTAGCCAGGATGGAAGGATATTTGGTCCTTTTTGGGGTTTGAATAATGTTCAGGTTCTGTCTGTTCAGACTGATTCTGGGTGGGGCTTGTTATCTCTTGACCCATCACAGCGCGGCTAGTCTGACACTGATTTTCGGCAAAATTGTTTGCGTTCGACAGGAGAACAGCAAGGCGTCGGCAAGAGGGCCAGGCCAGCTCCCAGATACCACAAGCCGTTTTTCTCCCTCTTGGACGTTATACACATTTTTAAAGTTTGGGAAACCCATTGCCAAATAGGCTTCCACTGAGGTTGTAGTAAAATTTACCCCCCGGGAGGCGCCTGGGTGGCTCAGTCAGTTGAGCGTCCGACTTCGGCTCAGGTCATGATCTCACAGCTCGTGAGTTCAAGCCCCGCGTCGGATTCTGTGCTAATAGCTCGGAGCCTGGAGCCTGCTTCAGATTCTGTGTCTCCCTGTCTCTGACCTTCCCCCACTCGCACTCTGTCTCTCTCTCTCTTAAAAATAAACATTAAAATTTTTTCTTACTATTCCCCCCCACGACACACACACCCAACACGCACACATATTCAGTATATACCTTTTGAGGCATACATCTACCGCTAGGCTACTCTGTCTGCCTGTCAGCCTGGTCTAGCTTGGAAAGGCCTGGCCCTACCTTGGCCTCAGGCACCTGCATGCTAGGCTGCTTCACCAGACCTACCCACAGGGCCACCGTGCAGAGGGCCTGGCCTTGGGAACCCCTATGGGTTGAGATCAGCTGCTTTGCGTCCTTTGCTCACTTGATACAACGCACACGTGCTTGCACATGTTCACCCACGTGATGGCTGCCAGGGGCTTCAGTTATTTTGCTGTGCTGAGTGGGACGACCACGAGAAGCCAGCACCTGACCTGCCGTCCAGAGCTCCCCCGGCAGCCAGCATTACAACCTTGGAGATGCTCAGCACCTCTCAGAATTTCGGTTTGCCAAGTCCGTTGAAATCTCGAGCTCTGAACATCCTTTTCGTTTTGTTTCTGGGTCAGCATTTCCTTAGGGCTGTCAAGTTGAAGGCGGTGTGACGGGGATACTAAGATCACCCATGAAGACAGAGTGGGGGGGGGGATAGAAACGAGGCAGGTGGTCACTGATGACTGGGATGGGGGCTGCCATCAGAGGGGGAGAAGGTTCTTCTTCTCTCAGGTTTGGCGCTCAGCCCCTTTGGTGTGAGATCTGAGGGGCCCAAGGCCACGCCAGGAGCATGACACAGGTGGAGGAGGTGATGGGCCCGAGGGGGGGCTCAGGCTCTCTAGCTGCTTCATTCACTTAATTGTCGGCGTTGGGAGGATGCTCAGGTTTTTTAGCCAACCTCTCTGCTTTTCAGGACATTCCACTTGAAAAATTGAACTAGGCGGGGGCGGGTGTTCCGACGAAGGCAGGGTGGAGGTATGTGCACAGGCAGGGAAGGGCTGGCAGGAGGAAAGCTGTGTACATCTGAGGCCCACAGGGCTCCCTCGGGGTTTGCGCTCTCTAGCCCTGAAACAATCTGGTGAATGGGAACTATTTTTATTTCCATTTTACAGGAAGGAAACAGAGGCTCAGAGGGGTTAGAAACCTGGGGATTTGACTGAGTAGCTCAGGCAGGAGAAGGGCCAGCCAGGATTGGATCTCAGCTCTCCAATGACCGCAAGTCCCTCAGGCTGACAGCATCCTTTGTAAGACGTCCGTCGAAAGTAGTGTGGAGAGGGGCGCCTGGGTGGCTCAGTGGGTTACGTGTCCAACTTCGGCTCGAGGCATGATCTCGTGCAGTACATGAGTTCAAGCCCCACATCAGGCTCTGTGCTGACAGCTCGGAGCCTGGAGCCTGCTTCGGATTCTGTCTCCCTCTCTGTCTGTCCCTCCCCCACTCATGCTGTTTCTCTCTGTGTCTCCCTCAAAAGTGAATAAACATTTTTTAAAAATATATTAAAAAAAAAAAAGGAGTGGAGAGAAGGTACCGGAAAGGGGATGTGCCCTCGGGCCGGTAGGGGTGCTCACATCCATCCTGTAATTAGACCGATTGGTGGCCCTGCCTTGAGTCTGGACTGGCTCTGCTGCTATTTCTATGGACCATGAAAGCCCTGCCGTTCAGTAGATGGGAATGGCTGTGGGGCTCCCCCCGTGTGCCCTGTGAGGCTGGCGTGAGTGGCTCTGCTCCGCCTCGCCTTCACGTTTCCCTCTGCAGTGGGTGGACCCGTGACATCTCCCCAGGCTGGTGGCACCTGGCTGGGCTTCTGAGGTCCCCGAGGCCAGAACAGCAATGGCAGAACACAGAGAATTCACGTATGTGCCTTTTGGGTTTTTCAAGAACTGGGAAACACAACCTGGAGATCAAAGGGGTAGGACTAAACAAAGCCCCTTCCCCCATTCCCACCCTACAGTGCAATCAGAGCGCGTGGTCATTCCTTCCGTAGCTCCTGACCCCTCTACCGGGGACACCCACCCCTGCCCCATTAAGGCTCATTATTATGATTATTTTTAATTTATTTTTGAGAAAGAGAGAGAGACAGAGCATGAGCAGGGGAGGGGCAGAGAGAGAGAGAGAGAGAGAGAGAGAGAGAGAGACAGAATCTGAAGCAGGCTCCAGGCTCCAAGCTGTCAGCACAGAGCCTGATGCGGGGCTTGAACTCACAAACCATAAGATCATGACCTGAGCCGAAGTTGGACGCTTAACCGAGCCACCTAGGGGCCCCTTTAAGGCTCATTATTGATGTCACGTCCTCCAAGAAACCCTCTCTGAACCCTCAGGCCTGGGTCAGTGTTTTCAAATGTAAGTTTTATAATTATTCAGGCATAATGAGGCCGTCAGATCGGGAGACAAGTGCCCATTGAAGACATCGTTCCTTACCCACAGTTCCCGAGAGGGCACGCCATGCCAGGTAAGACCACAGAGGGAGGCATCCCAGTTGGTCAGGAGGCAGGGGAGCAAGGGAAGGGTAGGATGTGGACAAGAGCCTTTACTGTGGTTCCGAGGGAAGGAACGGGTGAGGGGGGTAACTAGGCTTAGGATCGGCTAGTTTGGATCATTTCCGTAGGCTCTGGGCCACTGGGGCTCTCTGTAGTTGTTTAATGTCTGGCCCTGGGGTGATTTGCATAGCGGGACAGTGGTCCTAAGTGTGAAAGTCCAATAAAGGGAGTGATGGGATATGGGCTCTGGGTTGGTTGCTTTGCAAGTGAAAAGTCTCGCTCATAGACACGTGTTTTACCATCCCCAGGAACTGACTAACCCTGAGAGGGACGGTCCCTCCTGGGTCAGTAGGCAAGACGTCAAGATGCCAGAGCATCAGGATAAAAAGACATGTTTCTGTAGTCGGCTGCCCCTGCCATGAA
Organism: Leopardus geoffroyi; assembly: GCF_018350155.1. Taxonomy (NCBI): domain Eukaryota; kingdom Metazoa; phylum Chordata; class Mammalia; order Carnivora; family Felidae; genus Leopardus; species Leopardus geoffroyi. The sequence goes on from NC_059334.1 coordinate 78,711,623, forward strand.
CTCCTGCAGCTCACCGAGCTTGACCCTTGACTTGTCCATCGCGCTGTACTGTCGTAAGGGCAGAGGTAAACCTCCCAAAGCAAAGCGTCTGCGCACAAAAGATGATTGCGGGGGGGGGGGGGGGGGGGGGTGAGCGGGCAGCTCACAGACAACTTTTTGAAATAGTTATATAGTTAATCTCATGTGCTCATGTGCGTTAGAAATAAACCAGCATACCAATGTGTTATTTCATCGATAAAATAAATTTAGAGAAGATGGCTAAATAAAGAACATTCCAGGTTGGGGGAGGATTTGAAAGTGCACAGGTGGTTCTCATCCTCTACTTTGCTCCCCTTTTAGCCCCAACCCCCAGCACAAACCTGATGCTCAAACTTTGTTTAAATGTGTGAATGGGGCAAGCCCTAGGCCACCCAGTTTGTCATCACCCCCACCCACCCTCCCGGAAGTCTGGGAATACTAGGATGGGCCGGGATAGAGCTGAGCGGTTGTTTTGTCTGAGCTTTGTTGAGCAGATGAGCCAGAGAGAAGAAGGCTTCCCCGAGGCCCCACAGCAAGTCAGTGGCCAGGGTCTGACCCAGTCTAGGGCTCCTCACTTAGCACTGACACCACCCCACCCCGGCCATACAGGACTCCGTTCAAGGGCAGGACCCACCCTCTGCTTCTTGGTGGAAACCCCTGCCTGTCTTCTGGCTCATACACTACCTCAGCCAGAGGTCTGGTCCACAGGCTGCACCCCACCTGCAGCAACCTGGACCCTGGTGCACAGAGAGCCCCCCACCCCGGGGAGCCAGGCAATCCTGATTTGGGCACTCACAGCCTCCCACTGTGCACACACAGACCCACTGGGTCCTGAATCTTCTAGAATGAGGTTCCTTAGAGCCAGCATTCAGGCTCTGAGGTCAAGACACTCCAAACGGCCAGGACTCCAGGCCTCGGGGTGTACTTTCCACTTAGGGAGGTTAAGGTCATGTCCAGGGGTCACACACAACTAGTCCCAGAGCCAGAGTCGGAATTGGATGTTCTTTCCTGGGTACCCCACTTCCCCCCACCATGGGTGACTGGATGGAGGGGGCTGAAATGGGCTCCCTGGGAAGCTAGGGAGAAACTTGTCCCTGGGGTGTTCGAGAAAATGGCTAAGCCACCAGAATCCCCCTGTAACGGGCATGGGAGATCTTGGTACGAGGTGGTTCTAGCTGAGAGCTGTGCTCTTTGGGGTTCGATGTCTGAGCCCCCAAAGGCCTTTGCTCTTGGGGTGTCTGGCTTGGCTGGGCCCATGGGGCATATATCCCAGCACACAGGGCACCACCGGGAAGAGGCCTTCAGAGAAACTTGCTGGGAGCTGTTTCCATTTCTTTGTATTAGTTGTCTTTGCCTTTGGCTAATAGCTCAGCCTGACAGAGCTCTATGGGGTTGTATGTGCAGAGGGCTTTGGAGATGAGCTGAAGGCCTGTGGGGGGTGACAGACACAACCAAAGCCAGGGTCCTGCTTAGGGGCGCTGGGGAGTATGGCACTCTGGGACACTTCCCTAGAGTGGCCACTAGAGAGCGCCCAAGGGCCAGCTCCCAGCTGTGCCCCAGAAGGGGTGCCTGGAGGGTGTTTCTAGGCTTGCCCATGATGGACAAGATGGTCCAGGACAAGGTATTTCAAACTCTTTCACTGAAACCTTACGTGGGACTTACATTCCAGGGACAGGTAGCTGAGAAAAGTTTGGGGTGAAGGAAGAGAAGCGGCAAAGCAGAAATCTGTCCACTTGTGCACAGATATCTGCTGACCTGAGATGGTGACCCACACAGAAACAGATACACACATGCATACGTGAACACGTGTATACACACACACACACACACACACACACACACACACACACAGTGCTCACCCATGTGCATAGGCAGAGCAGTGGGTAGGGACTGGTACATCCATTTACCGAGTCAAGAGATGTCTTTTGAGCACTTCCTAAGGGCTGAGTTTGGTTGCTGGGTCCTGTGGGGATACAGGAGTGGGTAAGGCACCGGAGAACACCCCACAGAAACCAACTACTCTCCCGAGCAGAATGTGGGCGTCAGGGGAGGTAGAATCACAGATCTGAGGGTGAGGAGGGAGGGACATTTAGAGGTGCCTTCTATTTGTGGAGAGTTTTATATAGTTCTAGAACTCCATTACAAGTAGGCAGATCAGTTACTTTCCTGTTTCACTTTATAGTTTGCATGACTCAGGAAAGGCCGCACGTGAAGACCCTGGAGGAAACAGGTCTCGGGTCTTACGAGCTGCGCTGCCTCCAGGCTGCTCTTACTGTAGCTGGGACTTCTGTGAGCCCTGGGGTGGAGGTCCAGGACTTTGATGGACCGAGATCCCCAGGCATGACGGATGTGGCCCCGCCACCCCACCTCCTGGCTTCCGGCCGGGGCTTTGCAGACGAGGTCACGGAGTGCACTGCAAGATTCTGCCACGGCCCCCGGAATGAAAGCTCTTGACTTTGTCCCTTTTAGGCAGTTCTTCGTTGCCGGAGACAGCTGATTAAAAATCATCTATCAAGAGGGTCACCTGGGCGGCTCAGTCAGTTGAGCGTCCAACTTCAGCTCAGGCCATGATCTCATGATTCATGAGGAGGAGTTCAAGCCCTGCATTGGGCTCCCTAGTGTCCGTGTGGAACCCACTTCGGATCCTCTGTCCCCCTCTCTGCCCCTCCTTCTCCCTCTCTCAAAAATAAATAAAACATTAAAAAAAATCATGTATCAACAAATCATCAGGCATGGTTTTAATAATGTAAAACTCTCCAATTTTTTAAATTTATTTGGAGAGAGAGAGTGTGTGCGCGCATGCGAGGGCAGTAGGGGCGGAGAGAGAGAGGGAGAGAGAGAATCCCAAGCAGGCTCCATACTGTCAGCGTGGAGCCCGACTTGGGGCTCGAACCCACGAACCGCAAGCTCATGACCTGAGCCGAGACCAGGAGTCAGACGCTCAACTGACCGAGCCCTCCCAGGCACCCCGAGACTCTCCACTTGTTATTTAAATATTTTTGTCGAGACACTCCTGGACACTCGAGCTAGAAAACAGAGCACCCCAGAATGCCAAATCTGGGAGGGATCTGAGAAGCTTCCAGTGCAATCTTCTCCTCTGACAGACGAGGCCTGAGGCCTTGGGGGTGGACTCTTCACGGGGGCCCTCTTAGCGGATCTTCCGGGTTACCCCGGCTGCTGTAAAGAGACGTGGAAACAGGGACAGCTCCGCTCCCCTGAGGAGCATGGCCTGGGACCTGCCACCCTTCCCAGAGCCCCTCGGTGAGCACCACCCCCACAGCCCCCAGCTGTGCTCAACCAGGCCTGGAACAGGAAGTGCTCGGAACCTTCCCTGACGTTGCCATGGCGCCCACGACCCGGAAACCAAGGGCAAGCTCTCCCCGCCAAAGCACCTCGGCCCCTAAGAAGAGAAGGGTGAGCCCCAGATGTCATGAGCGCTCTCGGGATTCAGAGTCGGAAGGTGAACGGCCCGCAGCAAGCCTGTAGTTCAGAGACCGGTGCAACGAGAGTGTCTCTGTTCCACAAGCTTCTCCGGTAAACACACCCGTGGCGGCGAGGGGGCTTGAGAGCGGTGAGTATGGCTGGTGCTTTTCCATCCCCGTTAGAGAAGGAGGGGGTCCCTAGTGACCGGCACTGCCCGGGCTTGGTAGGGAGGGGCTTCGGGGCTGGGGGGGGGGGGTCCAGGAAGGCCTGGAACCCGAGGGACCAGCACAAATAGCAAATTCTGTGACCAGCCTACTTACAGACCTCCTTCGGTTCCTATCCCTTAGTTAAGGGCGAAGAACTGTGGGTTCTCTCCCCTTTGGCCTTATTGGAGCCACGTTGCCAGCACAACAGCAGAACTTTGTCAGTCTCCTGGCGGCCTTTAAAAAGTCCTAGATTGTTCTCTTGATTTGCTGAATAACCCACCCTCCAAGTTTCCCCGTGATTACTCTTGTGGCAGAATACAGAATCTCCGGGCTAATCTCCTGTTTAGAAGAGACCCTTGGGAAAGTTCTTGAAAATGGAAACCTCACCTCTTTTGTCTCCCAGGTGTTTCTTCCCCCCCCACCACGCCCCGCACCCCCGAGGGTCATTGCCACTACCGCTCATGAAAATGCTGAATCCGGTGAGTAGACGAATTTCCCAAGGGGGCGGGCGGTGGGGAGCAGCGGAGGCATGTGCTCACGGCTGTGCCGCCAACGTCGCCACAAGGGGATGGGTCGCGCCACCGAGGACCCACAGCTTTACCGGCTGACCCCGCTGTCAGAGCAGTCCCGCTGCCCGAGCCGGCCACTGTTCCCGTCTGACGCTGCACGGGACTGCCTCTAGATCCCCACTCCACCCTTTCCCATCACCCACCATTTCCAGGCACTAGAGCGTACTTCCCAAACTTCATCTGACCGTGTTAACATCATCACCATCACCGTTATCATATGGAAACCAAGAGACTCAAAGGTTAAATGACTTGCCTTAAGGCCATACAACCCGCTAGTGGCGATAACAAGATTTGACCTTAAATTCTCCATCCCATGGCCCCTGGTCTCCCCACCCCCCACCCTGCTGGTGACTGGCGTGGCTTAGGAACAACTGTATCCATTCCTGGGGGGTCCCTCATGGTCCACTTTTCCTGGCGAGGTTTCTTGAGCCACCACGTCTAAGGTTATATTCCAAATATTCTAGTGCTCCCCTAAGGAAACTGCTGAAAGGGTCGCTCAGTCAGTTAAGCGTCCGACTTCGGTTCCGGTCACGATCTCACGGTTCGTGAGTTCAAGCCCCACATCGGGCTCTGTGCTGGCAGCTCAGAGCCTGGAGCCTGCTTCGGATTCTGTGTCTCCCTCCCTCTCTCTCTCTCTCTCTCTCTCTCTCTCTCTCTCTCTCTCTCTCTCAAAAATGAATAAACATTAAAAAAAAATTCTTTTAAATAAAGGAAACTGCTGAAGCCCTAGGACCTCAAGGAAATGTCTCAGTAAAAGTCTCTTCCCAGTGGCCCAGCCGTCCATTCCTGAGCACACACCCAAAAGAATTGAAAACAGGTGTTCAAACAGAAACTTGCACACAAATGGTCACAGCAGCATCGTTCACAGTCACCAAAAGGGGGAAACAACTCAAGTGCCCATCAGGTGACGAATGGATAAACACAATGCAGTCTCTACGTACGACGGAATATTATTCCCATTCGGGGAGTGAAATTCTGACACCTGCTACAACAGGGATGGACACTGAAAACACTACGAGAGAAGCCAAGCCTAAAAGCCCACACAGTGTATGATTCCACTTGTGTAAATATTCAGAATAGCGGATGCACAGAAGCAGAAAGCAGATGAACGGTTGCCAGCAGCTGGGGGAGGGGAAGTTGGAGTGACGGCTTAATGGGTACGAGATTTCCTTTTGGGGGAATGCACATGTTCTGAACTGGATAGCAGGGGGCGCCGCGTGGCCTCGTAAACGGACCAACTGCTACCGAGGTGTATGCCGTAAAATGGTGAATGTTCTGTTTTGTGTATTTTGCCACAATAAAAAGCAGTCCCTACCTAGGATCCCCTCAGTTTGTTAACCTCTCAGAATCCCGCGTGAGGATGAGCATTTAAGGAAGTTTCTGGACACATCATCCTGTCCTTGCTTGCGGGTTCTTCAGAGCTACCTGCAAAGAAAGCATCTCTCTCCCCGTTGCCTCTGGCACCTACTGGCCTAGATTCTAAAATTCCCAATGACTTGGTACCTGGAAATCTTCTGTCTCCTGAATGCGGTGTTTGCCTGGAGAGGATGGCTCCTGGCCACGTTTGAAAGTTGACCAGTGTCGTCACATGTGTCTTGACTTCCCTTCTGCTGCACAATTTGGAAAACCTGGCGCGTGAGTGAGGTTAAAAAAGGATTTTCTCCCTTCCTTTGCTTCCGACAGCAGCGCAGAGCTCGGCTGGAACGCCGGATGGTTGGCTCAACAAACCGGTGGCGTTTTCCCTCAAAGCCCTTCTCCGGAGACCTGCTGGGGCTTTCGCAGAGGTGCAAGGCTTTGAGCGTGGACCTTGATGAGGCTCTGAAGAACCCAGACAGGTAGGGAGATCGAAGGCCCGTGGCCGGGAATGCCCTGTGGGGGAACTGCGTTTCTGAGAAGTGCCCCACAGGTGGGTCGCTGGGTTATCTGGGCTGCCGTTGGGACCATCCTTCAGGACGGACTACTTCCTCGGAGGAGGTCTGTCGGTGTGACAAAAGCACGGACAGAGACGGGCCTTTTTCTTTTTCTTTTCTAGATTTTTCTTTTATATTGGGAGCTTTGGACCCTAAAAGGATTCTGTTGTGTTTATCAACGGGGCTGTTGACAAAGGAGACTGAGCTAGTCTTGGCTGCGGGTCTGACCCAAACTCATGAATGGGCATTTCCACCGGGTCCTGGCTCCCCATGTGTGAGAAGGAGGCTCCTCCCTCGTTCCCAAGGTGTTCTCACAGCAGGCTGGGAGCGTTACTTCTCCATGTGACAAGTTCTTTCCGGCCTGGCCTGGGACATGGAGCTGGACCCTACTGCAGAGGGACTACTTCGCTTCCCTGGTGCTTTGGACATAAGTGGGCCACTACCCTCCCTGGGCTGACAGTACCTGCCTTCTGAGCACACGGTCGAAACTTCCCGAGTGTGGCCTGTACCCCTGGGCGGCACCTGGCACAGAAGAGCTGTTTGTTCCACCTTCGCCGAGCGAGTGGCCAAATCCTCCCTTTCTAGACCCCCCGGCCAGCCCTGCTCCAATACCCCAGCCCCTCACAGGTGACCATACGTTACACACATTTGGATAAATCAGATCCATCTGTGTTTGGTGCCTCGATTCTCTGATGACCCCGGCTTAGAAAAATCGAGTGCTGTGCGTTGCTGTGTTTGGCGTTAGCCTTCAGCTATCTTGAACTTATTTTGTATTTATTTCATATTTTGTTTGGGTAGGCGTTTGAAGAAGTCTTAGAGTCACAGGCCCTTGTGTTCCTCAGTGCCAAGGCCAGGCTGGGGAAGCAGGCAGTGGAGCTGGGCCTGGGAATATAAGCAAACTGATCCTGAAAACCGACGAGGGCAGCCGGGCAGCAGGAGCAGAAGTCTCCAGAACTTGGTCTGTGCGATCGCTGAGCTGAGCTTCAGGTGGTGGCCTGAGAGGCAGGGCACAGAAACCTGAGGGTGATGGCAGTTGCTGCTGGGTTTTAGGACTACGAGAAACAGCCTATCAGACAGGGTTAGAATTCCTTCTCTTCCATTTACTAAGCTGTGTGACCTTCAGCCAGTGGCTTAACCTCTCTGAGCCTGTTTCCTCATCTGTGAAATGGTGACCACAGCATCTTCCTTGAAAAGTTATCTTGAGTGTTAAATCAGACAGTTCACTGAACAGGCCGAGCACGGTCCTAGCACGTGCTAGATGATCCATTAATGGAGTTTTATCTCGATAGCCCGAGCAACCGTTTTGGTTACTGGTCCTGGTGATTTCATTCTGGGGTGTTCAGCCCTGTGCTCTGCCAGCCAGCAGCCCCATTTTTCATTCTGCCTTGTACCACCTTCCCCAAAGCAAGACACCATGCCTACTACACACAAGCGACACGGCGGGCCTCTCTCCTTGGTGATGCGAGGAAGCTGTGGGTCCAGAGGCCAGGTGGGGCAAGGAGGCACTCCGGGAAGGCTCATCACTCATGTACCCGGCGGTCAGTTGACCGAGGCTCAGCTCACATGGGCGGTCGGGCTCTTCTCCATGAGCCTCTCGACTTCCTCCGGAGACAGTGGACTCACCAGGGCGTGTTCTCGTGCTGGTGATGACAGAGGACAAGAGGCAAGCCCAGGTGCACAAGTGCTTTCCAGACCTTCAGCTACATCACGTACACTAACACCAAGGCAAGACGCGTGGCCAGACTCAAAGTCAAGGGGCAGGACGTCAGGAGTTTTGCAAGTATTAAGCCAAAAGCCTTTTGAGTGGCTCACCGCAAGAAGTCCTTATGTCCATAAGATCTGTAGAGAATTTCCCCTTCTTCCTCTCTTATTTCTTCATCACGACTGCGGGAACTGAGTCCCCAGCCTAATGGCGTGTCTCCAGAATTTCCGTGTGCTACTTCATCCCGGGCTGTCTAGTCCCAAAGGGTGACGAGGACAACTCATGCCATTTATTCCATTAACTTTCCAATGGTCCTAAAATCAACCTAGCCCTTGAAATTTGCGGAGCCCACATGGTAAATGGTATACCTTGGCAAGCACCCATGACACCAGGCAAAGGCAACGTGGTTATTTCTGTTGTCTGGCTCAGCCGACGACAGTGATGTCTGTGAGAGTAGGTGAGCTCATGGGCATTGCCCACAGTTTCCAAAGTCCGTTGCCTCACTTTGAGATCACAGTCTGAACCCCTGACCTTGACCAGCGCTTCCCAGACGTGTGACCAAAGCCACCAGAAGGATCGAGGCTGGCTTGGGTCAGGTCCACTACTCCTGTTGGATAAATACCTCAAGCTCTCACTGCCTTCCTGGGGCTGAGTCACTGGAAGCCAACTTCCCCACTTGGAAAGGGCAGCATGTGGTCAATATTATTCTGGACGCAGGTTCCCCCACCCAAGCCCCCTCCGTGAACCCTGGCCCACGAGGGTTCTTGGAACCATTGGAAAAACAGCATGGCAAAAGTGACACTGACCATATGCGGTCATCAGGCGCCCTTTGGCTGGTTGGCCTTCTTAGCCATGCTGAGGAGCGTGGGCTTTCCCCGAGAGCCCTGGGGAGACACTGAAGGACTCCCGGTAGGCGACAGGCAAGAGTAGATGTGCGTTTCACGTGGTTCTCAGGCTGCAGCCTCAGCTCTACACCCGAGGGGAGCTCCCTGGAGACTGGCGGTGATTACAGGGTGATAATCATGGCTTGGGCGAAACTCACAGCAATAAGGGGAAAGAGAGAGGGATGAATTCACAAGATGTTTGTCAGATCTAGGCAAGCAATCAGATGTGACAACATTTAGTACGCGGGCCTGGACAGCTAGAGGCTGGTGGTGCCATTTGCCGGAGAAGGAGCAGGGCTGGTTTGGGGTAAAACCTGAGTTTGGTTTTTGGAGACATTGAGACTGGGGCATGCATGACCCCTAAACAGAAGTATTGGTAAGTAACTTGGTAAGTTATTGGTAAGTGACTTCCCAGAAATGCCCAGAACCCTCCCTCCCTTTCTCTAGCAGATATTTGTTGAGTACCTACTCTATGCTACTGGACATTATTTTAGACCCTCAGCGAAAGAGGAGTCATGCAGGCAACCAGATATAACCTCAAATACCTTCGTGGTAAAGCCTCCCCGCAAACTGAAAACAGGAATCGAAATTCGGAGCCAGCCATCAGACAAAGCTTATCGTTTGCCAAACCGGCAGTCAAATGGTGACCTAAGGAAACTCTTGAGGGCCAAGATATGATAAGACAGCTTAATAGGTGCTTTGAGGACACTCACACTAGAACGATACATGTTGCAGCTGGAGAAAACCGTCAGTATTAACTCCAGAATTTTTTGTTTGCCTTTTCCCTTGAGGTTATGCGTTTCACAAATTCAGAAAATTTTCTCTGAGACCTCGAAGAACAAGCCCGTCCAAAGCAGGGAGGCAGGTGAGTGCTTGTCGCCAGTGGACTCCATCAGAATTCTGCTGCGTTCAGGGCCAAGTGGTTTCTACGGAAGGAAACCCACTGATAGGCCAGGTTCCTGGTCTCTGAGTTTCAGTTTCTGCCATTGCACACTGTCTAATGTCACATAGGCTCTGTAAATATTTGTCAAATGCGCCGTGAAATGATGCGTGAAACCAGGCTTGGCAAACATATTTTCATATGCTAATTGGTCACAGTCGAGACAGACATGCCGGTGTAAATAAATAGGCTTTGGATCAGTAGACTAAACAGAAACTCCATCAAGGATGGACAGTTCTTTCTTCTCTGTCCCTTTCAGCTCCAACCAGTCATGACCTGGACATCACATTTGCACGGGTCCAAGAGGACTTTTTCTGATTTAGAATCAAGAACCAGGCTAGGTCTGTCCAGCTGGGAAAAGGCTCACTGAGCCTCATCAGGCCTGGACAGGTCAGGTCCTTAAAGGAGTTTTTGGTTTTTTTTAGATAAAGCCCACCCCACACGAAAGCTGCCTGAGGTCAGAGCCAGGCTCCTGCCCCAGGACAGGCCAATCGATTTCTTCTCACCTCTGGGTTCTGGTTGACTTGAGGCCCTGAGGAGTAGTCTGGGGCCATCTCCTGGCTCAGAGAAAAGAGTTCTGGGGTGAAGTGTGATGCCTGCTAGGCATGGGCCATCGTGAAAGCAAAAGTGGGTGTCCGGTGAGGGCACACGCTTTATCCACAAGTCTGCTCCTGCCTGAAATCACCCAAAACAGAGTCGGATTCTTTCTAGCCCAGCACCACCAGACCGTTTCCCAAGGTGACCCAAGATTTGAGACGCGAGCCCACATTCTGAACCGCAGCACAAAACAATACCATAAAGTTGGTGAGTGACAATGTTAGTGACAGGAGAGGAAACAGGTGCCCAAGCTCACACAGTCAAGATAACGGCAAGGTCAAGAAACAAGTCGATGGGGGCTCATGGCCCTCGAGGTCCCGTCTAGACCTGAGCTTTCATCATCTCTGTGCTAACAGGAGTCCAGCCTGCAGAGGCCTCCTGCCCACAGCCTCTCATGCCTCACCTGGCCGGGTATCCTTGGGTCTTCCCATCTGTCCTCCCATCAAGGTCTCTCTCTTTTTCAATTTTTTAATTTTTTTTAATGTTTTGAAATGTTTATTTTTGAGAGAGAGACAGTGTGAGCAGGAGAGGGGCAGGGAGAGAGGGAGATACAGAACCCGAAGCAGGCTCCAGGCTCTGAGCCGTCAGCACAGAGCCCGACGCGGGGTTCGAACTCACGTGCCGTGAGATCGTGACCTGAGCCGAAGTCGGACGCTCAAACAACTGAGCCACCCAGGCGCCCCAAAGCCTTTCTCTTTTTAATCACCTATACTATAAGCATGAGATAAAGCCCCTTGCATAAAGCCCCCTACAGTTTGCAAAAGCTTCCTTTACCTTATAATCTTGTCCCGCCCCTGTAGCGGGGTTTTCCAGTGGTCCCCATTCCAAGGGAGGCTCATGAGGACTCTGCCTCCTGGTGATGGGACTTTGAGCTGCACTTTGCTGTCGCCTTTCAAGTGGGTGAAAATTAAGCACCCATACCCAGTAGCTTCAACAGGGGACTGGGTAGTGAGATCGCTTCGCAGGGGATATTTGCCAATGTCGGGAGACATTTTGGGTTGTCACAACTTAGGCGGGGGAGGGTGCTACTGGCACCCAGTGGGTAGAAGCCAAGGATGTGAAATAACCTACAGTGAACCGGACAGCCTCCCGGGAGAGAATTATCTGACCCCAAATATGATCAGTGCCAAGGGTGAGACATACCGTAATGGGAAGTTATGGGGAGGCCCCCAAGAATATCCCAACCAGTGTCCCTTCCCCATGAAGCCTTTCCAATTCCCCAAGTAGAGGAAAGCGCATGTCCCTCTGGAGTCCTACAGCTGTTGGTCAGCTGCTCTTAGCCACTTCTCTCTTTCTGTGTTGCCTTGTAATTCTGCTTATTATATCCCCCTGGGGCAAGTGCCCCGAGGCCCACGCTGCCTTTTTGTTTTCTTCCTGGAGGGCCCAGCAAAGCCGCTGCCCATCTGCTCAGTGACTGTGACTGAATGGAAGGTGGGGGGATTGACACGTCTCTTGGTAGGGACGCCGTGGAAGCATTTACTCAGCACTGTGTTCTCTCCTCAGACGTGATTCTCGAATGTCTGGGCTCCAGATGGGAACTCCATCAGCCCCAGCTTTTCCAGTCCGAGACCTTGAGCAAGCTCTACCTGATGGCGCTGGCTCAGAGCACCAAGAGGCCCACAAAGGAACTGGAGAGTCTTCTGCGAGGTATCTTCTCCCTGGCACCCAGCACTGAGCCCCAAATGCCCTCTGGTCTGAGGCTCCCCAGCTTTGAGTTTGGTCATCTGTTTCGAGACCAAGGCCACTCTGGCAGATAAGAGCAAGGCCCGTGGTGTGACCTCATCACAGGATTTAACCTCAGTCTCTGGCTATAAAATGGGAATAATAAATAGTTCTCACTATGTTCCTTTGAAGCCTAGAGAAGAAGGTAATACCTGTGAAGTTCTAGAACAATGCCTGGCATATATTGAGCACTCAGTGAAGGTCAGTTATTTTTCTCGTAACAACCCAGTCCTGCCAGCTGAGGTGGAGACTCTCCCTGCTTCTTTGAGAAGAACAAACGGTGGTGTGGAGTCTCCTGATGAGACTTCTGGAAGGAAGGCATAGTTGTCACATCTGGCCCGATATGCTGGTTAGAGGTTTACATGTCGTACGTCGATGTTATGTTTCCTTTGCTTTCTCTTTTCCTAACTTCACGTCATTCCATAACGTATTCAGGCCATCTCTTTCTTTCTTTTTGTCCTTTTCAACCCTTGTAGTCCCCAGGCTCCCCTTCTGTGTCCCCTAAGTCCTTCTCCAGATGCACTGCCTTCTTTGGGCGATAAAGTTTGGCATCGCTTCAGGACGACTCATAAGCAGGGACCATGGAAAAGTTCAAGGTTTCCAAAGGCAGCCAGCATGCCAGTCAGGACAGGACTGCAACTTCCAGGATGTGGCAGCAAAGTGCTGTTATTCTCCGGCCAGACAGCCTGGCTGAGCCCCCAGCTGCTGCCACACCCTGAGCCTGGAGAGAGGGCCTGGCCAGGAGGCCTCTGACTCAGTCCTTCCTCGCAGAGCTGGGAGCTGAGAGCAGGCTGCGGCATTCCCCCAGGACGGTGACGTCCCTCACGCGCACTCACAATCTTCCCTACTCTTCCCAAGTGTCTGTCCCAGTGTCTTCGAGAAAGGGACTGAGTCCTCCTTCCGTGTCCCCTGTGTCCGAGTCAGAACACTCACGAGGCACCCGGGGAAAGACCACGGAGACCCAGACATGAGTGCGTTGAAAAGCAAGAGAACGTGGGCGCCTGGGTGGCTCTGTCGGTTAAGCGTCCGACTTTCGCTCAGGTCATGATCTCATGGTCTGGGAGTTCGAACCCCGTGTGGGACTCTGCGCTGACAGTGTGGAGCCTGCTTGGGATTCTCTCTCTCTCTCTCTCTCTCTCTGCCCCTCCCCTGCTTAGGCTCTTTCTCTAAAATAAATACACTAAAAAAAAGAAAGAATTGGAAACAGAAAATGGAATGACTATTAATGCTGTGGTCTTTGATACGTCTAGAATGATCTCGCTGACAAGACTGGGCCCTGTGAAGACAAGCCCCCTGCTAGAGGCTGGGCCTGACTGGGGGGCGTCAGGGAAGGTGCAGAGATGAATCCCCACTGCCCGGACTGTCACAACTTTCCGGGGTCTCTTCCCAGGCACGAGCATGTGCACCAGGCCCTGGGGACCATGTTCACATGATGCTCAGTGGACACGGCTACCGGCCTTTGTGCACCTGGGAAAGCAGGACGCATCTCACAGTACACGGCTGGTCTCATGACCCCTGCTTCGGGTTCCTGAGAACACCCACACTGCATCCTGGAGTGGTGGCCTGTGTGGAGAGGCAGCCCCCTGCGAGCACCCCTGTACTGGCCACACACAGCTGTCCTAGCTGCTCACTTTAAAAAAAAATAATAATTAGAAAGAGAGCATGTGAGTGCAGAGCCTGATGCGGGGCTCAACCTCACGAACCACGAGATCACGACCCAAGCCAAAATCAAGAGTCGGACGCTTTAACCGACTGAGCCACCCAGGCGCCCCCAGCTGCCCATTTTTGTCCCACCGAGAGTCCCGGATTAGCTGTGCTTTGGCAGGACATGCTTCTTCTCTAGGAAGAACCCCAAGGAAGAAACAGTGCTCTTTTCCTGAAAAGGAACCACCTTGGTTTCAGAGAACCTCAGAAGCACACGATTCAGCTATGACTTTCCTATTCGATTTTGAGGTTCTACATAAAACAGAGGGAAAGTTGAAGTTCTGTCTTCCACTGGCTCTGACCCAGCCAATGATATTCCTTCCTTCCTTCAACAAATGTCAAGTGCTTAACCCCTCCTAAGCATGGTCCTCGGAACTCTGTCAGGAGGTTGGGGGACAGACAAGCCAACCCAAAATGATGATAAAGCCCAATAAATAGCATGACCCATGATGATACGAACTGCCACTTCCGGAGTGCCTCGTCGGTGCCCGGCACCCGTGCAGCCATCCCAGCCAGTGCCCCCAGTGGAGGTGGACAGAATGCAGCGTGCAGGCGAGAGGCGGCGCTGAAATCTGGAGAAAAATGATTCAGAGAAGAGAACAAGGCTCAATAAATACTTGCCAAATGGAGCCTGAACAGAGCCAGGTGCCGTGAGCGTGGTGAGGGGAGGCTCGACGGGGCCTTGCACGTCTGAGGAAAATGGATCTTTATTCTCCCTTTCTCTCCGCGGTCTTCGTAGTTGAACAGCGTGACATCCTTTTTTGGATCCTGACTCGTGTCATTTTTCATCACCTACAACCTTGAGCTCACTAGGCTTAGGATTCTGGGGATGGAATCCACTCATTTACTGGGGACCCGTGTGGGCAAGACTGTGTCGGGTCCCGGGGATGGAGTGGCGAGTAAACCGTCCGGTGTGCCAGCCCCGCGGATGAAAAACCAGCAGGCACGTGACGTAATCGCAGGTGGTGGTAACAGTGAGTCTAGGAGGAAAAGTAAAGCCAGTTTGGGGGAAGGTGAGGGTGGGGTGCTACGTTACATATGGAGGCAGGAGGGTGCCTGATGGGGAAGGGATGGAGCCCCGCGACTCTTCTGTGGAACAAGCCACAAAGAGGCAGGTTTGGGGTCCTCTGAGCCGGAGACTGGTCGTCTTGGGGCCACTGGAGGGGCTTCAGCTTGGTACCAAGGGTGTGGGATGCCGCTGCAGAGCTGAGAGCGGCGTGTGTTGTAACTCACGTCTTAGAATAAGTCTGAGCGGCTGGGGGAGGCTGGCAGTGAATCGGGCTGCCCCTCCCCTGCCTCCTGGAAGCCTTAGGTGGCAGGGGTCCTCTCTTTGGACACCTGTGGGGCAAAGCTTCAGCAGCCACTGGGTGGGTGCCTGCTTCCCACACTCATTCTTTAGCAGGGGGTCACTGTGATCCCATCTTGTGCCAGGTCTGGGCTGGGTGCTTGGGTGCAGAGATGACAGTGGCCCACCCCTTGCCCTCAAACTGCTCCCAGACTAAAGAGAGAAAGGGAGGAGGCAGGGAGAGAGAGTGAGCTCGGGAGGAGCTAGTAAAAAATAACTCGTGCAGTGAGAGCAACGGTTTCCCAGCTTTGACCGTCACAGTGGCTGTTTAAGAGCCGGGGGCAAGGTAGCCAACGAGTGCACGGGAACTCTGAACGATTTTTACAACTTGTTATACTTCTTCCACTATTTCTAAATAAATGATCACTTCAGAAATACATCTTCTAAACCAGCAAACAGAAACAAGACCTGGTGTGATAGATGCCAAGGTCATGGTTGCAAAAGGGCCGTGGGACCTCCCCCCTGTACCCGGCACAATTTGCTGCAGCTATCAGGTCCCTACATCCCTCTTCTTTTTCCCTTACCAGCTCAGCTGCCTGGGAAGATCAAGGAAAGACCCCCCACGAAGAAGATGATCATTTCCTTGAAGATCAATGACCCCGTGGTCACTAAAGTTGGTAATGTACCCCTGTTGTCTTAGGCTAAGAATGCCATTGAACAAACGGCCCCCCGGTTTTAAAAACAAACAGAACCACAGATGAGTGGCAGTGTTCAGTACTTCCTGATTAAAACTAGCTGAGCAGAGCAGAGACGGTGGAATGCAGCTAAAGAGAGGTGCTCATCCCTGGAAAAGAGGTGTGGAGAGTGCAGAGGAGAAAGGAAGTCGCAGGCTCATTAGACCCAAAGGCAGGGAGGCTCAGGTGCGTCCTCCCTCAGGGAGCACTTTGTGTGCCCCTTCCCACCAACTCCCATCCCTGGCTGGCTGCCAGCAGCAGAGAGCTCACCCTCTCCCACTGCACCCTGGCCACCTGGAAATGGACTTCAGTCTTAATGAAGCACGTGTGCTGTCACATGCTGTCATGGTCTGCAAACGTGCAGGTCAGGAAGCCATCCACAGAAGCACCGGGTAGACCAGTTGTCCTCGGAGTGCATTGGCTCCCACATAGTGCTGACTGGGATCAGAGAAAATTTGGAATAGCCCAGTTCCTCTGTTCCCTGGTCCCCGGACCTTAGTTCTTAGATATGAAAATATCCGGGCTCTTTCCAGGCATCCTTTTTTTTTTTAATTTTTTTTTTTTTTTTACATTTATTTATTTTTGAGAGACAGAGGACAAGTGGGGAGGGGCACAGAGAGGGAGACAGAGAATCTGAAGCAGGCTCCAGGCTCCAAGCCATCAGCACAGAGCCTGATGCGGGGCTCGAACTCACAGACCGTGAGATGATGACCTGAGCTGAAGTCGAACACTCAACCAACTGAGCCACCCAGGTGCCCCTCCAGGCATCCTTAACTTTTTGGGAGACCCCAGACTCTGAGGACAAGATTTTCCTGAGGAAAAAAGCACAGCCACGCGCACACAGCGTTCTGTACATATTTGGGCAGTCACCTCCCTGCACAGGCTATGGAGCCCAGGTTAGCAGAGAACCCCTGAGGCGCAGACCCCGGGATGGGTTTAGAATAGCATTCTTTCAGTGCAAACTGGTGCAGCCTCTCTGGAAAACAGTATGGAGGTTCCTCACACAATTAAAAATAGATCTACCCTCTGACCCAGCAATAGCACTGCTAGGAATTTCCCCAAGGGATACAGGAGTGCTGATGCATAGGGCACTTGTACCCCAATGTTTATAGCAGCACTTCCAACAATAGCCAAATTATGGAAAGAACCTAAATGTCCATCAACTGACAAATGGATAAAGAAGATGTGGTTTATATATACAATGGAATACTACTTGGCAATGAGAAAGAATGAAATCTGGCCCTTTGTAGCAATGTGGATGGAACTTATTATGCTAAGTGAAATAAGTCAGGCAGAGAAAGACAGATACCATATGTTTTCACTCTTATGTGGATCCTGAGAAACTTAACAGAAGACCATGGGGGAGGGGAAGGGGAAAAAAAAAGTTACAGAGAGGGAGGGAGGCAAACCATAAGAGACTCTTAAATACTGAGAACAAACTGAGGGTTGATGGGGGGAGGGGGGGGAGGGGAAAGTGGGTGATGGGTGATGGGCATTGAGGAGGGCACCTGTTGGGATGAGCCCTGGGTGTTGTATGGAAGCCAAGTTGACAATAAATTTCATATTAGAAAAAAAAAATCGCATTCTTTCAGCAGGAGCTCACTTTTCTTTGGCTTCATCTTCCTTGGTGGAGGCTGGGAGCCCGGGCTGTAGCTGTGCTCAGGTCCGAGCACGTGCGTTTCCTCTAAGGGCGTCTCTGCCGACACAGCCAGGGGACCCTTGAGCATCCAGCCAGGAGGGCACCTGCAAGGGAGGGACGCGGGGTCCAGAGCCCCGGGCTGACGGCTTTCTCTCTTGGATGCTGCCTCCCAGCCTTCGCCATGGCCCTGAAGAGCCTCTACCTGAGCCAGGTGGAGATCAACGTCAACGACGTGCTGGCCGTGCTGGCTTCCGCACACGTTCTCCAGTTCAGCAGCCTGTTTCAAAGGTAAGGAAACATAGCAAGGCTCGGGCCAGGCCCAGCCCTGGGCAAGGTAGAGGGGGGCCCCCCTGGCCCATTCATAGAATGGCCCCTATCCACGGGCTAGAACATCCGGGTTTCTTGGCACAGAGCTGTGAGTCTGCAGAGGGACCGAGGCACGAATCCACCCGTCTCTTTCAGTATTCTTCAAAAAAACCCAGTCTTTTTCTTAAAGTTTTCTATTTATCTTTGAGAGACAGAGTGCTAGTGGGGAGGGGCAGAGAGAGAGGGAGACACAGAATCTGAAGCGGGCTCCAGGCTCTGAGCTGTCCGCACAGAGCCCGATGCGGGTCATGTGAGATCATGACCTGAGCTGAAGTCAGACGCTTAACTGACTGAGCCACCCAAACGCCCCTGGAATATTTTTATTCTTACAAATGTTACACACAGTCACGGTAGATCTTTCAGAAGAGAGAAAAAGGCAAAGATCAAAGTCAGCTGCCCACCGGGGGCAGAGCCTGTCTCTTGGGGATTCAGACCCCACTGACCCACCTGGGCTGCCTGTCAGGGGGGCCGAGCAGGGGAAACCAGGGGGCGTTCACAGTGGATGGACATCGAATGTGAAAGCCTGCTCATCCTGCCAAGGGTTGCCTGGGTTCACGGGCACCAAGAGAACGTGTGGGTACCGAAAGCAGAAGAGTGCAATGCGGCCTTGGGGGCTGACATTCAGAGGCTCCCAGTTTTCATTAGACTTTTTCCGCAAAGCCAGAAGCAGCCTAGGACGTGAGCAGCAGGGCCTGTGCTGAGCCCTGCTATAAGCCGCTCTTTGGTCTCCCTGGGCCTCAGTGTTCTCAGATGTGAAATGGGGCTCATTACATTCATCCTGAGTACTTCGCGGGACTTTGTTCAGGGTGAGGGGATGTCAGCACGAAGGGCTTTGAGGTGGGGCCTTTGCCCCGGTCAGACATGGTTCTCAGCTTTTGGCGAGGGTGACCTCACTTTATCCTCCCTGCAGGGAAGTGGTATATCATTATGTCCACTTCACAGACAAGAAAACTGAGGCCTCACGAGGTGAGTAACTTGCACAAGACCACAGTAGGGCCGCCAGAACATGCAGGAGGCCAGGGGTCTCGGAACCTGTACCCCTAACACTGTCCTTTTCGGCTTTGCTGTGCTGAGGAGGTAGTGTCGCTTGCTCGTTCAGGGGTTCACTGACTTTCAGTGGCATTTGGTGAGGGGAGGTTTGCTTGGGGCCAGTCACCTGCCAGCTCATTCCGTCACCTTCGTTCACTCATCTGCTCCTTTAAGAACGACGTCTTGGGGGGCGCCTGGGTGGCGCAGTCGGTTAAGCGTCCGACTTCAGCCAGGTCACGATCTCGCGGTCCGTGAGTTCGAGCCCCGCGTCGGGCTCTGGGCTGATGGCTCAGAGCCTGGAGCCTGTTTCCGATTCTGTGTCTCCCTCTCTCTCTGCCCCTCCCCCGTTCATGCTCTGTCTCTCTCTGTCCCAAAAATAAATAAACATTGGAAAAAAAATTTTTTTTTTTTAATAAAAATAAAAAAAATAAAAATAAAATAAAAAAAAAAAAAAGAACGACGTCTTGGGCGTCTCCAGGACACCAGGACCAGAGGGGCAAGGGCCCTGCCCTCTGAAGCTTCTTGCCCTACGGTCTCCAGGGCACAGGAAATGAGTAAAGTAGAATGAAGGATGGGGATTCCCAGATGGAACATTTTGTGTTATGTGTGATTAATTTCAAGTAAACGGGGCCCAGTGATTAACAAGAACAGTTCTTAGAACCTCCCCCTTTTCCATATCCCCTAATACTGCTCCATTCCAGTAACTTACGAAAGGGTAGGTGAACCGAGTGGAAAATTGCTGATGGGATTCACTCTTCTAGACTATTCTGTCCCTTCCCTTGGGCTTTTTCGGGGATGTGTGCCTCCTGCAGTCACGTCCCGGACATCGAGCTGGCGTCTTGTAGTCTTTGATTTCCTAATACCTTCTGGGATTCAACATAGAGAGGGGATTTAGGGCAGGGATGGTCCACCAAGCTTGTTCTGCTCTATGCCTCAGTATCCTCTTTTGAGGAAATGGATGGATGGATGAACTTCCCATCCAAGACAAGAGAGGACATCAGCTGCTCTGTAGAGGGCAGGGGTAGGATCTCTCCCAAGGATCTTGCAGGTTTCAATCCACTTTCGTAGAGTCCACACAGCCAGATTCAACCCCAAAGACACTTTTGAGCAGGGGTCTCATTTCTGGGGCACCTGAAATGACTCAGGCCAGATGCTCGATCAAGAGTATCAAGAAGCCTTATGAGGGATGCAGGCTCTCGGGGGCCTGGACGTGACAACCGAGGGCACACTGAGGGGACCAGAGTCTTGAAAAGGTGCTCCAGCATGTCGGCATGGCCTGACCTGGACGGTGGGTGGCGGGAGGTGGGAGACCAGCAGGTGTAGGTGCCGGCTTGTGTAGGGTCTGGGGCTGACTAAGGAGTCCAGTCTAGACTGCAGGTGATGGCTGATCGTCGGGGTTTGCTGAGATTTCCCTCGTATTGTATATACCACCCATCTTCCGTGCCATACAGCCTTCATAAAACTGCTAAGTCCCAGCTTCCTTGCTCAGGACACTTCTGAGCAGCTCTTTCCTAGTGCCCTAATATCTCTGGTCCCAAAGCCGGAAGGCCAGCCTCCCGCACGGAGCAGGGATTCCAGCCGCTGTCTGTCAGCCTTGGCTGCCCTACCTCAGGCCCAGCTTCCTTGGAACCCTAGCCTGGCTATTGGGGGCCCATCTTACGATTGGAACCCTAGCCCTGGCTATTAGGGGCTAAGCCAAGAATGACAGGTTCTTCATTTTCCTTCCTCCGCCCCAACTTGGTTCAAGGTCAGAGCAGCAAGGGCTTTGGGGATAATGAGCCAGACCAGTCATTGCACGGGGGCATATGGACCTTGCTCAAGATTCTCCAGATAGCTGTGGCCAGATCTTACAGGTCAGATCCCGGTTGGCCTGGCACACAGCTGGGCTGGCTGTCACCTGCCTTCAAGAGGCTGATGGTACATTTGGCCACAATGTGGCAGCACAAGCCTCAGTGTGTGTATATGTGTGTGTGTGTGTGTGTGGTACGTGGGTGCATGTGGGTGTGTTTGTATAGGGGAACAGAAATGTCGTGTGGGTCACTCTGATAGCATCACAAATCCAGGTGGTGAACAAGACCTCAAAGGTCATCTTGGCTGAGCTCCCAGCCAAGGGCAGAATCACCCAGATGGCTGCCCTGGTCTGAATCACACGTAGCAGAAGCCATTCCCCTTCGGGGGATGCGGAGTGTGCGTGTCGGTTCCACCTGGTACGGTTCCTTGATTTCGTGCATCAGATATGCGCACTGGCCCAGCTGGGCTCAGGGCTGTCACGTGCATGCACGTATGAGCGTGTTTCAGGCTTGCTTGGTGTCCCCTGGTCTGGGGAAGCCTGGCCATTCCAGTTCAGCCTGGCCAATGAGTCTGACCGTGAGAAAGGGGGAGCACGAGTCAGGGTGTCAGCTTCTTAGAACACTAACTTCTGTGCCTTAACTCCAAGCCCAGCTAATTCTGTTCCCGTTTGTCGCTGGTAAGAGCCAGCACCTAAAGAACACCATGCCTGGTGGCCGGCAGGACTCGCACCTCTGGCAAACACTCGGTTTCCAGCTCTCCCACCATCCTGGAGTTGAATGAAACCTCTGGGGCTGCCCCTTCTCTGAAAGCAGCCTCAAGACCCTCCAGGAACAGCATTTCTCTCTCTGCAGGTGTGTGGCCGTGATGATGAAGGGACTCACGCCAAGCACCATCAAGAGCTTCTACCTGGCCGGCTGCAAGGTGAGAGCAACCTGGACAGAGCATACGGCACCTGGGGACTTTTGGGAGCACCCCAGCCTCTAGGATTTTACCCGCCAGGCCCAGCTCCAAACAATTATGAAAAATAATTTTATTTTGAAGCCACATCTTAGGGGCGCCTGGGTGGCTCAGTCGGTTAAGCATCCGACTTTGGCTCGGGTCATGAACTCCTGGTACGTGAGTTCGAGCCCTACTTCAGGTGAGCTCGAGCCCTGCTTCGGGCTCCGCATTCTCTCTGCCCCGTGTGGGATTCTTTCTGCGCCTTGCTCACTCTCTCAAAATATAAATAAATAAGTAAATAAATAAATAAATAAATAAAGTGTTAAAAAATTTAAAAACAAAAGGACATTTTAAAGCCAAAAATTAAATAATAATAATAATAACAATAATAAATGTCAACAAAAACTTAAAAACTAAGGGGGAAAAAATACGAGCACAGCCTTTCTCACCAGAATAGCAGACGGTCAGTATCGGGAATAAATGATGTAATCTAATGGTCTCATTCTCAGAGGAGAACGCCACCTGATCCATCCTGATCAGGGTGACAGCTTCTAAGTGGCTGTGCTGGGCTCGAACCCCAGGCCATCTGATCCCTGCCTTCCTCTGTGAGGCTACCGTTGACCTGGATGGGCACTCACCCCGTGAAACAGGCCCGTCTGACCGTGACGTCTGGTTCACTCATGATCGGCTGGTCCCAGTGCTCTCGTGATGGCAGCTAAGAATGTGCTAAGTGCCTATTTTGTCAAAGGCAATAAGTGTCCCCACCGTCCATCAGTAACTAGAAAGTCACTCTGTGGGCAGTGTCTTTGCATTCTGGTCAACATTTTCTTTTCCGGCCACTCTTGGCCTGGGAAGGACTGTAGCCCCCAGGACGTGCAAAGCGTACTGAGACCCTGCCAAGGTCCCTGGCCCTGGGAGAACCTTCCCACTTCCTTTGGACTTTGATGTCAGGGTATGTGCCCCCCACCAGCCTCAGCACTCCATCTGGGGTACACCCTGCAGGCCCTTCCATGATCCGTGACTGACTTCAGCCCAGAGATTTCAGTGCGCAAGTCCTGTGGTCGGACCACCAGGCAGCATCGTCACAGGCCAGCAGAGGGCGCCAAGAGTTCAGGGATCGCTTTATCTATCCTTGGCTTTTCTTGCCTTCGCAGTACAAGGAAGAGCAGCTCACCACTGCCTGCGAGAAGTGGCTGGAAATGAACTTGGTCCCTCTGGTAGGGACACAGATCCACCTCCGGAAAATCCCGCAGGAGCTGCTTCACAGAGTGCTGCGGTCCCCCAGGTCAGAGCTGGTGCCCAGGGGTGCTGTGCTGGGGGTGGGGGGTACCAGGAGCCCCCACCACCCTGCCTGGGGCAGCAGGGCCGGTCCTGGGAGGGGGGTGCTCCAGCAGGGTGCATCCACACCCCTGCTGGCCAGGCCAGGTGTCCTACACGTCCTCCATCCCAAACTCCCCACCATCCTGAACAGCTGGCCGGGGTGGGGGCTGAAACGCGGGGCACTGTGGGTAGGGATGGGGACAAGATCCCTTCACGCTCCTTCACTGGGGTGAGGACCTTCTGGGTGCCCGCTGTCCCGTGACCCACATGGTGGTTCATTCAGTAATTGCCTACATAATGTTAAAAAATCCTGACAACATTAATATACACCCACTGTGGAAAATGGAAAACAGGGAAACGCAGAAAGCAGAAAATAAGCACTCTCGTCCTAAATTGATTCCTGCCTTTAGCCCTGAGCCCTCTCCTGAACAGATGTGACCCAGACACCAGACTCTCTGTTTGACGCTCGAGCTAAAACCCAACCCTGGGGGCCCCCACCCTGTGTTCCTTTAGCGGCTGATCAAACCGGAATCTTGGGGGGGGGGCCTTCTGAACATCACGTGACCCTCCGCCCCGACTGCGTCAGTAGCACTTTCAGACCCAGCCCGTCTCTAAGGGCTTCTCTCCACAGGCACCAGCCAGAGATCTCCGTCATCTGTTGTCTGGACCACTGCAGGGACCTCTGACTCAGGGTGTTGTGTCAGCTCTTGACCCCCTCCAAGAACATCTCTAGCCAAAGAGCTTTTGGCATGCCCACATCTCACCAGCCACGGGGGCTACCTTGGATCTCAGCCCTGCCCAGCTCCTTGGTACCCACCAGTCTGCTCCCCTCCAGCCCAGTTCCTAGAAACGTCCCCAGTGCTTGGCCTTTTAGGTTTATTTCCAGTGTTTTATCAATATGAAAATAGCACCTGGGTGACCTCCTTCAATGTACCTCCTTCTGTCTTCATCCCAGATTATCTTCCCACATGAAATTTCTAGAAGTGACATTATTAAGTCAGCAGGGCTTTCTGGTTTTGTCACAGGTAAAAAGCATTCTAAAAAATATTCTATTTGAAAATAATTGCTAACAAATCAAGATGGCAAGAACAGTATAAAGAATATTTCTATACCCTTTACCCTATCTTGTTCAGTTTCTGCTGTTTGTTTGATGATCTGCATCTGTAGGTGTAACTGTGTACCCACATAGTTTTTCCTGAACCCTCTGAAAGCAAGTTGCACACATCATGTACCCTGTCTCCTAAATGCTTCAGTGTTTATTTCCTAACAGAAAGAACCTTTTAATGTAATCACAATGCAGTTATCAACTTCAGGGAATTTAGCATTGATGTTAATGCCTTGACATGATTAGCCCAGCGCCGTCCTTTATAACATTTCTCCCCCCAGTGCAGGATCTGGTTTAGGATCACATATTGCATTTACTTGCCGTGACGCTTTGGGACTCTTGAAAAGATTCTCGATACCCATTGCCAAGGTACCGAGATTGTATTCCCTTTGGGTAGGTTTCAAAAGTGAGACGTAAATTCCACTACACATTTTAGCCGTATGTTAGAAATGGAATGTTTACTCGTGGTCGTGTGGCGGAAAGCGTTCTGATATCAGAAATTAGATCTGCAAAGATTCGTTCCACTGTTGGTTTGAATTTACTAAGTGGCTTGTGATGCCCTCGCACTTACAGAGAAATGTGGTTGGTAGAACAGAGTTCTGGTGTGGAAGGAGACCATATTAGCAGGAAGACCTCAGGAACCCAGTCCAGGAACACTTCTGGGGCCCCGGGCGGGGAGGCACTCCTGGTGTCATTCTGCCCTACTCCCTGATGCTTTTCCCCAACCTCCGGCAGAGGAAAGGTTACACAACCGTGGAGGAAAAGGTAAACAAGGCATCCCTTAGACTTTTCGTAACACTGTCCCTCCCTTGGAAAGACTGAGCTGTCGCACCCTGGTAGTATTTGACCATGAAAAGGGAAAAGTTGTCTGACCACAGCCAGAACCTTGGTGATGGAACAGGCCTTACAAAATGTCCACTAGGCAGGAAAAGAGGTCAAGCACCTTCCACGTCAAGCGTCTAGACTCACAAGCTTGGAGAGACATGACGGAGCTGGGAACTGGGTCCTGCTCCTCGGGCCCCTCCCCCAGGAGCTGTGTCCACACAACCCAGAGCCATCCCGGCAGCTGGAGGAGACCCTGTGTGGCCTTGAGCATGTCATGGGGCCCGTGTGCCTTGGAGAGACCGGGCTAACAGCTCCCAGACTCGTGCTCGTGTTCCCCGGGGCACATTCTCCTCACCCGCCCTGTTGATGTCCAGTGACCGCCTGCTTTAAAGCTGGAGGGAGGTGGGGAACAGAAGGTGCTGGAAGACAGGGCCTGGCCGCACCCCGTGCCCGGCGGGATTGTTAGACATTCACCCAGGCTCAGGTTCCTCATCTGGGCGCACTTGTTGGCTGGTGGATCTGGCACTTTGGACCGCAGCTAATGAAGAACAAACCTTTGGACGAGTTCGCTGTTACCGAGCACACTGGGGTATGTGCGCAGCCCTGTGCGCTGTGCCTTTCAACCACCACAACCCTATGCGATAGGTAGTTACTGCCCCTAAGATAAGAGGGACAGTAAAAGGCAGGGCTGGGCTCCAACCTGGGACTCAGGCTCCAAGGTCCAGGCTCACACCCTCCATGCTGCAACGTCTCCTCATTCGTCACAGAGACCAGGCTTCCCGGCAACCGGAACGCCACCAGATCTGGGTCGTCCTGGCAAGTCACGTGACGCCAGAGCAGCCATGTGGCCACGCCAACCCTTGAGGTCGGGGATGGCGCATCCCCGGGGCCCAGGAAGGTACACTGTGGCCCACCCCCTGGTGTTTGAGTTTCTAAGCATCATCGGAACAACATCCTTCTCAGCAGGTGCTTCAACTTCTGGGCTGTTCACCTTCCCTTTCTGAAGTCCCTTTGACCTCAGCTCCCTTTGGGTTTTGCTCTCCATTTTATAAATGGCCTCGCATAAAATACACACCGGTTTACTAGCCTCCAGGGCCTCTGGTTTTAATTTCTTTGCCTGGGCCTTGGGTTTTCAGTTCATTTTGTCTTTAGAGGTCACCACTAGGTTACCCTGTT
The DNA here is from genome assembly GCF_018350155.1 of Leopardus geoffroyi. NCBI lineage: Eukaryota > Metazoa > Chordata > Mammalia > Carnivora > Felidae > Leopardus > Leopardus geoffroyi. The sequence goes on from NC_059334.1 coordinate 78,737,507, forward strand.
CCACTAACTCTAATATTATGAAAGCTTCATTCCGAGTTTTCTGGAAGCCAAGCTCCTTGTAGACTCAGGAACGTGGAAAACTTGGCAAGCTGTCTGGTTCCTATCAGCAGGACGGCTGCCCTGCCGTCCCTGCAACGGGGGTGTGCCCGCTTCTCCCTGGCTTCCTGTCGAGGACACCACACGTCTTGAGGGCTCAAGAATTCCCAAGAGAAGCCCCCGCTGTCCTCCACATCAGGCCTGTCCAACAGCTTTCCCGCTAACATCTGGAACGCCACGGGGCATGGCTCTCAAACGTGATAGTTCCTGGGGTGCCTGGGGGGCTGAGTCTTAGGTTAAGTGTCTGACTTCGGCTCAGGTCATGATCTCGCAGTTTGTGAGTTCGAGCCCCGCGTCAAACTCTGTGCAGACAGCTCAGAGCCTGGAGCCTGCTTCGGATTCTGTGTCTCCCTCTCTCTCTGCCCCTTCATCACTTGCACTCTCTCTCTCTCTCTCTCTCTCTCTCTCTCTCTCAAAAAAGTAAAACATTAAAAAAAAAAAAAAAGTAGGGGTGCCTGGGTGGCTCAGTCGGTTAAGCGTCCGACTTCAGCTCAGGTCACGATCTCGCAGTCCGTGAGTTCGAGCCCCGCGTCGGGCTCTGGGCTGGTGGCTCAGAGCCTGGAGCCTGCTTCCAATTCTGTGTCTCCCTCTCTCTCTGCCCCTCCCCCGTTCATGCTCTGTCTCTCTCTGTCTCAAAAATAAATTAAACGTTAAAAAAAAAAAATTTTTTTTTAAAAAAAAGGTAATACTTCCTGAAGCTGGTGGTTCTCTGGCTAATCGCAACAATACCTACTAACTATTGAGCACTTGTTGCATACAGAGCACTCTGAGTGGGTTATCAGCCTAATTCCTGTAGCCACCCAGTGAGGTGGGTACTGTTACCTGCTTTCTTACCTGTGGAATGGAGATTACGGGAAATGCAAAGATTGACCCAGGCTCCCTCCATGCAGCGTGAGAAATGGGATTTGAATGCAGGTCCGGGCGGCCTCAAAACCCCAGGTCATTACCAGCCTAACCCATTTCTCCTTATTGATAATCAAGATCAATAAGGATATTGATGGATCTATTTTTCATTGTAGAAAAAACTTTTAAATGTAGGAAGATCATAGAAAACACAGTTGGGCCCACTTCCCAAAATGAACAGTGACATTTTGTCATAAGAAAGAAAACATTACCAATAAAGCAGGACTCGACTGTGCACCCTCCCCAGCCTTATTCTCCTTCCATTCTCTCTGCCTCCCTCCCTCCCTCCCTAAAGACAATCAGACCGTTGTCATGGGCTCGCGTGAACTCATCTGTGTGATTATATTCTTACTACATATATGTGTGTCCATAAATAACATTTTGCAAAGGCTTAAACTTCAAATAAATGTTCTCATAGTGACTTTAATGTTCTGCCGCTTACTTTACTCATTAACATGATGTGATGTGTTCTCTCCGTATTGATACTTACCTATCTGATTAGCATTTTAAATTTGATGTTGTACAGGGTTCCATAGAATGAATAGATAGCAATTTTTCATTCCCTTCTTAATGGCCTTTTGATTTATTTTGCTTCATTTTTTGTCGTGGCAATCGATGCTGCCGTGGGTACCCTTGTTCGTGGTTTCTTGTTTGCGTTGAGACGGCGTTCTCTATACTCAAAGGGGGGCCTTTATTATTTACATACAATTTTCTCAAAAAAAAAAAAAAAAAAGACAAACAGTGCCTTGTTAGAAGCATTCTTCTCTTAAAGAACAAATGCCAGGGGCACCTGGGTGGCGCAGTCGGTTAAGCGTCCGATTTCAGCCAGGTCACGATCTCGCGGTCCGGGAGTTCGAGCCCCGCGTCGGGCTCTGGGCTGATGGCTCAGAGCCTGGAGCCTGTTTCCGATTCTGTGTCTCCCTCTCTCTCTGCCCCTCCCCCGTTCATGCTCTGTCTCTCTCTGTCCCAAAAATAAATAAACGTTGAAAAAAAAAAAATTAAAAAAAAAAAAAAAAAAAAAAGAACAAATGCCAGTTGCCTCCCAATGGCTATTAGTGAGCCCCAGTAAACACAGGGAGAACAGCCCAGATGTTCCCCGAGGGAAGTTTAAGAACTCTGTAAGTTCTGTTTTGATTGAGGCCATCAGGGCTCTTATGTAAATGAAAATATGTTTGAGTGTCCTGAGCAGGAGCCAATACTTTACTGGTACTTGGCCTAAAGACAGGGCTTTATTTGAACAATTACCATTCACAATGAAAGTAAAACCAGAATCCTGATTCACGGAGCCCCAGTTACTCCTCCTGTGTTGCTGCCTGTTCCTCTTTGGAGAGGTCCCAAAGAACCTTCTGGGCTTGGGAACCTTGGGCTTGGATTCTGCACCGGGAATCATGTAGCTCCCCAGCCCAGAGGTGGTTGGTGTCCCTGTGGAGTTCTTTGTGGGCACATCATCATATCAAGTGGCTGTGACATCCGCCCTCCTGCCTCACTGTCATTGCCCAGACAGTGACACATTTGGTCCTGTCTGGCCAGAGTCAAAGCCCAGGCATCTGTAGGTAACCTGAAAACAGAGCAAAGAGACATTCTGTGATCAGAAATAGTGTCAAAGGTGGGTGGGTGACATTTCCATTGTTCTTTAGAGTCCCTACTTAGCTTGGGTCCCACCCACCAAGACCACTCAAAGTTGCGGGTGCAGAGGCCGTGACAGGTTTCGAAGCCAGTGTGCCGTTCCTGTGGTCAAGACCGGAAATATCGAGGGGTTTAAGAAACACCGAAATGACTTCTCAGATAATCAAGTTGTTGGAGGCTGTTTAGAGAACCTCTTTGGGAAACACCCTTCCTTTACAGAGTTGACACCGTGGGGAGCGACACTCGCTCCTTCTCACCACTTGTTTCTTGATAAGAAGTCTCATGCCGCTGCAGGCCAAGCGTGGGTTCTGCAGCCAGGACCTGGCCCTGCCACTTACGAGTCCCAGTGGCCACTCACTAGCACGCTCCTAGGTGCCAGGCGCTGCACTCAGCGAGCTGTACGTGTGTGGTCAGCTCGATGATGTCGACATCCCAACCCCCAGAGCTTGTGAATCTGTCAGGTTGCATGGCAAAGAGGAAAAACATTGCGGATGGATGACCTTCAGCTGGGGAGGGCGTCCTGGGTTACCCAGGTGGGCCCAGGATAATCACAAGGCTCCTTCCACATGGAAGAGGGAAGCAGGAGGATTAGAACCAGAAGGAGATTGATTGGAAGGCACTGTGCTGTTGGCTTGAGGGTGGAGGAAGGAGCCACAGGCCATGGGATGTGGGTGGCCTCTGGAAGCTGGAAAAAGCAAGGAAATGATTTTCCATAGAGCCTCCAGAAAGAAGGCGGCCCACCCCGGGATCTTAGCTCAGTGAGATCGATTTTTATTCTTCTGACCTCCACAACCGTAAGATAATACATGCGTGTTGTTTTAAGCCACTTGGTTCATAGCTTGTTACCGCAGCGACAGGAAAACTCAGCATTGTCACTCACGTAGACTTTGAGCGTTGGCTGTCACCACTATCTGCAGATGAGGGCGTAGTGGCTGGGGGACCGCCCAGCAGCCTGCAGGAGGGCCCACAGCCAGCGTGGGGCCGAACGGAGCCACGCCAGGTCTGACCCCAGGATCCTGTGACCTTGGATAAGCTATTTAGCCCTCAGTCGGGGCTGGGACTAGAAGGTGATGAGTGAGGCACTAACCTCGGGTGCAAAATTTAAGGGGACACAAAACAACCCTCAGTCTTCAGGTAAAGTATATTGTAGTGCGATACTTCAAAATCGACAGTAATGCAAAAAAACACAATGAATGAATGGGGCGCCTGGGTGGCTCGGTCGGCTAAGCATCTGACTGTTTATTTCAGCTCAGGTTATGATCTCATGGTTCCGGGATGGAGCCTTGAGTCGGGCTCCATGCTGGGCATGCAGCCTGCTTGCGATGCTCTCTCTCTCCCTTTCCCTTCACCCCTCCCCCCCTCAAAACCCACGCTGAACAAAATATTAAAATTTTAAGTAAACACAGGGCCAGTCTGAATTCACATATCCATATAAGGAATGTATCGCAACTTTGCGGGATTGCCGTGTGGAATTAAATGAAAGAAACATCCAAACACGTCTCTCACACACCTGTCTGTGGTAAGGGCTCATTAAATGCTGCCCGTGGCTTTGGTGGCACAGCAGGTGGGCGTCAGGCTGCTGAGGGTCACATCCCAGCGCTGCCATTCACTGTCCCAGTGACCCTGAGAAGGTCACTTCATCTCTCTCTGGCTGAAGTGACCGACAGACTCGGGGGTGGTATTGCCTCAGACCTCAACTCACTTTTAACTTGCCGTTTTCTTACAAATCGTGTGAGATTTTGCTCTTCCTGAAATGTCTTCTCTTATTTCGGCCAGGTTGTTCACTTTTAATGAGTTTCATCTTCTGAAAACGCTACTTTTGTGGGTCTTCTTGCAACTGAACCCCAAAGTGCAGACTGTTCCTGTGCAGGAAACGGTGCTGGCATTTTTTACCAGGTAACATGACTTCGTGTTGATTGATGAAACGCACATACGCTGGGTCTCTGTACTCATAATATCATGGAGGAAAAGCGTCAATGACATGATTTTTGGATAGCATCATCATCTAGAGTGCACAGAATGCAATTTTCTTTATGGGGCCTAAGATTTTGGGGTATCCTTGAGCCGCTGGAAACGGCTCACGTACTTGAAAACGTGAATAACATGTAGGTGCAATCATAAGAGATACTCATGTGCTTCTGAACACGTTCTGTCCAGCAAAAGACATGCTATACGAGGTACTCCTTTTATTTAGAAAAATGTATTACCAAACCACACTGACCTTAAAAACATCATATTTTAAATGTACCTAGGGACGCCTGGTGGATCAGTTGGTTAAGGGTCTGACTCTTGATTTCCACTCAGGTCATGATCTCACGGTTTTTGGGTTTGAGCCCTGCATCGGGCCCTGCGCTGACAGTGTAGAGCCTGCTTGGGATTCTCTCTCTTCCTCTCTGACCCTCCCCCACTCACTTGCACTCTCTCTCTCTCTAAGTAAATAAATAAATAAACTTTAAAAAAGGTACCTAAATTAGACCAGGTTGTCCTCACATATTTCACAACAGCATATAAAATTCTGAATTTTCTGAACAAATGAAAAAGCATTTGAATGTACAAAAGTTTCATAGAATTAACTCAAGTTTCTTATCCTCTCTAAACTTATAAGTTCTAATAATTGCGTATCTCAAAATTTCAGTAAAAAATAACTACAGTTTAATGGACACCGTTTAATTATGCTTACTAATTCCGATACGCGCTTTCTTTTTTAAAATGTTTATTTTTGTGAGCGAGAGAGTGAGAGAGAGCATGAGCAGGGGAGGGGCAGAGAGAAAGGGAGACACAGAATCAATTCAAAGCAGGCTCCGGGCTCCCAGCTGTCAGCGCAGAGCCCGATGTGGGGCTTGAACCCATGAACCGCGAGATCGTGACCGGAGCGAAAGTCAGGTGCTTAACCGACTGAGCCACCCAGGCGCCCCGATGACAGCACGTTCTATTCGTAATCTCATTTCATCTGTAAAAGACTCCGGGGCTTGCTTTGTCATTCCCATTTTACAGATGACTAAACTGAGGTGGAAATGAACTATCCTGTCAGAGATCACACACGTGGTAAGGGACGGGGTCTGACTTGAACTCGGCCTGCGGAAATCCCAAGACACTTTGCTGCCCATTCCTAGAATGGCCGATTGGATATCCTCTCTTGTGTCCACTCAGCTGGTTCAGTAATAGCTCCCTGGGCGCTGTGTTCAGAAAGATCCTGAGGCTGCCTGTAGGTTCAGTGTTGTTGTTAGCAGGGGACTTGGAGTGCGCCTTCCCCTCCCCGTGCTGCCCTCTGCTGTGAGTGTTTTCTATCTGTCCTATCAAGAGTGCCCCCATTAGCAGTGGCAGCCTGGGCACAGGGGAGCGGGGTGGGGGGCAGGGCGAAACTGGTAGTTTATGGGCTCCCTTTCATGCCTCTTTATGAAGCTTCGATTTGAACCTTGTATGGGGGCGCCTGGGTGGCTCAGTCGGTTAAGCGTCCGACTTCAGCTCAGGTCACGATCTCACGGTCCATGAGTTCGAGCCCCGCATCGGGCTCTGGGCTGATGGCTCAGAGCCTGGAGTCTGCTTCCGATTCTGTGTCTCCCTCTCTCTCTGCTCCTCCCCCGTTCATGCTCTGTCTCTCTCTCTGTCTCAAAAATAAATAAACGTTAAAACAAAACAAAAAAAAAAAAAACACTTTGTATGTATGCTCACATCACGCAAGCTGGCTGTGGAGTGTGGTGGCCCTGTAGCTACAGACAGTCCCAGGCGGGCCGCAGGGGGTCTGCCTGGAGGAAGTGACGGACGGCATCACTTTCATTGTCGGGTTTAGGCATCGGCTCCCCACCTCAGCAGGAATGGGGTTTCCAGGCACCATAAGGCGTGTTCAAGGGAGCGAAGAGGCCCCATTCCTTTTGCACGTGTGACTTTAGCAGATAAACACATCTTCCACCTATTGGTCAGTGGCTTGACCTGATCAAGCCAAGCTCCGTTTGCATTGTTCTGAAGCAGTGAATCCTTTTCTGGAACATCTGTGCACCATGTTAACTAAAGAGCCCATTTTTCCTGTCTCGTTATTTGGGGAAAGCGGTATTCAGTGCCAGGATGATATGCGCTTTGCTTAGTTTCTATATAATTTGCTTTGAGCGCAAATGTTTTACTAACCACCCCCCACTCTTTTAATAGCCCAAGAGACACTTTTTCCAGTGAGTCATGTACAACCAGGAAAACTTGCTCTTTGGCTCCACATTAACTTTCATACTGGGAATGTCTTAGAACCGGGAGGTAGGAAATGAGCTGGAATGTGCAAACTGTTTTTAATGCGGTAGAAACAGAGGGAATGAGGCGCTCAGGGGGGGTGGCCCCCCGCTGAGAGTAGGGTGCGCACGGTTTTCCTGAGCTGGAGTCCCAGGGCTCCTCCTCACCATCATTAGCTTTTCCATTCCTCTTGAACCTACGCTGGTTGCCTCTTGACCTCGCACCTCCCACGCCTGGCATTTCCCAAGCCCCCGATGCTACATTGTTCCTTGTCGGAAACCGTTTGTGAGTTTCCCTTTGGTCCCAGTATCTTCTACTGGGGGGCCCCCCGTGTTCTCTGACTGCAGCACAGCGGGGGACTCCCAGCAGCCTGTGCGCCTGCCTTCCCTCCCGCTGCCTCGCCAGCAAGCTTGGTGCCCCAGGGAGAACAGACAGATGGTCTGGGCCTCGGGGCTCTTCCCCTGCAGCTGTCCAGGCGCACCCCCGACTCTGAGGACCACGTGCCCATTTTTAGGATTGTGGGCGACTCTCCTCTCATCCCAGCTCGCTCTTCTGCCCTAGAACAGTGGCACCTTTAAGGTGTTCCCTCATCCATGGCCTCCACCTCCCAAATGTGTGTCCCCTGAGTCTCCAGACTCAGCCTAGGGATCAGCACTTGCCTCTCCTGCTAATGTAACTCCCACCCGTTCTGCCCCCGCTGCCAGTCTGTCCACGGTGGGGCCTCCCCTGAGAGCCTCTCTGACCCCTGAGAGCCTGACGACCACTGATGTCCCCCGGGGACATCATGAGCAGCTTCAAGGAAGGGTCTGTGGGCCTTTATCACACCCCTAGCTTGTCTGGCACCGTGCTGTGCATGGAAGAGCTTCTGAAGGAGGATGAGTTTCCAGCAATCGCTTTTTTTTTTTTTTAACATTTATTTATTATTGAGAGACAGAGCATGAGCAGGGGAGGGGAAGACAGAGGGGGAGACACAGAATCCGAAGCAGGCTCCAGGCTCCGAGCTGTCGGCACAGAGCCCGACCTGGGGCTCGAACTCACAGACCGCGAGATCATGACCTGAGCTGAAGTCAGACGCTCAACCGACTGAGCCACCCAGGCGCCCCCAGCAATCATTTTTGTGTGGCTTGGTTCCCCTCACAGAAGTGGGTTGTAATATGCTGATGCAAAATTCAGAGAACACCTTGTCTGTAACAGGGTCTGTAGACAGATGACTGATGGCGGGTGCCTGCTTGGTGTTCTAGACAAGGAAGGGTTCCAAGGCTTTCTGTAGGCTCGGGGAGAAATAACGTCTCGGTTGGTTAGTGATGTCTACCCCGGACATGGCAGTGGGTACTGGGTGCCTTGTTCCGTGTTTACTATCCCTTCCTGCAGATCCCCGGGGCTGCCCCACAGCAGGGCAGGGTCTTGGGGCTGCTGGCCCAGAGGAGCTGGTGGCCTGAAGGCTGGAGCTGCGAGAAGGCACTTCTGCTCTCAGTGGAGGAGGGAGGCTGCCGGGAGTCACAGCCAGCGTGGGCCAGAGTCGGGTCACCAGGGGAGCTGACCTTCACGGCTCAATGAGGCACCAAGGGGAACAGCTGGTCAGGTCTCTGTGGCCACGGGACATGCCAGGGACGCTAAAAGATGAGGCAGAGGAGTAGACCCCCTGGGAGACAGTACATAGGCTTCGGAATGAGAATCAAGGAAGCTGAGTCTTTGGCCCAGTTTTTAAAGTTACGTGTATTGATGAAAGAATGTAAATGACAGAGTGATCTATGAGGGATCTCCCAGCGGTCAGAGTGGACATCTTGAGGCCACCACAATATGGGGACTTCCCAAATGGGACCGTACTTTTGTAACGTGCAGCAGTGGGACAAGTGGCCCGAACACAAGCTAGTGGGGCCCTGTGAGCCACTGGAAACAAGGCCACGCTGCAGCCGTGCCTGTGGCCCTGGCCGGCCTGGCGCCCGCATCGGAGGGTTTGGAACGGTAATTGAGTAAAAGTAGGGGCGCCTGGGTGGCTCAGTCGGCTAAGCATCCAGCTCTTGATTTCAGCTCAGGTCATGAACTCACGGTTTCAAAAGCTCGAGCCCTGCATCAGACTCTGCCCTCACAGCATGGAGCCGGCTCGGGATTCTCCCTCTGTCTCTGCCCCTCCCTTGCTCGAGCTCTCTGTCTCTCTCAAGATAAATAAATAAACTTAAAAAAAATTTTTTTAAATAGATCAGATGCCCCTTTTCTTATCTGTCTTAGCAAGGTCTGGAAAGCATGCTAGGAGTGAAGGTATTTGAACAGTCGACCCCAGTACCAGCAATGCCTGCAAATAAAGACATAGGTCCAAGCCTTGTTTATTCTCCCAGTTTCTTTCATTCTTTGATTTTTTTTTCAAGTTTTTATTCATTCTACCGGTAGTTCTAGAACATGCATTCTATGCCACAGACCCTGACAGAAAGCTGAAGGGGAAGTTTCTCTACCTAGCCAGACACGTACAAACACTTTGCAACTTCTTTTCATGGCTGAGTATAACGGCATAGGAGGGGAGCATTCACACACACACACACACACACACACACACACATGCACGCACACGCCCCTTGGCCCCCACAGTCTGTTTTCTGGCAGTGGTTAATTTAGAAAAACAAATAGACCGGCCAGAATTAAATTTAACATTTCCTTGTAGGAAAAACAAAAAATGTAAGCAAAGCTCACACAGACTCCATCCACAGAGGAGAAGTCATCATTTCTTTCCAGTTAGCAGTCTGAGAAGTCCAGGAAAACTGTAAAAACTCATCAATTGGAGTAGGGCCAGAGGCAGGCAAGTTTTTCACTTTTTTAAAACTGCATTTTTTTTTTAAGTTTATGTATTTATTTTGAGCGAGAAGGTGGGGAGCAGAGAGAGGGAGACAGCAGGTTCCCAGCTGTTAGCACATAGCCGGAGGGGGCGCTCAATCCCACGACCTGTGAGATCATGACCTGAGCGGAAATCAAGAGTCAGACACTTAACCGACTGAACCACCCAGGCGCCCCAAAGGTACATTTTTAACCAAAGTATAAAATACATACAGAAAAGTGCACAGACCTTAGGTGGATTTCCGCAAAGCTCACACATCTGTGTCAGCAGGGCCCAGACTGAGGGACAGACTCGACCAGTCACCTAAAATGTCTTATCTCAGTCCCCACCTTTCCCAGAAAAAGGAAAACAACATCCAGGCTTCCTTTACTTTCAAGATGTCTTGGCTGCTTTTGAACTTTGCATAAACAGAATCTTACAATATACACGTCTTAATGTCTGCCTTCCCTTTCACTCAATAGCGTATCTATAAAATCCGTCCAGGGAGGAACAGCCAGGGAAGGCAAGGGACTTGCTCAGGGTCCTTCTGCAATGAATTGGTGGAGGGTCTTCTAGATCTTTGGACACGTCCTTTTATTCTATTTTTTTAAGTCATTTATTTATTTTGAGAGAGAGAGACAACACGAGTGGGGTAGGGGCAGAAGAGAGGGAGAGAGAGAGAATCTCAAACAGGCTCCACGCTGCCAGCACAGAGCTCAACGTGGGGCTCGAACCCATGAAACTGTGAGATCATGACCTGAGCTGAAACCAAGAAATGGACACTTAACCGACTGAGCTACCCAGGCACCCCCACATCCCTTTATTTTAAGGTTCTCCAGATTGTAATTCTGGCCCTTAACTGATTTGTTAATCACTAAGTGGGTCCTTCTTAGACACAAGGATGGGTCCCAGCAATGGGCTTACAACCTTTCCTGAAGGAGGTCACTGAAAACAGTCAGTGAAGCCAGTTTCTGCACGATTCCAACGCCTAGATTTCCCTGGCCGCTGCTGCTGAGTCTCCCCTCCTTCCTGGGGCCTGTCCAAATCTGATCCAACCTTGACAGCACTAGCCGAGGATTCCTCCGGGAAGCCTTCCCAGATCTCACTTGCACACGGGACAGATTCCTCCTCTGAGCTCCTGTGTGCAGAGGGAACAAGAACGTGTGCTGACTGGGTGGGTGGGCACTGACCTGACAAACCCAGCACCATGTTCCCCCCAGACCCTGTGAGGGGAGCCCTGGAGGAGAGCCACCATGCCACGGCCTGCGCCCCTGACCCCTGAGCCTGCTGATGTCTCCAGGGAGACGCTTTGTGACCCCATGTGCTGGGGCGGCCAGAAGCCATGCATCTACTGTGATTAATTAGTGGCATTTGAAATGTGGCAACAGAGTCATCATGAAACCGGGCACCCCTGGTGTGAGAACTCTCATCTCTTAACCGGAACATTCATTTTGAAATATCCCATGAGTCACGGACATGAGCGCCATTAAATTGTTTGGTCTCAGATTAGCCAAGCCCTATAGAGGGGGATAGGTATATTTGGGGACAACGGGGTTTCCCGTCGCTGGACTTTGGTGTTTCTTGCCTTTTTTAAATTTCTTCTTTTGCCCTGACCACATTGCCCCTGCTCCCCTAGAGTCTGGCTTTCTGGAAGCTGAATCTCCTTTCTTTTCAAGGTCCCTAAATATTACCCCCATTCCTTACTAACTTTTCACTTCGGCCACATGGCTTCTTGGCTTGCCACCCAAACGGGGCGGACCCAGTGTGTCATCTTCAATGAGAGTAGAGACGTGGAAGGAGCCCAAGAAGTGTAGAGCGTCCAATGCAAGAGGTCCCTCCAGAGGGCAGCTAAGGTTATCGTTACACAGGATTTCTAGACCCAGTTCTGCCGTTGGGCAAAGGTTAGGACGGACTTTCTTGTCAAGATGACATCGAACTGGGTCTCAATGAATGTCTAGTAGGACTTGACCCAGCAAATAAGCGTGGCAACAGCAGGGGGGCCCATAGCACAGGAAACCCAGCCTGGAGCAGCCTGGTCTGTGTGCACACGTGTGTGTGTGTGTGTGTGTGTGTGTGCGTGTGCGTGTGTGCACGTGTGCGTGCATGCGCTGGGGCGGGACAGCTGGCGTTCCTTGAACAGACACATGGGCGCATGGAGGGAGGGGATGGCAGGACGGAGGCCGTTGAGTTGGCGGGATCGATTCCTCATCCAATTCATTCACTCAACAAATTGCAAGCCGGCTGAGCGCCAGGCCCTGCGAGAGGCGCCGAGAGGACAAGAGCAAACAAAACAGATGCCAAGCCCCAGCTTCGCGGCGTTTATGACCTCGGAAGCAGAGACAGACAATACGTTCAGTGAATAAGATGCATGTTAGCAGATGGTGGCCCTGAGTCTGGGTCCCGCTCCTGCCACAAGCCGGCTGGAAGTCTTTGGAGGAGAACCTAACCTTTCTGCAGGGACGTTAGCAAGACCCATGTATCAGGTGCAAGTTCGTTTGGACTCGAAGAAAAGGCCCTTGGCGGGAGGCGCTGAAAGGCAGTGACATCTGATAGGTGACAGTGGGAGCAGCCATCAGAAGCGTTTCATTTACTGCACCGTGGGGTTAAGAGGCTAGAGGATGGGCTCGTGGTTGCTGGCTTTCTGAAGGCACCCAGGTCTATACTGAGGGACGGCTGGAAAAAAGCGGTGTGCCCTTCTCCTCACGAGGTATTGCCTCAAAGAGTGCAGTTTTTTTTTCACGCTTCACCTTAAAATTTAAAACTACTATTTCAAATATTTTTTCACAGAAATGAAGTAATGTTTTAATCCTAATTCTTTTTTATGATAGTAAAGTATTAAGATAAAATCGGCCTTGTTAGGGGCGCCGGGTGGCTCCGTCCGTCGGTTAAGCCTCCGACTTTGGTTCAGGTCATGATCTCGCAGTTCATGAGTTCGAGCCCCACGTCGGGCTCTGTGCTGACAACTGAGAGGCTGGAGCCTGCTTCGGATTCTGTGTCTCCCTCTCTCTCTGCCCCTCCCCCACTGGCACTCTCTCTCTCAAAAAAAAAAAAAAAAACATTAAAAATTTTTTAATTAGGGGCGCCTGGGTGGCGCAGTCGGTTAAGCGTCCGACTTCAGCCAGGTCACGATCTCACAGTCCGTGAGTTCGAGCCCCGCGTCCGGCTCTGGGCTGATGGCTCAGAGCCTGGAGCCTGTTTCCGATTCTGTGTCTCCCTCTCTCTCTGCCCCTCCCCCGTTCATACTCTGTCTCTCTCTGTCCCAAAAATAAATAAACGTTGAAAAAAAAAATTAAAAAAAAAAAATTTTTTTAATTAAAAAAAAAGATAGAATTTGCCATTTTAACTACTTTTATGTGTGTCATTGAGTGGCAATTAAGTACATTCACACTGTGGTGCAACCATCCCTGCCTTCCATCTCCAGAATGTTTTTATCTTTCCAAACTGGAACTTTATCCGTTGAACAATTAACGGATCTCCATTCCCCTGTCCCCCTGCCCCTGGCAAGCACAGTACTCCTTCTGCTTCTATAAATTCAACTCCTCTAGGAACCTCATGTAAGTGCAATCACATAGAATTTGTTCTTCCGTGTTGGGCTTATGTCCCTGAGCGTAAAGTCTCCAAGGCTCATTCATGGAATATCATGTGTCGGAATTCCAAAGTGGATATTTTAAGGCTAAAATTTGAGGTGCTGGGGTCATGGGGCCCTGAGTCAGACACACAGGAAGGATAAATGACTCCGACGGATGACAGGATGGGGGAAGTGAGAAGGTTGTGGCTAAAAGCAGCTCTAAAATTACGACTGGTGCCAGTCAGAGGGACACTTGTCCTGGGCATTGCCTTTCAGGAAGTCTGGGGGGGGGGGGTTGTCCCCGGGGCCCTTGAAAGCAGGACCCAGAGCCAACCTGGGCATGTCTTTCAGTCTCAGGGACCTATGAACTGTCCTCCCCAAAGGGGTCATGCCCCAAGGGTTTCTTGAAGACCGGTAGGAGGCAGACACCATGGCCTGACGTTCGTTCCAGAAAAGTCAGTGCTAAACCCAAAGGGATCTTTGCACGGATGGCATTGAGTGCCAGGGGAAGCCAGGCCAGCATTTGATCCCACCAACAGAGCCGGGCAAAGAGGCCCCCCAGCTTTGTGTTAGCTTCCTGTCACATTGGGTTGGGGTAATGAGCCCATCATCGGGCCAGAGAGTAGAGGATGCCTCTGCCTTCAGACGGTGGAGAGGAGCCGGGTTCGATGGAAAACGCACTGAGCTGTTCTCAGGAGGCCTAGGTAGAGTCCTGGCTCTGCAACAGTCGGCCTCACCCGTCTCCAAGGGCAGGGCTGTGTGCATTGGTTCAAGGTGCTGGACCACATCCCTCCGATGCTTTCGGATTTTAGAAAATCAACAGCTGAAGCCACCACCTTCTTCCTCTGAGATGGCCCAAGGCTTGGGCAATTCAGAGGCTGGCAGTGACAATGAATGCCACCAAAAGCAACTCCATGCCCTTGGACAGCTTGAGTCCAGGTCACTTTCCCAGGGACAAGAGGACAGTGGTGGTAATCATGAGGCACGGAGTGCTTGTGGGGCACTGGAAGCTGTGCCCAGCACCATCACCTTTACTCTTTCTTGATACCCATGGAGGCTCACATGGCCGTTGTCCCCACTTGACAGAGAAGGAGATTGGAGCTCGGGGAGGCTCAGTCACGTGACTGATGGCCAGCTGGTCCAGGACCGGAAGCTAGTCCAAGCTCACGGAAGCATGATTAGACAACGGATGAGCAGACTCATGACTGCTCATAAGTCAGCCACCATCGGTGCCACTTTCCTGTGACCCAGAGGGATCTTAAAGTCCAATCACCTGTCTCCACAAAGCTCTTTCCCGAACCCTCTGGGAAGGGAGGTCTGTCGGGAGAGTTCCTGGCTGATGGGCTGTCGGGTCCGAGCGCCTCTTCCAGGGAGACTCTGCGGCTTGGCTTCCTGTACCCTCCCAGCAGCCGTCCCACAAAGCGGCAGAGTTGGTGCCTGGGGGCTTCTGAGTCGCAGGGGACGTGCTGTCCTCAACTGTTCGGCTTTCTGGGCTGAAAGTGTCTCTAACCGGCAACTCCAGCAAGTCCTCCCTTCTTAGGGCAGTACCAGAACGTAGGTGCCCTTGCCGGGGACGCAGGCTCATTCCCTAGAGCACTCGGCTGGAGGGGCTGTGCCAGCTTGGCCCCTTCTTCCCTCCGTGACACCTACACCCAGTATGATGTCCCCTAGCTTGTTCCTCCGTTAAATGGTGAGAGAGAGGCAGGAAAGGGAACAAGCGAGTGTTATCCGTCCAGCTAAGACATCACGTTCTCTGGGTACCGGCCTGGCCTACACTAGCCCAGCTACATGTGTGCAGGCTGACGGAGGGCGGGTTCCGGGATCAGTAGAACTGTACTGTGCCTGAAAGCATCAGCATTCCTTTATTTACGCCTGATCTGTCTACCACCAGAGACTGGCACCCAGTGGCATCTAACAAATAATCACTGAATTGAATCAACTCGTTTGTCTTGTTGCCCCTCTCCCACCCCACGCGCCTCAGCGTCCCTAAACTAGCTCCTGGGACCGCGGACACGGAGGGTCCCAGAAATTCCTAGGACTTCTGAAAGCAAATGGTCCTTAGCAGGCTGGTGGGCACCTCCAGCGGGACACGGGGCCAATGGTGCGTTCAGTCTGGCTGAGACAGGGTGTGATTTGAACATCACTCTTGATTCATGGAAAAATAATCTGCGGGCGCCCTTGGCTGGTCTCATACGGGTCTGCCTTGAGGGAATGACTTTGCGTTTCCAAAGGGACTCGGAAAAATTACTCCCGTTGTCCCCATTGATGAAACGTGACCCTTTTACGAAACAAGTTGTTGCAAAACAAGAATGGTGGATGTGTGTCTGCGTGTACGCGTGTTCGCAAAGGGAATCTGATCTCAACCCAGCCCTGACCTTCAGCATGGATGGAAATTAACTGGAGCTTAGTACCGACGGTAACTGCAGAACAGCTACTGAAATTCGTCACCCGCTTTCCTTCTTTTTAACCCTACCAGAAGGCACTTTTGAAGGACCTAAGTTGGCCACTATTGAAAGGGCAGCTTGTGTAGAGGAGGAGTACAAAGTCCTGCGTTCAAGTCCTAATTGAGCCTTTGTTTTTTCATCTGCAAAATGGAGCCCATGACACCTGCCCTGTCTGGCCCGCAAGAAGTTTGTGAGACTCAAGTGAGAAAATGTATCTTGAAACCCTCCGTAAAGGAACATATGTTACCGCCAGTCACTTACTTCATCGGTATGTGCTGTGCACCTGCTCTGTACGTAGCGTGGCAACGGATGGCAAGGGACTAGGACCAGTGTCTCGTTATCACCTGTGGGGTCAGCCTTCACCCAGGCTGTCCCAGCTGCCCTCTGCTTCTGCACGCCTCACCCATCCAGAGAGAACCAAGCACATCTACCCCTGACTGGTGAAACCAGTAGTCTCTTTGACATGACTCTCGCTAGCCCTCGCCAATTCCAGAAAGGAGGTTTAATGACAGTCTCTTGTTCTTCTTTGCACCTCTGCTCAGCTTCTCCAGGAAGTATCCCTTTCTGGATCAGGACACGGGACAGAGCTTGGTGCCACTTTTCCTTTGCCTGCGCCTGCACGGCATCATCAAAGGTAAGCCCTGCCTGAGTGAGTGCATCTGGGAAGGCCCTTGGGGACCCGCCCCACCCTCAGCAACTCCCAGGAAAGACCCCGCAGGCCTTTCCAAAGGAATCAGCTGGGATATGGCATGGTCACCTCCAAGTTGTGTGACTTTGGGAAAGTCACATAACTGCCTGGTCTCAGTGTCCCGGTCTGTAAAATGGGGGATAGTCAGAGCTTCCGTGAAATATGATATTGGATGAAGGGACTTATGGATTGTGAAAGTATGTGCAGCCTCCAAGGGCTGTGTTATTGTCATCTAGCCACGTGCCCTGCATCTTAGAGCGGCGTCCCCTCCAGGTCACTTGCTCCGTGGTTGGGGAGGAGACTCCCGGTCTGTGAGCCAGACCTGGCTTTCTCAGCCTCCTGCGCTGGGCCTGGGGGAAGGCATCTGTGACTTGGAAAGAGGAGGAAGCCCCCTGGGGAGTGGGTTTTGGGGCTGCCCGGGTGCCCCCCCCCTCCCAGACCTTTGCGAATGAAAGCACATTTGGGAAATTTTTCAAAGCCATTTCCAATTATCCAGATAAAACGCATAGCTTTAAAACCCAGGAATGGTTGATGGACCCCAGGTAGTTTCGTCCAAGTTGCTTCTAGACGCTCCCAAAGACACTGATGATCCGAACTCAGCCCTCCCTTCCTGGGCAGGATTTCGGCCAGGGGGCCATGAACACTCTGGGGGGAAGTGCTCTGTGCCGGTCCATTTGGGCTCCACGCACCTTGTGACCCCCGGGGGGCCCTGGCCAGGCCCTCTAATCCTCAACCCTTGACTTCCTCCTTTTTCTCTCTGCAAATCAGACTTCTGCAGCTCTGTTATGAATAAATCTATAAAAATGTTCTCTTTGTGTTTCTTCCAAGGCAAAAATCTGGAGGAGTTAAGGCACATTAACTTCTTCCCGGAGTCCTGGCTGATCCGGGTTACAGCCAACCATTACCACGCAGTGAGTTGCCAGCTCAGCAAGGAAACAATTATTGAAATTTATTGCTTTTCTGACCTGGCTTTCTCTGGAGACGTGTTTTGCATTTGAAACCTCTGAGCCTTTGAGGTCGGGATGTTTCTGGCTCCTCCTTCAGGGGAGTGGAGAGATTCAAGCCTGGCGGGGGTGGAGGGAGGAGGCTTGGGCGGAGCCAGGCGCTTCAGGCATGTGCACTGTTGACCTGGGGAGTGAGGCAGGGTCTGGGACCACCGGCTGCCCCGCCCTCCTGACCCAGCCCCCCCCTCCCCCATGGACACACACATAACCTGTGCTTGTTACTGAAATTTTTTTTATTAATTTTATTTTTTTTTTTAATTTACATCCAAATTAGTTAGCATCCAGTGCAACAATGACTTCAGGAGTAGATTCCTTAGTGCCCCTGACCCATGTAGCCCCTCCCCCCTCTCACCCTCCCTCCAGTAACCCTCAGTTTGTTCTCCATATTTGTGAGTCTCTTATGCTTTGTCCCCCTCCCTGTTTTTATATTCTTTTTGTTTCCCTTCCCTTATGTTCATCTGTCTTGTCTCTTAAAGTCCTCATATGAGTGAAGTCCTATGATTTTTGTCTTTCTCTGACTAATTTCACTTAGCAGAATACCCTCCAGTTCCATCCACGTAGTTGCAAATGGCAAGATCTCATTCTCTTTGATTGCCGGGTAATACTCCATTGTGTGTATAAATCACATCTTCTTTATCCATTCATCCATCGATGGACATTCGGGCTCTTTCCATACTTTGGCTGTTGTTGATAGTGCTGCTATAAACATGCGGGTGCATGTGTCCCTTCGAAAGAGCACACCTGTATCCCGTGGATAAATGCCTAGTAGTGCTATTGCTGGGTCATAGGGTAGTTCTATTTTTAGTTTTTTGAGGAACCTCCATACCGTCTTCCAGAGTGGCTTCACCAGCTTGGATTCCCATGACATTTTTTAAATGCAGAGAAACTGAATGAAAGAAAAGACATACCCCTCACCTCAGACCCATCACCCAAAGACAACCTACAACCACTACTAAGATCTCGTTGTGTTTTACTGGCCGCAAACTCTTCCACCAAGATCATCTGCTATATAAACAACACTACTTTGCCTCTCTTTTAGTGCAGAAAATTTGCCACGCTCCTAATTGTTAACTATTAGACATGGCTGTAGGCTGAACATATTTGCACGTGATGGTTTATTTTACTATCCTTAGAATTACTTTCTTGCAGGAGATTGTCAAGAACAGAAAATACTGGCCCAGAAAAGGAATGTTCATTTTTGTTCTTGATACGTAGTAACAGTTTGGGACCAAAACGCTCTTCCCCCCGTAATGAATGAGCTTGCCTCACTTCGTACATGCTCGGCAAATTGGGCGTTTTTATCTCGGATCATTTGGGTCAAATGAGAGGCAAACGACGAAATCTCATTTCTCAATATGCATTCCCTTTATTACTAGGAAATACGGATATTTTTCCAAGTGGCATTTCCCCCTTTGTGAATTGTCCTCTGCCAACTGTTGTAGTTCTTGTGTTTCCAATTGTGCATTTTTAGAGATGAAGTAGGGCAGTGTTTGAGTTCCGAAGATTTATGAGTCACTAGTTAAAATTCAATTCAGCCCAACAAATACCTATTGTAATGTACAAACCACAGCACCCAGTGCCCCTGCACAACAGATAATGACTCCATGGAACCGAGCCTCTCTGGGACGTAACTCAGAACTATGCTCTAACAGAGCACAGTGGAGGCGGGAAACAGTCCTTGGGGCTGGACTCCTCAGGAAGGTCCCCTCCTCCCACCCCCACACACACCCTCTTCATGTTCTTCTGACCTGGCCCACCTCCTTCCTTTTGCCCCTTGTGGGATCCCGCCATGTCATGGAGCCCGCCATGTGGGATGACGCTTGTGACTTTATGGGCGTGATCGTTCTCTGCATCACAATCAGGCTATTTATGTGCACATTTTATTTACCCGGGGAAAATTCTCAGGAATTTTTCTTGTTCTCATCTCTCGTTCTCTGAAAGCATTAAGCACAGTACCTGGCACATAGTCGGCGTCGACAAATACTGCAGACTGGATTCATGGCCAAGTGTGGGATCCAGAGACAGAGCTATCTATCAAGCACGGTGGGGGTTGTGGGATCAATGAACCGACGCAGAGATGGGGAGAGATGCTCGTGTCCCAGGGTCAGATTGCCAGTGAACTCTGTGCACCTGTCTTTCAGCTGGAGAGTGGGGGTGACATGGCCCACGTTAAAGATCTTACCACCCAGGCTGTGAGATTCGGGCTGCTCTTTAACCAGGTACAGACCCCTGGGCCCAAGCAAGGGGAAGGACCGTTTTCTCCCATGCTTGGTTAAGGACATTTGTATAATCGCTTCTTACCTCTGTTAGGAAGGCCAGGGAAGAAAAGAAAATAGTCATGTCTCTTCTGCATGTTCCCACCACACCCTGGGAAAAACAATTCGCAAGACAGGGGCCTGGAACAGGCCATTCATTTATCTGATGTGCACATCCAAAATTTCTCCTTGAGGGGGACCAACTCTCCTCGTTTTTCGGGGATGGAGGAGTTTCCCTGGGAAGCAGGACTTTCAGTTCTGAAACCAGGAAAGGCCTGGGCAAGCTGGGATGAATTGGTCGTTCTCTTCCCCGCAAACATCAAGACTTGCCAACAGTTCCGGGAGAGATTCCACTCCAAGCCTGTGCTGGCAGTTACAAAGGGGAAGCTATTCTGGGCGGGTATTTTCATGGGTCCCCCAAATCAAAGCAGAGTGGGTCAGGGAACTTGGCTGCAAGGTATGTGGGCACTCAGCCACCAGGGGTGTATGCAGGGCTAGTGGCTGCATTCTGTCTTGGGTTCCCTGGGATGGGCACAGTTCTCCAAGCAATTGCTGTACTCAGTTGTTGAAAGCCACTCCAGTAGTGATCTCAAAAGAAGTTGTGTTTCAGGGACTCGGGGCTCTGAATCTATCATCAGAGACTCCCCTCTGGGTCAGGCCTGGATGGGCTGGGTCTACACCTCGCTTGCCTACACCTGCCTAAGTGGACAGACCGCACACCGCAGGGGCCAGGAGGACACCTTGCAATACCATGAATATGGAGTATCTCTTAGGCCCATCCAAACTGGAGCAAATGCTTTGCTTCATAGGTCTGCAGGCCACAGATTATCTAAGAACATGCCTAACTCATCCTTCTCCCCACTAGAGGATGTGCAGAGCAGTTAAGATCATCACTGAGTACAACCCTTGGGGTTTGTGAAGTCACTACAGTTTGTTTGGCCCTTCCTGAGCTAAAATTGCTGTTGTGTTTTAATTAGTCACTTTTGTGTGTCAAATTAGTCGCTTTTGTTTCAGCTAGAATTTGTTTTTCCTGTGTCCTCTTGCCTTTGAAGACAGAAGGTTTCTTTCCCTGTCACTTTGTTGTTTGTTTATCCTTCCCAACTTAGGAGTATACAACTCATTCGGAAGTGATTGCCATATACGGATTCTTCTTTGAGATAAAGGGAGTCAGACATGATACTACCTCTTACAGTTTTTACATGCAGGTAAGAAGGACAGCGCACAGGAAAGTTGTGTCTCTGAAACAGTCTTTTACATCCAGAGTCAATTCATATGAAATTAATAATAATTGATCAATCATTAGCTAATGATGAATATGAAATGTGTTATAAGCCTACTGCTAATTATGCTCATACCTGTGAGGCCATTTGATTTTTACAACCTTGGGAGGTTTGAGGGTCCACATGGCCCCTATTGGCAAAGTTGGGGTTCCGTTCTAGACTCCGACTCTACGTTTGGGGCCCAGTTCTTCCTCTGTTCCTGCGTGATGGGCGATGCTTTGCAGATGATCATTCTTCAGTGGAGGGAAGAGGTAACAGTCTTGTTTAGAGAGGCAAAGCAGGGCGGTGGACAGGACACCGGTGAATTCAGGAGGACAGAGGGATTCGCCTCGGTGATCCTGCTACAGGCTTTTGCAGGAGTGCTGTGTTTTAGAGCAGAGTCGAAGTCAAGCTGCCTGGTGAGCCGCATGATGTTGACAAGCCCGTGAGCCTCCCCATGTCTGGCTTCCTGGGCCTTGAGATGGGGAAGGTAATAGGACCTACCTGACTTGGTTGTGGGCAATATTACTGTGTTCATTTGTGCAAAGCATGTGGAACAGGGCCTGACGCATGAGGCACTATATGATGATGCCGACAATGACAGTGACCACTATCATCAGGGACCGCTATGTCCCCCTTAGGATTTGCCTTGTCTCTAAGGCATCAAGCTCCTTGAGAAACCGTATCTCATTAGTCTTTTTGTTATCACCACTAATCACAGTACCCGGAACACGGGGAGGTGCGTTTGTATTGTGAGCAGGTAAATGGATACATGCACGCCTGCAGAAACCTGAGCTTCAGCCCCAGCTTCGCCGCTACCTCCTTCCATGCCCTTGAGTGAGTCACATCTCTTCCTTGGGTCAGTTCTTGTCTTCAGTGACTCAGGCATTTCCCTACATGATGGAATTTACTGGATGCAGGAGATGAATTATGTAACAACACCCCTCGAAATACCCGTGTGCACACTCCATTGGTTTTTAAATCCTGGCAAGGCGATAGTGAAGACCTTCCAATTCGGTACAGCCTGACTTAGTGGCATTTTTCTGGGCTCGCCAGACCCCAGTCTGTCTGCCGGTGGTCTGGGGGGGGTGGTTTGCGAGCTGACTCAGCAGTGGCAGCCGTTCTCAGGAGGTGGGGCTGCGGGGAGCACCCCCTTGCTCTCCGCACACCTTACACGGGAGAGTCGACAGACCACGTTTTGCTAACTCTGGGTCACCCCAGTTTCAGTTCCACCTGAGGTGGGTCACCCTCCTTGCAGAGAGTGAGGCACAGTGACGTGGTCTGCGAGCACGGCCCCATCAGCCTGCGGGCAGAACGCCTGGTGAAGTACGAGATCAGAGCCCAGACCCTGGTGGACGGCCAGTGGCAGGAGTTCAGGACCAACCAGATCACCCAGAAGTTTGGGTTCTCCAAGCCGTCCTGCAAAAGTCACGTGAGTGTTTGCCTTTGACTTCTTTTCTCTTTTATGTCTTTTTTTTTGCACTTTCTCTCCACCACTCCTTTTTTTGGGTGATCACTGGCTTTCCATCTCCAGTGGTCCACAGGGGAAGCTTGCTCGCTTTCTTAAAAGATGGTCACAGCTCCACGTCACGCTCAAGAGAAACCTAGAATAAAAAGCTGAGGCTGTGGAAAGCTATCACTATCACGCCAGATCCAGTTTGTAAATGTCAAAGGGTCCTGTTTTGGGAGGAGGGGAGGTTTGGTGGAGTGTGCCTGCCACCATCGCTTCCGCTGTTGCCTGGACATCCCCTGTGACGTGCCCCAAGATCCGTGGCCTGGCCCACCTGCCTCAGTGGCCGGCGCAAGCATCCAGGCGGATTCTGTACCTGGCCTGGCTCCTGACGGGTAAAATGCAAAGTCTGCCAGAGAGCCTGTCTGTAGTCCTAGGAGGAACTCTGAGCGTGAATTTCAGGAGGTCCAGAGGCCGCCCTGGGTGCCCCGCAGGGAGTGGGACTCAGCTTTAAGCCAGGGGGTCCTTCCCCGTCCGGCTGCGCATCAGAAATCAGCACGCTGGGCTGCTCGCGAGGTCCACGGGCCTGCATGCCACCCAGCTCCTGAGGCGATGTATTCTGCAGTGGGGCCCGACATCAGTGTTGTTTAAAGCTTCCCAAGTTATTCTCTGCAATGTCAGAAATCAGAACCGCAATTTCCCCTTGTGGAGGTGGGGGCAGGGAGGGCGGGGCGCCAGGATATTGGCCAGGAGGGAACGTGACGGTTTCGGGGGGTGCCTGAAATGTTCTCTGTGGTGATTGGCATGGCAGTCACCCAGGTGTACTCGTGAAAATCCACCGAGCCAAACCCTTAAGATGTGTGCACTTTATTGTATCTAAGTCATTCATACTTAAATGTTTTAAAGTTTGCTTTACAGACCTTCCCTAGGCGGTTCTAATGTGCAGCCAGAGTTGGGAATGGCTGCTTACACCACTGTTAAGGCCTTCCCCCCCCCCCCTCAAGAGAGCAATCGTGTTCATCCTAAAAGCCCCGTTTGCTTTCTTCCGTTTCATCTTCTAGGCCTTGAAAATCCACACCGTGGGCCTTCCAATCTATGCAAGTTTTTCATTCATCTTCCCAATGTCTTGACAGTTTCCAGAAGAACGTGTGGGATTTTTCTTTCTTTCGCCAGGGTCTACATAAAAGAAAATAAAACGGCGTTAAAGGGACTGCTCAAGCATTCAGGTGACTTTCCTAGTGGGCAGCGAGCGATCTCAGCAGAACTTGGGCCCCCTGTCGGGCTGCTGTGACAGAGAACCGCAGGCCGGGGGGCTCACAAACAGCAGACGTTTACTGCGCACAGTTCTGCGGGGTGTCCAACATCAAGATGCTGGCACATTCAGGGTGGGGGCTGGTGATAACTTGCTTCCTGGTTCACAGACGGCTGCCTCCTCGCTGGGCCCTCACATGGTGGAAGGGGCGAGGGGGCCTCTGGGGCCACGTTTTTTTTTTTTTTTTTTTTTTTCTTTATTTCGAGAGAGAGAGAGAGAGAGAGGATAGAGAATCCCAAGCAGGCTCTGCCCTGTCAGCACAGAGCCCCATGTGGGGCTCGAACTCACAAACCATGAGATCGTGACCTGAGCCGGAGCCAAGAGTCAGATGTTTAACCGACTGAGCCCCTCAGGCGCCCCGTGGGGTCACTTTATAATGGTTAGAATGGGGCCATCACGACCTAATCACTTTCCAAATACCCATCACCTTTGGGGGTTAAGATTCAACATAGGGGTTCTGGGGAGACCTTCAAACCAGAGCACCATATTTGTATCATTTGTGGATGGAAAGTACGAGACGTGAGTCCATTCACCATCCTTGACCTCAGAGCAGCTGGAGGTCAGCCCTAACTTGCTGCTTGAGCTGGAACACTGCGACGGGCGCATCAGCAGTGACACCGAACTCCGGTTGGGAGCACTTGTGCGTCTCTGCCTGCTACACAGCACACACCAGACCACTGTCCTTGCAGCTTTGGTTCAGCCAGAACAGGCGGCAGGAAGGGAAGGGAGCCGTTACAATGTACAGAGTGACTTATTTCCCATCTGCCTTTTCAAATGGTGCTCACTGGTTTGGAGAAAGTGAGGTAGAGAGCCTTTCTCCCCACTTTGCAGATTCGTTTTCTGTTGCAGCGTAACAAAGGACCACAAATTCAGTGGCTAAAAACAACACACAGGTATTGTTTGACAACTGCTGTGGGTCAGGAGTCCAGGCAGCTTTGCTGGGTCCCCTGCTCAGGGTCTCACAAGTCTGCAGTCTAGTGGCAGCTGGGCTGTGTTCTCATCTGAAGACATGACCGGGGGAGAGCCCACATCCAAGTTCATGACGGTGTTGGCAGATTCATTTTCTTGTAGCTGCATCACTGAGGGCCTGGCTGTTCACTGGCTGTTGGGAGAAGGTCACCCAGGTCCTGGTGGCCCCCCTGCAGTCCCCTGCTGGGAGTCTTTCTCCATAGACATTTCAAAGCATGGCTGCTTGTCCTTCAAGGCCAACAGGAGAGTGTTGCTTGTGCCGTTAAGACACAGTCTTATACCAAGGTAATCTTGGGAGTGACATCCAACCATCTTACCCATGTTGTCTGGACTAGAAGTGAGTTACATGTTCTACCCACATTCAAGGGAAGGGGGTTATACAAGGAGTCATCTCAAGTGTACCCACTGCAGCATGTTATCCAGTGTCTTTGGGAAAGTGACGGAGCATCCTTGATGCTGTGCAGATACCAAGGTGGGCAAATTTTGTCTAATGATCACCTTAGTATCAGACATGGGCCGAAGGGACCTCCTTCCCAGCAGAGGACCGATGCCCCATGCAGAGTGACCTGGGAGGGAGGGAGGGAGGCTGGTGGGAAGGTGGGAGACTTGGAGCAGAGAACTGGGAGTTGGATCCATTTTCCAGGGGTATCCCTGCCCCCCGTCTGCAAGTCCTGGCCCATCTCCCTCACCAGCTTGCTTCTGGCCAAGTCCTGCCCATGGGAAGTAGTGACAGAGGCTTGAAGGACAAGAGACTAGGAGAAGCCAGGCGTTTTCCAGCAGCAGCTGTGTCTCTTTCGCGGCTTCTGCCTGCCTCCTGCCATGGTCCCAGCGTCCATGAAATGGCCCTGCTTCTGGTTCTGTGTCCCTTCAGGCCAAGAGGCCACAGTGCACGCTTCCTTCTGCTGCGAGTCTCTGGGTTATCTCATCCTCTGTTTGCCTTCTTAGTTCTTCCTTCATCCCCATAATCAGTTCTCTGTATTATATTCTTTCTGTTTGAAATCCCTGGAGTACTGTGTGCTTTCCAGACAAGCCCCTGATAGGAAAGCTTTTGATTAGTTGGTAAGTGTGCCCCAGTGGGGTAGGTGGTTGGAAAACCCCATATGGATAATTCTTCCCATCCCTGCAGGGCTCCCCTCTCACCCAAGTACTCAAATTCAGATAAATAATATTTTAATGCAATATTTAAAATTTTTAACATTTATTTATTATGGAGAGACAGAGAGAGACAGAGAGGAGCAGGGGAGGGGCAGCGAGAGGGGGAGACACAGAATCTGAAGCAGGCTCCAGGCTCCGAGCTGTCAGCACAGAGCCCGACGTGGGGCTCGAACTCACAAACTGCGAGATCATGACCTGAGCCGCAGTAAGACGCTCAACCGAATGAGCCACCCAGGCGCCCTTCTGATGTGATATTTGAAAAAAATAAAAAACCAATGCTAAAAATCTATGATGCAGTTTGATGAATTACATACGGTGAGCACGCACATGTAACCAGCTCCGAGATCAAAACCCAAAAGAGCATCATCCACACCCCAGACACCCCCACCCCTGCTCACTACCCTCCCAGTCACTACGCCTCGAAAGTAAACACTGCCCCAACTGTCACCATTAATTAGTTTGGCCATTTAGTTGCAATATTCAATCGACAGTATCACACAGCGCACTCCCGTTCTTGTGTTCAACGTCTTGTTTAAGAGATTCACTTATGTTTTCATAGGGAGGTACGGTTTGTCTTCAAATAAGCGTGATAGTTTCAGTTTTCTTTTTTTAGAACAGGAAATGTTATTTCTAATAATATAGGCTTGTCAAAGAAAAAGAAGAAAATACCAAGAAGAAAATAAAGTCCGCCGGGATTTTATTATGTTTATTATAAAGTTATTTATTTGTTTTAAAATGTTATTTATTGTCAAATTATTATGTAACTTATTATTATTGTATTAGATTTTATTTTTTGTTATCTCCATCACTCCCAAGTCTGGCAGGCAACCTTTGGGAATCAGTTGTAGGCGCACTTACAGTTTTTGTGGCGTTTTTTTTCCCGTTCAAAATGGGACTATGCCGCGCTTCTTCCTTAGAACCTTGATTTTATTCTTAAGGATGAAACAGAATGATTTCCTTAACCAAGGAGCGAGTATTTGGGGAAGAAGACAGCGAATGGTGTCATTTGCGTCACCTCCAAACTGTGCTGAGTTGTACAAGTCGCCTGTCACTTTAAAAGTCACCTGTCACTTACCCTCAGTGAGCCTCGCCGGTTCCTCTTGGGACCCCGAGCCTGTGCCACTGCTGCGTGTGACAGCCCCGTTACGCCGGCCCCTGTGCAGCCGTGTGGGGGCGTGATGATACTGGCTCTAGAAAAAGAGTGGCCTCCTGGCGCTTTTCCAGAGTCCTGTGGGATAACAGCGAACGTGAGAACTAAAACCTTCTGAGAAGCGAGTGTGAGTCTGCAGATGTCCAAGAGAGAAGAGGCTGTTTGGAAACACTGCTGAGACAGGGATGATCGCCCACCATCTAAACGGTGCAACAGTGCCAGCTTAGCCCTGCGGAACGTGCAAACTCGTGATCCCGGACCCCCCAAGAGTTCGAGAAAACTCGCAAAGCAGGAATGCCAAAACTATCTCCCTGAGGTTCATAGCCAAGCCGTGAGGGTCCAAAAGCCCGGGATGTAGGAGGAAGGCAGCCCCCCAATGAAAGGGTAGGAATCTCCTGCCTCCAGGACCAACAACAGAAGGGCAGGAGGAAGAAGCACTTGACTGGCAACAAGAGGGGCCCTTGGATGTCATTTCTACCTGCCCATTGTACAGTGGGGGAAACCGAGGCCCAGCGAGCTGGAGGGACAGTTCTGGTTGGCAGATGCTTACCAAGCACCTCTGACCCATTAGGCACTTGCCACCCACCTTCTCATGGAATTCTCCTAACCCTTCATGAGTTAGCTGTACCTTCCACATCTGGTAAGAGTGGAAGCTGAGCCCCAGAGAGTAAGGCACTTAGGGGTCCAAGGCTCCCCAGAGTGACAGAGCTGGGGGCCACTCAGGGCTGGCCACAGGGCCGATGTGTTTCCACTTCCCTCCATGACCAATGAGAAGAGGCGAAATGTTTGAGGGTACTTAATTCAAGTATTGAATGAACGCCTACCTTATTCTCAATAAAACGGTGCCCTGAACATCCGGGGCATGCAGGACCATGCCGCGTAGGGCGGTGTCCCATGTGAAAGGCCATGTGATTCTGACCGGGGCTTTGGGACGGGGTGAGGGTGATCGCACTGAGAAGGTAGCACATACATGGGCCTTGGAGGGCGGGCAGTATCCTTGCAGGTGGAGGACGGGGCGTGGGGGTGGGGGGGCGGAGGCGGCCCACTGGTGGGAGCAGGCGGGTCTCCCAGTCCAGGGCTCTTGGATGGAAGGCCTCACCTGAATCCCCTGGGAGCTGGTGCAAGAGGAGGTGGCCAGACCCCAGCTGCAGAGGCTGACGTTGCAGTCCAGGGGACGCCTAGGAACCTGCGCTTGAAGAGGCTTCTTGGGAGGTCCAAACGCAGGACGTCTGCCCCCCCCTCCCGCGCACGCCCCCCCCCCCCTCCTGCGCCCAGAGACTCCACCCTGAGGGTGTCCTTCCCACCACAGGGTTCCCCGAGGCACCACACACACAACCGACTGCCTTCCTTGCCCGGTGGGGAAAATCTGACAGTTCCACCAGACCTGTGAATCTATTTCGCCTCGCTGATTTTAGTTTCACAACCAAATTTCCTGTCCTGTGAAAGAAACGACTTTTCAGGAGGCGCCACCCCTTTCCACTAGGGGGCGAGGTCTGCCTCCAAAAGGGGAACCGGGATTTTCGCCGCAGAAATTCGCACCCCAAAACTTCACCTTGCGGAGTCCCCCTTGCTTAGTGGCTGAAAGTGATCTTTTGCACAGCCTACGTCAGGCGCTGGTCCTTTGAACGTCTACAGTGTTCACGTCAGAAAAATCTCTGAACTTGGGGAGCGTGGGTCTTGAGCCAAAAAAAAAATTTCCGGGATGATCTTACAAGCTCTTCTCTTCATGAGAACTTAGACCAGAATTTTATTTTTATTTTTTTTTAATTTTGTTTTTAACATTTATTTATTTTTGAGACAGAGACAGAGCATGAACGGGGGAGGGTCAGAGAGAGAGGGAGACACAGAATCCAAAACAGGCTCCAGGCTCTGAGAGGTCAGCACAGAGCCCGATGTGGGGCTTGAACTCACGGACCGCGAGATCATGACCTGAGCTGAAGTCGGACGTTTAACCGACTGAGCCACCCAGGTGCCCCTAGACCAGAATTTTAATTTTTTTTTTTTCAACGTTTATTTATTTTTGGGACAGAGAGAGACAGAGCATGAACGGGGGAGGGGCAGAGAGAGAGGGAGACACAGAATCGGAAACAGGCTCCAGGCTCTGAGCCATCAGCCCAGAGCCTGACGCGGGGCTCGAACTCACGGACCGCGAGATCGTGACCTGGCTGAAGTCGGACGCCTAACCGACTGCGCCACCCAGGCGCCCCTAGACCAGAATTTTAAAACTCACAGTCACATGCCCACAGCAGTGACCGTGAGTGCTGGTCAACATAACCTGTTGTGTGCCAAGGCCGTGAACTCCTCTGCTTCTGTCATCACCCACCAGCTGGCTCACCTCTCCAGACCTTGCGTCCAAGAGGGATGGACAGAAGCCACTCTGCGTGCAACACCTTGAAGCCTTAAAGTCAAGAGTTTGGGTCCTGGCTCTGCCCTTTACTTTCGGTGTAGCCTTAGGCAAATCACCTAACCTCCCTGAGCCTCAGAGCCTAATCTGAAGTTGGCAAGTAATCCCGTGGTAAGTGCTAAATAAATCGACGCGTGATTTACAAAGCCCCCAACGCATAACAGGAGCTTAATACGATTTATTCTTGCTTTTCCCTCATCGCTTGAGGTCATTTGGTACCTGTTGAAGGTTAAGACGGACACTGTGTGATATCCGGCAGATTCCTTTCCTTTCTCTGGGCCTGCTTTCCCTTATACAAAATGACAAGGTGAAACTAGGTGCCCTGGGTGGACCTTTCCAGCCGCAATCTTTTGAGTCCTCTGATTCCCCAGGTGGAGGAGAACCGAAGCGGATGGATGAACCTAGGAGCCAGGAGAAGGAGGGCCTGGGGAAGAAATGAACTGCCTTCCCTTTCCACAGGCTCATCGGATGGAGGACCAATCCGAAAGAGTAAGAGCTACTTTTTTTTTTCGTGTCTCCTCTTTGGAGGGTTTTGCATCCTGGAGACTGGTGTGTCCGTGGGAGCGGACAGGGGAGAGGAAGTTTTTGTTCTTGCGAGCCTAGGCTGGGCAGGGGAAGTGCGGGGGGCTGCTGAGCTGCCGGGAGTGGGTGGGCTTCCGAGGGACTGGGTGGGGGAAGTCCCAAGCTGCATTTGTGCATTTGCACGCCGGGTGTTGGTGTAGGAGGTGGTGGGGGCTGGTCCATAGACCCTGAGCCCTGGAGAAACCGGGCAGGGACGGCAGATTCTCTCGAAGGAGACAGAGACGGAGAAACTTCTGTGAGGGAATCCTCGGGGCAGTGCTGTCCACTGAACTTTCTGCCATCATGGAAATGCCCTAGATCCACCCTGTCCAGTATGGTAGCCACTAGCCCCGTGTGGCCACGGAGCACTTGAAATACGGCTAGTGGGACTGAGAAATTGAGTTTTAATTTTAGGTCATTTTAATGTATTTAAATGGCCACAAGTGCAAGTAGGAGCGAAGTGACAGTTGCACCCACCGAGGAGGGACCCCCAGGTCCTTCCTGCTTCTGGAAACCCTCCAGGGTACTGAGCCTCCTGGCCTCTCCCGGAGGCCCCAGGAGTGTAACTTCAGCCTGGGCACCACCCCCTCCCCCCAAACATTTACAGACCGCTGGGTGAAGTCTACCTTCGGGGGGGGGGGGGGCAGGAAGAAGCCAAGCTGGGGGGAAAGAAAGGCTCTCATGCCAGGAAAGCAAATTCAGCTCTGTATGGGGGGTCCATACAACGATGGTACCCCCACTTCTACCAACACTGACAGTCATTTAAATTCAGATAAGTTAAAATGAAATAAAATTAACCACTAAATGTCTCCATCCAACGGGCCCCATCCTAAGGGCTCAGTGGCCACATGTGGCTAGGGGCTACCCTGCCGGGCAGGGTGGATACAGGACACAAGGCTCCTACGGGCTCCCCTTGGTGACCTTGAATGAGTCATGTGCTCTTTGTGCTTTCATTCCCTGACTCATTCGTTCATTCGACAGACTGCTAGTGGCTGCTGCCGTGGGTCAGGCTTGGGTTAGGGTTTCAAAGGTGAACAGCGCAGGCCCTACCCTCACGGAGCCTACAGGGTGGGGGGAGATGGTGGGGATGGGTGCCTGAGCGCCCTGAGGAGAGGGAGCCCAGTCCTGTGAATGCAGAAAGCAGAGAAAGCCGACAGAGACCCCAGGAGGGGGAGTGAGGCCCCTGAAGGACCCTCCCCAGGGAAGTGACACTTAGGCTGAGAGCAGAAAAGAGTGGAGTTAGAACAGGTTTGCCAGAGACACCGGAACAGAGACAGAAAGTACATTAGCGGGTGCTTGAGGCTGGGGGGTTGCGGGGAGACTGCTAAGGGGCACAGGATTTCTTTCATCTTTTTATAAAAAAAATTGTTTTAATGTGTATTTATTTTTGAGAGAGAGAGAGAAAGTCAGCGGCGGGGAGGGGCAGAGAGAGAGGGAGACACAGAATCTGACGCAGGCTCCAGGCTCTGAGCCCGACGCGGGGCTCGAACTCACAAACCGTGAGATCATGACCTGAGCCGAAGTTGGACGCTCAACCAGCTGAGCCACCCAGGCGCCCCAGGGGCACAGGACTTCTCTTTGGGGTGATGCAGATGTTCTAAAATGGACTGATGGTGTTCATCCACAACTCTGTGAATATGCTATGAATCGTTGACCACTGCCTATACCTGGGTAAATTGTGTGATACACGATATATCTCGATAAAGCTGTTAAAAAAGGCAAAGAGGAGGAGTTGGGGGCTCGGGAAAAGTCTCAAGCCCAGATGACAACATGTGCAGGGGAGCCTGGCGCCTCCAGAAGACACAGAGTCAGCGGAGCAAGCAGAAATGGCTGGAGCCAGGAGTGAGTCGGACCTGGAAGCCACATGAGGGATTCTGGTCTTTTCTCAGACAGCAGCCAGGAGCATTGGAGAGTTTTTAAGCCTGGGCTTGACCTGATGAAATTTGCATTCTGAAAACAGTGTCATTCTGGATCCTATGTGGCAGAAGGAGTGGGGGTGGGGCCACAGCAGGACCGAGCATACCTAAGAGGCTTTGGTGGTAGGTGACCCCAGGAGAGGGGAGGGGGCGTGGGCAGGGGTGACAGCCATGGGGATGGTGCCCCAAAGACAGGCTGGGAGAGAGGCTGAGCTCACCCCCGCTCTGTGCAAAGGGAATGACCATCCCTTAACTGCCCTGCATGAATGTCCACCGTGGGCCACGTCCCTGGCACCACCCAGGGGTGTGACTGCGGCCACTTGGGACAGATATCGTGTGCACCCTTTTAGAAGTGGGTGCACAGGTGCAACAGTTTAAAAATAACTATTCGCGGGGAGTGAATGGTAGCGGGGAGTCAGTTTAGCCTCCGACCTGGGCTGAGGTCATGATCTCGCAGTTTGTGAGTTCAAGCCCCGCATTGGGCTCTGTGCTGACAGCTCAGAGCCTGGAGCCCTGGATCCTGCTTCTGATTCCGTGTCTCCCTCTCTCTCTGCCCCTCCTCCACTCATGCTCATGCACACACTCTCTCTCTCATAAAATAAACATTAAAAGAAAGAAAGAGAGAGAGAGAAAGGAAGGAAGGGAGGGAGGAAGGGAGGAAGGAAGGAAGGAGGGAGGAAGGAGGGAGAGAGGAAGGAAGGAAGAGTGAGCCTAGGAGGTAAACTTCTGTGGTAGATCATCATTATAATGGCCCCAGTAAATCCCACCTCCCCATGTTCCTGCCCCTCGGCAGCCTCTATCCATCAAGAGATGATGCGGGTTTCTCCACCCTCTTGGAGCTGGGCTAGCCTCAGGGTTTTCTTTGGCCGACCGAATATGGAAGAAGGAACATCGTGTGTGTTCGGAAGTGTGGACGCCAGGGGCCTTGCAGCTTCCACTCTTGCCTCGTGGGAACCCTGAGACCAGACCGTGTAGCAGCCCAGACCGGCCTGCTGGAGGCCTCTTGAGAGACCGAGTGGAAGAGAATCAAGGGCCCCAGCCCACTGCCAGCACCATCTGCCAGACATGGGAACTTCTGGCCCAGTGGACCCTCCAATCAGTGACCTCAAAGGGGGATCACGCTGCAAAGGATTTGTCCAGCCAACCCTCAGAATCACAAGAAATAATTCACTGTTGTTTGAAGCCACTACCTTTTGGGGCACTTTCTAACCTCACAATAGATACTGAAATACCCACCCTTCTGATGAAACAAATCCACTTTAGGTATTTATACCAGTAAAAACAAAATCAGAAAAATAGCCAATGGTTTAGCTACAGAGGTGTTCCTTGAAGCATTGTTTATGATACAAAACCTCGGCCTGATCTTAGATTATCCAAAAGCAGGAATTAGATAGAAGGTGGTACATCTGTATGTCATGGAATCATTAAAAAGTTATCGTTCAGGTAGGCGAGTGGCAAGATTTACAGAATCACAGCTAGTTGGAAAACAAGACAAGTAGAATATGCATATTTTTAAAGTTTTTCAAATTTAATGTTTATTTATTTTGAAAGAGGGAGAGACAGAGCGCAAGCAGGGGAGGGGCAGAGAGAGAGAGGGAGACACAGAATCCGAAGCAGGTTCCAGGCTCTGAGCTGGCAGCCCAGAGCCCGACGCGGGGCTCGAACTCATGAGCCGTGAGATCATGACCTGAGCCGAAGCGAGACGCTCAACGGACTGAGCTACCCAGGTGCCCCAAGAATATGCATATTTTAATTACATTTTAAGGTAAAATTGATGGGTCCAAAGGCAAGGGCTATTTCAATTTGATATCGGTGAACTGCTCTCTAAACTGGATGTCACTATTTATCTTCCCACCAGCAGTGATGAGCCTTTCTGCTTCTCCACGTCCCAGTCACGTCCCCCCCAGCCACCTGCTGACATTTGCGAGGCAGGTCAGTTCACTCTCAGAGCTGATGTGAGTTACAGCAAAGGTAGCTTCAACCTTTATTTCACTGAACAGGATTTCCTGGTTTCTTGGCCACCCAGAGACACCTTCCCCTGACCCATTTCTCACCCAAACAAAGGGGTCTGATTTACTCCTGGACTCCCTTTCAGAAAAGGAACGTTTCAGGTGCATGGTGAAAACCCAGCAGGAAGCCAGGCGTCACGCCAGTGCCAGTCGGATGGGACTGCGGCTGGCAGCAGGGGAATTGTCATGTGTCAACCCGGCCCAGCAGAAGAGGCTCGGTGAGTCTCAAACACAGTGATTAACTTCTCTTTAATCTCTGCATCGCTGAGCAGCACAGCCCTACTGCACGGCTTCCCCAGCAAGCTCTGCATGAGTCACTGATGTCTGACTGCGGATGTCCTACGGTGGCCTGAGCGTGTTTCATTTCAGGCGGGTGTGACTGGTCCTTGATGTGCCCTTGAGATGCCCAGGGAGTGACTGATGCCTGCTGTCCCCCTCCAACAGCAACCACAATGCCTTATTTAAAACAAAATAATATTGCTCTCGAGTCTTTTTTTTTTGCTCCATTTCTTTCCTTTTTTCCCTGGCTGTTGAACCAAGGCTGAAGGTCCCTGGGATATGGGGCATCTCCTTAAGTAATAGGAAGTTTATTGACTCATGGGTTAATTGAGAAAATCATTTACCAAACCATATGTGGGCAGGCTGTGCCAGCAACCCTTGAACTGCCATAAAGACGGGGACCCAGCTGTGGCCTGCTTAGCTCTTTCTTCTAATGTGGGTCACTCCTTGAACTAGGACAGTCTGCAGGTGTCCCTTTGTGCTTAGACAGATACTCAACTCTTAACCCTTGAAAGAAAGAAGTAGGAACAAAGGCCTGCCTGGGCATGTCGGGGCACAGGAATCAGGGAGAGAAAAGCAGAACCTTTTTCACATTGCAGATGCCTTGTACTCCTCTGACTTTATTACATAAACTGTTCAGTTCAACTAGACTCACAGGAACCTCCCCTTGCCTACAACTTTCTTGCTGTGTGACTTTCAGCAAATCACCCCACCTTCCTGAGCCTGTTTCTCAACCTCACGGAGCCATTGTAAAGATGAAATGGAGTGATGGATGGGGACGTGTGGTAGGCAGAATAATGGCCCCAGTCCCCGGAACCTGTGAATGTTGCTTTATGTGTCACGAGGGACTTTGCAGGTGTGATTAAGAATTTTGAGTTGGGGGGGGGGGGTGGATTATCCTGGATTCTCTGAATGGGCCGAGGATAATCACAGGGATCCTTATAAGAGGGAGGCAGCGGGTCAGAAAGGCAGAGAGATGAGACCATAGAAGCAGAGACTGGAATGATGTGGCCGTGAGCCAGGGAATGCCAGCAGTCTCCAGAAGCTACAGGAGGCAAGGGGCAGATTCTCTCCCTGGGCCCCCAGAAGGAACCAGTCTTGCCGATACCTTGAATCTAGCCCAGTGAGACCAGTTTCAGACTCCTGGCTTCTGTAACCGTAAGAGAACAAATGTCTGTTTCAGGCCACTCGGCTCGTGGTAATTGTTACAGCAGCCACAGGAAACTAATATGGGATGATCTGGAAATACAAAATCCTGCACCAGTAGGGAGATTTGCTGTAAGGTAGCCAGACCCAGGTGAGGCCGAGTGTGGCGGGAGTGCTTCATCAGGCCAGCAAGGTGTCAACCTGCAGGCGTCTGTTTGCATGAGCTTATTTGCAGGGAGGGTAAGTGCCTCCCCCAGGGCCGTGAGTGGCTGTGTGGCCGGAGTGACGTCTGCTATCTACTCCTACCTGGTCACCCAGATGTAAGCCCCAGTCCAGTGGGGAGACGCTCTGGACAGAACTGAAGGGACTCTGACAGCCTCATGGGTGGCAGCTGAGTCGCCGTGATGCCCAGTGACAAGGCAGGACACAGCGGGAGCAGGGATCATTTGCCCCATTTCTACATTCAGTAGCATCTCTACACTGCCTGGCCTGTTCTGGCCCCAATGCCGCATCTCAAGACCATTGGCCCACGTCAGCCTTGACCCGGGACAGTAGGGAAACACCACTCTTGGGACTTTGCAGGCAGGCAGCAAGTGTCACCAGGAGATTCGAGCCAAAGACCTAAAGTTTCCCCTGAAATTCCCCCCAAAGAAATATGCAATAAGTCATTGTGGGGGATAAACACAAGCCACTGGTATCGGGACTAACGTGCGATGGTGCCCACCTGCCGACGAGGCCTTGGGACACTCAGGCCATCGCAAGGACCACCTGTGGGCATCCATCACCGTTCCTCTCGAGGACAGCTGCTCCCTACATGACGCGCTGAGCTGTTTCACAGCGGCCCCTGCACTCTGTGCAGGGTGTGACCACACCTCACCTATGGGAACGTGACCTGTTCATTGGAACTCAGGTGTGGTTCTCTCGAATTCCTCCTCCCCTGTGTCACATGTATTCTGAGTCCACCGGACATGCTGGATGTCACAGTGCCTCTCCCACTGCAGGTGGCTCTGAGAGTTTAGTTAACCCAGCAGCACTACAGCTCGTGGCAAGGGCACCTGTGACCTGGGAGCTGGACCAACGGGTGGGATTCCCTCTGCCTGAGGATGCGGTGGCCAGATCCCGAGCAGATGGGCCTTGGGCCTCATCCATCGCGAGTGAACACTCACCCGCTTGGCTGGACCCCTCAGCGACCAGCCCGGGCACGCACCCTTTCTCCCTTCTGATCTGCTGCAATCTCAACTCTCCTGCCACGCCACCGCCCACGATCTACGCGGCAGGCCGACCCACCCAAACAGGGAACAGATCACACCAGGTCACCCTCCATCGCTTCACAACCCTCCACTGCATCCCAAACAGGACTTGGAAATAGACTCAGCAACAAAAACACTAGGTGCCCGGTTAAATTTGAATTCCGGATAAACCGGGCATAATTCTGTTAGTGTAATGTGTCCCAAAACGATCTGAAATTCAGATTGAACTGGACATCCTGTATTTTACGCAGCAACCCCTAACTGAATACAATGATTGCAGTCTCAACACCTCGCCTTGATGGACAGGAGCCTGGGGAGCCCCACTTTTGCCTGCCTTGTAGACCTCAGATCACACCCTCATTTGCTCCACAGGCTTCACTACATTTGGTTTGTGGTTGCTGCTTAATTGCATTAAAGCCTTTCCCCACTGAGCCTTTATACGTTGTCTTGAGGCACCTGGGTGGCTCAGTCGGTTAAGCGTCTGACTTCGCAGTTTGTGAGTTCGAGCCCTGCATCCAGCTCACTGCTGTCGGCGCAGAACCTGCTTTGGATCCTCTGTCCCCTCCCCCCACACCCCGTTCTCTGCCCCTTCCCCACTTGCGCTCTGAACACATCTTCGTACACTGTCTTCCTCTGCAGAGTCCTCCCCAGATCCTCATGCAGAAGGCCTCTGCGTATCACTCAGGTCTCAGCTCCCGGTCACCCGCTCGGGGTGGCTTCCCCGACCCCGTCCAGGGGCTCTCTTGCCTCCTACTTTCTTCCTGTCGTACACCCAAGTTCACTGCTCACTGGGCTGGAAAATCTCAGAAGCTAGCCGAGTGGAAAAGGCATGGGAAGCCCATGAAGTGATTTTCCATCGGGATGGACTGAGTGAGGGTCCGTGGAAAGCTCGGGAAGTCCACCTGGTTTCCCTGCTACATTTCCGTCTACTCCCCTCTGAGGGTGCTGGAGAGACCAGGGTGGGAGAGGGAGGAAGGAGCCAAAGCTGCTTCACCTCTGGGGCCTGTCTCCCCACCCTACTTTCTCCTCCCTGGCTTTGTGTTGTAGCGTCATTAACAGACTGTGTTTTTCTGTCTTCCCCTCTGCCCTGACCGTGTTCTCTTCGCGAGCTTGGTTCCTCCGGCCAAGTGTCAAGGATACTTAGGAAAGTTCCTCCTGGTCACCTGGTGTTCAAGAAAAACCTCACAAAAGGGTCTTAGCATTGCTGTAAGCCTACCCCTGGACACCTTTCTCAGAGCAGGATGTCTCTGGGTCATTCTAGAATTTCAAAATCCGTAGTACCGTGACAGGGGAGGGGAGCCAGAGAAACTCTTTTTTTCAGCAGGGTCCTCTCCTTCTGGAAGTCAACAGACCGTCCTCAAAATCCCAAATGCCCTTGATGTCTGAGTCTCTCCAAGGCCTTCAGAGGCAATGCGTGCCTGTAGTAGAATCCGTTTTCTTTTTATGCCCCAATCCACCTTAGACTGACACTCCTACAAAATACACTAAAAAATGAAGCCCTAGAAAAACAGGCTTACAAAATACAACCTCCCTGACTCTGCATTTGTGTATTGCAATGTCCAAATGCTACACGCACTTCTAAACGCTGACTCTTGCTTCGGCATGTAACCCACTGAGGGCAGACAATAAACGTTGGCGTGCTGTACTGGTCCACGGAGCGCGCTCAGAGTACGCAGTTCTGAGACGGTAAGGATGGGCCCTGCCTACCTCCCTGTCCTGGCAGGGAAGGGAAGCTGGCTGGAAGAAAGGAGTCTCCAAGCCTCGTTTGCTCTGAGGCTCAGTCGGGATGATTGCTGTCACCATGACTTCAAAGTCATGACCTCCCTTATAAGAAAACCAGTGGGCGTAAACCTTAATTTACAAAATGGTTATCGGTAGTTAGGATGGCTCATGTGTTTACTCTGTGGCAGGCACCTTGCAGAGAGCTCTCAAGGGCTTAGCCCCGTGACCCTCTCAGGTTCTTTCCATTGGCATAACGGTCACTTTACAGAAAAGGATCTGGCTTCAAGGAGCCAGAGTGCCGTGCCCAGGAGGTGCAGCTGGTGAATGGCCCAGCTGGGATTTGAACACAGACCTTCTGGTTTCAAAGCGCCCTTACCCGCCGCATCATGACACCTTCCAGATCCGTTAAAAGGGCTACTTACGACATTTTGGGAACGTATTTCCTGGCACAGGGCTCCCCAGAGTCAAAGGTAACTTCCGTGCCTGACACTGGGATGCTAGAAGAACAGAGTTCCACAGATGACCTCATTTTGAGCAGCGGTTCTCAAATTTGAGTGTGCCCGCCTCACCACGTTCACCCAGAGGCCCTGCTGCTGGGGCGGGACTGCTGGGGCGGGACTCAGGCAGTGAGGGCCCCGGGGAGAATGAGAGAATTTCCGTTTCTAACAAGCGTCAGGTGATGCTGAGGCTGCCGGTTCAGACCGCACTCTGAGAACCACTGGCTGGCAGAGAGGCAGGTAGGGCTGAGAGCTGCTGAGATGGTCTCTGAATTGGGGAGTTGCTCCCTGGGTGAGGCAGACCTGAGAGCTGGGAGGCTGGTGATATCTCTTGTGTCCGCTCCAGGGGGCTTCCTCCTCTCTTCTTGAGGACTTGCGGTTTGTTCTAAAGCAAGCACCAGGCGTTCTAATTCAGCACAGTCGTAACAGTGAACTTGGGGGCACCGTGGCTCAAGAACAGGTGGTCCCCTACCTCCTCCGACTATGGTGTCCAGCCCAGGTGTTTGCTAAAGGCCCAAGTAGATTCTCCCCAGTTAACTAATCCTGTGAATTCCAGCTTGTTGCCTTGGTGGGGAGGAAGAACACGTGATACTTTTCCCTGCTCCCCATGACCTTGCTTAAGGATCTTCAGGATTGGAGATGGACTGACCCGGCCCAGAAATGACAAGGGAAGGAAATCAGAAAATGGGATTCCAGGGGCGCCTGGGTGGCTCAGCTGGTTAAGCCTCCAACTTCAGCTCAGGTCATGATCTCACGGTGGTTCCGGTTCGTGAGTTTGAGCCCCACGTGGGGCTCTGTGCTGACCGTGGGGAGCCTGCTTTGGATTCTCTGTCCCCCTCTTCTCCCTTCCCCTCCCCCGCTCGCTCATGTGCGCGCGCGCGCGCGCACACACACACACCCTCTCTCAAAAACAAATAAAAGAAAAAGAAAATGAGATTCCAAATGGAAATGAAAATTTTGTGCAAGGAAATCGGGAAGCCGACTCGACACCCCTTCAGCTCCGAGAGGCAGTTGCTGTGCTGGAATCAGTTCTGCACAGAGTGGGTGAACACTGTGTTTTGTCCGCAACTAACTCGGGCTAGCCCAAGACGTGACCTGCTTCTGTGGGAGGATGTCAACACGCAAGGTGGGTGGGCAGGACTATTTTAAGACCATCTCGGGCCCAGTCTCGCTTTCAGAGGCTCTGCTCCCAGTCACGTCAAACATAGGAAAACTCAGCCCATTCCTCATTCAAGAGAATCCATTTTGCTATAAATTTCGAAGGGGCTTTTGTAAGTTCTCCTGGGAAATTACTTGGCTCTACGAAATATTTAATGTCTGATAGTTGTCTATAATTTCTTAGCCATCACGTATATCTGGAAACTTTCCGTGAAATTTCAATGTCATGAAATTCGAACTCTCCATTTCACAGATAAGGGAGTTGACAAAATGTTACATTTCAGGTGGACATTTGATTAAACGTTACTAACAATACGGTCATTTTCTTATTTTAGAGATAATAGTTTTGGGTTTTTTTTGTTTTTTTTTTTTTTTTTTTTTTTTTTGTTTTTTGCCTGGTTTTAATCATTTTCAAAGACCCTTGGGTCCAGGTGCTGTCTTTTTAGCACCTAAAGGTTCAAAGAGGCCATCACGCAGGCGCCTGGGAGGCCCTTCCCCCCAGCAACCCTGCCTGGGCATCTCTTCCCTACAGCTCATTCATTGACCTGCTCCAAGTGCGCGCACGCACACGTGACCTCCGCGAGACCAGCCCTGACCACACCCTCCCCTCCTTGGCATCACTAATCCCTTTTACTTGGTGTGACTTTGTCATCTCCAAATGTACCGTATAATTTACTCAGTTATTACGTCTACTGTTCATTATCTGTCCCTCCCACCCCACCTCCACCTACCCCACCTAGATGGGACATAAACTTTAGAAGAACTCGAACTGGATCTTTGGGGGTTTTTTCGCTGATGTATCCCAGGTATCTAGAAGAGTGCCTGGCACTCAGTAAATACCTGTTGAATAAAAGTATGCCACAAATGTAGCTGGAGGTCAGGATAACGAGTTGGGGCTTTTTGTTTTAGGACTGGAAGCCTGGAAGGGAACAATACCTCCTTTTGCATTATAATACCTCGGAGGTCGGCTCGCCTAAGCTTCGCCTCCAGGGGCCAGAAAGGTCTGAATGGTAAGTTTGCCACCCTGAGTGCAGGTCTTTGTGAGGGCCCCTCCCCCTCATGCCCTGCCCCCCAGAATCCAACAA
Organism: Leopardus geoffroyi; assembly: GCF_018350155.1. NCBI lineage: Eukaryota > Metazoa > Chordata > Mammalia > Carnivora > Felidae > Leopardus > Leopardus geoffroyi. The sequence goes on from NC_059334.1 coordinate 78,778,434, forward strand.
AACGGAGAGTGACCCAAGCCTGATCCGGAGGCAGGACCCGGGAGAGGGAGGGAGGGTGAGAAGGAGTCCAAGAGACTCCAGAGAGGAGACAGGAAGAGAACGCAGGAGGGAGGAGAAGGCCTCTGCCACTCAGAAGCAGCGACCTGGGCCCAAACCAAGGCCCTGTGCCCAGGACAGAGGCTAAGAGGAGTTGCGGATGCTAGAGAACCCCTCGCAAACCTGGCACCTGCGAATCCTCTGGAACGTGTCATAGAGCCAGAGGTCAAGGGCAGAGCGGACACCTTCCAGGACTCCCAGGAGTTTGTTTGCCACGGTGACGCTCAGATCCCATGGCTGTGGACTGACCTACCTGCCTCCTCCACCATGAGAAGCTGCCAGAGCTGTGGACACCAGATTGTGACAGGAGCTCTGCCGGGCCCCAGATACTGCCGGGGGTGGCGGTGGGGGCTGCTTGGACCTACAGGAAGGGAGGGATGGATGGACCTCCCCGACAGGAGAAGGAAGGGTAGTAGCCTCAGCCTCCTCCTTTCTGGGCATGCTCCTCGGTCGACTATTATTTGCCCACCAACATCTACAAAAACGTCCACGAATATGTGCAGCATCTCATTTGCGCAAGGTGGGACCTTGAGGCTCCAACATGCGCCAGTCAGACAAGAGGCCTGCGTCACTTCCCCGGAGTCCCTTGAGGATTACAGAGCAGGACTTCCCGTTATGCCCTGGCTTCCTGGGCTCGAGGGTTCCAAGGAAAAGGGCAAAGGAGATTGGAAACTCAATCCTGTGCATCAAAGTTAAAGGGGCAAGGGATTGTTAGTCTTGGGGAAGTAGGCTGAGAGGGGACGATGCCTGTCAATACTGGATGGTTTTGTTTTGTTTTGTTTTGTTTTGTTTTGTTTTGTTTTGTTTAGCATGTGAAAGGTGTTAGTTTGGGGAATCAATTATCTTCCATTTCGACTCAGGACCCAGCAGACTTCCTGGAGTTTAAAGACCAGTGAAAAGACTCTGAATTCGAGGCAGGACTACACTTCTTTCTGTGGTTGATCAGCAGAGCTTGCTGCTGGAAGTCAGAGCAAAAAGAAAAATTCAAAAACAACTATAGTTGACTCCGTCCCCAAAGGTGCATAGAATTATGTGTTTGAAAGTCCTTTTCACATGATACATAGCTCACATTTTTAAAACTAGGTTGTCCTTATCAGTAAGGCCCTACAAGCACGTGAGTGTTGGAAGTTGGATCCCATGGGGGTGGGGGATGTTCCCGTTTGGTATTCAGGTACTAAGGCAAAGTATGTGGAGATCCCTCTCATTCTACTTTTTGAGAAGGCCCAGAAATGGGCACTTTCCACATATAGGAAGCCTCTGCACCTGCAGTATTATCTGAAGCCTGCTTGCTTTTTCCTCTAAATGTCTCCATCTCAAGCAATGCAGCTGTGGAGGCCAGCCACCCCTGTGCATTTGGGGTTCAAGGTCGTCCCAGGCGATTCACCACCCCACCCAGCAGGTGTGGACACCTGAACCAGGTTGCCATGAGGAGCAAGGGGGCCTGGAAGAGGAGAAGGGGGCTTTGAAGGGGGAAAGAGGTAACTGCAGGGTTAGTGTAATCTTCAAAGGCAGTGGGAGAAGAAGACCCAGAGCTGGTCCAGGTGGGGGATATGGACCCTTTGGGCCTCGTGTCAATTCAAAATCTTTCTAAAAAAAATCGAAAGCCTTCAGAATTTGCTCACCTTTTGGTTGGTATTCCACCATGTACGATTTATTAATAGGATAAAGCACACACAAAGATATATAAATATGATTTGTCAGCAGAGCATTATTTCTTAGGAAAAGCTGGGAAATAATCAAATTGCCCATTCATGGGGGATCGCACAAGCAAATTACAGGACATCCAGGCAACAGACCCTGATGGGTTGGGTCTGCTCTTGGCATCATGGGAAAAGAGGAACAGGTGCTGTTGCTGAGTTGAAAAAGAAAACAAGGGGCGCCTGCGTGGCTCAGTCGGTTGAGCTTCCGACTTCGGCTCAAGTCATGATCTCGCAGTCTGTGAGTTCGAGCCCCGCATCGGGCTCTGTGCTGCCAGCTCAGAGCCTGGAGCCTGTTCCGGATTCTGTGTCTCCCTCTCTCTCTGACACTCCCCATTCATGCTCTGTCTCTCTCTGTCTCAAAAATAAACATTAAAAGAAAAAAATTTAAAAAAAAACCAAAAGGATATAGACATGCTTCTCTGTTTCCCTCTCACTAAGCACAGAAAAGAACCCTGAATATTATACACAAAATGAACATGAGAAGACTTTGTATAGTGGAGAGAAGACAAACGGGCTAGAGTAGATCTAGCCCGACACGGGGCTAGATCTCACGAAACATAAGATCGTGACCTGAGCCGAAATGAAGAGTCAGACACTTAACTGGCTGAGAGACCCAGGAGCCCCTATTATTTTTTTTTACGTTTATTTATTTATTTATTTTGAGAGAGAGCGCACGAGTGAGTGAAGTAAGGGCAGAGAGAGAGAATCCCAAGCAGGCTCCACACTGTCAGCACAGAGCCTGATGTGAAGTTCGAACCCACGAACCATGACACCGTGACCTGAGCTGTAGTTGCTTAACCAACTGAGCCACCCAGCGCCCCTATTATTATTAGTAGTAGTAGTATTACATTATATTTTATTTTTAAATAATCTTTATACCCAACATGGGGCTCAAACTTATAACCCTGAGACAGAGAGTCACATGCTCTACCGACTGAGCCATCCAGGCACCCTGTTTTATTTGTTTGTTTTGTTTTTTTGCCTCCCATATTCCAGTCGGCATACTGGAAAGGCTGGCAACTCAGAAACACGGATGGGCGTGGACAGAACAAGGCCTATGAGAAGCCTGTGCTGTCCACCCAAAGAATCAGGAGAGGGGGCGCAGCCCGGCAAAACAGAAACCTCGTGGACAATGACCGCTCCCACGGCCAGGGCGGCGTCAGCTGAGACCCAGCGGACAGCTAGAGCGTCCAGCCCTGGCAATTACAAGGACGCCTCCCACTTTGGTGTCCGTGAGACTAAGTGGAGAGCCTGGAATTTCATCCCTACCCAGAAGTGACAAGGTGGCATCTTGCCACCTGCCAGAGGGTGTCACAGGAGACGTCCTAAAGCACCAGAGTCAAATATACTCCAGAATCTCATCTCGTACCCGCACGTCCAGGTTTTAAATATCACTCATCCTATGGAGAACTAGGACGTCTCACTTGGAAGGAAAGAGGACAACCAACAGACAGCAACACTGCGATGACACACGTCTAGAATGATCTGACAAAGATCTGAGAGCAGCCATCATAAAAGTGCTTCAGTAGGCAATTGTGAACTTGCTCAAAGCAAGTGAAAAATGCAAATTCTCAGTAAAAACGGGTCTCAGCAAATACATTGAAGATTAAAGACGAGTCCTGTGGAAATTTTATTATTTGTATTTTGTTAATGGTTATTTTTTGAGAGAGAGAGAGGGAGGGAGGGAGCAGAGGAGGGGCAGAGAGAGAGAGAGAATCCCAAGCAGGAAAGGGTCAGAGAGAGAGAGAGAGAGAGAGAGAGAGAGAGAGAGAGAATCCCAAGCAGGCTCTGTATTATCATCGAGGAGCCTGACCAGGGGCTTGAACTCATGAATCCTGAGATCACAACCTGAGCCGAACTGAGTCGGACGCTTAAGCGATCGTGCCACCGGGGTACCCTGAGTCCAGTGGAAATTTTAGACCTGAAAAATACAATAACCAAAATTAAAGCTCTGTGGTTGTTGGGGCTAGACACATATTGTGCCAATGTCAATGTCCTCGGTTTGATATTATACCTAATTGTGTGAATGTACCCATTGGGGAAAACCGGATAAAGGTTATAGGGGACCTCCTTGAACTATCCTTGCAACTCCCTAAGAACCTATAAGTATGTCAAAATAAAAGTTTGAAAAAAAGGTATGTTGAGCGTGATGTCATCTTATAAAATTGTTTAGCTTTATCTATAGGGAAAGTATCTGTGTAGAAAGGTATCTGGAAGGATGTTCACCAAATTTGTGAGTGACTGCTTCTTGAAAGATGGCATTTGGAAGTGATTTTCACTTTGTTCTTTCTATTCTAAATATTGTGTGACTTATCTTTACTTTATTTTTAAAATTTTTTTAACATTTATTTATCTTTGAGAGACAGAGCATGAGTAGGGGAGGGGCAGAGAGAGAGGGAGAGACACAGAATCTGGAGCAGGCTCCAGGCTCCCAGCTGTCAGCACAGAGTCCGACGCGGGGCTCGAACTCACAAACCATGAGATCATGACCCGAGCCGAAGTCGGACGCTCAACCGACCGAACCACCCAGGCGCCCCTGTGTGACTTATTTTTAATTTAAAGTCTAAAATAAATTAAAGGGCACTGATGGTTGCTGGAAAGAGAAAGGGAAAGTAGAAAGGTCACATCCATTTGGCCTTGGCAATGGGCGGTTGTGGTAGAATGTCCTGTGGCTACAGGACCTATCTGTGGCCCAGGTCTTTAGCAGCGGGAGGGTACTTGCCACCTTCCCTGTCACGGCAGTCCCTCTGAGGAGCTCAATACGCAGCAGTTGCCTCTCTGATCACAAATTAGAGGCCTGGCCAATCACTCTACCTCGCTCTCCACACTCCTTTTCGCCATGCCCTTGAGAATGCTTGTAACTCAGTTCATTTCAAAGTCTCACTTCAACTGGACATTTCTAACTTTCATTTTAACTCCAGGTAGAAAACAAACCATAGAGATCTTGCTGTTTCTATGAACTGATGCATATTAAATATTGAAACCAACGACAACAACGGGGATACGGTAGTCATTTTTTGAGCCCCAGTGTGCTAAAGAATATCACTCTTTTTTTTTAATTATTTATTTTTAGAGATGGGGGGTGGGAGAAGAGCAGAGAGAGAGAGAGAGAGAGAGAGAGAATCTCAAGTAGGCTCCATGCTCAGTGTTGAGCCTGATGCAGGGCTTGATCCAACAACCCTGAGATCATGACCTGAGCCAAAAATCAAGAGTCAGATGCTCAACTGGGTGAGTCACCCAGGTGTCCTGTCAACCCTTAATATACCCTAGAAGATCCCGTTTCATGCAGGTAATTTAGATAAATACGTGCAGATTCCATGACATTTTTCTTGGTTCTGATGAGCAAAGCTTTTTTTTTTTTTTTAATTTTTTTTTTTAACGTTTATTTATTTTTGAGACAGAAAGAGACAGAGCATCAACGGGGGTCAGAGGGGGGGGAGACACAGAATCTGAAACAGGCTCCAGGCTGTGAGCTGTCAACACAGAGCCTAACCCTGGGCTCAAACTCACGGACCACGAGATCATGACCTGAGCCGAAGTCAGACGCTTAACCAACCGAGCCTTCCCAGGCTCCCCTGATGAGCAAAGCTTTGTTTGGGTCTTTCCACTGAGGAGTTTGTGCGTGCAGGGTGATGATAGGAAAATGCACTGGAGTGTGTATTTCCACGGAGCTCAGCACTCTTGTGTGTCTAACACAGATGTTGTTGGTGTGGCTAGAAGCACAAGGCCTTGGGCCCTGGTTCTTCTACCTCCTACGTGCATGAGCTCCAGTGCCCTCACCTGAAAAATGGGGGAAATACACGACAGGGCTGTTGCAAGCCCTAAACGCGAACATAAAACGTGGGTAAAAAGGATAACGTGCATAAAACAGGGTCTGGCCCACAAGGTTGTTCACTTCGGTCCGCTTACCGATGTGTCCATTAGCAAAAGAGGGGTTGAAAAGTCTATGGCTTTTTCATTGCCTTAAAGAAGTGGTAAGAGGCTCCAGCCCAAAAGGTCTTGAGGGGGGAATCGGGCAAGAGGTAGACGGCCAGCTGGCAGACCTGACTGATTTTTGCAAGATATTAAATGAGATTGTTATTTTAACCGAAAGTGGGTCTCAGCATAAAGCTGGGCCTCTTTATCTGTAATGGGCTGACAGAGTCAAGCACTGCCTGGCTGCCTCCGAGCCTGGTTGCAAGAACGGGGCCAGCACTGTGAATGGCTCCTCAGTCAGGGGGCCTTTGCAGATGGGTCTTTGTTCCTCGCCCCAAGGGTGATGCTGTGACTGACGGAGCCGTCTCCTGACCCACAGGCTCACAATCCACAGGGTAGGGGCCGCGCCCCACCTCTCTCCAGAGCCCCTCTTTCTGGGATTCTAACCCCCTCCCCTGGCTTGCTTATGCCAGTTGCATCATCTCTAGCGAGGCAAACCGTGTCGCCCTTCGGAGGCAGGAGGTCCGTGACTGCTGAGGACACAGCCCCACACCAGGAGAGCACCTGGCCTGAGCTTGCCCACCGGCTGCTCAGGGCGGGTACTTTCTCGAGTCCCGGATGCATTCATCCTTCCCATCCATCCCTCCATCCCGCCACCCACCTCCCCATCCACCCCTTTATTTGGTGGGTCAGTAATGAAATTAGCCAGGCAATCCATAGACACATATGTACTCCCACGTCCAAACAACTATTGTGCTTTGCAGAGCATTAACATCCAGTGCCAGGCTACTATGCCCTAGGCACGGTGCCAATCTTTTAACATGCTTGATCTTCGCATTAATCCCAGAAGCAGGTACGAAGCTCCCCATATACGGAAGAAGAGAGTAAGCCCAGGGAGACGGGGTGATCTGTCTAGAGACAATCGGTGAATAGGAGACAGACCTCACAAGTCCCATCCTGGGTCTTTCAGTCTCGGCAGCCCACACTTTTTGCCAAGTTTTTGTTTCACATCGCTGTTTAGAGTGTCTCTACGTTCCCCGGATACTCACCATAATCCGGGGAGACGCATCAGACTGCCCCGTTGTGCAAATGGCAAAGTGTGGCTCAGAGGAGTTGAGTGAGAGGCCAAAGACCACAAGTTGCTAAGGACGGACTCTGAACTTGAACTCGGGCTTTCTGACCACAAAGTTCTGTTGTTGCTACAAGATGTGTCCTCCAACAATTAGCCCCATGGGGCAGCAAGTTCTGAGTGGCTCCGGCCACTGGGTATTGAGGAAAGAACCCTGGCTTCTGGGAAGGGAACAGTGAACATGTGTCCGGGGCAGAGAAGGATCTCTGGACGGGTAATAATGAAGCCAGGCCTTGAGGGATGGGGGAAATGTCACCCGGTGGAGAGCACTCCAATGTGACAAAGGTGCAGAGAGTCTGTTTCAGAGTTTGGCTAGAGCAGAAAATTTGTGACAGGCCAAGGAAAGAGATGAGGCTGGAACACAGGGGTTGGGGCCTTCTCTTCCACCAAGACCCCTCAAAGAGTCCAGAGGGACTTCTCTAGCCCACAAATCTGATCATGCCCGCTCTCATTTGAAAGCCTTCAATGCCCGCTCTCCATTTCCCCCACGATCAAGCCTACACCTTGTGCCTGGCTTACAAGCCCTCTGTCCCCCATCACTCTGCCTGTGCACCCACCCTACCCCCAGCAGTCCTGCTCGCAGGGCATCCTACCTCTGACATGCCCGTCCGTGTGGGTGCTTGGATTTGCTAGCTTCTCCCAGCAATGACTCAGGGAGCAACTTTTGTTTCAAGGAACCGCATGGGCAGGCCTGCCACGCCCTGGCTGGCCTCTTGCATCCAAAACAAACAGTCTGGCGGGCAGCGTGTGGGCACCAGAATGAAGTGGGGGAGGGCATTTCAGGATAACCAGGAGAGCTTCCAGAGACAAGCCTGTTTGTTGTTAGAAAATAAAGATGATGAATCCTGGAATGGGGCTGGACGTGGGGGGAGCGTGTACCTTCTCCAATGGCCCAGCAGATGCTGTCATGAGCACCCACTCTGCACTAAGGCCCATCCTCACAATCTCTATGCAGCAGAGGGATCACTTAGCCAATGAGGAAACTGAAGCTCAGAACACTAGAGTGAGTGGTTCAAAGTTGCCCAGCCAGCAAGCAGTAGACTTGAACTCAGACCCGTCTGGCACCAACAGCATCCCCTTGCTACGGCATCATGGGTCAAAAAGCTTCAGTCACAGAGATGTGATCTTTTGGGTGTTTGTGAAAGCAGCTTTCGTAAACAGTGCTGATCATCTTTCTACAACAAAGAGCCTGAACTGATAAAGGGCTGTTGATGCAGAGACTGAGCTGAGTAGGCTGTTGGTTTGCCATACTGGGTACAGAACTATATCGATTGGCATTTGATTGAGTTACATGAAAGAGGAGAAAGAAAGCAGAGAAAAGGAATCCTGCCACAGGAAATACAATGAATACTGCTGGCCTCCTCGGACCAGCTTCCTGGACCGATCCAAGCGCCCCAATGGAAAGGGGGTGACAACCATGAGGGACTAGGGCCATGCGGCAGTGGTCAAGATGGTAGTCTAGGCCGTGCCATAGACTCTCATAGCTGGGCCCCTTGACACCCGCCCTAATGGCTCCATTCTCCCAGGTGCCTGAGCCCATTTCTACAGGTGCTACGTTGGGCTTAGCATCCGGAGCTAAGCCTGGGGGCTTGGAATCGAGTCAGTAGGAGCTGCTACCAGGAGTGAGTCCTGGACAGTTGCACACCATGCTCATGCCCCGTCTGTCCCCACTGGACTTCCCGATGGTCTCAAGGCCTTTTCCAGGCCTGGAACCTGCCCTCCCTTCCCAAAGCCCCCAGGCATACCTGCCCTCCCTGGCAGGGTGCTTGCCTCCCAGAAACACTGCACTGTTTCTTGACCCTCCTTTCTCCAGGGGCTGAGACTACAGGGGTAATTAAGACATGGTCCTTGCCCTGAGGAAATCATGGTCTCCTGGTACAGACATAGCTATAATTTATTTTATTTTTTTAAAGATTTTTTTAATGTTTATTTTTGAGAGACAGAACGTGAGTGGGGGAGGGGCAGAGAGAGAGGGAGACACACAATGCAAAGCAGGCTCCATCCAGGCTCTGAGCCGTCAGCACAGAGCCCGATGCGGGGCTTGAACTCACGAACCGTGAGATCAGGACCTGAGCCAAGTCAGACACTTAACCGACTAGGCCACCCAGGCGCCCCCAGACACCCCTATAATTTAAACATGGGAATAATAGGGTCACAGAAGAGAGAGGCTCACTCCTCTCTGCAAGCCCAGGAAGATTCCAAGAGGTGATGAGTTTTTATTGGGGTATTAATGCTTGCCTCTCAGGGTAGGTAGGTTTTATCTGTGGGAGATCAGGGAGGGTGGGATGGGGCCCGAGGGAAAAGCCGTTCTGGGCAGAGGAAACAACATGAGCTAAGAAACAGAAGGGGAACAAAACCAAAATGTCTATCAACAGAATAGATAAATTGTGTTTCATTCATAAAATGAAATATTACACAGCGATAAAAAGAACAAACCTATTACCGCACTCACAGACGTAGGTAAATCCTACAGATGCAATGTTGAACAAAAGAAGTCAGATGCCAAAGGGTACATGACATAGCGTATAATTACAATTACATCAAGTTCAAGAATAGGGCAAACTAACCTATGGTGATAGAAATCAGACTAGTGGTGATCTCCGGCTGCCATAAGAAGCCTTTTGGGGTGTTAGAAATGGATCTTGATCTGAGTGGTGGTTACACCATTTATTGGGCTTTAAACTTAAGAGTTATAGATTGGGGGGCACCTGGGTGGCTCAGTCAGTTGACTGTCCAAATCTTTTTTTTTTTTTTTTTTTTTTTAATGTTTATTGAGAGACAGAGAGAGACCGAGCATGAGCATGGGAGGGGCAGAGAGAGGAAGAGACACAGAATCAGAAGCAGGCTCCAGGCTCTGGGCTGTCAGCACAGAGCCCGATGCGGGGCTCGCACTCACAAACCGGGAGATCGTGACCTGAGCTGAAGTTGGATGCTTAACTGGGTGAGCCACCCAGGCGCCCCTCTTTGTTCACTGTCCAACTCTTGATTTTGGCTTGGGTCATGATCTCGAGGTTCGTGGGTTTAAGACCCACATTGGGCTCTGCACTGACAGTGTGGCGCTTGCCCGGGATTCTCTCTCTCTCTCTCTCTTTCTCTCTCTCTGCCCCCTCCCCTCCTCGAGTGCTTGCGCGCTCTCTCTCTCTCCAAATAAACACTAAAATAAATTTCCTTAAAAAAAAAAAAAAGAGGTGTAGATTTCGCTATATGTATTAGCCAGTTTGAGCTGCTATAACAAAATACCACAGACTGAGTGGCTTAAATGGAAGTGTATTTCTCACAGTTCTGGAGGCTGGAAAGTCCAATTTTTCCGACAAGGAAATGTGATTCAGTCCCTGGTGAAGGTTCTCTTCCTGGCTGGCAGATGGCTGCCTTCTCCCCAGGTCTTCACTTTGCTGGCAGGAGTGGGAACAGTGAGCTCTCTGGTGTCTCTTCTTACAGGGACACTAATCCCCTTGGGTCAGCCCCCGCCCTTAAGACCTCATTTAATTGCAATAACTTCCATAAAGGCCTCTCTCCAAATACAGTCACACTGGGGGGAGGGCTTCAATATATTAATTTAGGAAGGGACGCAATTCAGCCGTAACTCCATCTTTAAGTTATACTTCAAAACAAAGCCAAAACAGAGAAGGGAAATAGTAATACCAATGTCAATTCCTCATTGGCAGAGATTCTAATCTCAATTGGCCTGGCGTGGGGTCTCGTCCTAAGAATTTTTTTTAAAGCACTCCCAATGATCCTGCCATGGCAGCGGGGCTTGGGACTCACTGTAGGCCCTCTGAAAGACCTATCTCCCTCGTTCCAGGACCTGAACCTGGCAGGAGTCAGCCGCTGGGCTTATCCTGGAGCGCACAGACTGCCGTGCCGGCTAAGGAAATCAGTGCAAAGCCCTCTTTTATCTGCAGGAAGTCGTGCATGAAGTGCGGGTGCAGAGGTGGCTGTTGAGGTCTCCAGCCTCAGGGCGGTCTGGCTCGTCGCGAGCCACTGCGCAGGCTTCTCCGCGCCGGCCCCCCGAGCGCACACCTGCACCGGCTGCCCTTGGCGTTGGGGGGTGGGGTGGGGGTGGGGGCGGGCTTAGCCTCCCTTTTCAGCCTCTCCGCAGCCCCGCTGAGGAGGCAGGAAAGCCGTGATTGGAACAAGCCGCGGAGGGAACTAGGTGAATAATTGTGAATGGAATTCGTGCTGGAGACTTCTGGTTCTCACAGCTGCGGGTGGGGGTGGGGGTGGGGGAGGGGGGGGAGGGGGGGACCACCATGGGAATTCGGAGTATTGTTCAGCGCTGGCTGCACCTTCCATTGTTCGGCTCTAATTACAGCTTTTGTTTCAGCATAAAGTACAGTTATTAAATGCTGGCCGGAACAAAGATGTATTTACGCGCCAGGGGTGGGGTCGGGGGGGGGGGGTGCGGGGAAGGCTCGCTATTTTTAGAGCTACCCCTGCTGTTAGTCTGCGATGGGGGAGGGGCTGGAGAGGGGGGTAGCCTCCAGCTTTTAGGTGAAAGCGACAAGTTTCTGAGGGAGGCGGGCGGGATTGAAAATGAACAAGGAGCCATCGCCGTCCTGCTCTAGTCCGCGTAAGTCTGTTTATTTACTTTTGTAGCCAGAAGGGATGTAGGGTACACTTGGGAAAGCAAACTCAAGTCCCCCTGTGTTATTAGTCAAGGTTTTCCAGAGAAACAGACTACTTAGGACTTACAGAGATAGATATAGAAAGATAAAGGGGCGTCTGGGTGGCTCAGGCGGTTAGGCGTCCGACTTCAGCTCAGGTCATGATCTCGCGGTCCGTGAGTTCGAGCCCCGCGTCGGGGTCTGTGCCGCCAGCTCAGAGCCTGGAGCCTGTTTCAGGTTCTGTGTCTCCCTCTCTCTCTGACCCTCCCCCATTCATGCTCTGTCTCTCTCTCTGTCTCAAAAATAAACATTAAAAAAAAAAACTAAAAAAAAAAGAAAGATAATAGATAGACAGATGTACATAAAGATAGATAGATATATGAGAAAGGAGACTTCTGTAGTTTCCTCGGCTATGGAGGCGGAGAAGTCCCACAATCTGCTGCCTGGGCTGGTGGTGTCATCGGGTTTGAGTCCAGGAGCGCGGACGTCTGAAGGGCGGGAGAAGAGGTGTGCCTCCTCAGCTCAGGCAGCCATGAATTCACCTACCTCTGCCTTTTTGTTCTGTTCAGGCCCTAAATGGATCGGACGATGCCCATCACATTGGGGAGGGAGATCTTCACTCAGTCCACCGATTCGAATGTTAATCTCTTCCAGAGACAGCTTCACAGACACATGCAGAAATCACGTTTTACCAGCTATCTGAGCCTCAGTCAAGCTGACACATATAGTTGGCCATCACATCCTCCTTAGGCTGGCGTCCTGGGTCCTTATGCAGGAGCCCTCCCCCTCCTCTCCCCCCCCAGCACCATATCCACGCAGCTCTGCTTTCCAGCAGTACCAAACTCCCCAAGATCCTAGACCACAATTACTTCCATCGCAGGCACCCCAGATAGGCGTGAAGTTCACAGCCATCAGAGTCCTTCTAGAACCTACCCACCGTCATCCATCTTGGTCAGGCGAGCTCGGAATTTGGGCTAAACTGAAAAATACAATCGTGGATGTTGGTGGAGCCATTAATATGTGCCAGACGCTTTGCTAAGAGTATGTATTCGCTAATATGCGTTATTTCATTTAAGACTCATCATGAGCTGTAAAGTGGGAATTACTATTGACTCCATCTTACAGATGAGGAAATGTTGAGGCTCAGAGAAGTAATGAGCCCAAGGTCATAGTAGTCAGGGCAGATGGACTTCAGAGCCCTAGCTCCTTGCTATCCTATCCTTTCCTGGGGTGGGACCCATGATGTCCACAGGGCTCCTGGTGGAAGCTGTGACTTCTTGTCTTTCTCTGGGGGTTGGAGCATGGCAGCCCTCCCATACACCTGACACGTTGGTTCTTGTTATTGAATGCACGTACACTCTTCCGACAAATGACAAGAAGGACGAGAGAAACCAGCGGCCTTTAAGTCAAGGAGGAGCTTGGCCAGAGTGGGGCAGGTGAATTGCAGGGTCTGAGGAGGAATTCCCACAGGCCGAGGGATGTGTGAAGCCCAAAATGGATTCATTCCCAGATCTTCTCCCATCTCTGTCTGGGAGAAAGAGCTCTTTACTTTCTAGAATGTTCCTCCACTTAGCTCCCCAGCCGTGGTCCTGGACACACACTTTGGCTTCAGAAAATCTTCCTTTTCACATTTTCATGCTACCCTGGAGCAAGATTCCACATGTTTGGACGAGAGCAGGCATTCTGTGCTCCACGACTTTAGGGCTTACCAGCATCCCAGACCTGCCACATGCGGTCAAGAGAATTAAAGTATGACCTAACTAGGGTGTGTGATGGGGCTGGAGCCTCACCAGACCCCAGAGATCACAGTGGGTGCTGAGGACTCTTAGGGGTCCTGTGGAATTAGGCAATAAATACTCTGCATCAGGTTCCATTCCTTACTGCCTGATGATTCCAAGGCAGAACATACCTGGTTCTGCTCCCTAAAAATCCCGGAGGCAATTATCTCCCCTGATCCCCCTTTTTTTTCTTGTTGAGCCTGGAGTTTGGGTTGGTTGCTGACCTGTTCCGAAATCCTGTTCTCGCATCTCTGCGAGCACGACTTGGTGAGCAGTCCTTCGTAGTTCCTTCCTGATTGCCCTCCAGCCTTGGGACACAAGAGTGAGCTCCAGAAGGAGCATCCAGTCACCTGATCTGTATTCTGGGTAGGTCACTTAATCCGCCCCACCCTGGGTAATTACTGAGACTCATCCTTCATATCGCTTGGCTGAGACTCAGTACGTGGGAAGGCTGGGAGGGCCAGCCTTCTGCCTCCTCAACCAGAACAGCAACCCCACTGACGGCTACAGGTTTCATTTTTATTTTTTATTTTATTTTTTTTAACTTAAAAAAATATTTATTTTTGACAGAGAGAGAGAGAGAGAGAGAGACTGAGCACAAAATGAGCAGGGGAAGGGCAGAGTGAGGGGGACAGAGGATCCAAAGCGGCCTCCACGATGACAGCAGAGAGTCTGATGTGGGGCTTAAACTCATGGAACTGTGAGATCATGACCTGAGCCGAAGTTGGATGCTTAATCGACTGAGCCACCCGGGAGCCACACGGGTTTCATTTTTAAACTGAAAATTAGGGAGGAGCTGTTTTTCACTCTCTGCTACTCAGTTTCTGGAGGAGACATGACAGGAACAAAGCTGGGTTCCCAGAGTGTTTGGTTCGTGTTTAATTCTTGTACCACATTGGTTCTGATTTGTAGCGAGAATAAGGGTTTACTTCTGGAGTTGCCTCTTCTGTTAACTTCTGATTCTGACTGTGAAGTTGGCTGGTGGCCTTCACCATGGAACAAATATTTCTGTTCTAGGCACTGAAGATACAGTGATGAACAAAACAGCTAAAATCCTGATGAACAAAACAGATAAAAACCACAGGTCACACTCTAGCGCAACATGCAGAAAATAAACAAGATAAATAAGTAAAATATATAATGCATAGGAAAGGGATCATTGCTAAGGAGAAAAATATAAAGCAAGGAAGGGAGGGGCGCCTGGGTGGCTCAATGGGTTAAGTGTCCGACTTCGGCTCAGGTCATGATCTCACGGTTTGTGAGTTTGAGCCCTACATCAGGCTCTGTGCTGCGGACAGCTTAGAGCCTGGAGCCTACCTGAGATTCTGTGTCTCCCTCTCTCTCTGCCCCTCCCCAGCTCACTCTCTGTCTCCTCTCTCTCTCAAAAATAAACATTAAAAAAAATAAAGAATAAAAATAAAGCAAGGAAGGGAGATGTGAGGTGTCCGTGAGGGGAGAGGAGGTCCAATATTTCAGAGGCGACAAGTGCTCAGTAACTTTCTGTGTGATTTTGGATCAGTCATGTGACTTGTCTACACTGATCTTTGTGTTGTCGAAGGAGTTAATTCTATGTGGAGGATCCTCCACATAAGCGTATGGAAGGGACTCAATGGATATTTTTGAATGGAATACCAAATGCTTTACACACTCAAGGCATAAAGAGGAGGAGAGTGATGTTTTAAAGGTAAATTGCAGATTCTTGAATTCAGACTCCTCCTCTCCCTTTTCTTCAGATGACAAGTAGCCATGGAATATTCCAGCATTCCTCACTGCTGTCTGTGTGTCCTGAATGTTCTTGGTTTGTTCTCAGACTGTAATTTCAACAGGGGAATATTCCACATACTTCTTCTTTTTTTTAAATAACACTGAGAGCACTGTTATGTAATAAACCTCTCTATCCCAAAAAAAAAAAAAAAAAAAAGGCTGGAGGAAGAGAGGGAAGAATATTATTATGGTTATTATTATTATTACGGCCACTGCATTTACTGGCTGATCCTGAGCCTTCCATACAGAACGGTGTTAACAGGTGTGCTAGTTACACCCCAAACTCACAGTACCCCTGGCATTACTTGGTTGTGCGTCCTTAGGTAATTGAGTCACTTTTCCGGCTTTCCTCATTGCCTAATACACGTGGCTGTCAATATCAAACAAACTTTGGGGCTTGTTAGGCAAAAAGAACAAGGGAATAATTTAAAATCACGCAGTCAATAATGTCAAATGGTACTAACAATAAAGAGAAAGTTTCCCTCTGGGTCCTGTCCAGAGGGGGTGAGAAGCTCTCTGCTTCAGTGGTCTGATCTCTGGGCTAGGGTTTCCAGATCAAATACATGTTAAATTTGAATCTGAGTTTCAAATAAACATGATTTTGTTTTATTTTGTTTTGTTTAAGGATGTCCCAAATATCCCCACTTAGAATCTTCTAAGATTCCAGAGCTATAGACCCCCTCCAGACCATCTGGCTAGGGAAGGCAATCTCAAATATCCAGAGGAATCAGAAAGGTGACATCTGGATTTTTATGTGAAATCTATTTTTATGTATTTTTTATTAAAAAAATTTTTAATGTTTATTTAAGAGAGACGAGAGAGAGCGAGAGCGAGAGCGAGAGAGAGAGAGAGAGAGAACACGAGTGGGGGAGGGGCAGAAAGAGAGGAAGATACAGAATCCGAAGCAGGCTCCAGGCTCTGAGTGGTGGTCAGCACAGAGCCCGATGCGGGGCTCGAAGTCACGAACTGTGAGATCATGACCTGAGCTGAAGTTGGATGCTTAACTGGGTGAGCCACCCAGGCGCCCTGAAATCTTCCTATTTTTAAATGTTTGCCACACATTCAGTTAAAAAAACAAAAACAAAAACCCACTGCATGAACCAAAGGAAATAGTGCTCTGGCCAGTTTATAAACTATGATGATGCCAAACCCTTTCAACCATTATACAGATGAGGAAGTAAAGCCTCAAGAAGACAGGGGTCCGTGAAGCTACACAGCTAAGGTTTCTCAAAAAATAACAGAACAATCATCTTGGGACTGTTGAAGAAAGAGTCAGGACTGGAGCTTTCCATGGAAGGTGAAGTCACCTCCATCAGCTTATGGGACTCTGAGAACATTCTTCAAGTTTAGCAGTTGAAATCGCTGAGACTCAAGAAAGACCAAAGTGTCACCCTCTGCCTAAAGTCACACAGGTAGGTCTCCACAGGTGAGCTGAGGGCTGTTTTTCACTTCTCCTTTGATTTAGATGACATAATACCCAAACTCCCTTTAGGATCCTAGTAAAGATAAACTCCTTATCCAATTTTCTGCCTCATAAACAGAATGGCGTCAGGAGGCCAGGCTGAGTGCCCAGACTTTTAACCCGGCTCACAAATACAGAAGGAATGTACATCTTCACATGGGAAAGATGTTCTAAAAGGCCTGGACAAAGATTTTGAAGGGATAAGGATGTGATCTAAAGCTGTGCAGGAAGGAAAGGAAGGACACAGACATAAATATTTACGAGAGCCTAGTGTGTGCCATGCACAGCAAGAGTGTGGCACAGAACTTTTTCCCTGATCTTTGCACGTCTGAATAATTCTCATTTTTCAGGTTTCAGCTCAAGCATCACTTCCTCAGAGAGTACCCCTCCATCTCTTTAACTTACTCCGTTTCTCCACTTAAGTAAAATCTAAAATGATGTTGCTTAAGGAGATCTCCCTTCCCAGATTGCAGGCTCCGTGAGGACAGGACGGCGTCTGTCTCGCTCTCAGACGTATGCTGAGCGTCTGTCATGGGACTTGGCACATAGTAGGTGCGCAACAAATATGTTAAACATTTATGAATAGTCATGAGAATAATATTTATGCTCCATCTTTCCCGAAAGAATTTCAGTTAATCCTTCAAGTTTCTCTAAGCCTCCTGTCCTATTATACAGTAGGAGGTGGAACCAATAGTTCCAGGGAGAAACGGTTACGAGCAAAGAATTGGCGCGCAGAGCTGTAAAGCGTTTTTCTCCAGGTCACACAGCGGCCTGTCAATTTATGCTTCCTGGACCGATTATGGAACAGCTTGCAAACAAATTATTCGCAAACGAGCGAAGCCTATTTTTAAAGATCCCCATGCCGCGAAGCTCTAGCCGATGACATCAGAGAACCCCGAGTTTCCGCCCCGCCCACTCCGAGCCAAGCCCCTGCTCCTCGAAAACTACCAATCCCAGGAGGCACCGCGGCGCAGTGGACCAGGGCTCCACGCGCGGCCCGCCCCGACGCGCCGAGGCCGCCTCCTCTGGAATTAGGAAGACGCCCGATGCCCGGCCCGCCACGCCGCCGGGACCCGCGCGGGGCCTGCCGGGACTTGTAGTCTCCGCGGGCTGGGAGTGCCGGCTTCGGAATCTCGGCCGCCGTCTGGGGGCTGAGGCGGCGCGGGCACGCGTGCGCAGTGTGCGGACTGGCCGTCGTGGGCGCCGCTCCGGCAGCTCGGTGGCTGTGGGAGCCGGGGCCGCGGCGGCGTGGGTGCTGCGGGCGGAGGGCCGACGTGAAGTTGGGCGTGAGGAGCGCGGCCGCACCGGGGCGGGGTGGGCGGGGCCGGGCTCTGGGAGCGCCGCGCCGGCTGAGGCGATCGGGGAGGCGGCCGAGCGTCCGCCGAGGAGCCGGCGGGCGCTGGTGAGTGCGGGGCGGCGGGCGGCAGGCGGCGGGCGGTGCAGGGTCCCGGGCTGCCCCGCGGCCCCTGTCGGCGTGTGTCCGCCCCGCGCGGCTGCACCTGGGCGAGGCCGCGGCGCAGGCTCACCTGCGCGCGGGCTCCGGGGCGGCGGGAGGGGGCGGCGTCCTCTTCCCGCGACTCCTTTATTGTTTTCCTGACCTCAGCCCTCGGCGGCGTCCGGCGGAGGAGGGCGGGGAGGCCGGCGGCGGTCGCGGTCGCCGAAGAGCTAGCTAGTCGGGGGGCTGTGCTGGGGAAGGACGGTCGCGCGCTGCTCCTGGACGCCGTGCGCCGGCCAGCTGTCCGGGGATTCCCGGCGGGCGACGCCTGTCGGGGTGGCCCGACTCCAGGACTGTGCCCACGGGGGCTCAACTGCCCGGGGCATCGTTTTCTACGGTCTTAACGCGCTTTCACTTTAGGACTCTCCGAGTCTGCAGCCGACTCCGCCCTGTGCTGTGCATAGAATCACGCTTTCCCTTCGCACCTTAATGGTGCAGATGACCGGTGCGAGTGTTGAAAGTGACTTGTCCAAGGTCACGCGGGTAGGACCAGGGAGGCGACCCGAACCCAGGTCCTTAAGCCTCGATGCCAGCCGGCAGCCGCAGCGCTTTGGGGAGGTCCTGAGTGGTTTGTGGTTTATTTCAGATGCTTTCTAATGACCCTCCTTGGATAGATCATCAGAGGGGAAAGTGTTGTCATAGTGAAAACGGTCTTGTTATTTATAGTGTTTACTGCCTTTGTTGACTTCTAGTTATGCTGAGTCCCATAGCAGAGCACCTGCCCTCGGCTGGGCACTCGATCGCTCTGGCGGGGGCGGGGGGCTGGGGGCTGATCCAAGACGAGGTTTCAGGAAGAAATATGCACGCGATTTGTGCCCTTTTCCTCTTGTTTCACCTTCCAGTCCTGCGATCCTTCTTAATTTTACGGTGGATCGTTGTCTGTTGCAGCAAGACTTTCTTTGCTTTAATGAAGTCACTGCCCTTTGTGAATTAGTTTTCTGACTAGAAAATCTTATTTCCTGTGTGTTTAATGACTGGAACAAGTAGCGCGGTATGAGTTTTGTAACTATTGTCTCTTATCTTAGAACTGCTGATCAAGTCCGCTTTATTACCCCCCGTCCCCCGAGCGCTCAGCTTACATACTTTCTGTTGGTTTCATGCCATTGAGACACTTTTGACAGCGAAATTTGGCCAAGCTTTAATATGATTCAGAGAAAAACTGAAAAGAGTCATTTTGTAAAACTCCATTTTTCTTCACAGTGTGAAGAACTTGAAGAACTGTTATTTCAGAAATAGTAAGACCCATTCTTACTAAAATTCCTATCGCTTTTCGTACTCGCCATTTTCATATTAATACACTGGTGGCAAAAAAATATTTCCCCAAACGTAGTAGGTTTAAATACTCCTTATCTTGGCCGAATCTTCCCAAGGAGAATTACATATTAGAATAATTATGTATTTAAACATGCATGTTTAAGCTTAGCAGAATTTGGGTTAATGGTTAATTTATTTTATAGTGCCATAAACCCTAGAATGTTTCCACTGGTGAATTTCTCTTGAATAGAGAGCCCTATCAAAGGATAGCAAGGGACATGGCTGTGAACTTGCTCTTTGCGGTTAAGTAGTGGGTAACTTTTGTGACACTGAGAAGATGTGATTCATGTGTGTGGAAACTGCTTCATATGGCACTTTATCTTGCTAATTAGTAGTTTTATGGTTGCTTTGGGGAGGAGGGAAGTAGCAGGTTTGTATCTTTTTTATTCTCCGGTTTTAGCAATGTAGCCAAATAGGAAGAAGAGGTGATGCGTAAATTTAAGTTTGTCATAGACTAGGAGAGACAGTAAAACAGGATAAGTATACAATTGTTAGGAAACTGCCATGAGTTCATAAGCCGGAAGGACCTTTTTAGAAGTGTTTAAGGGCATTAAGAATAGCATTGGGGTATTTTCTTTAGAAAGTCGCTGTGGGCAGTCCTTGCATGTTTGTTAACTTATAGGATGTGAGGATGTTGAAGACGCCTGAGAAAATATCTGGAAAAGATGGCAACATTTTATATGCTTATAGGGGCTTTTTCTCTAAAAATGTCTAATGCAGCTTAAGAAACAAAAAAACAAGACTTAAGCCCGAAAGTTCTTATGGTCACACTGCAAACCTTGCTGTTATCTTGACCGTATGGTACTTTGTAACCCAGAATGAAATCTGTGAAATAATTTATTAGCATAATGTAAGTCAGACTTTGATTTTGAAATATTGCTTGCTGTTAAGTAGTTGTTCTTGTTTAAGTGTTTCTGGTGTTTAAGAATGGGAGAGAGGGGCGCCTGGGTGGTGCAGTCAGTTAAGCGTCCGACTTCAGCCAGGTCACGATCTCGCGGTCCGTGAGTTCGAGCCCCGCGTCGGGCTCTGGGCTGATGGCTCAGAGCCTGGAGCCTGTTTCCGGTTCTGTGTCTCCCTCTCTGTCTGCCCCTCCCCCGTTCATGCTCTGTCTCTCTCTGTCCCAAAAAAAATAAATAAACGTTGAAAAAAAAATTAAAAAAAAAAAAAGAATGGGAGAGATACATTATTTTCTGAGTAGAATATAGTAATTATTCAGATGTGACAACAGTTAACTCTGCTTTTATGAAACCTCAGACTTCAAGTACCATAGCAGTAACTGCCTCAGCCTTCAGCTTGAGCTGAAGTACTATGCAAGTGTTACTTCTCTCCATGCTTGAGCGTTTTACTGTTATTAATATTAAATTTTGATTTTCAATTTCAAGATGATTCTCTCGTTTCTGATCTGCAGTGATATAATAAAATGGCTTCAGTAGGAAATAAATATGAAAATTGAGTTTCAATGGTTTTGACCATCGTGATTACACAGCATTTAAAAAGGTACTGACATGATACCAGAAAAGAGTTCTTAGGGCAGAAACTTGGTGGTTTTCGATGCTTGTCTGTTATTTTGAGCAACATAGAAATATGGGATGTTTTTATTTAAAAATAAAAATTCCTGTTGCTGCTTGTTTAGCAGTAGGACTCTTATGCCTAATGAGTAACATGAAACCACTGAACTCTAATATTTTTCCTAATAGCGGCTGTGTAATAAAGAATATGTGAGTTTATAATGCCTAGAAGATATTTAAGCAAACGTATTTGCTGTTTATTTTGATAAGCCTTTTGATTAGTTGCATTGCTTTGATTCAGGGAAATAGTGTTCTGGGGATGTTATAGCATAAGTTTTCTTTGAATTGGAATGTCTGTTGACCGTGAAAGAAAATGAGTGTCATTTAGGATATTTTTTAGCATTTAAAGAAATCTGAAGGTCTTAAATATTTTTTCCTACATAGAAACCTTATAATTGTCAGTCTGATAGTTTTATTTTCCAAAAAGTTGTGGTTTTATCCTTCCACGCAGCCTAGCCTTTTATAGTTTAACCATTGAACTCTGGACTCTGTATTCAGTTTACCCTCTTCCCGAAGAAAGGACAATCACAGGCACTTAGAACTGGAAGCAGTCTCAAAGGACTTCTAATGTAGCGTCTTACCCAGTACAGTAAATCCCCCGTGGGAATTTTCATGTCAGGTGTTTCCTCTCATTGCTAAGGGCAGTGATGCTGTTCTGTATGTCATCAGGTTATTGAGCAGTCTGAGCTTGGTGAAAACAAACAGAAGACAGTTTTATTTTTCACTGTTTACTGCTTTCAGATATGATTTGTAGGCTCTTCCTTTTCCCCCCTCTCTCTCCACCTCATAATATGGACAAATGATAGCTTTTCCATCATTGACAGCTATTAAAAGCTCATCTGTCTGTTTCAGTTTAAACCTTCAATCTCCTATTCAATTTCAAGTTCCTTTCCTCTCTTACCCCAGTGTCAGGCCACTTACTGCTTGAAGTACTTGGAGTGGAGAGGGATTGTGGTATGCTCCCAGAATTCCTTTCTCTTTCCTCTTCTGGGATCTACTTGGTCAGGGACTTGTAAGAAGAAAAATGGAAAAAGACAAGTCTTACGGGGGGCTGTTAAAGCCCTCTTTTGATGAACAGTGGCAAGCCATTCATATCCACTGATAGTCACCCACACTGGAACTTTTGGTGAGATCGCACTGAGAGACTCCCCACCGCACGTAGTTCCTGGATATGGAATTTGCTGTGGGTTAACCTTTTCCAGCCTACACACCCACCTCCTTGTCCCTGTCGTGGTGTTAGTGTTAGTGCCACCCCCGGGTTCCTAGGAGTGTGTGGGGGTGAGGCGGGTTGGGGATCTTTTCTCTCTACAGCCAGATGTTTTGATAACAGCAAGACAGCTCAAGTCTAGCTAACCTTCTGCAGTTTTCATTTAATCCACTGGAAAGTCACTTCCTTGTGACGCCAAATGGTGCTATGCCAGCTGCAAAAATCTGCCCCCTTTTTGTGCCCTTACATTTCTTTTTTTCTTTTTTTCCCCTGCTCAGATAGGTGCACGATCAGTCACGCGATCTACTTCATAAGTAGGCATTGAACTGGAGAATGGGATGCCAGTCTCTCCTCATAGGCACTTCTTGGTGAATGATTGATTCTCTTGGAGGGCCCTGCCACTGTTTTTGGGTGAATACCCTCATCTTTTCCCTGTGTTCTCCCTGAAGACTCGAAAGACTTCTAATTTTTTCCCTCTCTTGTATCCCAGCCGCTTGTATTGAGTGATGCTAAGGTTAAGGTGTTGATTAGGGTGCCAGAGCTGCCCCTGTGTGGGGGGGAAGGGGTGTCCGTGTTGGGCTCTCCAGGTGTTGATGTCCTTATATCTTCAGCTTTGTATTTGTTAGCAAATTCGGGACGACAAGGCTAGTCTCACCCAACACTAGGTAACAAATGATAGTGAAGCCCTGTGGGCCTAACGAGGTCTCACTGTGCAGAATTAAAAAAAATTTTTTTTTTTACATTTATTTATTTTTGAGAGACAGAGAGAGACAGAGCACAAGGGGGGGAGGGGCAGAGATAGAAGGAGACACAGAATCCGAAGCGAGCTCCAGGCTCCGAGCTCCGAGCTGTCAGCACAGAGCCCGATGCGGGGCTTGAACTCACAAACCGTGAGATCATGACCTGAGCCGAAGTCGGACGCTTAACTGACTGAGCCACCCAGGCGCCCCTCACTGTGCAGAATTTAATTTTTCTTTTTTTTCCCTCTGTCTCTCACTGATTTTTGTTTTCTTTTTACTTTTTGGCTTACTTCCTGGTTCTTGACTGATGAAGTATTAACTGTGAATATGTTAAGTTATGACTGATTATATGGTCTAACTATACCTTAGACTGATGGATACATTTGGGGGGAGGTTTTAATAATGCAGTTTTATCTGTTCTTGCCTCATTCTAGCTTTACTAAAAATATAAATACAAATAGAAATCCAGTATTTGAACCTTTTTCCTTCCATCGTCTAAGCAAACCAGTCATTTAAATCTGCTGGATGATTTCTTGTCTAATGAGGAAAAAGCAGCTTTCTATCTAGAAACTTAAACGTTAATACTCATTGCAACAACATGGATCTAAGAGTATTATGCTAAGTGAAATAAGTCAGAGAACGACAAATACTGTATGAGTTCACTCATTTGTGGAATTTAAGATACAAAATAAGTGAACAAAGAAAAAAAGAGACCCCCCCCCCCCCCCCCCGCTCTTAACTATAGAGAACAAACTGGTGGTTACTAGATGGGAGGTTGGGGAGGGGTGAAATAGGTGAAGGGGACTAAAAGTACACTTACGGAGATGAGCACTGGGTAATGTATGGAACTGTGCAATCACTATACTGTGCACCTGAAACTAATATAACACTATGTTAGTTGTATGTGAATAAAACAGTTGCGGAGGGAAAAAAATATTGGTTGAAGGAATTATGGGCTCCTTACTGCTTCCTTCAACAAATAGTTACTGAGTGCCTTCCATGTGTCAGCACTGTTTTAGGCATTGGAGAAACAATAGTAAATACAAAAAAAAAAAAAAAATCACTGCTCTTCCAGTGTGGGGAAGCCTTTCCAGTGTGGGGAAACAGACAACAAACAGGTAAATAAATAAGTGATATTGTTTGTTAGCAGCAAATGCTAAGGAGCAGAGTAAAGCAGGAAAGGGAGCTGGGAAGTGGCAGTCCGGCTCACAGCATTTGCAATTTTAGATAGTGTCGACATGGGGTGTCACTTTTTCTCTGGGAAAGTGACATTTGAATTTTTTTTTTTTTTCAAAGTTTATTTATTTTTTTTGGGACAGAGAGAGACAGAGCATGAACGGGGGAGGGGCAGAGAGAGAGGGAGACACAGAATCGGAAACAGGCTCCAGGCTCTGAGCCATCAGCCCAGAGCCCGACGCGGGGCTCGAACTCAGGGACCGCGAGATCGTGACCTGGCTGAAGTCGGACGCTTAACCGACTGCGCCACCCAGGCGCCCCAGGGAAAGTGACATTTGAGTTCAAAGGCCAAGTGGGGAGCTTGTCTGATGTAGTAGGTGCCCTCGCTGAACACTGACATCGTCTGGGGAGATTTTAAAACGTACTGATGTTGGGGCACCTGGGTGGCTCACTTGACTGAGGGTCTGACTCTTGATTTCGGCTCAAGTCATGATCCCAGGGTCATGGGATCAAGCCCTGCGTCGGGCCCCTCACTGAGCATGGAGCCTGCTTGGGATTCTGTCTCTCTCCCTCTGCTCTTCCCAGCTTCTGCTGTCTGTCTGTCTGTCTCTCTGTCAAAAATTTTTAAAAAGTAATGATATTCCATCTCCAGAGTTTCAGTTTTGTTATGTTTAAAAAAAAATTTTTTTTTAATGTTTTATTTATTTTTGAGAGAGACAGAGACAGAGTGTGAACAGGGGAGGGACAGAGAGAGGGAGACACAGAATCCGAAACAGGCTCCAGGCTCCGAGCTGTCAGCCCAGAGCCCGACGCGGGGCTCGAACTCACAAGCCTTGAGATCGTGACCTGAGCCGAAGTTGGATGCTCAACCGACTGAGCCACCCAGGCGCCTCTTGTTACGTTTTTTTAAGTTTTATTTATTTAAGTAATCCCACACCCAACGTGGGGCTCGAACTTAACAACTTTCGAGATCGGGAGTCACATGCTCTTCTGACTGAGCCAGCCAGCATCCCTGTCTCCAGAGTTTTCTGATTTAGTTGGTTAGGGGTGTGGGGCCAGCCTTGGCCTCAGGACTTTTAACAGCTCTTAGGTAATTCTAATAAGCAGCCAAAGTTGAAGACTTTTGAGCAGGGTGACTTTACATAATATTGTATGGAAGAGCCTGGGCTCCAGAGCTAGACTCCCCTGGTTTGAATCCTAGCTGTGCCACTTTCCAAACCTAGGACAGTGGACAAGTTATTTAAAAAATTTCTCCATGCCTTTGTTTTTTCATCTGTAAAGTTGTTGGTATAAGGATTAAATGAACTAATATTTAAGTATTTGGAACGGTGCTTGGCAAGTAGTAATACGTGTTTATTGAATAAACACTTTTGAGTATATGTTTTAATGGAGAATAAAGTGAATGGGGCAAGAGCAGAAGCAAGGAAGCCCCTGCAGTAATCCAGTGGAGAGGCAGTGGTGACTTGCACCACGGAGGCAGCAGAGCAGGTGATGAGAAGTAGCGGGATTCTGGGTATGTTTACAAGAGCCAACAGGCTTTGCTGCTACGTTGGACGTGTGATGAGAGAGAGAGAAGATTCATTCAAGTCCGACATCGGGATATTTTGCCCGAACAGCTGGAAGAAGGGAGTGGTTGGTTTTTGAGATGAGGAAGGCAGAGAGGAACAAGTTTCTAAGGGGAATATCTGGAGAGTTTGTTAAGTTTGAGATGTCTGTTAGGTAAGTAGGTAGATCTGTAGAGTGGCCATTTGTACACGTGAGTCCGGAGTTCAGCTGAATGTCCAGGGCTGGAGGTAGGTATTGGAAGTCCTCTGTAAGTGGACCTATGTGAGTAAGTGAGCTCACCAAGGGACTGCATATATACAGAGAAGAGGTCCGTGGGCCACCTCCTGGGTCACTCTTAACGTTTAGAGGTCTGGGAGACAAGATGTTTCTTAGAGTTTCTGGTGTGCTGTAGAATAAAAGACAGTTGTAACTATTTCCTGTTTAAAAAAAATTTTTTTTAATGTTTACTTATTTTTGAGAGAGACACACAGAGCGTAAGCAGGGGAGGAACAGAGAGAGGAGGAGACATAGAATCTGAAATAGGCTCCAGACTGATAGCTCAGAGCCCGACGTGGGGCTCAAATTCATGAGCCGCAAGATCATGACCTGAGCCTAAGTCGGATGCTTACAGGCGCCCCATCCTGTTTTTTTTTTTAATTTTTTTTTTTTAATTTATTTTCTTTTTTTTTTTTTAATTTTTTTTTTTTTCAACGTTTATTTATTTTTGGGACAGAGAGAGACAGAGCATGAATGGGGGAGGGGCAGAGAGAGAGGGAGACACAGAATCGGAAACAGGCTCCAGGCTCTGAGCCATCAGCCCAGAGCCCGACGCGGGGCTCGAACTCACGGACCGCGAGATCATGACCTGGCTGAAGTCGGACGCTTAACCGACTGCGCCACCCAGGCGCCCCCCATCCTGTTTTTAAAAAACGGCTTTATTAGAATATAATTCACCCATTTAAAGTGTACAATTCAGTAGTTTTTAGTATATTCACAGTATATTGTGCAACTGTTACCACAGTCAATTTTAGAATATTTTTATTACTCTGGAAAGAAACTCTGTACCCTCCCATCCCTAGGTAACTCCTCAATTCCCCTCCTCCCTTCTATCCCTAGGCAAGTGCTAATCTACTTCTGCGTTTTGGGTTTGCCCACATGGAGTGCCTATCTGTGGAATCCTATAATATGTGGTCTATTTAGAGAGATGTGGTATTCATTAGGACCTAGCATCTAGACTCATTAGATAATCATTTGGTAAAGATGGGGGCTATAAGATCTCTCTTGTAGAGATACATTTTTCTCTTTGTAATTAGTGAGAAAACTGTGGGGTAGGTATTTTGAGGCTATATGAATATTCTGTTCTCTAACAACATATTATATAATGGTTTTAGTTTATTGAAGGTCCTCGCTCCAATCCATGAGTATAGTGGGAGTGCAAAGTGATGATTTTTTATTACTATCATATTTTCAAAGACCATACGTTTATAATATCTCTAGTTCAGATGTATGGTGTAGAGTTTTGCCTTTTTTATACATCTTTTAACATGAAAATCATGGTTCCTAATAACAAGTAAATAAATGTTTTATTACTTTATATTATATTGTATACATTAGTAAATGTTATCTAAGATAAATCTTAGCATCAATATGTTTATGTTATTCTATAATACACATAAAATACTACCATATAAAATAGTTTCAGAATTACAATACTGAGTAGAATTACTGGGTTATAGGATAAATGTATATGTGATTTTGTTAAATAGTGCCGTATTCTCTTCACTAGGGTTGCACCATTTTGCATTTCTATGAGTGATGTAAGAGAGTCCCTGTTTTCTTACAGCCTCATCAATATAGTGTATTGTCAAGCTTTTGACTTTTTGCCAGTCTGATAGGTGAGAAATGGTATTTCTCTGTAGAACAGAGTTTTTCCATTATGAAGAGTTGTGAACATCCACAAAGGTAGACTGAATTGTATAACCACAGTACCCATCACTTAGCTCCAACAGCTGTCAATCTAGCCCTTGCCTCCGTCAGTCCCTTCCCCCTGGATTTGTAGGTAATATTTTATTTCTGTATCAGTAAATACCTCTACCTGGTAAGGATTCATTTTCATATTCATTGGTAATATAACCACAATGACATTATCACACTGAAAATAAAGATCTATTTCCTTAATACCCTTAGGCAATATTCAAATATCTAATTTTCTTAAATGTATCAGTGTTTTGTTTTTTTTACCTTTTTTTTTTTTTTTTTGTTTAATGTTTATTCATTTTTGATGGGGGTGGGGTGGGGCGCCGAGGGGCAGAGAGAGAGGGAGACACAGAATCCAAAGCAGGTCCAGGTTCTAATCTGTCAGCACAGAGCCCCATGTGGAGCTTGAACTCATGAACCCCTAGATCGTGACCTGAGCCAAAGTCAGATGCTTAACCAACTGAGCTACCCAGGCTCCCCAGTGTTTTGCTTTTTTTTTTAAACAGGATTTATATAAGGTCCCTATGTTGTGATTATGTCTTTTTTTTTTTTTTTTTAATGTTTATTTACTTTTAAGGGAGAGACAGAGTACAAGCCAGAGAGGACAGAGAGAGGGAGACACAGAATCTGAAGCAGGCTCCAGGCTCTGAGTTGTCAGCACCGAGCCCGACACAGGGGCTTGAACTCACGAACCATGAGATCATGAGCTGAAGTCGGATGTCTAACCGACTGAGCTCCTTCTAGGTTCTTCCTCCTGTTCCTTTCCCTCTGCTCCCCAGAATTTGTTTTTGAAGGAATCATGTTATTTGTCCTGAGAAATTTCTTACAGTTTGCATTTTGCTATTTGAATCCCTGTGGTATGGTTTAACATGTTCTTCCTCTGTTTTCTGTATTTCCTACCCGTTGGTAGTTGGATCTAGAGGCTTGGTGAGATTCAGCCATTTGTATTACTTTTTTCAGAAGTGCTTCATAGACGTAACGTAGTGTATCACGCTCTTAGACAAGTAGGCACGTGAAGTCTGGCTGCATTTTCTGTGGTGTCACTGGCAGTGCCTACTTTATCTTTGTATGTTATTTTGGGATTTTTCTTATTATGATTAACGTTGAGCATCTCTTCATATGTTTAAGGGCCATTTTTATATCTTTTTCTATAGAATGTCGGTTCATGCCTTTTGCCCATTTTTCTATTAAACTTTTGATATATTTCCCTTGACATTTTTTTGCAAGCTCTTTAAGTGTTAGGGAGATTAGCCGTCTGTGATGATGGAAGTTGTAAATATTTTCCACTGGTTTTTGACTTTGCTTATCAGGTTTTTGCCATGCAAAAATTAAAATAAAACCTTTTTTTAATGTTTATTTTTGGGAGAGAAAAAGAGTGTGAGTGGGGGAGGGGGAGGCAGAGAGGGAGACACAGAATCCGAAGCAGGCTCCAGGATCCAAGCTGTTGGCACAGAGCCCGACACGGGGCTCGAACTCACGAACTGTGAGATCATGACCTGAGCTGAAATTAAAAGTCAAATGCTCAACCAACTGAGCCACCAGGCAGGATGGAAAAGCTTTTATAAAAAGTTATGGGTGGTCAGTTTTATCAGTGAATTTTTTGTTGCTGCTGGATATTTTTTGTTAATTTTTTAGAGTTTTAAGCTACATACAATAAACTGTATCCACTTAAAGTTTATAGTTCGATGAATTTTGACTATATTGTAGCATGTTCCCCTGTGAAGTGGTATTCCATTGTATAGACAAATTACATTTTATTTATCTCTTCATGTGTTGACGGACATTTGGGTTGTTTCTAGTTTGGGGCTGTTAGGAATAAAGCTGCTATAAATCTTAGTGAATGAGTCTTTACATGCATATGTGTTTTCATTTTCTTGAGTAAATACCTAGGAATGGAATGACTGGGTCATAGATTAGGTGCATGTTTGGTCTTATTGCCAGAACTTTTCCCAGAGTGGTTGTATCATTTTACATTCCCATCAGCAGTACAGAAATTCTGGACGCACCACATCTTCGACAACGTTTTGTGTTGTCAGTCTGCTTACTTTTAGTCATCTGGTGGGTGACTAATTCACGATTATTGCTGTATTATTTACAGTCACTTTTACTCATTTTAGGGTTCGGTTCTGTAAGTTTTGACTTGTGCATATAATTGTGTAAGTTCCACCACAGTCAAGATAAACAGCAGTTACGTGATCAGAAACATTTGACTTCTGCTTCTTGGTAGTTACTCCTTTTCCTTATTTCAGGCCCTAGCAATTCTGATCTGTTTTTCTGTCATGGTTTTGTTTTGTTTTGTTTGTTTCGTTTTTAACTTGCACGCAGTAAAGTTTACTCTGGTGTGTGGGCCTGAGTTGTGGGAAGTGTGTACCAGTGTGCCCACCACAATCAAGAATGAGAACATTTCTATCGCTACGAAGATTACCCTTTGAAACCAGCCCCTCCCTTCACACACTGATTTGTCTTCTGTCCCTATAGCCTTTTTGATGTGGCTTCTTTCACTTGGCAAAATAGATCTGAGATTTATCTATGCTGTACGTATCATTGGTTTGTTCGTTTATACTGTCAAGTAATATTCCATTGCATTAGATGCATCCGTTCATTTATTGGTCAAAGGTTGTTTTTGCTTTTATGCCTGCTATAAATAATGTTGCTATAAATATTTGTATACAGATTTTTCGTAAGTACAGCTTTCACTTCACTTAGCTAAATACTGCCGGCTCGTAGTATATGGGTATGTTTCACTTTGTAAGAAATTGCCAAACTGTTCTTCCAAGTTGCTGTACGATTTTGCATTCCCACCAGCGGTGTATGAGAGGGGGTTCATTTGTTCCACGTGCTTGTCAGCATTCGGCATTGCCAGGGTTTTGTTGTTGTTTTTTGGGTTGTTTTTGTTTTAGCCATTCTAGTAGGTATGCTGTGGTATCTCTTGGTTTTTATTTGCAGCACCTTTCTGACTAATGATGGTGAGCATCTTTTTATGTACTCATTTACTATTCTATATCTTCTTTGTTGACTTGTCCAGATTTTTTGGCCATTTTCCTAATTGGTTGTTTGTCTTACTAAATTGTAATAATTTCTTGCCTGTTCTTGGATATCATGTATTTGATAGACATATATGTACTGAATATTTCTCCCATTCTGTGGCTTATCTTTTGATTTCTTAACAGTGTCTTTCAAAGAGCAGTTTTTAATTTTGATGAAGTCCAATCTAACAACTATTATATGGTGCATGCTCTTTGTGGCTTAATTAAGAATTCTTTGTGTACCCACAGAGTCATGAACACTTTCTCCTATGGATTTTTTAAGAAGCTTTCTTGTTGTGGCTTTTAAATTAGGTCTGTGATTAATTTTGTTACATTGTTTTCCCACATGGATAGCTAATTGTCCTAGCACCATTTGTTGAGAAGACTATCCTTTCCCGATGGAATTGCCTTGGGAACATCTTTGTTGAAAATCAATTGACAGTGTGTCTAAGAGTCTGCTTCTGGATGTACTCTGTTCCATTGATTTATTATATCTGTCTTTTTTTTTTTTTTTTTTAATCAACCCTACATTGTCTTTATTGCTGTAGCTTTATTGTAAGTCTTAAAATCAAATAGTATGAATCATCCTACTCTATTCTTTGGGAAATACATTTGGCTTTTCCAGATCATTTGTATTTCAATGGATATCATAGAATATGTGTCATATTCTCCATTTTTATAAAATACCCTGCTGGAATTTTGATTGGATTAATTGTATCAATACTTCAGGTTTTTTTTTAATGTTTATACATTCTGAGAGAGAAAAAGCCCGAGCCCATGTGTGAATGGGGGAGGGGCAGTGAGAGAGAGAGAATCCCAAACAGGCTCCATGCTGTCAGTGCAGAGCCCAGTGTGGGGCTCCACCCCACAAATGGTGAGATCATTACCTGAGCCGAAATCAAGAGTTGGATGCTTAATTGACTGAGCCAGCCAGGTGCCCCTCAGTATTTCATTCTTTTCTGTGTCTGCATAATATGCCATTGTGTGGGATACATCTGTGTTGTTTAACCATTCACCTGTTGGATGAACGAATAGGTTTATACTCTTTCACTATTGTGAATAGTGCTGCTACGACTATTCATGTATACGTGAGTAACTGTTTTCACTTCTTTTGGGTATATATCTAGGAGTAGAAATGCTGAGTCATATGGTAATTCTGTGTTTAACTTTAGAAGAATTACTGAACTGTTTTACACAGCTGTTATACTGTCTTACAATGTTGGAGGGTTCCAGTTTTTCCACATCTTTGCCAACACTTGTTATTTTCCTTTCTTTTAATTATCGCCATCCTAGTGGGTGTGAAGCGGTGTCTCACTGTGATTTTGATTTCCATTCCCCTGGTTACTAATGATATTGAGCATCTTTTTGTGCTCTGTTGGCCAGAAAATCTTTTGGGTTCTGTCATATATCTTCTTTGGGAGAAATGTCTTTTCATCTCCTTGCCTGTTTTTTTATTTGGATTGCTTGCTATTGCGTTGTAGGAGCTGTTTATATATTCTGGGTATTAGACCCTTGTTAGGTATGTAATTTGCAAATATTTCTTTTCATTCTGTAGATTCTCTTTTCATTTTCTTGATGTTCTTTGATGCAAAAAAGCGTCTAGTTTTTATGAAGTCCAATTTAGCTTATTTTTTCTTTTGATGTTCATGCTTTTGGTGTCATATCTAAGAATTCACTGCCAAATCCAAGGTCATGAGTATCAGCCTCTATGTTTGTTTTTTTTTTTTTAAGTTTTATACTTTTAGCTATCCTATATTTAGATTGTTAATCCATTTTGAGTTAATTTTCATATATAGTGTGAAGAGAGGTCCAGTTTCATTCTTTAGCATGTGGATATCCACTTGTCCCAGCACCATATTTTGAAGAGACTAGATCTTTCTTCATTTGCATGATGTTGGCATCTTTGTTGAAAATTAGTCGACCATAGATGTGTGGGTTTATCTGGGCTTTCGGTTTTATTCCTTTATGGGCACCTGGGTGGAGCAGTTGGTTAAGTGTCCGACTCTTGAGCATGGCTCAGGTCATGATCTCACAGTTTGTGAGTTCGAGCCCCACGTTGGGTTCTATGCTGCTGGTGCGGAGCCTGCTTGGAATTCTGTCTCTTCCTCTCTCTGCCTTTCCCTAGCTTGTGTGTGCATTCCTCGCTCTCTCTCTCTCTCTCTCAAAATAAATAAAAACTTAAAAATTTTTATTCCTTTGGTATATGCCTGTCCTCATGGCAGTACCACACAAGCAGATGGTTTTTATCTATGGGATACGAGCACACCTAGGAGATACTGTGGGTTAGGCCCCAGACTACCACGATAAGGCAACTATCGCAATAAAGCAAGTCCAATGAAAAATTTGGTTTTCCAGTGCATATGAAAGTTATGTTCACACTATACTGTAGTTTCTTCAGTGGGCAATAATATTACATCTAAGGAAAACAACATATATACCCTAATTTAAAACTACTTTATTGCTAAGAAAATGCTAACCATCACCTGAGCTTTTAGTGCGTCATAATCACTCATCACCATGACAAATATAATAATAATGAAAAAGTTTGCAATAGTGTGAGAATCACCCAGATGTGACACAGAGACACAAAGTGAGTGAACAGATGCTGTTGGAAAAAATGGTGCCAGTAGACTTTCTTGATGTAAGGGTTGCCACAAAACTTCAGTTTGTCAAGAACACAGTAACTGTTCGTGCAGTAAAGGGAAGGGAAGCACAATAAAATGAGGTATGCCTGTACATTAGTGTATTAATATTTCAAGTTTTGATTACATTTTAGAAATTTTTTAAAGGTTGGATAAGTTCATTAAAGAAATTATCTCCTCTAAGTGCCAGATTTATAACAACACACATATGCAAACTTAGTGGATACTTTTGTTTAAAAAGTTTTGGTGTGTCTTAACCATTTCTCTGGCTGCGTACAGAATAATGATTTAGATATGCAGTCTATTATTAGGATGTGTTCTAATTGAATTTTCACTATGGGTTAAACTTACCTTGAGCCTTTAAATGAGGAGCTAGTTACATAAATAAATTCAACCCGCCAGAAGGTGTTGGCGCTGGCTGTAGAAGAATTGGAACAGGAGCAGTTCAGATGTGCATCCATTAGGAAAAGGAGTCATATCTATAGTTTCTAGAGGAAAAAAGTGGCTGGGAACTCTGCTTTTGACTTAAGTCATGGTTTTTAAGTTTAATCCCTACAACCAAAATTTTAGTACCTGAAGAATCAGAATATGATATGCCTCTGAAGTCTCTTTTAATGTATAACTTCTCTCTTCCCCTCTTTTTTCCCCAGGGTGATTTATTTACTAAAGAAACTGGGTTGTTCTGTTGTTTCCCACAGTCTGGCTTTTGCTGATCGAATCCCTATGGGCAGGCAGCGTAATATATTCCTCTGCAGTCTTTATTTCCTGTAAATTGGCAGTTTGACACGATAGAAACTTTTTTGTTACATGTTCACTTCATAGGTGATGTTTGTGGCTTTCATCAGGAAGTACATCAATACCTGCTTATCTCCCTTTTTATGATATTAACTAATTTTACTTTGATTCATTTTAGTTTTAGCAGTTTGAAGGGTTTGAGAGAGACAGAGTGGTGTAAGATGTTAAGATTTAAGCTCTAGAGCCCAAGAATCTGGGTTCGTGTGTTGATTTCTTATCTACTGGTTCTCTAATCTTGGAAAGTCACTTTCCCTTATGAGCATCAAGTTTCTTATCTGTGAAATGGGGATGATGATGCCTGTTCATGAGGTCGTTTTGAGCGTTCAGTGAGAAAATGCGTGGAAGAGAACCTTGCACAGAGCCTAGCATATAGTCAGTGGCCAATAAATGTTACCTATTCTGTGACTTTAAAAATATTCTAAACTAATCTGAAAGGTAGATTATATCAATTTATAAGTGAGGAGATTAAGTTTGGATAGCTGTTTTTTGGGGAGTTTTTTGTTTTTGCTTCACCTGTGTTTATTAAGGGAAAAAAGGAAGTCAGTTATTCAGCTGAGGTGGCTAGCTCTCCTTTGCTCCCATCAATGTGTGTAGTTGAATTTAGTAACCATTCATAATAAGCTTAATTTCAAAAGTGATTTTTGCCCATGCTTCCTAAGGCTTCACATTATCTGGCCCTCACCTAGTTTTGGAAAACAGGCTCTTTCTTGAACAGACTGTACCATAGCACATTTTATGCATGAAGTCCACCAAGAAATACTCACTGTTAATGTTTTTATTTTGCAGTGTAATGTTCAGGCTCAGAAATGCCTTATGTGGATCGTCAGAATCGCATTTGTGGTTTTCTAGACATTGAGGAAAATGAAAACAGTGGGAAATTCCTTCGAAGGTACTTCATACTGGATACCAGAGAAGATAGTTTTGTATGGTACATGGATAATCCACAGGTTTGTAAAATCCAAACGGTCACCTTTTTTCCAAAACACACAAGAGTTTTAGTTATTCAAGTATTTAACATACCATCTGGTGTGAGGATTTGTCCTACTAAATAAACAATATATGTTTAGATTTATTTCTACTGGCTGCGTTCTTTCTGTCTGCACCCTTAACTCCTGCTGTCATATTTGAACTTCAGAAGATGAAACTAAGTTTATTTAATAAAAATTTATGCATGCATATCTGGGTTTTTTTTTTCCCCCTTGGGAGAGAAATGCTGTCTCTGGCAGAAAATACGTAAATCGTTTAAATTTAAGAGACTTTCTCTAGAGACCAATGTCTTTTGTTTCTTTGGTAAAGAAACTACATCACCTAGTTGACACTTCCCGTGGGTGGTCCTTTCATCCTGCAGGGTCAGATTTGAGTGTCAGTAAGTGTCATGCCATTCAGGAACTGAAATGCACTTTGATTTTATTGTTGCCTTTCAGATCATTGGGGAAATGTCATAAATTAAAACTTAGAATCCCCATTTTAAGATCTGTGAAAGACCTTGGACTGGAGAGTATCTGTTGAGTAGTTTGTAAATTTTCTCTACCTGTGAAACTCTTCATTCAAATTGGGGTGGATGTTGCAAGGAGTCCCTAGCAGACGTCTAAGCTGGTTTGGTCTGGTGGGTGAGGGACTCTTAGAGTCGAGGGAGGAGCGGGGACTGGTGGGAGGTTCCATTCTGTTCCCACAGAGAAGGAACTAGATCTCCTGACAACCAAGCTAGTATTCTTTACCGGTGCATACTTCTTTTAGGTTAGACAAAATACTTATTTATTTGTACTTGTTTATATAGAAGTCAAGTTGTAAGAGACCTGAGTATAAATTTAACCTCCTCTTTAATGTAGGAAAACTGTCTATCCCTAATCTTCACTTTAGCTGTTGTTCGTATTACACATTATCAAAAAGTACTTACTGTATTTGAGACACTTCAATTATTATTTGCTCTGTGAGCCAAAATCTGTCTCCTTGTATTTGCTACCCATTAAACCTACTCTGTCCTCTGATTCTCTATAAACTTTAGTCCTTTTATTCAGACACAGCCTTTGAAATTTTGGAGGGTAATTTGTATTTTAATTCAGTTTGGATTATTTGAGTACTGACTTTCAGACTTTTTTCCCTAGGAGTGGTCTACGCTCTATCCTTATTCTTAATAGAGTTTATTGATTCTGTTTTACTCTCTTATCTCTGGGTGTAACCACCTTTCTTGGGTGATAGTAACCTGGCTATACAACTGTATGATTAATACCTTTATTTACTTGTCCAGAGTCAGTGGGAGAAGGAACAGGTCAGCAGAAATCAGAAGTTCATGTTTGCCTTTTTTTTTTTAACATCAGATTTCTCCCCTTTATGACCCCGTCTTTTTATCTGTGGCATAATCCCCTCCCAAACTCTCTTTCGCAAAGAGGAAAGTAACTTCGTTCCCCTTGACTCCCTCTAATTACTAGTTTCCAGGGAATGGTTCTCCTCTCCCTTATGAGCCGTTGCACAGTCTGCCTGTGCTCTTCCTGGTTTGTCTCTCTGCGAGATCTGATGGACCGATATGTATGGTTTCTCCTGAATTGTATTTAAAGCTCCTTGATTATTTTTCTTCCTTCATATATAATGGATTCTCCTCCTCAGAATTCCTCCTTTCATCAGCACTTCCCACTTCAAGCTAGAAGAAGGTGGGCACAAAATGCACTATGTTTATTACGCCTAAGGAAACATGAACTTGGAATTCAGAGTTAAGGTCTTCACGGAAGTAGTAGCATTCGGAATTGACCCAGAAGGGTGGGTACGATTTTGGCCAAGAGATGGAGAAGTGGGTCTTCCCACTCTTAGTGCTCTAAGAATAGCATGGACAAAGAAATCCAAACAAGGAAGCCTGTGGTGTATGTGGAGAATAGGTCCCTTTGGCTATAGCAGGCAGGGTGTATGTTGAAGTCTGCACTCAGCTAGGTCTTTTGTTGTTGTTGTTGTTAAGTTTGTTTGTTTGTTTAAGTAATACACCTACACCCAGCATGGGCTCGAGCTCACAACCCTGAGATCAAGAGCTGCATGCTGTTCTGACTGAGCCAGCCTGGTGCCCCACATGAACTCTGTTAAAGCCAAATTTCCATGATGTAATTAACACATTTTTTTAAATTGAATGTAGTGCAGAATTTTAAATGTTTTTATATTCAGTTATTAATAATTTTAACTCTTCATTCTCATGAGAATCTTTTACCATCTTGACTCTGCAACCAGTGGATTAGCCATCAATATAATAGCTTGGTGTCACTTTATTTAAAAAAAATTTTTTTTTTTAATGTTTATTTATTTTACAGACAGAGAAACAGAGCACAAGCGGGGTCAGGGCAGAGAGAGGGAGACACAGAATCTGAAACAGGCTCCAGGCTCTGAGCTGTCAGCGTAGAGCCCAAAGCGGGGCTTGAACTCACAAACCATGAGATCATGACCTGAGCCAAATTCGGACACTCAGCCGACTGAGCCACCCAGGCGCCCATCTTGGTGTCATTTTTAAATGTAATAAGACTTGTATCTCCTCATGAAAACTTTAGTAAAATGTCTTGCTAAGGTTATTACGTTAGGTTGAGCCATGTGAAATGGCCAATATACCACCATTTTAATCTATTAAAAAATGACAGTTTCATAGGATTCAATCTAGTTGCCTATGTTATGGTGCTGTAGATTATAACGATCATAAGCCCTGATAATGAAAGAAAATCCGTTTTACTCACCTGTCCTTAGGGAACCATTCCTCCTCCATTTTCCTTTCTTTACCACTAACCATTGGTTTAAAAATCCATTCTAGTGTATCACTAGGGGTCAGTTTGGAGCTTTCTGTATTTTGTCGAGGGTGTGGGTATGGTGGAGAATTAAATAATTGAGTAGCTGTCTCAGGAAGTGACTTTGAAGAAACTTGAAAAAGATATTTTGGCAAAAGGAGTGCAGAAACTCATAAGGACAAATGGCTTATTTTCCTTTTTATCTTAAATGTCATGAGTTGATTATTTCTTGTTCACTGTCAAGTAACAGATTTTGAAACCTACTTTTATGTAGTTGAACTTGGCAGTAATCATACCAATCCATAGAAACTAGGTATTTTGAATATTTGTTATCTCTCAGCTACTTATATTTCTCTATACTGTGCCACTGTTCAGTCTGTGATCCTTTATGTCATGTGGCCATGACATAGTGCTCATTTCTCTTCTTCATACAGAGGCTCAGAACTGTATTCAGTTAGTTAAAATAATATGTTTTTGGAGGACTTAACAGAAAAATAACAATTTTGAATGAAGGGTAGCAGTGTTTGAAAAAATCACGTTGACAGGAGTTAGGAGGTCTTGAAGACATTTTAACATTTCATTTCCTTATCAAAAATTAAAAAAAAAAACACACAAAGCAACCTCTAAACTTAATAAAACATTTTGTATAAGAACAACCATTTAAAATTCTACCTTAACAATTATAATTTTATATACATATTTATTTATGGTTTATACTTAGAAGCTTGAACATAGTATACGGTTTAAAGCAAAACATAATGCAGTTTACATAGGAGTGAATGTCTGAGAAGACCTGTCCCTGTCAACAATAACCAGTTTATATTTGGGAGTCTTGAGGCTTTCGTGTGATTGTCTCCAGGAAGCTCATAGAGAGATTCAAGAGAAGTACCTCCTAATCGTTCATGAGAACAAAGCCAAAGATTTTCTTTTCTTTTCTTTTTTTAATGTTTATTTATTTTTGAGAGAGAGAGAGAGACCAAGCACGAGCAGGGGAGGGGCAGAGAGAAAGGGAGACACAGAAGCCAAAGCCGGCTCCAGGCTCTGAGATGTCAGCAAAGAGCCTGACGTGGGGCTTGAACCCACAAGCCGTGAGATCGTGACCTGAGCTGAAGTCGGACGCTTAGCCGACAGAGCCACCCAGGCGCCCCAAAAGTTTTCTTTTTAATGTACATTCTTACAAAGTCAGTAAAGAAGTTGATCTTGGTTAATCTGCAGTGGAGGAAACTTTCCAAATGAAGACTGTTTTACTTTTAAAATCTATCAGAGTTTTCCTTTATTTTCTTTATTAATTTTTTCCAGGTTCTTTACCTGGTGTTCCTGCCTCCTTCTTCCCCCTCTTTCACCTGTCCCCTTTATTATATTACAGGATATGTTAAAGCACAATTTCGACTACAGAACTGCTCACAAGCCTTCTTTAACTGTTTCAAATTCTTTAACGGTATAAATTCTTTGCCACTTTTTTATTTAGGTCTTTTTTACTTAGGTTAGATTCTTGGTTCAAGTTCCCAAACTGGTGTTTTCTACTACAACCCTGTACGATCCCATATTATGTGTAGCTTCTGGCCGCCCTCATCTTTCTCTGCCTGGAATATTCTCTCTTCTGTTTGCATTTCACATTTTTCCTTTAAAGACCAACCTAAATGCTGTTCATGTCTCCACAGAGTCCTTCCTGCCAGTCTTTCCCAGACATGATTCTCTCTTCTTAATTCTTTACCCCTATAGCTCTTCCAGGATCCAAACCCTGCCTCAAACTTGTTAGGGAAGAACAAAAATATAGTGAACATGTCAGTATATACACTCCTGACATATGGCTTAAAGAGTATCAGTTAATAATTATTTTAAAAAATGGAATCAATATAAATAAAGGATGGTATAATACTAATATATTTAAATGGAAGAAAATCAACCTTTTAGGGATATATTTGATTAATAATTTTTAATAGAACAAAGTAACATGTGTAGTATTGAAATCTCTTACAATTGTATTTACGTCTCAAGTATTTTTTCCCATTGCCTTCAGGAACAAAGTCTGATCTTGTTTATGGCTTTTAAAGCTCATGAAAAAGAAAATGAGTTTAGCTGCAATGATAAAACTAGCCTTTTAGTTATGGAATGCGTTACGGTGGAACCAAATAGAATTTGGTTTTGTTATCCATGCCGTCAACTTGATTTGTAAATACTTGAACTGAAAAAGTTGATTTGTAAAGTGTAATATTAAAAAATCTAATTTCTTAACTGCTTTTAGTATGTGTAGAACATTATAATATAAATTAATAATGCTGGATACTAATTATATATTAATGATTTGTTTCCAGAACTTACCTTCTGGATCATCACGTGTGGGAGCCATTAAACTTACCTACATTTCAAAGGTAGTTTTTCTATATCGTTTCTCAGTCATGCATGAATTAGAATTGCTTGGGATATGAGCGTGAATGAGGGGCGGTTTCCTTTCTGTGTCATTTAGTGATGATGTTCGGGGTCATATCATGCTGAAGGTGGTACCTGGCCACTATGTGTAGGAAGGTCTTTGGTAAAATTAGGCAAAATATGGAGTTAACTTGTAAGATGTGGCCAATTGCAAAAGTTAACATTAACCTTTACGATTAGGTATATGAATATCAGAAGGAGAATAAACAGTTAATGATTAAGTTCTGTCTTTGGGAAATCTGGAGTTTTGTTTTGTTTTTTTAAGTTTATTTATTTTGAGAGAGAAAGTGCAAGTCAGGGAGGGTCAGAGAGAGAGGGAGAGAGAGAATCCCAAGCAGGCTCTGCACACTGTCAGTGCAGGGCCCAGCATGGGGCTGGAACCCATGAACCGTGAGAAGTCGGACGCCTAACCAACTGAGCCCCCCAGGCTTCTCCCCTGGAGAAGGTTTTTTCTAAGTCCGTATTGTATTTATTTAAACTGTTTTCTAGCTTTTAATCCCATTACCTCTGACTTTTTATTTCTTTATGTTTTATTTTGAAGAAAGTAAGAACCATCTGCATGATAAAAGAATGATTTTTCCCTCATTTCACTTTGTCTCTACTAATTTCTGTTTTCTCGTTTGTCGATTTTTCTGGAATTTTTGCAATACTATTTTTCTCTTCAAAAATTGAGATTTGGTATTTTCAGGTATTTTTTTTCCCTTTATTATTTTGGGGTGGGAACTGAGATAGAGATGTCGAGGAGCTAGGCCTATGGGGTTTTTATACAAAGTAATGTGCGTCGATGGCTCAAGATAGAAGGTGTGAAAAGTAGATTAAGTAATATGCACGTGTATACTATTATGCATATATTGGGATTTGTTAGCAGAGGTCTTCAAGAGAAGACCAGTTTACAAGTGTGCTTATAAAGGTAGACATTCAAGATAAAGTACTTCATTATCAGGATCACAGCAGAGCTGTTCATTCTCACTGACCAAAAAAAAAAAAAAGAAAAAAAAAATCAGCCCTTGGACGACAAAGATTACATATTGAAAGGGAAACCTTAGGGGCGCCTGGGTGGCGCAGTCGGTTAAGCGTCCGACTTCAGCCAGGTCACGATCTCGCGGTCCGGGAGTTCGAGCCCCGCGTCGGGCTCTGGGCTGATGGCTCAGAGCCTGGAGCCTGTTTCCGATTCTGTGTCTCCCTCTTTCTCTGCCCCTCCCCCGTTCATGCTCTGTCTCTCTCTGTCCCAAAAATAAATAAACGTTGAAAAAAAAAAAAAATTAAAAAAAAAAGGGAAACCTTTTTTTTATTATTATTATTTAATTAAAACCATATTATTTAATCTGCAGAAGACAAATATTGTTTAAGTATACCTTAAGTGTCCCTGTAAATCAAAACATTTAATAAGTGCTTCAGGGTAGCTCGCAGCTTCAATTCCAGAGTGCTTATTATTAGGAAGCATAGCGTGTCTTCGTAAAGTAAGTGTTAGAGCCCTGGTCTGCCGGCCGGCTGGTAGGGTGTCGCGCTTTGTTGCCAAGCGCTTTTGCCTCTCCGGGCGGTGATGAGGAGTAGGCAGTTGAGGGAGAGATCGCCCACATGCTCCTATCTTTTCAATCATTTGTTGCCTGGTCTTTTCAAAAATGAAGCACTGACTGAGCAAGTGGCCCTGACTGACCAGCTGCTTCCTGAATCTTCCTCGGCTCCTCTTTTAAAATATAACGTTTTCTGTGCAGCCCTGTTGACTTTCATCTCTGTCCCGAAGTTTCACTTGTACAGTTTGTACTCTGCTTTAGACATGCCTCTTTTTTTCCAGAATTTATTCTTGGAACAAATTCCAGTGTGACTCAGAGCTGTGAATTTGTAGTTGGGATCAGTCAGGAGCCCCAGACTTAGAATTCCTTTTGAAGGTACAAAACAGACGCTACAATTACATGTTCTGACACCGGCACTAGGGTCGTAATAGTCAGGAATAGGCTTCCGAGAGGGCTACGTTATTTGAGGGAATAACAGTAACCAGGTGCCAGTTGCTTCCCTTCTGAAAGGAACCACGTGCTGCGTTTAGCAAAGGGACCCCGCGATCCCAGGGTATTCTGCTGCACACAAGGGCATCCGGTGCTGTTTTGGGTTCCTCATTGCAGATTAATGCCTTTTGGATTTTTGGACGTTGTTAAATACACAATCTCCCCCTTGCCCACCATCATTTTCTCTTCAGGTACACAGCTAATTTAGAAATATGCAATCTGGGAAGAATTCAGAGTTTCTGTAGTGTATTACGAGGGTATTTTGAAAGTTACGTTATACTACAAAATGTCCTATGTGTTACATAAAACTTAAGGGTTTACTTTCAACTTCTTCACATTTCCTTAGAATAAATGCAAGTTTGTTCAAAGAGAACAGGGAAGTATCGTTTGTTTTGAACATCTTACAGTTGGGACCCATGTTCTGTGTTCAATTTGCAATTCTTTTTCAGTAGCCTTTAAAGTGTAATTTCAGGCCTGAGTGCTAAATGTGTGTGTGGGATTACTGGGAGATCGTACTTGTGGGAGTTGGTGCAGCATTTAAGGTTGGTTACAGTCACATATGAAGAAGTCAGTGACTCGTCTCTCTGTTTTGTTAGGTCAGCGATGCAACTAAGCTAAGGCCAAAGGCTGAGTTCTGTTTTGGTAAGTAGCCATATTTTATATGTTAATTGATTTAAGTCTGGCTAACATAATTACATCATAATTGTAAAAGGAAACAGTCCTGGAAAACCACATGACACAAACCTGTGGGTTAATGGATTATTCTGAGGCATATTCCCTTGAAGCCACCATCCAGGTGAAGAAATAAAACTTCTCGCCTACCCTTGAAGCCTCTTTCCTGTGTCCATCCCGGTCACGGCCGCCTCCCTCGGCCCACATATGGTCCTTACCTAGGCGTTTATAGCGATGACCGCCAGTGAGATTTCAGGTAATTTCTAACTTTCTACCTTGTATTATTCTATATTACATGCATTTATAAATAACGGAAAGGATTTGGTCTTCCGCTCATGGGTCGCA
Organism: Leopardus geoffroyi; assembly: GCF_018350155.1. NCBI lineage: Eukaryota > Metazoa > Chordata > Mammalia > Carnivora > Felidae > Leopardus > Leopardus geoffroyi. The sequence continues at coordinate 78,821,569 of NC_059334.1, forward strand.
AGAAGTGTACAGCTTGGGGGTAGAGGTAGTCGAGGGTGTCTGATTCACTTGTTCGGCAAACATTTAGTGAGTGTCTAGTGTGTGCGCCCTGTGCTTGGCACTGGGCTGTAAGAGTATTAAGAGGCGGTTGTCGCCCTTAAGAATCTCACAGGCTGCTTGTCTCTCAGACACCGGACCTGGTGAGATCCTTGCATTTCTTACAGTCAGTGCATGACGGAGTGTACAATCTATTAAAGAAACACGAAGGAAGAGTTTCAGATCCTTACTGGGGATCCTTACCAGGGGGAGCCACACTGGGTGAAGAGGCACTTGAGTCGGTGGCCAGCTCAACCTTGGTCATCCTCCAGCGTTGGGAAGAGAAGGGGGAGGGATCACAGGACCAGAGGCACGAGGGAGAGAAGAGCTAGGTGTGTGTGGACATCTGAAAACTCAGGGAGGCTGGCAGGAACGGTGAGAGACCAAAAAGTAAAAGGCCGGGCAGAAGTCCGGGCGTAACATGTAGACAAGTGGTGTATGTGTATGTATGTGTGGGAACGAGAGGCGAGAAACTAGCATCTGGCAAGCTGACATAGGTGAAGGATGTGCTTTGTATGGATAGGAGAGTTTTGATACAGGCAGATTGGCTCAGTGGCTTCCGAACTACTCTCCTTATCTAAGGGCCCGCATCTGGGTCGTGGCAGTGGGAGAGGAGGGACAAACAACACTGGAAGGAAATGTGCAGGGCCTTGGTGACTGGATGTGTGGGAAGAGAGAGCTATCAGGTAGGTTCGCTTCAAGTAAAGAAACGAGGACCTGAGAGCTGGATTGGGTAAAGTGTTTGATAAGTAGTTTGAAGTGGTGAGGAAGCATCCAAATGGAAATGTTCCGGTGACGGTAATTGAAGATGGATGGAGCCTGAAGATCAAGAATGGAGAAATTTGGAACTTGTGAAAATAGTTGGGTGGTAGTTGAAGCCGGGAGAGTTGATGTGCTCTCAGAGTCTGTCAAGGGACACCAGTGATAGAAAGGACAAAATTCAGAGTGGCCAACTGGCATCAAAAAGGACCATCTTACATTAATGTAAAATACTTCTTGAGGTAGAAATGATATCAGCGTTCTTTGTTCTCTCTTTTTTTAAGGTTTTTTTTTTTTTTTTTTTTTTAATTTATTTTTGAGACAGAGAGAAACAGAGCATGAGCAGGGGAGTGACAGAGAGAGGGAGACACAGAATCCAAAGCAGTCTTCAGGCTCTGAGCTGTCAGCACACAGCCCGACGCGGGGCTCAAACTCACGGACTGTGAGATCATGACCTGAGCTGAAGTCGGACGCTTCACTGACTGAGCCACTCAGGCGCCCCTGTTCTCTTTTGCTTGAAAAGGGCGGGTTTCTTCTTTAGGCATTGTGTTGGGGATAACATCTGATGGCAGTCATATACATCCAGTAAGCGACTAGGGTGTGGGCAGGATGTAATGCAGCTGTTCAGAGAATCCTCTATAAGGCTTTTATCACCTCTAAGAAACCAAAAGAAAAATTTATGTGCTTATTACAAATTTATAAACAGGAAAATGCTTCAGAGCCTTGTGAGTGAAAAGCTAATGGGGGCAACAGAGAACTTTGTTTTAGAATGTATAATGCATATTCTCTTGACAAGTCTTTTTAATGTAAAACCTCAAACCTACAGCTTGAAGGAATAGTAGTATATAGAAACATACATAACATTCAGTCATTGGAGTATGCAGAATGGGTGATTTTAGTTGGAGTCAGAGATTAAGGTTATCTGTTGGTCTGTCAGTAGTTTGTTAGTCCATACTATAGAGGGCATAGAGAAGAGATTCATCAAATGCTTGTCTTCAGAGAGGGCAGCACAGGTTCCTAAAATGGAACTACAACTTCCATTCAGAATGGCAACATAAAGATTCTTCCACCTTTATTTCATCTCCCGATTGTTCAAAAACAAGTGAGAACAAGAAACACTCAAACCATCGTTGCAGACGTCTGTAACCCACAGTGTATACAGGTGGGAAGTGGATGGGGGGAATGGAAAATAACTTAGCAGAGTAGAGAAGAAGCCAGTGAGGAGCTGGCCTGTCAATGTCCTGCCCCCACCCCAACTCCAGAGAGACTTAGGTCCTGGGTACCGTCTGGGGAGGCAGCGGAGAGGAGGACCCAAAACGGACTACGTTTGGATGTCTGTGTCAGGGACAGCCTCCAGTCCCTGCTTCCATGCAGCTTAGTTGGGCAGCTGTCCTTCCACCATCCCAGCAAGAAATGGCATGTGTAGTACCTTTAGAAATAGAATCAGTGAGGGGCGCCTGGCTGGCTCAGTTGGAGGAGCATGTGACTCTTGATCTCAGGTTCGTGAGCTCCAGCCCCATGATGGGTGTAGAGATTACTTAAATAAATAAGATAAAGAAAGAAAGAAGGAAAGAAGGAAAGAAAGAATCAGGCTCTGTGTTCGGGAAGAAGGGGAGAGATGAAGCGTGAAACTGAAAATAGGACTAAGTGAAAATATGTGCATGGAATGCACCTCTTTTCCTGTGTCCAGTTCCAGAGCACTGAGCAGCCAGGTGTAGTGGGGTGGGTCTGCATACCCTAGAGAAGAGAGCCATAGGTGCTGACATCTGGGCATTTCTACTAGAAGACTTTGCCATGCAGTGAGGTCCAGCGGTTAGTAACCCTACATATCTTTCAGGGAGCTTCCAGTTAGTTTTTTTAGTGCCTTGATTTTAAATATGAATAGACAGCCCGGGATTGCATGACGTTTGAGGAGAGAGCACTATCAAATAGGAGAAGGAACACAAGACAATGCAAAACTCAGAAGAAAAAGTCAAAAAATCTGAAAGAACAAAGACCGATGAGAGGAGAGAAATAAGAAAATTAGTGGTTCCTTTTAGAAAGTCTGCCATCTGATTGAGAGAACGAGAGGATGGAGAAAGAATAGAGGGAACTGAGAAAACTGGCAAATAATGTGAGAAAGTGTCTCACAACCATTTGGTCCCTACCCGTACCCGAACTGTAACCAGTTGATCTTAGGTGTCAGATGATTTTTGTTTGCAGTCAAGCCAGTGTTTGTGCTTCAGGCTTTATCCGTTTGATACATTCACTCTGATGGTAAAGATTTGAAATGAAGTAAAGAAGTACTCAAGTGAAAAGATAGTAGAACACAACCTCTGGGATGGAGTCATCCTACGCTGCGGAACCCTAGATTCAAAAGCATGGCAACTGGCAGGTTTTGTACACTTTGTTTTCTTTTTCCAACGCTTATTTATTTTTGGGACAGAGAGAGACAGAGCATGAACGGGGGAGGGTCAGAGAGAGAGGGAGACACAGAATCGGAAACAGGCTCCAGGCTCTGAGCCATCAGCCCAGAGCCCGACGCGGGGCTCGAACTCACGGACCGCGAGATCGTGACCTGGCTGAAGTCGGACGCTCAACCGACTGCGCCACCCAGGCGCCCCTGTACACTTTGTTTTCTTTCGAATATTTTTTATTTCTTTCTCTGTTCCCCCCCCCCCCCCGCCCCCACCAACATGGATTGTTAGTATGCACTTCCCAATAATTTGCTTTACATTTTCCACAATGCTTCCTTACTTGGAAGTCTCCAGATGATGAGGAAGGTGATGTTGTCTGTTCTCTCCCAGGCGCTGTGCTACTTTCTTTACATAGATCACCTCCAACCCTTCGAGGAACGGATGGGTTGCATCCATTTCCTTGATGAAGAAAATGGGGCTCAGATTACATGGGTTTTGCAGAATGTTATTGCTAGTTAAGTGCATGAGCTGGTCAGGTCTGAGTGATTCCAGGCTCGGATTCCAACCCCCTCCTGCCCCCACCGTATCCTTATGCCTCTTCCTACCATGAAATAATACAGTACATGAGTTTTTATTTGGACTGCAAGGTGTGCTAAGACCCGTTTGAGAGGTATATTTGCCTCTTTTTTCTTTTTTAAAAGAAGTCCTTATATAAATGCTATTCATTCAAAAATAGATGTATCGAGTACTCACTTTGTAGCAGATGTAGTGTAGTACTACTAAGTGCTTAGATTTTCAGACTCTTCAGCTGGTCTCGGCAGATGCCCAGAACAGCGCTGAGGGGAGAAGCCATTGGGAGGGGGCCCAACCTCAGCCCGAGCTGGAACAAGGTTGTGAAAAGTCTTTACCAATTGTTAGAAATTAAAAATAAAAGCCGTGTGTTGATATATGTCCTACTGTGCTACTCATCTTAACTTATGCTTATGGCATGGATCATTTCTCCAGTCTCTAGTAAGATATAAGAGAATTGATTTATAGTGTTTTAAGTTTCTTTAGTTTCCATACTAGTTGTCTGACAGCACTTCACAAGGTACTATTTGACTTCCTTGCTCAGATCCTCATCTCCATTCAAGGAAGCTCTGCCTTAGTGTCTTGGTCTCAGTTCCAATTTCAAGTCCTGTGCATTTGAGAAATAACTTTTTCCTTTGAGGGTTTTCATTTCCCCCTTTCCTTAGTCATACCCAACTGAGTGGTAGTATGTCGGTTGATACATACATACATACATATATATATATATATATATATATACGCATATATGTATATATATATATGTGTATATGTATATATATTTTAAGTTGATTTATTTTGAGAGTGAGAGAGAGCAAGCAGGAAAGGGGCAGAGAGAGAGAGAGAGAGAGAGAGAGAATCCCAAGCGAGCTCCACGCCCAAAGTGGGATCTCTTGAACTATGACATCGTGACCCGAGCCAGAATCAAGAGTTGGATGCTCAACCAGCTGAGCCCGCCAGGCACTCCTAAAGGTGTTTATTTTTATGATCTGGGGTTGGGGAGATTTTCTGCATCTATGAAAGCCCAAGTCATTACAGGAAAAGGAAAAGATTGACAGAATATTTTTCTCTTTGTTAAAAGATACCATGGACAAATTCGATGAGGCAAATGACAGGCTGAGAAAAGTACTTGAAATAAAACAAATGATTAATATAAAAGCTCTTAGAAGACAATACAACATAAATGGACACTCAGGAGAAAATGGACAAAGAAAATAAAGCTCACAAAACAAATTCTGATGGCCAAGAAACATAGAAACTAATTTGTCTCAATGATCAGATAAATTCAAATTTAAACAAGATATAATTATTCACCATTTAGGAGGTCAGAGATTGCTGTATCTGTCGGGGTCCAGTCGGGAAAACAGTCTGCACTAGGTATTTCGAACCTGGGGTATTTGTTAGGAGGAATTGCTTATCCCAATATTGGAAGGCTGAAAGAGTGCAGAGGGGATGCCGAGGAAACCCAGAAATTAGAAATTGCATAAAGCAGCTACCACCTACACGCTGGAGAGACGAAAGGGGAAGAAGAGGTGTTACCAGAAGCTGGGACTTCGGAGGGTTGGAAGAGGGGCCCTGAGGGAGCTAGTGATGGGTGTCTGAGGAGACTGCAGGGCTGGTGTGGGGAGTGACCGCAGAGCCTGGAGCAGTAGTAGCTAGTGGTATGCTTCTGCAGGGGGAGGGAGGTCAGCAGTAGTGGGAACCTGTAGGAGCGTGGCCTCTCCCAGTCTCCCGTCAATACCTCCCATTAGCAGAACATGGCTCGAGCTGGCAAAGGGTTTCTAGGGAATATTGTTCGCAGACTCTGGCTCCAATGTCAACAGTCTCGGGGCTGAAGACAAGGTCCCTATCTAGCACAGGTGCTAATAACCAGGACGGGTGCTGAGCACTCGATAAAACAGGCCTTCACTGTTGATAGGAATGTAAATGGGTTCGACCTTATAGGAAGACAAGTTGTCAGTATCTGTAAAAATTTTAAGGGTGAATTCCCTCTGACCCAACACATTTATCCTATAGAACTGGTAGCCCAAGTATGGAGAGATATTATGTATATGATGTTTCATTGGGATATTTTATATGATTTCAAAAATTGGAAATAGCCTAAATGCTCATCATTAGGGGATTAGCTAAACATATTCTGGTATTTCCATTTAATGAAAAACATAGGTATTAAAAATAAGAATGTTACCTATGTTACAGAGTGATAAAAGCATTATTTGGTATGATCTAACATTTTGTCAAATCTGAGAGTCACCGTATTGAACCTAGCCTGGTTTTGCAGAAAGCAGGTGCAAACATAAATTTAGATGCAACAACTGCAAAATTTCATGTACTGTTTATTTTTTCTCTCAACAGTTATGAATGCAGGGATGAGGAAATACTTCCTACAAGCTAATGATCAGCAAGACCTAGTAGAATGGGTAAACGTGTTGAACAAAGCTATAAAAATTACAGTAAGTGTTTGTTGTGTTTTTAATTTTTAACGTCTGGAGGTCATCTTTACATTTTGAAAATATGCCTGCTGAGTCTCCAGTTTACCAACAGGTTGCATCCTCAAAGTTTATTATTTAAAAGGCTGGTGTTTATAATGGGAATACATTTTCTTGTACCAGGTGATTATCAGCCCTTAAAATTAGCCCGTGAATGCCATTTTAGCCCATTACGTACCTACCACGGCATATGCTAGTGTGCATTTTACCCACTGCACAAAAATGTTTCTAGGGGCCAATACACATCGAGGATGTTTTCTCTTCCCGAGTAGGATGAGGGGCTTCCTGCCGCCACCCTTGCTACTAGGCGTTGGCCTTCCTGTCTTCCAGGCCCTGACTGGGATCACTGCTGGGTAGGGTAGAATTTGAAGATAGGAGCAGGAAGCGGAGGTGAGGCCATGGAAGTGAGGCACGGGGATAGGGAGTGGATCTGGAGAGCCGTGGCGGCCAGAGGGTCCTGCCCACGTGGCCCCCCCGGGAGTTTGTCTTCAGGCTCTAAACTTGCCTCACCCACTTTTCCTCCTTGAGTTCGGGGCGGCTACCCTTGCAACTCCGATGTCCCCGGGCTACAGTTTCCTGCTTGCAACCTGGGTTTCTTTGTTTGGTTTTCTGATCCTGAGGGGTTTACCTCAATTATCTGGAAAAGTGGTAATCCTCGGGATTAAGTAATTTTTACTGGTTTCATCGCTGGTAAATCGTGGAACCGTTGAGCCAAACCCAGGCTGTTTGACTCTGGAGCTCGACCCTGGAGCACAGGGTCCTGAAAAAAGAGCCCTTTCCCACTCTTTCGTTTGTAAAGCAAAACCCAGACTTTGCCGAGAAAGTTTACTACTGATGAGGACAGGCAAGTAGATAGGTTCTGCGCCCTGATTCTAGCTCTCCTTGCTTTTTTCCTCCTTACACACTTGTAGAGAGACACAGAGAGAGGCTCTGGAAGGAGTTCCTGTGTGAGGTTTGTGTGAGCTCAAGTGTGTTTTACTAAAGTACAGTTGTTTACTGACCCTAAACGACTTACTCTCGAAAAACATATGCTCTGAAAGTCAGCATATGTTGTCACTTGTTAGTTTCCATCTAAAATGAACGATTCCATATTTATATCACAACACAGTAAAGAGTTAATATAACTAAAGCTGTTCTCGGAGTGAAGTCGGGTTTTTTGTCTTGCACCAGAACAGCTTGTTGCCACATGACAGAAAACACCCACGCAGTGCCTCTGATCTGTACATGAAGCAGAAGTTATTTTAGGTACGTGCAGTTTCAGGAAAGCAATTTTTTGAACTGATTCAGAAGTACATGTTCTTAAAAGGTCTTAACTAACAGTTTTTAACTCAATATATATATTTCTTAGGTGAAATTTTCTTTAGGAAGACAGTATCTAGTAACTTTACCAAATTGGTTCATTTCTTACAATTTGCAGTAATTAGTAGCGCTGGGTTCTTAGTGCTTTAAGAGAAAAAGGAGTGAATAGTCTCAGGCTTTTTACCATTTGGGGGGGTTCTTGAATTGCTAGATCTAATTTATTAATGGTGTGAAACCATCTTACACAGATGACACCGTTAAGCTTATTCAAATGCACGAGAAGCTGATTAGGGTTGGGTGATGTTCCAAAGCATAAAGACTTTTAAATACCAGCGTTTGTGGTCTTACGGTTTTATTTTACACGTTGAAATTCATAGTTTTTAGGCTAAATAAGTTGGTATTCATGCTTTTATAATTCATTTTTTGTAATTCACATTTAGAAAATATGAATACGTAAAAAATCTAGAAATCCTTAGATTTTTCAACAAAGTGAATGTAACTGTATGAGAGTGAATGTAGAATTGAAGAATTGATAGCACTCACTAAACATCAGTTTTATCTAAACGTTTAACTTATCGGATGGCAATGAAAGAATTTCCCATGCCTACGTAAGATTTATTCAATTTTTTTCTTTAGAGGGCCTTGCCAGCTTTCATATCATGTGCATTTTACACGTGTAAATGTATTCGGGTGTGGAATCTCTAATTTGTCATACATTCCTATGGAAATCGCTGATGAGTGATGCAGATTTCTTTGCAAAATAGAAGTTTATGTTTTAGTGCACGTGTGGTTTACAATTCTATGGAACTGCTCCAAATGACAAGTTGGTCAGCTGTGTAACTTAGTGGTCTGCTGAGTATAATGTGATTATGTAAACTTAAAATTTTTAGAAATTCATGATTAGGGTTTGGAAGCACATGGTTTCAGAATAGGGGGTGGTAGGGAGTAGTGGTAAGGGAATGGTGATTATTTAACTACTTCCTAATTATAGTACCTTGTCATCTTAGTGGACTGTCTCTGATACCGTGGTCTGTGGCTTTTCGACCTTGCCTAACGTCTATGTGAATGTTTATTGGTGGCAGCCGTTTAAAAAAGTTTCCCCTTATTTGAAAAGACAGAGAGCTGGTAGTGGAGGAACCGACCCTGCAGAGAGTATCCATGAATAGGGTTGGGAAAATCAGATTGATTTTATTATTTTTTTTTTTTTTTTTAATTTTTTTTTTTTTTTTCAACGTTTATTTATTTTTGGGACAGAGAGAGACAGAGCATGAACGGGGGAGGGGCAGAGAGAGAGGGAGACACAGAATCCGAAACAGGCTCCAGGCTCTGAGCCATCAGCCCAGAGCCTGATGCGGGGCTCGAACTCACGGAGTGCGAGATCGTGACCTGGCTGAAGTCGGACGCTTAACCGACTGCGCCACCCAGGCGCCCCCAGATTGATTTTAAAGTATACTTTCAACTGACGTTTTATAGGAAGTAATAACAGTACAAAGACGGTGGCCTCTGGTCCCTTATCGATGAAGGAATGTCCAGGATGTATATGGTGTATTCCTAAACAGAAACCCACTGTTTTTTAAAATAGTGTCTTTTCCCCACCATAGGTTGTAATTCAGAAATCAATACTAGATTTTAACCGACAAGTAGTGTTTTTGACATTGTGGCCAAAATTCCACTTTTTTTTGTGGACAGCTGGGAGCAAGTAGGGGAAGCTGAATATAGGACTTCGGTCCTAACAAAATGGTAAATTTGCCCAAAGGTACAAGGCTTTCTACTTGGTACTAGTGTTTTTCAGGACATGGGTAGAGCCCTCAAAAGGCTCCTAATACCCAGGAGTTTGTGTTGGAACGTTTCAGGCTCTCGTCTGCAAGCCCTGTCGTTTTTCTCCGTTTTGTTTATCTCTTCATTCTCTGGCTGCCTTTTCTTTTTCTACTATTAGGACTACAGGCAAACACCTCCTAAAGATACATGCAGATATCTCACAGAATACAGCTCCAATAAAGAAGGGTAGAAAGCAAGAGAGAGCAGGGAAAAGTCAGGGGCAAGGAAACCAATCATGTTCAGTGTCTTTGACACTTGCTGTCTGCCTGATGAGATCAGTTTTCTGATTCTCATTAAATAGTTGGCTGATTTTTTTTTTCTGTTCCTGAAAGTATGTTTATTTTCATGGCTGAATTTAGACTTTCATTCAAAGTTTTTAAGACAGTTACTGTATTCATGGGTATTTTGCTTGTACTTTTCTTATTCTTGGGGAATGTTTACAGCTTAGATTATTTTTTTATTGATAAAATGTTAATATTAGTTTCAGGTGTATAACATATCGATTTGAAAATTGTACACATTGCACAGTTCTCACCACACAATTTAGATAAGTTTTATTGCAAAGTGCAATTCTAAGTTAATTATTGAACTCTAACATTAGGATTATGCCATACTGGGTATTTTATTTTATTGTAAGGACACATTAGAAGCAGTGAGCTTAACAGCAGAGGGAAGGATTTTTAATATACTATCATTTCTGGAAGAAAAGTGGAAAAAGTATAAATATCACTGTATTTTTGGGGTGGTATAAAAGATTTTTCTTAGGAAATGCCCATGTATGACTAAACTGTAAACTTCTTAAAAGAAGGACTGACTTCATATGGTTCACCTCTTCGTACGTTTCAGCTAACACAGATGAACAGATAATTTTCTCTCTGGCTTAAAATTCTCTCAGTGCTGTGTTTCTGTTCTTAATGGGGTAACTTGGCCCCGTTTTCTCGGTCATATTTCAAATACATGATGCTGTTCATTCAGAACATCGTGGGCTTCCTCGGCAGACTGTTTCTGGGTAGAGTGTCCTCAGTCGTAGTCCTTTCACCGCTCTGTCATTGTGTGGATCTTGTCAGGCAAAATTCTAGCTAGTACCTGTTGCCTTTAAAAAGCTCTCCAAAAAGTGTAGCCTCTTAGAAGATTTCAGGGGGCATTCCTTAGCAGGATTCATTTGCCTTCCTTTCCTGTTTTCCTGCATTGTAGTGTAAATATGGATGAGAGGGCCTGAAGCCTGGAGAAAAAGCCTTGCGGGGAAGCATCTCCAGGGGAGAGAGAGAGGGAAAGGTGGAGAGGAGTTGCAGAAAGTCACCTGAGAGACAACTTGTGTATATTCGTAAATTGTGTGGATTGGGATCTACTACAGCCCGGCTTAGACACACATGGACCGCATTTGCCCGGTATTTCATAAAAGCCTTGTCTGAAGACACCACTGTCTACCTGCTTTTCCCCAGACCTGGTGGGAGAGCACAGGCCTGGCAGCAGTGTTTCTCAGGGTGGTTTCTGCAGCAACTACCTCAAAAACCACTGGTGTTTCTGCTGACCGTGTGGCCTTGTGCACAGCACTGTGGCTCGAGCAAGTCAGAATTTCTGGGAGGTGCAACCTGGAAATCTGAAGCTTTTAATAATGTTCCTGGCTGATGCTTCACGAGTGTTAAAGCTTGAGAAACCACACTGCTTCGGAATCCTATTAATAAATGGTTTGGGTCTTTGACTGCAACGTGAATGGTGTCCCCTGGAGCTGTGCCAGTTCCCTGTTAACATGGATTAACTGTAAGGCAAGCAAGTTACTTGATTTTAAATGTTTTTACACCACCACTATGGTGCTGGTTAGAAGTACTTGTCACAATGTTTCTGAAACACTGCAGGATCCTCACATGCTCTTTAAAATCATTGGAGAGAGATTAACTGTCATGCTCAACATTACATCAGTGCCGAGCATATTTTATTACATTTTTTATCTACGGTCAAAAGAAACCTGCAATCCAAAGGCAGACTACGTGCAGCAGTCTATTGGCAGAAATATTGCGCTTTGTTTCCTGAGTGGGCCGGATCAGAAAAGCTAAAATGTATGTTAAACGTTTGTGATCCTTTCGATTCTCTGATTCCACTTTAGTGACGTTTGTGAGTGATTTATCGTTGATACCAGTGTTGGAATACCTTCTCAAAATTTCCAATAAGCTTTAAGTTATTTTGAACATTTTAAGTTTTAATTTGTGTTGAGTATCTTACTCTTTTCTTCCTGATGATTTTGGATTCATCCACTGAGTCCGTCTCTCAACATTTAGTGAATACCGTGTTTTCAGTAGTAGACTCTGTCCTGGCACCAGTAATGATGAGTTTGCCACGGTCTTTGTCCTCGGGTGCTGCCAGAATCATGGGCAGCAGCGGAGGATGGGGAGCGAGAACGGCATGGAGCTGTGCTCTGGTGTCAGGTGCTCTAATAAATGGGGGACATAGAATAGTGGTTGAGTGTAGGGGGAGAGTTACACAGACTTCAGTAGAACGTAGTACAATCAGGACCTAAACCTATGTTTCTTCACACCTCTGAGCCTCCGTTTTCTCACTGCTATCACGGAGGTACAGGCCCTAAGCATAGGGTTCATCAGAGGATGAAGTAGAAAAATGTATGAAATAGTACCTGCCCAAGTAAACACTCAGGAAATGATGGCTGTATTATAAAGTATTACTGTAACAGAACAGTGTGAGAACTTAAAGGGGCACATACCTATTATACGTAATTTTTATAAATGTCGGTTATATATAAATGGACAATTAGTTGGATATTCTGTGATAAAAGAGGGTCCCCTATAAAATGCTGGTTGCAAAATGATTCATTTACATATTATTTTAGGTACCAAAGCAGTCAGACTCACAGCTTCATTCTGATAACCTCAGTCGCCAGAGTGAATGTGGGAAGAAGCAAGTGTCTTACAGAACTGACATTGTTGGGGGCGTGCCCATCATTACCCCAACTCAGGTAATACATCAGTTATTCTGTTGTGTGGTGGTTTACCTACTGCGTAGTAATTTTTATGTTGTTATAAAATAGAACATCTTTACTGAATAAATATAGTAATCAGTTAATTAAAAATGCTTTGTATCTGTTTATTTCAAAAGTATGTGTTTATTAAAATATTTGGCAACCACAGACCACACTTCACACTTTTCATGTTTTCTCTGAGCCTTTCTTCTTTTTTTTTTTTTTTTAATTTTTTAATGTGTTCATTTTTGAGAGAGAGAGAGAGAGAGAGAGAGAGAGCACCAGCAGGGGAGGGGCAGAGAGAGAGGGAGACACAGAATCCAAAGCAGGCTCCAGGCTCTGAGCTGTCAGCACAGAGCCCGACATGGGGCTCAAACCCACAAACTGTGAGATCGTGACCTGAGCTGAAGTCAGATGCTTAACCAACTGAACCACCCAGGCGCCCCTCTCTGAGCCTTTCTTCTGTATACTTTTGTCCCAAGAAATGGAGACTCTCTGTAAATAACTTTTTTCACTCACATCTCAAACATTTTCCAAGTCACTAAAAATTATTCTACATCAATATAAATGACTGGGTAGTCATTTTGACTTGAATTTAGCATAGTTTACAAATGGTCTGTTGTTGGACAGAGTCCCTTTTCCTTTTGTAAACGATATGAGTAGGAAAAACCCACTCTTCCTCTCACATGACTGCCACACTCACAATGCTGCTGACATCAGAGGTGTGGGGATCCCCCCACACCAAGCAGTTCTGTGACACTGGCTGGGTGTCCTGCAGTTTAACTCAATTCTGAGAGTCAGCCTGGATCCCACAGGTTAAGGGCTCCGTCCTCCAAGGCTGCTCCCACCCCAATCCTTTCAGGTGTCGGTGGAAAGTCCAGGTTGTTACCTCTGCTTCTGACCGATGGGCTGTAAATTGAAGGTTTCCATGACCTTGTCCCCAGATTTGATTAATTTGCTAGAGCTGTTCACAGAACAGAAGCAGTTTATTTACTGTTTACCTGTTTATCATAAAAGGATATGATGAAGAATGCAGACGAACACCCTGATGGAAGAGATGGGAAGGGCGTGAAGCTTCTGGGACTCTCTCAGCACCTCCACATGTTCAGCAACCCAGAAGCTCTGTGAACTCTCAACTTTTGGGATTTTTTTTTTTAAGTTTATTTATTTTGAGAGACGGAGACAGAGCACATGTGAACGGAGTTGTGGCAGAGAGAGAGAAGGAGAGAGAGAGAGTCCCAACAGGCTCTGCATTATAGTGGGACACTTAACCTACTGAGCCACCCAGGTGCCCTTCTGGCTGCTTTCATTTTGTACAAAATTAAGATTTTATTGTGTTTTAGTTTTAGTGTAGATTATTCAGTAGGTTGTAAGATTGCATAGCAGCTGCCGTATTAAAAAGATCCCAAAGAATTTCTTTTTTACTGTATCATTTTGTAATGTAGCTTTTTAAAGAAGTATTTACTCATTATAAAAGCATTTAATTGCTATATATTTGTCAAGAAAATGACAAATCTCATTTGGTTGATTAATTTATTCAGTATTGGGTTAGTGGCAGTTAAGTGCTGGGATTACAAAGTTTAAGTACATAATTAGTGCTGTTGACCTGTCTAAATGTATAACAGGTTGAAAATTCCTCAAGATAAGACTCTAGTGTTCGTTTTTCTCTTGAAAATTAGGAGTTCTTGAAAAAAAAAAAATACACATTTGGTTGATTAGTGGGATTCTAGATTATAACATGTTGCATGTAAGCCAGTGCTTTGGGGAGCATGAAAACATGAGTATAGTTAGATCTTTTTTAAAAAGCCTGGACTTGGCGTGTGAAAAAACAAAGAACAAAACCCTGCAGAATTTTTAGATTCTAAGAGCAAGGAGAAAATCGTCTGGAGCAAAAGAGTTTTTAGACTTGCCATCAAAAGCACAGCCCATAATGGGGCGCCTGGGTGGCTCAGTTGGTTAAGCTACCGACTTCGGCTCAGGTCATGATCTCACAGTTTGTGAGTTCGAGCCCCGCGTCAGGCTCTGTGCTGACAGCTCGGAGCCTGGAGCCCACTTCAGATTCTGTGTCTCCCCCTCTGTCTACCCCTCCCCTGCTCACACTCTGTGTCTCTCTGTCTCTCAATAATAAATAAACGTTAAAAAAAATTAAAAAAAAAAAAAGCACAGCCCATAAAAGGATACGTTGATCCTCATCGAAATTGTAAATGTTTGCTCTGTGAAAAACCCTGTCAAGAGGATGAAAGGGAAAGCCGCACACGGGGAGGAGGTATCTGCAAACCATGTATCCAACAAAGACTTGTATCCAGAACATAGAAAGAATTGGGGCGCCTGGGTGGCTCAGTTGGTTAAGCATCTGACTTTGGCTCAGGTCTCGATCTCACTGTCTGGGAGTTCAAGCCCCGCATCGGGCTCTGTGTGGACAGCTCAGAGCCTGAGGCCTACTTCAGATTCTGTGTCTCCCTCTCTCTCTGCCCCTCCCCTGCTCATGCTCTCTCTCTTTCTCTCAAAAATACATAAACATTAAAAAAAAAGAAAGAACTATCAGAACTCAGCAGTTAAAAAATAATCCAATTAGAAAAGGGGCAGGATTCACGAACAGAGATTTCACCAAAAGATGAAAGATACACACGTGGCAAAGGAGCACTAGAAGGGCTGCTCACCGACATTCGTAAGAAATGCCAAGACCGCAGTGAGTATCCCCCGCACACCTATCAGAACGACTCCGATAATTAATAACACACGTGTTGGCAAGGCCGAGGAGAAACTGCCTCGCTCGTACGTTGCTGGTGGGAATGCAAAACAGTACGGCCCCTCTGAAAACCGGTACGGAAGTGTTTTGTTAAAGTGCACTTGCGATTACTTTCCAGCCCGGCACGTGCACTCCTGGGCTTTGCTCCTAGAGAGATGGAGACTTAACGTTTACACCGGTCTGTATGGGAATGTTCACGGCAGGTTTATTCCCAGTGGCCCCCAACCGGGAACGACTCAACAATGCCCTTTAACAGGTGAAGAGTTAAACAGCCGATGGTACGTCCAGACCATGAGCGCTACTCAGGGACAGGCTAGTGATAGGGGAGCAGCCTGCGTGAGCCTGCAGAGAATTATGCCGAGTGAAAAAAAGCTGATCTCCAAAGGTCACCTACTGTAGGATCCATTTCCATTACATTGTCTAAAGGCCAAAATAATAAAGACGGAGAACCAGGTTAGGGTTGCCAAGGGATTGGGCACGGGGATTCTAAAGGGGTCGCCCAACGGAGCCTCATAATGATGCTGTATGTGGTTGTGGAGGTGGTTTTACACAAAGCTGCGTGTGACAGAAATGCACAGAATGATCCATACGCGAAGACAAATGAATGCGTGTAAAACTGGTGACATCTGAATAAGGCTTGTAGGATGTGCCAGTGTCAGTTTTGAAATGTGCTCTAGTTACCATAGTTACACAGTTTCCCTGTTGGGGGAACCGGTTGAAGGGTACGTAGGAAGGATTTCCTGTATTTTTTTTTTTTTTACAGCTTCCTGTATATTATTATAATTACTTCAAAATAAGAAGTTAATCCCCTCCACCCTCTACCCACCCCCCACAAGAGAAATAGAAATGTGTGGTTTTATCAGTGATGTGACTGTTTAGGATTAAGTATCTCAAATTATTTAGAAAACTTCACTTCAAAATCTGTGTTCCTAACTGAGCTAAGGTTAGAATTTAAGGTTTTCTGTTAGAATTACAACATGAAATACAACTGTGCTTTGAAGCTAAACAAGCAAGGAAAGAATTTCTTTATTGGCTTCATTTTAGAAAGAAGAAGTAAACGAATGTGGCGAAAGTATTGACAGAAATAATTTGAAACGGTCACAGAGCCATCTTCCCTACTTTGCTCCTAAGCCACCTCCAGACAGCGCAGTCATCAAAGCTGGGTATTGTGTAAAGCAGGGAGCAGTGGTGAGTACCTTACGAGAGTATGTGTAATAATGAAAAAATGAGTCTCTGTTAGCAAACTGTCAGCACACGAATCATTTGCCTTGTTTTTCGAGAGACCCAAAGGGAGCCATGAACGTGCTGAGGAGTCAGGAGGTAGAATAGGGGTGATTCTATGTTATTTTCTTGGTCTGTGGGTGGCTGGGTAAGTTAGTGCTGATTACCACTGACCTTCAATTTTATTTTTTCTTTTTCTTTTTCTTTTTTTTTTTTTTTAAAGTTTTTTTTTTTTTTTTTCCAACGTTTATTTATTTTTTTGGGACAGAGAGAGACAGAGCATGAACGGGGGAGGGGCAGAGAGAGAGGGAGACACAGAATCGGAAACAGGCTCCAGGCTCTGAGCCATCAGCCCAGAGCCTGACGCGGGGCTCGAACTCAAGGACCGCGAGATCGTGACCTGGCTGAAGTCGGACGCCTAACCGACTGCGCCACCCAGGCGCCCCGACCTTCAATTTTAGATGAACTTTCCTAACACTTTAAATTTATTCCAGAAGGCTTTCCTATTGATTTTTCTCTCCCTTGGGAGTGGGTCAGAGAAAGAGAAGTCTAGCAGGGAGATATCAGGAAAAGAGGGGGCAAGGGAGTGGGATATGGAAGGCCTGCTTACTCCATTTGGTGTTGGGCTGACCTCAGTCGAATTCTCTGTGACCTTGGGCTTTTCATTTACCCTCTCAGGCTCTCTGTTCCTTTTTAAGGAAAATTAGATTATAAAACCTACCATTTGGAGATACTTTGAAAGATGCAAATTAAGAGAGTATCTTAGTAGCACCTGGTCCTTCCTAAGAGCTGTTAAGGGTTAGCTGGGTATTTCTCATCCAGCCAGAGCCACAGCGGGAAATTGTAGGAAGGGCAAGTACGTTTACCAGTGTTTCCAAAGTTCCAGAGTACCTTTCTTTTTTTTTTTTTTTTTTGAGAAAGAAACAGAGTGTGAGTGGGGTAGGGGCAGAGAGAGGGGGAGACACAGGATCCCAAGCAAGCTCCAGGCTCTGAGCTGTGAGAACAGAGCCCGACGCGGGGCTCGAACTCAGGAACGGTGCGATCACGACCTGAGTCCAAGTCAGACGCTCAACTGACTGAGCCACCCAGGCGCCCCCAGAGTACCTTCCTAAAATTTGTCATTCTTTACGTGAACCAAATCGTTAGCATTTTGTGAGAAGATAAACTTTGAAGTTTGAAAATAAAAGTAAAAAAGTTTCTGTGAGTAAGAAAATACTTAAAACTCTGCCGGCAGTTCTGTTTGACTTCACGTCCCTTTCTGGCAACGCTAATTAGTGTAGGTCAGCCGTGGACAAGTTCTTTTATCTCTAAGCTCCTGACCTTGAGGTGGAGGGAAGTGAAGGGGGGGCCGAGACTCACCCCTTGTAGCAGGTCTGCAAGGAACCTCAGAAGTTCCTCAGGCTGTGGCTCACTTGTGCTAATGAGGGCTTTTAGGGAGGGAGACCTTTCTTTCCTTCTGTTTCATTCCCAAGTCTAAAATAGCAACCCTTGGAGATACTGAAGTGCTTTCACAAAAACTGTATTTCAGTGACAAAACAAATATTTGTACAAAGTGGGTTCATTTTATTAAATATTTGTTGCTTTACTACTAAGCACAAAGTACCTGCAGAAAGATTCTTGCATTTTACGGATTTTACAGAACTTAATGTGGTTTAATAACATTTCCTGTGCTTGCTCTTGAACTCTTGATGACATTTACTTTGTGGGGTTGGGGGATGGGGAAGTGCTTTTTTTTTTTTTTCTTTCCTAACTTTTAGAGCATTAAAAATAATGAAACCATATTCTGAAATTGTATGATACAACAAACTGAAGACTGGCCACCAAAGTTGAATTAGGAGCTTAAGGCCTGAGCAGTGGAAGAGATGATGTTTCATGTATTTCCTCACTAAGGGAGGGTAATGAGGTTTTTTAGGGCTTGACATTTCTGATTATGGGTTCATATCAGAATATGTAAGTGGCTATTAACATTTGACATTCTTAGAAGTCTTATGTCTGTGTTCATCTCTGGTAGATGAAAAACTGGAAGAGAAGATATTTTCAATTGGATGAAAACACAATAGGCTACTTCAAATCTGAACTGGTATGTTGCTGTGTCATAAATGTTGCTTTAAAATGTTTGAGAAGTATTATTCTGGTGATTGTGTGTGTGTGTGTGTGTGTGTGTGTGTAGTTTCTTGTCCTGTTTTCTATTTCTAAAATAATTCTGGTTTTGAGAAGCATATACAATTCAGTTTATTTGGTTGTGATGTCTTAATGGTAATTTTGTAAATACATCTTAAATAAAAAGATCATACCTTCAAAGGCGTTCCACCTTAAAAGAATTAAAAACATCAGAACTCCTTCACCTACCGATGTCCTCTGAAGGGCAGCTGGAGGAGATTGTAGGAAGAATTAAATCTCTAAAAGTCAACATTTTAACTCTGCATTTCTACCTTCTTTTCTCTGCCCTCTCTTGATAAATTTTTTTTTTCCTATTGCAGATTGACTTTTCAAGTTTTTTCGTATAAGACCTTTTTGTCTTGTGGGGTAGAATCAAGATTGAAATTCCCTCTTTCACTTGTTCGAGTAACATCCTTATTTAAAATATTCTTGTCACATAACCTGAGTTCTGCCGCAGATTGCTGGATAATTTGAATGCTTTTTTATTCCTTACATGTCTGTCCTACCTCCTTTTGTTTTATGGGACCTTTGAGTGGGGATCATATTCTTTATTTGAATGAAGACACCAGAACAGCACTATCTGGTAGAACTTTCTACACTGATGGAAATGGTCCATATCTTCACTGACCAGGTTTACTGGCTACATGTGGCTGTTGAATGCTGGAAATATGGCTAGTATGACTGGGGAACCTACCTTTATTTCATTTTAAAATTAAAACTGATTGTTCTTTAGTATTTTTTAATTTAAATAGTTATACATAGCTATTGGTACTATACTGGACAGCAGAGTACTTAGAGAACAGGAAAGGACTATTTTGCGATTCATCTCAGGTGTCTGTTCTTCTGGGAAGCTTTTGAACTCTGCCTTCTCCTTATACACCACGGTTCCTGAAGTCCACTGCTATCATAATACTTCCGGCTGCGTTTTGTCATTGTATGCATACTTGTCTTTAGCAGTTGACTCTATGAGCTTCTTGAGGGCAAAGATCTCTTTTATACCCTTTTATGAACACAGCACCTGATACTTGGTAGATAATCAAGAAGTGTTTTTGAATGAAGGAAAAAATGGCATAGCCCAGCAAGAATAGCCATTTTAGCACAGGGACCTTTCTCAGACGTCCAATTCGAAGAGCCTCAACGGGAAGTAGTAGTTACGTGGCTCAAAAAGTGTCAGACGTGGTGTCTCAGAAGGCTGCACGTTTGCTTGGTTAGTAGGTTGATTCATTGCTTTAATTAATGATCGTACTCTTGGGGAGAGTCATTAATGCAACAGACATTCATTGAGCCCTCCGTGGCTCTGGCACACTGTTCCGGGAACTGGGAATAGAGAGAACAGCAGCGATGTTCTGGCCTTTTTCAGGAGTTCAGTTGTGCCAGAGAAACTGACATGCCCCCCTGTCACCCACAGTAGTTATGAGACAAGAACTATTACGGAAATACTTGCTAAATTTTGAAAACCTGCGTGTAGACGTTATGCTATAAAATTTGAGATGAGAGAATAACTGAACTAACAAAGGAAGCAGGGAGATTATGCCATGTGTATTTAGGAATGTGTTAAGCACTTAGAAAACTCAGATACAGCTGGAAACTTTAAACATATTATAGTTACTTACCTTTATCAATAGCTCAGGTGTACGTTCCCCCCACATGTAACATTTCTGAATGGCTGTCTTAGCTGCGGGGGAGGGGCAGTCAGGCAGCAGCTGTGGGGTAGTTGTCTTTGCTTCGTGCGCACAGCACCTCTGGGTAGGATCGGAAAACGCCGGCACCAAAACCCGCAGAAGAGGGTGCTGGCAGCTTGCAAGAGAATCTCAGGGACACGGTAGAACGTTCTTAAGAAATGCTTCATCCCCTTCACTCTTTTTGACACAGAGAATGGTATGGAGTGAAAAACATTGACATTGATGGCTCTGAGTGAAAAAGTGATTCAGAAGAGGTGGAATCTGAATGTGGAGCTTTAAAAAACCTCAGTCACTTTACTTTTGCTTATGTACCTATATATGCTCAAGAACGATAAATGATAGAAGTTGACGTTTAGAGTACAAACGGGCTCTTTTATGAAACGTTTTGATCATTAGAAGTTTAAACATACAGTAGATAGAATAGTATTCTGAACCCCTCTTATCAAGACATGGCTGGTTTTCTTAGGTACCACCACCCACTTCCCCTTTATATTTTGAAGTAAGTCTTAGACATGTTATTTCATCTGTAATTACTTTCGTTTGTTTTTCTAAGAGATAAGGAGTTAAAAACCTTTTCAGTAGGTATGAAGGGTTTAAGTGTATACCTGAAAACCTGGAGAAAGTATTTGTAATATGTATCAAGGATAAAACATTGATATCCCTAAAGAACCTTAAAAAGTGAGGGATTCTTCCTTACCCTCTGCCCTCTTTCCTCCCAAACAATTAAGACCTAAAATTTTTAGGTGAGGCAGATCAGTGTAGGCGTTCATGTGGTGGGACAGGGGCGCAAGGAGCTACAGTAGCCTGGGTGTGGGCAAGGAACCCAAGAAGGACGAGGAGGCTGTCCTCTTGGAGGATTAGCCCAACATGGAGTAGGGGGAAGAGGGTATTCAGATTGGGAAGAGGGTGGTGGCAGAGACGGGAGGATGTTTACATGTACACTTGATAAAATAAGTAAATATGTTAGGGATCCACTGTCCGCAAAGGGAGTAACAAATAAGGAAAAGGAGAAGACTTTTTGTATTAGGTTGGAATTCAATGTATCGATGTGAGCACTTAACATATACAGGTAGATGTAGAATTAAACAGAGCTGTAAACGTATTCATGGGTTTACATACATATGCATATAATATACTTCCTAGCTCCGTGCAACTGGAAAAAATCCCTTTCCGTGGAAAGAAACCTGGGCTCTTGGAGAAATGGCAAGACTCCAAAGCTGAAACAGTAGAAATAAATAAAAAATAAGCCTGGAATGTCTCGTATCGGAAAACAAAGTGCTCACAGAATGCTAAGGACATGACGGAAGGACCCAGAATCCAACTTGAAAACAGCCGCCCTTGCCAAATTTGGGGGATTATTTTAGGCATCAAAATAAGTAATGATGGTAACAGATTATTGCCCTTCGAATAAAGTGGAAATCCATGAACCCACACGGGAGAAATGGGTGGATGCGTGAGTATACACGTGTGTGTGATGAGGAACCAGAGGGCACATAGTTTCAAAGTCCCCATCCGCAAAATGCACATTAAGTACAAAAAGGGAAATGGTAACTTTATAGCGATAAAGATACCACTGGTAGATACCACTCTAAACAGGTGACCGGATGATTAAAGTGGACTTCGTCGGTGATGAGATGAATTAAAATTACTTACCGTCTGACAGGATAGCTTGAGAAGGTTGCTGCCTCATTTCTGTGATGTTCCTGCCAAAGATGCCCGACCTGAATCTAATCCTGATGAAGGATCAGACACACCAAAGTCAGGGACTTTCTCCAGAATGACTGCCTTGGAGCCTTCAGGAGAGTCAAGACTGTGGGAGTTAGGGACAGAATGACTGAAGGAAAGAAAGATATGACAAGTACATGCAGTCAGCGATTCTGAACTGAATTATTTTGCTTTAATAAAAGACACTTGGGGGACACCTTCCTGATTTTGATGGTTGTGTTGTGATAACATAAAAGGATGTCTTTGCGGGAAATACACACTAAAGGGCATTGGGGGCCAGGTCAGCAACTCACTCTGAAATGGTTGCGGAAAGTCAGGTCTTTGTGCTGTGTTTTCAACCTTTGTCTAAGTTTGTGGTTGGTTCAAAGTTTACAGAGAGAGAAAACCAAGGGGAAAGTATCCAGTAGAAAAATGAGGAAAAGACATGAATAGACAGTTCCTTTATAAAGAAACTAAAATGGTCTTTAAACATATAAAAGATATTCAGTATCACTCGTAATTAGAGAAGCACACATGAAAACCTCACAGGAGTATTACTTCTCATGTATCGTGAGAAAGCCATGGCGGAGTGAAGAGATGAGTGGCCTTCTTCCCCCAAAAGCAAGTATAAACGCTATTCTTCAACAGGAACCGGGAACGTTGGAGAGATGGCTGATGTCAGAGGTGGGGCAGGCACAGGAAGAGCTGGGCCCGGAAGATCCAGTTGTGACAGAAGATAAGGAAGTGGCTCAGCGAATGGTGGGGACGTGACAGAAGGACACAACCAGCTGGAAGGGGCTCCCAGTACCCAAAACTCACATAGTTTGAGCACCAGAATAAAAAATGATAGTAATGGATTACAACCCAGACAATGAAACAAGCCAAATAAGTAAACGGAGAAAGAAAAGCATTTCCGTAGAGGAAAATTCCAACTAATACATGAATTGATGGGGTTGGAGACAAATCACCATTTGGCAGCTACTACAGTAATGATGGTTTCAGGCAAGAGTTTTCGAAGCTTGGTAAAATTAGTGGGCAAAACGATGGGAAAAGCGGGTATTCCATAGGCTTCGAGTGTCTCCCCACAAGATGTTTAATAATGGCAAAGGAGAAAAGGGTAACTTTCTAGTGACTGCAAACACGGCCTTACGAGATGAGGTGTAACACCCTAGTAATGGGACACACCCCTCTCACGCGCTCCCTCAGAATGATGCCCCGAGAAGAACGAAGTGCATCTGTAGTTTCCCCGCCAAACTGCATAGCCTGAATCCAAGCATGGTTAACATCATACAGAGAAGGGACGTTCTACAAAACGACTGGCCTGGACTCTTGAAAACTCTGAAGGTTGTGAAGGGGGTGGGGGGGGGGGGAAGGCCTGCAGAACTATTCCACAATAAAGGACACGAAGAGATAGGACCACTAAATACAAGGTCTGATTCCAGGTTGAACTCTGGCGCAACAAATCTATAGTTTTCCTTTTTATGTTAAGGATACTGCAGGGCGATTAATGAGATGTGAATACGGTTTTTAGATAACAGGATTGCGTCAGTGTGGAGTTTTTGGGTTCTGTGATTGTACTGTAGTTATGTAAGAAACATCCTTGTTTTAGGAAATATACACTAACATATTTAGTAGTAAAGCACATATCTATGATTTGCCTTCAGACATTTCAGGAAAAATATATACACACATACCATAGTCACATACATGAACACAACAAGCAGAATGATTTAACAAACGTGAAATTTTAACATCTTGGAAAATGGGGTGCGATGTGTACAGAAATTTGCGCTATTTTTGTAAGTCTTTTATAGTCTGAAATTATTTTAATTTTTTTTTATTCTTGAGAGAGAGAAAAACAGAGCATGAACGGGGGAGGGGCAGAGAGAGAGGAAGACCCCAAATCCAAAGCCGGCTTCAGGCTCTGAGCTGTCAGCACAGAGCCTGATGCTGGGGCTTGAACCCACGAACGGTGAGATCATGACCTGAGCCAAAGTCAGACACTTAACCACCTGAGCCACGCAGGCGCCCCTATAGTCTGAAATTATTTTAAAAATGAACCATTTTGTAAAACTTAAAGACTGGTGATTTTTTAAAGTGTTCAGCCATGCTTTAATTTTTTCTTAGGGCTGCATCAAATAATGGCACTTTTTAATCTTATGGTGTGATACTCGGTGAAATATGACATATAGTATTTCATGGCACGTGTAGTATAAACAGGCTATTGGGAACTAGTTGTGTCTCGAGTCTAGTTTTGTGACCTTGGGGTGAGGTACTTAATTAACGTGTGAGGCTCCGTTTCCTCAGGTGGATAGGAGTGCGTGTACTGTGGGGTTGTAGAAAGTTGAAGTGAGCTAACATGTTTAAAAGCTAGCGGATGTCCTGGACTTAGTAAAAGTTCAGTAAGTTGTGCTTGTTAAAATAATGTATTCATATAAAAGTGATATACCTAAAATGACAAATTTAACTCCGAGAAGCTGGGTATTTGCTACTGTGGTGCCTTCTACCTCACAATAACATTCCAGAAGAGGAAGTCTTCTACTTACAGGGTCTGGAAGGGTCCACTGGGGGAAAGTCTGATGATTTCATGGCTTTTAATAAGCTACGCTGTCATTAAGGCCAGAAATAATGTGAATACGGGTTATATGCCAGTTTCCGTGTTTCAGATCACAGTGTGCATAAGGTTATTCAGTATTTGAGCTGTTCTGATGCTGGATGGTTCAGGAAGGCAGATTTACATCTCAGGTGTGCTCCATAGAGATCTCCAAGTAAGACAACTAATCCTTCAAAGGACTTTAAGAATATACATCGTGTGTCCGTGTGTTTTTTTGCCAGGAAAAGGAACCTCTCCGCGTAATACCACTTAAAGAGGTTCATAAAGTCCAGGAATGTAAGCAGAGGTAAGTAAGCACCCGCTGTCACTTAGTGCCTGCCGCAGCACTCTGGCACTCAGCAGGGCTTTAGTTTGGTTGGTGTGTACAGGTGATGTTTTCCTGGGTTATTTGTAGCATTACTTTGAACTCTTCCTAGTTGGGATATGTCAGGACTTACAAAATCCTCAAAGTATTGAGATATTTTTTTTGTTTCATTTGAAAACTAAAAATTAGGCCTATTAACGGAAAGGAAAAATTTTAACGTGAACAACTTCTATCATATTTGACAGATCGATGTATTAGTAATTTAAGTATTTTGAAGTTTCTGCAGAATAGAGCTTTATAAGAAAATGTGGTAACTGTGCAGTGTTTCTTTGAGCAAACGGATTTATTCACAGTTGAAAACTTTGGATTTTAAACTTCTTTTATGAACCTCTTCTAAAAATATATATAACATATAAAATATGTAAAATTAATGCAAAAATAAATTGGAAAAGATGATTTGGTTTTGCTAAATTACATCAACATTTTATCTCTGTTTATTTTCTTATTGACATATATTTGGTACTAGATGAATGAGTGAAAGAAAAACTATCAAACAACTGCTATTTAAGTGCAATTGGACGTTTGTTTTTGTTAACAGTGACATAATGATGAGAGACAATCTCTTTGAAATTGTAACATCGTCTCGAACTTTCTATGTGCAGGTGAGAGTCTTCTTTGGAGATTATAGATCCTCCTAACAAGAGATTAATAATTTTATTTTATTTTATTTTTATTTTATTTTTTTATTTTTTTAAATTTTTTTTCAACGTTTATTTATTTTTGGGACAGAGAGAGACAGAGCATGAACGGGGGAGGGGCAGAGAGAGAGGGAGACACAGAATCGGAAACAGGCTCCAGGCTCTGAGCCATCAGCCCAGAGCCCGACGCGGGGCTCGAACTCACGGACTGCGAGATCGTGACCTGGCTGAAGTCGGGCGCTTAACCGACTGCGCCACCCAGGCGCCCCAAGAGATTAATAATTTTAGAGGTGACATGAACATAAATAAACTTACTGCTTATGAGGATAAAGAAAAATATGACAACTGTAATTCACAACTTAAAAAAATGTTATACATAAAATTATCGCTAGGTCATATGTTCAGCAGATAGGGGTACTCTTGGCTATGAATTCGTAGAGTAGAATTAAGTAGTATTTATGGGAAGGGAAATGCTGTTTTAATGTAGATGCTAACTTTCAATTTGGATTATTTTTGCACGTATTGTAGAATTTTGACTGCATCATTTTTGGTAATTTTAGAAATGGGACTGAAAATGCCCACAATAAAAGGAGACCGTAGATCTCACCAGTGGTAGATAGGCATCTTGTATTTAAGTTTAAAATACTCTTTTTAGTGTATTATTTAGATTGGAAGTTTTTCTTTTTTTCAAAGAACAGTTGTTTTTGTTTTATAAAAGCTACATATAATTATTGCAGAAAACTTGGAAAATATAGAAAGATATGAAGAAAGGGGTAGTTTATAAAACACACAGAATCCCACATTCAGGAAACCATTCTTATTATAGTGCCTTTTTTAAAGGCGTATATTTTTATAGCAAGTGGGGTCATACAAAGCACACGCAGTTATATTCTGTTTAATATATTACAGTCATTTTTTTCCACATCATTAAAAATTCTGTAAAAACTTTTTAGAACTGCACCATACTCTATTATATGAATGCTCCACAGTTAAACTCTTTCCCTGCTACTCTGTTACTGATTATTTTTGTAGTTTTGTGTGTTTACTGTTATAAACAACGTGAGGATGAACATTTTTGTGCTTAACTTTGCCTGGATTTCTTCTATAGGTTAAGTTTCTAGATCAAGAATAACCGTCAGAACATAAAACCTTTTTAACCCCCCTCTTTTGCCAGATTGATTTCTAGATTTTTGCTTTACCTTTGCCTGCTCTGGGTTTTTCCTTTTAAAAGTCCTTATTAAAATCATTGGTTTGCCAAGTATTCTCCTGTAGCTTAAAAGTTTTGAACAGAAGTAAAGGGAGGTATCTCTACACCCCTCTTAGGTTTTGTTTGGTTGGATTTAAAGTCATAATAAGGTTTTAATTCACGTTGGAAAGCAAGGTCCTGTCAAGGAATATGATACTTTGGAATATGACCACCAAAACTACTTTCAGTAGTTAGTGTAGTACTAGAAATGATCTCTAGAAAAATAATACATAAACTTATGTCAAATGGCTTTTTAACTCCGCAGTTACATAAATACTCTCGTAGCAGAGTCAGACGATATAGCAGTAGATAGAGCAAAATGAGAAGCTTTGTCTTTGACTTCTTCCTCTCGCTTTCTCTCCAGAAGTATTCATATTGACTTTCTGATGTGTCTGATCTTAAAGCATCAGGTGCCCAACTTACGTCTCTGTAATAACTTACCCGGCAAAACCTGACTTAAAAAAGTGACTCTCAAAGTTTTTGGAAACCATTGCCTTGGAATGATTTTGTTGTTGACACTGTAATTTACCAACATGAATACGTTGGATTTGTAGATGTAGGAGCTGATTTGGGGGACGAATTGACTGAATGAGTCCTTTCTTTCCCTTAGGCTGATAGCCCTGAAGAGATGCACAGTTGGATTAAAGCAGTCTCTGGTGCCATTGTAGCGCAGCGGGGACCTGGCCGATCAGCATCTTCTGTATGTTTCCTGTTCTCTGGGGTGATACTCCCTAGGGTCCCCCCCATCCTGTCGAGTTATTTTCCTTCCTCTCCCCCTAATCCTTCTGGTTTCTTTCTGTATTGAGATTTATTTGCATGTTGACTTTCGTACCAATTGGACTTGCAAAAAAATAATGCATTTCTAATTTAATGCTTCCTTGTAGTGTTATGTATATATAACTTTCTGTGCATTGTATTGTCTTAAATGCACAAGCAGGGCAACTAAAGAATGAACGTTTCCTTGCTTTGTTTTAGGAGTTCTTACTTGTCAGTAGGTCTGGATTTGTTACAACTTGACAAATTCTCAGTACGGGATGTGGCCTAATCCTGTAAAGCGCCTTAAATTGTAGCATAACACAGTTTGGTGAAAGTCTCCATTTCTCCTCTACTGCCTCGAATTTCAGTTAAGGTGTTTTTGGCTTGCTAGCACCATAAGGCCGTTGAATGGAGCAGCTGGAACCCGAAATACAACTTCGTGTTCTCCGTCACTATTTTCCATTGCGTGTCCTCGTTCTCATTTTCTGGTAGAGTAATTTAGAAGCCCGCTGCTTTTCACTATCATAATTGTCTCTGTGATGATATGAGAGTAAAACTGAAATGTTAAACATTCTCAGAAATAACAAGAGAAGTGTTTTTAATTTTTAATTTATCACGTTCAGGTACATCATAGGAATAAGACTTGGCTGTAGGGCACTTTGGTCACTGCTTTCATCTGAAAACATAAATATTCTACTGAGGAATAGAAAAAAACATTTTAAGTGTCTTGAAATGTAGCACTTCTGTCCACAGAATGTAGTCTAACATGCAGCATGAAAGCCTTATATTACCTTTTACAGGTTCATTGTAAATGCCAGATATTCTGCGCTTTTGGTATTTTTCTGGTAGTTTCCTGGTAGTGATAAACTACAGATCGGTAAAAACAAATCCATGTTTGTCATTTCTTAAATGAGTCTCCTTATATCCTTTCTGGAATATCTTAGAAGTCACTTTCACACCTGTTAATTTTGTAACTGCCTGTGTTTTATGTGACCTTTTCAGCAGCCCAATATGAGACTCTCTGCAAAAACACTGTCTGTGGGGAAACAGGGAAACTTGGAGAAGGGCACTTGTGTTTCGTGCTTTGTGGTGGGGGCGAAGTGGACTCTCTAGCTGTAACTGTCGGCAGAACTTTCTCTTTTCCTCCCTCTCCTCAGTATAGGTTAACTCTAATCTTAGCTTTGCACTGTGTTCCAGATGCGGCAGGCCAGAAGGCTGTCGAATCCTTGTATACAGAGGTATACATCAAGAACTGGTGAATGCAGCACGTATGTGGGCTCTCACGCAAACGTGCCTTCTTACTAGAGGGCCCGGACTTACTCACTACTCACAACTGATCGTAGAAAGTTGAGTTAACCAAACTGCCTTTTGCAGTTATCGTAACTGACTTTGTCAACACTAACGCAAACTATTTCCCTCTGGTCATCCGGTTGGATACGTATATTTAAACAACAACGAGAAAAGATAAATCATGAAAGAGCAATAGAACCTTACTAATTGAACAAGTCGCATTAAGCTGTCCTAAAAATTAATTTACCGAATTGCCACAAGTTTCAACTTCTGTATTTTATGTATTTTGAGATTTTTGATGCTACACCACTGCACTGCACCCTTGTTCTAATAATCTATGCAAACTCATGCACGCTTATGCATTGGATAAATTCCACGTTACTGTAGTTTGCATGGCATTTTCAATCTCAGGCGAAATTTAGCCAGCTCGTGAGAATCTAGAGTGTTTTGTGAACTTGTAGCACTTTGTTTTCAAAGCCACGAGTGTCATACATGAGCACAGCACACCGGGAACTACATGGCAATGCATTTGGAACGGTCCTATTTAAGGATATCTTAAGTTAGAAGCGAGTGGGAATTAAGAGTCACAACTGACCATTATTTCGCCACAGATTTAATGAATGATTAAATATGTACCCTTTGCTGCCATTAAAATCTCAGGCCATGAGAATCAAGGACGTGTTCAAAACTGAATAAATACAGTTAAGAGGAAGTGGAAAGGCGGCACAATTATCCGCTGCCATGAAACTCAGGGCAGAAAAACGAAGGTTGGTCAGACTGCCAGACAGAACCGTAGGCTTGAAAAATAGTGAGTTCTGCTTATTGAAAAAATAGGGCCTTTCATTTTTATATCCTGCATTTTTATTTTTTATCTTTCTAAAATACGTGGGACGATCCCTAGTGTTGATCGAGAGACTAGAACACACTCTTACGTGACCCGACGCCACAGGGCCCTCTCACACACCCGCTCAGCTGCGGCTGCAGCGCCACATTCCGGTGCAGGCTGACCGAGGCTTCGAGTGGCAGAGCTTTGGTGACAGGACTGGTTTCTTAGTGGAAATGGTTGTGGACTGTCCTTGCTTTAACCTCACTCCTAAAAATGCATTGCTTTGGGAAGGAACGTGCACACGTTTGCTGCATGGCTCATGCTTCTGCTCCGTGTGTGTGTGTGTTTTGTTTGTTTTTCAGAGAGTAAAGTCTCACGCTGAGTTACTAACTCCGTCGTTAATGTTTGACTGTGTCTGACGGCCTGTCCTCTTTCCAGGAGCATCCCAGCTGTCCTCCAGACCCCAAGCACGCTTTCCGCTCTGCCAGCGCCGCAGCCGCCGCCTCCCTTTGCACGGCCTCTCGCAGCAACTCTTTGGTCTCAAGCTTTACCGTGGAGAAGCGAGGATTTTACGAATCTCTTGCCAAGGTCAAGCCAGGGAACTTCAAGGTCCAGACTGTCTCTCCAAGAGAACCAGCTTCCAAAGTGACTGAACGCGCTCCGCTCAAACCTCCAAGTAAAACTGGCCCTCAGGATAAAGATTGTGACCCGGTGGACTTGGATGATGCAAGCCTTCCGGTCAGTGACGTGTAAGACGAAGCACGCGCCCCCCCCCCCGCCCCCTCCTCCTCCCCAGCCCCTGTTTCCTCTCACGAGGCTTCTAGCCAAAGATGATAAAGGGTGAAATGGTTTTTAATACATAGATTATACTGCCTCTTAGATGTACTCTTCATAAGCTGGTAAACCAAGGATCTCGGGAGTGGCCAAACGAAATGTAATTTCCTTAAAACAAAACAAAACAAAACACAACGAACGAACGAAAGAAAAAAACCTAAGTGTTTCAGTATCAACTGTCTGAAGCTTCGTGTGCTCTCGCTTGGGTGATGAAAATGTGTGCGTGGTATTTTTTTTCCTAGGGAATTCGACAATTTAAATGTTTCACCACGTAAAACATTAAAAATGCTTATTAATTATTTTGGTTGTTTTTAAAATGCTACTTTGACTTCCTATTAGATGCTTGATATTTACACATTCTTACTGGTTAATATTATTGAATGAAATATGGTCAGACTAAGGTAACTGAAATCATGATGTCTGTGGTGCTGTAAAATTTATACTACGACGTGGACAGTTTGGAAATGATCACCACTTTTGATGCTCTGGTTATGAAGGTGAGTAGCAAGTTTTGCCGCAGAGATTATCACCGGACCGTTTAGCGAGGGTTGGAGGTTGCCCAGGGGGGTCGGAGGGGGGGGGGGGGAAACTAATTCAGACAACTGTATCTTGGACATGTGTTTGAAAAAGCTTAGGACCTTAAGCAATCATTGCTTTGTGAAATGGTGAAAATGACTTGGTGTGAAATTTCTGGGAGATCTGATTTTCTTATCAAGGTTTTATAAATAGTTCTTCTTTCTATATTTGGATCAGTGAAAGACTGTGAGTTTGTATGTGAAGACATAACTGCCCTTAGTCATGCCTCTCCTTTTGTCACTAATCACATTCAAGTGCCTGTGTCTTCTCATCTTGCTTGAGAACGTTGTCAGATGAACGTGCTCAAAAGTCCTATGTGATTGGTTTTAAACATTGAGATAAAATTAATTGTCACTAGCATAGTTTTTTGTGTTAAGTAAGATATCATCTTATGTTTGAGATGCCAGAATGCTTTTATTCTACTGCCTGTGCAATATTCGTGTTTTAAAACACACATTTGAGTATACATTTAATCACGGGGACGTCATCAGTGTAAGCACCGCTCTGAGAAATCCTTAGTTTCAAGTGTTGAATAATAGACGAGTTTGAGGTATCGTCTTTATGGTTGATTCTTAAATGTTTGCTTTAAGAAAATAGTCTTGAATCTCACATGCTGCTGTTTTTATGATACTTTGCCATCTTACTGTGCCGTTTTGTTTTGGAATTCATACGTGTCACTGCTTCCCCTTTTCATTTTCTAAGATGACTCTTGTTTGAGAAAGAGAGGGAGAGATTTCCTGCTCCAGCAGTGGGGTCCAGAGTTTACTATTTATTGCATTGGAATTGTCATAGAATCAGTTTAAAAATCCAAAAGCGTCAAGTGTGCCACTCAACTTTTTTTATTCATAAGCTAATATTTCGAAAAGGCACATTTCGATTGTTTCCTTTTTTGCAGCTATATTCGAAAATGGTAGAATGGAAAGGTTTTAAGTAGTTGTCACTTTTTCTGATGATATGCCCATTTCAGTGGCTCTTTTGAAGGTTACTCTTTCATGAACATACCTAAGAAATCTTGTGTAGACAGTTTGCAATATTCAGGAGCCTAACGCTTTTTTCTTTGGTACAGCTTCTACGTTGCATGTTTATTTTAGCATATTTTGGTATTGGTAATTTGATATATTTCATAGTGGCAAAATATTAGCTCTATTTTGGGACTTTTTATAGAACTACCCCTCATATTCAGTAGCGTAGGAAAATGTTCTTGTGATTGTCAGGGTCTCCTAATATTTATCTCAATACTTTTATAATTCTATGAAAATTATTTAATTATTTTAAAACTTATACTTTTCTTGTAAATATGTCACCTCTGAATTGTCAGAAAATTACTTTGAATACCTTAATATTTGCTGCATTTTTTTTTTCTGTATATAGAACACGTCTTCTTTCAGAATGGGAATATACACGTGCTTCCCAGTGTTTACTTTTACGTCTGCTACTTTATAATGTCAAACTGGTATGAACACTGTAATGATTTGAAAATAAACTTCAAATTCTAACTTACTTCTCGTTCAGTTTGGTTCAGTTTCTGATGTGAACAGGCAACCAGAACTAGTACAAAATCCGTTTGGTTAGTTGACTTGAATTTCCATGTTTAAGGACGGAGTAACTATTTGGTGGCCTTTGGAAGGCACAGCTGGAACGAAAGTTGCACGAGAAAAGATGATTGTTTTTGGGAAAAAGAGCTTGATTATTTTGCTTACCTCAAACAAAAGAAAAACACGTTCTCAAAAGCAGTACTAGATATGTTGGCTTCAGAGCATAGTTTGAATCGTCCAAGCTGCTTTTGCAGCGCGTGGTTATCGGTTAGACTGGACCCGGCCTGAGCGAGGCTGGGTGCAGAGGGCATTTTGATCCCCAGACGGGCCGTTGACATGTACTCATGAAACTGCTTGTCGGGCGTTAAAGGCTGCTTTTTGCAGACCCGCTGTTGGTAACAAATCGTCCGTGTCTGCTCCTGGATCCAGCATCTAATAGCGATGGAATTGGAGAAAGTCTGTCTTAGTAATTCTTGTTAACTGGTGCAATTTAATTTTCTTTCCCTGAAAAGATTTTACATGTTTTTATTTTTAAAAAGCCCAAAACGAGAAAGTTCGAAACTTCGTGGCTTTCACAGAAAATGAGATTCCTTTCTCAGCTTTTCTCTTACCCTAGTTGCTGTTCAGAAGTCTTCAAGTCGTTCCCATACCTTTGTCAAAACGTTAACAGTTGGCGAGGCAGGAGATACTTGTATTAAAAAGTGCAGCGATTGGGGCGCCTGGGTGGCGCAGTCGGTTAAGCGTCCGACTTCAGCCAGGTCACGATCTCGCGGTCTGTGAGTTCGAGCCCCGCGTCGGGCTCTGGGCTGATGGCTCAGAGCCTGGAGCCTGTTTCCGATTCTGTGTCTCCCTCTCTCTCTGCCCCTCCCCCGTTCATGCTCTGTCTCTCTCTGTCCCAAAAATAAATAAACGTTGAAAAAAAAAAATTTTTTTTAAATAAAAAAAAAAAAAAAAAAGTGCAGCGATAGAACAGCTTCACACCAGACTGGGTAAGAATCTTCCTGGTCTCTGGACGGGTTTGCCAGTCTACACAGGACATGATGAAAATACACGTAGTTAGATGGCTTTGTATTTTCCATTTGCCACCTTCCATGTTATGCAGACCCAAAATTGATTATTTTATATGTTGTTTATTTTTTAATGATTTATGAAAATTGTACTTTTTCAAATCTCATCTAAGACTTATTGAAAATATTACTGAATTGGGGTTAGCGTTTACAGTTTTGATTGGTAAAACCTTAGTATTCCGTTTTCATGATGTTTAAAGTGACAGTCCCTTACCGTGGTCTAGGGATGTGGGAACAGTGCCACCTTCTGGTTAGGTCATTGCTAAATTTAAAATAAAGTAATTTGTAGTCTGTTTGACTTTGTCTATTTCACTCATCATAGAAGTTAGAAAAGAAATGTAATTGCATAGGATAGTTTTGAAATTACAATTTAAGTTAACATTTGCAAAAGACCAATTAAACTTTCTATTTGGAGATAATTACAAATTCACATGTAGTTGTTAAGGAATAATACAGAGTTCTTGGATATCCTTTATTCAGTTTTCCCCAGTGATAACATACTGAAACACTATAGTAAAATATTATAACCAGGATTTTGACCCAAATTCAGTCAAGATACAAAACAAGGATCCCTTCTTACTGCCGTTATAGTCACACTCGCCTCCCATTTTTCAGGTTTGGAAGTACACTTAGTCATATTAGATTTAAAATCCAATTATTTTGGTAACAAGGTTTGGGCTCTTAACTAGTATGGTATTACTGTCTCCGTAGAAGTCTTGAAAACTATTCTTTGCTTAATTGTACTATCTCCAGATTATTAAATTAGTTGACTTTTCATTAAATCTATTTTTAACATTTCCCA
The DNA here is from genome assembly GCF_018350155.1 of Leopardus geoffroyi. Classification (NCBI taxonomy): domain Eukaryota; kingdom Metazoa; phylum Chordata; class Mammalia; order Carnivora; family Felidae; genus Leopardus; species Leopardus geoffroyi. The sequence continues at coordinate 78,856,007 of NC_059334.1, forward strand.
GAACCATAGTATTTCAAATGTTAGAAATTGGAAAATAATACTTTCTTTATACATTTAAAGTTAACATTGGAGAACCAATAGTACGTAAGTATCCTGATCGTAACCTCCCTGAGAGATGTTAAGCCTTGCCGTTTATATATATACTTAGTAAGATTACTAGAAGAAGGACTATTAAATAAAATAGTTTCCAGATGCCAAATTCTTGCATTGGAACTAGTTGTGGAGACTGGTTATAATCACTTGTAGGGTAGGAGTGAGGTGTTCTTCCATGTGAAGGAGCTTTTGACCTTCTAGTGTAAGATCTCGGGTCAAATCGGTGTCTTCGGTGTATGATATGCCCACGACAGGGATCTTGGAAGATGACGAAGACCATCCACAAGGAATCTGCGGAAAGAAATATACGGTACGTGATCAAATCAAGCGTGGAAAACCACACGTGGAGAGACCGAGGTGGTCAGTGAGTGACTGAGCGGGTGACAGAAGCTTTGTGCCAGAGGGGCCCTCCAAAGGTCCCAGAAGAGGAGAAGGTACCCAGTGAGTAAAAACTAGGTGACATGACAATACATTTGCAGATGTTGATTTGGAATTTGAAGGGTCCAAAATGGTGCAAAAACTTAAATCTTCACTTACAGGCTCGTTGCCTCTTTCTCCCTTTCAAACTACAATACTTGTACCAGTCACACTAGTTTTCGTCAGCAGTGTGGTTGGCCCGGCGAGAGGTTGACGGGGAAGGAGTGGATGGGAAATGTGGAGAACTTTCTATGATTTAGAAGATTACTGTGTCAAAGCCCGTTTTGGCCTCTGCCTTTGCTGCCTTCGTAATGGGAACATCTATTGCCCGTGGAACCTTATTTACTGTTTCCAAATAGGGGCTGTTAGTCCCAGTGACCTGCGTTCCTTTGTGACTTTCACTTTTTACCTCATGTTCACTGTCTCAGTTCATGTCACTGCTCGTGTTGTCCTTTCTCCTCCCACTCTGGCCTGTCTAAAGAGAGTTGAGATTATTACTCTATAGAGTTGGTGCTATACTTAGGGTCCCCTCTGGACCCCTTTTGGGAGGGTGTATCTGACGACTTCCTCATTTCCTTTAGAAAATTGATGTGCTTAGGTTGTCTGTCTCTTCTAGAACCAGTTCTGTTAAATCATATACCTTGAAAATTACATCCCAAGTTTTCAAATGTATTTGCATGGAGTTGAGCAAAGTATATGGTGCAAGAACTCCTTTTGTCTTCAACTCAAAATATATGAACAAATGTGAAGACGTTGTTTATGTGGCAGATGATGATATCCTCTGTATTTTACCTGGCGCCGAGGTGGTTACAAACACAAACGTGGACACCAAAATAAAGTGGTAGTATTCAGGTATAAGGAGGCCATGTAAGTCCAGCTTATGAGTCTTTTAAAAATTAAAATTCAAGTGTGAAATGCATTATTTCTCATAAAGCACCTGTGATCCCTGGAGAACAAGTCTGAGTTCCCCGTTTATGAAACACTCTTCTTGTGAAGCAGTGTTTAAACTTAGCTTAATTTCAGGGCCCTCCCACCTTCTCACATGTTGCTGCTGCTTTTTTTTGTTTTGTTTTGTTTTTTAATGTTTATTTTTGAGAGAGACAGAGAGACCATGAGTAGAGGAGGGGCAGAGAGAGAGGGAGACACAGAATCCGAAGCAGGCTGCAGGCTCCGAGCTGACAGCACAGAGCCTGATGAGGGGCTCAAACCCATGAACCATGGGACCATGACCTGAGCCGAAGTTGGAAGCTTAGCCAACTGAGCCCCCCAGGCGCCCCTCACACGTCGCTTCTTGTATATCCCATGTTCCAGTTCAACCGAACCATTCTTCGTTTCCTGGTTTCCCCACCTCTCTGCCTTAATTCTTGCTGCCCCTCATTGGACGCCACTGTCCCGGTCATCTTTGCCTTGTGACTCCACTCGCCCTTCAGTTCTTGCTAAGATGCAGCTTTCTCCTTGAGGCGTTACACTTTCTCAACTTTCCCACAACATAAGCCAGGATGACCCCAAAATACCCGATTCCCTCTCCCTTCGTAAGCCAACATTCAACTCTGTTCATTGGAACTGGAATTCAATGTAAGCTTCTGCTCTCAAACTCTGGGCTGACTAAAGAGCTTTTCTCTCTCCCCTACAGTTCCTTTTAAAAACCAATGACTTCAAAATTTGGAAGAGATTAGAAAGTGGAAAGAGCCCAAATCGAGCTCTTTGTTGATTAGATTGGCCCAGAAGAGCAGTCAAGGAGACAGGAAGCAAAATTCAGACATGCTGGTAGGCCTGGCGGTTCTATAAAAGCCCTTCACCAATGCAGCGGCTTCAACAGTTGCCCACAGCTGTTGGGAAGGTCACGGGCCCCTTTCACACACTTGCACGTTCAATTTACATTTGAGTAGAAGCCGCCTGACACGCCCCAGACAGAATAATAAAAGTAGAAAGCACCTGACAGTCCAGCGCTTGGTTCTGGGTGCACCTTCGTGCTCATTTACGTGCGTACACGGGCACACTTAACGAGTTTGGGACCATGTTCTACAGGCTTTTTTGTAGCCTTTTTTCCATGCCATAGGATATTGTGGACACCATCATCTGGCAATAAATATGGATCAACACTCCTACTTCTAGAGGCTTCAACCTTTGGTCTTGTGTGTTTCTGTGCAAAAGTCTCTACCTGTTCTGTTACTGGACCTTTTGATTGTTTCCAGCTATGCAATTCTTTAAAACAAATTGATTTTTAATGTTTATTTATTTTTGAGAGAGAGAGAGAGAGAGAGAGGAGAACGTGATTGGGGGGAGGGGCAGAGAAAGAGGGAGACACAGAATCTGAAGCAGGCTCCGGGCTCTGAGCTGTCAGCACAGAGCCCGACACAGGGCTTGAACTCACAGACCATGAGATCATGACCTGAGCCGAAGTCATTTGCTCAACCCACTGAGCCATCCAGGTGCCCCCCCCACCCCCACCCCCGCAACTTTGCAATTCTAACAACACTGCAAGCTGCGTCTTTGCCTCCAGGGGCTGCGCGTCCCTCCACGCGGGTTTGTGGGACTTGTGGGTGTGCGACCTTCACATCTCTCGATATGGCCAAACCACCTTGTAGGAAGGGCGCATTCGTTCCCGCTCCCGCCGATAGTGCATGAGAGTGCCCATCTCCTCGCATCCTGGACAGCACTGGGTTTCATCATTTTGGGGCATTCTGACTGGAAAAAAGGGCGTCTTGTTGAGATCTTAATTTATGCTCGCTTGAAAACTGTTGGGAGTTCACTTTTTTAAATGTTAACTGACCACTTCCATTCGCCCTTTTTGTGGATGACTGTTTTTGTCCCTATCTATTTTTCTGAGTGCTGCTTGAATTTTTCCTGTTGCCAAGAATTCTGTGTGTCGGAACTACCAACCTTCGTCCTCTATTCATCTTCTATATTTAAATATCCTTGTTTACCACTTGTCTTTCATTTACGTGCGTCTGTTTATGAGTGTCTTTTTCTTTATGGATTTTGCCTTTGCTGTCATGCCTGGAGAGTAATTTTCCACACACATAGGAATCTATATACCTCCGACATCTCTCAATACATTTATTGTAACTTTTTACTCCTCAAAGCTGATTCCATCTGGAGTTAATTCTGGCAAATAGTAATAAGGAAAGATCTGATAGCCTCCATCAACCGACCCCAGTGCAGACGCTCAGCAGTGTCTCCGTGCTTTTAGTTTAAATCTATTTCTTGGGGAGTTTTAAAAATCTGTTTCTTCCCACTGATTTGAAATACTACTCGTATCAGTGTCTTAGCCAGAGTGGGCTGTTATTAACAGAATGCCATAGACTCGGTGGCTTAGAAACAGCAGAAATTTATGTCTCACAGTTCTGGAAGCTGGAAGGCTCGGACTGAGGCACCAACAGGTTTGGTGTCTGATGAAGGTCCGCTTCCTGGGTAAGAGATGACTGTCTTGTCACTGGGTCCTCACATGGCGGAGGGGGCAAGGGAGCTCTCAGGGGTCTGTCTTACAAGGGTGACAACGGTGCCTTCGTGACCTGTCACCTCCCGAAGGCCCTTCTCTCCTAGTACCATCACCTTGGGGGTTAGGTTTCAACACATTAATTGGAGGGGGCCACCCACCTTCAGTCTCTAGCACTCAGGCAGTAATTGTTTACATTGGAGTCCATTTCTGAACTTTCTAGAACACGGATATGACTATTTCTCTGCCAGGAGCATACAGCATTAGTAATTGCAGCTTACAATACATTTTAATATCAAAGATGTTTTTCTGTTCTATTTTTGAACCTCCAAATCCTCATTTTTGACTTCCAAAAAAAATCCCACTTTTTAAAAACCTGCAATTAGGTTAAATTTATAACATCGTCAGGGTGCTTGTTCCTGTGACAGCAGAGACGAAACTCCGGGTCTCTGCCATGTTTGGTGGCTCTGTGGACAGGTGGTTCTCCCGACTCGGGCCCTTCCTGGGAGCGTTTGCATTTGTGGGGAGGGGATGTGCAGAGAAGACGCTGTGTGCCTGAAGGCAGTGGAGACTCTGGGTCCTCTGAACACAGCTGCGTTGTGGAGCTAGGAGTGACTAGAAGGACCACGGAGGCAGGGTGGGCATAGAGAAGGGTGTTCTCCCCATTTCTGTGGGATGTGGTGTGGACACAGGCTGGAGAGCTGACATCTCAGCCCTCCCATTGGTCACTCCAGGTCGGGGGTGGTGCTGGGACTGGCTTGTAAGTCAACTGCTGACTGTGGGGGAATTTTGCACGCTTGTTGTCACACACACCCATGATTAAGATTAGACTATCAAAACCTACCGTCAAATAAGTTACATCAGGGTAACTGGGTGGCTCAGTCGGTTAAGCGTCCGACTCTTGATTTGGGCTCAGGTCATGATCCAGAGACCATCCAGAGATCTCACCATGGTCTGGTGAGATCCAGCTCCGTGTCGGGCTCTGTGCTGAGTATGGAGCCTGCTTGGGATTCTCTCTCCCTCTCTCGATAAACATTTAAAAAATAAAAAATAAATAAGTTTCATCCGGAAGAAAGGTACTAAGTGCAAGTCCTCACATCCTGGTTATTTTACTGAACCTTATTATTATCTGTACCCTGGCAGTTATTCACGCTGTGTACCTGCAAGGCTGAAACACTACATAATGCTGTGCTCGGTGCCTCTCTCCCTGCTCTGAATTCAGCAACGCCATACTGGTAACTGGCCACAGTGGGAATGTTTACCCTGGAAACTGGCAGGTGCTACAATGGAGGGCTTGACTTACTCTTCTGTTGATCGTCTAGGCGAGGGGTTGGCACCTCTTCTTGTCAAGGGCAAGATAGTAAATGTTTTAGGCTTTGCAGGCCATAGGCCTCTGTCACAACTACTCACTCTGCCATTGCACAGGGAAAGCAGCCACAGACGACACAGAATTAAGTCAGGCAGTGTTCCAATACAACTTTATTTGTGGAACTTGTGCCACTTGAATTTCTTTTTTTTTTTTAATTTTTTTTCAACGTTTATTTATTTTTTTGGGACAGAGAGAGACAGAGCATGAACGGGGGAGGGGCAGAGAGAGAGGGAGACACAGAATCGGAAACAGGCTCCAGGCTCTGAGCCATCAGCCCAGAGCCCGACGCGGGGCTCGAACTCACGGACCGCGAGATCGTGAGCTGGCTGAAGTGTGCCACTTGAATTTCATATAATTTTCTGGTGCCACGAAATACGATTCTTTTTGATTTTTTTCAGCCATTCAAGAATGTAAAAGCTATTGTTAGTTTGCAGGTTGTAGGAAACCAGGAGATGGACTGATTTGGCCTGCGGGCCAGTTTGCTAACCCCTGGTTGATAATTAAGAAAGCATTCTGGGGGTGCCTGGGTGGCTCAGTCGGTTGAGCGTCCGACTTCGGCTCAGGTCATGATCTCGGGGTTTGCGAGTTTGAGCCCCGCATCGGGCTCTGTGCTGACAGCTCAGAGCCTGGAGCCCGCTTCGGATTCTGTGTCTTCTCTCTCTGCCCCTCTCCTGCTCATGCTCTGTCTCCCTCTGCCTCTTAATAATAAATAAACGTTTAAAAAAAATTAAAAAAAAAAAGCATTCTGTGAAAACCAGTTGCCTATATGGAATTCACAATAAAGAGTATTGTACATTGTATTACTATTTGTAAATCGTGCTATATATCCCTCAAATCAGTAAAATTTATAGTAAATTTTCCCCCCCAAAGAACTCGTGGTTAATACTGAATTGCACTGAACATCTAGTGCTTGGCACCCTTGTTTTAGTCCAGATATTAATAGGATTGTCTCTGGTGTTTTATTATTATATATGACGCTGGCTGTTGACTTAAGGTATTCTTCATCACGTTAAAGAAGTTCCTTATTTTTTAGACACCAAAAAAAAAAAAAAATCCTCTCAGGAATGGATATGGAATTTCATGAGATACTTTTTGGGATTTGGGATGGTATGAAAAATTATATTAACGCAATTCGGAATAACACAGCATTCTTGCATGCTTGTTCCATTCTTTAATGCAGTGCAGAATGATTTGCTTGTTTTTAGTGGCCCCATACCTGTACCCATAAGTAATATTGACTTGTATGTTTTTTTCAGGGGGAGAAGGGGTGCTTTCTTTTAGAAGTTTTAGTATCGGCGTGTGTCTGCTTTGTAAAATGAATTGGGAAGTTTTTCATTTCTCCCCCCCAACCTTCTCTCTCAAAGAAAATGAGATTATCTGTTTACTTAAAGTTCCCAGGAATTCAACCATGAAACCTGTTGGCCTCAAGAATTTTTTCAGAGGTGATTTTTATTTGTTTGTTTTGACAGACATTTCATTTGCTCCGTAGATGCTGGCTTATTTAAGATTTTTTAAAATTTTGTCTAAAAAGCAATTTGTAATTTCTTTAAAAAATATTTTTCAGTGTTTATTGCCTTTTTAAAAATATTTTATTTTGAAGTAATCGCTACACTCAAAGTGGGGCTCGAACGTAGAACCCTGAGGTCAAGAGTTTCACACTCTACCAACTGAGCCAGCCAGGCGCCCCTGATTTGTGATTTCTGAGAAAATTTCTATTCCATCCCTGTTTCCCCTGTTTCCCTACAATCTCTTCTCCCAGTTCAAATATGAGATTGTTCACTCACTGGGTGAAGACCTTTGATACTTTCCCATTGTTCTTCAGACAATGACTATATCCCATGGTCTACAAAGACCCTTCGTGGTCTAGTCCTAGCTTCTACTTCTCCTGCCTTGGGTACGGTGTCAGCGCTATAGGAGGCATCACATTCCCCTGCCTAGAGTAACGGGCAGCCCAGGAAGAGGAGCTAACAGATACATGCTGACAACTGCATTTCGTTCTGATTCTGGAAACTGTTCCATTTCAGCCTTCAAGGGGCCTTAATTGTTCTGGAATGTTTGCTGACGTAATAGAGCTTGGCTCCTGACGGCTTCTTGTCCTTAGGCTTAAAGGTAGAGCAGGCATTAATAAATGTTACAAAACGTCTTTGGTTGTGCTCAGCCAGTTTTTTTCCATCAGAAGAAAGACTGTGCTTGATTAAACGCTATCATCCTTTCCCAAGGGTTTCCCGGGGACAAGACATTTTGCCGCCAACTCTGGAGCGTAAGAAAGAAGAGGGATGGGGCGCCCGGGTGGCTCGGTCAGTTGGGTGTCTTGACGCTTGACTTCGGCTCCGGTCACGATCTCACAGTTGGTGAGTTCGAGCCCTGAGTCAGGCTCATCGCTGATAGTGCGAAGCCTGCTTGGGATTCTCTCTCTCCCTCTCTCTACCCGCCCCTCCCCCATTTGTGTGAGAGTTTGTGCTCTCGCACTCTCTCAAAATAAATAAATAAACATTCAAAAAAAGAAACATGAGGGAGGGAGACACACAGAAGTTACCCCTATTACACGGCAGACTGTCTCATGGAATGTACTAGGTTTTGCTGCTGCAGCAAATACCTCAGAGGCTTATAACCATACAGGCTTATTGATCCTGCTTCGTGTCCCCCACGGCTTGGCCACAGCTCTGCTCTTCACTGGGTGGCTCAGTCAGCGAAGCGTCTGACTTGAGTTCAGGGCATGATCTCGTGGTTCGCGGGTTCGAGCCCCGCATCGGGCAACCTCTATCTGGAAAATGGAGAAAGAGGGAAAATCACGGAAGAGGGAAAAGATACGCAGTCATGTAACCCCTCCTAAGACTTAAGTGACACATGCCATTAATGCCTGCATTTCGTTGGTCAGAGAAAATGATACGATCCAGCCTGACGTCAAAAGGGCAGCGAAGTATGAGGTTGAACCGTATAAGATTGCCACTTTAGTAAGTCAAAAAATGACCAAATATCAGCAACGTTATTTGATTCGACCTGCTATAATCCTCCTATTGGGAGGGCAAGGAATATTTGAATCTACCCCGTAGATGTACCAGCAAAGTTGCAAATAGTAAAAAAAAAATTGTCTTTTAAATTCAGATGAGGATATGCAAAGAATTAAAATTCAAAAATCCTGTATTTCACTTGAGTTGCACACATACAACCAACCCTTCCATGTCTCAATAAGGAACTTAAAATCTGCTGAGCCCTTGCAATGTGTCGGGTTCTATGAGAGATGGCAGGATAGAGGCATCTGTCCCCAGGGAGCTGACATTCTGGCTTCTGCCCCGGCATCTAGCACGGATGATATGTAGATAGGAGGCAGGGGCATGGGGAGCTGTGGCAACTTGTGGTCCTTCTTCTAAGCCCAGTGTTGTGGCCAAATTCATTTCTGTGCAGCCGCAGAACTCACGGTGGCTCCTTCAAGGGCGGCTGGAGAATCCCTAAGCTTGGCGCATGCCTCATGAGGTCAGGCCTACCAGGGTCTCCTCCTGCTGATTAACTCAAGGTTAGAGTGATTACTTTTAACATCTGCAAAATCCCTCTGTCTTTGGCATTTTTAAAAAAGTTTATTTATTTTGGGAGAGAGAGACAGAGAGAGCATGAGCGGGGGGGGGGGGGGGGGGGGGCAGAGAGAGAATCCCAAGCAGGCTCTGCACGTCAGCGCAGAGCCCCATGTGAGGCTTGAACTCATGAACCACAAGATCATGACCTGAGCCGAAATCAAGGGTCAGATGCTCAACCAACTGAGCCACCCAGGCGCCCCTGACTTTGGCATTTAATACAACCTAATTGCAGCAGCATATCCATGGTCCTACCTATATTTCAGGGGAGGGGATTTTCCAGGGGTGCATACCAGGGGCCGGAAAGCTTGGAGGTCACCCTAGAATTCCTCCTGCCTTGGGGTTGTTAGCCTTTTTAATTTTAGCAATTCTTGTAGGCGTGTGTCATTGTTTTACTCTGTATTTTCCTGACATCATTGGCTATTCGTAGATCATCTTTTGTGAAGTCTTTGTCTCATATTTTTTTTTTTTCTCTTCATTTGTCTTTCTTTTTGTGGAGTTGTATATTCCAAGTATGGGTCCTTGTTTAGATACAGTATTGTAAGTATCTTCTCCCAGTGGATGATTTTCATTTTGGATGAACAGAAATTACTTATTTTAATTACATCATACTTGTCAGGTTTTTAAATAGTTAGTGATTTCTGTGTCCTGTTTATGAAATCTCTGCCTACCCTGGGGTCGTAAAGATATTTTCCTGTCGGGAACCTTTCTCCTGAACTCTGCATTGTTTTTACTTTTCAAATTTAGGTCTATGATCCACTTTGAAAAATTTTAATTTTGACATGGGACCTAGCTCATTTTTCTTCCATATCAATAGCCAAATGGTTCAGTGCCATTTATTGAGAAGACCCTACATCAGTTATGCTTTTGTTAAATCAGGTTACTGCTTGATGTCTGAGTCTGATCTGGGCTCCCTCCTATTCCAGTGAGTTATATGTTTGTCTGTATGCCCGGACCAAACTGTCCTGATTGTTATATTTATTTTTAATTTTTAAGATTTTTTATTTTTATAATTTAAGAGATTTTTTGTTTACTTATTTATTTGCCTTTATTTATTTTGAGAGAGAAAGAAAGCATGAGCCAGGAGTGGCAGAGAGAGAGGGGGAGAGAAAGAATCCCAAGAAGGGGGCTCGAACTCACAAACCATGAGATCATGACCTGAGCCAAAGTCAGACGCTTAACTGACTAAGCCCCTGTCGTGATTAGTTTTAAATTACGCTGTGATGTTTAAACACCACCTTTAAAGGTATCCTGGGAGTCGTGACCTCTATAGCGTTCGCACGGCTATTTCCTTGTGCCAGGGAGCAGGGCACAGGCCGCTAGAAATGGGGACACAGAAAGGGGGAAGTAGGGAGTGAATAGGTCATGTCCAGACAGAGCTTCACTGAAGACTTCAAAAAGATGTACGGATGTCTTGGATTTAAAAACTCGAAAAAGCATCCTCGTTTTAAAATGTCAGAAAACATAGGGGCGCCTGGGTGGCTCAGTTGGTTGAGCGTCCCACTTGGGCTCAGGTTGCTCTCTCTGTTTGTGAGTTCAAGCCCCGAGTCGGGCTTTGCGCTGATAGAGCGGAGCCTCTCTCTCTCTGCCTCTCCCCACCTCCCTCAAAAATAAACGTTAACAAACTTTCTTTTAACGTCAGAAAATACAGATTTGGAACAATCTATAAATTTGGGGCGTTATTCAGGGCTCAGCACTCGTGCACACTCAACTGTTTGCTGGCTGTGTAAAAGGCAGGCATGGGCCGCGTCCACAAAGGATCAGGAGCAGGTGCTGAGCTCAGTGGTGGGACAGGGTGGGTTTGAAGGGCCTGAGGGACAAGGAGTGACCACAGGCAGGAGCATGGGCCAGTGTCGGGGGTCCTCAGACGGGGAGCTTCCGCTGCAGGGAGAGCATGCCCGGGAACTTGGCTTTCACTGATGGCAAAGGCCTCCGGCTTTCTGACCTTCTCTTCCTTTACTTTTGCCTATCTCCTCCAGAATGGCTGCTCGGTACAGAAAATATCACCAATCAGTCTCCACCCCCCCACCTCTTCACCCCTCCACCCCTCCACCCCTCCACCCAGAATTAGCCTCAGGCTTTGTTCTGCCCACGTTGGAGCCTGACAGTCAGTTTCTTAACAATCAGGGGCGGGGCGAGCCCCACACACACTTTTGTTTGTATCCTGCATTTCTTGCTTGGCGTATTAGCATCTCTCTGGGTCGCTACCGTGCTTCCTCTGGAATCTCAAACTAGGGAAGCTGGGCCATTAGTGAGGATTTCCTGAATCCCCTTTGAAGGATCAGGGTGGTTGGGCTGGGTCTTCCTGTAGCTGAGGGGTCGGGTTATCTCTCCCTCCCCTCTCTCCAGCCACAGGTCTTCAGGACGGGGAACGCTGGTGCGCCTTTCAGGCCTGATCTCTAAAGTGGCGGCTCTTCTTTTTTAAGCGACGGTGAAGTCATTTAATGACCGGGTGCCAGGAACTAGGCTAGGCCTGAGTGCCCAGACGCCGCCTACAAGAGGTGGAGGCCATCGGGAAAGAGGGACACAGGTCTCCACAATGCGAGGTGACAGGGCTTTAAGAAAGGATGGGGGGGGGGGCAGTGGAAAAGTACCTCGGCTGTGATTCATCGGGGATAATGCTCTGCTGGTGTCACGCCATCCAGGAGTGCCGACAGCTGACGGCTGGAGGACACATCAAAAATAGAACCAATTTTGGGCGAAATGGGTGAAGGGATTAAGAGATTCCAAAAAAATTAAAAAAAAAAAAAATAAGAGGAATCAGTTTAAGGGAAGAAAGTCGATGAAAATCAACACAAAATGTATTACTTCTGTGCCATACCTGGCCTCTGCTGCAAGCTGTCTGTTGAACTCAACAACCTGAGACCATTGTGGCTGGCACTGTCTGGTCCAATGGGCAAGTCAGGCTTCCCGTTCCAGACAACTCCCAGCCTGCTGGCGGAGGGCAATGCGGTGGCCCATCTGAACACAGACCGCTGATTAAACTACAGGCTGTGAATTAGACGAATAGAATTCCCAGAGTCGCGGAATTTTGGATCCCGGAGGACATCACCCTGGCTGTGAAACAACAGGATGGTTTAAAACACGTATTCATATAGCCCCAACACAGAGTAACGGTCCGCCTGTGGTTCCCAGCCTGACTGCTCCCTGGAGTCCCTGGGAGGGCTCTGAAAACTCAGCATCAGGGATGCTCAATCACACCCCCTAGAGGATTCGTTTCTAACAGTCCTATCGAGGTAGCATTCAAATACCAGACAACTCACCGTTTCAAAAGGTCCAGGCCAATGGTGTTTAGCGTGTTCCTAGGGGTGCAACCATCACAATTTTAAAACATTTTAATCACCTCAAAAAGAAGCCCCTTTCCTTTTGCTGTTACCTCTCTATCCCACCATCCTCCCCCCAGCCCTAAGCAACCACTAATCTATTTCCTGTCTCTGTAGATTTCCCAGATGTGGTCGACATTTCATTTCAAAGGAATCGTACGATATGCGGCCTTTTGTGACTGGTTTCTTTCATCTGGCAATAATGTACTCAGGGTTCATCTATTTTGTACCATGTGTCAGGATTCTACTCTTTCACGGCTGAGGACGATTCCATGGCATGGATACGGCACGCCGACTGGACATGTGGGGGTATTTCCACCTTTTGGCTGTTGTGAATAATGCTGCTACGAACATTCATGTACCAGCCTCTGTGTGGACATATGCTTTTGTCTCTCTTGGGTGCGTACCAAGGCATGGAATTGCTGGGCCACATGGTAACTCTGTGTTTAATTCTTCGAGGAACCCCTAGACTGGTTTTCAAAGTGGCTGCACCATTTTCCATTCCCATCAGCAGCATTGGAGGGTTCCCTTTTCTCAACATTTCTGCCTTCTCCCGTTATCATCTGATTTTTTTTTTATACAAGCCATTCTAGTGGGTGTGGTGTCTCCATGTGGTTTTGATCCGTTGATGACTAATGATGTTGAGCATCTTTTCGTTATTGGTGCCTCTAGAGGATTTTCTTTTATGTTTATTTATTTTGAGAGAGAGAGATCGCGCCCGCGTGTGCAACCGTGAGTGGGGGAGGCGCAGAGAGAGGTGGGGGGAGAGAGCCGCAAGCAAGCTTCGCGCTGTCAGTGCAGAGCCTGACTTGGGGCTCGATCTCACTGAGATCAAGACCTGAGCTGACACCAAGAGTCGGTCGCTTGGCCAACTGAGCCACCCAGGCGCCCCGGTGCCTCTAGAGTTTTTGATTCGATTGATCTGGGTGATTGATTTTGAAGAAACTTTTTTATTTTGAAATAATTTTTGGTTTAGATAAAAGTCGTAACAATCGTACAAAACTCTCATTTACCCTGCACCCAGCTTCCCAAACCCAGCTTCCCCACATGTCGATCACACTTGCTCATTCTGCACTCCTGAGACATTTAAGAGTGAGTTGTAGACAGGAAGGCCCTGTACCTCTAAATGCTTTAGTGTGTATTTTCTTTTCTTCTTTAATTTGTTATTATTATTTTTAATATTTATCTGTTTTTCAGAGAGAGAGAGACAGAGCACAAGTAAAGGAGAGGCAGAGAGAGAGGGAGACACAATACGAAGCAGGCTTCAGGCTCTGAGCTGTCAGCACAGAGCCCGACTTGGGGCTCGAACCCATGAACCGTGAGATCATGACCGGAGCCGAAGTCGAACGCTTAACTGACTAAGCCCCAGGCTTAGTCCAGGCACCCCATGTGTTTAAAAAAATTTTTTTAATGTTTATTTATTTTTGAGAGAGAGAAACCCGGGGAGGGGCACAGAGAGGGAGACACAGAATTGGAAGCAGGCTCCAGGCTCTGAGCTGTCAGCACAGAGCCTGACGCGGGGCTGGAACTCAAGAACCGTGAGACCATGACCTGAGCTGAAGTCGGACGCTTAACCGACTGAGCCATCCAGGGGACCCCCATGTATCTTTCTTAAAAAACAAAATTAGAAACCAACTTGCTCTTATGCAATCATAGTAAAATGATCAAGATCAGAAAATCGACACTGATTCAATACTACTATTTACTGAATTTGATCAAATTTTGCCAAATTCCAGGATGTCAGCATTTAAAAATTTTTTTTTTCAACGTTTATTTATTTTTGGGACAGAGAGAGACAGAGCATGAACGGGGGAGGGTCAGAGAGAGAGGGAGACACAGAATCGGAAACAGGCTCCAGGCTCTGAGCCATCAGCCCAGAGCCCGACGCAGGGCTCGAACTCACGGACCGCGAGATCGTGAGCTGGCTGAAGTCGGACGCTTAACCGACTGCGCCACCCAGGCGCCCCCAGGATGTCAGCATTTTAAAACAGCTCCACAGGTGATTTCAATAGACACCAGGGGCATCTGTCTCCTCCTTTTGTGGAGAAGGACCGTAGAAACGAGAATGCCCTCCCTGAGGTCACCGGCAACTTAGGGCAGGGTTTTTAGGGTGTCCAGCCCTTGAGGCATCTTTCTATGACTTAGGAAAAGAGGCCTTTCCTAGAGCTGAACCAGATGGGCAATTGCGTGGCGAGGGGACAGTGCCTTTGTTGTCGTGTCAGGCCTCTGTACCCTAGCACCAGGCACATTCTCTATGTAGGGCTGACGATAGCTGAGAAAGGGGAGGGGAGAGGCAGGGCTCCTGAGGGCCTGGGACTGTCAGTCTGTTCTGCATTGTGGGACACGTGCCCTTCATGTCTGCCCTTGGAGAGTCTGTACTTGACATTGAGTGGGAAGGAGAGGAGCTGGTTATAGGCTGAGGGGCAAACTGTTTCTTTGTTGTATTCCATGATCTGAGCTGCCAGAATCGGGAGTCTTCTCTCCTGCTAAAACCTGTCTCCAGACTCTCCCTCCTTCCACGCCCCCATCCCTCAAACCAGATTTCACCCTGGACCTGGTGGTCTTTCCAACCCACAAATCTGACCACATCCCTTTCCTGATTAAAACCACTAGCTGAAGCCAGAGTTCCTCCATATGCAATAAATGGGAAGAGCGGCTGTCTCTGCTGGGCCCTTCCCCGCCCCCTCGTCTCTAACTCCTACTCACTCGTAAGACTTACTCTGGCGTCTCTCTGCAGAAGCCCCTCTGAGGCTGGTTATCTGTTCCCGCAAATGATGCCATGCGTCTCTCCCACAATACGACCCAGCGTGCGTATGCGGAGATGTGTCAGTGGAGCAGGGATGGGTGGTGGACAAGGGACGGGAGGGGGACACACGTTATTTGCCTAGTGCCTTGTTACCCCAAGCGGAGTCTCCAGGCCAATGGGCATCACGTCACCTGAAACTCGTTAGCAATGCACATCCTCAGGCTCCGCCCCAGACCCACTGGATCAGAAATTCGGGGCGGAGCTCAGCCACCTGCCTGGCAGCCGGCCAGCCCTCCAGGTGTTCCTGATGCTGGCTCAGGCTTGAGAACCACTGGCCTCGCAGCCAGAATCAGGGGCAATTCAGCCCTTCCCTGGGTTCAAGTAATTCAAGGTGGATATTCTCCACGGCTGGGAAGTCAAGAATATCAACCAATATTTCCAGTGCACCTAGTATGGGCCGGACAAAGGACACAGGAAGATGCACTGGGTGGGAGAGTGGGAGCGGGTGGGGGAAACCCAAAGCCCGTAGAAGGCCACCTGGGTGGCCCCTCCAGCTGCTGGGCTGGGTTTGGAGTTACACTGATGGAAGCGGAGACCTCAGCCCTCAGGGACCTCTGGCCAAGGCTTCTAGAGTAGCCATTAGGTAAGGGGCACCACCTTTATATTCCCACGGCTTCACGTTTCTCATGGTCCCATTAGTATAGGGATTTCAAAGGAAACCACGTTTGGCTGTAAATGTAAGGAAGATAACAACGCAAGTCTGTAGAGAAAGAATCTGGGCCTTCTAGGTCACGTTCGTTTAAAATGTTGACCTCCAGGGGCACCTGGGTGGCTCAGTCGGTTAAGCGTCCAACTTTGGCTCAGGCCATGATCTCATGGTTCATGAGTTTGAGCCCCGCGTCGGGCTCTGTGCCGACAGCTCAGAGCCTGGAGCCTGCTTCAGATTCCGTGCCTCCTTCTGTTTCTGCCCCTCCCCTGCTTGTGCTCTCTGTCTCCCAAAAGTAAATAAACATTAAATTTTTTTTTAAATGTTGACATCCAAGCACCACCCTACTGATACATTCAGTGAATAGTTTTTAATACTTCTAGACCTTTGGCCCTTTGTGTGTAACTTAGTGCCTATATAACTAGATGATGAAATACTTCTAAGACTGAACACCCTCCTCCATTTAAAAACTTTTTTTTTTTTTTACGAGCACCTTTAAAATTCTGGTTCAGAATTTCTTTTATTCAAACTCAAACATTCTTGCCTAAAAGGCAGTCTGTTCTGTAAGTGACCTTGTTCTATTTTGATGCTGCTCCTAACAAAATTGACAAGTTGTCACTCATTGCACTTTGGCGGTTGCCTGTGGCTCTGTTTGAACTTGTGTCTGTCAGATATTCGGTCAATGAGAGTGGAAAAATCCAGTCATATGGCATGCATGCACTTTTAATTTCTTAGAGCAAATATGTTGGAAAGAGCCGATTAATGCAAACACAGACCATTGGTCTTCTGCAAATGACAGGGGACATGTTAGTGTAAATTAATGAAAGATCTGAATTATAGATGTTGAAGGCTTGAAAGGAAACACAGAACAGCAGGCAGGCCAGGGACTGGTTTCTACGGGTCCTCCTTTGATTAAGAGACATGAATGTTTGGTGATTTGGTATTAGAAATGCTAGTATTTCTTTTTTTTATTATTTTAGAGGGAGAGAGGGGGAGAGATTTCAGGAGAGAGGAGGAGGGACATGGGGGAGAGAGAGAGAGATAGAAAATCCTCTAGGACCCTCTCAAATCCCTTAGAATCATGACCTGGGCCGAAATCAAGAGTTGGAGGCTCAACTGACTGAGCCACCCAGACCCCCGAGAAATGCTAGTATTTCTAAAGTGCCTCTGAAGTTCTCAAACATATTTTAAACATCCTCGCCATTTGCATGATTTCTGAAGGAGGGGCTCGCGTGGAAGAGGTCATGCTGAAATGAATTGTCACAAAGCTATTGGAATCTCTCTACCTCTTATCTTACTGGGTTACGTTAACTGCATCTTCAGTGTAGTTCAAAGTGCTTCTTAACCTAGACTCTAATCATGTGTCTGTATTTAAAAATGTATGTTGCTGAATCCATTTTCTTTTTCAAGCCACTGGCCTTACTGCGGTAAGGTGATTCTGCCAAAACCCAGCTCCTTCAAAGCCCACTGGAGTTCCACATCAGCACCAGGGTAAAGCCCAAATTCCTTAGGAGGACAACAGGAGCCCTTCAGAACCTGGCCCTGCCCTCCAGCTGCCTCTCCTGACCACGGGGCCCCTTTCCTGCCAGACATACACTGGACAGCTTGGAATTTCCCCAACTGAGTGGACTCATAGGGTGCCCCGTGTGCTGCCTGCTCCTGTCCACCTGGTGACTTCCTCCCCATCCCTCGAGATGCAGCCCAGTTAGCATCTCTAAAGTCCTAATTCCTCCCCCTCATAGAGTTCCCTCCCATCACCCTGTGCTTGCCTTCTTATTGCTGTCTCCGGTGTGATAGGCACCAGTCTCATACCGCTAAGGGGGTGCCCTCGTGTGGTTACGCTCAAAGAATTGAAATGAAATACAAATAAACAGTCTCTTGGCTGCACTTGCCACATTAATAACGCTCAGCAGTTAGTTACACATAGTTAGTGGCTACCATCTTAGGTAGAGAACGTTTCCATCACTGCAGAAAATTCTAGACTTTGAGCTGCGTTTAATGCTGCATCTCCAGTGTCTAGCAGAGTGCCCAGCACTTGGCAGATGCTCAAGAAATTCCTCTAAGTGAAACTGAACCGATGTGGGACCATCTTCAGAGAGGCAGGAAGGAGCAGATGTGTCTTTTGTCAAAGGAGGTCATGACTTTCCGATGGACTTAATGGGAGCGTGCTTGGTTCTCAGACGGAAGGGAATCGAAACTGGCTCAGAGGTCACCTTTTACCTGGGCAGCCTGTCCCCAGCCAAGGCTGTTACTATGGAGAGGGCGGGACTAGATGCTAGGGGCAACTTGGGGATTCTGCCACCCTATAGCAGCAGAGAACAACCTGGCTTGAGGGGCACTTTGGGTGACAGCATGGAGCATTCTGGATGTCAGGTGAAGAAGTTTGGACTTTCTTTTACTAAGATTTCGAGCCCCTGAAAATGACTGAGTAGGGCAATTGCAAGATTGTAGGAAAAGTCAAAATGATTGCTACAGCTCCTTAGGCTTTAGGTCCTGTGGATTAGGAAAGGCAGTTCGAGTCCCCAACCATTCTGGGCCCTTCGTACTTTTGGGAGGCCCCCAAAGTGGGAGATCTTTCTCTTTGGGGGCAGCACAGACATGGTTGCTCTGTGCCAGTTCAGAAACCTCATTTCCTAATGGAGGCTTTGTCAGCCATGGTGTTTTATTTGTTCATTATTCATGAATAGACTTGACTCTGTTCAACATTAAGGCTTAATGGCTGCAAATTTGGGCCGCAGAGAAGATAGCAGGGCCTACGTAGCTTCCAAACGACTCCCTTTTCCCTGGAAAAATCTTCTCTAGGAATCCGTGCCAAGCCCCGGTGAGAAATGAGTTTTCATGATGTATTTGGAACACGTATCTTGTAAGAAACTGTCATTATACATGGCATCAGGGTGGGGAGAAAAAGAAAAGAAAGAGTAGTCCTTTCGGACCAAAAGCATTAGTTTTAGATCCGGAAATGCTAGGAGTAAGGGAATACCTGGTTTCAATTGTATTATTCCGTGTCCTTCAGCCCAGGCACACTCATGGGCACACGCAGGGGCACATACACACAGGACACCCTCCTGAGTGGACAGTGCAAAAAATCTCCATAATCCATCCAGTGGATCTTTAATTTCTCGAACTCAGAGTCGAAGGTCTTGGGCGAGGGCCCTCCTATGAGCTGTCTTCTCAGCGAGCCCCGTTAACGCAAGATCAGGTGAGTGAACTGTAGTCACACGGCGGGGGGGTGGGGGGGAGATGGTATGATGTGATCACGGTCTTTCCAGAACCTTGGGCATTGTCAGTTCTGCTTGTCGGGCGCTGTTCAGCCTTCCACTCCTTGGCTTGTGTTTCCCGATCACCGCCGTTGCGAACATCACTTCCGGGTTGTGAACCATTATAGGAGCGGTTTCCTTGCCACAAACACCCTTTTTTAGCCACTGGATGCGTAGTCACCCCCATTTTCCCGGTGAAGGTCTCGAGGTTCTTAAATAACTTGCCCAAAGTCACAGAATTAAGGGCCAGAAGCGGGACTTTGACTCCCAAACTCATCAGACGACACGGCTCCTGCCAGCTTCACTAGGTCACATTTAACTCACCCTGGCGAGGAGGAAGGGCATTGCAGGAGGAGGGAAGAGCATGGGCAGAGACACAAAGACTTTAAACAGGAGAAGGTATGTTCCAGAAAATGCAAGTTATTCAGCACTGGGGGAGTCAGGTGTGTGTGGCGGGGCAAAGGGGTGGAGAATGGAGTGAGGGGGAAGGGGTGATGGGGACTCATTGAAACTGGCAGGGACTTGGCCTCTGATAGGGAAAAGGCCAGGACCCATTCCCAGCATGCAGTTTTATTTTTAATCAGTTATTTCACTCCCGCAGCTTGGCTGGAGGGTGGAGGATGGGGTCCTGGCTGTATCACTCTTGTAGTGTGACCCTGGGGGAGTCACACTACCCTTTTTGGCTCTCAGTTTTCTCACTCATCTGCAAAGCGAGAGTATTGGACGAAAAGAAGTCACTACCGCAGGCCAAAGTTTATCGTATCTGCCCACTGGGCTGCAGTGGGGAGACGCTTTATTGGCTGATCCACTTTGCCAATTATTCCCCTCACCCCCCCCCTTCCCCTTTTTGGGTAATCACAGCTAGCCAGGCGCTCAGCACCCCTAATCAGAATGCTGTGGCCCTCTCCAGTATCCAGGGACTGAGTGAATTCTGGCTCAAGTTCTCCCTTTACACAAGGATGAAGATTGTGGCTTTAGGAAATCCTGTGCTAATGTCCTTCTAGAAGTCCAGGCTGCTGGACCTCCTGTTTCCCAACTCTTGGTCCCAGGTACCCCTCTGGATCCTGGATGCTATTGGCTCACATTTGGGAGGTGCTTTGGGCAGGGGCGGTTATAAATATTTGGATTTTGCTTTTTAAAACTATTTTTATTGGAAAAACATCCCGTGCACAAGGGAACCACCCAAATACAAAAAAAAAAAAAAAAAAAAAAAAAAAAGTGCAAAATCCCTAAGCCTCCTGTGCCCCTTCCCACACCTACTCCACCCCAAGGTCGGAGCTCCCAGCCCGCCTGTCCTTCCTTCGGCATCTCTGCCTGGGCGGGGCGTGTGCGAACCGGTCTCCTCCCGGGGCCTCAGGTGTAAGCTTTGTCCATCTGCTGAGTATCGGCCCGGAGGCCGACGCCCGAGGGCCTGGCGCCACCGGGACGCGCGGATCCACCTCCGGAGTCGCCCCTGCCCCTCCAGGTGATGCCTTGACTTGCATCTGTCCCAAAGGAAGCACCGAAGACTCTCAGGCGGAAGATCAAAGATGAACTCCTTTAGGTAATAACAACGTTTTGAGATAATCATGCACGTGGTGCAAAACTCAGGCGCTACAAAGCCCCTCTCTCACCCAGGACTCCCACACACCCCCCGCCCCGGTGCTACCAGCTTCTCGCGTCTACGCTCCGGAGCTATTCCGTGCATGTACAAGCACGCCTCCCACCCGTTAACAACTTTCCAAAGGAATCTGACGCGAGTGATTGTATTCTAATTACTTCGGCTCTTGGCTTTTTTCACGTAACCGTGGGTCTGGCCACGGACTTTCCGCCAGCCCCGCCTTCCTCGCAAGGCTGCACCGGGACCGCGGTCACGGTCGCGCGTGTGGGACGCGGGGGTCAATTCCAGGGAAGTGCCCGCCCCCCTCCTCTGGAGCGCATGACCGAGGGCCAGCGGGTCCCCGGCTCGGCAATCTGGGGAACTTCCTCGGGCCCGCGCGCGCGGGACCGCCGCAGGTTCCCCTTCGCAGAGTCTCCCCCTTAGTTTTAGGCTGGCGAGGGGCGTGCGAGAACCCGCGGACGGGAGGGGCGGGAGAGGCGCGCGGAGCCGGACACCGAGCCCCGCGAGAGGGCGGGCCCGCGTGCCGCCCCGCCCGCGCCCCGCGAGCCGCGCCGTGCCCGGGCGCGCCCGCCCTGCCCCCGCCGCGGGCGGTCCCCGCTGCAGCCGCCCGCCCGCCCCCCGTCCGCACCCCCCCTCCCCCCCCCCCCCCCGGCCGCCGTGCCCGTCCCCAAGGCGGCTCGTCACCGCCGCGAGGCCAATGGGCTGGGCCGCGCGGCCGCGCGCACTCGCACCCGCTCCCCCTAGTCCCTCCCGCGCTCTCCCCGGCGCCGCTCTCCGGCCCGCGCCCAGCCCGCCGCCGCCGCCGTCGGAGCCGCCATGCAGCCCCCGCGCGCCTCGTTCCTCCCGCCGCCGCTGCTGCTGCTGCTGCTGCTCGCGGCGCCCGCCCCGGCGCAGCCGTCCCGGGCCGGACGCTCGGCGCCTGCCGCCGCCGCCGGGTGCCCGGAGCGCTGCGAGCCCGCGCGCTGCTCCCCGCCGCCGGCACACTGCGAAGGCGGCCGCGTCCGCGACGCGTGCGGCTGCTGCGAGGTGTGCGGCGCGCCCGAGGGGGCGGCGTGCGGCCTGCAGGAGGGCCCGTGCGGCGAGGGGCTGCAGTGCGTGGTGCCCTTCGGGGTGCCCGCCTCGGCCACGGTGCGGCGGCGCTCGCAGGCCGGCCTCTGCGTGTGTGCCAGCAGCGAGCCGGTGTGCGGCAGCGACGCCAACACCTACGCCAACCTGTGCCAGCTGCGCGCCGCCAGCCGCCGCTCCGAGAGGCTGCACCAGCCGCCGGTCATCGTCCTGCAGCGCGGCGCCTGCGGCCAAGGTACCTGCGCTCCCGGGGCTCCCCGCTCTCGCCATCCCGGCCCCGGCGGGCCGGCCGGGCGAGCCGAGGGGCGGCGAAGCGTCGCGGGGTGTTGGGGCTCCCACCTGCTGCGAGAGGCGGGGCCCCGGACCCCCGGTGGGGGAACTTTCCGCGGGCCCCTTGGGGACCCAAGCTTTGCGCCCGGCCCGGGGCCGGCTCCGCGCCCGGCGGGTGCCCCGCGCGCTCTGGGCGGCAGCCCCGGGCCAGGGTGACGGGGCGTCCCGCCCGCTGGCCGGCTGCTGGGTGCCCCGCGAGGCACCACAGCGCCCCGGGGGAACACGGACAAACGAGACAGGAGTGTGCGCGTTGAGTTGAGAGGGACTGGGAAAGGTGCCTTGTGCCGGAGGCGTCGGGACAGCCAGGACTCATTGCTGTCGCTTTGCCTTCCTTCTACTTCTCTGCATTCCGCCCCCCACCCCCCTGGCGCCTTTAGAGTTAAGCGTGCGTTCGTCTTATTATGGATCCTGTCCCGGAAAACTTTCCCGTAACTTTGTATTTGAAAGGAACGGTGTTCCCGCCCGCTCCGCGGTTCCCCCAGATGATCTCGCTGGGTTGGCACCGCTTGAGCCCCGCAGACTTTGCAGCGGCGTGGCCGCCTGCCTGCTTCCCGTGTTTTGAGCCAATCCTACAAAAATGAAAGTGGCTTTTTTTTTTTTTTTTTTTTAAATAAGCGGAACGGAACTTTGGATCGCGGAATCTGAGGCGGGGAAGGGGTGGGGGGAGGCGGGTTAGGGATGAAGAAGTGAACCCCTCCTCCTTAACTTAAGCATCATTTCTGGCTCAGCGAGACCCGTCCTGGCTGGGGAGGTGCCGGTGACCCAGCGAAGGGTGGGGAAATTGTCTCTCTCGCGGGACCTTCCAGAGGGATGCTTCTCCAGGCGGAGAGACCATGTGGAAAAACAATACGGAGTTCAGCTGCGGCCAATCCAGCGGTGTAGGGACGGGCCGGCTGTGCTTGGCAGCGCACTTGGCCGCAGCCTCCTACCGCGGGCAGTGCATGGAGAGGGAGGGAGGCAGGGGAGCCCAGCGCCAGGAAGTGGTCTAGATTTTCTTTGGAGAAATATGGTCCAACACGACCAACTAGGGCCTGGCACAGGTTGGCTCCCACGCAGAGAAAGGTGCCAGAGCCGTGGAGGAGAAATTGGAGGTTGTGTATTCCAGCAACACAGGAGCAGGGAGCCCGGCCTGCCCTCAGGAAAGAGCCTAGCCAGGGGGGAGGCAGGAGACTTCCCTCGGAGAGAAGTGGTCCAACAGCGACTGAGGTATGGCTGTGACAGTGCACAGGTGTGAGATTCTCGTTTCACAGATAGGGGAACTGAGGCTCAGTTACTTGCCCACGGCCACTCAGCTGGAATTTGAACCCAGACAGCCTTCCTTGGTGCCAGCCTAGTGCTCAACCCCAAGACTGAGAAAGAGATGTCAGACAGGGTGACGGAAGTTTCCGGAAGGTCGGGAAGTGCATCCTGGGCGGCCTGCTCAGTCTGGGCAAAGCCTGAAACTTGCTTGGGAGCTGGTGAATAGATTGGTGTGGCTGGGGACATTAGGGGCGGGCAGCGAGAGTGACTCAGGCTGGTGGCACAGAGTCCCGGGCCTGAAGAGGCCGGCTGTGCTGTGTATTTGGATGTTCTTGGACCAGGGGCAGCTTAAAGAAATCCCGGCGTAGGACTCACCTAGCACCGGAGCGCAGAACTCGCCAGGGTGCGGAGTGAGGGCCACTGCAATAGTCTGGGTGTGGGGTGACAACATTGAAAAAAGCACCTGGCATGTTTTTGTCGAAAACAAGCCAGCTGTTCCTGTGTGTAGTCTCACTGCTCGGGGTCTTGAGTCATTGGCACCGTCTGAGCACCTGATTTATTGCCCGTGGAGTCACTTAGCGAGCTTCGCAGTTGGCAGAGGCATTAATAGTCGCCGTGTGGAGAGAAACAGGTCCTTGTCCGTGGGCCATCAGGCCCACAGGAGGCTCCCAGACAGCGGCCTTGAGAGGAGAGAGAGACAAGGAGGGGCGAGGCTATTCTCACCCTTTTCTCTGCAAGTATTTATTGAGCGCTGCGGTGTGTCAGACGCCGTGTGCTTCTCTGCCTGGCACACCGGAGGCACCCGGTAGATATGTGGGCAGGTGATGAATGAATAAGTGAATGCATCAGGAAATAAGAGGTGCCTGAGACACAGGGCCATCCAGACTTTCCCTAATGGAAGGCCTTGCTTTTCCCATCTGCTGCCCACCCGCGCTCCACTCCTGCCGTCTAGCACTCCACCCGTGACTTCCCAGAGGTGCCTCTGCGGACCGGAGCCTGGGAGCCAAGACTTCATTCAGTGGAAGCCCGGCCCGCGAGCAGGTCACTTGACGTCGTTGTTGAATGAGGTGAATTGGCAGCCAGTTCTGGCCGAGAGGGTTGGCGGGAATGCTCTCTCTTTTCGCTGGGGTGATCACGGGAGGCCTGGAGTTGGAGGGAGCCGTGCACGGATGTGGGGAAGGAGCTCCCGAGACAGGAGCGGGCTCCATGATCTCCGAGATCCTCTGGAGGGTTTGTCTGGAGCAGAGAGTGAGCGGGGAGCCAGGAGGAAATGCCCGCAGACCAGCGGGCCCTGAGTTGAGCGGCTCTTTAGAATCATGGTGGATGGTTGGATGGGGGAACGTGTCACCACTGAAAAGAAAGCACTTTTATCTGTAAGCTGTTTAACGAAGAGTTCAGACAGTGTCTCCTAAAAATGGTTCTGGAGGTGAAGGCAAATCATCTATTTCAGAAATCTCGGGCCACCGGGGTGGCTCAGTCGGTTAAGCGGCCGACTTCAGCTCAGGTCATGATCTCTGGTCGGTGGGTTCGAGCCCCTCGTGGGGCTCTGTGCTGACAGCTCAGAGCCTGGA
Source organism: Leopardus geoffroyi (assembly GCF_018350155.1). NCBI lineage: Eukaryota > Metazoa > Chordata > Mammalia > Carnivora > Felidae > Leopardus > Leopardus geoffroyi. Next base: position 78,880,731 of record NC_059334.1, read on the forward strand.
ACCTGCTTCCGATTCTGTGTCTCCCTCTCTCTCTCTGCCCCTCCCCCGTTCATGCTCTGTCTCTCTCTGTCTCAAAAATAAATAAACATTAAAAAAATATTAAAAAAAAAAAAAAAAAGAAATCTCAATGCTGCTGTCAGGGTTTGGATGGGAAAGTGTCCAAGTATGAGAACAAAGATCTCTCATCTTTCACCACTAGCAGCTTGGATTCATTTAAAGCAAAAATTCGCTGCTGTCAGGAAACTATAACGGAGAAAGGAATTGCAAGTAATATAACAGTATAATAATAAAGGCTAACATATATTTAGGGCTTATTCTGTGCCAGGCATGTGTCAACCCATTTGACCCTCCTAGAATCGTGTGAGGAGTGTGCTCTAATCTTCCCTGTGTCCCAACTGGGAGACAGAGTCACGGAGAAGTTCCTTGTCCAGGACTTGAACCCATGCATCTGGTCCAGGATGCATTCATAATCACCATGCTGTGCTGTTGACAGAGAAACTAAGATTATAAGCCAGCTCCAGCTAAGCCGCGGCTAATAGCTGGAATAAACAGTGCTCCAGATGGCCATGGCCTTGACATGAAATGTAGGACACCTCCCAGCTCTCATTCCACAGGCACGAGAGTTGAAGGACATGGTTGCCCCAGTTGCCGTCAGTGCAACGTTTGCTACAGAAAAGCAAAAGAACGGAAGGGGCTGGAAGAGAGATGTTTCCAAACCAGAACCCTCGGCCCCAGACTGCTGTTGGGGAGAGAAAGTCCCCTCTGGATTCCCAGACATTGCAAAAGACTAGCCAGCACTACAGATCTCTGCTAAAAATGGACGAGAAGCCAGGAAAGAGGCCTGAAAGAGACTTCTCAAAGCAGCAGGCTACTCCGTTTCTACCCCTAGTACCCACCCCAGGAGAGCCCCCCCCACCCCAAACGGCAGCCCAGACAAACCTGGAGCTCTCCTGTCCTCGTTCTGGTCCTGGTCCCAACATCGCCGTTCCCCCCCCCCCCCCCCCCGCCCCTCAAATCTCTCCTCCCCCACCCTGATGAGGTGGAGCCTGGCTGTGCATTCCTGGTAAAGAGCCACCAGCTTGGAAGAAGAACCGTCTTTTCCACGGTTTAGAAGGCTTTGCTCTCTCCGGTTGGTTATTTGCCTTTATTCTCTTGTCGGTTTTGCTAAAGAGTTAAAATATTAAAGTTTCACAAAGTTAGTAAGTTAACAGTGTCGAAAGCCAAGCGTTTGAGTTATTTCATTCCGTCCAGAAGAGCTGTAAATAGGTTGCATTAGAACTTAAAATAACCGCATTCAGTAAGCGATTCTGGTGGGGACCATGAGCTAACTGTGGTCAGGCATCCGACAGCCTCCGGACTGCGGGGCTGGATTCTGAGTCCATTTGGAGTTGTGTGATCCTGGACACTGTTTCGTGCCTTGGATTGAGAGATCAGACTTTCTGTGGGCCTGTATATCAAGTGAATAAATAGCTCTGGTCGGGCTTAGTTTGAAGAAGAGAAGAAGAAATCAAGCTTGGCAGCGGCTGAGGGTTCCTTGGAAGGCCAGCTGGTGTGGAGGGACTGGCGGGCTGGCCCCTGGCTCTGACCCTTCCTAGACTGTTACCTCACCAGGTGACCAGCCCCCGACATCTCAGAGCCTCAGCAATGAGGGGATTGGGCCAGATGATCTCTGAGGTCCCTTCTAGCTGGAATGGTCTGTGATTCTTGTAAGAAAACTAAAGACCCGTGGTCACGTGGCCCATCTTGGGCCTGGTTCCCTTGTACGTTAGCTTTTGCTGGCTGGGGAAAATCCCTGGTTGACCATCGTGGTGACATGCCCACCCCTGAGATGTGAGCTCCAGTGAACCTGGTGCCTCTCCCTGCTTTTCCCGGAGGCCCCACGGCTGGGCTGGAGTGGGATCCTTCTCGAGTCATTTCATCTTTCTTTCCCACCTTCCTTGCCATTAAAGAAGAAGGAAAAAGGGAAGGAAGGAAGGAAGGCAGGCAGGCTGGCAGGCAAGAAAGGAGGCAAGAAGGCAAAGAAAGAAAGGGAGATAGAATTAACATCAATAGAGGAACTGAGACGGGTACCAATTCCAAATGCTTTTCCAAAAGGCCCCTAGAAGTGATAGGGAAGTTGGTGTGACCCAGTGCTGCTGGGTGACATGTGTCTAGAGCCACCGATGGTCACCAGCTAGGATAACACAGCACCAGACGGAAATGAGCGGCAGCGAAGAGGCCAGGCCACTTGCTGCTCAGAGGGTACAGAATTTAGCGTTTGGAATTAGTGACGTGGATTCTATTTCTAAGTTTCTTCAGAGCATTTGTGGAACACCTACTGTGTACTCAGAAGGGGGTCGAAGGGAGTAAGGCTAGCAGCCCACGATCTCAAGGACTTTGTGCTGGATCACGCGATACCCGGCCTCAGGAGTCGGATCAGCACTTTCTAAACGTGGGACTTCCTGTGTGTGACGTAATCTCTGTAAGCCTCAGTTTCCTCATCAGTGGAATAATAATAAAAACAATAGTACCTGCGTACATATGTCCTTGGGTTGCTGGGGGGTAGATGCTCCTAATTATATGAAGTGCTTAGAAGTGTACCTGCTGCGTTACTAGGACCCAATCAGCATTAGCTGTAGTAATAGAAACAGTCATCATTTTTGAGTCCTCTAACAGGGAGTCAGCTCGGCGGGGCGAGTGCTGTAAGGATCATGTCTTCCTGGGGATGAGGTGGGCAGGTGGGTTACAGAAGGCTTCGCAGAGAAGGAAGGTGGTGGGGGACATGTGTCCTGGAAGCTGACTTGGAATTTGCCAGTAAATATGTTTGAAAGTTTCTCTGGGCAGAGGGACTCAGACGCCACTGTCCCTGTTACCCCGTGAACCCCCTGGTCCTTGCCCATGTATCATTTGACAAGTGTGTGACTTTTCTTTCTCTTTCTTTCTTTCTTTCTTTCTTTCTTTCTTTCTTTCTTCCCCTTCCTTCCTTCCTTCCTTCCTTCCTTCCTTCCTTCCTTCCTTCCCCTTCCTTCCTTCCTTCCTTCCTTCCTTCCTTCCTTCCTTCCTTCCTTCCTTCCCCTTCCTTCCTTCCTTCCTTCCTTCCTTCCTTCCTTCCTTCCTTCCTTCCTTCCTATTTAGTTTTGAGAGAGAGAGAGCATGAGAATGAGTGGGGGAGGGGCAGAGAAAAAGGGAGACACAGAATCCGAAGCAGGTTCCGGGCTCCCAGCTGTCAGCACAGAGCCCGATGCGGGGCTTGCACCCACCAGCAGGGAGATCATGATCTGAGCCAAAGTCGGACGCTTAACCGTCTGAGCCACTAGGCGCCCCTGTGTGACTTCTCTTGAGTGAAGAGCTGGGACACCTGAGCTTTTACAGATGTCCCCTTGTTAACCCTGCCTGGAGGGACTTTGTGACGCTCAGGAGATGGCAGTGTTTAGAAGCCCTGAGAGCTTCTTGAATAATCCTTGTTTTGGGAGCGTCTCACATGGAAAGATTTGCCACGTCAAAGTGTGGGAGCCTACCGGCTACCCTATTATTTGAGATTCCTGGGACAAATTGTCAAGTAAGCGCATTGCATGAACACGGGCCTCCCCAGCATCACGTGACCGTGGCCCACTCTCTCACCGGGGGCTGATCCTGCGCCCTTGGGCACATGCTGGTTTCGGAGGGCACGTTGTTGTGGCTGGAATTTTTGATAGTTTTCAGATTTGAATAAGCCCTAAGTGAGTCAGAGGCTTGTGCAATGCCTTCAGGCCTCAGGAAACATCTTTTTCATTCGTTGTGCAATCAGATCTTGAGAAGAAGACGGTAGGCCTGTGTGTGTGACGAGCTGTTTTCTTCTCAGGGTTTGGCGAGGTTTGCGGGACGGTTCCCTTTCACATCGTCTCGGGTGAGATTTCAGCAGCTCATCTAGCACTTGAGTCATCTCGCACCCTGTGACTGGGAGAAGCCCTGTCTTCGGTGCCACTATTCCAGGTGGCAGTCACCACTTGGTGGGGATGGATGGACACAGAGTTCTGCCAGTTGGGGTTGCCCAGGCAGGCGGCTGCCAGCCAGATATGGAAGAGAGAAGGCTCAGCGTCTAGCGGTCACATCTGGTTTTCTCCGGCGGAGTGAGCTAGCCGGGGGGGGGGGGGGGGGCAGGGACCCCAGGACGGCCGGGTGGTGGGTCACAGCCCTGGAGAAACAGTGACCCCCAAAGAGCTACTGCCGCTGGGTGCGCTCTGGGAGGGGACACTGTGCACCCCTGAGTTAGGGGCCTGCTGCCTCCTTGGCCACTAGGGCCACCCAGGAAGGGAATGGCATTGTCCTCGCTTCCCGGCTCAGGAAACAAGAGGAGGCTCCAAGCAGTAGGTTGTAACTGACCAAGGCTCCCTGGCAGGACGAAGCAGGGCTGGGATTCGACCCACCTCTGTCTTACTCCCAAACCATTTTGAGACTTCTTTTTTATTTATGTTTTTTTATTTATTTTTGAGAGAGAGAGAGAGTACAAGTGGGGTAGGTAGGGGCAGAGAGAGAGGGAGACAGAGGGTCCAAAGCAGGCCCTGCGCTGAGAGCAGAAAGTCCGATGTGGGGATTGAACTCACAAGCAGTGAGATCATGGCCTGAGCCGAAGTTGGACGCTTATCCGACTGAGCCACTCAGGCGCCTCAAGACTTCTTTGCCTCGACTGTTACTTAGAAGACTGTTACTGAATCTCCAAGTATTTGGGGGGGGAGGGCGGCTTCCAGCGATCTTTTCTGTTCTCGATTTCTAGTTCAGTTCCACTGTGGTCTGAGAACATACTTGGTATGATTTCTGTTCTTTTAAGTTTGGTAGGGTGTGTATTCTGGTCTGGAATGTGGCCTGTCTTGGCGAGTGTTCCATGTGAACAGCAGAATATTCTGCTGTGGTTGTCGGATGGAGTGTTTTATACATGCCAACTAGGTCTAGTGGACTGATAGTGCTGTTCAGGTCAACCCTGGCCTGACTGATTTTTGGCCTGCTTGGTCTGTCGGTTCGCGAGACAGGTGTGGCAAAGTCTCCTGAGTCTGCTCCAAAGCCCTGACCCGCTGTCTCCTTTGTGAGCTCCTGGTGTCAGGAGACCTGGGTTCTCGTACTTGCTTGGACCTTTTGGGGGAGTTCCGAACTCCCTTCAGCCTCAGTTTCCTCATCTGTAATATGGGGATAACGATGCTGCCTAGGAGACCTCAGAGGGACACTGTGAGAGTCAGAGGAGAGAGTGGCTGTGAAGCTGTGTGGTCATCTGGGAGTCCTGGAGCATTGCACCTGCAAGGAATTAGGACCCTGAATTGGCACTTCTGGACTCTTCCGGGGCTCCTGGTACAACCAGCACCAAGCGGTGGAGCCAGAAGGATGGAAAAAGTAATATGCTTCCTGTGTGTTTAAGACATGGGTCTCCTCTGGGCGTGTCCCCCCATCCCACTGAGACACGATAGCCCTTGGCCAGGGCGACTGAATTATTCGTAAGCACTGATGCTCTGTTTCAGGGAAGCCAAAGGCCAAGTCCACGACCATCAGCTCTTCAGGGAAGAACACTTTGGCTCAAACCACTAGGAATTGGGAATTATTATACCGAGCACACTGCCGTCTCCACTGTGCCTCCAGGGAGCCTGTGGCGTGCGTTCTGAGTTCCTCAGGCTGAGTTTCTGTCGGACATCTGCTGGCCAAGAAGTGGCCTGAGTTGAGGTTCTCCAGCTTGAAATTGCTGGAGAAATTCATCAAATGTATGAATCCGTATTCCAAGATATGACACTTTTGACATTTTTGGTTCTGAAAACCAGAGCCCAGTATGGGTTCAGCCCTCACCGGAGAAACCCAGGAGAAGTCTGATAACAGCACAGAAGGCACAGGAGGAAGGGCAAGGATTGGAGACCGTCGAGAAAGGACCCACGTGCCCTGATTCCTTCCTGTGTGTGTGTTTGGGGCGGGGGGGGAGTGGTTCTGCGGTGTTCTCAGACACAGCCATTTCCTTGGAATGCCCATCACTGGCCATCCAGACAGTCCTTCATCCTCTGAAAAATACTGTGGGCTTCCACAGCCCATCTCTGACCACGGCCGCACCTCAGTTTCATGTTTTCTGGGGTTTTGTGGACAGGAACAACTCCTTCCCTTCAGAGGGCTGGCCATAGTCCCCAAGTGCCTCGTAGAGAGGACCGAATCCCAGAGCGTGCAGCCTGAGTGTGGAAGGGCCTTGCAGGTCTTGTAGCCCAACCCTTCCCTTTACAGATGGGGAAACGGACACCTAAGGGGAACATGACTCACGAGCTGCCCAGCTCATCAGTGGGGAGCCAGTGTGGACTCCATCCTGAGGCCCTTCCCACGTCAACCACACCTTCCTGCTGGAAGCAAGTGGGTGTTTGGGAGAGGACAGGGTCCATCCATACGATTTTCCCATGAGGCTGAGAAGCAGTGGGTACTTTGGCTTAGTCTCCCAAAATGATGCTAAAGATAACTGCCCCCCCCCAAAAAAAATGATCTCCCCTCCAAAAGAATGATCTCTTTCAGTTGGAAGGTGATCCCAAAGCCATGCACGTAATGACTGATTTCTCCTCTCAAGAGTTCTAAGCACATATTATTAATGCCTCTGAACTATAATTATAGTGCTCTCGCTGAGGGGAAAGAAAAAAAAAACCAGTACAAATATCATGGTGGACACGCCAGATAAATCGGGGCTGAGATGCTTCCTTGTCTTTTAAGCTGCGGTTAGATTTTCTTTGAGATGACTATACCAAGTTTTCCCTCTCTTAGCATCAAGGCTCTTTTTACTTTTTATTTCTTTTACTGGACTCTGTAGACGTCTCAGGACACGAATTCATACATTTGATGACACATGTTACCGTATCAGTTTTTCAAAATTATAAATATAGTCTAATTACATCGCAAATAAAGAAAACTGGCAAAAAGAGCCACAGTTTGGCATCTCCATCATTTCTGTCCCAAGCATTACCAGCGTCTGGTTACCGAGTCCCCGCTTTGTGTCTGTTTGAGCTGTGGTTGCTGTGGCAGGGGATACTGAAATGAACATTTTCATGCTCTTGGTTACTTTTGTATCTAGGGTTATTCCCCAGGGCACATATTAAGAAGTGCCACGACTGGATGGAATAAGGCTTTTTTAATGCCCCTCTGTGTATATTGCCAAGTTGCCTTCCTAGAGGGCTGTACCCATGTTCATTGCCATCAGCTGTAGAATTAGCAGCGTCTTAAGTCACTGCAAGTTGAGACGGGCAACAAGAAATTCCCCTAAAAGAAAACCTTCAAGATAAATGGAACAGGATGATGCCAGATGAGTCATTCTGTTCACTGAATAGATCACCTGGTTGGTCTTTCAGTTATTTATTTATTTATTTATTTATTTATTTATTTATTTATTTATTTATTTATAATGTTTATTTATGAGAGTGACATAGAGCATGAGCAGGGGAGGGGCAGAGAGAGAAGGAGACACAGAATCCAAAGCGGGCTCCAGGCTCTGAGCTGTCAGCACAGAGCGCGATACGGGGCTCGAACTCACGAACCGTGAGATCATGACCTGAGCCAAAGTCGGACGCTTAACCGACTGAGCCACCCAGGCACCCTGGTCTTTAAGTTATTTTTATTTTCAGGTGGATGCTTTTAAGAGATAATCAATGTTTGGGGGAGAGTGAACACTTCAAAAATTTGGTTTTTACCCAGTAATAGAGTTGTGATCCCAGGCTGTCTGACCTGGAAGCGGTCCTGTGTTTGTTAGGTCATCTTATCTGACCCTACTGTTTTCAGTGAGGAGCCAGGACCAGCCAGGGCATGTGAAGGTCCGAGGTCACAACCCAGGCTGTGACCGAGGACTTGAGTCCCTGGACACCCAGCCCAGGCCTCTCTGCACTGAGCCTCCCAGATATTCAGTTCTGCCCAGGATGCAGGAGGAGGCCAGGATGTTTTTGTTTGTTTTGCAAAGGGAAGAATATGTTTATTCAAACGTTTTGTACACACAGAAATATGACGTGAGCCACATAGATAAAATCCACCTTTCTAGTCGCCCCATTAAAAGAGTTAAAAAGGTACAAATGACATTTTTTTCTTTTTTATTGTAGTTGTATTGAGGTGTAATTCGCATGCCGTGAAATTCACCCTTTTAAAGTGTATGGTTCACAGTTTCTGTATATTCTCAGAGGGGTGCAGTTATCACCGTGGTTGAATTCTATAACATTTTCATCACTCCCAAAAGAAACCCAGTACCCAGGGGCACCTGGGTGGCTCGGTCGGTTGAACGTCTGACTTTGGCTCAGGTTATGATCTCACGGTTCGTGGGTTCGAGCCCCCACATCGGGCTCACTGCTGTCAGTGTGGAATTGGCTTTGGATTCTCTGTCCCCCCCCCCGCCCCTTCCGTGACGTCTCTCTCTCTCTCTCTCTCTCTCAAAACTAAATAAACGTAAGAAAAAAAAAAAAAAGAAACCCAGTGCCCATCAGCACACACTCCATACTTTCCGTCTGCCCAGTCCTAGGCAACCACTAAATCTGCTTTCTGTCCCTCTGGATTTGCCTGTTCTAGACATCTCCTACTAACGGAATTGCACCCCATGTGGTTTTTGGTGACTGGTTTCTTTCACTTAGCATAATGTTTTCAAGGCTCATTCACATTGTAGCATGTGCCGGTGCCTTAGTCCATTCTATGGCCACATCAGACTCTCTTGGGTGGATATAGGAAGGCCAGACTTTGTATTCTATCGATTCTCCCTGACGGGGAATCCTAATCCCAGCCGGGAAAGTCACGTTGAAAGTCTGAACTGTTGAGGTGGCCCTGGCTTGTTCTATTGGAAGAAACCAGAGCACGTGACCCAGGAAGCCAGCATTGAAAACAGCAATATATGTATTTTTTAATTTATTTATTTAAATTCAAGTTATTTAACATACAGTGTAGTTAGTGATGGTTTCAGGAGTAGAACCCAGTGATTCATTACTTACATATGACACCCAGTGCTCATCCCAAGTGCCCTCCTTAATGCCCATCCCCCATTTAGCCCATCCCCCCACCCAACACCCCTCCAGCAGCCCTCAGTTTGTTCTCTGTATTTAAGAGTCTCTTATGGTTTGCCTGCCTCTGTTTTTTTTTTTAATTCTATTTTTTAAAATTTATATCCAAATTAGTTAGCATATAGTGCAACAATGATTTAGGAGTAGATTCCTTAATGCCCCTTACCCATTTAGCCCATCCCCCCCCCCAAAACCCCTCCAGCAACCCTCAGTTTGTTGGGTCTCTTAGGGTTTGTCTCCCCCTCTGTTTTTATAGTATTTTCCTTTCTTTCCCCTATGTTCATCTGTTTTGTCTCTTAAAGGAAACCGGGAATATTCTATATGGATGGGAATTATATGCTGACAGGAAGAGATCAGGAAATGCACTTCTCAGATTTATTAGATCATATAACTTTGTTGGGAGCTGGAAAGGATGTCGGAAATGGTCTAGCCCACCCCCTCATCATCTTACTGCTGAGGTAACTGAGGCCCAGAGAGGGGAAGTGGCCTGTCTCGGGTCTCAGGCCCCACTTTTCACTTCTTCCTTGAGCCAGAGATTCCCCCTGGCTTCTGTCTCGGTTTCCTAAGTTACCCTCCTTCTCCTCCTTGTATCGGGCTCATCACAGATGGGTAGGGGGTACTTCCTAGGAGGAACTGTCCCCTTCCTGGATGGAGGGCCTTGGTTCACAGTCACATCCCTCCCTGTGTGCCTTCCCGGTTTCCCCTGGCTCCCAGGTCCACCCTCCTCCACCAGGGGGCCGTGGGAGGGGAACCATGACCGCTGAGGGGTGCGTTCCGGGGGGGCCCCTTGAGCAACTCCGCGGTCGCCTCCCAGCCCCACTGCTTACGGAGGCAGAGCTGCCCTGGCCGCTCCAGACATAACAAGTAGGAGCAGTCGGAGCAGGAAGAAAACCCAAATGAGAAATCTGGGAAGGTCAAGACCGGAGCCAGATGCTTATCAAGAGGAACATTAATAGTGTTTTTGTGAACTGAGCGGTCAGCCGTTTCCCTGAAGGTAATAAAAGACACATCATGCTGGGCATTCAGGAGACTTCGAGGGGAAAAAAAATCGTGCGGTGGAATGGATCGGACACTTCTCCCCAGCACAGACAATAATAGGTCGGGAAAGACTGTCAGAGGCCGCAATACTGACCAGACCCGAGCATCCACCGCGGTGCGCAGGGAAGGGCTTTTTTTTTTTTTTTGGCTGATGAAACTGAAAAGTAATGATCAATGACAGGCGCCATGAAAACATAGACACGTTGTTCTGGAAAAGGCACCTCTTTACTAGTAAAGTTGAAGCTGCAACAGCGAGCCGCCCTTGTGACTGACGGCACATTTAGGGGTTCGCAGCCAACTGGCCAGGTGCCCCCCACCCCCAGAGCCCGTTGTCGGTCGGGAGAGGCGGGCTCGGGCTCAGGCTTGTCTGGGGCAGGGTCAGAGTGTGCGCGTCCCTTGCCTTACCCCTGCATCATCTGCCCGGCCTCTGCAGGCGGCTCCGTGCTCAGGGCCCCGTGGGGCTGGGGGGCACCTTCGCGGTCTGAGGGCTGGCGTCAGGCGAGCTTTTCCCACCCTCGGCCGTCTGGGAGACTGCGCCGGAAAGGGGGGCTGCCAGCATTTGGAAGCGCCAGTGTGGGCTGGAAATTGAGGCCAGGCTCCCAGGCTCCGCCTCCTCTTCCTCCTTTCTTCATTATGAGGAGAGAAATAGGTCACCCCGGACTCTCCTGAATTTCATTTCTTTATTTCTGTGCAGAAGACAGGGAGCATGGGAGTGCATCATGCAACCTTAAAAAAAAAATAGTAATAATAACAGTGGCTCCTTGTGAATTCAGTGTATTATTATTTTTTTATGACTTTTTAAAAATGTTCTTAAATTTATTTTTGAGGGAGAGAGGGAGAGTGTGCAGGATCGGCCAGGGTAGGGATAGAGAGGCAGAGAGGCGGGGGGACACAGGATCCGAAGCGGGCTCTGCACTGACAGCAGAGAGCCCGATGCGGGGCTCGAACCCACGAACCGTGAGATCGTGCCTTGAGCCGAAGTCAGAAGCCCAGCCAACCAGGCGCCCCGTGAATTCAGTTTATTTTAACAAGGAGGGGTCCAAGGGCCTTTGGCCTTGAGAGGTTTGACTCCAGAACTGTGTCTTCCGTTTCCTTCTTCCTTAGATTTGCAGACGGTGGCCCTGATGATGCACAGGATTTTCAAGTTTATTTTAGACCTCAGCCTCTGCTGCCGTGGCCACAGCCAAGTGATACCTGTCTCCCTCCTGGGCATTTTTCTCTGCAAGGTTCAGAGCAACCTCGTGCAGGGGCCCCTCTGCGTCAGGCCCCCAGCGTCCTGGAATTTGCAGTCACAGCACTGATTAGAATGGGGGTCTGGTTTCCCGGAATGTGCAAAGTCTCGCTTCTGTTTCTGCTGTCTCCACACCCCAGACCAGCGCTGGGCCAGCCTCTGGGTTGGAGCTGTTCCTGACAAGCTTACTTGGAATTTAATGGAGTGGGACAGACAGATCGCAGTCGCTCAAACTGAAAACGTGGAGAAAATGAGTTTTCCGGGGCATCTTTGCTGCCTCCACTGGGTTATGCTTCTTCTCCTCCCAGGCAAGCCGCTTGCAAACAGGAGGCCCCGTTCCCTTTGCACATCGTGACTCATTCCCCATTAGGAACCTGTTTAAATTGATTCTCTGCTGACCCTCAGGGAGAAAGTAGTGAAAGTTCACTGCAAGGCGAGGAAGCCTCCTTCTGTTTCTCCGCCCGCCCGCCGTCTGGCTCCTGTAATGCAGTCTGCTGCTTCTCTTTCTCCCCCCTCCCTTGGCTGGTCTGGCCTCTCCCACCCCTCTCGCAGTCATTCTTGAATTCATCATGCAACCTCACAAAGAGAGCTTTTCTTAGTGAAAAATCATCCCCCTTGCCCTCCCTGAATGTGGACCAGCACCTCTCCCAGCTGCGCGGTGTCAGGTTAGTTAACCGCCTGCTTCCTGGTCCCGTCTCCACGCCCCTACCCAAGTGGGAACAGGTGGCCCGCTTCTGCTTCAGGTGCCCGCACTCGGCAGAGTTGTGGAGCCCAGTTCCAATGCTGACATCAAAAGACCCTGATGTGTTGGGGCGCCTGGGTGGCTCAGTTGGTGAGACATCTGACTCTTGATCTCAGCTCAGGTCTTGATGTCAGGGTCATGAGTTCAAGCCCCGCGTTGGGTGAAGCCCACTTTAAAAAATAAAAAAGGTCTGATGTGGCAAGTGGGGTGGCGGGGGGACCCGTCATTGAGCAAAAGCACAGTGTCCCCGCCATCATAGCGTCGGGCCATGGCAGGCCCCTCATATGTGTTGGCCTTGGCTGCAGCCGTCTCCTTCTCTGCTTTGTTTTGTCTCTCTGAGATTGATGTCCTCACCCCATCAGAAGTGTGGGGACCTTGGGCGCAGGGCAGTGCAGCGCTGGGGAAGTAGGAAGAGCATCGGTGGGACAAGCTTTGGATCCTGACTGCGTGTGCTACCCACCCCCCACCTCCCCCTGTCCAGGCTCCACTTGGCCTCTCTGTGAAGGTGCCAGACTGTGAGCAGGACAGAGCAGGTGGGAGAGCAGGCCCCGGGCATGTGCAGGTGATGTGCCAGGAGTGGAATTTCCTCCTGTAGGTCGTCCCCTCTGGATTTGAGCCCGGATTTATTTACCCAGCAAGTAGCCTCTTGGTAGTTACTCTTCATCTAGCTGTGCTAGGGACGAAGAAATGTTCAGATGTGCCCCTCGGACCATCAAAAGGGGAAAAAGAGGCCAGCCTTCAGCATGCAGCCCCCTGGCAATACATTCTGCGGGTGTCCCTGGATCGTCAGCCTGAATTGTGGCTGCTACTTGGAGGAAGGGGGCTCCAGAGGCTGGAACTCATATGGGGTGGGGGGCTCCTGTTCGAGCACTGGGGCTGTGGGAGGGTGGCTGATGACAGCTGAGAGTGTGTCCCAGACCCCGCAAGCAACTGAGCCATTCCTAAAGACTATTGAAATGTTTCATGACACCCCACTGGGGGCCGATTGACGGTTTCTGAGCCCGTGGGAGCCTGGCTGGAAGTGCCTCTGCTGGTGGCCAGAGTACATGTCCCCAGGCTTTGGGGCTGGCCTTGAATCTAGAGCATGGTGGGTCCAAGCTGGTGTCTCAGGGGTGATTACTTCTCCTGGTCATCACCTGGCCCGGGGCCCGGGGTGTCCCTTCAGGTGAACACGGGAACAGGCTTTCCTCTGGCCTTCATCTCCGACCTCTGCATGGTGCGTTTTGTGCCCTTGCCTTTGAAAGGACTTCGTTTCTTTTGTCACTTGTGCCCGGGCCCGTGTGACAGAAGGAAGAGAAGGGCTGGACCGGAAGCTTGAGGGAGGCAGGGGCGAATGGAGGAGGGCCAGCTATCCCCGCCTGCCCTCCCGCGGTCCCTTGGCGGAGAAGGCTCTGGCCAACTCTGGCCCTGTTGGCTGAGTGTCTCACTTCACATTTCGTCTTTTCCCCTGCGTCCTGCCGATTGTTGGAGCTGGTCTGTGCTGGGATTTGTAGGCTTGAAAGGACCGGTACCTTTGGTGGCACTTGAAGTGGAAGCAGTCAGGTGACACATCACAAGGGATTTCTTCCCTGTCTCCTCGGGGGCTGGGAGGGACCCTGGAAGCCACCCAGTTGAGCCTCCTTATTTTATTATTTTTTTTAAAACTCTATTTAGTTTTTGAGAGAGAGAGAGAGAGAGCAGGGGAGGGGCAGAGAGAGAGAGGGAGAGAGAATCCCAAGCAGGCTCCGCACCGTCAGTACGCAGCCGGATGCTGGGCTCGAACTCACGAAGTGTGAGATCATGATCTGAGCCAAAACCAACAGACGGATGCTTCACCAACTGAGCCCCACCCAGTGACCCCGCGCCTCCGTATTTTAAAGTTGACGAACCTTCAGCCCCAGGGCCTTGCCTGTGGTTGCGTACTTGTCTCACCCACTTGTGAGGCGTACCCGGCACGTTGGACCACGGAACGGGAGTGCCCGCCTCCCGGCATATGGAGCGCCCGTCACCCCTGACGGCTGCCTGTGGGCTCCTGGGCTCTGCCAGACCCAGTATCTCCATCAGCTCCTGGGCAGCGGATGCTGCCTCTCAGTACTTCTGCACTTTGGGTTTTAAATCAAATGAAATGAAATGCAGACAGGCCCGGCGTCATGGGCATGCCTCTCGTGCAGTCCGTGCTCCGACGGACCCCACACCCGGGTTAACGCCCCGTGGCCACCGTCTTGGACTTCTCGATAATTCTGGAGCAAGGAGCCCCTACAGTTTCATTTTGCACAGGGCCCTGCGCGTCGCCTCTCCGGTCCTGAATGTAGGACAGGGCATTAAAATGCCCATGATTTGATCAATCTCCTCTTGCAACTGGTTTGAATTTTGGGAACATGCTGTTCCCTGTGAATAAAGGGGGATTCATTTCTTTTCCCTCGAATACACTGTGTTCTGTTTTCCAAATTAGCTCTCCTTCTCGATTCTCTTGAGAAACTGGAAGGCACGATTGTTCTTGTTGGAAGCCAAGGCTGGATTGTTAGTCCCGAGTTCTGGCCCTGAGCTCTCAGGCACGAAGTGGGAAGCCTTTTCCTCCAGTCATGGGGCCGCCGGGGGCTGGAGGCCGAGGGAAGGGGCCGGCGCCTGGAAGGGAGGCTACGGCAGCAGAGCACAGGGGGAAGCTTCCCGCCCGTGCCACCTGCCAGCTCTCAGGACGTGAGCAACATGCTTCGCTTCTCGGCCTTACGTCTCACATCCTTCATTTTTCCATCTTTCCGGAGACTGGGCATGGGATTCACCCTAGAGGCTTGCAGGAACATTTAGAGATAATGCTTGTTGAGTGCTTCGCATTCTGCTTGCGCGTAGTAGATGCTTAGTAAATGAGTACTGGTATTATTCTCATTGGTGTTATTATTTTATTGCCAATATTGCGGGTTGGGTGGGACTGGCCCAGCTGTATGGGAGGAGAATGAGGATTCCAGGCAGGAAGGAAAATAGGGTGAGTGCAGGGGTGGGTGGGGTGGAGCGTAGTGGGCCCGGAGGCTGGTGAGAAGTTTGCAGCAGCGGAGGGTGTATCTCAAGGGGTCCTGGGAGAGCGAGTTGGGGAATCAGGGCAGTGGGGAGCTGTGCTCGGGAGATGCAGACCAGCGTGGGGGTCCTGCAGGAAGTTCACACCCCCCAGGTGGTAACCGTCATTTCGGGGGCGACACTGAAAACGGGCCGGGCATGCCTGAATTAGAATGCAGAAACGGGATTCTGAGAAGTCTTAGGAGTGTGGGAGGAGGCGCTTGGGAGCCCTGAAATGCACCGGGGTGGTGCGCAGGCTGAGAGCTGGGAGATGATAATGGTCTTGAGGGCAGGCTTTGTGGGCACTGTCACGCTTTGGACTCCCCACCACCTGGACGAGGTGGTACTATCTTCAGGATGCAGAACGGGAGACTGAGGCTCGGACAGAGAGAAAGCCACTGCCGGAAGTTAACACGGCTGGAAGGGGCAGCATCAGGATTTGAGGCCAAGTCTGGCTCTGGAGTCATCCTGGCACTAATGGGAGCCTTGTGATCTTTCCCAGCGTCGCTGACGCTGCTAGGAATCTTCTGGGGCTGGAACTCAGCCCGGCATCCCATCTATTCCCTGTAGGTGCGACCCGGAGCTGCCAGGCCAGATTGGGAAACCGTGGAGCCGAGAACAGGGTCAGGGCATCTGGGATCCATGCTGGGATTCCTGGAGCCAGGTCTGCGGTGGCAGCTGCCCCCGGGGCGGCCCCGGGGCTCTCCTGGGGCTGCCAGGAGGGCTCCGTTGGTCCTCCTAAAGCAGATGCCTCCCCTGCTAGCCATGGTGTCTGGACGGTGACCGGGAGTCCTGGTGACTGAGGCAGCGCATCCTGTAGATGTAGCTCAAGGGTCCCCCACTCCTCGCCTTACACGGCGAGCCAGTCACGAGCTCCAGAAATCCAGGGAGCTGGGGAATGAGTGGGACTCAGGCCTGCTCCTCGGTTAGGAGCTGGTCCTCCCACCTCCCCGCTGGCAGGTCCAGGTTGTATGGGACCTGAGACATAGACAATTCAGGGAACCTCTTTGCGAAAAAGAATTCAAGGGGCGCCTTGGATGGCTCAGCTGGTTAAGCATCTGATTCTTAATTTCGGCTCAGGTCATGATCTCACAGTTTGTGGGATCGAGCCCCACGTCGGGCTTTGTGCCGACAGCGCGGAGTCTGCTTGGGATTCTCTCTCTCCCTCTGCCCCTCTTCAGCTTGTGCGTGCGTGCGTGTGCGTGCGTGTGCGTGTGTGCTCTAAAAGATTTAAAAAAATTGACAAAAGAAAGAAAAAGTTCAAAATTATAGAGTCTTGGATCACCTTTCATATGACAGTGAGTTTGTAATGTTTCCTATGGAGAGAATAGAATTCTTTATTGTTATTATTATTATTATTATTATTATTATTATTTTAAGTTTATTTATTTTGAGAGAGAGAAAGCACAAACAGGTGAGGGGCAGAGAGGAGGAGAGACAGAATCCCAAGCAGGCTCTGTGCCATCAGCATAGAGCCCGATGCAAGGCTTGAGCTCAGCTCATAACCTGAGCTGAGATCGAGTCTGAAGCTTACCTGGCTAAACCACCCAGGTGCCCTATTGTGATTATTATTAATTTAGTCTTTCCTCTGGCGTATTTCTCTGCTCCCATATACTTTCATACCCTGTACAACCTCTGGCCTGCACTAAGGAGCTGGCAGGAGGGAAGTATACGAGTTTGATCTTTTCCTCTTGCCCCACATCTAATCTTTACCAGACATTTTTGCCTTAAATAGGAACACACGCACACTTTGATGTTTTTAAAGCACGTGTCTAATTCGGTGCTAAATCTTCGGAGAGGAGCATAGATAAAAGTCTACCTGTTGGTTCATAGCCCCCACATTGTGATTTTTCATTTTCACTGCAACACATTTTTCTTCACTGTGATCACGTATGTCAAATTCTTAACCTAGTGCCTGGCACTTTTCAGCAAACACTTAATAATGGAAGTGTCTGTTACGCTAATTTTGATACTAATTAATGAAACTGAGCAGGCTGTGTGTATCTCTCTCTTCCCCCCTGTGTGGAAGTTTTTGAAAGTAGGTAAGTATTATCTGTAAAACCCCGGGGAAGATGGGGTTCAAGGAAGCAGCATTTACGGAGTTGTGTGTTTTCCTAGTAGTTTATACAGAGGAAAGAAAAATCATTTATTATCTTTGGATGAAATCCTGGCAGTTTTAAACTCATTAAATAATAGGAAATGTTGGCTGCTCTTAATGGGTCATTTGTTGTGTTAAACATTAGTAATGATAAATATTTATTAGGTAGATGGAAAGGCCTGTCCTGTAAAATGCTGTGACTCATTATTCTAATCCTAGTTATTCACATTTTTTCAGTTTAAAGTGAAATATTTACCTATTATGTATTTAATATTTTTGCTGCTATAATTGGTATTTAAAAAATTTTAATTTCCAACAGTTTTTAAAAATTTTTTAATGTTTTTATTTATTTTTGAGAGAGAGAGAGAGAGAGAACATGAGTGAGGGAGGGGCAGAGAGAGAGGGAGACACAGAACCCGAAGCAGGCTCCAGGCTCCAAGCTATCAGCACAGAGCCCTACATAGGGCTTGAATTCACGGGCCATGAGATCATGACCTGAGCTAAAGTCAGACACTCAGCTAACTGAGCCATCCAGGCGCCCCAATAGTTTATTGTTTTTTTAAAAGATGTTCATGGGGCACCTGGGTGGCTCAGTCGGTTGAGCGTCCGACTTCGGGTCAGGTCATGATCTCACAGTACGTGAGTTCGAGCCCCGCATCGGGCTCTGTGCTGACAGCTCAGAGCCTGGAGCCTGTTTCAGATTCTGTGTCTCCTTCTCTCTGCCCCTCCCCTGTTCGCGCTCTGTCTCTGTCTCAAGAATAAACAAACATTAGAAAAATTAAAAAAAAAAAAAACTTAAAAAAAAAAAAAGATGTTCATGACCTGAGCTGAAGTCAGACACTCAACTGACTGAGCCACCCAGGCGCCCCAATGGTTTATTGTTTTTTTAAAAAATGTTTTATTTCTTTTAGAGAGCGAGCGAGAGAGAGCAGAGGCAGGGGAGGGGCAGAGAGAGAGAGAGAGACAGAATCTGAAGCGGCTCTAGGCTCTGAGCTGTCAGCACGGAGCCTGATGCGGGGCTCGAACCCGTGAACCACGATATCATGCCCTGAACTAAAGTCAGACGCTTCACCGACTGAGCCACCCAGGTGTCCCCAATAGTTTATTGTTAATACATAGAAATACGATTGTGTGTATTGACCTGTGTTCTCTTGTGACATTGACAAACTCACTCACTCCAGCAGGTATACTTCAGATTCTGAAGCAATTTCCATATGGACTATCGTGCCGTCTTCAAATAGTGGCAGGTTTATGCTCTCCTTCCTAATCTCTATGCCTTTAATTTCTTTTTCTAGCTTAACTGTTCCAATTAGGACATCAATACAATACTGAATGGAAGAGTGAATGGCCTTGTCTTGCTCCCAGTTTTAGAGAGAAAGCATTCAGTCTTTCACCATTGAGAATGATGTTGGTTTCAGGTTTTTTTATTAATCCCTTTTATCAGGTCAAGGAAGTTCTCTTTCTAGTTTGCTGAGTGTTTTTGTCACGAGTGGGCGTTCAGTTTTGTCCCATCTTTTTGCAACTATTGGGATAATCGCTTGAGTTTTCTTAGTATCACATTGATTAGTTTTCTGATGTTAAGTCTTAGCGATCCTTTCTGGAAGCCCCACCTGGTCACGATATATCATCCTTTTTGCTACCCTTTGTGCGGGTTAGCCTTGTACGCTGGGGAGCACAGGTCAACATCCAGGCCAGAAACATTGGCCTGCCACACAACTTGCCCTTGATCTCTGCCTCTGCAGCGGCGGCCGTGATGGCCCTGGAAGGAGGAATTTCCAGGACCTGAACAAATTTGCTGAGGTGGGGAGCCTGGTTCTGTGGACACCCTCACGTCTCCCCTTAACTTCTGTGCTGTACCGCCGAGGCGTGTGGTGTTCACACCTGTCCAGAGCTGTCTCCTGAGCACCTTTACCGTAAAAAGAGCAGCACTGTTTATTTTTATTATTATTTATTTATTTATTTATTTATTTATTTATTAAAAAAAATTTTTTTTTAACGTTTATTTATTTTTGAGACAGAGAGAGACAGAGCATGAACAGGGGAGGGGCAGAGAGAGAGGGAGACACAGAATCAGAAACAGGCTCCAGGCTCTGGGCTGTCAGCCCAGAGCCCGACGCGGGGCTCGAACTCACGGACTGCGAGATCGTGACCTGGCTGAAGTCGGACGCTTAACCGACTGAGCCACCCAGGCGCCCCATTTTTATTTTTAAACTCTACGCTGCGACTTGGCCAAACACTTCATATACAGTAGCTCATACACTCGGCCTCAGAACCGCACTGAGGCAGGTTTATTGTCACCCCATTTTCTGGACAAGGGGGATGAGACTTGGAGGAGTGAGGTGACATACTGAACGTCACACAGCAGGTAACTGCTGTGCCGAGCGCCACCCTTACTCTGCTGAGACCACAGCCTGGGCTCTTGGCCATTTTCCCCAGGCTTAGTGGCCTGGGTGCCCCGGCCCTTCATCCGTCTAAAATCACCTATATTGTGGCAGAGCCAGCCGGGGTCCGCCTCGGGGAATTCTCCACCTCGGGTGACCCCTCTGGAAGGAAGACAGTTGGCTGACAGTTGGCTGGCAGTTGAGATGTGAGCAGGTGAGCCAGCCAGGGTTTGTAATGACCAGGGGGCCGTGCCAGCCTCCTCTAGTTTGATGCACAGCCTTTGACATGGAGCGGGACTCTGACCCTGAGCCATGCTGGTCTTAGAGACATTTCTATTCCTCGTTCTGAAATAGCATTTCGAGAAGCCAAACACTTCTTCTCTGGTTTCACATTTTGCCCATCTTTGAACAATCAGTTGATGTTCCTTATGATCATTGTTTCTGCTCTATTTCATTTTCCCGCTGATGCGGGTCCCCTTGGTGATGGCGGGGGGCGGGAGGGGGGGGCACTGGTGGTTTTCTCATCAAAGCTTCACAATTAAGGCTTGTCAGTTGGGCTCTTCATTATGGTCCGTCCTCCCGCTTTTTCTCCTTTCTGCGTACTCATGTGCAGAGTTTGGAGAGTCCTGTGCCCGGCCTGAAATTCCACAAGTTCTTTATCTTGCCATAGCACGTTGGGGTGAGAGGGAGAGACGGGGATTAGATCACAGAATGTTGGAACTGGGCTGGATGGACTTTGCAGCTCATTCTAGAGGCAGTCGGCCCCATTTCACAGATGGGGAAATGAAGGCCACCCAGAAGACGGGATGGGCCCTGGGCCTTCTAAGCGCCCAGGCCCGTGTTCCTCGCTGATCTCCCATGTTGTTTTCCTGGAATGCACCGTGCCTGGAGCCACTTTCTCTAGTGTATGTGACAAAGCAGCTGGTTCTCACAGGACCTGGAAAAACCCATGTTCATTTTTACCCCTGATGCAGCCAAATTCTCCCATGCCTACTCTGGGAAGTCAGAAAGAGGAAGTGAATTAAGGATCCTTGCTGGTAAGACTCTTGTGATTGAGAGGGTCCCTGAAACGCCATGCTGACCTGGAGGTTGCTGGCCTTTTGGCGTTAAACCTCCTTTTGGCCTTTCCCAGGAAGCTGGCCGGAGGAGGCCCAGATGCGTTTGTTTACAGCTGTCTCTGGGTGATGGTCGCCAGGTTCTGTGGTCAGAAGGAATGTTTCTGTCCCCTTATTTATATCTCCCTTGAGAGCCCTTGGGGAGACAGACCAATCAATTAACCGCCACTACCTGGAAACCTGGGAGATGGCAGATATGTCTGGGGCCGGTATTAAGAAGAAAAGTTGTAGGGGTGCCAGGGTGGCTCAGTCAGTTGAGCGTCGGACGTCGGCTCGGGTCATGATCTCGAGGTTCTTGAGTTTGAGCCCCGCATCGGGCTGTCTGCTGTCGCGGTGAAGCCTGCTTCGGATCCTCTGTCTCCCCCTCTCCCTGCCTGCCCCCTGCTTGCGCATGCTCTCTCTCTCTCAAAGCTAAACACTTTTTTAAAAAAGAAAAAGTTATAGATTTGCCCAGATTTCCCCATTATTTATACTCTGTATTAAGAACATGTAGTATCGGGGCACCTGGGTGGCTCAGTCGGTTAAGCGTCCGACTTCGGCTCAGGTCGTGATCTCGCGGTCCGTGAGTTCGAGTCCCACGTCAGTCTCTGTGTTGACGGCTCAGAACCTGGAGCCTGCTTCTGATTCTGTGTCTCCCTCTCTCTGACCCTCCCCCCATTCATGCTCTGTCTCTCTCTGTCTCAAAAATAAATAAACGTTAAAAAAAATTAAAAAAAAAAAAAGAACATGTAGTGTCTGTGGAGAAGTCATTTAAGGTCTGTGAGCCTCAGTTTCCCTAAATATAATATGGGAACAATACCTGATTTTCCTCGCCCTTAGGGAGGCAGGGGGAATAAAAGTAGGGTACTGCATGAAGGGGCTTTAAAAGCAAAAATGATAAAATGATGCTACCACGAACTTGTTGAATTAGTTTTCCTTATCTGGTGGGTGCAGACCTTCTGACCTTAGAAAATCAGGCTGTGCAAAAAGAGAGTGGATTCCAGTCCTGGAGTAAAGCAGCTCAGAGCCCAGCAGCCCGGCCACCGAGGGGCCCTTTGCTCATCGATGGTCTCTCACTTCTCAGAAGGGAAGCGCGGGAGAGGCAGGCTGGTCCCCTCGATGTCCCGGGGCCCAGCGGTATCGAGTTGCATTGCTGAGGTCTCTGGTGGGGACACGCAGCCGTGGGTTCAGCACAGTCTAGACAGGGAGCCACTGGGGAAACCTGTGGAGACGAAACTCTGAGAGCCACAGGCACTGGCAAGGCTCACAGCTTTCACTGCCGGCCCAGAGCCTGGGAAGCGGCTGCAGCCCTTGCTCACGGGGAGGGAGGCGTGTGGGTGTGTGAGTCTCTGTGTGTGTATAAGTATGTGTATGT
Source organism: Leopardus geoffroyi (assembly GCF_018350155.1). Classification (NCBI taxonomy): domain Eukaryota; kingdom Metazoa; phylum Chordata; class Mammalia; order Carnivora; family Felidae; genus Leopardus; species Leopardus geoffroyi. Next base: position 78,902,704 of record NC_059334.1, read on the forward strand.
GTGTGCACATATATATGTGTATGTGAGTGCATGTGTAAATGCGGGTGAGTGTGGGTGTGTGGTTCTGTGTGTGTGAGTGTCTGTATGTTAAGAGTGTGCATATACGTGAGTGTCTGTGTGTGGGAGTGTGTATATGTGTGCATGTATGTGCACGTATATGCGAGTGGGTGTGAGAGTATACGGGCATACGTGGGTTTGTATGAGAGACGGAGTCTGTGCATGACTGTCTGAGTGTGCATGTGTACGTGCGGGCTCATGGGTATGAGTGTGTACGTGTGGGTGTGTTTGTGTGCACCTCTGTGCATGTGTGTTGGGAGTGGGGCACACAGGCCCTATCTTGGGTTAGTGACGGATGGTTTTGCAGGCCAGTGGTTTCTTTTAAAAAAAATTTTTTTTAACATTTATTTATTTTTGGGACAGAGAGAGACAGAGCATGAACGGGGGAGGGTCAGAGAGAAAGGGAGACACAGAATCCGAAACAGGCTCCAGGCTCGGAGCTGTCAGCACAGAGCCTGACGCGGGGCTCGAACTCACGGACCGCAAGATCATGACCTGAGCCGAAGTCGTTCGCTCAACCGACTGAGCCACCCAGTCGCCCCCACTGGTTTCTTTTTAAGCTGCAGAGTGGTTTGTGAATCCCGCTGAGTGAGCTGTGACAGGGAGTGACAGGTGAGGGGGACAGATCCGTGCTTCTTAGACCATCTGTGGCAAAGGAACAGATTTCGTTTCCTTTTATTCCCTATCCATTATGGATCAATTAAAATGAATTCCTACCAAAATGTCGTAAAAAGGACACAAAATATAAGCCTGAGTTTCAAATGTTTGGATGCGCCAGACGGAAGGTTACCGCTGTAAGGGCTCCTGCAGGTTGCCTGTCAGTGTCTGCAAGGGACCGAGGGGCCATGACGCTGGCAGAGCCACTGGTCCCTGGAGCCTGCTTTGTGTCGCATTGGGCTAGGCGACTGGCCCGAGGGAGGCGTGGAGAGAGCCAGGAAGGGGTTCTTTGCAGCAGACTAGCCTAGAACCGCTCTGGTCCGTGAAGGCAGAGAGACATGTCGAGGGATATCAGCAGGTGGCCTGAATTTGGGGCCAGAGCAGCAGGCTCAGGGAATAACTTCCTGGGGCTACCCTGCCTCTGTCACCACCTATGCTAGCAGGACGGGTGTCCTGGGACCTGAGTCTGTAGTAGCTCCTTTCTGCACCAGATGCCATGGTGTTGGCAGAAACCAACTTTCTGGCCTTGCTGGGTGAGAGCCCTACACTGGGATGTGGGATCGCTTTGTCTGAAAGTAGCTTTGAAATGGGGGCTCACTAATTACAGGGTGTATGTTTATATAGAAATTGCGGTCGTTTGATTTCTCTCTCTTTCTTTCCCCCCCAACAAGGCAATTTCTAGTATCAAGGCACTTCTTGTGCCTTCTGGCCTGGGATGTCCCAGGGTGTTGGAAGAAGCCAGGCGTAATGGAAAGTTGCTCTGGGGACAGACGGTGGCCTCTGTTCACCTTGTGGTATCAGTGGGAAAGACAGGATCTGTGCCTTTGCCTTAATGCCTTTTCATGATAGTGTTTTCAGTCTATAATGTCTAATGGGCATCTCCTCCAAAGCAACCTCAGCCCTCCCCTCGGTGGTGGTGATGTGCTGGGAAGGGCTGGCAGGGCTGTGGCGGAGGGTGGCGTCGGGACGGTGACCCTGCGTGCCACGGCCTTTGCAGGGGGGCCGCTAGGAGGTCCAGGTATCGGCTGGTGCTTCTGGCTCAGCATTTTTGTAGCGAAGCTGTTGGAAGGAAAGAAGCAGAACAAAGAGGTGCTCTGTGATGGGTGTTGCTTCTTACCTAAGTGGACGTTTCCTTGAGAGCCGCAAGGATCTTTGCAAAGGAGCTCAGGTCTGGGGTCTTGTCCTCGCTTGTCCAGGTTTCCAAAGGCCCCGGGCATATATTTTGGCTCCTTCTCACCCATCCCTTCCCCAGGAACCCACAGCACAGAGCAACAAGGTCTTGAAGTGCCCTGTCTTTGCTTTGTTCCCAGGGCAGGAAGACCCCAACAGTTTGCGCCATAAATACAACTTCATCGCCGATGTGGTGGAGAAGATCGCTCCTGCTGTGGTTCACATCGAGTTGTTCCGCAAGTAAAGAGGGCCTTCTTGCTTTCCCACGACCTCTGATGCTCCCACCGAGATGCACTGCCGTTAGCAAAGCATCAGAGCTATCTCTGAGGCACTGACTATATTCCTACGGGAAGATAATGTTTCTCCCTTAGTGGGCTTTCCCTTTTGACTCTTTAAAGCTACATTCTTGACCCTCCTAGAGGAGTTAAGAACCTCTAGTGCTGAAGAGAGCTCCTAAGAATATGTTGTAAGTGGAGTTTTTTGGAGCTCGCAAAAGTCAGTAGCCTTCCGTTGTTTTGAATGTTAAATAGACCGTTGATTGTAAGGTGTTTCAGGCTTAACCGGGTTCTCCTCTGGGTTCTAGGCTTCCTTTTTCTAAGAGGGAGGTGCCAGTGGCCAGTGGGTCTGGCTTTATCGTGTCCGAAGATGGACTGATCGTGACAAACGCCCACGTGGTGACCAACAAGCATCGGGTCAAAGTTGAGCTGAAAAATGGTGCCACCTACGAAGCCAAAATCAAGGATGTGGACGAAAAGGCAGACATTGCACTTATCAAAATTGACCACGAGGTACGTGCACTCCCCATCTGCAGAACTCGGTTCCCAGGTCTCAAACCTGGGAGCGTTTAAGAGATGCTGGGAGTATGGCCTGGGCTGGGCGAGAAAAGGGGGCTCACGGAAGCTTCTTTAATAAGCAGACTATACTATCAGAGTTTTAAAAATAGAAGCTGACATTTTTATAAAAGAAAGCAACAGGTTTATAAAGACATTAGTAGGTAAGCAGTGAACCTTGAGGCTCCCTTGCATTCCTGACCTCCAGGCAACTATTGTTACAGATTTGTTTTCATTTGTGCATTTCAGCAGCTTTGAAAACAAACCAGGTCTCCCAAATTGGTTTTTTTCAGGGTTACTAGATGTGTTTTAAAACAATGCTCCATTCTTAAAAAAGTTTTGGAAACCATGAATTAAAGCACCGCTGATGGATTTCTTCCTTACAGAACTTCTCAGAACTTTTAATATGCTCACGGGCACCGGAGTCTCCCACAAAAGGGTGTATACTCCAAATGATAATCATCTGAGCTTAGGACTTTTTTTTTTTTTTTTTTTTTTTTGGCAAAACTGAGACATAGTGAGCTCAGTCTGGGAAATGCTGTGTTTGAAAGCGGTTTGCTCTCTATTTAAGTATTCTCCTTGCCTTCGTTTTTGCTCTATTGATTTGTTTGGCAAGTCTTCCTACCTGAAATCAAATCCAGTTCTTAGGGGCCATCACCAATTCCCGCTTGATGGTGTGTTGATTGGGGAGGCTTGGTTTGCTCTGTGGTGTGTGCAGTGAGATTGCATTTTCTGGTTGCTTCGTGCCCTTGTGATCTTGCAGACTTCATAGGGAAGGGAGACTCTGGGGAGGCTGGAATCCTGTTGTTGGCCCAGGAAAAGGTCCTAGAGTGAGAGCCAGGAGGGGTCTTTTTTCCCACCTCTTTACCTACCTTTGCCTGCTTGTGGGCTCTGAAGGCAGACCAATGGAGTATGACACAGGCTGTTTGTTGTCTGTGCTGTTTATCCGGCTCCGTGCCTGGTGGCCTTTAGCAAAGTCTCGATTGGATATTATTTCTGTTAGGTAGCTGTGGAATTTCTAGCAACATCTCTCTTTGAAGATGTGTTTATTGGTCACAATATAATCATAATAACTTCTATTCAGTGAGCTCCAGTGCTGATCCAGCCTCTGCCTTCATGCATAACTTCCACCTAATCAACAAGATAGCTGTATCGTCCCCATTTTATAGTGGAAGAAACAGGAAATAACCTGCCGGAAGTCACACAGCTGTGCTGCTATGAAACTAACCTTCCAAGCCAAGCCAGGCTCCTGACCCTCAACTGCCCAAGGCCGTGGCCTTTACCGAAAGAATGGAACCCAGCCTTTTGGGGGAGATCGGATGGCTGGGCTTCAGATAGCCCACGGGAAGGCTGGCACTTCCCTATTTAGGAACGTGCTGCTCGAAAGGTGTCCAGGATGTGGTAGTCTCATCGGAAGGAGGCTGGCCAGAATAGCACATCCTGTGGCCACAGGCAAGACTTTTCAGCTCCCCCCCAAGCTCCTGGAAGGCAGCCAGCAGTCGGGGCTCTCTGCAGGCAGGGTGCTGGCCCGGATGCTAAGTGAGCTGCCGCTGCTGAGTAATTTTGTGTTTGGAATGCGTGGGCACATAATGTGCCTCTGGCCAGGGGGATATTCTTTTCAGATTTTGAGCCAAGGTGGAGACTGTATCCTTGTGTCATCCCTGACATGTCCAGGCAGGACGTGAAACATCTCAACAGACCAGCTCTGCGGTGTTTCCGACCCAGCCCTTGCAGCCCTCCCCCCCACCCCCCCATCCCCGCCGGGGGTCTGGCCCTTCGCCTGGCAGCACAGTTTGCCATGTGTTTCCAGCTCAAGAGAAAGGTGCTTAAAATTTAAAAGCTGAGCCAAATGTGGCTCTTTAAAAAGGAATCGGAAATGAATGGATATTAAATTGCAGACACCCACACAAGAGACTCGCTTCTACTTACTAAACTGCTTTTTTTATTTTTTGCTGATAGTAGTGGGAAGCGGGGAGAGTAAAACCATCTCTTCAGCTCTTTCCCTTTTGTTCCCGTAGTTTGATGATTGATTCTTTAGGAGGGGTCAGAGACTGACTTGGAAGGAGGCTCAATTTGGAAGGAGCCTCTCCTCTGGGCAAACCCAAATCCGCCCCAGCACACGATTTAATAACCTGCAGGCTGTGGATGGAATGTGAGTTTGCACTGAGTCACTCTCAGGAATAGCAGAAGAGAAGAAAGCCAGTGCGAAAACTCAGAGCAAGGAGGAACAGAACCGGCAAAAATTGGGCCTGAGGATCGAACATCATTCCAAATGGTGCCTCGGGGGACTGTGGCCCAGCTGCCCCCGGGGCTGTTTCCTAATAACCCAATGAAATTGATGTGATGGCCCGCCAAGTATGTGGGCTGGGTAGCTAACTTGGTGGCTCATAACCCGGGGCCATTTCTTACTGGGCGTCCCCTCCCCCCCACCCCCATCATGATTTCTTTTGGAGGCTCTCCATGACTTTAAACAGCTCTTGTCCTTCCTGAGTGTGGTGTTCTCAACACTTTTAAGGAATAGAAATTACCATGGACATCTGTTGTCATGCCCCTTGTCATCTATCTGGCTGCCGTCTCCTGGGAACAGCAGCTAGCATCTTCTTTGGGGTCTGCTTCTCCCCCGTTGGGCAGTCTTGGTGGGACCGTCTGTCACGGTACCCCACCGCCCCCCCCCCCCCCCCCCCGTGGCCCCGTTAGATCAAGCAGGCCCTCCCCTCAGGGGTGCACCTGTCTGTCGCCCTCACAAAAACTGCAGGGGCCACGCGGGTGGAGCCCCTGCTGCTGAGACCCCCAGGCACTGTCTGAGTTCCAGCCCTCTCTGAGCCCAGTCTGTCTACTTTTCCTTCCATTCTTGGAGCTCCCCTCGCGTCTCCAGTGAACCCCCTTTGGCTTGAGATTGCCAGCGACATGTCTGGGCTGGCGACCAAGGAGCTCTGTTTTTGCTTCTCACGGCTGAGAAGACACATGTGCGCTCACTTTCCCTGCTGAGTTTGGAGACGGGAGAACTTTCGGAAGAAGGCTCGCCAGCAGCCGCGTGGCCCGGTCTGTCCCCCTGTCCCCCACCCCCCAAGCTGGGGGAGGAGGCTCACCCCCCCTCCCCAGGCCCATTCTGTGCTTCTGTCCTAGGTTTTGCACCTCCTCTTTCCTGGGGCCAGCAGTGGCCTGGGGAGGGAGCGCCAGCTGCAGGAAGTTGGGACAGCGGGTGCATGCAAACATTTTAATAGAAAGCAGCTTTGAGGGCAGACTAGCTCAGCTTCGGATACAAACTGTTTCCAAGTGTGTTTAACATGACACTGGCCATGTTTGCAGAACATTTAAACATTTCATCCCCAGGCAGCATTTTGTCCGTGCAGTCTCCTCTCTGAGTGGTTCCGAAAGAGAGAGAGAGTGGGGTGGAGAGAGAGGCCGAGAAGGAGAGGGGGTGGGTATAGAGGCAGAGGTAGAAAGAGCGCGACTGGTTTCTCTAGGCCAGACTCCAGGGCAGAAACCCTGGGGATGCATTGAGGGGAAATCTCCTTTCGTTACAGCGGTTTTCCAGCCGTGTTGACAAGGAAACACCAGGCGAAAAAGCACACGCCTCCCTCGCTGGTTCTGACTTTCGGACCGTGTGCTGTGTCCCCTTGATGCATTTCCCAGTGCTCTTCTGAAGAGAGCTTAGCTCCTTTCCCGGGGCCTCGGAGGCCTGGCCTGATGGGGCGCACCTCCTCCCAACCTCATCTCCCCCCTCGGCCCGCCCGCCACCCACTCTACTTAGCCTCTTTCACACCAGTGCTGTTTCTACCCGGTGTCGGGGTGGGGGGGGTCTTGGCCGTGCCTCCCCCGCACCCCGGGGTATCTCCCTGCACCTCCTCCAGAGCTGGCCTTCCCATCTCTTTGGGGCTCCTGCCAAATTCTGCCCGAGACAGCCCTTCCCCGACCCACGATCCGAGGGGGTGCCCACATCCCAACCCCCAACTTGTCACTCTGAGGACAGTCACGCGTCACTGTTCATACCCCCCCCGCTGCTCCTCTCCTTAGCATAATCTACCGTTGCCTTGTTTGTTGATTTAAGTTTTTCCTCGCCGGCGGGAGCGTGAGGGACACGCCTGTCACACTCACATGTCAGGTCGTAGGTGCTGGGCAGCCGTGTCCCGGTACGAATCTAAGTGCCCTCTGCTCCGAGGAATGCCAGAGCAGGGAGGCACAGGGCTCCCGTGGTGGCCTGCGTCCCACTGTCAGATGAGGGTGTGATGGCCCACGCTCCCCCCACCCTCCTCAGCCAGTGCTCATTGGATCCCGAGGCCCGTCTGCTTTGGACGGACACCCGGCTTTGCCTGGGCTCCCGCAGCTCTGTGGTCTTTGGTAACTCAACGCGCTGCTGAGGCAGTTAGGTTTCCTGTGGGCGCTTTCCCCTGACGCCAACAACCCGGGAAATATGTGGAAGCGGCCAGGTTGAGGCTTGGGAGGTGTTTTTCTTCCCTCGCCCCCAGGCCCGCGTCCGTCCCCGGCCACACGTTGGGGCCGGTTGGGGCCGGTTGCCGCCTACAGGCCAGACTCGTTTGAAGTGGCCCAAGAGGAGGACTTCTGGGCGGGGGGGGGGGGCTGCTTGGTTTTCAGAGGGTCGTTTTGCTGCTGAGCCGGCCGCTGGGGCAGGAAGAGCTGCCAGCTCTGATCCTGTGCAGCTCGGGACAGGGGTCCCTCGGGGTCGAGGGCCCCGGGCCTTCCCCGCACGGGTCCCAGTGGCCCCTCAGCAGGCTCTGTCTTCTCCAGGCCCGTGTCTCAAGATTTGGCCCGGTGTGTGGCAGTGAATCCATCCCGAGGAGGGCCCAAGGGGGACCGTGGCGAGGGCCGGGGGTGGTGTGGTGCCAGGCGTGACTCATGCCCGCCCACCAGCCAGCTCTCCTCAGGCAGCCTGATCGTCAGAAGGCGCTGACTAAGCCGCGCGAGCCGTCCGAGAGTGAATCAGATAACGCGGGGCCTGGACTGGCATGGCCTCCCATCTTTTGGAGCCTGTCCCTCGCCCTTGTAAAGCGACTGGGAGCCTGGGCTGTGGATCGCACCACCATAGCTACCCTCTTATTTTGTTTCTGTGTTTTTCCCTTTTGGATTCTTTCCCCCACTCCCTCCGTGCTGGTCGTTCTGTGGTCTCGCTCTTTCTCTCCCGGAACTCCCCAGGCCAGAGACGCCACAGACCCTGTTGGCGCCCCAAGGCTTCTATTACCGTATTGATTTTTACCAGTTTTAGGGGGTGGGAATCAATATCTCATGAGGTAATGGAAACCCGGGCAGTGAGGTGGAAGCCGGCCTTCATTCCTCCGTGCGGCCTTTGTGCAGAGGCTGCTGGGGACGCGGCCCCTTATGTTCTGACTGCAGCTCCTCTTGGAATGTGAAAATGTTTCAGTTCCCCAAACTATGAAAACCGGAGCCCTTGTGTGTTCTCTGGCCCCGGTTCAAGAACTTAGCTGATTGTTAAGGAAATTCTTTGGCTATTTTTTCTCTTAATATGGTAATGCCTTTTTTCACTTTGGCGCTCTCTCCTCAGGGAATTGGATTAAGACTATTATTTATGGTTGTGACAAAGCAGTTCCCAGGTTTTCAGTTCCCTGAATTTGTAGGTGCCCCATCGGGAGCGTCTCCTGTCCCCTTCACTGCGCGGGGGACATCCGCTGCTCCCGTTTGACAGTGTAGTGAATGTGTCACGATGCGTTCGAGTCCAGGCTTGGCCAGCTGCGGCCTGCGGGCCAAATCCAGCCCTCCACCTGTTTTTGTAAATAAAGTTTTATTGCAACAGCAGCCATGCCCGTTCCTTTATTTACAGTCTGTGGCTGCTTTTGCCCCGCCCCAGCAGAGTCCAGCAGTGAGGATGGAGACCACAGGGCCTGTGAAGCTGAAAGTGTTTCCTTTTTGGCCTTTCACAGAAGAGGCTTGCCAGCCCCAGTGTGAGGCGATTAACACCTTGTCCTAAGGAGCTGAGTGTGCTGGGGGCTGAGTGTGCTCCTAAGACCCATTGAGGTGCGGCTCTAGGTGACCAGAGGCCAGAGAGGCTGATTTCATCTGCCCTTTCTCTTGGGGCGTGTGTGTGTGTGTGTGTGCGCCTGTGTGTGTAGCGCGTGTGCATGTGTGAATTGTGCTCTTTTTTGCTGCTGCTTCCGCAGCTTCGGTTTTGCTGGATTAGGCAGAGAGAAGCCTTGTTTTTGCCCATTTCTCTGTATTCTCAGTGCAGCGTTTCCGTGAATTCCAAGATGTTTTGAAAATGAGTGTCCAGTGTTAAATCCTAAAGATCTTTAGAGTCTGGTTTGTTCACTGCCCTCAGTTACTCTTTATTCACTCACGGATTCTGTACGTCTTTACCGAGCATCTGTCTTGGCCAGACGGTGTGTCAGGTGCTGAGGACGTACCAGCACTTGGGCAAGAGCTGTGAGAAGGCAGTCGAGGGTGGGAAACAGGACAGGTGGTGTAAAAGTCGGTGACAGTGCAGAAAAGGAGCAAACAGAAGAAGCAGAAGGCACTGGGGGCTGGGAGACCTCCGTACCTATTGCAGACAAGGAAGCTTACATTTGGAGGTGACATGACAGGAAGGGCAGATAGGGCCAACCCGGGGGAAGATCCGGGCCAAGCCTGGAGCCTCTGGACCTCGGACCGCGTGCAAACTTATTTCTTTCTTTTTTTTTTTTTTTTTTTAAATTTTTTTTTTTCAACGTTTATTTATTTTGGGGACAGAGAGAGACAGAGCATGAACGGGGGAGGGGCAGAGAGAGAGGGAGACACAGAATCGGAAACAGGCTCCAGGCTCTGAGCCATCAGCCCAGAGCCCGACGCGGGGCTCGAACTCACGGACCGCGAGATCGTGACCTGGCTGAAGTCGGACGTTTAACCGACTGCGCCACCCAGGCGCCCCGCAAACTTATTTCTCAGTGAGTTTATTGGAGCCCTTCAGAACTCAGCCGACATTTCTGGCTAGCTGCTTTTTCCGCATATTGTCTACATTTCTTCTGGGCCTTGTTCTTGGGAATTCCTGGTCATACTCTGGAAAGCTCCGCTTTCTCATGTAGTCAGTCTCCTGAGAGTCTGAAAGTGATGAGGCTTCGTAATGAACTGGTTGCCTCATTCCACGACAGTGTAGATGCCGTTTCCCAAAACTGCTTTCCTACCACCATCGTGACCACCTTCCGTGGCAAGGGAGAAATAAGGCATTCTGGTGAATGGAGGACTGATTATTTTAGTACATGTGCTAATGAACAAGTCACTTTTGCTAATGAAGGCTCCAGAATCTGGTGATGACAGCATGTGACTCATGGTATTTCCCTCTTTGCTTTGGTTACCAGGCAGCTCATCGAAACCATTGGCTTTGTGGTTAGAATATTCTCTGTGACTCCATTTTATGCCACGGATATATGTTAATTAGCTTAGTATAATATACCCCGTGTCACTGACCGTGTCAGATTATTTTTACGTAGAGGAGGTTACATATTAAAAAACATTTTAAACATTGAAAGGAAAGGTATTTCCTTGGGCTTCTCTGCGTACAGGACGGCACAAGCTCTAAGTGGTCACGGGGAGTAAGGAGCCAGTTCAGTTCAACAGACGTCGGGTGCCTGTGGCGTGCTAAGCACTGAATCCACCAGAGAGGGACCACTGTGCTTCTCTTGGGGAAGGATCTTTTTATTTATTTATTTTTTGGGGGGGAACAGAGAGAGACAGAGCATGAACGGGGGAGGGGCAGAGGGAGAGGGAGACACAGCATCCGAAGCAGCCTCCAGGCTCTGAGCTGTCAGCACAGAGCCCGACGTGGGGCTCGAACTCACAGACCATGAGATCGTGACCTGAGCTGAAGTCGGACGTTCAACCGACTGAGCCACCCCGGCGCCCCTAGGGAAGGATCTTTTGAGATCAGTTTTTGGGGATGGGCCTTTAGAGACCTGGTTTTCTTTCATTTCTTTCGTTTTTCAGTTTCCTATTCGTTGATTTTTATAATAGATGCTTAGCTGCCAATCACTATTATCAGTGAAGCTGAAGTCAGCGTTTGATGAATGTGGAGGCATCCAGGGGCTGGTGTATGAAGACCAGGGTTACGCTTGACGGAGGCGATGTTTTGCCTCCTCTGGATGCCACGGAATAAGTACGGTCACTGGCCACTGGGCTCCCATGTAGAACTGTTGACATTTTGTGGCTTAAACAACAGGAGTAAGGGAATTTTCGAGATGCCAGTGTTTATAGCCTGACGGAGACTAAATATTCTGGTGGGGTTCACAGACAGGGACGAGGGGGTTGCTGGCCTGCTCCTTCTCTTTCTGTTCGGGCTTGACCATGCTCTCTTCCTTTCTCTTTCTCCCTCTGCCTCCCCCACTTCTCCCGTCTCCCCCACCTGAACCCTCCCCTACACTCATCCGTGGAACAGTCTTAGATGCTGACAGCACCCCCTCTCCAATGCCTCTGCGACCTAGTTTGCTTTTCCACGGTAAGCAGGCAAGTTGGTGGCTCTGCTTCTCGCTGGGTATGGGGGACGTGCTATTTTCTCCATTGCATATATTTTTTTTTTTTTTTTAAAGAAAATGAAAGGTTAGCATAACTGTTTCCAGAAAGCACATGGAATCACTCAGTTGAGTCCCAGCCAGCCGCTGCAACATTAGCCTTTGAGGCACGCTGCGGCCGACACACTCAGGACCAGCCTGGGGCTCCAGCCCCTTGACAACGAGTGTGCCGGGCGGCGGAGAGGCAGCGGCTCCCGCCGACTCTGCAACGAAAATATTTTTGTAACAGGAGCACTTTATACTTTCCAAGGAAGAGAAAGAAGTGGTTCACTTGCCTCATTAGGTTAAAAACATTTTTTTCCGTTCAGTTTTATGGTTTGTTTCATTGGCCTTCTCTGTCAGCTTCAGGGCAGGAGTGCAGTGGTTTGAGAGCATTTAAGGGCTCGTGGGCAGAACCCAGTGTGGCCAGACGCTGAAAGACTGACAGGCCATTGCCTTTAGGTCCTCTCTAGATGACTGCAGGCTGAGCCAGCATCTGGAGAATTCCAGGAGTCCCCTCTCCTCTTGAGGCAGGCGCTTGCAAGGACCATCTGCCTCCGTCGGGGACTTGTAGGAAAAGAGATTTATTAAGGACGGCGGTGCCTGTTTTGATCTCATCAGTTTAATGGTTGTCTGCTAATAGGTTTTTTGGAAATCAGCCAGGTCTTTTGCAAAGAACCCTAATTGTCAGAGCTGGAATGACCTTGGACATCACCGGCCTCCAACAACCTTATTTTAGAAGTGGCCAAATCCGGGACTCAGAGAAGTCAATCAGGTGGCCCAAGGTCGCAGAGTGAGTTAATACAGAACCGGGTCCAAACCCGGCTGTCCCGCTGCCTGGGACATTGTGCTCCTGGGATACGCGGTGGCCGAGGGGGCGCGTATGTGCGTGTGCGTGTGGCGTGACTGTGTCTGAGTCTCCACTTATGCACAACCCTTGGCTGCTGCTGGAGAATAAGCCCAAAGGAAGCCATCACCCAGGACGTTATCCAGCACAGACCCAGCCTTCCTTCCTCGGGGCTTCCGGTGGTTGTGACTCACGTTCAGCAGGAGTCCAGGCCCCACGCAGAGTCCTCGAAGCAGGTGGGACCACACAGCCCTGCCTCCAGGCCCCGGCCCAGGCTTGTCTGAGGATAGTTCAGCTTCCCGGCACTGGAGAAACAGCATGGCCCAGGCCCTCGCCCCGAGGACTCGTGAACATGGCCTCCCCTGGCTGGTTTCTGTGCTGATTGCCCTTCGACTCCCCAGGTGCCTTGTCATGTACCATCTCTGCTGCCCTCACTTGCCCCTGTGGGAAGGTCCTGCACCATGAGCATTTGGGCAGTGGGCAGGGTAGGCCGGAGAGAAGGTCACTTGGGTTGGAGGCAGAGGGAGGATTCTGGTCCTGGGACCTCCGTCTCTTAGCTGTGGGAACGTCGTTGTCATGGGCACGATGGTCTGTCCCACTGAGCGTCTGGTTGTAAACTTTTTTTTAAATGTTTATTTACTTTTGAGAGAGAGAGAGATGGAAACAGAGCGTGAGCAGGGGAGGGGCAGAGAGAGAGGGAGACACTGGATCCAAAGCAGGCTCCAGGCTCTGAGCTGTCAGCACAGAGCCTGATGTGGGATTCTAACTCATGAACCATGAGATCATGACCTGAGCTGAAGTTGGACACTCAACAGACTGAGCCACTCAGGCTCCCCAGAGTGTCTGGTTGTAAACGTCAAGCAGATGACAGAGCACGACGCACGTAGGGCACGCATACCAAGGGGTGGGTTAGGCCAGGCTCTGCTTGGACCATTTGTGTCTTGCACGAACACAGACATTTCGTGACCATTACTTGTTTTTGAGGCAGATTTCTCCTTTTGCTCCCATCCCAACCCCACCAAAAAACCGCATGAAGGAGCATGTACGTAGTAGAGCCCTTCCCAAACATTGTTAGGTATTAGGATCGCTTCTCTAAACTTTGTTTAATATTTATTTTTGAGAGAGCGACAGAGAGAGCGTGAGTGGGGGAGAGGTGGAGAAGGAGACGCAGAATCTGAAACAGCCTCCAGGCTCTGAGTTGGTAGCACAGAGCCCGATTCAGGGCTTGAACTCATGGACTGTGTGATCGTGACCTCAGCCGAGTTGGACACTTAACTGACTGAGCCACCCAGGAGCGCCTAGGATCGCTGCTCTACAGTGAACCATTTTCCCCTTAGCCTTGGGGGTTGCTGATGGCTCCCACCCCACAGCCCTCCTTCTCCTTGCTGCTACAGTCCTGGTCTGTCCAACCATGATCCACCCCATTCCTAAGGCAGACAAATTCTGGAGAAGCTAAGGCAGTCATGGGGGCCGTGTTCCCCTCGCCAAAGCATGGTTGAGGGTAATCTTATGACTAATTGCTGGCCGATGACCCAGGAAGAAGAATGTGCTGGGCCTCTGGATTCTTTGCTCTTCTGAAGAGACACACAGAAGAGAAAAGATCCTTTTACATCCACTGGGCATAGTCCTGTCTTTACATAACACTTGGAAGGCAGGTGGCTTAAGTTGATCAGACAGAAGGAAGGATGTCCATGAGTCTTTGAGGTGATCAGCCCTGCCACCATCTTGCCCTTGAACAGCTGGACATTTACTCCATTTTGAGTAGGGTTTTCTGATACTTGGCAGCTGAAAATACCCTAATTGAAACACCCAAATCGTTTTTCGTGTTGATCTATATTTAGCCTTTATGGAACATTCTAGACTGAACTGACCTTGGCAATGGAGATTTGGACCATGTGCTTTTTTACTGCTGTGTGACTCTCCAACCCATCAGGCAGTATGGCTGGAGGGGTGGGCACGGATGGATTTCATTGATCTTCTGTGTTCACTGTGCCGGGCACTCAGGAGACGCTCGGTGAATGCTTGTTGAGAAAGTTCTCTTTCATGGTGGTGGTGTTTCACGGGAGTGCTGCCAGGCCTGCTGGTTGTTTGTTTGTTGTAATTAAATGAATGGGAGAGCCTTCTTTAATCACACAGTACGCTCACCTCCCCCAAGTTCTAGCATTAAGCCTACCTCAGTCAGTATCCTGCCAATGGCTAGTGTTTAGTAATTTAATACAGACCTGGTGAGTCTGGAGTCCACACCCAGGACTTCTGACAACCTCACCTGGGCTGTTTCTCCCTCCGCCTGGGTGGCAGTGGGCTGAAAACTCAGGAGTTAGGGGGATTCGTGTTTTCTTTGCTTTTTTTTTTTTTAATTTTTTTTTTTTAACGTTTATTTATTTTTGAGACAGAGACAGAGCATGAACAGGGGAGGGTCAGAGGGAGAGGGAGACACAGAATCTGAAACAGGCTCCAGGCTCCGAGCTGTCAGCACAGAGCCCGACGCGGGGCTCGAACCCACGGACCGTGAGATCATGACCTGAGCCAAAGTCGGATGCTTAACCGACTAAGCCACCCAGGCGCCCCTCGTGTTTTCTTAAAGTCACTCTCGGTGGTGCTGTTGTGAGGATGCTGTTTAGTGGTCTTGAGTCACATCCAGATAGCTCCCCTGCCCCGCCTCATGAGCATGAATGTGACCTTGAGAACTGGGAGCATACCTGGCACGCTATGAAATATCCCCGGTCCTTGAAGGACTTGGGCCAAACATGAGACTCAGGCTCTCTGGGTACAGCCTGAGGGCTCCTTCTCAGCTCTGATACAGAGCCTTGGAGTCTCGCTGCGGCCACTTACGAGCTCAACCCCCCTCACCACCCTCTCCCCCCCCCCCCCCCCGCGCACACACACACACACACACACACACTGCTGCGGTCTGCACACCCGACTTAGGTTTTCATCCACCCGGTGGCTATAGGATCCG
Organism: Leopardus geoffroyi; assembly: GCF_018350155.1. Classification (NCBI taxonomy): domain Eukaryota; kingdom Metazoa; phylum Chordata; class Mammalia; order Carnivora; family Felidae; genus Leopardus; species Leopardus geoffroyi. Next base: position 78,917,713 of record NC_059334.1, read on the forward strand.
ACATGGGAATAGATGCTGCTCGCACCCTTGCTTCATACTGAGTGGAGGAGAGATGCCTGTGTCTTAACATCGCAGGCGTGCTGCGTGCCCGGGATGGTGAGCTGTGGGAAGGGGCTGTCGGGAGAGGGGCTGGCTTCTCCAACAGGCCCTGTGAAGCTGGGGCCGCTTCAGAAGGAGACTCAGGTGGAGCGTCTGCTCAGGAGCCTCGAGGCGGCTTTGATGTGGGTGTCCCGGGAGCCAGCCTTCCGGCAGCACTGTGGAGTTAAACCAGGAGTGGGCTGAGCGGTCAAGGCCAAGACGTATCTTGGTGCTTCCAGCTGTATCTGCGTTTCATCCCCCCCGAGGCCCCCTGTGGACCGTGTGTCTAGACAGCCATGGGATAAAATGCTCAATTACCGAGTAGGAATTTGGCCAGCAGAGGTATAGCTGCGTTGGGCAGACAGACCCGAGGTAAAGACTGATCAGATGAGCCTGCTTGGATCCGGAACAGCTAGAGAGCCTGATGCTTGTGGGGCCAGATGGCCCTGAGAAGGCATTTTGACTTCGTGGAGAGCTGTAAGCCTGGCCTGACCCACATTCCTGCCCCACGTCACCCCTTTGCAAAGATCTCTGCCTCCACTTAGACTTCAGGGTGACACGTACTAGGAGCGCAGGTCTGAGAGTTGGGAAGCCTGTTCTCTTCTTTAGCCAGGCTGCTCATGAGCTGTGACGAGTCACTGCATCTCTGGGCCTCAGTTTCCACATCTGTGAAATGGAGGGGACGCAGGCCCTAATTCTCAAGGTGGCCGTGAAAGTGCTTTGTCAGCCGGGAGGTGGAAGGTTCATTCCCTTCCATGTCAGTAGAGGCTTCGTGTTAAAAACCCCACCCCCTTGGGATATGTCCACTTGCTTATTTTTGTCTACGATTGTCCTTCGTGATCCAGGAGACGAGTGAGTAACAGCTTACACAAGGTGAGGGTTGGCATTGCCCATTGGTACCATTGGTGCAGGTTTGGCCTCTTGGGATCCAGGGTTCTTTCCCCCGGTTGTGTTCCAGGGAGGATTGGTTCCTGGGGAGACTTGGGCTAGTACCACTGGTGTCCACTTGTCCAAGCCCGTGTGGTCCCTTGAGTGTGAGGACTTCACCGTGCTAAAGTCCCCCAGGCCCGGCCCTCCCCAATGAGCACGGCTGAGCAGCACCCAGGCCCCTGGTATTCTCCTCCCCTCATGGTGGTGGGGGGCAGTGGGGGGTGCTCTCCTCTGTCCTTACAGCTTCTGCTGACCCCAAAGTGTTTGTCTCCCTGCCTCGTCCTCTGCCTCGAGCTCAGACTTGGGAAACAAGAGCTCAAGGGCTGTCATCTTCAGAGCCCCTCTGCCTCCTGAACCCCGAGAACTGGGAGCCTGGGCCTGGTTCCCTTCCGACGGGGTGCAGGTGGAATGCAGGAATCGAGGGTGTGCCAAGGCTGATCGAGAGCCCCACGGCAAGCCCTGCCCCACGGAACTTTCTGATGCGGTTCCCAGTTTGTGTCTGAGCTGATGTGGGCTGGGCCCGCCTCTCTGTTTGAACTTGATCTCTTGCCTTGGAGTTGGTGAAAAGCAACTGTTATCTTGGGCAGCCAGACACAGCCAGCCCCAGGATCCTTCGCCGCCGTGTCCCCTGGCCCAGCCCCGAAGGAGGGGTAGTGTCCCCAGCAGGCCTCCCCCAGAGTGGCTGAGTATACGTCACTGGCCCTGCTCGCCCACCCGCTGTGACTGCTGGATGAAGTCATTCCTGGCAGGGGTGGCTGGCACGGGCCCAGAGTAAACAGGCCGAACTGAGCCGCTGGTGTGCCTCTGGACGCCGAGGAGCTTGGGGGTGCGGGGCCGCGGGCCTGCCCCTTACAGAACAGCACCGTGCGCTCCGGCCTCGGGCGACCCCAAGGGTCACTGGTAGTGTAGACCCGTGCCACCTGCCTCTTCCCGGCTGGGCGACAGCAGACGAGCTTGTGGGAGTTTAGTTGGCCGGGTTCCCCCATTGGGTCTGCACAGATCCCAGTGCTAGTAACGATAACTAACACTTAGACGATGCTGACACGTCCCAGTCACGTGGGACTTAACATCAGCCAGGCGGTATTCATGGTGTTGTTCGGGTCTCGTCGCCTAATTCTCACAACTCACCCGTGAGAGGTGTGCCGCGTTATTCCCATTTTCCAGACGACAACACTGGAGGCCCAGGGGGTTATGAACCCGCACCAGGATCTAATCAGGATCTAATCTGTGCCCTTGACAGGCCTCTACTGCGCTTCTCGTTGTCTGTGCTCTGAGGGGCGTTCCTTCTCATTGCCATTTCTCGAAGTCAGCGTGAGGTCTTAGATCCCTTCTCCGATATTCCTTCTTCCTCCGTGAACTTTCTGAGCCAGCGTCTTCCTTATTGGGGGTGGGAAGGGGTCTTTATGGCTTAGCGCCATGTCAGAGGATGAGGGAATCTGGGTTTGGGGGCAGAGTCTGATGTGTGAATCTCTGCTCCGTCTCGAGTCACCCAGTCTTTTGGGGCCTTAATTTGTCCATCTGTTAAATGGGCACCTCACCTCATCCGCTGGTGTCTGCTCTCTCCGTGTCAGAGCACATGCTAAAATAACCCTGGTTTTCGCCCACCCCATCCTCTCGGGGGGCCCCCCTCATCTCTTTCTTTCTTTGTTGAGGTGGATGTGAGGGGGCTGGGCGTGCATGAGGCCTGGGCGGGGTCTCGGCTTCCTGGGCCTGGTTCCCGTTGTTTGGGCAGCCGCTACTCTGCTCTGGACTCAGGGAACAAAGGCGAGAGGAAGGTTTGCTTGGCTCAGGAAGGAAGGGAGGGGGAGAGCCTCAGGCCATCCCGATGGAAGCCCAGCTCCAGGCCTGGCTACTCCAGCTGGCCTCATTTTGCCCTGTTTCAGTGTGAAGAGTTATTTGGAGCTTCTGCCTCTGCCGGAGCTTCACAGGGCCCTGGGGATCAGGCTCGCGGGGTTGGTCAGTTCACCAGGGCCGCTCGGAGCAGAGGTGGTCGATGGGGCGCTCTTTTCGGGCGAGGAGAGAGGCTACTTCTGGGGCTTTGGGGCTGGTGGAGGGGTGGGGGAAGCCGGATGCCTCGCCGCCCCCTCCCGCTCCCCTCACCTCTCCAGAATGGCCCTGCACTTAGCACAGAGATGCACCCAGCCGAACCTGTGCGGCGCTAGCCTCAGTGCTCCCGATTCTCCAGGACTCGGACAGAAGCACCTGTGATGAGCGGGGGTGGCTCCGCCCTTTCCTCCCACCCCATTCCACCCCCAGGCTGCGCAGGCTCAGGATCCTTCTGTGCGTCTTCCCTTTCTTCGGCAGCCTTGCCCCAAGTCCAGACTTTGTCTCCTGTCCCCTGGTCTCAGGGTCTCACAGCAGGTCTGTGCTAATAGTCAAGATGGGGCACGACCCCGCGATGGCCTCTCATGACCTTCCGTGTTCTCCTTGGTCAGCGGCTCCAGCGCTCACTTGTCCCTCAGCAGCTTGCGACGTGCTGACGGCGGTGGGCGGGAGGGGACGGGAGGCCCCGGGCCTGCCCTCACTCCCGCACGAGGCCCGTCACCGCCCGACACTCCCCGACGCCTGTGCGTCGTCCATTCTGTTAACCAAACGCAGCAACGCCAACCTTGTGGTTCCAGGGCAAGCTGCCTGTCCTGCTGCTGGGCCGCTCCTCCGAGCTGCGGCCGGGGGAGTTCGTGGTCGCCATCGGAAGCCCGTTCTCCCTTCAGAACACGGTCACCACTGGGATCGTCAGCACCACCCAGCGCGGTGGCAAAGAGCTGGGGCTCCGGAACTCGGACATGGACTACATCCAGACCGACGCCATCATCAACGTGAGTCCCGTGGGGTCGGGCAGGTGTTTGGAAAGCTGGGCTTAGGAACCCGGGGTGGAGCCAGGATCCTCGAGGTGCCGGCCAAGGCGTTACCTCTGAACCCCTAGAGCGGCTGAGGCCGAGGGCTGGTCCTCAGCCTCAGCCATCTCCAGGGACTCCTGTGAAGGGGACTTCGGATACGCCAAGGTCTGCAGCCCAAGGGGGCTCCCCATCCCACTGGAGGGGCCGTGGCTCCTCTGCCCCCAGGCTGCTCAGCGGACCCGATGTTGAGGCTCTGTGCAGGACGGACGTTCACCCTGGTGCAGATGCTGTCACCCCCGGAGGTGCTCGCTCTGCCTTGGGGCGCGGTCTGAGCGTTAGGCCCATACTGTTCCGTGTCTAAGGAGGCCAGGCCTTGCTCCACACCATCTCCTCAATGGAACCTTTTATAAACCACATTTTTTCCCCTTCGGCTGTCTGCTTATAGGATTGGCCTTTCTTTTTCTTTTTTTTTTTTTAAATGTTTATTTCTGAGACAGAGCATGAGTGGGGGAGGGGCAGAGACAAGAGGGAGACACAGAACCCGAAGCAGGCTCCAGGCTCCGAGCTGTCAGCACAGAGCCTGACGCGGGGCTCGAACTCATGGGCCGTGAGATCATGACCCGAGCCGAAGTCGGTCGCTCAACCGCCTGAGCCACCCAGGCGCCCCATGGATCGGCCTTTCTACAGAGCAACGTGTTTCCCCCTACATCGGTCTAATAAATAAGAAACAGTGTGTTTTGTGCATTTGCTGCTCTAAAAGGCTTCATTCCCAAACTTTCTTGTGATCCGCATGAAGTAGTGGAAAAAGAACAAACCATGTGGCTTTCCAGCCACAGCGGCAAAGCCGGGATCACATAGCGGGGATGGGGGTGGGGGGGTGGGGGCAGGTTTGAAATACCGGTTGGTAGCCAGTGTGTTGCCAGGAGAAGGAAGTGGGTGTTGGGTGTTTGAGGGGGGTCATAGTTGGCCTTTGGGCTTTGGAGCCAAAAAAAAATTTTTTTTTTCCCCATTTATGGCACATCTAAAACTTTCTGAAAATGTTTAAGGCGCCTTTTTCCAGCAGCATATTAGGTTGACAGGAACAAATCCAAGGAGAGAACCTGCCAGGCAGGGAAATGCACAGGGCCATGTAAAGACATAAACTCATAACCTTTTAATTTTTGCTTAATTTCAGTATGGAAACTCGGGAGGACCATTAGTAAACCTGGTAAGGCCTTTTTTTTTTTTTTTTTTTTTTTTTTTTAAATCTATGTACATGTTTTTTTGTTTTTTGTTTTGCTGTTTTTTGCTTTCTTTTCAGACATGAACTTGCCACAGCACATTATCTGATTCTTTTACAGTGAAATCTGTGAGTCTGTACCGCATCCTTAGAAATTACCCTTCTTATCTTTTCTGGAAAGAGTAAGGCATGTGGGAGTCGGGGTTGGAAGTGTTATGCCAGCAGACATGCTTGGGTTTCAAAGTTACAAGTAAATTCAGTGGAATTTGGGTCCAACCCAGGAGCAGCCAAAGGGGGAGGCCTTTCTTTTGAAGGTGTCAGCAGCTCTGGCCTGTTACAAAAAGGCACGGCCTTCAAATGAGGTCCCCAGGCCGCCACAGGAGCTGGCTTGGCTCGTCCACAGTCTTTGTCTTGGCCAGGAGCCCTCCCTTAAGACCTGGCTGAAATGAGGAGTTGCCCCCGCTCACAGAGATGTCACATAAGGCTATATTTAAATACATAAGCATGAAAAGGGAAGCTTTAGAATCTGTCAGAGTGGGGCCCACACAGCTCAGGGGTCACCCAGCCCCGTTTTCATTTCCCTCCATGGGAAATCGAGGCCGTCTTTAGAGAGGCCCTGGGTGGCAGCGCCTGCTGGAAGGTTCTCGGTGTCGGGGACCGAATTCTCAGTGTTGCAGGAACTGTACAAGGAGAGAATTTGTAGTCGCTTGGCACTTGTCCCTTATCAGCCTGAGCTAAACAAACCATTCAACAAGGGTGTGCAGAATAACGGTGAAGGGGTCTTGTTATTCCATGAGTAGCGTTCGCCAAACTAGGAATCTGTCTCGAACGAGAGCACAGCCCGTAGACTGGCTTCCTCCGTGATCGGTGACAAGCAGAGGAAGCGAGGCGGGGCCTTACCCTGCAGCCCCTGTAACATCTGTGGCTGCTGAGACAGCACGGAGGTAGCACTGTGTTTTCCCGGTAACCCCTAGTCACTAAGGTTGTCCCCCTGGGTGTCAGCAGAGGAATCTTTAGATCATGGAACATGGAAGAAGCTGGAGGCTGTGGACAGCCACCTAAAGGACTCTGAGGTTTCGGAAATATTCCCTGGGAAAGGAGCAAAGGAGCACCTCGAAACCAGCCTCTTGAGGCTGTTTTTGTGGCACGGTGCTCCCTGAGGACAGAGCCTGATGTGTGTTGGCTCGTACTGCCCAAGTGATGCCTCTCCCCCTGCGGCCCCGGGTCCCCCTCCCCACCCATTCACAGCTCAAAGACTTCCTTCATTACAGACGATCTGTTCGCTTTTGTTGCGTGTCTTCTGGTAAACCTTCGTGGGCTCAACAGGCTGTTTCCATCTTGCTTTTCAGGATGGCGAAGTCATTGGGATTAACACTCTGAAGGTGACAGCCGGAATCTCCTTTGCGATCCCATCAGATAAGATTAAAAAGTTCCTAACCGAGTCCCATGACCGACAGGCCAAAGGTAAAGCATGGCCCCGCGTGGCCGCGGGTGGTTCAGGCAGGCCCGGCTGCACCCCTGAACGTCGGCTAAGCCTTTTCGGATCGAGAAGGAAAATGGGATACACGTTGTTAGGCCCCTGGCATTGGGTCACAGAAGTTTGACCCTTTTTGGCCGTGAATGTTTCATGTGGTTTGGTTTAATATGTACCAGTCATGATCCTAGGTGATTTCTATACATCGTTTTATTTCATTAAGTTCCTTTGCCCTCTCAGGAGGGAAGTATTAGTCCCATTTCAGTGATAAGAAAACTGAGATTCTGGGAGATCGTTCATTCCACACATGTTTGTTGACCCGTATCTGCTTGGGGTTAGGCTGGGGGTTCCATGGCTCCACAAGGTCCCCGGCATGTGTGATGTTTACACTCTGACTGGAGGAGGAGGGAGGGTGATACTAGACAAACATGCAAGGTTTCAGTTACCAATGATGCTGCCCTGAAAATGAAGCAGGGTGGTGAGCTGGGGGAGTGCCGGGAGGGGGACATTCCAGACCAAGGAACAGGGGATTCAAGGCCTCCGTCGTGGGCACAGCACACACAGCGAGTGGGTCACGTGGCTGGAGTGCAGTGAGGTTCAGGGTCACACAGATGGATGCAGAAAGCGGTTAGCCAGGGTCACGGAGACTTGACCTCTGTGCTGTGGTGGCCATGGTGAAGGCCTTGGGTTGTATTGAGAACAGGGACGGTCATGATCTGGTGGACGTCTTTGAAAAGTCATTGTCATGGCTGCATGGAGAGACTCCACTGGAGGGGCTGGGCAGAAGTTGTAGGACCAGGTGAGAGACTCTCCTGGTCATCCACGCCAGGGTGGGACGAAGGGCTCAGATTCTGGATTTATCGGAGGGCTAGAACCCTCATTGGAGGTCAGGATAAGGCAAAGAGGAAGCAAGTATCACTCCTCAGTTTTTGGCCATTAGCAAAAATGACAGGACTTTCCCCAGGTGCCATGGCAGGTAGGGGTCTGAGAAGGATTTGAACCACATCGTCAGCGTTCCCCCCCGTGGCCCTGACATAATTTATAACACTGCAGGGATTGAACCTCACAGCTCCTGGTGTCCCCAGTACAGCTGCCAACTGGGCTGACCTGTTGTCCTTTTGTTGTCCCACCAGGCAAAGCCGTTACCAAGAAGAAGTATATTGGCATCCGAATGATGTCGCTCACATCCAGGTGGGTAAGCGGGTCTGTGTGTGTATCTTAAACTTAAACCTAAACTTAGGAAGGCTCTCACTGGCGCCCTGAAAGGGAAACCTCATGCTGCCTTAAGCATCTCGGTTTCTGGTTATAATTGAGAAACATCAGGAAAGAGGAGCGGCCGTTCCCCTGGGCCTCTGGTTTTATGCTTCATTTTGGGGTTTTGTTTGTGTTTGGAGGGAACAGGTCCTTCCTTCTAGAAGATTCTGCCCTCCTCTTTGAAGGCAGGCCTGGACAGCGGGGCGTGTTGGTCACTCTCCCTCATGCCTTCCTTTTAGCACTTGTTCTGTTGAAACCCACATTCCAGGAGTGCCCCAGCACCTCCCTCAGCCCAGAGCACCCTGCCTTTTGGGAGTGCGACCATGTGTGGGCTGTGGCTGCCGGAATGCTGGGTCAGGCTTGTTTGCCGGAGCCGGTGGAAGCTGTGGCGTGCGGCTGCCAGGCTTATAACGTACTGGTGTTTTACCCTTGATGAAAAAGTCTGGTATAACCACACGAGTCCTGGTAACTAAGGGCACAGTGGAAACTCTTGTAGTATAGGTAGCAAAGAGCAGGACGTATTCATGTCGGCGTTAACATATGAATTATCGTAATTAACTTACTATTAATCGTGACCATGTTACTATCCTTTAGATGCATATTATGAATGGTGGTGTCGTTTTTAGCACTCCACAAGGTATGGACTGATTTGCTAAGACTCAAATGTGAATCAGTTACTTGTCTTGGAACCGTGGGCGATGAAGGCATGGGGAAGGAATATACACCCTAGCATCTGGCTTCCTGAGTTCTTGTCCCAGCTGTGCGACTTCCTGGCTAATGACCTGGGGAATGACTTGACCTCTGTGCCTCAGTTTCCTCCTCTCCGGGACCAGGATAACAGTGCAGGCATTTTGGTGGGTGGTGAGGACTGAGTGATTGAACGTGTGTGTGCCCAGGCTTGGATCCACGGGTGGTGGCACGGGTCGCCAGCCACAGTGACACCAGCCACTGTATTTACCGCACATTTGCTCCGCACCAGGCCAGGTGCTGCGTCCAGACCATCTCACCTAATCCTCAAAACGACCCCTACATCATAGAGTATTGTCATTATTCCTGTTTTGTAGGTGAGGAAACTAAGGCACAGAGAGGTTAAGCAGCTGCCCAGGATCACACAGAAAGTGGCAGAGCTGGGGCTCCAAACCTGGGCAACCGCTATACCATATCCACTCCTTACGTTACAATAGCTACTATTAAATCATTAGTAAAATTAAGAATAATAATAATTATAAAGCACCATACTTCGTGTCAGCCAGTAGATCTTTGACTCTAATAGACACGTAAGCGAAGCAGAATCAGACCTCCTGGGGCTATTTTATTTCGGACTCAGGGATCAGGAGGAGAAGCTGGGTGAGAGCTGAGGCTCAGCCAACAGAGGCCCCTTGTTACTTGATGTTAACGCAGGTGTTTTCCTCCCGAGCAGCAAAGCCAAAGAGCTAAAAGACCGTCACCGAGACTTCCCGGATGTGCTTTCGGGAGCGTATATCATTGAAGTCATTCCCGACACTCCAGCGGAAGCGTGAGTTAGAACTATTTTCTCTTTGCCGGATTATCCCTGCGGTTCCTGGGGGCGGTCGGGGGAGGCTGTGTTCTTTTCATATCGGCTCAGGTGGTGGTGAGGGTCCCTGATGAAAGGGTTGGACACCCTTGGTCCCGCCAGCCGGGCCCTTCGGGCCTGGTTCAGCTCAGCACTCATCAGCAAAAGGGTGCTTCCTGTCCTCAGAAGTCCTCACTTCATGAGAGGTGATTCAGGTGGAAGGAACGACATCTGACTCTCATGAGTCTCCGGGGCAGGCCTGGCTGGGGAAAGAGGGTTGAAGGAGCAGTGGCCCTGAGATCTTGGGCAGTGGTCCCGTCCTGGGCCGCCAGAGGGACACATCTCCCCTAGAAGCCTGCCTTCTCTGATTCCGTCTGTTACCGACCAGGCCATACCTGTCCACACCTCCAGAACAATAACCCAGGTAACATCCAAGTAACATGAAAAGAAGTAGCTCAGCAGGCAGTCAGCACGTCTTACTTCTACGGACATAATATGCAGGGAGAAGAGCTAGACGGGGTGGGGCCTGCAAGCTGTTCCCTGGGGCCCGGATCTGGCCCGCCGACTGCTCCGCTTGAATATGACCCGTGGGCGAAGGATAGATACTGCATTTTTAAAAGGCTGAAAAAATTTTTAAGCAAGAGTATTTTCTTCTGATACATAAAAATTGTACGAAATTGACATTGCAGTGTCCGTAAGTGAAGTTTACTGGAACACAGCCAAGCTCGGTAGTTACACACTGCCTACAGTGGCTTTACGGCCACGGCAGTCGAGTTGAGTTGTGACGGATGCCACGTGGCCTGCAAAGTCCAAAATATTTCCTATCTGGCCCTTTACAGAAAAAGTTTGCTGACGCTGTGCTAGACCACTAAAGGACCGTAATAGCTTATTTGACACTTATTTGACTCTTGCTTATTTGTAAAAGCTAAAGTTACAGCAATAGGTAACACAAAAGAAGGCAGAACCATTCCACCTGCTCCTCAGGGGACCGTCCTCCGAGTTGTGATGCCCATTACAAGCAAGCTGGCCACGGGCACGATACATAGTAGACGATACATGGTAGCGGCATATCCTTGCCTCCTCTGGGGTCAGTCTGTCATCCGATCATAACAAGTGCTGGGAAGCATTTCTGCAATGGACAGGACTGATGATTTGGCCTAAAACTCTCAAAAGGAAATGAGGCGATCCGTTGGTAGCTGAAGCTACTGTCGTGTGAGTTCGCCATCACCCCACCCGATGCGCTCGGGGCTTCTGGGTTCTCAACTGTGCCTCTGTCAATGCACAGTCGAGTCCCTCTCATGGCAGTTAGACCCGGGGGAATGGAAGCGTTACAGTTGTGTTTCCCCTTGTGTTGCAGGGGTGGGCTCAAGGAAAATGACGTCATAATCAGCATCAATGGACAGTCGGTGGTGTCCGCTAATGACGTCAGTGACGTCATTAAAAAGGAAAGCACCCTGAACATGGTTGTCCGCAGGGGCAACGAAGACATTATGATTACGGTGACTCCTGAAGAAATCGACCCGTAGGTAGAGGCATGAGCTGGATTTCATGTTTCCCCTCAAAGACTCTCCAGTGGACGGTGCGTGATGACTCTGGGCTGGTGGCACAGGACACTCAAGACTTCGGACCACCATGTTCCTTGTTCAGCAGAAGCACCCTGGCCAACAGAATCCTTCTTGATAGTTTGCAGGCAAAACAAATGTAATGTCGTAGATCCGTAGGCAGAAGCTCGCCCTTCTGTATTCCTATGTATGCAGTGTGCTTTTCCTTGCCGGCTTGGACTGTTCCTGCTTAGACAGTCAACATTTGTCTCTCCCTTTAACTGAGTCATCATCTTAGTCCAACTAAGGCAGTTGACATAACGCATAGGTGGAGGAAGGCCCCACGGAAGCCAGAATGGTCCTGGGCACGTTTTTGCTTTCCTCGCGGTCAGCACCCGGAGGAGATGGACGCCAGAGACCACAGGCCGGTGACCGTTGGCTTCCCAAACGGCCGAAGTTGCCTCTTTTAGGAATCTCTTCAGAACTGGGGGCACCATGACTTTGAGTTTGAGCTATTAAAGTACTTCTTCATACTCCGCCTTGTGGCTTGCTTCTTTCCCGTTCCCTGTGAACAGCTGGTGGCTGTCTCTTGGAAATGATTGTAAGGTCAACAGGTCCTCATTAAACCACGTTGTCTGCACAGGGTTGAGCTTGCAGGCTTCCCAGTTATTTCCAAATCATCACGTGGGGTTTACCAGCATTACCAACAACTGTGCTTGGCCACTCTGCCTTCATAAAATAGGGTTTGAGGACAGTCGTACTTGCATCTGGAGCTTTCCAAACTGACGAGAGTTTGTTGACCTCATGCATCACGCAATCAGTCAACAAAAGATTTTCTGGGCCTCTGCTCTGTGCCAGACAGGGTGCTAAGTATAGAGAGATCAGCGCAGAGCAGGATGGACCCAGGCCTTCTGTGACCCAAGAACTCTCTTATCTTAAGTCCCCAGAAAGTACAGGCTGAAGTTGATTGCAGTTGTCCTGGGCTCTGACCCAAGAACCAGACCGTAAGCCTTGGGAGGGGGAGGAGGGCTAGAGCAGGGCTCCCCTCGACGCGTTCTCAAACCAGCGCAACCGTAAGTGGCCAGAGGCGCCTCTGTCTCTGGGAAAGCTCCCAAGAGTTGGAGACTGGACCCGTGTAGACTGCCACAGAAGTTTAGCTTGAGAAGTTAGCACGGGCCTGCGTCGCTGTGGGGAGCACACACTGGGGAGGAGGCTTTTTACACCGGGAGTGGAGGATGAGGCTCTCTACTTGTCAGCTGTAAAAAGGGGGGCCTTGGACAGGATGGAGGTTGGGGTCCCCGGACGGAGAGCTTCATCCTTCCTCGACCAGTAGATCTCCGAGGTCTGGTTCATAACAGAAGAGGCTGTAGAAGAACAAGGGCCCAAGTTCAGTGGAGGGGAAATCCGATTTAGCAAGACCCTCATCAGTAGTGACGCCAGGCAGCCGGGTGGCTGTGTGCCTTCGCGGTCTGTTTAGATGACCTTGGAAAGTCGGAAGGAGCCGACTTGCGTGTGGGTTTTGCGCTCCCTCCCTCTCCACCTAAGGTGATGACTCAGAGAATGGCTCCGTCCTCAGATGTTTTTCCCACGGGCCTGCTCCTGGGTGGGCCCCAGGGCTGAGGTACCACTGCAGGTGGGGAGGGCGCGCTGGGTGGCGTCCAGGGCAGCGGCAGCCCCGGCCGGAGCCCGTCTGTCTCCAGCCTGTCATCCGCTCGGGAGATCACAGAGGGTTCTGCTGGAAGGCATCGGCCTGGAGCCCACGGGCTCAGCCCTCTGCACACACTGTAAATACTGAGCAGCAGTTCCGAAGGGCCACGGGACTCTGGGGGAGGGGGTTGGGGTGTTGCCCGCAGATGTGGTCGTATACGAGGCCTCAGAGAGGGCAGCTTGGCGCACGGTGGACACGTAATGGGTCCGGTTCCGTGGCTGCCCTGAGCTGTGGTACCCGGTGTCCTGTGGGGGCTGCTCACCCGAGCACCCCGCGCTCACGCGGGCTTTCTCAGGCCCTCTTAGGCCAGCCGTTGTTTCCTCACCTTGCTTTGGGCTCTGATGGAGGTTTTGGCCATATCAACTAGCCTTAAGGTCCGGGAGGCAGAGCTGAGTCGAAGGGGCATCGCTCCTGGAGCTAGGTAAATGTGGGCTCAGCTCCGGGGTCCGCATCTTACTGGCCGCGTGACCTTTGAACGAGCTATTTCACCCCCCTGTGCCCGTTTTTCCATCTGTACCACTTCCTGTGTCTGCTGTGGCAAGTGACACAGTGGCGCACAGCGAACGCTCTAAATATTAGTGACATGGGCGTTCCTTGATGTCTTGGAGCCTCAGTTTCCCCCTCGGTCACGTGGGGAGTAAGAGCAGTGTCCCCCCTTGCCCTGGAGTCGTGCGCGTCAGCCGTGAGGGCCTGCGCTTCTAGATAAGTGCAGCTGCTCCCGTTTTTATTGTGATTAGCCTGCCGTCCTTCTGGTTCTCAACTGACAATTTCAATAGTTAACATCTGCCGGGTGCTGGCCGTGTGTCAGACGTCGTGCCGAGCATTTTACATTTACTGGCTGTTCGGGCCTCAGATCAGCCCTCGGGTGGACGCTGTGTTTACCTCTTTTGACAGGTGAAAAAATTGATGCCCAGAAATTAAGCATCTTGCTCAAGTCACGGAGCTAATAAGCGGGCGGCTGTGACTTAGACCCAGGAGGCCTGAGCCCGTGGTCTCTGTGCGGCACTGCCTGCCCACCTTTGCCTCCTTGGGACTAAGACTCCCAGTCCCTCCGCCTCGGGGCAGGCCTGTGTCCATCTCGCTTCAAGAAGGTGGTCATGGGGGCCTGCAGCCTGCTTGGTTTCTGGTTCCTCCAGGGCCTTTCAGACCCCTCTGTGGTCCCCTAAGGGCCCTGCTGGCTGGTGGGTTGGCAACGCCCCCTTCTCTGTCCCCTGAGGAATTCCTACCCACCCAGTCTTGGCTCTGTGGCTCCAGTCCCGGCTTCCGGCTTGTGTGAAACCTTGAGCGACGCCAATGGGCACGTTTACGTGGCTTGATTGGTCCCTGTCCCACCCTCCCAGATGCTTCCCTAGATGCACGAGCCAGGAGAGAGGCCACGGCACGAAGGGGTCTCCTCACCATCTCTTCTGGGGCCCCGCCGAGTGGGTGCTGTGCCCGGAAACTGTATGTGGTCCTGGTCTTTTGTGGCTCCATTTCTTCAGCTGCAAACTTTGCAGAATGCTCATGTCTGGTGGGTGTGGGGAAGGGCAGCACGTGTTTTTATGCACGGTGCTTGTCTTTACCTGGTCAGCACCTCAGGCCTGAGCCTTGGACAGTGGGGTTTTAGATGGCTGGCAAGGGCACTTGGCCCATTTCGGTAGATGCCACTCGAGTGAGGCCAGCTTGAGGTTGTGCAGGAGGGGGCACATGTGGGCGAACGAATGGCCCCGTGCAGGTTCAAGGTTACTATGTGAAAGCTGCCTTCTCCCCCGGAGGTGATTCCAGGTGAGGCCAGAGGTCTGATAGTGGCAGGATGGGTCAGTGGGCTTCCGGAGTTCCCTGGGGCCCTGGGCTGAGCAGGTGGTAAGGCTCAGTGCAGAAGCGTTTTAAAAGCGAGCTGAGGGGCGCCTGGGTGGCTCAGTCGGTTAAGCATCCGACTTCAGCTCAGGTCACGATCTCACGGTCCGTGAGTTTGAGCCCCGTGTCGGGCTCTGGGCTGATGGCCCAGAGCCTGGAGCCTGCTTCCGATTCTGTGTCTCCCTCTCTCTCTGCTCCTCCCCCGTTCATGCTTTGTCTCTCTCTGTCTCAAAAATAAATAAACTTTAAAAAAAAATAAAAATAAAAAAAATAAAAGCGAGCTGATGCCTGGATGTTACCCTCAGCCATCCGGGTGACGTCATTGACGCAGGTGGGCTGGAGGGTGAGCCTGCCGTCACGGCCGCTCTCTGTCTCCTGCCTCTCCCCTCCAGGCAGCTCCTCCTTGCCCTGAGATGCCTGGGCTCCCCCTCTCCCTGTACCTCTGCAGCTGTCTCCCCGGGCCGCACGACCCTCACCAGCTGTCCGGTAGGGACCGGACCCCACACGGCTCTAAAGAACTCTCGCTAGAACGGACTGCCTCGTGAGCTGTGACTGCCACGTGGGTCTGATGGAACCGTCAGGATGCTGGCTTGGAAAGTCAGTCTCCTGTTTTAAAATACGTGCTGTTGGTTCCATTTCAGGGCCCTCCCCGCCCGGCCGCGCACTCAGCCACAGTCCACAGAAAGGAATCTGGCTCAGCGGGAAGCCAGTTCTTGAAATCAAATAATCCCTGCGTGTTGAAGCACGCACCCGAGGGCCCCGGGCTTCGCAGGGTGCTGGGGCTGGTCCTGCAGGAGCCAAGTGGGCCTCCGACCCTGTCTGTGCCCTGCATCTGGGCCCCAGTTGGGCTGACTCATTGTTCCCACAGGGGACTGGCCGCGGCCTTCCGGTGCTTCCGTCAAGATGTGGGCGGAGCACACTGAGCAGAGGCCTGCCTGCCGTGCGACAGCTGTTTTGTTTCGCGCTTGTGAAAGTGATGGCCTCAGCGTGGTGCCTGCCAAGGATCAGCGAAGATCAAATGCAGTAAACACCCACGATTGCATTTTTAGTTTAAAAACAACTGAAACGCAGCTCAGATTCTTTATGGAAATGGAGTTCTGTCCAACGTGTCTCACTGGGTCAGGTAAGATCTTGGGCGCACACTGCCCGAGGTGCACACACTGCCTTTCAGGCCTCCTCCTCCTCCTCGTGCATCCCCACGGTCAGGGTCATCAGCGCCACCTGCCACAGGAGTGTGCTGTATGCCCATTGCTTCACAGCCATCTGATGATGCAGATATTGTTAGAATACATGGGGGGACACTGAGGCACAGAGCATTGAGTAACCAGCCTGAAGTCACACAGCGAGGAGGACGGTAAAGCTGGTGCATTGGAATTTCGATGGCTGGCTCTGGAGTGCTCTCTTTCAGCCACTAGGCCTTTATACACTTTTGCTGATGATGCCCAGTGACCTCTGTAACAGAACTTTCCATTGGACTGTCTCTGAAGCGGTAAAGAAAGGCTGGCTCAAGGGTTGGTTTGTAAGCATGACTTTGCAGAAACTAGAAAGCCGCCTCCCCCCACCCCCGTTTCATGGGCATCACCGCCATGAAAGGGCATAAACGCTGTGGGCAATAAGGGAGCCTGGGGTCCCCCATCGGCATCTATCCTCAGAATGCCCAGGCCCCGCAAACTCCCAGCTGGCCCACCTGTCTTGTATTTTTTGCCCTGTGCTCTCTCCCAATGAGCCAGTAGAGTGGGAACACAGGGTCTTAGATGATTGCCAGGGTAAAAACACACCTCACTGTCTAAGGCCCTGCGTGGCAGATACTGAGCATAAAGAATGCATCCTAGAGGAGCGCCTGGGTGGCTCAGTCGGTTAAGCGTCAGACTTTGGCTCGGGTCATGATCTCGCGGTTTGTGAGTTGGAGCCCCGCTGACAGCTCAGAGCCTGGAACCTGCTTCAGATTCTGTGTCCCCACCCCTCCTCCGCCCCACCCCTGCTTGTGCTCTGTCTCTCTCTGTCTTTCAGAAGTGAATAAACATTAAAAAAAAAAAAAATGCGTCCTAGAAACCTCAAGGAAGAGAGGGTTAATAAATCATTCATGTAGAACTCAAACCTCCTCGGAAATCCCGACAATCAAGGATCCTCAACTTCTAGAGCTATTTTCCGGCTTGTTATCCTTGTCCCTTCCCTCGTAAATTAATTGCACTGACATTTAATGACTGGAATCAACAAAGGTGGAGTCGACGTGGAAGGTTCTGAGCTGCTTTCTTGCTTTAACGAAAGTAGTTCACAGTGAATGGAGTTTCTTGAGAATATTTGTCGAATTGCGGCAACTGAGTTAGGGGCTAGTCGAATCTGTTTCACTTTTGTCTTGGTCATGTGCCCGTTCCTGTGACTTTTATCCAGCACTGGTTTTGTGCCTGGCACTGTGCAAAGGCTTTACAGCCACTATCCCGGCGAATTCTGAATTCGTGACCTGCGGCCCCTCTTCTCAGAGGAGGAAACTGACGCTCAGAGAGGTGGCTTTCCTTGTTCAATGACACACCGAGAAAAAAGTCAGAGCCGGGAGTGGAAAGCAGGATTCTGCCTCCGGAGCCCCTGAGCTGGTTCCCACGGCAGCAGCCACAATGCATCCTTTGGGTGGGCATCTGCAGAATCTTGTCCTGGCTGCCTCAGTGGTCTGAGCCCCGAGCCCTATCCCTATGCTGGATTAAGGTGGGGAGGGGGGGCAAACATGTGTCAGCTACAGTTTTCCCATCAGTGCAAATTACGTTAAGTGTGTTAAGCTAAAAACCTGCAAAGAGTAAAAACACTGAAAAGCGACGGGAGAGAAAACATGTCCACGCAAAATCCTGCACACATGTTTGTAGCAGCTTTATTCATAATTGCCAAACCTTGAAAGCCACCAAAGCTGTCTGTCAGCAGTCAAATGGATAAATAAAGCGTGATACATCCAGACGGTAAAATTTTATCCAGTGCCTGAAAGCGATGAGCAATCAAACAATGAAAAGACGTGGGGGAAATTTAAATGCATGTTTCTGCGTGAACGAAGCCCATTTGTAGAGGCTCTGATTCCAAATGTATACCATTCTGGAAAGGCAAAACTATGGAGACAGGAAAAAAATCAGTGGCTGCCAGGAGTTCGTGGGGAAAGAGGAATGGGCGAGTTTTAGGGCAATGAAACTATTCTGTATGATACCGAATGACAGACACACAATTTGTCCAAACCCATAGAATCTGCGCCACTGGGTGAACACTAATGCGGCTGTGGGCTCTGGGTGATAAGGACATGTGGCAATGCAGGGCCGTCAGTCGTCACAAATGTACCAGGCTAGTGAGGGATATTGAAACTGGAGGTTGGTGGGGGAGAGGCCCCGGGAACTCTGAACTTTTTCTTCAACTTTGCCGTGAACCCAAAACTGCTCTAAAAAAAATTAAAAAGTCTGTTAATTAAAATTCAGAAGCAAACTTCTGAACAATATGAGGTTCTAGGTCAGGCCCTAGAGCCAAATGGAAGCCCCTGTCTGATCCAGAAAAGTGCTTCCCTCAGATTCAGCCTCCCCCGCTGGCCTCCAGCAGCGGCCCCCTTCCGCTTCCCTTGGCCCAGGTTGCAGACCCGAGACAGGTGTTCTGGGCAGAGGTGAGGAGTGAGTGTTTTTTAGAGAAGAACTTCTCAAAGCCAGAGTCTCTCCCAGCAGGTTCAAGCCTGCAGAGTGGACCCTGAAACAAAAATGAAAAACCCAGTTGCCACCGCTGGGAGTGTGGCCGCTGGCCCCTTCGTGGCGCCCACCCAGGGTTCTAAGCCCTGTGCCCACAACCTGACCCATTCTTTTCCTATGACGGAAACCTGTGTTCTGCTGGAAGAAAATCCGTTCTTGACTCACGTGGCCTGGGGGCGCCGTGCCTTGGGCTGGTGTGGCGCAGGGAGGCATTTCAGGTGGGCCACCTTTGCCTGGGTTTCTGCAAACAGTGCCCTGTCCTCGTGACAGAATTCCTTATGGCCCCAGCAGGATGGGGAGGCTTTTGATGACCGGAGAGAGCTGCTTCTACTCCACGAAGCCACCATCACCTCCCTCCTGGGCTCGTGGGTGATGCCTTTTGGCCCGTGTATTGTCCACCTGCTGCCACCACCTGCCAGGTGTCCCTGCCTGGCTAAAAGTGTTCTCTTCCCTTCGTGCATCTCCCGCGCCCAGCCGGCTTAGCTGGGTTGGGCTGCTAGATTTGGGACCCCCTGGTCTCTGTTCAGACAGGGCCCCTCTGCTCCCACGGGTTGTTCTTATAACCTCTTCTTTACCTGTAAGGGAGATACACTGCCTCTGAGCCCCGGATACTTAAATTATTTCCTACTAGGCTAGGAGAGAAGCAGAGGTTCCATGAAACATTGTGGCCATGGTGACGGCATAGGTGTGTCCGCTAGGGGGTGAACTGGCCTCGTGAAACTCCGGGAGGTGCCAGGGGACCTGGATGTGAAAGGGAAGGATGCCTGGAGGAAGCAGCCAAGAGAGGGCGAAGCTGGGGGCAGGAGCGGGCAGCTTCCTCCAGCCCCATCTGTGCATAGCACTCTGGGCTTGGGGGAGCGGCTCTGAGCCCCCCACCTCTCTGCTTCTTTCCATGCTCCGGCCACACCAGCCCCTTCTCTTACATGTTACACACGGACCACATTTACTTGTCCGTTGCTTATTTCTCCTGCTAAGATAAAAGCCCCTGTGACAGCAGGGACCTTACGCACAGGCTCTCCACAGCCCCATACATTAGAAGAGTGTCGTAGGCAAGGCACGCCAGAGCAGCGGATGGAAAGAGTGGCTGTAGGCCGCTCCCGCCTATTCTGTGGGAAGCACCCTGCAGCCTCCGGCTTCCTGCGCTTTGAAATTTGGGACTGTTTTAGGACCGAAGGGGCAGGGGAGCATCACTTGGTACTGGGAGCACCTCTTTGCTCTTCAGTTTGGGTGCCTTATTTCCTCTCCTGCTGTATTTCTCTTCCTTGGTCATAGTTCTCTTTATTGCTGAGCATTTCTGCCATTTTTGAAGATTAGCGGGATTTAGTTTGCCCCGTGGCACTGGGCTGTGATCTGGTTTAAGCCAGTGTGCATTCGCTTGTGGGGACACACCTGGTCTGAGGCCCCCACCGCCATGGGATCCTGACCCCACACCCCCACCCTGAGCAGAGCCTGGGAACCTGCTTGCTAACAGGCCCTCTAGCTGAGAACCCCGGCCTGGGGACGCCAGACCTGTCTCCTTCTCGTGCTGGGAACCAAGGTGACAAGTTGATCTTCTCCAGGGTGACAGCTGTCAGGCCAGAAACGTTTATTTACAGTCATTTCTGCCTTCCTCTCTGCTCACCCCCCAGGCCCCTGGGCCCCTGCCATCATCAGGTACTTTCTCAGCAATTCCCTTCCCTGGGCCTCTTGAGCTCTCACTGGTGTTACTGGTTGAGGCTGCTGGGGTTCCAGGCAGTGGGTGGGGGGAGAAATGGGGGCGAGTAAGGAGGAGGGGCTGTCGAACAAGATGGGGCCAGTCCCATGTGAGGCAGGGGCAGCAGCCAAGCAGAACTGGGTCAGAATCCACTTGCTGCTGGGTGCACAGCCTGGGAATGACTCTAGCCAGCATCTCGGGCGATGTTGGAAAACGTTCTTTAGTTGGCTCGGGCCTCGGTTTGTTCCTGTCTCCCATCTTCCTTCTAACCCGGTTTAACAATGGTTTGCACTTTACTGTATTTGCTTTTCATAAATAAAAAAAGAAACGCCCTACAAACATATCTGAACTTTCCTTTGACTGCTTTCGCCCAATCCCACCCTTCCTGCCTCCTCACCCCCCTTGTATTTGGCGTGTCACTTTTTTCATATATTTATATATTACGTATGTATCTATGAGCAGTGGGTATTGGTTTCTGTGGGCTTTAGGGATTTTGTTAATGATATCTAATGTGTATTATCCTACAACTTTTTTTTTTTTTACTCAACTTTGTTTTTGGAGATCTATCCTGTGTGTGTGTGTGTATGTGTGTGTGTGTGTGTGTGTGTGTGTATTTACACACACACACACACATACACACACACACATATTTCTGTTTTGCTCCATGTTAGTATTCCATAATATGAATATTATGACCCAGTTAATTTTTCTATTTCCCGAATGATGGACCTTTATGGTGATGGGGTTCAGTGCCTTGATCTGTAAAGTGGGAATCGATGTACCTCTCTCACATTGTGGAGCCTATCTGGGGGGGGGGGTGCAGGTGACAGTACCTTGCTTGGCAGTTGGCCAGAGAACCTTTTCAAGACCTACCAGAGGGAGTGACTTTCCAGCCCCCAGGAAGAGTACTGTTTCAGGACATGCTGTGTCCAATGTCTTCTCCAATCTCCAGCGATGGCAGCCTATCAGGTTGCCCCATAAAAGGAGGGCTTGTGACCCAGCGCATAAGGTCAACACTGAGCTCCCCTCTAACACTGGAGGAAATATTAGGACTCATCTAACTCAATTTCCTCCACCAGTGACCACCATGGGCTGTCCACCCCTGCCTGTACCCCCTCTATGAATAGGGAACCCCCATCCCCAAAGGCAGCTCAGTCTTTTACTGGGTCAAAAATTTGTGTTCTGGTAAGTCCCACTGTTTTGCCCCAGTTCTGCCTGCTGGGGCCCCACAGCACGTTGCAAATTTAACGGCAGCTGGTATGCCCACCCCCGCCCCTGTCCTTCGTCCTCTGGGCTAACGTCACACTTGAGAAAGGAAATGCAGCTCTCCTCTGAAATGTTCTGTCATCCCCTTGCCATCCCGGCCATCCTCTGAAAGTGTTCCTGTTCCCGATCTTAGGTGGTGAATTTCTGGCTGAGTTGAGCTCCAGCTAAAATGTATTCTGCAGAATACACCAGAAACAGTAGGAGGCGACCTCTGCGGGTGCTTTTTGCCTTAAGTACAGACAACATTGTACTGAACATCTACTGGCTTTTCTCCGTCATGTCCTCTCCCCATTCACAACTTTGCTTGGAACTGCCCCTTCACCCAAGTCACAGGGAAACTGGGATGGGCCTCCAAGCAGCCTCTTAATCAGTGCAGCTTGTCTCCCGGCACAGGCCCCCACTCTCATGGGCACCCATTCTTTGATGAAGACAGCTGACACTCAGCCCTGGGTAACTTGCACTTAAAACCTGTGTCGAGTTCTGCCTTTTCACTTGTTGGCCTTTTTGGTCGGAACTAAGAGATTCGAGGCTCCAAGCTGTGGGTCCCTTGGACGGAGCAAATTCAAATGAGAAAACTGTTGGCAGCCTGCGGTTTTCTTGAGGAGCAGAGAAAACGCAGCAAGAGAGAGGGGAAGGGCAGCGAGAGCGAGAGAGACGGGGGGGGGGGCATGGACGGAGCAGAGGGAAGGAGGGTGTCTCGACAAATGCAAGCCCTGGTTCCCACCGACTCCTGCGGACCTCCAGACCCCCAAGTGCTAATAATGAATCTGCCTTTGGCATGAGCCAGTTTCGAACCTGCTCAGTTTCTGTTTCTTGCAACCACAGGAGCCTTGATTCATGCAAACACGAAGCCAAGCCAACTCCATTGCCCAAACCGGCCATCTGACCCACTCCGGAGCCACACCCGCCCTCTGGAGGCCCCTGTCCCCACGGCCTCTGGGCTGCTGTCCTCCAGTGTCCACTTTTGCAATGTGTGTTTATCATCAACCTATTGCCTTGGAAGGAGGAAGGGCACAGCACTGGAATTAATAAAACTTAGGAGCAAAAGAGGGAACTCTGTTGGAAGGGTCAATCCGGACTTTGTTAGGGACCCCATGCCCCCATTTCATCTGGCCCGGAGAGAAGAAAACAGCTCCCCAGACGGCAAACACCTGTGCCCAGAACCCATCTTGCAGCTTCCGCCAGCAGGAGAGAACCATCCGGTCTGAGGCTTTGGGAAGCACGCTGCTTTCAATGTCCGTCACGCCCAGTGGTTGGAAAAATCTCGTTACTTCAAGACAAAGTCCACTCCCCTCCCTGGCCCACCTCCGGCTGCCCAGTGTGGCGGCTTGGAGGCTTGCAGTTTTATAGACGTCCTCCTGGGGAGGGAAGTGGGTGCCGTGGTTCTGGTCTTAGCTCAGTCAGCCAGTCAACTGGGCCACCTTGGCCAGGGGAACCCTGACCTCTGTGGGTTGTTGTCGTTGTCGTTGGTTAAATAACATTAAAAAAAATCTATTTTAGAGAGAGAGAAAGAGCGCAAGCCAGGGAGAGGGGCCGAGGGAGAGGGAGAGAATCTTAAGCAAGTTCCGTGCTCCATGCGGAGCCCTGCTTGGGGCTCCATCCCAAGACCCTGGGATCATGACCTGAGCCGAATCAAGAGTCGGATGCTCAACTGACTGAGCCACCCAGGTGCCCCTACTTCTGCGGTTTTTAAAAATGGGTCTAATGATTCCTGGGCCCACCTACATCATAGAGTTTTGAGAGGATTAAAGAGTAAGAATAATGAGTGAAAGAGTTTTTTCTAAGTAGTGACAATCAGGACAAGAATGGCCACCATTTGCTGAAGACAGAGGTGTGTCCACTCTTGTATTTCATCCTTATAACACGTGCAGCGTGGGTATTATCATCCCCATTTCAGAGATGGGCACAGTGAGGCTCAGATATGCTAACTGGCTTGGCCCAGGGTGCTCTGCTCGGAAGAGCAGGGAGTCGACCCCAGGGTCTTCTCTGACTTTCAAGGTCTGTGAGACACACAGGCGTGGAGGCACTGTTCAAGCAGAAGGCAGCATCATGCTGGCTGCCAGCGTGGGTGCATGCTCTTTATGAGATGATCCCGGAGACTCAGAGCAAGAGTGGCTCTTACAAGCCTGGTGGAAGAGAGGACACTGCTGTGTGAACCCAGAGCTGTCTGGAGCTGCTATGCACTACGGTAGATGGTTCTTTGTCTCGGGGTAGACTTTGGAGGCCTTTGGGACTGCAAAGGCGAAACCCCTGAACTAAGAGGAGAAGAAAGAAGGAGGAGACGGCTGAACTGCTGTCTTAAGACAAGAGAAATTTGGGGTTTTTTCCTGGGCAGCCCTGAGAGAAAGGTTAACAGGCTCAGAAAAACCAAGGGCAGAGGGGAAAAGAGGCGCAGAATACAACAGGAAGCCAGTGGGAAACTCTTGAAGGTGGAAGGAACTGAAGGAGGTCTTTCTCTTTGAAGTCCTTGATCCTCTGTAAACTCCCTTCATTGCCCCCAGACTCCAGGGAAGATTTGCTAACGAAACTTTAGGTCAATGCTTGACAAAGAGGAACGAACGGGTGAGGTGGTAATGCCATCATGAGATCAGCCGCGGAGCCCAGTGGGCACAGGAAGCTGAAGCCAACAGCGGTGTTGAGTATGAGCCACAGAAATCGCGGGGATTGTGTTGACACCCTCAACAGGTGGCTTAGGGTGATGAGCCCCTTCATCTTTAAATCTTACACACCTGATTGACCAAAAAGCTGAAGGACTTGAAGAGTCGCAGGCACCCAACGCCTTCGTGAGGTGTCACCTCTGCTCTCCACTTTCCCCCGTGTTCCAATGTCACCTGCGTAGCACACCCAGAGAATACTGGGTAGCTGTGACTTTCCTGTTCCTGTGGTTTCATCCCCTCCCTGAGCTAGGGTTCTGGCATGTAGAGAGGGAGAACATGAGCCTCCCATGCTCCTCATGGTTAGTGCTGACCCCCAGACTCACTGGCTCTGCACACTTAGGGGTGACTGAGCAGCATGGCAGAAGCAGCTGCCCACTGTCGGCATCATCCTTAACAGTCCCCATCAGATTTACTTTTTTGTTTTGTTTTTTTTTTTTTCTCTCACCAACCCAACCTAATGCTTTAAAAGGAAACCTTGTCTGAAGAAACCCCGAGGAGGGAACATTTCCCTAGGTGGGCGAGGACAATAGCCAGCACTCAGGCACAGCCCAAGATGGCGCTGCCCAGCTGCAGTGCGGGCTGGGTTGTTACGGAAATGGTTTCCTGCTTGGAGCCCAGGGCATTTCCTTCGGCTCGACCGCACCCTCAGCTTCTTTTTATTTTGGAGGGGAATAGCCAATTTGGCAGGAGACCTTGACCACTTGATATGGAACTTGTAACTTCTGGGAAGGAGAGTAGCACCGTAAGATGTTTTCTTGGCGACTCTTCGAATGCTGTATTTTTCACGCACGACGTCTCTGTTGTTGTGTCGTTTCAGCCTCAAGGGGGACAAGTCCGTAATGAGTTAAGGGGGTGTCATCTCTCACATTTCCAAATGTTCTATGCATTAGTTACGCAGCATAGCCAGGCCCTTTACATATATTATCTTATTTAATCTTCCCATAAATGAGACAGGTATTATATTAGTCTCCACGCAAGAGAACTGAAGTGACAGGTTTGCCTGTCCCCAAAGCTTATACTCTTAACCCCCAACTTGAACTATCCTTCATGGCTCAGCTGGAAAACCTTTTGTTCTAGAAATCCCAACCCCTATCACTCCCACATGAGGGGCTCCCTCTGCCCCAACCCTGTTTCCTGGATTCCTAGGTCTGTGCCTGTTTGAGGCAGGCTGAGCCTCCCTACTGCCCCCTTACCCCCCCGTGTCATCTTCCTGATCCCCAAAACCTGTGAATATGCTTCTTCTGATGGCAAAAGGGATTTTGCAAGTGTGATTAAGTATCTTGAGATGTGAGGATTATTCCAGACTATCTGGGTGTGCCCAGTGTGATCACAAGTGTCCTTATAAGAAGGAGGCAGGAGGCTCAGAAGGAAAGATGTGACCACAGAAGCCGAGGTTAGAGAGGTGCGTTTTGAAGGTGGAGAAAGGGGCCATGAGCCCAAGGGCATGAACACCTTCAGAAACTGGGAAAGGCAAGGAAATGGATCCTCCCCTGGCATTTCCGGAAGAAACACAGACCAGCAGACACCTTGATCTGAAACTGTGAGACCCACTTTGTTCTTCTGCCCTCCAAAACTATAAGATAATAACTTTACATTGTTTAAAAAATTTTTAAGCTTATCTATTTATTTTGAGAGAAAGAGCGAGCAGGGGAGGGGCAGAGCAACAGAGGGAGAGAGAGAATTCCAAGCAGGCTCTGCGTTGTCAGAGCAGAGCCTAGTGTGGGACTCGAACACACAAACCATGAGATCATGACCTAAGCTGAGACCAAGAGTTGGACACTTAACCAACTGAGCAGTTCGGGCTGCCCTGTGTTGTTTTAAACTACCCAGTTTGTGGTACTTTGTTATAGGAACCATAAGAAATGAATATAGTCTGTGTTGGGATTTCTTTTCCCTGCATTTATAGCCACCTCTCCAGCCAGGATGTAAGTTTCTGAAGGCTGGAGCCACTTAATTCAGCAGCTATATTTTGAGCCATCGCTCTATTTTTGAGCATACTGCCTCTGTGGAAAGCAAGGCAGATGTGAGTGAAACACGTCTCTGTCCTCAAGGAAACCACATCTAGAATCTTTGTGTTTTCAGAGGTCCCGCTCAAAACCTTGCACAAAAGAGACGAGCGGTAATTAGCGAGTGACTGAGGGTCCCCATCATACAAGGAAAACAAAATTGATAATGCAAAAGAAAACACAAATATATTTCGTAAGTTTTTATCAATGAAACTAGAAACAAGGGTCCTCTGATTTTTAAATTAGCAGCCATGAAAATAAAAATGTCTTTGAGCTTAATCTAATTCCAAATGACAAAGAGCAAGGAGAAGGGGAGGCAGCTGGAACCTAGGAGATGTGAAGGAGAGGGGAATTGGTGAGAGGCTGGTGGATATAAGATGAAGGCTGTGGAGGCCAAGAGGCTGGAAGGTTCTGGAAGGAGGAGGGGCTTGGTAAATTCCTGTAATTATATCTGCCTTCTATGATGTATAATGGCTTATCCCTGCCTTTGAATTGCTAACTAAACAAATTAGCCAGCTTCCCCAAGGTTAAAGTGGCCTTTATCCTTATACCGCAGCCCTCACCTCTGAAAAGAATAGTGGAGAGCGAGGACTAGAACTGTTAGCATTTCTGCTCCTTGCACCAGGTGTGGGTCAACCCAGGACCTCTCTGATGGGCATCCTGCCAAGGGACGGCACCGCCCTGGACCCAGACAGGTCAACTGCATCCCTTTAATGTGCGATTCTCTAAAGATCACCTGTGTCTGCATTACCTGATTCATATTAGGGTTCCCAAACCCTTCCCAGACCCCTTGATTCCGACCTAAGACTTGAGAACAGTGTGACTTTTCAAGATATTAACAATCTTAGCCATTTTATGAGCTTCATTAGCATGAAGTTTGGGGCCTTAGTACACCTGGACTGGACCAACTGATTTTTGTGGTTGATTTTCTTTTTAGACTTCTGTAGAGTACCGAACAGTAGGGTAAATCATATCTCATAATTGCCCTCTATTAAGCATTATTAGGAGTAACAACAGTAGACATTTTATGGCATTTCCAGTATATGTCAGCAGTTGTGAGAAATAAAAATTTATTATTCTACCCGTTCAACACGTCACATCAGATCAGTAGACAACTTGATAGTATGGTATATGGCTTCTAGAAGCTTGATGTTTGAAACATAGAGGGTGGTGGACTTTGCTTGGACAACTTTTAGGAATCGGAGTTACCCATGATAATAAAGCCGTTATCAGGACAAGATGTATTCCCACACTTCAAGCATTTGATAACCTAAATGTCGGCAATCTGGTTGTTTTACAACATAATGGAGCAATAAAAACTAATCTTTCCGGCAGATTATTTCATTACTCTTCATTACTGGCATTGTCTAAGCTGTGAAGAAATACTGTAAATGATTAACTCCCATGTAGAGATGGGCACACCGGATAATGTCCCCGCGCCGAATGCTCCGAGGCTGGTATGATTCCTCATGCTCATTTCCAAGCAAAAGAAAGCAGCTTGACCAGCTAAGGTCAGGCAGTTCCCCAGTGGCTGGGCTTCTGGACGCTAGCCCTGGGCTTGTGGTTGAAGATGTGAGTTACTCGTGACAAAATGTATGGAAAAGTGGCAAATGGTAGATTTCTTAAAAAGGGCATTGAAGGGGCGCCTGGGTGGCCCAGTCGGTTAAGCGTCCGACTTCAGCCAGGTCACGATCTCGCGGTCCGTGAGTTCGAGCCCCGCGTCGGGCTCTGGGCTGATGGCTCGGAGCCTGGAGCCTGTTTCCGATTCTGTGTCTCCCTCTCTCTCTGCCCCTCCCCCATTCATGCTCTGTCTCTCTCTGTCCCAAAAATAAATAAACGTTGAAAAAAAATTAAAAAAAAAGAAAAAAAAAAGGGCATTGAAAAGGAAGGTCAGCATGAAGGCTGTAACTCTTCCTATCATGGATCCATGTTGTGTGGTGCTCCAGTCTAGAATGACACTGTATTTTTAATTGTTTAATTATGTATTTATTTTTTAAATCTAAGTTATCGTCAAGTTGGCTAACATACAGTGTATACAGTGTGCTCTTGGTGTTGGGGGTAGGCTCCCGTGATTCATCGCTTACCTACAACACCCAGTGCTCATCCCAACAAGTGCCCTCCTCAAGGCCCATCCCCCATTTTCCTCCTCCCCGCCCGCCCCCCCCCCCCCCACCATCAACCCTCAGTTTGTTCCCTGTATTTGAGAGTCTCTTATGGTTTGCCTCCCTCTCTGTTTGTAACTTATTTTTCCTTCCCTTCCCCTATGGTCTCTGTTAAGTTTCTCAAGTTCCACGTATGAGTGAAAATATATGGTATCTGTCTTTCTCTGACGACTTATTTCATTTAGCATAATACCCTCCGGTTCCCTCCGTGTTGTTGCAAATGGCAGGCTTTCATTCTTTCTCATTACCAGGTGGTATTCCATTACATGTGTAAACCGCGTCTTCTTTACCCATTCATCAGTTGATGGACATAGAATGACACTATATTTTTTAAACTGCTATTTTGAAATATACTTCTTGGGAGATCACATCCATAAAAAACAGATGAACCGGAGAGTAAATCCACATTACAGCAGAGGCTTTGCAGCGGGAGCCGGTGGGAAGCGAGCAGGGCTCTGGGGGTGAATAGAACTGGGTTTAAGCTCTTGCTCAGCTGCTTAGTTATTAGCTCTGTGCCATTGGGCCTTTTTCTCGACTTTATTTCATCTCTAAAATGGGCCAGTAAAATCGACCTCATAGAATTTTTGTGGTGTCTTGAGACACTGCATGTGACATAGCAGCCCTGATGTTAAGTGGGGGGACAAGTGGATCTTCGTCACTGCTATCACCCTTCAGTCTGCCCCCTGAAAACACTGGAAGCAATGATTTGTGCCCAATTTTCCGAACTGTCTGGATCACATAAAATGTATCCGACATCCCTATTTTTTGCCAAGGCGGATATATGAAATGTTTTATTCACCTATGTGACCACCCTCCCTCCCACACTTGCCTGGGGCCTACTGGCTTGTGAGGTGGCACATGTCACATAGACTATGCTTGAGTGCAGTTGAATTATAAGCTTTGGCGAAGCGGTGTCGACAGGGGGTGGGGAACTTGGGCTTTTCACCCGCGAGCCGATCTTAATTAAATGGCTAGACCTGAAAAGAGTCAACAGAGACTATTATGTCCATCTATTTACCTGTAACTAAGATGCACAATGGTTCTTTGAAGTAGGCGTGCACTGGGCGTCACAGCTCCTAGCAGCGTGAGGTCTTGGGAACCCGTCTGGATTTCCCTTTTTTCTAAGTCAGATTTTGCCGGAGACACCTTTGGGGCCTTCTGGCCTCTGGCTCTGAATCTGATTTTAACAGCGATGGGAGTAAGAGCATCTCCGTAATCATAGTGATCCTGGGTTCCCATGGGAGATAGCAAGTGCTTCTGCCCATAGGAAGAGCAAAGGTAATTAGTGGTTAATCCTGCAGGCCTGAGACCCCTTAGTTATTCCGCAAAGGAGGTGTGACCGTATTAATACTTGTCTTAGGAAGTACGTGAGAATAAAGGAGGTCGTTGTTGCTAAGATACGTATGACCACGCACAGAGCCTGATAGAGCTTACTGCTGCCCTGTGCCCCTGTGGTGGTAGCTCACTGCACAATGAATGCCTGGCACATAGTAGCCCCAATAAATATTCATGGAATAGATTATGATCTCTGATTCTCCAACTGTTGTCCTGTGGCAGAAACTCCATCAAATAGTAGAAGTGCTTCCATTGGGTATTTTAAGGACCTATGGAATGATTGTGGCTTCTTTATGTGCGGTAGAAAAATGTATTAGGAGAGAAATCATAGGCTCATATAGAACATTGAGCTGCCCAATACATCTTTCCCGAAGTTCTCATAAATTCTAACAAGGCAGACACAATGCTAATTAAAATGCTTCTGTCGTGGTCGTCGTGGTCATCTTTGCTTTAGTAGCATTTGCTGAATCCATGATTAATTTGTTGTTGACTCCTTGGCAAGGAACACACCATGCAAACACGAGATTGTTTTTATAAAGCTTTTTGGTCATTTTGCATCGACGCTTTGTTAATTGTTTTTATTGTGACTATATTTTATGCACGCGCAATAGATTTAAACGATGTCAAAGTTTAGGCAGTAGAAAGGGAAAGTCCCCTCATAAATTTACATCGCCACTTTCAGAGGTAAATATTTTTCACGTCTTGCTGTTTAGTGATTCAGACCTTTATGGATGTTCACATTTGCTGATATGACTGAAGGGCCAGGAGATGACTTTGGCAATGCAGGAACCAGTATGAAATAGTCTGGATCTCATAGTGAAAACGTGGGTCCTTGTCTGGTCTCCTGTACTCTGTTAAGTCAAGATGTCTTAGGTCGGTACTAGGCTTTTAGTATCGCCTTCACAATCATGGATCCCTCTTTCTACAATGATAGAACAAAGCTCGGGTTCTGATCCATGTTAACACAATCTATATTTTGAAGAGCAGAGTATGTCCTCATGAGCACATTCCCTGCCTCCAGGAGCTCACAGTTAAGCCCAGGAGGTGAGAAGTAAACATATAAGAAATTGGACAATGCTAGATGTGTGTGTGTGTGTATATATATATATATATATATATATATATATATATATGAAATGCTGGATCAGCGGACAGTTTCTCATGCTCCATCAAAGGCAGCAGCTTCAGATGGGTCTTAGGGGATGAATAAAGTTGCAGAATTAGAGCTGGGTTGTTGTAAGCAAATGGGAAGAGCTGAAGCAGGGTAAGGCTGTTGCTGGAACAGGGGTTGGCCAGGAGAAAATTTGTACAGAGGCTGGTAGATTGAATGGAGATAAGTGGAGGGACTTGAATGTCAAACTTGGAAGTCTGTCCTGTAGACATTGGGCACAGAATACTTCTAGGAGACTGATAGCCGCTGGAAACAGGTCAAAGGGCTAAAGAATTGATTCAAAACCCAAAGAAAAAGCCCAAAGCAAAGAGGTAGGTATTACAGGCCTCTAGATCCATTCAAAATTTCTGTAGGGATAAAGCTGAGCCTCGTTCTACAACAGATGCACCATGTCTCCCGGATCGGGTGCACACACAAGGCCCACGGTCCGGCCCCTGCGTGCTTCTGAAGCCCCAACTTCTCACCATTTGCCTCCCACTCCGTTATGCTTCCCTGGCAATTCTCCCAGTGCGTCCGTGCTTTGTTTCATCTTCATGGCCAGGACACGCTAATCCCCCTGCCCTGAAAGCCCTCCCCACCCTGCCAGCCCGCCCCCTGCCTCCTCACTGCCTACTCTTCTTTCGTGACTTGGCTCAAGCATACCCTTTATGACCAATGCTCTCGCTCTGTGCCACTCCCTCCGGCACGGAGTCTTTCCTAGGTGTCCACATAGCCTCTTTTGTGATCTTATCATGCTGTATTGTTATTACCAGCTTATATGGGTCTGCCCGCTGCATCATAAACTCTTCAAGGGCAGCGACCTTCTTTTACGCATTTAAAAAAAAAATTTTTTTTTTTTTTAACATTTATTCATTTATGAAAGAGAACACAAGCAGGGTAGGGGCAGAGAGAGAGGGAGACACAGAATTGAAGCAGGCTCCAAGCTCTGAGCTGGCAGCGCAGAGCCCGATGCGGGGCTCAAACTCACAAGCTGTGAGATCATGACCTGAGCCGAAGTTGGATGCTTAACCGACTGAGTCACCCAGGCGCCCCAAGGCATTTTGAATCCCAGTATTTGGCCCAGGAATTGACATGGAACAATCACTCTCTACATTCATATTGAATAGATGATGCAGATTAACTATTCCCTTTTCCCTCCCAGGAACTGACTTGAACCCAAGCAGAGCATTATGAAGGGATGTAAAGATAGCGAGACCCTAAAACTGCGGTTCTCAAGTGTTGGGCTGTGGCCCCTCCACGTGTTACGAACTCTTCTCAAGAAGGGTCAGTGGAGGTGGATGAGCATTTGAAATCCATTGTTGTTTTATCTCGTTATTGTCGTGTTGATTGCAGGCTCAGTGAATTAAGCAGGGCCTTTGAAGTGAAGTAGCTCTTTCCCTGACCTTACTCCAGGGGGGCCTAGTGTGAAATTGGGTCAGAGACAGATGTGGATGTGAGGATGTGAGTATGTAAGAGAGTATAGTCAGGGCAATAAACATTCCTGATCAAACAGAACATGGTGGTAAAGAGCGATTGAGTGAATATCACATAAACTGTGTGCTTTTATAGACAGGATGGAAATTCTGTCGTAATCTTTAGTGTTGTTTGCATTTTGTATTCTTCGAGTTCCTACCAAAAATCTAGATGGGAGCCATTGCCCTACAAAATGTTCCTCAATGGTGACTAGGCCTCCAGTCAGTAGGTCACAGGTCTTAGGGCGGAGATCTTGGGAAATGTTGGTGGCCTTCTTGTTCCCTAAGCCTGATACCATTTTTTTTTTTTTTCAAACCGATGAAATGATAAAAAGCCAAGGACTGCTTTGTTCTTGTTTTTATAAAATTGTCTCCCTTTGGCAAGTTCTACAAATGGGTCTTGTATTCCAGGATATTTAATCATTTCCCAGTAGCAATTATTTGTCAGTCATGGTATTCACGGGCAAATGATTTTCAAGAGCAAGGACATTCACAATCACAGCGTGGAAACTTACGCCTTTTATGATTTTCCTGAAACTGCATTAGTGGTTGACTTTTCATCACGGATGGTGACCAATGTCTCCCTTCCGTACACTGCTCTTCCACATGCTTAATGATGATGCCTTATGCTTATGCCTGCTTGATCTGTAAGTGATGGAGAGCGACCTGCTAAAACCCTCACCACAGTTGTGGTTTTATGAATTTCTTTTTGCAATTGTGCCAGTTTTTGCTCGATACGTTTCAAGATTATTTTGGCAGATGCCACCAACGTTTTGTGGACTATTTCTTTTATTACCATGTAGCATTTCTCTTATTTCTGCTAGTGATTTTTACTATTTTGCTATAAATTGATGTCACCATGCCGATTTGGGTTTAGTACTTTCATGGGGTGTGTGGCTTTCTCCAATGTTTTCTATGTCATCTTGTTTAGGCATGACTTTATAGACAAGATATAGCTTGATTTAAAAAAAAAAAAAAACACAAGTGGATAGTCTGTTTCTTTTGAACAGTGAGCATAACCTATTTATATTTATTGTGATTTCTTATATATTTGAACTGATTTTAAACATCTTCTCTTACATTTTGTGCTTACCATCCTTTCTGTATGCATATTTTTTTTTCCTTCCTGCCTTTACTTAGATTGATGTTCTTCTTCTCCTCTTTTGCTGATGTGGAGGGTATAAGTTCTGTATTTCTTGTTTTAATTCTTGCCATTAAATTTCTAAACTTAATACTTAATTCTAACTTTTTCTAAAAACAATACAGTTATTCAATATCTATGGTTTACCATCTTATAATAGCTATTGGCATTTTGATAACATCTGTTTAATGCACTTATTATGTGTAAACATGTCTTTAGGCAGTGATGTCATCATAACCCACTACATTTACGTGCACGCTTAGAAATACTTCATTGCGGATGTCTACTGTTTTGAGTATTTTGTCTTTAATTCTTTTGAAAATGGCCTTCCTTTTGCTTCTGGAAACTGCTTCATCCATTTGAGTGGGAGTTGCCATGTTCTTGAGACCCCAGCAACTCCCCGTTGATGATTGGCTACGGGGTGAGCATCGGACCTACATTAGGCCAATCAGAGTCCTTCCCTGATTTTGTTGGATGGGAACAGAAAAAAAGAGGGCTTGTCCTCTCTAGTCACAGACACTGGGATGGCTCGTGTATGGCATGAGTTTTGTGAGCACTATTCTTCCAATCCTCAGTGGAAGAGAATGAAGAAAGAACAAAACCCCTCCAAAAGGCACGTGACTGAATGGCACTTGACTCGTCAGGAAACCAAAAGCAGAAAGTGCATGAAACTGTCAGGAGGCTGTGTGAGCAGGCAGAAGGGCCTAGATGGTCAAATGGAGCACCTACATTTAGGGAGGAAAATCCCCTTTATGCTTAAAGTACAAATGGCTTCCATTTTTTCTGTGAGGATCTAAAAAAAAAAGGACTTGTAGAATTGTAATTGTTGCCTTTCAGGGACTGGTGGGACTGGGTACGGTCAAGAAACTAGGATGTTCCTGCACACAGATATGCCACCACCTGAAGGAAGACAAAGGAAGAAGCTTTGGAATAGAAAGATGAAGCTGAAGTGGGGTTGAAGAAGTTTCTGGAATCAGGGAGGATGAAATGATAAAATGGAGTTATTCTTTGAAGTCCATGGAAGTGGTCCACTCAGAACAAGGGAAGGAGCCATGAACTATGTTACTTGGTAGAAGGTGAATTCACGTAACATGCGAGCCGGACAGATGACGCTGTCTAAAATGTAATGTTCAACATGAATTTGGAAAAAATCCTCAGTGACGGGCTTGGTTTAATATACGACTCCTACCTGAATCTCTTTTGGTCCTCTGTGCGGATTTGTGCACGCACACGCGTGCACGCCTGCTTATGGAGGGCAGAGGATACGTGCCGGCCAGGTAAGCAGTAGAGAGGCATGAACCCAGGCCAGTCCGGCCCATTCCTGTTTCTGCAGGCTTCCCAGGAGGATGGGAGGAAAATTATTGCCCCAGCAGCGGTGGGACAAAGGGAAATGGGTGTTTTCTCTTCCTTATTTTGGGCAGTGTTTAACAACTTTTATTCTCATGGCTGTACACTTTATTTTCCATGAGAAAGTGTGCCCAAGGGTAGCGGGGCCTCGGCTTTTGAGTGCCTTGCACAATATGTAGGTTTCACCACCTGGGGCTGGTTCAGAGACGTATTCTAACTAGAAGACGGGTGGATAAGTTGGCTTCTTAGCGAGTCCCTTCTTGTCCAGAGATCCCCAGATATGACATCTGCATGTTCTGCGATAAACACGGTGCAGCCAGCAAATCCTGGCCAAATGCCCTGACAGAGGACACCTAAATGCACACCCTGATGCTTTGGGTGTCACCTCACAAGCTCATGATGACAGATGGCCGCAACACTCTGGACACAGCCTGAGGCAAAGAAAAACAGAGAGGGACTGGTATAGGAAGGCTGTGAAAGAGACAGCTGGGAGGAACACTGTTCCATGCACAAGCCAACAGGAAGTCAATCAGGAGGGAGACGGGCAGGTACCAATGCAGCGGGAGAGTCTCCGGCCTGGCAGCCAGGCCAGGGTCAAGGAACCCAAGGCTCTCTGGCAGGACCAAGTCCGAGTTCTGAGATGCGACTGCCCAGCCACAGAGTAGGCTGGGCAGAGGGTGAGGAAGAAGGCCCTGAAAACCAGCAAAGCAAAGGGGAAGCTAGGACATGTGCTGCTTTGGCTCCAGAAGGGCGCGTCAAAAGAGAAGGAGGGAGACTGACCAGGAAGAGGTTGGAAAAGATTAAGGACCCGCAGCGTGGAAAAACAGGCACAAGGTGACTGAGCTGAGGTGACGGAGGGGAGTTGGGCAATCCGTGTTGGCAGCATGAACAGGAAGCTGCCCCCTGATTCCTCGGCGACCTCTGCCATAGCCGCTGCCACACAAAGGGCGCTAAGATAATCTGCCCCTTGTACAAGGGCTTCTGGGGCACACTGGGGGCTGAGGTGGGTACTCATTAATAGAGACTTTGCTCAGTCCTTCCGGAACACACTGACGGCCAGTGGCACCTGCATAGAGCAGAAGCTGCCTGAGATGCTCCTCCCTCGCCCTGGTGGCCCTCCTGTCTGTTCTGGAGGACAAGCAGCTCTCTGCCCCTGCCCACAGCAGCCCTTCCTCATGAGGCCTGTTCTCAGGCAGAGTGGGCCAGTGGGAGGAGGAGGGGTTGGGTCTACTCCAGTGACCTCCCCGAAGCTCTGTTGTCTCGTCTGTGAAATGGAGGGGAGGAGAGGAAGGACTGGGCCTGAATGTTCCCTGAGTCCTTGCTGGTCCTCGGATCTTCAGCTGCTGGGTGGGAGCTCATAAGCAGAGAAGCGAAGAGGTCCTTGGAGCTTGTGTGTTCCTGCTCTTCGGTTACAAGGCCAATCAGCTGGCCTCTTTAATTCCCATTTCTCAGCCAAAATGAAAGAAAAATTTAACTAAAGTAAAAAAGTAAAGAGAAGTAAACTAAACCTCTGAGTGGCCTGACACTTAAGAAGCCCAGCTCCCGGGGCGCCTGGGTGGTTTCAGTCAGTTAAGCCACTGACTCTTGATTTCAGTTCAGGTCATGATCTCACGGTTGGTGAGATCGAGCCCCCATTGGGCTCCTCACTGAGTGTGGAGCCTGCTTGGGATTCTGTCTCCCTATCTCTCTCTGTCCCCCCCCCCCCGCCCCCCGCCCTCTTTCTCAAACAAATAAATAAGAAGAAAAAACTAAAAAAAAAAAAAAAAAACCCACACACCCCAGCTCCAGTTATAAAATAAACAAGTAGCAGGGATAGAACACACAGCATGACAGTGACAGTCACTACTGCTGTGTGGGGGATATGAAAGCTGCTCAGAGAGTAAAAACTACATTCCTTCTTCTTCGTTCTCTTTGGTTTTACACCCATATGAGAGGATGGCTAGTATCTAAACTTAACTATAGTTTCTCCATGCTATATGGTAAGTCACGTCGTTATGCCGTATACCTTACTTACAAGTGCTGCGTGTCTGCTATCCGCATAAAACTGGGAAAAAAAGTCTGATTCCCCCCTCCCCAAATCACTAGGAAGTGATATTTTAAGGTATTAGAGGGGTCCTGATGGATTGCCTTAACTAACCAACTTCCCCACTTGCCGTATTAATAGGGATCCATTCACACAATGGTTTTTCATGAAGTTCAAAGAGCAGTTCCATTGGGTAAAGACAAATGTAGTTAAGATTCCTTCTGGGGCTGGTTTGTGACTCATAAATCCTTTGAGAACAGGTGGGGGCCTGTGTATGATGGGAAACCATTCCTTTTTTTTATTTTATAATTTACTTAAAAATTGTATTTGTCCTTTAGAAATTTGCTCGTGTGATACATTAAATGAGCATAACCCATGATGTCATCAAAACACAAGTTTACTTTTTGTCTTTGTCCCTTAAATGTTTTTTCAGTGAGGATCTCTTTCCCTGTTCCAGTAAGAAAAGTCGGTCTGGACCTTCTTCAGAAATTGAGTGTTGTGGTCGCTTTTAATCACAAACTAGAGTTTTTGGGCCGGTAGCCTGTGGGTCAGTAAAGGCCCGGGTACTCAGCTTAGGGGCTTGGACACAAGGGTCATCCACCACTATGTGAGCAAGCTGGCCTGGGCAGGAAGTAGATACACCAAGACATGCCTCAACAAGCTATTGTGGTGGGTGGATGGGCTTAACACAGTATCAACCACCCACTCAGGGAGAGCCTAGGACCAATCTAGGGGACAGGAGGGCCCCTGAAGAATGGTAAGTATTGAGCTTTTCATCAGCATTGGTGAACGCTAGGCGTGTGGAAGGATTTGATTCGATTAGGAAAATTACTATGGAATTTCTTCCATCTGAATATTATGGGGCAATTTGTCACCATTGCATGTGCTGAAGATACAAATGTATTATCCTTCTTAAAAACATTTATTAGGGAAGTGCATTTTACACAAATGTAAAGTGAAAGACAGGGATACATTTTGCTCTTTTAAATAAAATAAAGCATTTTATCCTTTTAAAAAATATATAATTCGTTGTCAAGTTAGCTAACATACTGAGTATACAGTGTGCTGTCAGCCTCAGGAGTAGATTCCCATGATCCATCACTTACATACAACACCCAGTGCGCCTGCGAACAACTGCTCTCCTCAATGCCCATCACCCATTTCCCCCTTCCCTCCGTCCCCCTGCCATCCTCAGTTTGTTCTCTGTATTTAACAGTCCCTTACGGTTTGACTTCTTCTCAGTTTGTGACTATGTTTTTTTCCTTCCCTTCCCCCCGGGTTTTCTGTTGAGTTTCTCAAATTCCACCTATGGGTGAGAACATATGACATCTGTACTTCTCTGACTTATTTCACTTAGCATAATACCCTCAAGTACGATCCACATTGTTGTAAATGGCAAGATTTCATTCTTTTTCATTGCCGAGTAGTATTCCATTGTGTAAATATACTACATCTTCTTTATCCAGTCATCAATTGATGGACATTTGGCTTTTTCCATAATTTGGCTATTGTTGAAAGTGCCGCTATAAACATTGGGGTACATGTGCCCCTATGCATCAGCACTCCTGTATCCCTTGGGTAAATTCCTAGTAGTGCTATTGCTGGGTCATAAGGTAGATCTATTTTTAATTTTTTGAGGCACCTCCACACTGTTTTCCCGAGCGCCTGCACCAGTTTGCATTCCCACCAACAGCACAAGAGGGCTCCTCTTTCTCCTCATCCTCGCCAACATCTGTTGTCTCCTGAGTT
The DNA here is from genome assembly GCF_018350155.1 of Leopardus geoffroyi. Taxonomy (NCBI): domain Eukaryota; kingdom Metazoa; phylum Chordata; class Mammalia; order Carnivora; family Felidae; genus Leopardus; species Leopardus geoffroyi. The sequence goes on from NC_059334.1 coordinate 78,955,829, forward strand.
GTTAATTTTAGCCCCTCTGACTGGTGTGGGTGGTATCTCTATGTGGTTTTGATTTGTGTTTCCCTGATGATGAGCGATGTTGAGCATCTTTTCATGTGTCTGTTAGCCATCTGGATATCTTCTTTGGAAAAATGTCTGTTCATGTCTTCTGCCCATTTCTTCACTGGATTATGTGTTTTTTGGGTATTGAGTTTGGTAAATTCTTTATAGATTCTGGATACTAACCCTTTATCCAATGTGTCATTTGAAATTGAATCAGTTATCAAAAATCTCCCAACAAATAAGAGTCCTGGGCCAGATGGCTTCCCAGAGGAATTCTTCCAGACATTTAAAGCAGAGTTAATACCTATTCTTCTCAAGCTGTTCCAAAAAACAGAAACAGAAGGAAAGCTTCTGGATGCATTCTATGAAGCCAGTATTACCTTGATTCCCAAACCAGACAAACACCCCACTCAAAAGGAGAATTATAGGCCAATATCCCTGATGAATACAGATGCAAAAATTCTCAAAAAGATACTAGCAAATTCAATTCAACAATATATTATTTTTTTAATTTTAGAACTCCTATTTTTATTTTTTTATTTTTAAAATATAATTTATTGTCAAATTGGTTTCCATACAACACCCAGTGCTCATCCCAACAAATGCCCTCCTCCCTGCCTGTCACCCACTTTCCCCTCTTCCCCACCCCCCATCTACCCTTAGTTTGTTCTCAGTCCTTAAGAGTCTCATATGGTTTGCCTCCCTCCCTCTCTGTAACTTTTTTCCACCTTCCCCTCCCCCATGGTCTTCTGTTAAGTTTCTCAAGATCCACATATGAATGAAAACATATGGTATCTGTGTTTTTCTGACGCAGCAATTTCTTACTTGACACATCTCCAAAGGCAAGGGAATTAAAAGCAAAAATGAACTATTGGGACCCCATCAAGATAAAAAACTTCTGCACTGAGAAGGAAATGATCAACAAAACTAAAAGGCAACCAATGGAATGGGAAAAGATATTTGCAAATGACATATTGGATGAAGGGCTAGTATCTAAAATCTATAACAGACTCACCAAACTACACACCCGAAAAACAAATAATCCAGTGAAGAAATGAGCAGAAGACACGAATAGACACTTTTCCAAAAAAGACATCCAGATGGCCAATAGACACATGAAAGATGCTCAACGTCACTCATTGTTAGGGAAATACAAATCAAAACTACAATGAGATATCACCTCATGCTGGTCAGAGTGACTAAAATTAACAACTCAGGAGACTATAGATGCTGGCGAGGATGTGGAGAAATGGGAACCCACTTGCACTGCTGGTGGGAATGCAAACTGGTGCAGCCGCTCTGGAAAACAGTGTGGAGGTGCCTCAAAAAATTAAAAATAGAACTACCCTATGACTCAGCAACAGCACTGCTAGGAATCTACCCAAGGGATACAGGAGTGCTGATGCATAGGGGCACATGTACCCCAACGTTTATAGCAGCACTTTCAATAATAGCCAAAGTATGGAAAGAGCCTAAATGCCCATTGAGTGACGAATGGATAAAAAAGATGTGGTTTATATATATAATGGAATACTACTTGGCAATGAGAAAGAATGAAATCTGGCCATTGGCAGCAACGTGGATGGAACTGGAGGGTATTATGCTAGGTCAACGGTATATTAAAAGAATTATTCACCATGATCAAGTGGGATTCATTCCTGGACTATAGGGCTGGTTCAATATCTGCAAATCAATCGGTGTGATACATCACATTAATAGAAGAAAGGAAAAGAACCATATGATCCTATCAATAGATACGAAAAAAGCATTTGACAAAATACAGCATCAGTTCTTAATAAAAACTCTCAAAAATTCAGAATAGAGGGAACATACCTTAACATCATAAAAGCCATATATGAAAGGCCCACAGCTAATATCATCCTCAGTGGGGAAAAACTAAGAGTTTCCCCCTGAGATCAGGAACATGACAGGGATGTCTACTCTCACCACTGTTGTTTAACATAGTGTTGGAAGTCAGCCTCAGCAATCAGACAACAACATGAAATAAAAGGCATCCAAATTGGCAAAGAAATCAAATTTCCACTTTTCACAGATGACATGATACTCTACATGGGAAACCTGAAAGACTCCACCAAAAAACTTCTAGAACGGATACATGAATTCAGCAAAGTCACAGGATATAAAATCAATGTACAGAAATTGGTTGCATTTCTATACATCAATAATGAAGCAACAGAAAGAGAATCGATCCCATTTACAATTGCATTAAGAACCATAAAGTATTTAGGAATAAACCTAACCAAAGTGGTAAAAGATCTGTATGCTGAAAACCATAGAAAACTTATGAAAGAATTTAAAGAAGACACAAAGAAATGGGAGAACATTCCATGCTCATGGATTGGAAGAAAAAATATTGTTAAAATGTGATACTACCCAAAGCAATCTACACATTCAATGCAACCCCAATCAAAACAGCACCAGCATTCTTCTCAGAGCTAGGACAAACAATCCTAAAATGTGTATGGAACCACAAAAGACCCCAAATAGCCAAAGTGATGTTGATAAAGAAAACCAAAGCTGGAGGTATCACAATCCCGGACTTTAGCCTCTACTACGAAGCCGTAATCCTCAAGACAGTATGGTATTGGCACAAAGACAGACACGCAGACCAATGAAACAGAATAGAGAATCCAGAACTGGACCCACAAATGTATGACCAACTAATCTTTGACAAAGCAGGAAAGAGTATCCAATGGAAAAAAGACAGTCTCTTTAGCAAGTGGTGCTGGGAAAACTGAACAGCGACATGCAGAAGAATGAACCTGGACCACTTTCTTACACCAGACACAAAAATAAATTCAAAATGGATGAAGGGCTTAAATGTGAGACAGAAAACCATCAAAATCCTAGAGGAGAAAACAGGCAACAACCTCTTTGACCTCAGCCACAGCAACTTCTTACTCCACGCGTTTCCGAAGGCAAGGAAAATAAAAGCAAAAGTGAACTACTGGGACTTCATCAAGATAAAACGCTGCGCTGCGAAGGAAACAATCAACAAAACTAAAAGGCAGCTAATGGAATGAGAGAACGTTTTCTCCTTTTTAAAAAATTGGAAGTGCTCTGGAAATTAAATTTTGATCACTTACTGCAGCCATTTGTTGACAAGACTGTTTTTTTTTTAAATTTTCGTCTTTGAGGGGACTTTTACATCTGTGCAGAAATGATAGCCCAAGACTCAAATTGTAGCTCATTTTAACTCACCCTGGCTGCTGTTCTATTAACACACAAGAATTATCTAAAGTAGTAGTTTGTGATCAGACACTTACAAGATCTGATGCTACCTTTCCCAGAAATGTCCAGGATCTTCTGGATGGATGGCATCCCCAAGGCCCAGCTGAAGCCCTAAACTGCTCTGTGAGGTCTGGATAGGTCCCTCAAACCCATGGACTTGGCTTCCAAGAGCCCCCTGGCACGTACCGCCCCCAGACACAGCACAGCCAGCCTCTGTGCTGTTAGTGATTCCGCTTTTACCTTTTACATAAAAAAAATATTTGTAAGATAATAGTTCAAAACAACCAGTGACTTTCTATTTATCAAAAGCAGATAGGTAATGTAGATGAAGGCCTGAATTCGTAGATGCCTAGGCACTGTCAGGTGCCACCTCATAAATCTTTTCCTAGCATAGATTTAACTCTTATCTATTCCCCAGATCCAAGCTTAGAAAGGTCTTTAATTTCACTCAAGTCCATTTTCTTAAAGCCATATGCCTCCCGAGGGCTCCAGCCCACGTCTCCAGTGCCAGTTCTGGGGCAGAGGCCTTTAAGGGGCCAAGTGGTTTTCATGGGTTATTTTCCGATGTGCCAGTGACCTTTCTCCACGGCTGGATTGTAAGTTCCTTCAGGCAAGGATCATTTTCTTCTTCCTAGTAGCTTTCCAGACCCCTGGCACAGAACTGGGTATGATTACACACTCAAAATATGCGTGCGCCTCCAAGCATCCCAACGCAGGCACACTGCCCTCTCTTGTTCCTCCGTCTGTCTTTATAAAACTCATCTCTCACCACTCTCCTCCTCAAGACCCTGCCAGGGCTCCCCATTTCGCACTGAATTAGACACAGAGTCCTTCAGGAGTTATTGAAGACCCTCACCGTGCGGCCCAAACCGCTTTTCTGCTCTTCTCAAATGAATCCGAATTTCCTCCTGGCCCTGCTCAGAGTGTCTCTCTGGGTGTGCCTCAGAATCATCTGGGAAGTTTGAACAGAAGAATCTCCAGGCCCAACACCAGAGTCAGTGTATCAGAGCGTCAGGGTGTGGGGCCAAGGCGTCTGTGTTTTAAACCAGTTTTGTCTTCTACGCGACCCAGCACAGCTCTGTGACCCCGATCTTAGAATGAGTAGCCACGGCCGCCTGCCACGGTGTGTAGCTTTTACAGAAAAAAACAAAACGGAAATGGAGCAAGCCCCTACCCTGTGTAAGTTTCTACGGTTCAATTAAGACAGCTTCCAGAGGACCTGGAGAATGTAGCTTGTTGTTTTTCTGTCCCCAGGACACAAGGCCACAAGGCAATAGGAGGCAAGGTGGTTTCTGGTTCAACCAGGAAGCCAACTTGGAAAAATCTGGCTCTCTTATCTTTACTTTTATCGAGCAGCTCTCTTTGCAGCTTGCTATGGGTTGGCAGTGCATTATTGAAAAGTAGCAAGGCGACAGGCCATTAGAAATCTGTAAAGAGGCAGCATATGGACTGGGAAGATGCTTGACTAGAGGGGGTCAGGAGACTGGGTTCCAGACTCAGGCGGCTTGGGCAAGACACATCACCTTCTGGGGCTCAATTTCCTCCCCGGAAAATAAGGGGCATTGATTAAGGGATCTCGAAATTCTCTCTCTCTTTTAAAATGTTTTATTTTTATTTTTGAGAGAGAGAGAAAGCAGGGAAGGGACAGAGAGAAGGGGACAGAGGATCTCAAGCAAGCTCTGTGCTGATAGCAGAGAGCCAGAGGCAGGGCTTGAACTCATGAACTGTGAGATCATGAACTGAGCTGAAGTTGGATGTTCAACTGACTGAGCCACCCAGGCGCCCCTAAATTCTGTTTTTGTCTTGGGAAGATATGTCAGAAAACAGCCTTTTCTAACCTATCTATTTTGTTGATTTCTTTAAAAAATTTTTTTTTAATGTTTATTTTTGAGAGAGAAAAAGAGAGAGAGACAGAGACAGAGCACGAGCAGGGGAGGGGCAGAGAGAGAGGGAGACACAGAATCTGAAACAGGCTCCAGGTTCGGAGCTGTCAGCACAGTGCCCGACGCGGGACTCGAACTCACAGACCACGAGATCATGACCTGAGCTGAAGTCGGATGCCCAACCGACTGAGCCACCCAGACGCCCCTATTTTGTTGATTCTAACATATGTGTGTTTTGCCCCATTTTTTTCTTTTTTTCAACGTTTATTTATTTTTGGGACAGAGAGAGACAGAGCATGAACGGGGGAGGGGCAGAGAGAGAGGGAGACACAAAGTTGGAAACAGGCTCCAGGCTCTGAGCCATCAGCCCAGAGCCCGACGCGGGGCTCGAACTCATGGACCACGAGATCGTGACCTGGCTGAAGTCGGACGCTTAACCGACTGCGCCACCCAGGTGCCCCAGTTTTGCCCCGTTTTTAACGTGTCCCAAATTGGGAATCATCTGCAGTCGAGATACACTTTTAATGTATTTTATACTCTTCCTCTCTCGACGTGGTCACTTCATCCAATGGCAAGACTTACACAGAACCCGTGACACACGGTGATGGAGGACATTCTGCATATTTTATGTGGCGGACGCTGCCTTTCTCTCTTTGTCGAATATATGGCTTCCCCCCCCCCCGCCCCCCTTCTTCTTGGTTTCTGAGGAGAGAAGAGACAGTTCTATAGAATTCTTGAGGGAATAACAATGTTAGAAGAAAAACTACCCTTCCCAGAGGAGGTTTGTTAGCCCAAGTAGGGCTTGAACACACTACCTGGGCAGCCAGCGGTGAAGACAGGAGGAGGAGGAAGGGAGTAGGGGATCCAGATGTGGGGCCTCTCGTATGAGACAGATTCTTGCACATCTGTCTGCATATAAAAGTGACAGCCTCCCGAGAGTTTTGGGTGCTAGAAAATAGAGTGGGATGGATGGTTTTAATCAAGACAAAGACAACATTCCTGTCAGGCAGGAAGTGAAAGGCAGCAGGAACCTATCTCTGGGCTGCACAGGCCACCTCAGCGTTCCAAGGGCCCCCCAGAGAGGAGCCACTCGTTGGAGCTGATGCTGGAGGGGAGGAAGGGGGCACGGGAGTACAACCAATCCCTCAACCTCCTTGTCACACCCCTGTCACCTCTGGCATGTGGGACTCTGGTTGGAAAGCCACTGTTCTTCACCGAGGTAATCTGTCCCTGAGGCCATTCTTTTCAGGGAGACACTTCTTTTCAGGACTCAGGAATAAGAAAAGTAATGCCTCTCAGAGCAACAACTGGGCTGTCTCGTGCTGATCTTGTTTCCTTCTTTGCTTTGACGCTAGGAAGCACAGGGCCCCAGTTTCAGTTGACGTGGAGCAGATCCGGTCCCCTGGTGGAGGGCCTTATCGTATTTCCGGTTATGGTTTGTGATTTTATCCTGGCTTTGTTTTCCTAGCTTACCGTTAGTTTTCCATACACGTGCTCTCAAACATTTCTTTTTTTGCTGGGACTCTGTATGCGGTTTTGAAAATGGCATGAAATTGTTTGGGAGCAAGGGCCCAGCCCAACATGGCGCGTGAGCAAGAGACCCACTGTGAGGGTGGCGACCCTGGCGGCCATCAGAGAGAAAAGTCTTCGTGGAGGGAAGCAAGAGAGATTCATCAGGTTTTCTGAGACATGGTGGGGCCACGACAGAGAAGGAAGGAGAACTTGAATAAATCTCTCCGGGAGGAATGAGACACGGTTAAAGCCCATCCCATGCCCTGGGACTTTCGACGTGAAGAAAAGGTTGAACCCTGGCACGCCTCCCAGTCTGGAGCCCCTCCGCAGAGCCCAAGCCACGCTGGGAGTGACACCAGATGTGATGGAGGGCTCAGCTGCTCCACCCCAGCCTTGGGTAAGAGCGGTTCCTCCCACAGGGCTGGTTCTCTCTGGCCTGGGGCCAGCTCCCTGCAGAGCTGGACCCCTGGCACTAATCTCAGCCTGATCAAAACCACCCTATAAGGCCATGGAAAAAATGTGTTTGCCCGATTATATCCAATGAAATGGTGGGTCAGCCGTCTCCTAGGGATACTGCCTGTGCACACACATGCATGCTCACATGTGCACACACACACACACACACACACACTTGCACTGGCTCTCTGGGCTTCATGTTGTAATAAGGAAGAAGGAAATATGAATGAAACATTTCTCACTCAAGGAACTAGCTTGAGAGTCAGAGGCAGCTTTGTGGAGGCCATCAACCGTGGTTTCCTTCTTCACTGGACACGCATAAGAAGTCCATTATGGCTGTGCTGCTCTTAAGCTCTGGTGACACCAGTAGCACTTTTGTTTCTTTGGTTTGGCTGGCTGTCGCGTGCTTGTCATTACCCCGTATGCATTTAAGACTCTTCCTTTGTTCCAATTTCCTTGGAGGTATAGGACTTGTTGTGGTTTTCAACACCACCTGTCAAGGCCATGACAAAAACTGACTTGGTGATTGTTGGCGAGCAAAGCAGTGGATTTGAACCACTGCCTTAAACCCAATGTGAACCAGTTCTCCAGAGTGGAGGGGCCGAGGTGATGGTTTCCTTGTCTCCAGGGCCACCCTTGTCACCTGAGGTCACTCAGGACGCCAGCCAATGTGGGCAACAGATGATCCCCTTTTTAAATAAAAAGCTTTCCTCTTGGGTGATGTGTGTCCTTTGAGCTGCTCCCATTGGCCCACTTTGCTTGGAGGTCAGAGCCACTGCCTCCTTTCTCAGAGTCAGAATGAGAGCCAGACAGAGGCAACAGCTCTGAGCCTGGAGGGCAGGCGGCTTGGACCCAATGGGGGCCCTGCTAGCCTCCCCTCATGTTGAACCTCCAATCCTGGGGGTGAAGCGTGAAGATGGGCAGCACTGGGAATAGTCATGCTGGGTCTGAATCTGGTTCCTTTACCACCAGCATCACCCACTCCTCCTGTGAGCCAACACTGCTCTCTTCCTTGTTCCCTTTCCCCCCTCTGCCCTCCCTGCCCCGTGTTGCCTCACTGGCTTGAAAGGCTCCCACTCCTTGTTGTTGTTGTTTTTAAATGTTTATTTACTTATTTTGAGAGAGAGAGAGAGAGAGAGAGAGAGAGAGAATCCCAAGCAGACTCTATGCTCAGGGCAGAGAGATCATGACCTGAGCTGAAATCATCAAGAGTTGGACGTTTAACCAACTGAGCCACCCAGGGGCCCCGAGGCTCACACGCCTTGTTAAAGGTGAAAGAAGGTGGTGGGCAGAGGGTAGACGCCCACATCAAACCACCCCAACCAGAACACTGGTGGGAGCAGAGGTGGGTTCCAGCAGTCAAGGCCCTGGGATGAGAAGTAAGAAGCAAGACCCTCAGGACAACTAGACACATGGTCCCTATGTGAGCCTGGGCCCTGCTATTGAGCCTGGTCTTAATGTAGAACACATGAGGATTGCCCTGAAGCCTTCAGCAGAACAATGGATCCATCCTGTGTTGTTTAAAGGTCACTGTAGCTTCTGGATGGAGTCCAGATTGGAAGGGGGCAAAGGGACTGTGGGGCCAGTCCAGGTTTGAAGGCAGGGTGGGGGGGGGGATGGCCCTGGGGCTGTGCAGTGGAGCGAGTAGCCTTCACCAGCCAGGGCCCTGGCCCCTCTTCACTGGGGACGCCCTTGTGGGTCTCTGCCACTGGACTAGGGATGGCACCACCAGACTGAAGATGTACTGGTCCGAGGCAAAGCAGGAAAACAAGGCCTCTTCTCGGGAAGGACCGTCCTTGAATCTGAGCTTCTGTCACTCTTGTCTCTTTGTGGTTAAATGTCCATTAGTTTTGGGGCGCCTGGGTGGCGCAGTCGGTTAAGCGTCCGACTTCAGCCAGGTCACGATCTCGCGGTCCGTGAGTTTGAGCCCCGCGTCGGGCTCTGGGCTGATGGCTCAGAGCCTGGAGCCTGTTTCCGATTCTGTGTCTCCCTCTCTCTCTGCCCCTCCCCCGTTCGTGCTCTGTCTCTCTCTGTCCCAAAAATAAAAATAAACGTTGAAAAAAAAGGAAAAAAAAATTAAAAAAAAAAATGTCCATTAGTTTATGAAATGGTGGTGGTGAAAATTGGGCTTTAAAAACATTTTCATTTGCCAATAAAAGATGGCGGCATTGTGTTAGTCCCAAAATAACATTTGTCTGAAAATGGATGGGCCCGTTACAGCGAAGGTTTGGAAACAACAGGCCCACCTCCTGCCTAAAGCGTGGCACCTGGCAGAGTCTCTCGGTTCTTGGACCCTCTTCCCAGTGACCTTTCTTTATTCCCCACGGCCATGCCCTGGGCCTTAGAAACTTCCAGAACCTCAGCCTGTTGCTGCCAGACCCCAGTACTGGCATAGAGCCTTCACCTTCTCCTGTCCTTAGCTCCACACAGATGTGACAGACCCAGACCTCACCTCACTGGCACCCCTGTGCCCCCCCGCCCCCCAAGTTCATTGGCTACCCCACCCCGGCTTCACTTCTTTCCTTTCATCACACCCATGACCTTCACCTTCCAGACCCCTGAAACCACCGGACAGTTTTCTCCACCCTCCCCTGGGCCTGGGCCCCTCTGATTTGTGGCTCGATCTCAGCCACACCGGCTGCTTGTTAGACCTTCAGTGCATCTTTCCCAGGGCCCCTCCCCCATCCCCTACAGGCTTAAATCAACTGAATGTGCAGATTAGGCTTTTGCGCAGGTGGAGATGGCCAGCAGGTAGCAAAAGACAGGGGAAGCAGGGGCCGGGTAGACAATCAGGGTCAAAGGTGCAAAGCCACGGGTGTAGATGGAGTCCATCAGGACGCGGGAGAGCAGGGGGCTGAGGTAGAGCCCAGAAAAGCACCCATTGTCCCCAGTGCCCCCCTTCCTCCTGAGTTCCCTGTCTCAGGCAGTGGCTCCTTTAGTTGGTGGCCCATTGACTCAAAGCAGAGCCGGACATTCTGGGCTCCCCCGCCTCCTTTGCCTTATTCCCCCGGCATCCAGTAGACCCTGGCTTCAGTTCCTGTCCCCCCTGAAATCTTCCCCACTGCCACTGGCCCTGCCACATTCCTGCAGGGCAGGGCCGTGCTTTACTCAAATGTGTACCCCTGGTTGGGGATGCGAGCCAGGCATGTGCGGGTGCACCTTGAGGTTTCTTTTGTGCAGCTCGCCTGTGAGCGAGCTGGAGGGCTTGCTGAAGCACGGATTACTAGGACCCGCTCTGCAGCCTAAGATGTTGCAGTTCTGACCAGTCCTCAGGTGATGCTGATGTCGGTTCAGGAACCACACTTTGAGAACCAGTGGTTCAGTGCATCAATGTCTGGAGTGTTCAAGGTATGTCCTGATCCATCTGGAGGGAACCGGGTCCTTCCTCCTTCAGGGCCCCAAGCAGCAACTAGGATGAACCTAGATGCTTTGCTTTCAGTGGTGCCTCATTCCACTGGATTCCTACTACCTTTCCAGTCCGTTCTAACACTGCAGTTATCCTTACAGATGCCTGGTGAAAATCCCGCCATCCAGGACTGGTGCAGTTGATTTTTAGACTCAAGGACAAGCCTGATTTGCGCTGCATTTAATCATGTTTAGCTTCACCAGCTGCTCAGTCTTTTTAGATTGTTGTGCATACCGGTGGTATCTTTGGTTTCTGTTCATCCCTCTTTATATGTCTTTTCCCAGCCACGGGTAGAGGTGTTGAAGGAGACGAGGATGAGGGACTATCTTATGGTGCAGGATGCCCTCTGGGTAGACACTGACCAATCACCAGCCCCTTTGGATCCCAAGACTTCTCCTAAAATAACTAAATCTCAGCCTTTTAAGTTAGCAAAACGACCACCAGTGCAACTTGGATTGAACACAAATAATGGCATGAACCAAATTGGCCGTGGCCCCGGTTCTCGCATGCTCTGGCTGGAGGTGGCCTACTGAAGAGTCTCCCGTATCTCTTCCATAGCAGGGGCTGCACGTTGGGGAATTGTGGGCGCACTTCTAACCACAAGCATTTAGAGGTGCCCAGAATAGTTCTTTGTGCAGAAACTTCCCAAGGACAATGACAGGTTCCATTATCTTGATAAGAGTTTCTTTTGGAGACCATCCAGTTTCCTTGTTCCCATTCTTTGCTCAGCAAACAAACTCTTGGTATATAATTTGGTCTTTCAAGCAGACTGGTTCTGGAGCCAAAGTATACTCCTACTGTAAATGAACGAATTGGCCCCTGGCTTACCAATTAGTGTCTGGTGAGTATAATTAGTGTTACTGGATTTACTAGAATCTGATCGCCCTGGGGCGAATTGAACTTGAAAAGGCTAACACTCCATGATGCTGCCATCCTGTGTGAGGGTGCTCCCACTGTCCCCCAGGCTCCTTCCCCCTGCTTCTTTCACTTTGTCCTTGGACTTTTGCCCTCAGGGGTTCCCTGTTCAGGTATAATAACCCCCCTGGAGAGGCAGTGCCCTGGGCTTCACTAACCTGTGCCTCAGTGGCAAAGAGTTGGAAATAACTCTGGGGAAGATGGTGATGTTGGTGAAGGAGAGATGGCTCCTGGGTGTCTCAGGGGAGGGAGAGAAAGGGAAAGACAGGTAGCAGAGAGGAACTGGGAAGCCACAGGTTTGGTTTCCTTTTATTTTCCCATTTTGTTGTGAGCCGACTCTGGACAGCAGCTGCCTATGAGGCTTCCAGTTGTGTTGGTCTAGATCTCATGTTGTCCTTAAACATATTCTCCCTTCACTCTTTTGGGGACAGGCCACTTGGTGTCTTTCATAGGACCTGTGTCAAAAAATTCTGCACCTGTCCCGAGGACCTCAGAGCTTGTTTTCTTTCTCCACCCATTCCTTTGAATGTTTCCGAATATCAAGATGTCCTTTGGTGGATAGCACTCAAACCCAAGACCCGCCATTTGGCTGGAAATACAATCTCTTAGGGGTAGGTGGGGAGGGCTTTGGGGTTTAGTGGAAAAATACCAGGCCCTGGAGTCCCACTTTTGATTCAAGCTCTGGTTCTGCCATTTTCTAGTGGTGTGATTTGAGTAAGTTACCTAACCTCTCTGAGACTCAGATTCCTCTGAAGCAGTTACCGAGCTAGTGTGATATTTTGGGCACCTCATTCAAAGTAGTTCTTCCTACCACTGATACTCTATCCTATCGCCTTTTTCATTTCCTTCAAAATTCTTATCACCATCTGAAATGCTTCTCCTTATTCACTTCTTGTCTATTGTCTGTGTTGCTCGAGTCTGTAAAGCCCACGAGGGCAGGGATTATGTCTCCCTGGCTTTGGACTTTAGCCCCATTACCTAGAGCAGTGCCTGGCACATCGTAAGTACTCAGGACACATTTGCTAAGTAAGCAGATGAATAAACAGCATTATCTTTTACATGTACTCAGTACCCAGTTAACGTAGAAGTCACTCTGTGTGAACAGTCCTGGTCTCCTTCTTTCGGATCTGCTCATGTCCATTCAGTCAATTCCATCTGCAAATATTTCTTGATATTTCTTGATACCTACTATGTGCTAAGCATTGTTCTAGATTCTGGGGATATAGCAGACACGAATCCTTGCCTTGTAGAGCTTGTATTGTAGTGGGAGCAGATAGGCAAAACAGTAAAGACATAAAATATAAGGAGGCCAGATGGTGAGAAGCACTGTGGAGAATGGTGAGCCAGGAAGGGGTTAGGGAGGCCTAAATAGGGGTGGTTAGGAAAGGCTGCCAGGGGGAAATACGTATCAGAAAAAATCTGAAGGATGGAAGGGAGCGAACTCACAGATTTGTGGGGGAAAATCTTCCAGGCAGAGAAAACAGCAAGTGCAAAGGCCCTGAGGCTGGACTATCACTGGAGTGTGCTGAGAGGAGAGGCTATGGGGGCTGGCTCTGTGGGGTTTATAAACCATGCCAGGGCTTGCAGCATTATTTTGAGAAAGATGAGAGTAAGATGATCAGACTTCTATTTTTCAAGGGTCATTCGAGTGTTTCTTTCTGGAAGATTCTGCAGTTGGATTGTGTCCTGATGGACAGCAAGCTGTATCAATCCTCCTACTCTCCATTCTTCTGATGGGAGGCCGTTTCTGTTGGGAGCTGTTCTGGACACCGGCCTGGCTCTGTGTGTCACTTCCCGTCTCTGGATCACAGAGTCCCCAGCTCGAGGCCGCATGTTGGTGACCCTGGGAAACAGGAGCGGGGACTGCTCTTGATAACCCACCTTCAACAGCCAATGCCTGCTGAGCACCTGCTCTGCTTGAGGCACCGTGATTACAGAGGAGCAGCAGGAAACCCTGAGACAGCTTGCTCTTGAGATCGCGGTGGGGCTGGATGGGGCGGGGGGTCCCTTGTAGCCTGGTCGGGAAGACGGGCTTTCTGAGATCAAAGCCGACTGGTACCGTATGCATCATACACATTGTGCACGAAGGGTTACTAGAACGGTAACAATGGCTAGCCGTTCTGCTGTGCTACTTAGCAAGAGCAAAATCAGATTTTGGAGGTCAGCCTGACACCCGAAGGTGAGCCGTGGTCACATAGACTTCTGGGACCCAGTGGCCAGAAACAAACAGCAATACCCGAAGACGCCCACCCCTTCCCACCCAGTCTCCCCAGCCTTCTGCTTGCACCCTTAGCTCAGCGACCCTGGCCCGTCCCAGTCACAGGGCCCCTGGGCTCAGAGATCAGACACCCTGCAGAGGCGATGGGAACCTGTGTTGCCTCCAGCCCCCCAGAGGGGCAGGCAGGGCACCTGCCTGTGGGTGGAGCCAATCTTTGAAAGAAAGCGGGGCTTAGGCCACATAAGCTGAGGGCAGTTGCCTGCCCTGGGGAATCTGCCTGGAACCCCAGCTCAGCATCGGGGCACTGCCTCTGGCAATGCCCGGAGCCTCGCTGGGCCTCTAGTTCTCCGTCCCGTAAAAGGAAGGGTAGAGCTCCCTCAAGGGATTCCCAGCTCTGCCCCAGGCTGCCTGAAGGAGGAAAGGGTGGGGGTGGGGGTGGTAAGCTGGAGGACGGTGAGCACAGGAAGGAGGAGGAGCTGTCTGAACTGGCACGGACCCCTCCTCCTCCGTTTTATATTTGGGGGCTTCCCACGAATTTCAACTTAGGAAAGGTTTCTAGTGCTGAAAAAAGTAAAAGCCATGTGCACGCCTCCAGGGTTCCAGTGAGGGCCATCCCTCTGGGACGGAGGTGGGGAGCTTGGTTCCACCTCCGGAGTCTGCAGGCAGGTGGCCATCAGTATGGCTTGCCTGGGGAAGGCCCTTCCCACGTGGGGCCTGCGTGCTGAGCCTCGGAGCTTTGATGAGCTGCTCTGTCCTGTTTTTCTTTTTTCAATTATTTATTTATTTAGAGAGCGAGCGAGGAAGGGACAGAGAGACGGGGAGAGAGGATCCCAGGCAGGCTCCGCACTGATGTCACAGAGCCCGATGCATGAACTGGGCTCTACCCATAACTGTGAGATGATGAGCCAAAATCAAGAGTTGGCTTAACCCACCGAGCCAGCCAGGCACCCCTGTTCTGTTGTTCTTAATGGCAGCTCCATAGCTCCAGTCTTCCATCCAGATGTGCTGTTCACGCAGATGCTTCTAAGCCAGTGGGCAGGGGAAAGGGAGAGGGAGCAGATGCTGCTGGAGGGCTGGGTTCCCCCAGAGCCCTCCTCTACACACAGGAAGGCCTCTCTGAACAGGGTCTTATAACCAACAAAGGGCCTTGGGACAAGGTGGGTTTCTGGTGATGAAGGACTTACCTGGTGGTGCCCTCAACCCCACTGTGTCCAACCTGCACGTTAGGGACGTCCACCTTCTTCCTGCTCCACTGACATTAGCCATTTTCCCACCTGGGACACATCCCCAAGTGGCTTTGAAATGACAGGTAGGTCCCCTCCACTTCCCTCTCCCTGGAGTCTTCTGAAAAAGAAAAAAAAAAAAAAAAAAAAAAAGCACACACGCCCTTGTTTTTTTTTGGGCTCTTTACTACTGATCAAAGAGGAAGAAGAACAGAGTCACCAAAATAACGAAAATGGGGATACTGTGCCATTGGGAAAATCACACTAAGCTCTCAAGAAGGATGCTCCCGGTCTGGGCAGAGCTATCGATGAAGCTTGCTTCCCAGGCTCCTGGCAGGATACCCTCCTGCTTCCCTTCTCACACAGTCCAGAAAGTCATGCCTTGTTCTTCGCTGGGTCTTCCCACTGGTGGTCACTGGATGACCCTTGTTTATACTTCGGCACTACGTTTAGGTGTCCCCTTTTCTGAGAAACTGCCTCTGCCATCTGGTTTAGATACATTCTCTGTACGTTCCCATCACAACTTGTATTAATACTTACTGCCCCCTGTTGTCATTGTCAGCACGTGCATCTGTCTCTACGACCAAGCAGTGTGCTTTGTTCGGTGAGGGAAAGATACATTTACCCTCTTTCTCCCTCACAGATATTTCTTACTCCGACCACCACTTTTCTCTGCTGTGCTCAAGGCAGACATCACTAAGCTGTAAGAGCTCCCCTGTTTTGATGATCCCAGACCTGGCTTCATGACCATCCTCGGCCCAGCCCACCAGGATCCAAACTAGCATAACCCCTGGCAGAGGAATCTGATGTGCCGTCTGGTCTTAGGCATCCCTAGGAGATGTGTATCCTTGCCCTCTAGTCCCCTGAGACCTACCAATTCTTGGACTGACAGCAGGAGAATGAAAATCAATGAGGCTATCCTGCAGAAACGTGCCTACTTTCATCAAGAGGAGAAGTAGAACTTGGGAAGAGCTGTAGGATTAAAAACAAAATCCCCGGGGTGAACGTATCTTCTATCTGAATGAAGCGAAGTGTAGACGCCCAGCCTTGAATCCTGACTGGCGTGAGTTCATGGTATCCTTCTAGAATGACACACCAGGAGACCACAGGTTATCGGCTCATGGCAAGGAAACCAAGGTGTCATCTGACAGCCTCGGTGTCTCAGCTGAGAGGCAGGGCACTGCTCCTCCAGGTCAGCATGACAGGCAAGTCCTGCAAATGCTTCTACCAAGGGCTACCAACCACCAAGGGCACTTTGATCAAAATACAAGACAGGCAACCTTGGGGAGAGTGGGGGGTTTACCAAAGTCTGGTGATAAAGACTGGGGGTCCCAAAGGGAAAAGTGATACCTACATGACAAACCCAAGGAGAGGGACCGTTTGTAAGGTAGGAGGAGGTCAGGGGCAGGCTTTGTGGGTTTGCCAAGCTCCCAGAGTTACACAACGTGAATGTCAAGGGCCAAGAAATCAGAGCCTGTGAGATGGTCGGAGGGGGTTTGGTCTGAGGTTTGGTTTCTCAGCTCCCGAGCTATGGGATTAGTGTGAGAGCCAGAAGATGGTGGAAGCTAGGTCGAGCCCACAGAATCTATGAACTCACCCCTCGTACCTTCTACTTTCCAATCATGTTGTTCTCCAAAGCAAGGGGCCAACAAGGGCATGCACTGCCAGAACAAATCATCCCAAAGAGATGATTTCCCCTTGGCACCACGTTCTATGTTTGCCCAGCAGCCCACATCCTGCTATGCCCCACTCTTGGGGCTGACTTCCCCAAAGTTTATTCAAATTCTCCAAGATTAAACTTAAGCCTGTATTCAGAGAGCACCTGAGAGTCTTACAGGTTCACCTAAAAGGAAGTTGGGAATTGTATCACTGTCAGTGTGTCTGCAGTTGGAGAATGGCCAGATCGTTCACAGAGCAATCAATCTAACACACCTAAGTTGTTCCCACAGATTAGCCATCAACTGTTAGCAAAAGTCCCCACTTCCTTTACACTGATTTATGGCAGCAGTAGAAATATACCACTCTAGTGGGCACGCCTCCTTTCAGCTGGGAACCTATAAATGTCAAGGTATTTTTCTTCCAGTTGAGAAGAACCCAGCAAAATGGGGATCTCCACGGTCATCTTCCAAATATGTCTTTTACTGGGTCCAGTTCTATCTACAGGTATTGTATCTGATTATTATATTCATTAATTTCGCTCCTGCAAATCCAAATCATAGCAAATTGTATCTACTGATTCCCTGGTGTTAGAATTTCCATCTTGAGGGGAGTTTTGTATCAAGGAGGAGGCAAGTCTTTGCTGATAATTGTCATTGCGAGTACTTAGAAGGAATGGCTCTTTTCTCCCCCCTTTTGTTTCTGGCTGAGAAATACAATAGTTGTACTTAGAAAAAGTCAATCATTATGTCAGTGTTTTCAGCGAGCAGCTCAACTAAGGAAATGATTGATTGGCCTTAGAAAAATCCCTGGCTTTACGGAAAAGTGTGTGTGTATTATTAAGAGGCCCTAAAATTTTGATCGTTGGTTGAGGACATGGTTTGTGTACTATAAAAACGGGCAGTAAGACTGCCCCTGAAAATGCTCATTACGTGACCAAGCAGGTATATCTGGCTTGGTAATATTTACAGGCCAAATTGCTGAGCACAGACAAGATCATTAAGACTCGAAATTTGTGTCTGTCACTCACCGCTTTAGAAGCTCAACAACTCATGGATATCTTTGTGTTCTTAGAGTGTCCGGTGGTCAAACGGACACAAAAGAGCCACAGGCAAATCAGTGTGACTGTGGAATCTCGCTGTCCATGTATGAGATAGTACGTGAAGAGGCCGGTTAGCCAGTCTGCCTGTTAGCTATCTCTCCATCTCTCTCCCTTTTCCCATTGTCTCTGTCTCTCCCTCAGTTCCTCCCTTCCGTTTTCCCTTGCTTCCCTTTCCTCCTTCCTTCTCTCCCTCCCTCCCTTCGTTTCTTCCTTCCTTTTTCTCTTCTATCTCCCTCCCCCTTTCTTTGGTGTCACCTTTTTGCTCCATTCGTGAATTTCAGAAGACGGGGCCAAAGAACCCTAATTCCCGGAGAACTTCTAGAACTCTCACGCCTATCCCCAGGCTTTGTAGGGGAAGCTCCCAAGCTAGAGGTTCATTTGGGAAATGGCCTTCGTGAAAGCAGCACCCCCGTGATGAGGCCCTCGCCGCGCTGGTGATGGGGGGCGGGCCAGTTCTACGTCAACGGGGTACTGACTACATGGTGACCGAGGGCGCCCACCTTCTTTTCTTGTCAGGAGGACGTCAGTGGATACTGGCTCCGGGCAGTAGGTACTGGCTCTGGGCAGTCTGGGGGCTGGAAACTTCGTCTCCATCAAAATACTTGCAAATGGGGTGGGGGGGGGGGAGGTATTATTAGCTCTGGCTTTTATCTAGAGGACATTAATCCCTGGACTTGGACTGGCCGAGCAGGGACACGAGATCCACGTCAGCCCCTGAGGGACAGGGTGCGAGTTCCCCCATTGTTACCTGCAGAGGGGCTTACGGCCGCAGGGATCTCGGATTGCGGCAACTCGTGGTTTTACTAGCGGGTGTTATAGGCATGCGCATGCGCGCACGCACGCGCGCGCGCCGGTGCTTGCTGTTTAGACGTGGGGGATGACCCTCTGCAACGTGCTCCTTCTGTACCAGGTGCTCGGGTGGAGAGTGTGCCTGTGTTTTCCGATCTAAACCTGCCAACAGCCCCACAGTTAAGCATCACCACTGCCGCACTGCAGACGAGGAAACTGAGGTTCAGAAAGGTTACGCGGTTTGGGCCGGGTCAGCAGCGGGTGCGCGGCTGGGCCGGGGTTTGAACCCTGGAGGCGGTCCGCTGGCATTCAGGGAGCCGTCTTGGCCCGACGACTCTTGCTGCTTCTCGAAAAGAGCCCAGGAGACAAACCTCGGCATTTGGCTCGGGGCTGGAGCCCCCGTGGGGGAGCTGGGTGCCCGCCGGCCATGGCAGCGGGCACCGTCCTCAGCTTTGGTCCTCGCACAAACTCCTGAGAAAAATTCAGGCCCCCAGGTTTGTGCGGGGCTGGAGGGGCCGTGGAACCCCTGCCTCTCCTAGCCACGTCTTTGGCGCTGCCGTTTGCCAGCTCTGGGGCCTCTGCAAGACTCCCTTTACTCGTTTGTGATATGCGACCGTGTTCCAACCTCCTAGGGTCACATCGACGGGAAGTCACCGCCCAGTGTCCCGCCCATAGAGGGCGCCTTGGAACTGCTCACTTTTAAGCCTCTAGACACTGTCCTAACGTTTTATCCAAACCTAACTACCTAAGGGCCAGTGGTGTCTTGGATTGGATCCTGGGAGAGAAAAAGCAAAAGCAAGTGACATCCAAATAAACCCTGGAGTTTAGTGAGTGGGAACGTACCAGCACTGATTTGGTAGTCAGGACAAATGCGCCCCGGTAGTTTTGGGTAGCATCAGAGGAGTTGGGTCAGGGTGTGAGGGATCTCCATATTAGCCCTGCAACTTTTTCAAGAACCCTACAGTTATTGCAAGAAAATTTTTTTTTAATTTTTTTAAATGTTTTTATTTATTTTTGAGACAGAGAGAGACAGAGCATGAGCGGGGGAGGGGCAGAGAGAGAGGGAGACACAGAATCTGAAGCAGGCTCCAGGCTCTGAGCTGTCAGCACAGAGCCCGACGCGGGGCTGGAACTCACAGACCGTGAGATCATGACCTGAGCTGAAGTCGGATGCTTAACTGACTGAGCCACCCAGGCGCCCCTGCAAGAAAATTTTTAATGTAACTTCCTTTGGTCCCATTTCTTGAAGGCCAACGTTTTGCAAAACGAGGAAGTAATAACTGCTTACAAATGAATTCCAGCAGATTGCTGAGCCTTGTGTGTACCCTTCCCACAGCTTCACAGGGGTTTTAGCAATGACTGATGCCTGAAATAAGGAGAAAACGAATGAAGGGGTTTTCAGACATTGTGAGAAGGTGTTTTTTTTTTTTTTTAATTTTTTTTTTTCAACGTTTATTTATTTTTGGGACAGAGAGAGACAGAGCACGAACGGGGGAGGGGCAGAGAGAGAGGGAGACACAGAATCGGAAACAGGCTCCAGGCTCCGAGCCATCAGCCCAGAGCCCGACGCGGGGCTCGAACTCACGGACCGCGAGATCGTGACCTGGCTGAAGTCGGACGCTTAACCGACTGCGCCACCCAGGCGCCCCTGTGAGAAGGTGTTTAATGTGGGTGACATCTGGACAGGGGGTGGGGCGGGGGGGGGTTGTGGGACACGGGGAGGCACTCCTGAATCACCATCCTGAGCAGTTCTCCTTTCTTCAGAGCACGATTGTTGCACAAACTCACCAGTGAAAGTTATGTGACTCAGTCTGGTTGAGGTGCCGAATGTTCTGGAATAAGGAGAAAGTCTGTGGCCACACTCCGGTAATGCTGTTTCTCTGCCATGTTGACAACACTCATGCTGTTCCCTTTATCTGGTTATAGTCTTCTTCCCCCTCTCCCTTGCCTTCACCTGGCTAAATCTAGCTGCTATTCTTATTTTATTTAAAAAAATGTTTTTATTTTTTTAATGTTTATTTTTGAAAGAGAGAGACACACAGTGTGAGTAGGGGAGGGGCAGAGAGAGAGGGAGACACAGAATCGGAAGCAGGCTCCAGGCTCCCTGTCAGCACAGAGCCCGACACGGGGTTCAAACTCATGAACCGCGAGATCATGACCTGAGCCGAAGTTGGACACTCAACCGATTGAGCCACCCAGGTGCCCTGTGTTGAAAGTTTTTAATTCAAAATTCAGTTTACTCAGTAGATACAGGACTGTTCACATTTTCTCTTTCTTGTGTCAGTTTTGGTAAATTACTTTTTCAAGTAATTTGTCCATTTCATCTCAATTTTATTTTATTTATTTATTTTTTAATGTTTATTCATTTTTGAGAGAGAGAGAGAGAGACAGAGCATGAGCAGGGAAGGGGAGAAAGAGAGGGAGACACAGAACTCAAAGCAAGCTCCAGGCTCTGAGCTGTCAGCACAGAGCCCAATGCGGGGCTCGAACTTGCAAACCCGAGATTGTGACCTGGGCTGAAGTCAGATGCTTAACCGACTGACCACCCAGGCACCCCTAGCTGCTATTTTTAAATACCGCAGACATACCTGTCCTGTCCAGGAATCTTTCCCTGACATATACTCTTAACACACACACACACACACACACACACACTCACAAACAGGCACATATACAGATACACACACAGAGTGTATCATCCCTATGGTTATCACTCTTATTTTTCCATGGCATCTTGCACCAAATTATCTGTGGATTTTTCTAGGGATCCTGCTATGCTGGGAGGCACTGGAGGGCAGCGTCTTGCTCATTTAGGACCTGGCTCCACATCTTGCATTTCCAAGAGCCTGACAGAGTGCCTGGCTCATGCTGAACATAGTGGTGCAGCCTGAATGCTCCAGTGCGGGGCCAGCTGGGCCAGAGCCGTTGTGCCTGTGAGCCGTCCCCAAAGGCACGACCTCGTGCCAGGTCCTGAGCAGGATTTCTGGTTTCCTTGTATATATAGTTTCTGGGACGCTAAATTAAAAATGGATGAAAAGACCTAAATGCGAGACGGGAAGCCATCAAAATCATAGAGGAGAACACAGGCAGCAACCTTTTTGATATCGGCCTTGGCATTTTCTCACGAGACGCGCCCCCGGGCCAGAAGTGTGATAAGGAAACAACAGTATACGTTTGTTAAGATTTATGGGGTTTATTTCTTTTTATGTCTTATACATTCTTTCCTATGCAAAGGGTAAAAAGCAGGATGGCCACAGAAATGTGGATGCCATCAGCCCGACTGATGTTTGAAGGTGTGAGAATGTGTGAACCAGTGAAAGTGTCAGCTGAAATTTAAATCTCACAAATAAGCAGAAAATATAATTTCTGGCAGACTAGATATATATATATATATGTATATATATATATATATATATATATATATATATATATATATGGTGTTCTTTGAACAGTATTGTTTTTTTTTTTTAATTTTTTTTTTCAACGTTTATTTATTTTTGGGACAGAGAGAGACAGAGCATGAACGGGGGAGGGGCAGAGAGAGAGGGAGACACAGAATCGGAAACAGGCTCCAGGCTCCGAGCCATCAGCCCAGAGCCTGACGCGGGGCTCGAACTCACGGACCGCGAGATCGTGACCTGGCTGAAGTCGGACGCTTAACCAACTGTGCCACCCAGGCGCCCCTGAACAGTATTGTTTAAGAATAAAATACTTTGCGGGGCGCCTGCGTGGTTCAGTCCGTTGAGCGTCTGACTCTTGATTTCAGCTCAGGTTGTGATCTCGCGGTTCGTGAGTTGAAGCCCCACATCAGGCTCTGTGCTGAGAGCGCCGAGCCTTCTTGGGATTCTCTGTCTCCCTCTCTCTCAGGCCTTTTTACACCCTCCCCCCTCAAAAATACACAAATAAACATTCAAAGGAAAGAATAAAATACTTTGCAATTTCTGTAAGTTGAAATTGATGGTATAAGGCAAGGAAGGGGAGCTATTAGCTATGTGACTTTGGTAAATGACTTAACATCTCTGAACCTCGGTTTCCTAATCTATAAAATGAGGACGTGTATTTTGGAAATGGGAACTCAGAGAAAAGTCATTTTTTTCTTGTCCAACCCCAGGGTTTCTCCACCTCAGCAGTACTTACATTTCAGATCAGGTTGAAGTGTTGTTGTGGGGCTCTGGCCTGTGTATTTTAAGACGTTTAATAGCGTTTAAGATGTTTAACAGTGTATCTGGTCTCTAACGAGTTTCTTATTTTTGTGTGTTTAAATATCTAGTTCTTTCATTCTGAAAATTGTGTTGCTTTCTGGTGCGAAGTCAGTATTTTATTTTAGAATAAGGGTTTTTCCCCCTATATATTTAATTCGTATAGCTATATTTTGAATATAGCTAATATAGCTAATATTTTGAATATTTCAAAGCTAATTTTTTGAACGCCAGCTACATGACAGACACTATTTTAAACATGGTGTATTTTTTTTTCTGGTTTTGTCTTCACAATAACCTAATGAGGTAGTTCGTGTAATTATCCTCATACAGATAAGGAGACGGAGAGTGAGGTTAATGATTGCTCACATTTAGAGGGCAAAGGAGCAGCAGCACTAGAATTTAAACCTATGTTCCTGTGTCCCCCAAGCTCCTGGGTGTACAGGTCCCACTCCCAGCACCCCCACTTTGCCCTATCAGGATCTTTCCTTTTCTTTTTATATATTTTTTATTTTTTTATTAAAAAATTTTTTTTTCAACGTTTTATTTTTTATTTTTGGGACAGAGAGAGACAGAGCATGAACGGGGGAGGGTCAGAGAGAGAGGGAGACACAGAATCGGAAACAGGCTCCAGGCTCTGAGCCATCAGCCCAGAGCCCGACGCGGGGCTCGAACTCACGGACCGCGAGATCGTGACCTGGCTGAAGTCGGACGCTTAACCGACTGCGCCACCCAGGCGCCCCATGATGTACTTAATTTTTAATTGAATTTAATCCAAGGACAACTGGTATAATCAAGGTTGAGGCTCATACCTGCCTCTAGCTGATTGTACAACTAAGCTGGTTAGGACTGAAGTTGCCAGGATGCTAGGAAACAGTGTACCAGCCCTAGTGATCGGTAGGTTTACAGGGAGGATGGAGGGCATCAGTTCACCTGGCGAGGGGGTTAAATGAAGGTCAGTGAAGGGGCGCCTGGGTGGGTCAGTCGGTTGAGCGGCCAACTTCAGCTCAGGTCATGATCTCGCGGTTTGTGAGTTCATGCCCCGTGTCGGGCTCTGTGCTGACGGCTTGGAGCCTGGAGCCTGCTTCGGATTCTGTGTCTCCTTCTCTTTCTGCCCATCCCCTGCTTGTGCTTGGTCTCTCTCTGTCTTGCAAAAATAAATAAATGTAAAAAATAAAAAAAATTTTAAAAAAAAGGTCAGTGAAGAGAATGTGTTTACTGCCACCTACAGGATGCCTTTCCACCAGAGTATTCAGATATTGCAAATAAAAATACAATGCACCTAGTTAAATTTGAACTTCAGATTTATAAAAAAATATTTTTGGTTTGTGTGTGTGTGTGTGTGTGTGTGTGCGTGTAAGTGTGCCCCATGCAAATTTATTTGGGACATACTTACACTAAAGAAGTACCCATTATTTATCTGAAATTCAAATAAAACTTTTTTTAAGATAATTTTTTAGTATAGTATGTCCCATACAGTATTTGGGATATACTTACATTACGAAATATGCTTGTTTATTTGAAATCCCAACTTAACTGAGACTCCTGTAATTTTTGTCTGGCAATCCTACTTCTGCTCCATATTTTCTTGACATTTGTTGCCTTTTTTCAAGTCTAGATGAAATATCTGCTCCTCTCTGGAATTTTCCTGCCCTCCTTCTAAGCCCATAAATCGTTCACTTTGAGATTCCCACCCTGTGCTCTGTTTTCCTCTCAAGGGTAAGACTGGATTACTGGCTACCGAGACTGGATGCTGAGTCGTCTCTAAGCTCCAGAGAATGGAGTCTTGTCCTCTGTGATGGAGTCCTTCCTTCTCCCCGACTTTCAGTGCAGTGCCTCATGGGCAGTGAGAGATCAGTCCATGTTTGCTGAGTCAATTATTTAATGAGTGAGGCCCAGCTAACCCTCCAAAGTAAAGTGTGATGCCACCCCCTCCTCTGCGTGAATTAGCAGGGAGGTGAGATTTAACGCTGGTTTTCAGAAGAGTTCTCATTTGGCCCCCTTTCTTTGTATTTTTCAGTAAGATCAGTGGCAGAATCAACCATGGAAGCCACTTCTGAAGAGACACAGACACCAGGTGGTAACTGAACTCTGGGATTGGGTGGTTGTGGGGCCCAACGCCACCCCCAAGGACTCAGGAGGGCCTGCTATGGAGATTCTTGCTGGGTTTTAGATGTAGGGCAAGGAAGGGCCTCTTCTGATGGGGTCTACCAGGGCCCGGGCCTCTTCCTCGTAAGGTTCCACACTGACCAGAAGATAGGTCCTGAGTCTTCGTGCTGGCCTCTGCCCAGTGACACCCCTTTCCTAAGATCTCTCCCCCCTCAGGGTGTTCCCTGGGGGTTGCAGCCACTCAGAGAGGCAGCAGAGGCAGGTGTGGACAGGAGGATCTAACTAAGACTCTGGATATAATCAGTTATGATTTCTCTTCTTTTCTAGAATTTTTATCAAGTGTTGGGAAAACAGTGAATACCTCTGCCTTGGTTGATGCTTTAAATAGTAACTTCTTCTGCTGTTTCTTTATCTTCTTCTAGCCCTGTGTGTGCACGGGTGTGCCTGCCTGTGCAAAAGTGCAGACCTTATGATTTGGGTCACATAGTTCAATGTTAAATATATAGATGCCAAGAGGCAAAACTGTGCCATGGGTAAGAGCAACTGGCCTGAGTACAAGTCCTGCCCCTTATTGCCTACCAGCCAGTTGGTCTTGGGTCACCTTCCAGAGCCTCCGTTTTTCCATGGGTTGTTTTGAGGACTAACCAGGATGATACATGGAAAGCTCTTGAATAGCATCTGAGCAACTGCGTGGTTTGGTCAGGGCTCAGCACAGGTTGTCCTGGATGACGTGTGCTGCTCAGGAAACAGATCCTACCTGTGGCACTGCCCCCACAACGCACATGACTGTGGCCATGGGGAAGACATGGGCCATCTGCTCAGGGGGGCCTCCAGGAGATAATGCATATTACATAGCTCAAGGCAGAATCATGATAGCAATGACCTCTCTTCCTCTCCAAACTGATTTGTCCATCGGGAAAGTGGAAACAATGGAGTGCTTTGACCACCTTATTTTACCACTAAGTCAACTTCAGTTTACTTCTCTCTAAGAGGAGGGAATCCTACCATTACGGGTTGCCATGAGGACCAAATGAGACAATGCGGGTGATGTACTTAAAGACAGTGAGTGTTGGAAATTGTAGAATTATTGTCATCATTGTAATTCTTATTGCAACGGTGGCTGACATCTGTTGTGTGCCGACAACACGCCAGCCAGTCTGATACACATTCGATCTACGTCTCTCGTTTAATTCTCCCGATTACATGAGAATTTAATCGAGGGTCAGTAAGTCTCAGTAAGTGACCACCTCTGTCATTTTATGAGAAAGGAAAGACATTTTCACCTCCCCACTGTCTTTGTCAACACAAAGCCACTTGACTCTTTTTTGGACCCAACAGTTGCCAATCTATGCTTTTAGTGATTTCAGCCAGTCAAGAACCGAGAAGCCAAAGCCCGCCGTCTCAGCTCCTCATGCCCATTCATACGAACCGGCCAGGCTACGTTCCCTCAAAGAAATAAGAAAAGGAATGGGTCCCACATTTGTACGAAATTAGGTACAAGCCTAATTTGCTTTTCTCCAGGGATGAAACGTTCATTTCTATTTTAATGAAATACAGAAATATCTGCAGCAGGAAGTATGCAGAAACAAGTGCCCACATTATTAAAGAGTGTTACAGTGAATTTATTCTTCAGATGTAAAAAGCCATTTTTTTTAAGTCACCATGTGTCTTGGGACTAGCTTAGCATTTTGTTCTCCACGCACCAGAGACTCAAGAAGTCTTTATCAATTTGAATGAAGTTTCAAAGACAGATTACAGATCTGTTGACGTTGATCCACATGCAGTGGCTATACTTCAGAGTCAACCAGAAGAAAACCAATGGTTCCTATGTGGATTTCTTGGTCAGGATCCCTGTAGATGAAACACACTCATGTCTGATTTTCCTTTTGTTCCTTTGTAGTTTCCCAATCAGATCTTCTCACAACACCTGGTGAGTACTTTCAAAACAATGTCTGAATTGGGTTTAGAATTTAATTATTATCCTATACAGTTATTTACATCTTAAGCACAAACACTGCCTTTAGTGAATGGTATGAGGTCTACACAAAAGCATGATTTGTGTCCTTTGTAGAAATACAAAGACAATAGAAGCTTCTTTCAGTTATAGAATAAATGGACCAAGTAGTTATACTGTTATGTTCTTCTTCAATTTTATTTTGCCTTTGCCTCAAACTTTTATGTACATCAAAATCAATGAGGATATTTTTTGAATGCCAGTTCTTGGGATCTACCTTCCTTCCCTTCAGAGACCCTGATTTGGAGGGTCCGGTTTGAGGCTCAGGAATCTGAACTCTTACGTAACTGAAAATGAAGACGGTCCGTAGACCACACTTTGAGCAACCATGCTGCATGGCCCAGTACTGAATTAAGTTTTTATGTTTGGAGTGTAATTCCAGAAGCATGACATTGCTAAGAATTTCCAAAGACAGTGGCAGAGATACGTATATATGTATTTTAAGTGCTATCTGTTTTTACTTATTTTTTTCTTAATGTCTGTATTTTGCTCAGTGTCAAGTACATTTAAGTTGGTAACATTTTGCCAAGTGGTTCATGGCTGCATCATAAGTCTGACTGATTGGTATCAAGGCTTTTCAACAAGTGCATTGCTAACATTGAACGTTTACACCCCTTTCCAAATGGCCTCAATATCTTTGCTACCTCATTTGGCGAGAACCAGTCCTGCCATGGACCCTTCTATGCAGGAGAGACTACAGTGTGGGCTCTCTGTGTGGTGTTTCAGGGGAATGTGTCTCCCGATCTCAGGGACTTATGGTCTAATGGCAAGATAGTCCCGATCTCAGGGACTTATGGTCTAATGGCAAGATAGTCCCGATCTCAGGGACTTATGGTCTAATGGCAAGATAGTCCCGATCTCAGGGACTTATGGTCTAATGGCAAGATAGTCCCGATCTCAGGGACTTATGGTCTAATGGGAAATGCTGGAGCAAGAGGTACATGGCGAGAGAGATGTGATCAGGCTATGAGAAAGAGACCAGCTCCAAGATAGTCACAGGTGAACTCAAGTCTGGAGCTAGTGCAGGAATTCACCAGACAGAGCAAGAAGGAAGAGTGGTTTTCTGTTCTTCACTGCATTTGCTGTCAGGAATGTGAAGGAACAGGTACAGACTCAGATGGACGATAGCCACCCTGTTTCTGCCATTAGATACTCCCCTCCTCCATGCTTAGCCATCTAGCCAGGGTACTGCCCTGATGGGAGGTTATCTCTAGGTTCCATTTTCCAAACTGCCCTTGACACATTTTCCAAACTCTAACAAGAAAAAAAAAAAAAAGACTACCAGTTAATAGAGTTTTTGAAGTGTTGCCTGCCATTGGTGGTAGAATATCATTTGTCTTTTGGAGCAAATGGGTTAAGAGCCACAGATGGACTTGATTCTTGTTTGCCTTCTAAATTCTTGTCTAAATATGGATGGAGTTGGTGGAAGGCAAAGCCAGAGATGCGTTCATGAGCAAATCCGTGGGAAGCTCATCCCTCGATCATATCTTGAACTGACATATTAAAAATGAGCAATGTAGCACGATCTCTGCTTTGTGTCATCCTATCCCCCCTGTACCAACCCCTTAAGTTGGCCATTTTCTTGGAGATAGTGAGACTTAATGAAGAGGGCTTATATACAGCTTCCATCCACAGCATCCTTAACTCCACTGAGATAGACGCAGACTATACGGCAGAGTAGATGGTACCTGAGAGGATGAACTAATCTGGGGGCTTGTGACAGATGTAAGATGAAAGCCTTCTTAAAGATGAAAACCACAATAATTGAAAGCACTCTTATCCTGGAGTGGTGCTACACAAAAACAATATGGAAATTTAGTCAAGGCTGCTGGGTGACTTCATATTGAAAACCTCATCTTGTTGAGTTTATGGAAAGTAGGTTGGCGTGGACCACTTTCCTTGCAAGAACCACAAGGACTGGGTTGGTAGCAGGCAGTGGCTGTGACAAAAGTCAGTGCAGGATGATAGCTGAAAGCCTTGACAATAGAGGTGGAGTCTGTATGTCCTTAGACTCATTTGTTCAATGTTTGTGACTCCGTGTCCTTGTCTATAAGTGGGGATACTGGGTTGGGGTAAAGATGAACTGAAATAGTACATATAAATAGTAAAACATGGTGTTGTTCTCAACTATGAAGATGTAACACTTCTTCAGTAAATGTGTTTAAGGTCCAGAGCACTTTCCAGAGTGCTATTGCAGTCACCACACAGTCCCCTTAGGCTTCCCTTCTAGAATAACTGGAGTGGCCTAGCCAGTAGATATGGGCTGGTTTGATGACACCAGTTTGTTTTTATGCTCAAGCTCTTCTTCAGGCCCTCCTCACCCCCACTAGAACAATAATGTATGCCATGTTCAAATGTACACAATAATTACTCCAGAAGATTTGGGGCAATGGTTGAGTCTAGATGGAAAGGGACCAGCTCCCTTGGAAAGTGACTAGGTCTTTGGGGGGAATATCTTTTGAGATCTCTTTGAAGCTTTTCCTGGTTGGTTCATTCTGATGGCTCAACTGCCTTGGACATGGTACCCAGCAGTAGAGACCAGACTATTTCTGTTCCTGGAAAACAAAGAAGTGGGAGCTGTTCTTTCCAAGTGATTTACCATCATTCCCAAAATGGCAGCTGACATCATCTACAGCTCTGTGGTTGATTGCTGGAAGAAAGCAAGTGGGTCTCAGTACATTTGTGAAAAAGTGTCTGTTCAGACTGTGCACAAATAGCCCAACCAGAGACAACCTTAGTGTTCTGTTTGGTGCTATGGCTGGATATTGTCAGGACTCTGGATCTCAGAGCTTCTGAGTTGGATGTTTATTGACTGCCATGTGACTAAGCAAGATACCTGGAACAAGAAGATAGGAATTGTGTGGTGTCATCTGTACTGTGTTTAAATGTCAGAGTTTTCAACAGAGGACTCTCTCAGGCATGTCTGTCATCATGTCCTTGAGTGTGGGAGTGGGGATGGCATGTCAGAAATGAGGTGGGGATGTTCTGGTGCAGACATTTCCTAGGTGTGTGGCCTCTGTTGAAAGAATGCTCTAGCTTCTTGTTTCCATTTTGGATTGCTTCTCCATCCTCAGGGGCGTGCAGCTACATGGCCTCACTGGCCCTGTTACTGGGTCATCAACAATATGAAGCAGGGCAGCTGGAGAAGTCCAGTGTGGAACCCACATTCAAAGTGTTGAGACAAATGGGGTGGTTCTCTGGCATCCAGTCCCCTCCCTGGCCTGTTGGTTTTGCTAGAGAGAGACAGATCTCTGAACCCCTGAGTTCTGCTCCCAGCAGGACTCACATTTACAAAGAATCTGGAGAAGTTTGTCAAATGCCTTAACTTTCCCTGTACCAGGAAGTTAAGAAAAAAGAGATCGTGAAAGAAAATTTATTAAAATTTATAATAAGAATTTAAACATAACAGATCTCCTGTATGAAGTAGATTTTGGCACATTAGCATTAGAAAAAGTAAAAGTGTTACCATCACATGTCCTTTTAGCAAAATGAGATGGTCCAAGTTCTTGCTGAGAAATACCGCTGATGAAATCCTTTCCCCTGAAGTGAATGAGTGCACTATATTTTGTTTTTGTACTTAGAATTATATTACTGACTCTTTGATTCTTGAATTTGAGGAAGTTCCTCTAGGTTATCATAATTTGAAGGCTCAGAGTCTGAGATTTCAATTGTACAAGCAATTTCACCATTACTGTTAGCATCTACAGGACTGCTATCTCTTTAGGTTCCTCTTCTGACTCATCTAGTTATTGTGAAACATCTTCCTTTGTCAATTTTCTTCTCTTTATCATTGATAACAAGTAATGAAAGGTTCTGAATTCTTAATTTAATTCAATGAAAGCCAAAAGCATCCTACAAAGACAGTGTCTCCAGTCTTTAAAAAAAAATACCCTCTTGAAAGCTACGGTGATATTTGGGTCACTGAGAAATGGTGACCCATTCCATTTTTCTCCTAGATAAAGCCTACCATTCCATTTTTTTCTTCTAGATAATGCCACCATTCTCTCTTTGTCTTTATTATAGAACTCTTTTTTTATGATAGTTAATAATTAATGAGTAATGATGAACCAATTTCTCAAATGATGAAATAGCAAAATGTCTCAAGATATAGGAAAAAGGGGATCACTGAGAGCCCATAATGTATCTTGGACTTCTAAAAGGATCCAGCGAACCCATATAGTGACTATAAGAATGAGTTTTATTCTGTTTTCTTTTCTTTTATTAAAGTTTTTTTAATAAGTTTATTTTTGAGAGAGAGAGAGAAAGACAGAGCATGAGTGGGGAGGGGCAAAGAGAGAGGGAGACACAGAACCGAAGCAGAATCCAAGCTGTCAGCACAGAGCCTGACATGGGGCTCAAACTCACAAACTGTGAGATCATGACCTGAGCCAAAGTCAGATGCTTAACCGACTGAGCCGCCAGGCGCCCCTATCCTATTTTCTTCTAATGAATAAATATTCTTTTTGTCCTTTGGAAGACCTCTAAAAACATAGAGAGGTCATGACCTATCAATCCTCACAAATAGAATGCGATTTGCTCAAAAAAAGAAACTCAACAACTAAAATTAAGTCTGATGGCCCCTGAAGGTGTTCTTAGGGTTAATCTGAAGTCGAAGGGCATGGAGAGCTTTAGAGTGGCCTCACTGATGATAAAGATCCAGGGTTCTCTAGATGTCGGTTTTCTTCAAGATAGACTAGAAATTTCACAGGGTATGGATCAGAAGGAAGAGGTCATCTGCTGCCAGAATAAATACTTTTTTTTTTTTTAATTTTTTTTTCAACGTTTATTTATTTTTGGGACAGAGAGAGACAGAACATGAACGGGGGAGGGTCAGAGAGAGAGGGAGACACAGAATCGGAAACAGGCTCCAGGCTCTGAGCCATCAGCCCAGAGCCTGACGTGGGGCTCGAACTCACGGACCGCGAGATCGTGACCTGGCTGAAGTCGGACGCTTAACTGACTGCGCCACCCAGGCGCCCCAGAATAAATACTTTTTTAGGGGGCCTCTGAGTGGCTATTCTGAGTGCTGACTCCACTCAAATTTCAGACTGGAAGGAGGATTCAACTGACATCCAGAATCCTGGAAACCCGTCTCCGCTGCCTTTTCTTGTCTAGCCCTTCTTTCTGCGAACAGATTACGCTATAAACTGTAGCGTAAGTGGGCAGCGTAAAGAGGCATGTACTTCATCACATCTAAAATTATCAAACACTCCATATCCAGCCCACTTGTAATCTACTCTTGCAAAACCCCAAACACTGCAAGAACACGGTCGGCACAGACCCAAGAGTGAGCCACAGCGCCCCCTGGCATGGTTGTAAGGTAACGCTCAAGCCAATTTCTGTGACTGTACATCATTTATAAACAGCAGAACCTCCGTTTCAAGGTGAATTTTGTTTCTGTCTAGGTCTGTGGAACCCCTTGACTACAGACTATGGTAAGACATTTTTTCTTTACTTGTCTTCCTGGGGTTTTGCTCACTGGCTGAGCCAGCCAGTTCTGCTGCTGTTGCTGCTGCTGTTGGCTAGTTGAGGCTGAGTGCAGTCTTGGCCACAGGGCTAGCACCTGTCCTTAAGAATGCAGGGATGGAGAGGGAAGGATCAGTGGATGCTGAGACCCTAGGCGTGTCCCAGATCCGCACTCAGCCAGTCTCACCTGTCATTCTCCTTCCTTCTCTCTGCTTCTCGCTCATTCGTTGCGTGAGATTAGCTTCAGCTTGGTGTCAGGAGAGATAGGTGAAAAAAAGCCAGTGCCTCTTCTTAGTGATAGTTATCTTGATGATAACTTACATCTCCGAAGCAATTTCTATGTACCTTGCACAAAATCAGTTTCATACACCAAATGAGTTAATGTATAAAAAAATCATTTAAAATATTGCTTGGCACGTAGTACGTGCTCAGCTAATGCACACAGTAAGTGCTATTATCATGAAATCTTTCCGACACTTTGAGGTAAGTAGTATTATTACCCCCAAGTTGCAGATGAGGAAACTGGGGCACAGATTGGTCACTTGTCAATAGTTATATGTCTAAGGCCACAGGGTGGGGAAGTGTCTGGGCAGAAATTTGAACCCAGAACAGGTGCCTTTGCCTCTGTTCACTATTCTTACTAAATCTATCCATCTTTCCTCAACCTCTGAGCATCTGTGCACACTTTCCACTGAATTTGATATGTCAGAGTCCTTGATGTGACCACTTAGGACAGTGGATCCTACCATGGGATTCTTGGCTCTGTTGAGACCAATCTCTGTCTTTTCAGAAGCTGCCCTGAGGGTCCAAAAGTGGCCTTGGAGGGGCTGGAGGGGAGTTTTTTGGTGATTGACCACCAGTAAAGGGCATCTGAGGGCAGGGAGACTGAGAGATCTTCTGCAGGGACATTCACAGCAGTGAAGGGGCAGCAGGAAAGACTGAGGAGGCCTGGAATGCACCTCTAGAATACTCTAGAAACAGCCCGATTGGCATTTCCTCTCTCTTTCTCTGATTCCTTCCTTTATAAAGACCACAGCAACCACCTGCCCCCTTATCTTCCATCCCATCCCACCCTCTCTGGTCCCCCCCCCCCCCATAAATTTCTCATAACCACAAACCAACCATTGAAAAGCACACCTTAGACCCAGCTCCTGCTGTCACAGTGTTGGGCTGGATTCCTCAGACCCTGCTGCCTGTTTTCCTCCCATAGCACAGGTGGTTCAGCGGGATCATGTCAGGCAGGAGCAAGGTGCCCATGATGGTGGCACCCCGGCTCTGTCAGGAGGCTTGAAAGGTGACCTGAGGCCCACTCTTGGATGAATGCCATCCAAGACTTGACCCTGATCAAGTGGAGAATACAGTGAGGTGCTTTGAGCAGGAAAATGAGTTGAACATATTCACAATTTATGAAAATAAAACCTGGGACATTCCAGGGGGAAACAGATCAATCCCATCAGCAGAGGAGGGAGCATAGAGTAAGCTCTCCATAAATGCATATGGAATCCATCAATGGGATGGACTCAAGGGAGAGGGGCAGAGGGCAGGAAAGCCCACTGACAGGGCCCTGGAGTAGGCCAGGTTCAGGAGAAGGAAGATCTAGCAAAATGGCAGTGAGAATAAAAGGAAAGACAACCCTGTTGATATGTTGGATACAAGAGGTACAGAAGAGGGGGAATCCAATATAGCAACCAGATTTCCAACACCGCTCATGTGGAGCATGGTGACTCCATGATTGAAGTAGACAAAAGAGACTGTGTTGGGTACCAGACAGCAGGGCCCAGCTATCCAGAAGGTCACTGGGAATATTGGTCTAGAGCTTGGCTGGGCTTGTAGGGGTTGATCAGCACTGGAGAGGTGGCTTTGGGGGTCCCTCCTCCTGGAAAGCTCTCAGAGCACATGAGCTCATTCACGGGGGAGATAGCATGAGAAGAGGGCTAAGACAGCGTGTGGCAGAGCAGCAATATGTAAGGTGCTCGGAGAGGAGAAACAGGGGTGAAGGAGATGGGGAAGTGGTCAGAAGGAGGAGGGGAACAGGGGGTACTGGTGAGTGAAAGCCAAGGGGGCAGAGAGAGGACGAGAGCTTTCCACTCTTTCAATGCAGGTTTGCCTCTGAGGCTGGTGAGCGGAGGTGACCGGTGTCAGGGCCGCGTGGAGGTCCTGTACCAAGGCTACTGGGGCACCGTGTGTGACGATGACTGGGACACCCAGGATGCAGATGTTGTCTGTCGGCAGCTCGGCTGTGGCCTTGCGGTGTTGGCCCCGGGCGGGGCCTACTTTGGTCAGGGCTCGGGGAACATTCTCTTGGGCTCCGTATACTGCTCAGGATGGGAGCCCTACCTGTCGAGCTGCTCCCACAGCGGGTGGTACAACCATGAATGTGGCCACAGGGAAGACGCTGGAGTTGTGTGCTCAGGTAGAGCTGACCTCGCCTCGTGTGGTCGCCTGTGTCCCTTGGATGGCAGAGGCTCCTGCTGACCTCTACATCACGGTGCATGCCCACAGCACTTTGCAGTTTACCTGCTTTACTCTAAGCCATGTCTTATTTGATGTTAGAGGGCAGGTTCCTTTTCACTCAGAAAGGGTGAGATCCCAGGCTCAGAGAAGGCAAGTGACTTGCCTGGAGTCCTAAAGCTGGGAAGCAGTGCAGGTGGGTTTCAATCACAGGCTCCTCCAGAGTCTGTCAATGCAACACCCAGTGGTATCGTTCTGATGATCCCTGGCCTGGGATGACCAAATGCCTTCCTACGTGGCCCTATCTCCTCCTTTTAAAGTCAGGAGAGAAGGACTAGGGACTTCTGGTCCTTAAAACTTAAATCTATACCAAAATCAAACACTGAAGTAACCAGTATATTCTCTTTACTGGGGATTAAATGACAAGCAAAAGATATTTACACTCACAGTGGAAGAGAGAACTTCTCCTTGGCTCAACCTAGCACATGCCAATGCCGAGTTTCTCCTTGTTCACACAATGCTGGTGGGTGTTCAAGCACCAAGTGGTCTTTTAATCCACAAAGAAACCTTGAGGATAAC
The DNA here is from genome assembly GCF_018350155.1 of Leopardus geoffroyi. Lineage (NCBI taxonomy): Eukaryota > Metazoa > Chordata > Mammalia > Carnivora > Felidae > Leopardus > Leopardus geoffroyi. The sequence goes on from NC_059334.1 coordinate 78,991,101, forward strand.
ACTCAATGTGTCCCCCAGAGGGGGATTCCTAGATAAATTATCCATCTTTAGAGTGACCTCTGGCATTTGCTATGTGGACTGGTGTGTGCACATGCCCCCGTGCATGGGACGTGACCCAGATAATCCATCACTTGAGAATGGCTTCCCCCAGAAAGTGTGGGCCTCCAAGCAGTCACTTTGGAGTGGTTTATTTCAGCATTTGGGGATGCATCTTTGAAAAAACTGCCTTTATTCTTAGTTGGGGCCACCTCCTCAGGAATATCTCAGTGATGGTAGATACCTGTCATTTAAGGGTGTGGGTAAGCTATAGAAATAGGCAGTTTGTATTGGAAATGTGACCTTGTAAATCAGGTGGGGCTGTTAGTCAACTGGGTGATTTTTTGGATGGAGACAGTGGAGGCGGTGGCGGGGGTTGGTGGTAGGAACAAAGAACATCTCTGGTGGCATTCCAGCGTTGAATAAAGGCTGATGAAATGACAGAGAGAGGAATTCTGTTTTGTAAGGAAGAAATGGAGCCTGTCAGCAGTGGGTCGGGTTTCCGGATCACTGCATACAGCCCTTATTTCAGAGCTAAGGAAACAGAAGTCCACCCCTTCTCAAATGAGAGCCAATACTGATTACCTCTAACTTTCTCCACTCTAGCTTCTTTGTCTCCCACAGAGGCATCCCTGGCAACAGCTGCGGTAGAAGGTAACATTTGTTATATGGGATCACTATGGGCTCATTACCTCACTGTACTCACAGGGCCATCTCTGATCCAGAAGAGGTGCAAAAGGTGTAAGAGATAGGGGTGCTCAGCAACAAAGAGGGAACCTCTGAACAAGGCCTCAGGCCTCAATGGGACCATGTCCCTGAGATTGGGGAGGGATTGACCTGCACAGGCACTTCCAAGGAGTTCCAAGGTGGAGCTTGGCGTCTTGCCTCCAGGAAGGCCCTGTTGCTCATGCTCAGGGCCTACCCCTGTGGTCCTCACCACTGCACATTGGTGCCTGGCCAGGCTGGGGTGCTGGGTCTCTGGCTGCAGGGCCTGGAGAGGCAAGTGCAAACCTGTTGGGGTAGCATCCTTGCATGCTCGTGCATTTTCCTGAGCCCATATCAGACCAACTTGGTTCCTTCTCAGTATAAAGTAACCATGGTCTTTCAGCTTATGGGCGTCAGAGGTCCCATGCACCCCCCTGGGGGCACCTCCAATGAAACAGCTGGGAGGTAGTCAATACAGCTCGAGTTTCTGGCAACCTGGGCTTTGGGAAGGAAAGTCACTGCCATATCACATGGGAAATGTTGACCCTAGGACAAAAGAAGGAGAGCCTTCACATGAAGGCCCCTGACTAGGAGTCAGCATGGATCAGCTGGGAATCTTAATGGTACACGTGTCCGGCATTTCTGTTCCTCAGGCATTATGCTTTCCTGTCCCTAAAGGCCATGGGGTGAAGTCTGACTTTACCTCTTTCTCTTACCTATGATTAAGGACACAGATGTCACCAGAGCTGAGGAGGACACTGGCTTTGTTAAATTTAGCCATGTCTTCCCAAGATTCTTACTTGTAGCAGGTGTAAGAGGAGAGCCTGCTCCTCTCTAGAGTGGTTTCCTCTGACTATGTATTAGGAGTAACAGCTGGGCCTGACAAGTTCTTTGGTACAACTGGTCCACCCAGGGGTGCAGGTGAGGAACTCAGGGGCTTAAATATCTGACTACGACACAAGACTGCATATAGGACTTACATAGACCTACTCTTGTCAGGACCTCCAGTGTGGGGTAGATGTGGGAGTCAACTTTCTCTAGATCCAAAAAGACATCAGGTAGAAGTCCAATAGGGAATTCAGAAACAAAATGAATGCTTTAGTGAGAGTGGGTTAAGAGGAGCAATCAGGTCATCTCTTCTTCAGGTCCCAGCACCAGGTAGGATCTTGCTGGGGCCTTGGACGAACACCACAGCTCCTTGAAACAATGTGAAAATCATAGGTTTAAAGCCATAATCTTACTTAATGGGTAAACATCAGAAGCATTTTCACTAGAGTAGAAAACAAGGCAAGATGGCCTTTGGGACCCCTGTCATTTAACACTGTGTAAGAGATACTAGCCAATGCAATTAGACAAGAGAAATCAGTTAGAAGCATAAGGATTAGAAAAGTTATTTTTACATCTGTCCCCTGGAGCCCTGCATAGGTCACGTGTGGGATGGTCAGAATCAAGGTCAGTAGGTTAATGAAGAGAGATTTCTTCCAAAATAGTCTTTTAGAATGAAAGAGCTTGAGGCTAGACAGGTTTGTTCCCTTTTCTAAAGTCACATAGCAAGATGAAATCCAGGTCAGAAATAATGTTTCCTTAGCAGGTTCTATTTTACTTCCAGTTATTGATTCTCCTCAGAAGGGACCTAATTTTACATTTTATGTTTTTCCCCCCTCTTTCTATAATCTATCTATGCAGATAGCACTACAGAGGATACTGGGACTACTGGTGCAATAGGTAATGATTAATTTTATTTGGCTCCTCTTTGGTGGGTAATGATGCCAAATATATACATGGGTGTCACTCTTATTCAGGAAAAATTCTAGGAACTGGGGTGAGAAAGAGTGTTTTATGCATATAACACAAAGGAAGGTCCCTTGTGACCCAGGGCCCAGCTTGAGTTGGAGCTTCCTTCATTGTCCATCCCTAGTGGGTGGGGAGGAATCAGTTGAAATATGGGATCTCTAGGAGCCTGGGTGCCTTGGGTCAGAGACCAGTGGAATCAGTCTCTAGACTACAGAGTTACCTGTTTCATCCCACAAATATGCACTGGTCCCAGCCATTCTAGCCCCAAAGACTTGATTATGGAGCCAGAAGGAGCATGTGAAAAATGTTTTCTTTTTTTTTTTTTTTTTTAATTTTTTTTTCAACGTTTATTTATTTTTGGGACAGAGAGAGACAGAGCATGAACGGGGGAGGGTCAGAGAGAGAGAGAGGGAGACACAGAATCGGAAACAGGCTCTAGGCTCTGAGCCATCATGAGCCATCAGCCCAGAGCCTGACGCGGGGCTCAAACTCATGGACCGTGAGATCGTGACCTGGCTGAAGTCGGACGCTTAACCGACTGTGCCACCCAGGCGCCCCTGAAAAATGTTTTCTAAGCCAACCTCAGAGCCCAAGATATGTATGAGAACTCACAAGACATCCTGGTGTCATTAGACAAGAATTCTCTTCAGCATGGGACAGTCATGGGTCGAGCTGTGTCCCTGTTTTGCTCAGACAAAAAACTTGTGGATAGTCTTTAAGCCCTCTCAAGGCTACAAACTAAGGTGCATTTACTTCCCCTTGAAGTTCTAGTGGCTTAGATTGGGGAGAGAAGTCACTGTCCTTTTAACCTTGAAGAATTCTAACTCATGATACTTTAAGAGTCCAGCCTAGTTAAAACTCTCAGTGACCTTCACCTACTGTGAAGCACTATGAATATGATAGAGTCCTAAGACTTTGTCATTTGTGGCAACACGTAAGAGAAACGTTATACCTTCATTTAGGGACTGAATTTGGTTTGGTCCTGAGGCTGGTGAGTAGAGGTGACCGGTGTCAGGGCCACGTGGAGGTCCTGTACTGAGGCTCTTGGGGCACTGTGTGTGATGATGACTGGGACACCAATGATGCCAATATGGTCTGTAGGCAGCTGGGCTGTGGCTGGGCCATGTCAGCCCCAGGAAATTCCCAGTTTGGTCAAGGCTCAAGGCCAATTGTCTTGGACAATGTGCACTGCTCAAGGCATGAGTCCTACCCGTGGAGCTGCCCCCACAATGGCTGAACTCACACAACTGTGGCCATGGGGAGGATGCCAGTGTCATCTGTTCAGGTGGGAAACAAATATTCCTGGCTCTCTCTTGAAGTGGTCTTTGATGGGAACAAACACACTGCATACTACAAGGCCCACACCCAACCCTCTCTGAGATATCCTGTGCCTCCTAAGGCTTCCTGGAGACAGCAGGCAACTGATGTACAATAAGAAAGAAAGGGTAGAGTATGTTCTCCTCCCCTATTAGGCCAACAGAGAAGGACCAATATGACTTTGCAGCAACAATGGCATTGTGGGTGAAAGGAACCGTCCACTATTCAGTGGACAGAAAAATTGAGCCATTATTCCTTCTCAGTGGAATTATTACTCAGTACACCACCAATTTCCCAGGACGATCTTTCTCAAGGCACACATCTTGTGTGTGGTTGGAAAACGAACCACCTTCACCCCTTTGTGGTCAAATTATGTTGGGTCATCAGTGAGGCAAACTCAGAGAACAGGATTGCGGTCCAAACTGTGCATTTGGGCAGGTAGTGAATAGCAGTTGGAAGTGGGGAAGGTGCAGGGAATGACCGCTCAGTAGTACATAGAATGCTGAAGAACCACATATGACTAAGGGACCTGAGCTTCACCCCTGCAGAAAGCCCAAGAGACCTTGTAAAGATTGAGAGCATTGCACCTGGGCTGGTGGAATTGGAGTCTTCCTAGAATAACTGCCCAGACTCATTCTTGCTGTTCCCATGCTGAATGAACACAATGATTTGGCAGCCTGTTGCAGGCAGGGTGGTGGCATTCTGCTTGCTGGAAAGTCAGCCCTCAGACCTAGCAAGGCAGGCAATGGCAATGGGACATAGGGCGGGGCTCCCAGAGGATGGAGAGATTCATGGAGGGCCCTGGCTCTGTCTAACTGAGGGCACGTGAAGTCATCAGCTCTGTATGCATAGTCTCATAATCTTCCACCTTGATCCAGTTGGGGCACCGGTCGCTTTGTGTCTAACCTCAAGTTTCTTTCTCACAGCTACTCACACCCAGTCCACAAGCCAGCCAGGTGAGTCCTTATGACCGTACTTGGAACGTTCCTTTTCTTCATCCCCCCCCCCCCCAATGCCTCTTCTACCCATTCTTGGAGAACCACTGTTCTTCAGAGAACCTATGTACGTGCTTTGTCCCCCACCCCCATCATAGAGTCCCCAACAGGTGGTTCTTAACCAGACCTGGGATTCTAAAGTCCCATCTGTCTATCAATCCATGATGTTTCATCCAGTCCTTTCAGGCTGTCCCAGGAGACAGCGGCCTGCAGGTTCAGGGAACTGGCCCTGTGTTACATGAATTTCAGCTGTAAGGCAATCTTGGCTGATATGATGAGTGGGAGAGTGGACACGGATGACGATTAACCTCCTCTGAAGGGACAGCAGGCTGGATTCTCTTCATCACTCACTGCTTTCAGCAACCTCAGATTCATCAGGGTCACATGTATATCCAAAGTGGCAGGGACAGTGCCCAGGGGATAGGAGTGTAATAACTGATGGCAAGTTTCAGGTACCAAGATACCTGACTGGTTTCAAGTCAACCCACCATGCTCCTGACTATTTTTGCCCAAGCTTCAGAGTGTGGGAAACTGCTCAGACTACATGCCTCAGAGCAGGGAGGTGGCAAAGGCTTTGTAAGGGAGAAAAGAACATGCTAGGCTTAGAGACTGATGTGGACGGACCAGGTTGTGCTCTTGCAAGGCCTTGATCCCAAGAGAGCTGGCTGAGCAGGAGGCTTGTGTATCACAAATAGAAGCAAGGTGGCAGGCTGCAATGTGCATTGTCAGCTTCCTGCCAAAAACTATTTTAAAAGACTGCTTTCCATAGTGTCTAACTCTGGCCTTTCCCTTTGTCATCACTTCCAGGCACCTGGCTCCCCACCTCCACACCTGTAACACCAAATATAGGTAAATGATCCCCTTGACTCATTGTTCTTCTAGATAGAGTGTGGGTTTGGAAGTGACAGGAGGAGTCGCAGGGTGTGCCCTTCATTATTTTTGTCCCTGTGTGTGTGTGTTTGGTGGTAGAAAGAGGTGTCTCTCACACCCTAGGTCTGATCTTAGGGGGCTGGCCACCTGAATCAGGGGAATCATGGGATGAAGTTCAGTGAAGAGTCTCCAGCAGGGAGTTAATGTAATACTTAGAGCCCTCACAAGTCCTGCTGTGACCTTGCTCATGGCTCCCACGCTATGGAGTGGGGCCTCAGGAAGAGGGGGGCAACATGACGGTACTGCTCCTTTCATGCCAAGTTGCCATCAAGTCCTGGGGCTTTTTCCAGAAAACATCAGGGGTCCTCAGAAGCCAAAAAGCTGCCCAACAGAGCAGTGGTCTTGGCTTGCAACCAGTAGTTATGGGGCTCGATCCTGAGCAGGCCCAGTGGGGTTTGGGGTTATCTTCCTACTCACCTCGATTGAATCATAAGGTGCTTCCCTGCATCAGAATATCCTAAGGCCTAGGATGTATAGGATGTTTCCACTATTTCCCTGTGAGGAAGATTAAACTCTAGGCATGTTCAAAGGTGAATGATGCCTAGGGCACTTTGGCCATGAGCAAGCCCCTGAGTCTGGAATATGCCTTAAACCTATGACCAGAAGATAGACATGGACAGTGGGTTTTGTTCTTTGTCTTGCTAGGGAGTGAGGCAGGTTTGGCCCTGAGGCTGGTGAATGGAGGTGACCAGTGTCAGGGCCGCGTGGAGGTCCTGTACCAAGGCTCCTGGGGCACCGTGTGTGATGATGATTGGGACACCAATGACGCCAACGTGGTGTGCAGGCAGCTGGGCTGTGGCTGGGCCATGTCGGCCCCGGGAAGTGCCCGCTTTGGTCAGGGCTCAGGGCCCATTGTCCTGGACAACATGCGCTGCTCTGGGCATGAGTCCGACCTGTGGCGCTGCCCCCACAACGGCTGGAACTCGCACAACTGTGGCCATAGTGAGGACGCCAGTGTCATCTGCTCAGGTGAGCCTCTCATCATTCGGTGTTTGTCTTTTGGGGGTAGGGGTAGGGAAGAGAGACCTCACATTCTGATCAGCTCATTGGAAGCTACTTATACCATCCTTGTCTTCCTCAAGTCTCCTGAACTCTCCACTAGAATCAGTATTAGCTTTTTCGGGCTGCCAGGTGTGGAGATGGTAAATTAGGAGAAGAACCAAACTGCAAGTCTCCATCAAACAATTACTGGCCTCCTGCAACCCTGCATCAGGCAGCGAAAGATCCTCCTGCAAAATGGAGGACTCTCATGGGGATCCCGGCTAGGATTACAGAGTTTGTATGTGTGTGCCTATGGTGGCCCTGGGCTTGGGGTCCTGAGTCCCTGACTGCATCTCCCACCTGAGAAATGTGATGCCTGGTCCGTGCACTGGATTGTGCTGGGAACGACAGCTGCTTTTGCAATTCCTGCCAGGCAAACCTTGTCATGACTCCTGCTTAGGCCTGAAAGATCAGCCATTGCCTTTTGGTGGAAGCTGGACTCCTTGCACTTGCCTCTGCGGCAGGCTGCCAAAAGCTCTACAGAGATGATCTTTTTTGCTTCAATATGGTCATGACATGTAGACATGAAGCTAATCACCTTACTATTGGATATAATATTGGTGGTCTTCCTGGTCTTTTTACAAGGAGCATCCTTCCAGGGTGTGGGTGGATTGTGCCCTGCTCTTCATGGCAGGGGACAAGCTTCAAAGGTCGTGACCTCCTCGGGTCCTCTACCTTTGTGTCCAGTCATATCAGTTCTGTGCACTGCGTCTCATGTACTTTTGTTTTCACAGCTGCCCAGTCTCAGCCGACGATCACACCAGGTGAGTTCTGCTGCCTCTTCTCTCCTGAGTATCTCAGTCAGGGTACTGCCTACCTGGGGATCCAGTCAGTAGTTTCAGTGGAGAACAGTGGACTATTTCTGCCACCTGGGCCTTCCCTGACCATTCTCAATATGTGGACACTTCCAGTCAAGCCCACAACACACAGACTGTCCTTGCTGGCTCAGTGAAATAAGAGTCCTCTGGGTACACCGTCCTAAGACTTTAGGTGACAGACAAGGCTGTCTCAGGAACATTTCTGCTGAATTGCATTGCCTGGACTAAATGCTCCATGTGTTGGGATAATAGAGATGTTTTCATGTACTACTGCCCATGTGGAGCCTACACGATGCGTTTCCCATCAACAGGGTCACGAAAGCATGGCAGTTACCCTTGCACATGGCACCACCTTGTTGCCGTTGTGCTGGACATTTGATGGTGGGATTTTGGCTCTTGGCAGCCTCTTGGTAGAGACCCCTTTCTCCTCTAGCCGGCACTCAGATCCCATTATACTTGGCCCCACCTAATAGTCACTTGAGCCAACCTTGATTGACTCCACCTCCTTTCTAATTCTACTTTTTGTGTCTGTCTCTCTCTCTGTCTCTCCAGATTGGTGGTATACAAGTCCTTCCTACGGTAAGCATCCTTGATTTCCTGCCGAAATATTATCATCAACACCATAACCAACAGGCGTGGGTGAAATTCCTAAATGTGGGTTCGGCTTCCGCCCTAACCACCGTAGTCAGTGTGGGGCGTTCTGTTTCCCCACAAGAATTACGATTTCCTGCCACCTACCGGTTGTGGGACCTACTAGTCAGGATGCTTTTGTTCGCAAGTGACCGGAACCCAGCTGCACCCGTCTTATGCTGGGAGAGAGTCAGTGCCTCCCATAATGAGGACATTAGTGGTGGGTGGGTCTAGCTTCAGGAACAACGGGATGTACAAGTCCCGGACCGGCTGCTCGCAGTGTTTGTCTTAGCACCGTTTTCTCTTATGTGCTCGGGCTCACTATGGCTGTGCTTTGTGCACGTGAGGGGCCGATGCCGGCGCCAGGTCCCCATGCCACCAGGAGAAGGACTCTGTTTGTCACCCATTCTCTGGCTGACGTGTCCTGGGAGGCCTCTGATACCTGCTTGGGAAGAGATGAGTCACCGGAACCGTGTGCCTGGGCTCTGATTCCCGGGTCAGGGTCCCCATGGCCACCGTCCTATTCCTCAGGAGACAGGGACAAGATGTGATACTAGGGCCTCCTTGACCCTCATGGACAGGGGTCTTGGCCACTTGACTTCATAGGACCGGTGGTGTCTGTACCTCCAACTCAAGGCAAGCGGTTTCTAACCGAAAGAGGCTCTTCCCTGTCAGAGCTTTGCTCTGTCCCAAGTGCTCTCTGCTGAATGCTGCCCACATTTGCCCAGTCCAGGCACAGAAGCTTGCCTCTCCCAGGGGTGTCAGGCCATGTCGCGCTCTACTCTGGAGCTGGCCTCCGGTTTCGGGTCCAGTTCTGTGCTGAGAGTGCCGTGTCCGTGGGGCAACTGAGAGGGCCTGGATTGCCCCCAGAGCCTGGTAGCTCGTCTTCCGTAGGGACCGTAGGGGTGTCTGCTCCTGCTTCTTTCAGTCCTACGGTAGGACGGGGATGATGGTCTGTGTGACTCAGGACTGTAGCAAATGGCCAAATAGTGCTTGCTTTCTGCTCTTTGGGTCTCTGGGCATTACCGCTACCCCACAGTTCTCCAGCCTAAGGTCTAGAGTCCGGAGTTTTTAGGATAGTCAGAGCGGTGCCACCATCACAGTATCTACTTCCGGAATTGTTCACGCCCCTGATGAAGATTCCATGCCGTTACCATTCACAGCCAATCCCATTTCTCTCTGGTCATCACCTTGTCTGCCTTCTATCAATATGGATTTATTTACTCTGGCATTTTCGTATGAATGGATTCGTGCTTATGTGGCCTTTTGTGGCTGGCTTCTTTCAATGGCAGACTCTCTCAAGGTTCACCATGATGGCACACGTACACAGTGGCCCCATGAATCCCTAGCCTTTTTTTTGTTTGTTTGTTTTTAAACCACTCATCAGTTGAAGGCCATGTCGATTAATTTTATCGTTGACTCATTTGAATAGCCTTTCCATGACTGCTGTGTACAATTTTGATATTTGAACAGCTGTTTACAGATCTCCTGGGTATATACCTAGGGGTGGAATGTGTGGGTCAAGTGATGACGTTATGTTTCTTACTTGTGGAAGCACTGTACTGTTTGCCACAGTAGCCACACCAACGTAGGGTGCCATTAGCAGTGTCTGGAAGTTGTGCTTTCTCTACATCCTCAACGACACGGCTTCTTCTGTCACTTTCATTGTAGTCATCTCTCTGTGGATAGGACTTGCCTTTTCCTAACGGCTGCGGAAGCGGTCGTCTTCTCATGGGTTTGTTGCATGTGTCCATCTTCTTTGGAGACCAGAGGTCTCATTGAACGCATGCCTGAAAGAATGAGAACCAGACAATGGTCATGCCCCAGCCCAGCTCACAGGGTGCAAAGGGCTGGGTCTAGGTGAGCCCGATCACTCATGAGGTGTGCTGTCGTGCTGAACCTGGCAAATGACCTTCCTGCCGGCAGACCTAATGCCGCCATGTTGTGTTCTTTTCTGCCACCCACAGGTCCGGGCTGCTGTAGGTGTGCACAGCTCAGAGTCAGTGATCGTTAGTCCTGCCCACTGGTAGGCTATTCAGAGGGCTCACGGACTGTTTCAGATTGAGTACAAGCTCGGGGCTTAAGAGCGACACGAGTCAGTGGTCAGCATAAAGGAACCTTCACAGGAACCCTCAGGCCCAGTAGTAGGGCGCACGATACAGGACGGTCAGGGGAAGGTGGAGTCTGCAAGCACTAGGTCTAGGACAGTTTCTTGATGGTGGCTGGGTAGGAACTCTGGGCTTGATGTAGGTGCTTGGGTTGGTCATCGAGGTAGGGAGGCAGGCGGCTGGCTTTCACCCTTCGCCCCTGCTTCCCATGACCAGTCAGCAATCCCAATGCTGACATTGTGGGCCACCAAACCGTGCACATGCGTAAACCGCATGACCCTCCAGGGTATCTGAATAGCCCCTCAATGATGAACAATGGTGAGCAAGCTTCAGAGAGTCCTGTGCTGGGCAGCCTTAACCTGCATGCAGCAGTCATGGTCCCCGAAGTAATTCTTGTCCACTGAGACCCTGGGGCTTTTCCTCCAGGGAGGAAGAGAAAGATAATTTTCCTGTCTCCTGCTAGGGGACGAGACAGGTTTGTCCCTGAGGCTGGTGAATGGAAGTGACCAGTGTCAGGGCCGCGTGGAGGTCCTGTACCGAGGCTCCTGGGGCACCGTGTGTGACGACAGCTGGGACACCAATGACGCCGACGTGGTGTGCAGGCAGCTGAGCTGTGGCCGGGCCGTGTCGGCCCCGGGAAGTGCCCGCTTTGGTGAGGGCTCAGGGCCCATTGTCCTGGACGACGTGCGCTGCTCCGGGCAAGAGTCCTACCTGTGGCGCTGCCCCCACAACGGCTGGAACTCGCACAACTGTCGCCATGGGGAGGACGCCAGTGTCATCTGCTCAGGTGAACTTCAAAACTCTCATGGCAAATACTGACCACCGACACGCTCCTTTCTCCAGGCCCCGGCCCCCCCCCCCCCCCCGCCCCGATCTCTCCTGGATATCTGTGTCTCTAGGTCTCCTGGGCGCAGCTGTCCCCTGGAGTGCCACAGAGGTGGACCACAGGGGCAGCTGCCCTCTTTCTGTGGACAGAAATTGCTTGGGATTATCAGTGACACTGTGGGTGACAAGGTGCATTCACCATTCAGTGGGCAGGCAAAATGACCCCCTGCTTGTCAGCTGGATCATCTGCTCAGTCCGCACCTGATTTCCTAGGGCCCTTTTCTCAAGGCGCACCTCTTGGGAATGTGGTTGAAAGATGAGCCACCTTCACTCCTTTGCGGCCCTCTGCTTCTGGGTCCTCCATGAAGCCAACCTAGAGAGCAGGATTGCAGTCTAGATTGCGCATCCGGGGCGACAGTGATAGTAGCGGAGAAGGGGATCGATGTAGGGAATGGCTGGTGAGTGGTACATGGAACACGGATGAGCCACGTAGGACCCCGGGGCCTGAGCTTGGCCCCCTGCAGAAAGCCTGTGAAACCTTGTCAAGGCTGAGCGCATGGCACCTGGGATGAGAGGCTTGGGATCTTCGTAGCATAACTGTTCAACCCATTCTAGCTGTTTCCACGTGGCGTGGATGCAGTGGTTCTGAGGGTGTTCGTGGGCCTGCTGGTGGCATTCCGTCTGCCGGGAAGCCAGTCCTCAGGCCCAGCAAGGCAAGCAATGGCAGTGGGACATAGGGTGGGGCTCCCAGAGGACTGAGAGATTCATGGAGGGCCCTTGCTGTGTCTGCCCAAGGACACGTGGAGTCATCTGCTTGTGAGATTAGGCTGGTTTCTTCAACCTTTGATCCAGTTGGAGCACCTGTGTGCTTTTGTGTCTGCCTTGAGGTTTTTTTCTATTACAGCTGTTCACCCCAATCTACAGTTGGCCCGGCTGAGTCTCAGGTGACCCCACTGGGAATGTCTCTTTTCATGGTTCCCATCCTTCTTCTCAGCGCTCAGGGAGAAGCACCGCTCTTGGTCGAAATTATGGGTATCCCGTGTTTCTGCTTGTCAGTTAGTCACCACAGTGGTTCTTAAAGAGACCTGGAGCTCTAAGAGGCCCGTCTGGCCATCAGCCCAGGAGGTTTCATCTAGTTGTTTCGGGCTGTCCCAGGAGACAGCTGCGTGCAGGTTCGGGGAACTGGCCTCTGTGTTTGGATTTCAGCTGTAATGCAATCTGGGCCGACACGTTGGGTGGAACAATGGACACGGATGACCACCGCCCTTCTCCTGAAGGGACCTCAGAGCATGCTGGATTCTCTCCATCGCTCGCTGTTTGGAACGCCCTCAGATTCATCTGTGTCCCGTGCATGTATCCAAAGCAGATGAACAGTGCCCTGGGGGTGAAAGTGTAACAAGTGATGGTGTGTTACAGGCACTAGGATATCTGACTCATTTCAGGTTGACCCAGCACCACTCAGGCACGCATACCTCAGGGTGGGTAGGATGCAAAGGCCCTCTGAGGGAGACAATGACATGCCAGGTTTCGAGATGGGTGTGGACGGACCCGGTGGTCCTCCTGCAGAGCCTTCATCCCAACAGGGCTGGCCGAGCAGCAGGCCTGTGCAGCAAGGTGACAATTGCAGGTGTCAGTGGTCAAGAGGCCCGCCACACACTCTTTTCGAAGACTCCTTCCCGAGATGTCTACCTCTCGCTCTTCCCTCTGTCACGACTCCTGGGTACCTGGCCCCCCTGTCTACCCACCTATAAGACCGACAAGGAGTAAATATTCGTACCCAAGTCCCTGGCTCACTCTCCTTCTACATAAAGTTTGGTTATGGAAGTCACAGGAGGAGACTCGGGGTGCGTCTGTGCTCTCTTTGCCCCTCTGTGTGTGTTTGGTAGCAGAAAGAGGTGACTCTCAGATCCCAGGTCTGACGCTATGCGGATAGCCCCCTGACTCCAGTGGGATCGATGTTCAGTGCTGACCATTCTGCAGGAGGTTAATGTAATGCTTGGAGGTCTGTCCAATCTCCTGAGACCTCTCTCATGGCTCGCAGGCCGTGGAGCGTAGCCTTGGGAAGAAGGGGGCCCGTGTGCTAGTATTCCACCTTTCTTGCCACGTTGCAAGCAGGTCCTGGGGCTCTGCCCGAACCCAGGCAGGACCCTACAGAAGCCAACAAGCTGCCCAACAGGGCAGTGGTCTCGGCCTGACAGCGATGGCTGGAAGATGCCCTCGTGAGCATGCCCAGCGTGGATGGGGGTTGTCTTCCTACTCACATGCGTTGCGTCATAGCGTCCTCTCCTGCATCGTGGCATCCTTTGGACAGGTCTGTCTAGGTGTCTCAGCTCTTAGGGTGCATGGGCTGAAGATTAAGCTCTTGGCATGTTCGAAAGGGAACGGTGCCCGGGGAAGACTGGCCGTGAGCAAGCTTTTGAGTCTGGACCAAGCCTTAAGCCTTTGGCCAGAAGATAGACATGGACAGTGGGTTTTGTTCTTTGTCTTGCTAGGGAACGAGGCAGGTTTGTCCCTGAGGCTGGTGAATGGAGGTGACCGGTGTCAGGGCCGCGTGGAAGTCCTGTACCAAGGCTCCTGGGGCACCGTGTGTGACGACGACTGGGACATCAATGACGCCAACGTGGTGTGCAGGCAGCTGGGCTGTGGCTGGGCCGTGTCGGCCCCGGGAAGTGCCCGCTTTGGTCAGGGCTCAGGGCCCATCGTCCTGGACAACGTGCGCTGCTCCGGGCAGGAGTCCTACCTGTGGCGCTGCCCCCACAACGGCTGGAACTCGCACAACTGTGGCCATAGTGAGGACGCCAGTGTCATCTGTTCAGGTGAGCCTCTTGTCGTTGGGAGTTTCTCTTGCTGTTGGGTAGGGAAGAGAGATGTCATGTTCTGATCAGATCGTTGGAGGCTCTTTATACCATCCTTGTCTTCCTCACGTCTCCTCCACTCTCCTCCAGTGTCAGTGTCCGTTTTTGTCAGGCTGCCAGGTGTGGAGATGGTAAAGTAGGACTCGTGCCAAACTGCCAGTCCCCGCGAAGCCGTTACTGGCCCTCCTGCAACACTGCAGGTGGCGGCGAGTGATCAGCCTGCTGAATGGAGGTCTCTCGCGGGGTTCCCAGGGCTAGGATTGCAGACCAACCTGTATGTGTGTGGCTACCGCCGCCGCGGGTTTGGGGTCCTGAGCCCCTGACTGCGTGTCCCCCGCTGGAGGGGTGACGCCCGGTCCGTGCGGCGGGTCTGTGGTGCGATGGGCCAGCTGCTTCTGCAATGACTGCCAGACAAACCTTGTCATGAGCCCTGCCTAGGCCTGAAAGTTCAGCCGTGGCATGTTGGCGGGAGCTGGACTCCTCGGTGTTGCTGCCATGGTGAGCAGCTGAAAGCTCAAGGCACACGTTGGGTTTGTGTCAACTCGCTCACCACTCGTAGCCATGGAGCCAATCACCTTGACATGGGAAATCATGTTCTTGGTGTGCCTGGCCCTTTGAAGAGGGTCGTCCTTCCAGGGTGTGGATGTCACGGGCCCTACCCTCCGTGGCTGGGGGCCAGCATCGATGGCATCTGACCCGCTCAGATCCTTCCCCCTTGCGTCCGGTTGGGGCAGCTCTGTGCGGTGTCTCACGTGCTCTTGTCTCTTCACAGCTGCCCAGTCCCAGCCCACGACCACACCAGGTGAGTTCTGCTGCCTCTTGACTCCTGAGCATCTGTCTCCTCTTGTAAGCCAGCCCTGGCCCCAAACTTTACTTCTAAGGGGGACTCTGGAGCTTTTCTCTCTCCTGAGCCTTCCCTGGTCCCTCTCAGTTATGTAGACACTTCCAGTCGAGCTGACAACACACGGACTGTCCTTACTGGCTCAGGGAAATAAGAGTCCCCTGGGTACACCGTCCTCGCTAAGACTTTAGGTGACAGACAGGCTGTCTCGGGAACATTTCTGCTGGATTGCATTGTCTGGACCAAACGCTCCATGTGTTGGGAGAATAGAGATGTTTTCACGTCCTACTCCCCACGTGGAGCCTACGCGATGCGTTTCCCGACAACAGTGTCATGATAGCACGGCAGTTACCATCGTACCTGGCACCACCTCGTTGCCGTTGTGGTGGACATTCGACGGTGGGATTTTGGCTCTTGGCAGGCTCTTAGCAGAGACCCCTTTCTCCTCTATCTGGCAGAACTCCTCAGATATCACCACCATTGGCCCCACCTAATAGTCACTTGAGCCAACCTTGATTGACTCCACCTCCTTTCTAATTCTACTTTTTGTGTCTGTCTCTCTCTCTGTCTCTCCAGATTGGTGGTATACAAGTCCTTCCTACGGTAAGCATCCTTGATTTCCTGCCGAAATATTATCATCAACACCATAACCAACTGACGTGGGTGAAATTCCTAAATGTGGGTTCGGCTTCCGCCCTAACCACCGTAGTCAGTGTGGGGCGTTCTGTTTCCCCACAAGAATTACGATTTCCTGCCACCTACCGGTTGTGGGACCTACTAGTCAGGATGCTTTTGTTCGCAAGTGACCGGAACCCAGCTCCACCCGTCTTATGCTGGGAGAGAGTCAGTGCCTCCCATAATGAGGACATTAGTGGTGGGTGGGTCTAGCTTCAGGAACAACGGGATGTACAAGTCCCGGACCGGCTGCTCGCAGTGTTTGTCTTAGCACCGTTTTCTCTTATGTGCTCGGGCTCACTATGGCTGTGCTTTGTGCACGTGAGGGGCCGATGCCGGCGCCAGGTCCCCATGCCACCAGGAGAAGGACTCTGTTTGTCACCCATTCTCTGGCTGACGTGTCCTGGGAGGCCTCTGATACCTGCTTGGGAAGAGATGAGTCACCGGAACCGTGTGCCTGGGCTCTGATTCCCGGGTCAGGGTCCCCGTGGCCACCGTCCTATTCCTCAGGAGACAGGGACAAGATGTGATACTAGGGCCTCCTTGACCCTCATGGACAGGGGTCTTGGCCACTTGACTTCATAGGACCGATGGTGTCTGTACCTCCAACTCAAGGCAGGCGGTTTCTGACCGAAAGAGGCTCTTCCCTGTCAGAGCTTTGCTCTGTCCCAAGTGCTCTCTGCTGAATGCTGCCCACATTTGCCCAGTCCAGGCACAGAAGCTTGCCTCTCCCAGGGGTGTCAGGCCATGTCGCGCTCTACTCTGGAGCTGGCCTCCGGTTTCGGGTCCAGTTCTGCGCTGACAGTGCCGTGTCCGTGGGGCAACTGAGAGGGCCTGGATTGCCCCCAGAGCCTGGTAGCTCGTCTTCCGTAGGGACCGTAGGGGTGTCTGCTCCTGCTTCTTTCAGTCCTACGGTAGGACGGGGATGATGGTCTGTGTGACTCAGGACTGTAGCAAATGGCCAAATAGTGCTTGCTTTCTGCTCTTTGGGTCTCTGGGCATTACCGCTACCCCACAGTTCTCCAGCCTAAGGTCTAGAGTCCGGAGTTTTTAGGATAGTCAGAGCGGTGCCACCATCACAGTATCTACTTCCGGAATTGTTCACGCCCCTGATGAAGATTCCATGCCGTTACCATTCACAGCCAATCCCATTTCTCTCTGGTCATCACCTTGTCTGCCTTCTATCAATATGGATTTATTTACTCTGGCATTTTCGTATGAATGGATTCGTGCTTATGTGGCCTTTTGTGGCTGGCTTCTTTCAATGGCAGACTCTCTCAAGGTTCACCATGATGGCACACGTACACAGTGGCCCCATGAATCCCTAGCCTTTTTTTTGTTTGTTTGTTTTTAAACCACTCATCAGTTGAAGGCCATGTCGATTAATTTTATCGTTGACTCATTTGAATAGCCTTTCCATGACTGCTGTGTACAATTTTGATATTTGAACAGCTGTTTACAGATCTCCTGGGTATATACCTAGGGGTGGAATGTGTGGGTCAAGTGATGACGTTATGTTTCTTACTTGTGGAAGCACTGTACTGTTTGCCACAGTAGCCACACCAACGTAGGGTGCCATTAGCAGTGTCTGGAAGTTGTGCTTTCTCTACATCCTCAACGACACGGCTTCTTCTGTCACTTTCATTGTAGTCATCTCTCTGTGGATAGGACTTGCCTTTTCCTAACGGCTGCGGAAGCGGTCGTCTTCTCATGGGTTTGTTGCATGTGTCCATCTTCTTTGGAGACCAGAGGTCTCATTGAACGCATGCCTGAAAGAATGAGAACCAGACAATGGTCATGCCCCAGCCCAGCTCACAGGGTGCAAAGGGCTGGGTCTAGGTGAGCCCGATCACTCATGAGGTGTGCTGTCGTGCTGAACCTGGCAAATGACCTTCCTGCCGGCAGACCTAATGCCGCCATGTTGTGTTCTTTTCTGCCACCCACAGGTCCGGGCTGCTGTAGGTGTGCACAGCTCAGAGTCAGTGATCGTTAGTCCTGCCCACTGGTAGGCTATTCAGAGGGCTCACGGACTGTTTCAGATTGAGTACAAGCTCGGGGCTTAAGAGCGACACGAGTCAGTGGTCAGCATAAAGGAACCTTCACAGGAACCCTCAGGCCCAGTAGTAGGGCGCACGATACAGGACGGTCAGGGGAAGGTGGAGTCTGCAAGCACTAGGTCTAGGACAGTTTCTTGATGGTGGCTGGGTAGGAACTCTGGGCTTGATGTAGGTGCTTGGGTTGGTCATCGAGGTAGGGAGGCAGGCGGCTGGCTTTCACCCTTCGCCCCTGCTTCCCATGACCAGTCAGCAATCCCAATGCTGACATTGTGGGCCACCAAACCGTGCACATGCGTAAACCGCATGACCCTCCAGGGTATCTGAATAGCCCCTCAATGATGAACAATGGTGAGCAAGCTTCAGAGAGTCCTGTGCTGGGCAGCCTTAACCTGCATGCAGCAGTCATGGTCCCCGAAGTAATTCTTGTCCACTGAGACCCTGGGGCTTTTCCTCCAGGGAGGAAGAGAAAGATAATTTTCCTGTCTCCTGCTAGGGGACGAGACAGGTTTGTCCCTGAGGCTGGTGAATGGAAGTGACCAGTGTCAGGGCCGCGTGGAGGTCCTGTACCGAGGCTCCTGGGGCACCGTGTGTGACGACAGCTGGGACACCAATGACGCCGACGTGGTGTGCAGGCAGCTGAGCTGTGGCCGGGCCGTGTCGGCCCCGGGAAGTGCCCGCTTTGGTGAGGGCTCAGGGCCCATTGTCCTGGACGACGTGCGCTGCTCCGGGCAAGAGTCCTACCTGTGGCGCTGCCCCCACAACGGCTGGAACTCGCACAACTGTCGCCATGGGGAGGACGCCAGTGTCATCTGCTCAGGTGAACTTCAAAACTCTCATGGCAAATACTGACCACCGACACGCTCCTTTCTCCAGGCCCCCGCCCCCCCCCCCCGCCCCGATCTCTCCTGGATATCTGTGTCTCTAGGTCTCCTGGGCGCAGCTGTCCCCTGGAGTGCCACAGAGGTGGACCACAGGGGCAGCTGCCCTCTTTCTGTGGACAGAAATTGCTTGGGATTATCAGTGACACTGTGGGTGACAAGGTGCATTCACCATTCAGTGGGCAGGCAAAATGACCCCCTGCTTGTCAGCTGGATCATCTGCTCAGTCCGCACCTGATTTCCTAGGGCCCTTTTCTCAAGGCGCACCTCTTGGGAATGTGGTTGAAAGATGAGCCACCTTCACTCCTTTGCGGCCCTCTGCTTCTGGGTCCTCCATGAAGCCAACCTAGAGAGCAGGATTGCAGTCTAGATTGCGCATCCGGGGCGACAGTGATAGTAGCGGAGAAGGGGATCGATGTAGGGAATGGCTGGTGAGTGGTACATGGAACACGGATGAGCCACGTAGGACCCCGGGGCCTGAGCTTGGCCCCCTGCAGAAAGCCTGTGAAACCTTGTCAAGGCTGAGCGCATGGCACCTGGGATGAGAGGCTTGGGATCTTCGTAGCATAACTGTTCAACCCATTCTAGCTGTTTCCACGTGGCGTGGATGCAGTGGTTCTGAGGGTGTTCGTGGGCCTGCTGGTGGCATTCCGTCTGCCGGGAAGCCAGTCCTCAGGCCCAGCAAGGCAAGCAATGGCAGTGGGACATAGGGTGGGGCTCCCAGAGGACTGAGAGATTCATGGAGGGCCCTTGCTGTGTCTGCCCAAGGACACGTGGAGTCATCTGCTTGTGAGATTAGGCTGGTTTCTTCAACCTTTGATCCAGTTGGAGCACCTGTGTGCTTTTGTGTCTGCCTTGAGGTTTTTTTCTATTACAGCTGTTCACCCCAATCTACAGTTGGCCCGGCTGAGTCTCAGGTGACCCCACTGGGAATGTCTCTTTTCATGGTTCCCATCCTTCTTCTCAGCGCTCAGGGAGAAGCACCGCTCTTGGTCGAAATTATGGGTATCCCGTGTTTCTGCTTGTCAGTTAGTCACCACAGTGGTTCTTAAAGAGACCTGGAGCTCTAAGAGGCCCGTCTGGCCATCAGCCCAGGAGGTTTCATCTAGTTGTTTCGGGCTGTCCCAGGAGACAGCTGCGTGCAGGTTCGGGGAACTGGCCTCTGTGTTTGGATTTCAGCTGTAATGCAATCTGGGCCGACACGTTGGGTGGAACAATGGACACGGATGACCACCGCCCTTCTCCTGAAGGGACCTCAGAGCATGCTGGATTCTCTCCATCGCTCGCTGTTTGGAACGCCCTCAGATTCATCTGTGTCCCGTGCATGTATCCAAAGCAGATGAACAGTGCCCTGGGGGTGAAAGTGTAACAAGTGATGGTGTGTTACAGGCACTAGGATATCTGACTCATTTCAGGTTGACCCAGCACCACTCAGGCACGCATACCTCAGGGTGGGTAGGATGCAAAGGCCCTCTGAGGGAGACAATGACATGCCAGGTTTCGAGATGGGTGTGGACGGACCCGGTGGTCCTCCTGCAGAGCCTTCATCCCAACAGGGCTGGCCGAGCAGCAGGCCTGTGCAGCAAGGTGACAATTGCAGGTGTCAGTGGTCAAGAGGCCCGCCACACACTCTTTTCGAAGACTCCTTCCCGAGATGTCTACCTCTCGCTCTTCCCTCTGTCACGACTCCTGGGTACCTGGCCCCCCTGTCTACCCACCTATAAGACCGACAAGGAGTAAATATTCGTACCCAAGTCCCTGGCTCACTCTCCTTCTACATAAAGTTTGGTTATGGAAGTCACAGGAGGAGACTCGGGGTGCGTCTGTGCTCTCTTTGCCCCTCTGTGTGTGTTTGGTAGCAGAAAGAGGTGACTCTCAGATCCCAGGTCTGACGCTATGCGGATAGCCCCCTGACTCCAGTGGGATCGATGTTCAGTGCTGACCATTCTGCAGGAGGTTAATGTAATGCTTGGAGGTCTGTCCAATCTCCTGAGACCTCTCTCATGGCTCGCAGGCCGTGGAGCGTAGCCTTGGGAAGAAGGGGGCCCGTGTGCTAGTATTCCACCTTTCTTGCCACGTTGCAAGCAGGTCCTGGGGCTCTGCCCGAACCCAGGCAGGACCCTACAGAAGCCAACAAGCTGCCCAACAGGGCAGTGGTCTCGGCCTGACAGCGATGGCTGGAAGATGCCCTCGTGAGCATGCCCAGCGTGGATGGGGGTTGTCTTCCTACTCACATGCGTTGCGTCATAGCGTCCTCTCCTGCATCGTGGCATCCTTTGGACAGGTCTGTCTAGGTGTCTCAGCTCTTAGGGTGCATGGGCTGAAGATTAAGCTCTTGGCATGTTCGAAAGGGAACGGTGCCCGGGGAAGACTGGCCGTGAGCAAGCTTTTGAGTCTGGACCAAGCCTTAAGCCTTTGGCCAGAAGATAGACATGGACAGTGGGTTTTGTTCTTTGTCTTGCTAGGGAACGAGGCAGGTTTGTCCCTGAGGCTGGTGAATGGAGGTGACCGGTGTCAGGGCCGCGTGGAAGTCCTGTACCAAGGCTCCTGGGGCACCGTGTGTGACGACGACTGGGACATCAATGACGCCAACGTGGTGTGCAGGCAGCTGGGCTGTGGCTGGGCCGTGTCGGCCCCGGGAAGTGCCCGCTTTGGTCAGGGCTCAGGGCCCATCGTCCTGGACAACGTGCGCTGCTCCGGGCAGGAGTCCTACCTGTGGCGCTGCCCCCACAACGGCTGGAACTCGCACAACTGTGGCCATAGTGAGGACGCCAGTGTCATCTGTTCAGGTGAGCCTCTTGTCGTTGGGAGTTTCTCTTGCTGTTGGGTAGGGAAGAGAGACGTCATGTTCTGATCAGATCGTTGGAGGCTCTTTATACCATCCTTGTCTTCCTCACGTCTCCTCCACTCTCCTCCAGTGTCAGTGTCCGTTTTTGTCAGGCTGCCAGGTGTGGAGATGGTAAAGTAGGACTCGTGCCAAACTGCCAGTCCCCGCGAAGCCGTTACTGGCCCTCCTGCAACACTGCAGGTGGCGGCGAGTGATCAGCCTGCTGAATGGAGGTCTCTCGCGGGGTTCCCAGGGCTAGGATTGCAGACCAACCTGTATGTGTGTGGCTACCGCCGCCGCGGGTTTGGGGTCCTGAGCCCCTGACTGCGTGTCCCCCGCTGGAGGGGTGACGCCCGGTCCGTGCGGCGGGTCTGTGGTGCGATGGGCCAGCTGCTTCTGCAATGACTGCCAGACAAACCTTGTCATGAGCCCTGCCTAGGCCTGAAAGTTCAGCCGTGGCATGTTGGCGGGAGCTGGACTCCTCGGTGTTGCTGCCATGGTGAGCAGCTGAAAGCTCAAGGCACACGTTGGGTTTGTGTCAACTCGCTCACCACTCGTAGCCATGGAGCCAATCACCTTGACATGGGAAATCATGTTCTTGGTGTGCCTGGCCCTTTGAAGAGGGTCGTCCTTCCAGGGTGTGGATGTCACGGGCCCTACCCTCCGTGGCTGGGGGCCAGCATCGATGGCATCTGACCCGCTCAGATCCTTCCCCCTTGCGTCCGGTTGGGGCAGCTCTGTGCGGTGTCTCACGTGCTCTTGTCTCTTCACAGCTGCCCAGTCCCAGCCCACGACCACACCAGGTGAGTTCTGCTGCCTCTTGACTCCTGAGCATCTGTCTCCTCTTGTAAGCCAGCCCTGGCCCCAAACTTTACTTCTAAGGGGGACTCTGGAGCTTTTCTCTCTCCTGAGCCTTCCCTGGTCCCTCTCAGTTATGTAGACACTTCCAGTCGAGCTGACAACACACGGACTGTCCTTACTGGCTCAGGGAAATAAGAGTCCCCTGGGTACACCGTCCTCGCTAAGACTTTAGGTGACAGACAGGCTGTCTCGGGAACATTTCTGCTGGATTGCATTGTCTGGACCAAACGCTCCATGTGTTGGGAGAATAGAGATGTTTTCACGTCCTACTCCCCACGTGGAGCCTACGCGATGCGTTTCCCGACAACAGTGTCATGATAGCACGGCAGTTACCATCGTACCTGGCACCACCTCGTTGCCGTTGTGGTGGACATTCGACGGTGGGATTTTGGCTCTTGGCAGGCTCTTAGCAGAGACCCCTTTCTCCTCTATCTGGCAGAACTCCTCAGATATCACCACCATTGGCCCCACCTAATAGTCACTTGAGCCAACCTTGATTGACTCCACCTCCTTTCTAATTCTACTTTTTGTGTCTGTCTCTCTCTCTGTCTCTCCAGATTGGTGGTATACAAGTCCTTCCTACGGTAAGCATCCTTGATTTCCTGCCGAAATATTATCATCAACACCATAACCAACTGACGTGGGTGAAATTCCTAAATGTGGGTTCGGCTTCCGCCCTAACCACCGTAGTCAGTGTGGGGCGTTCTGTTTCCCCACAAGAATTACGATTTCCTGCCACCTACCGGTTGTGGGACCTACTAGTCAGGATGCTTTTGTTCGCAAGTGACCGGAACCCAGCTCCACCCGTCTTATGCTGGGAGAGAGTCAGTGCCTCCCATAATGAGGACATTAGTGGTGGGTGGGTCTAGCTTCAGGAACAACGGGATGTACAAGTCCCGGACCGGCTGCTCGCAGTGTTTGTCTTAGCACCGTTTTCTCTTATGTGCTCGGGCTCACTATGGCTGTGCTTTGTGCACGTGAGGGGCCGATGCCGGCGCCAGGTCCCCATGCCACCAGGAGAAGGACTCTGTTTGTCACCCATTCTCTGGCTGACGTGTCCTGGGAGGCCTCTGATACCTGCTTGGGAAGAGATGAGTCACCGGAACCGTGTGCCTGGGCTCTGATTCCCGGGTCAGGGTCCCCGTGGCCACCGTCCTATTCCTCAGGAGACAGGGACAAGATGTGATACTAGGGCCTCCTTGACCCTCATGGACAGGGGTCTTGGCCACTTGACTTCATAGGACCGATGGTGTCTGTACCTCCAACTCAAGGCAGGCGGTTTCTGACCGAAAGAGGCTCTTCCCTGTCAGAGCTTTGCTCTGTCCCAAGTGCTCTCTGCTGAATGCTGCCCACATTTGCCCAGTCCAGGCACAGAAGCTTGCCTCTCCCAGGGGTGTCAGGCCATGTCGCGCTCTACTCTGGAGCTGGCCTCCGGTTTCGGGTCCAGTTCTGCGCTGACAGTGCCGTGTCCGTGGGGCAACTGAGAGGGCCTGGATTGCCCCCAGAGCCTGGTAGCTCGTCTTCCGTAGGGACCGTAGGGGTGTCTGCTCCTGCTTCTTTCAGTCCTACGGTAGGACGGGGATGATGGTCTGTGTGACTCAGGACTGTAGCAAATGGCCAAATAGTGCTTGCTTTCTGCTCTTTGGGTCTCTGGGCATTACCGCTACCCCACAGTTCTCCAGCCTAAGGTCTAGAGTCCGGAGTTTTTAGGATAGTCAGAGCGGTGCCACCATCACAGTATCTACTTCCGGAATTGTTCACGCCCCTGATGAAGATTCCATGCCGTTACCATTCACAGCCAATCCCATTTCTCTCTGGTCATCACCTTGTCTGCCTTCTATCAATATGGATTTATTTACTCTGGCATTTTCGTATGAATGGATTCGTGCTTATGTGGCCTTTTGTGGCTGGCTTCTTTCAATGGCAGACTCTCTCAAGGTTCACCATGATGGCACACGTACACAGTGGCCCCATGAATCCCTAGCCTTTTTTTTGTTTGTTTGTTTTTAAACCACTCATCAGTTGAAGGCCATGTCGATTAATTTTATCGTTGACTCATTTGAATAGCCTTTCCATGACTGCTGTGTACAATTTTGATATTTGAACAGCTGTTTACAGATCTCCTGGGTATATACCTAGGGGTGGAATGTGTGGGTCAAGTGATGACGTTATGTTTCTTACTTGTGGAAGCACTGTACTGTTTGCCACAGTAGCCACACCAACGTAGGGTGCCATTAGCAGTGTCTGGAAGTTGTGCTTTCTCTACATCCTCAACGACACGGCTTCTTCTGTCACTTTCATTGTAGTCATCTCTCTGTGGATAGGACTTGCCTTTTCCTAACGGCTGCGGAAGCGGTCGTCTTCTCATGGGTTTGTTGCATGTGTCCATCTTCTTTGGAGACCAGAGGTCTCATTGAACGCATGCCTGAAAGAATGAGAACCAGACAATGGTCATGCCCCAGCCCAGCTCACAGGGTGCAAAGGGCTGGGTCTAGGTGAGCCCGATCACTCATGAGGTGTGCTGTCGTGCTGAACCTGGCAAATGACCTTCCTGCCGGCAGACCTAATGCCGCCATGTTGTGTTCTTTTCTGCCACCCACAGGTCCGGGCTGCTGTAGGTGTGCACAGCTCAGAGTCAGTGATCGTTAGTCCTGCCCACTGGTAGGCTATTCAGAGGGCTCACGGACTGTTTCAGATTGAGTACAAGCTCGGGGCTTAAGAGCGACACGAGTCAGTGGTCAGCATAAAGGAACCTTCACAGGAACCCTCAGGCCCAGTAGTAGGGCGCACGATACAGGACGGTCAGGGGAAGGTGGAGTCTGCAAGCACTAGGTCTAGGACAGTTTCTTGATGGTGGCTGGGTAGGAACTCTGGGCTTGATGTAGGTGCTTGGGTTGGTCATCGAGGTAGGGAGGCAGGCGGCTGGCTTTCACCCTTCGCCCCTGCTTCCCATGACCAGTCAGCAATCCCAATGCTGACATTGTGGGCCACCAAACCGTGCACATGCGTAAACCGCATGACCCTCCAGGGTATCTGAATAGCCCCTCAATGATGAACAATGGTGAGCAAGCTTCAGAGAGTCCTGTGCTGGGCAGCCTTAACCTGCATGCAGCAGTCATGGTCCCCGAAGTAATTCTTGTCCACTGAGACCCTGGGGCTTTTCCTCCAGGGAGGAAGAGAAAGATAATTTTCCTGTCTCCTGCTAGGGGACGAGACAGGTTTGTCCCTGAGGCTGGTGAATGGAAGTGACCAGTGTCAGGGCCGCGTGGAGGTCCTGTACCGAGGCTCCTGGGGCACCGTGTGTGACGACAGCTGGGACACCAATGACGCCGACGTGGTGTGCAGGCAGCTGAGCTGTGGCCGGGCCGTGTCGGCCCCGGGAAGTGCCCGCTTTGGTGAGGGCTCAGGGCCCATTGTCCTGGACGACGTGCGCTGCTCCGGGCAAGAGTCCTACCTGTGGCGCTGCCCCCACAACGGCTGGAACTCGCACAACTGTCGCCATGGGGAGGACGCCAGTGTCATCTGCTCAGGTGAACTTCAAAACTCTCATGGCAAATACTGACCACCGACACGCTCCTTTCTCCAGGCCCCCGCCCCCCCCCCCCCGCCCCGATCTCTCCTGGATATCTGTGTCTCTAGGTCTCCTGGGCGCAGCTGTCCCCTGGAGTGCCACAGAGGTGGACCACAGGGGCAGCTGCCCTCTTTCTGTGGACAGAAATTGCTTGGGATTATCAGTGACACTGTGGGTGACAAGGTGCATTCACCATTCAGTGGGCAGGCAAAATGACCCCCTGCTTGTCAGCTGGATCATCTGCTCAGTCCGCACCTGATTTCCTAGGGCCCTTTTCTCAAGGCGCACCTCTTGGGAATGTGGTTGAAAGATGAGCCACCTTCACTCCTTTGCGGCCCTCTGCTTCTGGGTCCTCCATGAAGCCAACCTAGAGAGCAGGATTGCAGTCTAGATTGCGCATCCGGGGCGACAGTGATAGTAGCGGAGAAGGGGATCGATGTAGGGAATGGCTGGTGAGTGGTACATGGAACACGGATGAGCCACGTAGGACCCCGGGGCCTGAGCTTGGCCCCCTGCAGAAAGCCTGTGAAACCTTGTCAAGGCTGAGCGCATGGCACCTGGGATGAGAGGCTTGGGATCTTCGTAGCATAACTGTTCAACCCATTCTAGCTGTTTCCACGTGGCGTGGATGCAGTGGTTCTGAGGGTGTTCGTGGGCCTGCTGGTGGCATTCCGTCTGCCGGGAAGCCAGTCCTCAGGCCCAGCAAGGCAAGCAATGGCAGTGGGACATAGGGTGGGGCTCCCAGAGGACTGAGAGATTCATGGAGGGCCCTTGCTGTGTCTGCCCAAGGACACGTGGAGTCATCTGCTTGTGAGATTAGGCTGGTTTCTTCAACCTTTGATCCAGTTGGAGCACCTGTGTGCTTTTGTGTCTGCCTTGAGGTTTTTTTCTATTACAGCTGTTCACCCCAATCTACAGTTGGCCCGGCTGAGTCTCAGGTGACCCCACTGGGAATGTCTCTTTTCATGGTTCCCATCCTTCTTCTCAGCGCTCAGGGAGAAGCACCGCTCTTGGTCGAAATTATGGGTATCCCGTGTTTCTGCTTGTCAGTTAGTCACCACAGTGGTTCTTAAAGAGACCTGGAGCTCTAAGAGGCCCGTCTGGCCATCAGCCCAGGAGGTTTCATCTAGTTGTTTCGGGCTGTCCCAGGAGACAGCTGCGTGCAGGTTCGGGGAACTGGCCTCTGTGTTTGGATTTCAGCTGTAATGCAATCTGGGCCGACACGTTGGGTGGAACAATGGACACGGATGACCACCGCCCTTCTCCTGAAGGGACCTCAGAGCATGCTGGATTCTCTCCATCGCTCGCTGTTTGGAACGCCCTCAGATTCATCTGTGTCCCGTGCATGTATCCAAAGCAGATGAACAGTGCCCTGGGGGTGAAAGTGTAACAAGTGATGGTGTGTTACAGGCACTAGGATATCTGACTCATTTCAGGTTGACCCAGCACCACTCAGGCACGCATACCTCAGGGTGGGTAGGATGCAAAGGCCCTCTGAGGGAGACAATGACATGCCAGGTTTCGAGATGGGTGTGGACGGACCCGGTGGTCCTCCTGCAGAGCCTTCATCCCAACAGGGCTGGCCGAGCAGCAGGCCTGTGCAGCAAGGTGACAATTGCAGGTGTCAGTGGTCAAGAGGCCCGCCACACACTCTTTTCGAAGACTCCTTCCCGAGATGTCTACCTCTCGCTCTTCCCTCTGTCACGACTCCTGGGTACCTGGCCCCCCTGTCTACCCACCTATAAGACCGACAAGGAGTAAATATTCGTACCCAAGTCCCTGGCTCACTCTCCTTCTACATAAAGTTTGGTTATGGAAGTCACAGGAGGAGACTCGGGGTGCGTCTGTGCTCTCTTTGCCCCTCTGTGTGTGTTTGGTAGCAGAAAGAGGTGACTCTCAGATCCCAGGTCTGACGCTATGCGGATAGCCCCCTGACTCCAGTGGGATCGATGTTCAGTGCTGACCATTCTGCAGGAGGTTAATGTAATGCTTGGAGGTCTGTCCAATCTCCTGAGACCTCTCTCATGGCTCGCAGGCCGTGGAGCGTAGCCTTGGGAAGAAGGGGGCCCGTGTGCTAGTATTCCACCTTTCTTGCCACGTTGCAAGCAGGTCCTGGGGCTCTGCCCGAACCCAGGCAGGACCCTACAGAAGCCAACAAGCTGCCCAACAGGGCAGTGGTCTCGGCCTGACAGCGATGGCTGGAAGATGCCCTCGTGAGCATGCCCAGCGTGGATGGGGGTTGTCTTCCTACTCACATGCGTTGCGTCATAGCGTCCTCTCCTGCATCGTGGCATCCTTTGGACAGGTCTGTCTAGGTGTCTCAGCTCTTAGGGTGCATGGGCTGAAGATTAAGCTCTTGGCATGTTCGAAAGGGAACGGTGCCCGGGGAAGACTGGCCGTGAGCAAGCTTTTGAGTCTGGACCAAGCCTTAAGCCTTTGGCCAGAAGATAGACATGGACAGTGGGTTTTGTTCTTTGTCTTGCTAGGGAACGAGGCAGGTTTGTCCCTGAGGCTGGTGAATGGAGGTGACCGGTGTCAGGGCCGCGTGGAAGTCCTGTACCAAGGCTCCTGGGGCACCGTGTGTGACGACGACTGGGACATCAATGACGCCAACGTGGTGTGCAGGCAGCTGGGCTGTGGCTGGGCCGTGTCGGCCCCGGGAAGTGCCCGCTTTGGTCAGGGCTCAGGGCCCATCGTCCTGGACAACGTGCGCTGCTCCGGGCAGGAGTCCTACCTGTGGCGCTGCCCCCACAACGGCTGGAACTCGCACAACTGTGGCCATAGTGAGGACGCCAGTGTCATCTGTTCAGGTGAGCCTCTTGTCGTTGGGAGTTTCTCTTGCTGTTGGGTAGGGAAGAGAGACGTCATGTTCTGATCAGATCGTTGGAGGCTCTTTATACCATCCTTGTCTTCCTCACGTCTCCTCCACTCTCCTCCAGTGTCAGTGTCCGTTTTTGTCAGGCTGCCAGGTGTGGAGATGGTAAAGTAGGACTCGTGCCAAACTGCCAGTCCCCGCGAAGCCGTTACTGGCCCTCCTGCAACACTGCAGGTGGCGGCGAGTGATCAGCCTGCTGAATGGAGGTCTCTCGCGGGGTTCCCAGGGCTAGGATTGCAGACCAACCTGTATGTGTGTGGCTACCGCCGCCGCGGGTTTGGGGTCCTGAGCCCCTGACTGCGTGTCCCCCGCTGGAGGGGTGACGCCCGGTCCGTGCGGCGGGTCTGTGGTGCGATGGGCCAGCTGCTTCTGCAATGACTGCCAGACAAACCTTGTCATGAGCCCTGCCTAGGCCTGAAAGTTCAGCCGTGGCATGTTGGCGGGAGCTGGACTCCTCGGTGTTGCTGCCATGGTGAGCAGCTGAAAGCTCAAGGCACACGTTGGGTTTGTGTCAACTCGCTCACCACTCGTAGCCATGGAGCCAATCACCTTGACATGGGAAATCATGTTCTTGGTGTGCCTGGCCCTTTGAAGAGGGTCGTCCTTCCAGGGTGTGGATGTCACGGGCCCTACCCTCCGTGGCTGGGGGCCAGCATCGATGGCATCTGACCCGCTCAGATCCTTCCCCCTTGCGTCCGGTTGGGGCAGCTCTGTGCGGTGTCTCACGTGCTCTTGTCTCTTCACAGCTGCCCAGTCCCAGCCCACGGCCACACCAGGTGAGTTCTGCTGCCTCTTGACTCCTGAGCATCTGTCTCCTCTTGTAAGCCAGCCCTGGCCCCAAACTTTACTTCTAAGGGGGACTCTGGAGCTTTTCTCTCTCCTGAGCCTTCCCTGGTCCCTCTCAGTTATGTAGACACTTCCAGTCGAGCTGACAACACACGGACTGTCCTTACTGGCTCAGGGAAATAAGAGTCCCCTGGGTACACCGTCCTCGCTAAGACTTTAGGTGACAGACAGGCTGTCTCGGGAACATTTCTGCTGGATTGCATTGTCTGGACCAAACGCTCCATGTGTTGGGAGAATAGAGATGTTTTCACGTCCTACTCCCCACGTGGAGCCTACGCGATGCGTTTCCCGACAACAGTGTCATGATAGCACGGCAGTTACCATCGTACCTGGCACCACCTCGTTGCCGTTGTGGTGGACATTCGACGGTGGGATTTTGGCTCTTGGCAGGCTCTTAGCAGAGACCCCTTTCTCCTCTATCTGGCAGAACTCCTCAGATATCACCACCATTGGCCCCACCTAATAGTCACTTGAGCCAACCTTGATTGACTCCACCTCCTTTCTAATTCTACTTTTTGTGTCTGTCTCTCTCTCTGTCTCTCCAGATTGGTGGTATACAAGTCCTTCCTACGGTAAGCATCCTTGATTTCCTGCCGAAATATTATCATCAACACCATAACCAACTGACGTGGGTGAAATTCCTAAATGTGGGTTCGGCTTCCGCCCTAACCACCGTAGTCAGTGTGGGGCGTTCTGTTTCCCCACAAGAATTACGATTTCCTGCCACCTACCGGTTGTGGGACCTACTAGTCAGGATGCTTTTGTTCGCAAGTGACCGGAACCCAGCTGCACCCGTCTTATGCTGGGAGAGAGTCAGTGCCTCCCATAATGAGGACATTAGTGGTGGGTGGGTCTAGCTTCAGGAACAACGGGATGTACAAGTCCCGGACCGGCTGCTCGCAGTGTTTGTCTTAGCACCGTTTTCTCTTATGTGCTCGGGCTCACTATGGCTGTGCTTTGTGCACGTGAGGGGCCGATGCCGGCGCCAGGTCCCCATGCCACCAGGAGAAGGACTCTGTTTGTCACCCATTCTCTGGCTGACGTGTCCTGGGAGGCCTCTGATACCTGCTTGGGAAGAGATGAGTCACCGGAACCGTGTGCCTGGGCTCTGATTCCCGGGTCAGGGTCCCCGTGGCCACCGTCCTATTCCTCAGGAGACAGGGACAAGATGTGATACTAGGGCCTCCTTGACCCTCATGGACAGGGGTCTTGGCCACTTGACTTCATAGGACCGATGGTGTCTGTACCTCCAACTCAAGGCAGGCGGTTTCTGACCGAAAGAGGCTCTTCCCTGTCAGAGCTTTGCTCTGTCCCAAGTGCTCTCTGCTGAATGCTGCCCACATTTGCCCAGTCCAGGCACAGAAGCTTGCCTCTCCCAGGGGTGTCAGGCCATGTCGCGCTCTACTCTGGAGCTGGCCTCCGGTTTCGGGTCCAGTTCTGCGCTGACAGTGCCGTGTCCGTGGGGCAACTGAGAGGGCCTGGATTGCCCCCAGAGCCTGGTAGCTCGTCTTCCGTAGGGACCGTAGGGGTGTCTGCTCCTGCTTCTTTCAGTCCTACGGTAGGACGGGGATGATGGTCTGTGTGACTCAGGACTGTAGCAAATGGCCAAATAGTGCTTGCTTTCTGCTCTTTGGGTCTCTGGGCATTACCGCTACCCCACAGTTCTCCAGCCTAAGGTCTAGAGTCCGGAGTTTTTAGGATAGTCAGAGCGGTGCCACCATCACAGTATCTACTTCCGGAATTGTTCACGCCCCTGATGAAGATTCCATGCCGTTACCATTCACAGCCAATCCCATTTCTCTCTGGTCATCACCTTGTCTGCCTTCTATCAATATGGATTTATTTACTCTGGCATTTTCGTATGAATGGATTCGTGCTTATGTGGCCTTTTGTGGCTGGCTTCTTTCAATGGCAGACTCTCTCAAGGTTCACCATGATGGCACACGTACACAGTGGCCCCATGAATCCCTAGCCTTTTTTTTGTTTGTTTGTTTTTAAACCACTCACCAGTTGAAGGCCATGTCGATTAATTTTATCGTTGACTCATTTGAATAGCCTTTCCATGACTGCTGTGTACAATTTTGATATTTGAACAGCTGTTTACAGATCTCCTGGGTATATACCTAGGGGTGGAATGTGTGGGTCAAGTGATGACGTTATGTTTCTTACTTGTGGAAGCACTGTACTGTTTGCCACAGTAGCCACACCAACGTAGGGTGCCATTAGCAGTGTCTGGAAGTTGTGCTTTCTCTACATCCTCAACGACACGGCTTCTTCTGTCACTTTCATTGTAGTCATCTCTCTGTGGATAGGACTTGCCTTTTCCTAACGGCTGCGGAAGCGGTCGTCTTCTCATGGGTTTGTTGCATGTGTCCATCTTCTTTGGAGACCAGAGGTCTCATTGAACGCATGCCTGAAAGAATGAGAACCAGACAATGGTCATGCCCCAGCCCAGCTCACAGGGTGCAAAGGGCTGGGTCTAGGTGAGCCCGATCACTCATGAGGTGTGCTGTCGTGCTGAACCTGGCAAATGACCTTCCTGCCGGCAGACCTAATGCCGCCATGTTGTGTTCTTTTCTGCCACCCACAGGTCCGGGCTGCTGTAGGTGTGCACAGCTCAGAGTCAGTGATCGTTAGTCCTGCCCACTGGTAGGCTATTCAGAGGGCTCACGGACTGTTTCAGATTGAGTACAAGCTCGGGGCTTAAGAGCGACACGAGTCAGTGGTCAGCATAAAGGAACCTTCACAGGAACCCTCAGGCCCAGTAGTAGGGCGCACGATACAGGACGGTCAGGGGAAGGTGGAGTCTGCAAGCACTAGGTCTAGGACAGTTTCTTGATGGTGGCTGGGTAGGAACTCTGGGCTTGATGTAGGTGCTTGGGTTGGTCATCGAGGTAGGGAGGCAGGCGGCTGGCTTTCACCCTTCGCCCCTGCTTCCCATGACCAGTCAGCAATCCCAATGCTGACATTGTGGGCCACCAAACCGTGCACATGCGTAAACCGCATGACCCTCCAGGGTATCTGAATAGCCCCTCAATGATGAACAATGGTGAGCAAGCTTCAGAGAGTCCTGTGCTGGGCAGCCTTAACCTGCATGCAGCAGTCATGGTCCCCGAAGTAATTCTTGTCCACTGAGACCCTGGGGCTTTTCCTCCAGGGAGGAAGAGAAAGATAATTTTCCTGTCTCCTGCTAGGGGACGAGACAGGTTTGTCCCTGAGGCTGGTGAATGGAAGTGACCAGTGTCAGGGCCGCGTGGAGGTCCTGTACCGAGGCTCCTGGGGCACCGTGTGTGACGACAGCTGGGACACCAATGACGCCGACGTGGTGTGCAGGCAGCTGAGCTGTGGCCGGGCCGTGTCGGCCCCGGGAAGTGCCCGCTTTGGTGAGGGCTCAGGGCCCATTGTCCTGGACGACGTGCGCTGCTCCGGGCAAGAGTCCTACCTGTGGCGCTGCCCCCACAACGGCTGGAACTCGCACAACTGTCGCCATGGGGAGGACGCCAGTGTCATCTGCTCAGGTGAACTTCAAAACTCTCATGGCAAATACTGACCACCGACACGCTCCTTTCTCCAGGCCCCCGCCCCCCCCCCCCCCGCCCCGATCTCTCCTGGATATCTGTGTCTCTAGGTCTCCTGGGCGCAGCTGTCCCCTGGAGTGCCACAGAGGTGGACCACAGGGGCAGCTGCCCTCTTTCTGTGGACAGAAATTGCTTGGGATTATCAGTGACACTGTGGGTGACAAGGTGCATTCACCATTCAGTGGGCAGGCAAAATGACCCCCTGCTTGTCAGCTGGATCATCTGCTCAGTCCGCACCTGATTTCCTAGGGCCCTTTTCTCAAGGCGCACCTCTTGGGAATGTGGTTGAAAGATGAGCCACCTTCACTCCTTTGCGGCCCTCTGCTTCTGGGTCCTCCATGAAGCCAACCTAGAGAGCAGGATTGCAGTCTAGATTGCGCATCCGGGGCGACAGTGATAGTAGCGGAGAAGGGGATCGATGTAGGGAATGGCTGGTGAGTGGTACATGGAACACGGATGAGCCACGTAGGACCCCGGGGCCTGAGCTTGGCCCCCTGCAGAAAGCCTGTGAAACCTTGTCAAGGCTGAGCGCATGGCACCTGGGATGAGAGGCTTGGGATCTTCGTAGCATAACTGTTCAACCCATTCTAGCTGTTTCCACGTGGCGTGGATGCAGTGGTTCTGAGGGTGTTCGTGGGCCTGCTGGTGGCATTCCGTCTGCCGGGAAGCCAGTCCTCAGGCCCAGCAAGGCAAGCAATGGCAGTGGGACATAGGGTGGGGCTCCCAGAGGACTGAGAGATTCATGGAGGGCCCTTGCTGTGTCTGCCCAAGGACACGTGGAGTCATCTGCTTGTGAGATTAGGCTGGTTTCTTCAACCTTTGATCCAGTTGGAGCACCTGTGTGCTTTTGTGTCTGCCTTGAGGTTTTTTTCTATTACAGCTGTTCACCCCAATCTACAGTTGGCCCGGCTGAGTCTCAGGTGACCCCACTGGGAATGTCTCTTTTCATGGTTCCCATCCTTCTTCTCAGCGCTCAGGGAGAAGCACCGCTCTTGGTCGAAATTATGGGTATCCCGTGTTTCTGCTTGTCAGTTAGTCACCACAGTGGTTCTTAAAGAGACCTGGAGCTCTAAGAGGCCCGTCTGGCCATCAGCCCAGGAGGTTTCATCTAGTTGTTTCGGGCTGTCCCAGGAGACAGCTGCGTGCAGGTTCGGGGAACTGGCCTCTGTGTTTGGATTTCAGCTGTAATGCAATCTGGGCCGACACGTTGGGTGGAACAATGGACACGGATGACCACCGCCCTTCTCCTGAAGGGACCTCAGAGCATGCTGGATTCTCTCCATCGCTCGCTGTTTGGAACGCCCTCAGATTCATCTGTGTCCCGTGCATGTATCCAAAGCAGATGAACAGTGCCCTGGGGGTGAAAGTGTAACAAGTGATGGTGTGTTACAGGCACTAGGATATCTGACTCATTTCAGGTTGACCCAGCACCACTCAGGCACGCATACCTCAGGGTGGGTAGGATGCAAAGGCCCTCTGAGGGAGACAATGACATGCCAGGTTTCGAGATGGGTGTGGACGGACCCGGTGGTCCTCCTGCAGAGCCTTCATCCCAACAGGGCTGGCCGAGCAGCAGGCCTGTGCAGCAAGGTGACAATTGCAGGTGTCAGTGGTCAAGAGGCCCGCCACACACTCTTTTCGAAGACTCCTTCCCGAGATGTCTACCTCTCGCTCTTCCCTCTGTCACGACTCCTGGGTACCTGGCCCCCCTGTCTACCCACCTATAAGACCGACAAGGAGTAAATATTCGTACCCAAGTCCCTGGCTCACTCTCCTTCTACATAAAGTTTGGTTATGGAAGTCACAGGAGGAGACTCGGGGTGCGTCTGTGCTCTCTTTGCCCCTCTGTGTGTGTTTGGTAGCAGAAAGAGGTGACTCTCAGATCCCAGGTCTGACGCTATGCGGATAGCCCCCTGACTCCAGTGGGATCGATGTTCAGTGCTGACCATTCTGCAGGAGGTTAATGTAATGCTTGGAGGTCTGTCCAATCTCCTGAGACCTCTCTCATGGCTCGCAGGCCGTGGAGCGTAGCCTTGGGAAGAAGGGGGCCCGTGTGCTAGTATTCCACCTTTCTTGCCACGTTGCAAGCAGGTCCTGGGGCTCTGCCCGAACCCAGGCAGGACCCTACAGAAGCCAACAAGCTGCCCAACAGGGCAGTGGTCTCGGCCTGACAGCGATGGCTGGAAGATGCCCTCGTGAGCATGCCCAGCGTGGATGGGGGTTGTCTTCCTACTCACATGCGTTGCGTCATAGCGTCCTCTCCTGCATCGTGGCATCCTTTGGACAGGTCTGTCTAGGTGTCTCAGCTCTTAGGGTGCATGGGCTGAAGATTAAGCTCTTGGCATGTTCGAAAGGGAACGGTGCCCGGGGAAGACTGGCCGTGAGCAAGCTTTTGAGTCTGGACCAAGCCTTAAGCCTTTGGCCAGAAGATAGACATGGACAGTGGGTTTTGTTCTTTGTCTTGCTAGGGAACGAGGCAGGTTTGTCCCTGAGGCTGGTGAATGGAGGTGACCGGTGTCAGGGCCGCGTGGAAGTCCTGTACCAAGGCTCCTGGGGCACCGTGTGTGACGACGACTGGGACATCAATGACGCCAACGTGGTGTGCAGGCAGCTGGGCTGTGGCTGGGCCGTGTCGGCCCCGGGAAGTGCCCGCTTTGGTCAGGGCTCAGGGCCCATCGTCCTGGACAACGTGCGCTGCTCCGGGCAGGAGTCCTACCTGTGGCGCTGCCCCCACAAC
This sequence comes from Leopardus geoffroyi, assembly GCF_018350155.1. NCBI lineage: Eukaryota > Metazoa > Chordata > Mammalia > Carnivora > Felidae > Leopardus > Leopardus geoffroyi. The sequence goes on from NC_059334.1 coordinate 79,026,901, forward strand.
GGCTGGAACTCGCACAACTGTGGCCATAGTGAGGACGCCAGTGTCATCTGTTCAGGTGAGCCTCTTGTCGTTGGGAGTTTCTCTTGCTGTTGGGTAGGGAAGAGAGACGTCATGTTCTGATCAGATCGTTGGAGGCTCTTTATACCATCCTTGTCTTCCTCACGTCTCCTCCACTCTCCTCCAGTGTCAGTGTCCGTTTTTGTCAGGCTGCCAGGTGTGGAGATGGTAAAGTAGGACTCGTGCCAAACTGCCAGTCCCCGCGAAGCCGTTACTGGCCCTCCTGCAACACTGCAGGTGGCGGCGAGTGATCAGCCTGCTGAATGGAGGTCTCTCGCGGGGTTCCCAGGGCTAGGATTGCAGACCAACCTGTATGTGTGTGGCTACCGCCGCCGCGGGTTTGGGGTCCTGAGCCCCTGACTGCGTGTCCCCCGCTGGAGGGGTGACGCCCGGTCCGTGCGGCGGGTCTGTGGTGCGATGGGCCAGCTGCTTCTGCAATGACTGCCAGACAAACCTTGTCATGAGCCCTGCCTAGGCCTGAAAGTTCAGCCGTGGCATGTTGGCGGGAGCTGGACTCCTCGGTGTTGCTGCCATGGTGAGCAGCTGAAAGCTCAAGGCACACGTTGGGTTTGTGTCAACTCGCTCACCACTCGTAGCCATGGAGCCAATCACCTTGACATGGGAAATCATGTTCTTGGTGTGCCTGGCCCTTTGAAGAGGGTCGTCCTTCCAGGGTGTGGATGTCACGGGCCCTACCCTCTGTGGCTGGGGGCCAGCATCGATGGCATCTGACCCGCTCAGATCCTTCCCCCTTGCGTCCGGTTGGGGCAGCTCTGTGCGGTGTCTCACGTGCTCTTGTCTCTTCACAGCTGCCCAGTCCCAGCCCACGGCCACACCAGGTGAGTTCTGCTGCCTCTTGACTCCTGAGCATCTGTCTCCTCTTGTAAGCCAGCCCTGGCCCCAAACTTTACTTCTAAGGGGGACTCTGGAGCTTTTCTCTCTCCTGAGCCTTCCCTGGTCCCTCTCAGTTATGTAGACACTTCCAGTCGAGCTGACAACACACGGACTGTCCTTACTGGCTCAGGGAAATAAGAGTCCCCTGGGTACACCGTCCTCGCTAAGACTTTAGGTGACAGACAGGCTGTCTCGGGAACATTTCTGCTGGATTGCATTGTCTGGACCAAACGCTCCATGTGTTGGGAGAATAGAGATGTTTTCACGTCCTACTCCCCACGTGGAGCCTACGCGATGCGTTTCCCGACAACAGTGTCATGATAGCACGGCAGTTACCATCGTACCTGGCACCACCTCGTTGCCGTTGTGGTGGACATTCGACGGTGGGATTTTGGCTCTTGGCAGGCTCTTAGCAGAGACCCCTTTCTCCTCTATCTGGCAGAACTCCTCAGATATCACCACCATTGGCCCCACCTAATAGTCACTTGAGCCAACCTTGATTGACTCCACCTCCTTTCTAATTCTACTTTTTGTGTCTGTCTCTCTCTCTGTCTCTCCAGATTGGTGGTATACAAGTCCTTCCTACGGTAAGCATCCTTGATTTCCTGCCGAAATATTATCATCAACACCATAACCAACTGACGTGGGTGAAATTCCTAAATGTGGGTTCGGCTTCCGCCCTAACCACCGTAGTCAGTGTGGGGCGTTCTGTTTCCCCACAAGAATTACGATTTCCTGCCACCTACCGGTTGTGGGACCTACTAGTCAGGATGCTTTTGTTCGCAAGTGACCGGAACCCAGCTCCACCCGTCTTATGCTGGGAGAGAGTCAGTGCCTCCCATAATGAGGACATTAGTGGTGGGTGGGTCTAGCTTCAGGAACAACGGGATGTACAAGTCCCGGACCGGCTGCTCGCAGTGTTTGTCTTAGCACCGTTTTCTCTTATGTGCTCGGGCTCACTATGGCTGTGCTTTGTGCACGTGAGGGGCCGATGCCGGCGCCAGGTCCCCATGCCACCAGGAGAAGGACTCTGTTTGTCACCCATTCTCTGGCTGACGTGTCCTGGGAGGCCTCTGATACCTGCTTGGGAAGAGATGAGTCACCGGAACCGTGTGCCTGGGCTCTGATTCCCGGGTCAGGGTCCCCGTGGCCACCGTCCTATTCCTCAGGAGACAGGGACAAGATGTGATACTAGGGCCTCCTTGACCCTCATGGACAGGGGTCTTGGCCACTTGACTTCATAGGACCGATGGTGTCTGTACCTCCAACTCAAGGCAGGCGGTTTCTGACCGAAAGAGGCTCTTCCCTGTCAGAGCTTTGCTCTGTCCCAAGTGCTCTCTGCTGAATGCTGCCCACATTTGCCCAGTCCAGGCACAGAAGCTTGCCTCTCCCAGGGGTGTCAGGCCATGTCGCGCTCTACTCTGGAGCTGGCCTCCGGTTTCGGGTCCAGTTCTGCGCTGACAGTGCCGTGTCCGTGGGGCAACTGAGAGGGCCTGGATTGCCCCCAGAGCCTGGTAGCTCGTCTTCCGTAGGGACCGTAGGGGTGTCTGCTCCTGCTTCTTTCAGTCCTACGGTAGGACGGGGATGATGGTCTGTGTGACTCAGGACTGTAGCAAATGGCCAAATAGTGCTTGCTTTCTGCTCTTTGGGTCTCTGGGCATTACCGCTACCCCACAGTTCTCCAGCCTAAGGTCTAGAGTCCGGAGTTTTTAGGATAGTCAGAGCGGTGCCACCATCACAGTATCTACTTCCGGAATTGTTCACGCCCCTGATGAAGATTCCATGCCGTTACCATTCACAGCCAATCCCATTTCTCTCTGGTCATCACCTTGTCTGCCTTCTATCAATATGGATTTATTTACTCTGGCATTTTCGTATGAATGGATTCGTGCTTATGTGGCCTTTTGTGGCTGGCTTCTTTCAATGGCAGACTCTCTCAAGGTTCACCATGATGGCACACGTACACAGTGGCCCCATGAATCCCTAGCCTTTTTTTTGTTTGTTTGTTTTTAAACCACTCACCAGTTGAAGGCCATGTCGATTAATTTTATCGTTGACTCATTTGAATAGCCTTTCCATGACTGCTGTGTACAATTTTGATATTTGAACAGCTGTTTACAGATCTCCTGGGTATATACCTAGGGGTGGAATGTGTGGGTCAAGTGATGACGTTATGTTTCTTACTTGTGGAAGCACTGTACTGTTTGCCACAGTAGCCACACCAACGTAGGGTGCCATTAGCAGTGTCTGGAAGTTGTGCTTTCTCTACATCCTCAACGACACGGCTTCTTCTGTCACTTTCATTGTAGTCATCTCTCTGTGGATAGGACTTGCCTTTTCCTAACGGCTGCGGAAGCGGTCGTCTTCTCATGGGTTTGTTGCATGTGTCCATCTTCTTTGGAGACCAGAGGTCTCATTGAACGCATGCCTGAAAGAATGAGAACCAGACAATGGTCATGCCCCAGCCCAGCTCACAGGGTGCAAAGGGCTGGGTCTAGGTGAGCCCGATCACTCATGAGGTGTGCTGTCGTGCTGAACCTGGCAAATGACCTTCCTGCCGGCAGACCTAATGCCGCCATGTTGTGTTCTTTTCTGCCACCCACAGGTCCGGGCTGCTGTAGGTGTGCACAGCTCAGAGTCAGTGATCGTTAGTCCTGCCCACTGGTAGGCTATTCAGAGGGCTCACGGACTGTTTCAGATTGAGTACAAGCTCGGGGCTTAAGAGCGACACGAGTCAGTGGTCAGCATAAAGGAACCTTCACAGGAACCCTCAGGCCCAGTAGTAGGGCGCACGATACAGGACGGTCAGGGGAAGGTGGAGTCTGCAAGCACTAGGTCTAGGACAGTTTCTTGATGGTGGCTGGGTAGGAACTCTGGGCTTGATGTAGGTGCTTGGGTTGGTCATCGAGGTAGGGAGGCAGGCGGCTGGCTTTCACCCTTCGCCCCTGCTTCCCATGACCAGTCAGCAATCCCAATGCTGACATTGTGGGCCACCAAACCGTGCACATGCGTAAACCGCATGACCCTCCAGGGTATCTGAATAGCCCCTCAATGATGAACAATGGTGAGCAAGCTTCAGAGAGTCCTGTGCTGGGCAGCCTTAACCTGCATGCAGCAGTCATGGTCCCCGAAGTAATTCTTGTCCACTGAGACCCTGGGGCTTTTCCTCCAGGGAGGAAGAGAAAGATAATTTTCCTGTCTCCTGCTAGGGGACGAGACAGGTTTGTCCCTGAGGCTGGTGAATGGAAGTGACCAGTGTCAGGGCCGCGTGGAGGTCCTGTACCGAGGCTCCTGGGGCACCGTGTGTGACGACAGCTGGGACACCAATGACGCCGACGTGGTGTGCAGGCAGCTGAGCTGTGGCCGGGCCGTGTCGGCCCCGGGAAGTGCCCGCTTTGGTGAGGGCTCAGGGCCCATTGTCCTGGACGACGTGCGCTGCTCCGGGCAAGAGTCCTACCTGTGGCGCTGCCCCCACAACGGCTGGAACTCGCACAACTGTCGCCATGGGGAGGACGCCAGTGTCATCTGCTCAGGTGAACTTCAAAACTCTCATGGCAAATACTGACCACCGACACGCTCCTTTCTCCAGGCCCCCGCCCCCCCCCCCCGCCCCGATCTCTCCTGGATATCTGTGTCTCTAGGTCTCCTGGGCGCAGCTGTCCCCTGGAGTGCCACAGAGGTGGACCACAGGGGCAGCTGCCCTCTTTCTGTGGACAGAAATTGCTTGGGATTATCAGTGACACTGTGGGTGACAAGGTGCATTCACCATTCAGTGGGCAGGCAAAATGACCCCCTGCTTGTCAGCTGGATCATCTGCTCAGTCCGCACCTGATTTCCTAGGGCCCTTTTCTCAAGGCGCACCTCTTGGGAATGTGGTTGAAAGATGAGCCACCTTCACTCCTTTGCGGCCCTCTGCTTCTGGGTCCTCCATGAAGCCAACCTAGAGAGCAGGATTGCAGTCTAGATTGCGCATCCGGGGCGACAGTGATAGTAGCGGAGAAGGGGATCGATGTAGGGAATGGCTGGTGAGTGGTACATGGAACACTGATGAGCCACGTAGGACCCCGGGGCCTGAGCTTGGCCCCCTGCAGAAAGCCTGTGAAACCTTGTCAAGGCTGAGCGCATGGCACCTGGGATGAGAGGCTTGGGATCTTCGTAGCATAACTGTTCAACCCATTCTAGCTGTTTCCACGTGGCGTGGATGCAGTGGTTCTGAGGGTGTTCGTGGGCCTGCTGGTGGCATTCCGTCTGCCGGGAAGCCAGTCCTCAGGCCCAGCAAGGCAAGCAATGGCAGTGGGACATAGGGTGGGGCTCCCAGAGGACTGAGAGATTCATGGAGGGCCCTTGCTGTGTCTGCCCAAGGACACGTGGAGTCATCTGCTTGTGAGATTAGGCTGGTTTCTTCAACCTTTGATCCAGTTGGAGCACCTGTGTGCTTTTGTGTCTGCCTTGAGGTTTTTTTCTATTACAGCTGTTCACCCCAATCTACAGTTGGCCCGGCTGAGTCTCAGGTGACCCCACTGGGAATGTCTCTTTTCATGGTTCCCATCCTTCTTCTCAGCGCTCAGGGAGAAGCACCGCTCTTGGTCGAAATTATGGGTATCCCGTGTTTCTGCTTGTCAGTTAGTCACCACAGTGGTTCTTAAAGAGACCTGGAGCTCTAAGAGGCCCGTCTGGCCATCAGCCCAGGAGGTTTCATCTAGTTGTTTCGGGCTGTCCCAGGAGACAGCTGCGTGCAGGTTCGGGGAACTGGCCTCTGTGTTTGGATTTCAGCTGTAATGCAATCTGGGCCGACACGTTGGGTGGAACAATGGACACGGATGACCACCGCCCTTCTCCTGAAGGGACCTCAGAGCATGCTGGATTCTCTCCATCGCTCGCTGTTTGGAACGCCCTCAGATTCATCTGTGTCCCGTGCATGTATCCAAAGCAGATGAACAGTGCCCTGGGGGTGAAAGTGTAACAAGTGATGGTGTGTTACAGGCACTAGGATATCTGACTCATTTCAGGTTGACCCAGCACCACTCAGGCACGCATACCTCAGGGTGGGTAGGATGCAAAGGCCCTCTGAGGGAGACAATGACATGCCAGGTTTCGAGATGGGTGTGGACGGACCCGGTGGTCCTCCTGCAGAGCCTTCATCCCAACAGGGCTGGCCGAGCAGCAGGCCTGTGCAGCAAGGTGACAATTGCAGGTGTCAGTGGTCAAGAGGCCCGCCACACACTCTTTTCGAAGACTCCTTCCCGAGATGTCTACCTCTCGCTCTTCCCTCTGTCACGACTCCTGGGTACCTGGCCCCCCTGTCTACCCACCTATAAGACCGACAAGGAGTAAATATTCGTACCCAAGTCCCTGGCTCACTCTCCTTCTACATAAAGTTTGGTTATGGAAGTCACAGGAGGAGACTCGGGGTGCGTCTGTGCTCTCTTTGCCCCTCTGTGTGTGTTTGGTAGCAGAAAGAGGTGACTCTCAGATCCCAGGTCTGACGCTATGCGGATAGCCCCCTGACTCCAGTGGGATCGATGTTCAGTGCTGACCATTCTGCAGGAGGTTAATGTAATGCTTGGAGGTCTGTCCAATCTCCTGAGACCTCTCTCATGGCTCGCAGGCCGTGGAGCGTAGCCTTGGGAAGAAGGGGGCCCGTGTGCTAGTATTCCACCTTTCTTGCCACGTTGCAAGCAGGTCCTGGGGCTCTGCCCGAACCCAGGCAGGACCCTACAGAAGCCAACAAGCTGCCCAACAGGGCAGTGGTCTCGGCCTGACAGCGATGGCTGGAAGATGCCCTCGTGAGCATGCCCAGCGTGGATGGGGGTTGTCTTCCTACTCACATGCGTTGCGTCATAGCGTCCTCTCCTGCATCGTGGCATCCTTTGGACAGGTCTGTCTAGGTGTCTCAGCTCTTAGGGTGCATGGGCTGAAGATTAAGCTCTTGGCATGTTCGAAAGGGAACGGTGCCCGGGGAAGACTGGCCGTGAGCAAGCTTTTGAGTCTGGACCAAGCCTTAAGCCTTTGGCCAGAAGATAGACATGGACAGTGGGTTTTGTTCTTTGTCTTGCTAGGGAACGAGGCAGGTTTGTCCCTGAGGCTGGTGAATGGAGGTGACCGGTGTCAGGGCCGCGTGGAAGTCCTGTACCAAGGCTCCTGGGGCACCGTGTGTGACGACGACTGGGACATCAATGACGCCAACGTGGTGTGCAGGCAGCTGGGCTGTGGCTGGGCCGTGTCGGCCCCGGGAAGTGCCCGCTTTGGTCAGGGCTCAGGGCCCATCGTCCTGGACAACGTGCGCTGCTCCGGGCAAGAGTCCTACCTGTGGCGCTGCCCCCACAACGGCTGGAACTCGCACAACTGTGGCCATAGTGAGGACGCCAGTGTCATCTGTTCAGGTGAGCCTCTTGTCGTTGGGAGTTTCTCTTGCTGTTGGGTAGGGAAGAGAGACGTCATGTTCTGATCAGATCGTTGGAGGCTCTTTATACCATCCTTGTCTTCCTCACGTCTCCTCCACTCTCCTCCAGTGTCAGTGTCCGTTTTTGTCAGGCTGCCAGGTGTGGAGATGGTAAAGTAGGACTCGTGCCAAACTGCCAGTCCCCGCGAAGCCGTTACTGGCCCTCCTGCAACACTGCAGGTGGCGGCGAGTGATCAGCCTGCTGAATGGAGGTCTCTCGCGGGGTTCCCAGGGCTAGGATTGCAGACCAACCTGTATGTGTGTGGCTACCGCCGCCGCGGGTTTGGGGTCCTGAGCCCCTGACTGCGTGTCCCCCGCTGGAGGGGTGACGCCCGGTCCGTGCGGCGGGTCTGTGGTGCGATGGGCCAGCTGCTTCTGCAATGACTGCCAGACAAACCTTGTCATGAGCCCTGCCTAGGCCTGAAAGTTCAGCCGTGGCATGTTGGCGGGAGCTGGACTCCTCGGTGTTGCTGCCATGGTGAGCAGCTGAAAGCTCAAGGCACACGTTGGGTTTGTGTCAACTCGCTCACCACTCGTAGCCATGGAGCCAATCACCTTGACATGGGAAATCATGTTCTTGGTGTGCCTGGCCCTTTGAAGAGGGTCGTCCTTCCAGGGTGTGGATGTCACGGGCCCTACCCTCCGTGGCTGGGGGCCAGCATCGATGGCATCTGACCCGCTCAGATCCTTCCCCCTTGCGTCCGGTTGGGGCAGCTCTGTGCGGTGTCTCACGTGCTCTTGTCTCTTCACAGCTGCCCAGTCCCAGCCCACGGCCACACCAGGTGAGTTCTGCTGCCTCTTGACTCCTGAGCATCTGTCTCCTCTTGTAAGCCAGCCCTGGCCCCAAACTTTACTTCTAAGGGGGACTCTGGAGCTTTTCTCTCTCCTGAGCCTTCCCTGGTCCCTCTCAGTTATGTAGACACTTCCAGTCGAGCTGACAACACACGGACTGTCCTTACTGGCTCAGGGAAATAAGAGTCCCCTGGGTACACCGTCCTCGCTAAGACTTTAGGTGACAGACAGGCTGTCTCGGGAACATTTCTGCTGGATTGCATTGTCTGGACCAAACGCTCCATGTGTTGGGAGAATAGAGATGTTTTCACGTCCTACTCCCCACGTGGAGCCTACGCGATGCGTTTCCCGACAACAGTGTCATGATAGCACGGCAGTTACCATCGTACCTGGCACCACCTCGTTGCCGTTGTGGTGGACATTCGACGGTGGGATTTTGGCTCTTGGCAGGCTCTTAGCAGAGACCCCTTTCTCCTCTATCTGGCAGAACTCCTCAGATATCACCACCATTGGCCCCACCTAATAGTCACTTGAGCCAACCTTGATTGACTCCACCTCCTTTCTAATTCTACTTTTTGTGTCTGTCTCTCTCTCTGTCTCTCCAGATTGGTGGTATACAAGTCCTTCCTACGGTAAGCATCCTTGATTTCCTGCCGAAATATTATCATCAACACCATAACCAACTGACGTGGGTGAAATTCCTAAATGTGGGTTCGGCTTCCGCCCTAACCACCGTAGTCAGTGTGGGGCGTTCTGTTTCCCCACAAGAATTACGATTTCCTGCCACCTACCGGTTGTGGGACCTACTAGTCAGGATGCTTTTGTTCGCAAGTGACCGGAACCCAGCTGCACCCGTCTTATGCTGGGAGAGAGTCAGTGCCTCCCATAATGAGGACATTAGTGGTGGGTGGGTCTAGCTTCAGGAACAACGGGATGTACAAGTCCCGGACCGGCTGCTCGCAGTGTTTGTCTTAGCACCGTTTTCTCTTATGTGCTCGGGCTCACTATGGCTGTGCTTTGTGCACGTGAGGGGCCGATGCCGGCGCCAGGTCCCCATGCCACCAGGAGAAGGACTCTGTTTGTCACCCATTCTCTGGCTGACGTGTCCTGGGAGGCCTCTGATACCTGCTTGGGAAGAGATGAGTCACCGGAACCGTGTGCCTGGGCTCTGATTCCCGGGTCAGGGTCCCCGTGGCCACCGTCCTATTCCTCAGGAGACAGGGACAAGATGTGATACTAGGGCCTCCTTGACCCTCATGGACAGGGGTCTTGGCCACTTGACTTCATAGGACCGATGGTGTCTGTACCTCCAACTCAAGGCAGGCGGTTTCTGACCGAAAGAGGCTCTTCCCTGTCAGAGCTTTGCTCTGTCCCAAGTGCTCTCTGCTGAATGCTGCCCACATTTGCCCAGTCCAGGCACAGAAGCTTGCCTCTCCCAGGGGTGTCAGGCCATGTCGCGCTCTACTCTGGAGCTGGCCTCCGGTTTCGGGTCCAGTTCTGCGCTGACAGTGCCGTGTCCGTGGGGCAACTGAGAGGGCCTGGATTGCCCCCAGAGCCTGGTAGCTCGTCTTCCGTAGGGACCGTAGGGGTGTCTGCTCCTGCTTCTTTCAGTCCTACGGTAGGACGGGGATGATGGTCTGTGTGACTCAGGACTGTAGCAAATGGCCAAATAGTGCTTGCTTTCTGCTCTTTGGGTCTCTGGGCATTACCGCTACCCCACAGTTCTCCAGCCTAAGGTCTAGAGTCCGGAGTTTTTAGGATAGTCAGAGCGGTGCCACCATCACAGTATCTACTTCCGGAATTGTTCACGCCCCTGATGAAGATTCCATGCCGTTACCATTCACAGCCAATCCCATTTCTCTCTGGTCATCACCTTGTCTGCCTTCTATCAATATGGATTTATTTACTCTGGCATTTTCGTATGAATGGATTCGTGCTTATGTGGCCTTTTGTGGCTGGCTTCTTTCAATGGCAGACTCTCTCAAGGTTCACCATGATGGCACACGTACACAGTGGCCCCATGAATCCCTAGCCTTTTTTTTGTTTGTTTGTTTTTAAACCACTCACCAGTTGAAGGCCATGTCGATTAATTTTATCGTTGACTCATTTGAATAGCCTTTCCATGACTGCTGTGTACAATTTTGATATTTGAACAGCTGTTTACAGATCTCCTGGGTATATACCTAGGGGTGGAATGTGTGGGTCAAGTGATGACGTTATGTTTCTTACTTGTGGAAGCACTGTACTGTTTGCCACAGTAGCCACACCAACGTAGGGTGCCATTAGCAGTGTCTGGAAGTTGTGCTTTCTCTACATCCTCAACGACACGGCTTCTTCTGTCACTTTCATTGTAGTCATCTCTCTGTGGATAGGACTTGCCTTTTCCTAACGGCTGCGGAAGCGGTCGTCTTCTCATGGGTTTGTTGCATGTGTCCATCTTCTTTGGAGACCAGAGGTCTCATTGAACGCATGCCTGAAAGAATGAGAACCAGACAATGGTCATGCCCCAGCCCAGCTCACAGGGTGCAAAGGGCTGGGTCTAGGTGAGCCCGATCACTCATGAGGTGTGCTGTCGTGCTGAACCTGGCAAATGACCTTCCTGCCGGCAGACCTAATGCCGCCATGTTGTGTTCTTTTCTGCCACCCACAGGTCCGGGCTGCTGTAGGTGTGCACAGCTCAGAGTCAGTGATCGTTAGTCCTGCCCACTGGTAGGCTATTCAGAGGGCTCACGGACTGTTTCAGATTGAGTACAAGCTCGGGGCTTAAGAGCGACACGAGTCAGTGGTCAGCATAAAGGAACCTTCACAGGAACCCTCAGGCCCAGTAGTAGGGCGCACGATACAGGACGGTCAGGGGAAGGTGGAGTCTGCAAGCACTAGGTCTAGGACAGTTTCTTGATGGTGGCTGGGTAGGAACTCTGGGCTTGATGTAGGTGCTTGGGTTGGTCATCGAGGTAGGGAGGCAGGCGGCTGGCTTTCACCCTTCGCCCCTGCTTCCCATGACCAGTCAGCAATCCCAATGCTGACATTGTGGGCCACCAAACCGTGCACATGCGTAAACCGCATGACCCTCCAGGGTATCTGAATAGCCCCTCAATGATGAACAATGGTGAGCAAGCTTCAGAGAGTCCTGTGCTGGGCAGCCTTAACCTGCATGCAGCAGTCATGGTCCCCGAAGTAATTCTTGTCCACTGAGACCCTGGGGCTTTTCCTCCAGGGAGGAAGAGAAAGATAATTTTCCTGTCTCCTGCTAGGGGACGAGACAGGTTTGTCCCTGAGGCTGGTGAATGGAAGTGACCAGTGTCAGGGCCGCGTGGAGGTCCTGTACCGAGGCTCCTGGGGCACCGTGTGTGACGACAGCTGGGACACCAATGACGCCGACGTGGTGTGCAGGCAGCTGAGCTGTGGCCGGGCCGTGTCGGCCCCGGGAAGTGCCCGCTTTGGTGAGGGCTCAGGGCCCATTGTCCTGGACGACGTGCGCTGCTCCGGGCAAGAGTCCTACCTGTGGCGCTGCCCCCACAACGGCTGGAACTCGCACAACTGTCGCCATGGGGAGGACGCCAGTGTCATCTGCTCAGGTGAACTTCAAAACTCTCATGGCAAATACTGACCACCGACACGCTCCTTTCTCCAGGCCCCCGCCCCCCCCCCCCCCGCCCCGATCTCTCCTGGATATCTGTGTCTCTAGGTCTCCTGGGCGCAGCTGTCCCCTGGAGTGCCACAGAGGTGGACCACAGGGGCAGCTGCCCTCTTTCTGTGGACAGAAATTGCTTGGGATTATCAGTGACACTGTGGGTGACAAGGTGCATTCACCATTCAGTGGGCAGGCAAAATGACCCCCTGCTTGTCAGCTGGATCATCTGCTCAGTCCGCACCTGATTTCCTAGGGCCCTTTTCTCAAGGCGCACCTCTTGGGAATGTGGTTGAAAGATGAGCCACCTTCACTCCTTTGCGGCCCTCTGCTTCTGGGTCCTCCATGAAGCCAACCTAGAGAGCAGGATTGCAGTCTAGATTGCGCATCCGGGGCGACAGTGATAGTAGCGGAGAAGGGGATCGATGTAGGGAATGGCTGGTGAGTGGTACATGGAACACTGATGAGCCACGTAGGACCCCGGGGCCTGAGCTTGGCCCCCTGCAGAAAGCCTGTGAAACCTTGTCAAGGCTGAGCGCATGGCACCTGGGATGAGAGGCTTGGGATCTTCGTAGCATAACTGTTCAACCCATTCTAGCTGTTTCCACGTGGCGTGGATGCAGTGGTTCTGAGGGTGTTCGTGGGCCTGCTGGTGGCATTCCGTCTGCCGGGAAGCCAGTCCTCAGGCCCAGCAAGGCAAGCAATGGCAGTGGGACATAGGGTGGGGCTCCCAGAGGACTGAGAGATTCATGGAGGGCCCTTGCTGTGTCTGCCCAAGGACACGTGGAGTCATCTGCTTGTGAGATTAGGCTGGTTTCTTCAACCTTTGATCCAGTTGGAGCACCTGTGTGCTTTTGTGTCTGCCTTGAGGTTTTTTTCTATTACAGCTGTTCACCCCAATCTACAGTTGGCCCGGCTGAGTCTCAGGTGACCCCACTGGGAATGTCTCTTTTCATGGTTCCCATCCTTCTTCTCAGCGCTCAGGGAGAAGCACCGCTCTTGGTCGAAATTATGGGTATCCCGTGTTTCTGCTTGTCAGTTAGTCACCACAGTGGTTCTTAAAGAGACCTGGAGCTCTAAGAGGCCCGTCTGGCCATCAGCCCAGGAGGTTTCATCTAGTTGTTTCGGGCTGTCCCAGGAGACAGCTGCGTGCAGGTTCGGGGAACTGGCCTCTGTGTTTGGATTTCAGCTGTAATGCAATCTGGGCCGACACGTTGGGTGGAACAATGGACACGGATGACCACCGCCCTTCTCCTGAAGGGACCTCAGAGCATGCTGGATTCTCTCCATCGCTCGCTGTTTGGAACGCCCTCAGATTCATCTGTGTCCCGTGCATGTATCCAAAGCAGATGAACAGTGCCCTGGGGGTGAAAGTGTAACAAGTGATGGTGTGTTACAGGCACTAGGATATCTGACTCATTTCAGGTTGACCCAGCACCACTCAGGCACGCATACCTCAGGGTGGGTAGGATGCAAAGGCCCTCTGAGGGAGACAATGACATGCCAGGTTTCGAGATGGGTGTGGACGGACCCGGTGGTCCTCCTGCAGAGCCTTCATCCCAACAGGGCTGGCCGAGCAGCAGGCCTGTGCAGCAAGGTGACAATTGCAGGTGTCAGTGGTCAAGAGGCCCGCCACACACTCTTTTCGAAGACTCCTTCCCGAGATGTCTACCTCTCGCTCTTCCCTCTGTCACGACTCCTGGGTACCTGGCCCCCCTGTCTACCCACCTATAAGACCGACAAGGAGTAAATATTCGTACCCAAGTCCCTGGCTCACTCTCCTTCTACATAAAGTTTGGTTATGGAAGTCACAGGAGGAGACTCGGGGTGCGTCTGTGCTCTCTTTGCCCCTCTGTGTGTGTTTGGTAGCAGAAAGAGGTGACTCTCAGATCCCAGGTCTGACGCTATGTGGATAGCCCCCTGACTCCAGTGGGATCGATGTTCAGTGCTGACCATTCTGCAGGAGGTTAATGTAATGCTTGGAGGTCTGTCCAATCTCCTGAGACCTCTCTCATGGCTCGCAGGCCGTGGAGCGTAGCCTTGGGAAGAAGGGGGCCCGTGTGCTAGTATTCCACCTTTCTTGCCACGTTGCAAGCAGGTCCTGGGGCTCTGCCCGAACCCAGGCAGGACCCTACAGAAGCCAACAAGCTGCCCAACAGGGCAGTGGTCTCGGCCTGACAGCGATGGCTGGAAGATGCCCTCGTGAGCATGCCCAGCGTGGATGGGGGTTGTCTTCCTACTCACATGCGTTGCGTCATAGCGTCCTCTCCTGCATCGTGGCATCCTTTGGACAGGTCTGTCTAGGTGTCTCAGCTCTTAGGGTGCATGGGCTGAAGATTAAGCTCTTGGCATGTTCGAAAGGGAACGGTGCCCGGGGAAGACTGGCCGTGAGCAAGCTTTTGAGTCTGGACCAAGCCTTAAGCCTTAAGATAGACATGGACAGTGGGTTTTGTTCTTTGTCTTGCTAGGGAACGAGGCAGGTTTGTCCCTGAGGCTGGTGAATGGAGGTGACCGGTGTCAGGGCCGCGTGGAAGTCCTGTACCAAGGCTCCTGGGGCACCGTGTGTGACGACGACTGGGACATCAATGACGCCAACGTGGTGTGCAGGCAGCTGGGCTGTGGCTGGGCCGTGTCGGCCCCGGGAAGTGCCCGCTTTGGTCAGGGCTCAGGGCCCATCGTCCTGGACAACGTGCGCTGCTCCGGGCAAGAGTCCTACCTGTGGCGCTGCCCCCACAACGGCTGGAACTCGCACAACTGTGGCCATAGTGAGGACGCCAGTGTCATCTGTTCAGGTGAGCCTCTTGTCGTTGGGAGTTTCTCTTGCTGTTGGGTAGGGAAGGGAGACCTCCTGTCCTGATCAGATCGTTTGATGCTACTTATACCCTCCCTGTCTTCCTCATGCCTCCTCAACTCTCCTTCCGTGTCAGTTTCAGTTTTTGTCAGGCTGCCATTTGTCTAGATGATAAATTAGGAGAAATGCCTAACTGCAAGTCCCCGTGATGCCATTCTTTGCCTCCTGCAACACTGTAGCCAGCGGCAAAAGATCCGCCTGCTGGAGTTCTCTCATGGGCATCCTATGATCAGGTTTGCAGATCAGTATATGTGTTCCTACTGCTGTTCCAGGTTGGGGTCCTTAGTCCCAGTATATGTCCCCCTCGAGAATTGTGATTCCAGATATACCTTGTCATGCCCGTTGTTTAAGCCTGAATAATTGACATGCATTTTGGGGTAGTTGTATTCCTCTGACTTGCTGCCATCGTGAGCCACTCAAAGCTCAAGGCAGTTGATTGGTTTGTGTCAACTTTTCACTGCTGGTATACATGGAGGCAAGCACTGCTTGTATACATGGACCTGGGAAATCATGTTCTGTATCTGCCAGGCCCTGTGAAGTCAGGCATCCTCCAGGGTGTGGATATCACATGACCCACCTCCATAGCTGGGGACTCACTTCCAAGGTGTCTACCTGCTTAGTTCCTTCCCCTGTGCATCCAGTTGTGCTAGGTTTGTGCACCCTTCTCATGTGCTGTTGTCTCTTCACAGCTGCCCAGTCCCAGCCCACGATCAGACCAGGTGAGTTCTGCTGCCTCTTGACTCTTTCCCATGTCTCTCACCTTCCTCCTGTCCTAGGCCCCAGTTATAGCTACAAATAGGACTGTGGCATCTTTCTGACTCCCTGAACCTTCCCTTATCACTCTCTATCCTGTAGACAGTTCTGGTTGAATCCACAATCGAGTTTCCTGTCTGGCTCAGTGGTCTAAGTGCACTCCAACTGCACAATCTTCACTCTATGCTTTTGGTGGCAGTCAATGTTCTCTTCCGGGGTCAGTTGTGTCTGAAAGCATCATCTGGACCAAATTCTACAGGGATGGGAAAATAGGTATTTCATGTCATTATCCCACATGGAGCCTTCCCAAAGGAATGCCTTTCCTAAGAACATTCTGTCAGGAGTGCATGGCAGTTGTTATTGCAGATTGTACTGCCTTGTTGCCATTGTTGTGAACATTCAAGGGCAGGAGTTTGGCTCACAGTAGGCTCTCCGCAGAGGCCACATTCCACTTCATCCAGCAGAACTCCTGAGACCCCACTGTCCTTGATTCTACTTACTGGTCACTTAGCTAACCTTGATCCTATCCCCCTCCTTTCTGACTGTGCTTTTTTTTTTTTTTTTTTTTTCCAGATTGGTGGTATACGACTTCTTTCTATGGTAAG
The DNA here is from genome assembly GCF_018350155.1 of Leopardus geoffroyi. Classification (NCBI taxonomy): domain Eukaryota; kingdom Metazoa; phylum Chordata; class Mammalia; order Carnivora; family Felidae; genus Leopardus; species Leopardus geoffroyi. The sequence goes on from NC_059334.1 coordinate 79,042,926, forward strand.
CATCCTGGATCCTGTCAAACCAGCAAACATGAAACAAATTAATCAACTGGCATTGGTGACATTTCTGAATGTTGGGTTCAGCCTCTGTTCCCCCCACCCTGTCCAGTGTGGGGTTTTCCTTTCCCCACAAGAATTATGATTTCCACCACCCACGCTTTGTGGGAGCTACTAGTCAGGTCACTCTTGTTTACAAGTGATAGGAAACTAGCTCAGCCTCTTCATGCTAGTAGAGAGTCAATGGCTCACATATTGAGGACAGTAGTGCAAGCTCTAGCTCAGGAAAACTGGATGTAAAAGTTATAGCACTGTCTTCCCCCCATTGTTTTTCTTACTTGCACTTTTTTTTTTTTTAATTTTTTTTTCAACGTTTATTTATTTTTGGGACAGAGAGAGACAGAGCATGAATGGGGGAGGGGCAGAGAGAGAGGGAGACACAGAATCGGAAACAGGCTCCAGGCTCTGAGCCATCAGCCCAGAGCCCGACGCGGGGCTCGAACTCACGGACCGCGAGATCGTGACCTGGCTGAAGTCGGACGCTTAACCGACTGCGCCACCCAGGCGCCCCTTACTTGCACTTTTTTATGTTTTACTTTTTTTTTTTTTTTGAGAGAAAGACAGAGTGTGAGTGGAGGAGGGGCAGAGAGAGAGGGAAACACAGAATCTGAAGCAGGTTCCAGGCTCTTAGCTGTTAGCACAGAGCCCGACACGGGGCTCAAACCCACAAACTGTGAGATTGTGACCTGAGTCTAAGTTGGTTGCTTAACCAACTGAGTCACCCAGGTGCCCCCTTACTTGCACTTTCTTATGTGCATGGCTTCACCCTGGGTGCTTTCTGCATGTGGGGGGCAGTTGCCAGCCCTTGGTCTCTATGCCACCAGGTGAAAGACTCCATTTGTCCACATATCTCTGGTGACATGTCTTCGAAGGACTTGAGCACCTTCTTGGCAGTAGATAAGTCACCAGAACCATGTCCATGTGCTCTGATAGCCTGGTCAGGGTCCCCATGCCCACTTTCCTGTTCCTCAGGAGAGAGGGACTGGATGTGATACTATGCTCTACTTAAACCTTATGGAACGAAGTCTTCACTGGTTTATACAATAGGAAGGATGGTTTCTGTACTTAAAGTTCAGGGCAAGAGATTTCTGACATGAAGAAAGACCTCCCCTGTTGCAGCTTTCCCCTCTGCCAGGTAGTCTCTCCTGAATGCTGTCCGTGCTTGTGTAGCCCGGCACAGAGCATTGCCTCTCCCTGGGGTGTCAGCCCACGTTGCACTTTGCTCTGGGGTTGGCCTCTAGCGTAGGGTCCAGTTCTGTGCTGACAGTACAGTGTCTATGGGGCAACTTAGAGCGCCTGGATTTCCCTTAGACTCTGGTAGCTCGTCTTCCATAGGGACAGCAGGAGTCTCAGCTCCTGCTCATTTTAATTCTGCAGTAAACTCTGATTATGGGTTCTGTGACTCAAGACTATAGTAGATGGCCAAATAATTTTTGTTTTTCTGCTCTTTGGGTCTCTGCTCTGGGCTATATCTACCACAAAACGTATCAATTTAAAGTGTAGAATCCTGAGCTTTTTAGTGTGCTCACCAAGTTGTACAACCATCACACTATCTAGTTCCAGAATTTTTCATCACCTCTGTTGGAAATCCCATGTCTTTAACCATTCACATCCCAAGCCCCTTTATAGCCTGGTCATCACCTCTGTGCCAATGGATTTGTTCACTCTGGACATTTCATATGAATGGAATCAGCCAATACGTGGCCTTGTGTGACTGGCTTTTTTCAGGCAGTAGACCCTTTCATGGTTCACCGTCGTGGTGCATGTATGCATTGTCAGGATGCATCCCTATCCTTTTTTCTATCCATTCATTTGTTGAAGGGCATGTTGATTGTTTCTCCCTTTGAGTATTTTGAGTAGTATTTCCATGTACTTCTGTGTACAATTTTCTTGTTTGAACACCTGTTTCCAGACCTTTTGTGTGTATATCTAGGTGTGGAATGGTTGGGTCAAATGATAATTTTATGTTTACTTTTTGTGGAAGTACTGAACTGTTTAACACAGAAGCAGCACCAATTTTGTGTAGGAGTAGCAGCATCTAAGGGTTTTGCTTTTTCTACATCCTCAGACTTCTTCTGGTCCTTTATTGTAGTCATCCTTGTGGGCAGGAGTTGCTATCTTTCTGTGGTTAGGATTTGTATTTTCCTAACGGCTAGAGAATTGGGCATTTCTTTCATGTGCTTGCTGCATGTGTCCATCTGCTTGGAGAGCATGGCCCCCATTTTATAAATGCCTGAAGGCCTGAGGACCACACCATGGTCAGTGCCAAAGCACATCTCATGGGATAGTGAGGGCAGGGTCCAGGTGAGCCTGAGGAATCATGATGTCTGGTCTCGTGCTGAATCTGGCAGATACCCTTCCTGCCAGCAGGCCTAATGCTACCATGTTTTGTTTCTTTTCTGCCACCCACAGGCCTGGGCAGCTCTAAGTATGCACAGCTAGGAATCAGTGATAGTTACTCCTGCTCACTGTCATGATATTCAGAGGGTTCATGGACTGTTAAAGATTCAGTACAACCTTCGGGCTTGAGGGTGACATGACTTAGTGGTCAGCAGTAAAGGAACCTTCAGAAGAAGCCTCAGGCCCAGAGGTAGGGTCCATGATATATAGGACAGTCAGGTAAAGGTAGACACTCCAAATGCTAGGTCCTAAGACATCTCCTTGGTGGTGGCTGGGTAGGATCTCTGGGTTTGAAGTAAGTGCTTGGTTGGTTGCTGAGGTACTAGGTCATGCTGCTGGCTTTCACCATCGCCCCTGTATCCCATGACCTGAGTCAGCAATTGAAACGATGACATTGTGGGCAACCAATCAGTGAACATACATAAGTCATCTGACACTCAACAGCACCTAAAGTAGCCCCTGGATGATGAATAATGATGAGCAAGCTTCAGGGAGTCCTGTTGCTGGGCAACCTTAACCTGATCCCAGAAGTCATGGTCCCTGTAGTAAGTCTTATCCACTCAGACCTCAGGAACTCTTCCTACAGTAACAAAAAAGAAGATAATTTTCCTGTCTCCTGCTAGGGAATGAATCAGGTTTGGCTCTGAGGCTGGTGAATGGAAGTGACCGGTGTCAGGGCCGCGTGGAGGTCCTGTACCGAGGCTCCTGGGGCACCGTGTGTGACGACGACTGGGACACCAATGACGCCGACGTGGTGTGCAGTCAGCTGGGCTGTGGCTGGGCCGTGTCGGCCCCGGGAAGTGCCCGCTTTGGTCAGGGCTCAGGGCCCATTGTCCTGGACAACGTGCGCTGCTCCGGGCAAGAGTCCTACCTGTGGCGCTGCCCCCACAACGGCTGGAACTCGCACAACTGTGGCCATGGGGAGGATGCTGGTGTCATCTGCTTAGGTTGGTCTTCACAAAATTGGGACTGTATTTATTATTTGTAATTTTCTCTAGAAAAAACTCTTTTCTCTCACAAGTCTCTTAATCTTTCTGAAGTTCTCTAATGGCAGGCAGTTTCCTTCATATCTTGAAAGACACTGCATGACCAATCATCCCTGGTGTCCTTGAATTTTATGGGAGGACTGGAACATCTTCTCTAGCTGGGGCCATAGAGCAGAGCCACATATTAATGTGCATAAAGGTTGTAAGAACAAATTCTTGCAACACTTTTTTTGTGGAGACCTGCCTCGAAGCTTTTCATTTACCATTCAGCTCCTCTGCACCACTCCTAGAAAGTCTTTCTTAGTGATAAACGGGACAGGCACTCAGCAATTCTGTTTCTCAGAATCCTGAGTGGCTTCTTCCAGAATGTCCTTCACAGAGACTGATAAGGTATTTTCTTTTCTCACAGCCTCCCAGAGCACCTCTACTACCCCAGGTGAGTAGGTGCATCTCTGCACAGTGTGGACCCCTCTCCTGAATTCTACTCTAATATTTCTAGAAATAGAAGGAGAAGACCAGGCTCTTCTCTTTGAGGACTCTGGGATATGTTGCAGTGACCAGCTGAGTCCCCAGGACCTTAGTTCTTACTTAGCTTAGCCTGAGGGCCCTTCTGGGGCCCCTGCCACTCTCTGCGGCCTGTGCTTGTTCAGAGAGGCTGCTGTGGAAGAGGTTTGGGACCTTCTGGTCATTTCAGATGAAGTAATTGTTCGAGTCAGAACCGTGATCATTTGAGAAACACGACCCAGTACAACTTGTACAAGTGCTTGTCTGTTTCAAGAATCCCTTCACATCGAGAGAGCAATCTGCAAAGTGTGCCTTGCCCTACTGCAAAAATATTTGGTGCCATGTGTGTGGGGAAGTGTTACACACACTAGCCCACCCCAACCATTCGCAGTGTAAATGAGAAATGTCTGGGCTCTGAGAAGCCCTTTATTAAGCAAAAGAATTGAGCTTTCTCTACCAAATGAATGACCGTGGAATTTAAACCTAAAAGCATTTCATTTTCTTTCTAGATTGGTGGTACCCACATACTACAACCACTGGGAGTAAGTATCACGTTCTTCCACCTGAGGGCATGGGGTTCTCATCCCCAGGCTTGGCTGTCCAGGCAGGAGATGCCTGTAAATGAACAGCCCAGTTCAACGTGCACACATAGCCTCCCTAGGTCTGCCCCACTGCACACCGCATCCAAACTACACACACAGCCTGCATCTACCTTCCACACCCTCAGCCCTTACGTCCCCCCTGCCAGGTAGATGAGTTTTGTTTCCATAAGGAGATCTATTTCCCCTTCCTTTAAGGAAATGAAATAAGTGATTCTTCAAGGAGTAGACTTAAAGGCTTTTATTTCTTGGAGGCTCTCCAAAGCTTTGAGAGAAGGGAGATGATAAATGGGTAATTTCACAAATAACCATTTTTTTACCAGTTTTCCCTTGTGATATGGCTATTGTTCAGTAGCTTTCCATCACTCTTGAGAAATTATATGGCCACTTGTTTATGTCATCGAATATTCTCTTTCCATCGTTTTAATGCCTGCATTGTATTTCATTACACAGTTATGATCACGAATTATTTAACTAATCCCCAATTGCTATTTATATTTCTTCGTTATTATGAATGATCCTTGATGTAGAATATATATTTTTTTGAGAGAGAGAGTGCACAAGCAGGAAAGGAAAAGAGAGAGAACGAGAATCCCAAGCGGGCTCTACACTGTCAGAGCAGTGCCCAGTGCGTGACTTGATCCCACAAACTGTGAGATCAAGACCTGAGCTGGAATCTAGAGTCGGACACTTAACTGACTGAGCCACCCAGGCACCTGAGTATCTAAATATTTTTAAATGGCCTATTAGACTGGCCAACGAAAGTTTGAATGCTAAATACTATTTGTCATTCTCTGCTAAATAGTAATAGCTAATACTGTTGGGTGCTTCTTATGTGCCAGGAAATGCTCTGAGAGTTTTCACGTATTGTCTCATTTAATACTCCTAAGAATCTGATGAGACAGATGTTATGATCACTCCCAGTTTTCGGATAAGGAAGCTGAGGCAGAGAGGTTAAGTGACTTGCTCAAGATCACGGAGCTGATAACAGCAGAGTCAAGCTGCAAGCCCAGGCCTTCTGTGGCAGAAACCCTACTTTCGACCCCACTTTACACTGCTTCTTGTCAACTGGCAGGAGACCCTAGGGAATAAGTTTCTTTACACAGTGCTCTCCATGGGCCAACACTCCCACTCAGCCAGCGTTATCCCTGTAACCCCCTGAACAATGACAATCATCACTTTGTTGCTTTCTTGGCATTTTTGCTTCAAGGTGACTCATGCTCTCTCTGAAGCTTGGGTCACCTCTGGATAGAGAGTCACTTTTCTAGGCCCTTTGGGGGAGGTAGATCCTCAGATCAAGGTCCCTAATGTGAGGCAGCCCAGGACCAGGCCCAAGAGAGGAAAAACTGAGTCATGTTCTAAGGTCAGAGGACTCGTACCCAAAAGACAATTGCTTGTTGTAACACACCTGAAACCTGCCATGTTGGTGTGTCCCTCTCTCTCCTCTATAGGACCCTCTTCAAATTGTGGTGGCTTCTTATTCAATGCCAGCGGGACATTTTTCAGCCCATCTTACCCTGGATACTACCCCAACAATGCTGAGTGTGTCTGGGAAATAGAAGTGAACCCCGGCTATCGCATAAATCTGGGATTCAACAGTCTGCAGTGAGTAACAGCCAGGTCATCTGGCGAAGGATGGTCCTCCATGGTTTGGGCTGTGTGCGGGGCTGAGATGCTTTACACTCTCAGGTGCCATGGACCACATGTCACATTGCTCTGATCCTACCATGAAGCGTCCGGCAACATTGGGAATTCCTTTAATCTGATTGAGGAACAGCTCAAAGAATATTTTAGATTCAGTAACGTTGCCCGTGAAAGTCCAAACTATCTGTAAAATACAGGAGCGATAGAGATCTCAATGTTGACATGAATCCACTTTTTCATACAGGCTGGAGGTGAACAGCAATTGCAATTTCGATTATGTCGAAATCTCTGATGGACCGCTGAACAGCAGTAACTTGCTGGGCAAAATTTGTAATGGCACCAGGCAAATATTCACCTCTTCTTACAACCGAATGACCGTTCGATTTCGAAGTGACATCAGTATCCAAAGCACCGGCTTTTCTGCTTGGTATAACTCCTTTCCTCGAGGTGCGTTCACACTAAACCTGATCGACCTGACCTTGGAGGCTCAGTGTGTTTATGTGGACCCTGCTTCTGGGTATCGTGGTTCCCACATGAAATCAAACATCCCTCCTCCTTGTCTCACAGTTGACTGGTAAACGAAGGCTAAGAGATGTAGGGAATGGGGGACACAGCCTGGTCTTGGGTTTGCCACGAAATTCCCTGGAGACCTGGTGACTGACCTTACTGTGAACCAACATGTTCCCATCTGGAGGGTGAGAGGGTCTGAGCCCCTTCCAGCTTGATCTTGGAGACGTCTGTACCCTGATCAGCCGCCTGGTGACTTTAGGAGTGAGAAAGGCCCATGGGTTATTTGGCCTTTGAGGTCTGTTGTGGGAGTGGCCATCATTTCTTATGCCATGTGTCTTTCAGATGCCAGCCTGAGATTAGTCAGTTCAAATTCCTCCTACGGTGCCTGTGCCGGGCGTGTGGAAATTTACCACAATGGCATATGGGGGACGGTTTGTGATGACTCCTGGGACATTCAGGATGCCCAAGTGGTCTGCAGACAGCTGCGGTGTGGATATGCAGTGTCAGCCCTGGGAAATGCCCATTTTGGGCCCGGCTCTGGTCCCATCACCCTGGACGATGTGGTGTGCTCGGGGACAGAATCTACTCTCTGGCAGTGCCGGAACCGAGGCTGGTTCTCCCATGACTGTGCCCACCGGGAAGATGCTGGAGTCATTTGCTCAGGTACCACATGACGTCATTCATGGAAGGCCCCTGTCACCTCTGACCTGCTACAGAGTGACAGCTAAGGGCCGGTGGCTGATGGTATTTGTGGCCCAGTTCTGGAAGTGGAGGCAGACCGGAGCTTGTCAGCTTATGCCCTTGGCCTTCCCACTGCAGGAGACCATGCAGGGGCCACTGTGTCTCCGGTGGGTTTCTGGGCCCCAGAGCCATCACGCTGAACACACAGCTGGCGTGCAGTGTGTTCTCACCCTTCTATCTGCCCTGTGACCTTTAGCAGTGAGGTCATGTCTGTAGGCCTCAGTCTCCTCGTGCATGGAGAGGAGATGGTCACAATAAGCCTGCTTCCAAGGGCGATTAGAGAATTAAGTGGCTCATGCGCGTGAACCCTTAGAACGGTTCCAGACAAGTAGGAAATGAGGAATGAGTGATGGTGTGACTTTGGCTGTGGCACTGGCGACCCCCAGGTAACGATGGGGCTGGGGGAGCAGCTGGGGAGATGTGTGCGGGCCTCCCCCTGCTAACACAGGCCTCCACAGCACAATGCGCTCACCGAAGGGGTCAGACTGTGTCACTTGGGTGTGCCCCTCCCGCATTCTGGCCCCTCCTCCAGACACACTTCAGTGACTGATGCTTTTTTTCTATCCCTTTACAGGAAGCTACCCAACAACACAGGGTAAGTACCCGTGATTCCTGCCCACTGCCTGGCCGGTCCTCTCCACTGCTAGTGCAAGATGTCCCATTCGGTTTCGCAAGAGTTGTCCCCAAGGCCTTCCCCAGCACTAGGGGCAACCCTGCAACTAATGTCCCTACCTGAGGAGGGCTGGGCCTCTCTCTCGGCTCCCTTTGTTCATCAGTAGCCTGGCCAGCCTGAGATTCAGCTCTCTGGTCAGTCCCTAGGAGAGGCCAGCCACCCGTGTAGGTCCTGCCTATCCCTAGGACACCAGACCCTGCTCAGTGCAGGCCAGTGGGTCCTGTTTCATCACTGAACTCCATGCAGGGCCAGTAGAAGCTCCTGACTGCCTGGAGAACTGAGCTCCTGATTGCTCCGGAGCTGTGGCCAAAATTGCTCTAAGCATTTCCAACACACCCCTGGCTCCCGAGATCTTTCCCCTCTGTCCCCACCCCTCCCCTCCTCACCACCTGCTTCCTGCAGCAGCGACCCCTCAGCCTCCCTGCCTTCATTCTTCACACAGCACCTGGGCATCCTTATGAAATGCAGGTGTTGGTCCCAGCCTCCACACCCTTGCACCCTTCATGTGACCCCCCAGGGCCATCTGGCCACAGATCCCCACTGCTTGGGAGAGTCTCTAGAGCTCTCCATGATCCACTTCCTTTGTCTGTTTCATTTCCTCCCCAACCCCTCCTTGCTCCATCCACACTGATATTCCTTAAATGTGCAACATACTCTCAGACCTGGGTCCCTTTGCACATTCTGTTCCCTCTGCCTGGAATGCCCCTGTACTTTTTTGCCTGATTCCATCCCCCCAAACCCAACCCCCCCTCACCCCCAGCAAATTACTTGCCTTCTTTCCTCTGCTTAGTCTGGGTCAGGAGCCAATGCTCTGGGCTCCCACTATGTCCTGGGCTTACCCTGATCACAGCCCCATCCTGCTATGCTGGGATTTGCTCCTTCCCATCCATCCCTCTGGGCTGTGAGCTCCCTGAGGGCAAGTATCCAGCATTTGGCTTTGAACCCAGGGTCGGCACATTTCCTCACAGCACAAGCGAGGACAACACCTGTGTCCACGATGCCGGGACACTGATTGTTATCTTTTCTCTTTATCAACAGCTCCTGTTTACAACATCACCTACCCGAACAGTAAGTTCTGGGCTCTCTGAGAAATCCCCTTCTTCTTCCCTTCAGTGACAGTGCCACCAGGTGGGGCGGCGGGGGTTAGGAGAGCCTCTCTGGACAGTCTGGGTCTAGGACACCTCCTGCTGGGTTTCTGTCTAGGGAGTTGTTTAAAAATTTCCCCCAGGTGACTGTGCCGTGGGCTCTGGGGGTCCTCAACATTTTTGTTTCATCCCGACAGCAAATTACTCCTGTGGAGGCTTCCTGTCCCAACCATCAGGGCACTTTTCCAGCCCGTTCTATCCTGGGAACTATCCAAACAATGCCAAATGCCTGTGGGACATCGAGGTCCGAAACAACTACCGTGTGACTGTTGTCTTCAGAGATGTCCAGTAAGTGTGTGGGGCTGCCTCACGGATATTTCAGAACAGAGCAAATGGCACCTAGCCCTTCAGGAATGATGTTTGCCCAGTTGACATGTTCTCTTATGGGTTCAATTTGTTTATCAAGCACAGAGGCAGCCCGTGGAGGTGCAGCCAGGACAAGAGCCTTGGTTTAAAGTCCCAAGTCTGTCACTAGTTTGCTACGTGACCACAGGAAGTCACTTAATTTTCCTGAACCTGAGTCAAAGCAAGAGAATAAAATACCTGCTTCCCTCTCCTCTCTGGCTACTGGGAAGAAATATGTGAAAGAGAGAAATATGTGAAAATACTTGGAAAATATTATCCAATAGGAGGGATAATTGTTGGAGTAATAGTAACATAGAGAATCCTATTAACCACCCTGGTTGTGTTTTTTTTTTGTTTGTTTGTTTTGTTTTGTTTTTTTTAAACAATTTTCTCTCCACTCCTTCCTTTTTTGGGATGAGTTCTTGGGGTCAAGCAGAGGTGGAGAAGTCACTACTGCAGAGGTTAATTTATCTGTTCCTCATTCAGTGAAGAGTGGGAATCACTGTTTTAAGCAGGAGAGACAACATCAAAGCCACATTAATATAATATCGGTCCAAGGAAGGGAGTGACCATGCAGAGGTATTTTAGAGTCCAGGAAGGAGGGTACCATTATTTTTTCTGTAACAGCCATTCTTGAACAGAATGGTTTTCTCTCTTACTTTTTGGTTGTAGTGCCCTTGCGAATCTCTGCCTTGGAAATTCATTTGGAGTCTTGTAAAAGATATAATATTATTTAAATTTCCTCATCATTATAATTCAATTTGGATTTCGGAGACTGTACTTAAAGCCTGTTCAATCCTCTGGAGGAAGGTTGACCACCTAACCTTCAGAGAGGTTATTTGACTTGCCCAATATTTATTAGTTCAGTTGCCTATTTCTATCACTATGAATTCATGAATATTTATATTATTCTATCGGAAACCAGGGTCTGTTTGAAGAAACAGTCTAAGGCAGGCTGTGATCCCTTCCTTCCATGGTGCAAAGCGGTGTCAGGAGAGGGGCTGTAGATTCATATGTGTGACCCCAAAAGGCAGGACTAAGATCCATGGAGGTCACCAGAAGGTGAATGTCACTATATTATCTTCAGCTATTATTTTCAGAAAGTCGCCATTTCTGGCACAAAGGTGTGGCCCCCGTCACTGAAGTCGGACCCCCTGCATTAAATCCTGGCTGAAATCGAAGCCAAAACTCTGTGTTCTGTCCCTACAGGCTTGAAGGAGGCTGTAACTACGACTATATCGAAGTGTTTGACGGCCCCTCCCACAGCTCCCCTCTGATTGCCCGCGTTTGTGATGGAGCCAGGGGCTCCTTCACTTCATCATCGAACTTCATGTCCATTCGCTTCGTCAGCGATGGCAGCATTACAAAGAGGGGCTTCCAGGTCGACTACTATTCCCGTCCTTCCAATGACAGCACCCGTAAGTCCCCTCGTGAGAGCTCGCTGTCAAGGGCACCTCTGAGAGGCTTCTGCGGCCCAACCTTTCTGTGGTTGTGAAGTAAGAAACTAGGGCAACCTTGTCAGGTCACCGAGGCTTATCTGGTGCCGGGAGGGGCCAAGAGCAGTGGTCTTGGACTCTGGCTGCCCAGAAATGAGGTCAAGGGCCAGAACTGGCCGATGGGCAGTGTGGTGGCCTTACTGTGGTCATCAGAGACTAAATGTGAGGTCATACTTTCAGCACATGGTGAGATGTCCGCACCAGGGGACACAGGTGACCTTGGGGCCACTGAGACTGTGCCCTGAGACAGCACGTTTGGCTGTGATCTACAGATGGACTGAACCATTCACTCAGCTGCTTCCAGCTAATGGCCACGATTTGAGCTGTTAAATGGACTGATTTACAGATTGGCTTAGGGACTGGGCAAGGTGATATCCAAGCTCTCTTTTGCAGTCAGGATTTTAAGCATTGACTTGTTCCATAGCTAAAGGACTTTATTTTACAATTTCCCAACCCTTCAACTGGAGCATTACTTTATGGATAAATGGCAGGTTGGCAAAACATTTTACCCATTTCGTGTCCTGCCTCCATTTCTCCATCAGAGGAATCCTAAGTTCCTGTGCCCTCAAAGGGGTCTTGTGAGAATGACACTGACCTGAGCCAGGGGGCAGCTGGGGGGTTGGGATGAAGCCTGTTCTGATGTGGACTGTCTTCATCCGCCATCTTGGTCTCTGCACCTTTCTACGGGAGGGGTGCCTGGCGGGCTTGCTGGGGTGCTGACGGCCGGTGTTGTTTTCCCTTGGCCACCAGAGCTGCTTTGTCTGCCAAATCACATGCAAGCCAGCGTGAGCAGGAGCTACCTCCAATCCTTGGGCTACTCTGCCCGGGACCTTTTCATTCCCAGCTGGAATGAAAGCTACCGGTGTCAGCCCCAGATAACGGCCAGCCAGGTGACATTCACAATTCCATACTCAGGCTGTGGCACCATCAAGCAGGTAAGCCTAAGGCTTTCTACTCTCTCTCCTACTGAGTGATCTTTCTTAAAGTCATGTATGCTGTGTTTCTTGAATTCATGATGCTACAGTCAGTGTAATCAGGGTGAAGATTTCAACCTGTCCCTTGATGCTATGATGTAGCTACAGCCACTTCCAAATGTAAGGATGAGGAAGGAGGCTGCCTTCCGCACCCAGTTTTCCCCACCCTGTCGGGCATAGAGGGTGCAGGGCAGGCTGCCACTCATATCAGCAATGACCGTAGCGCCTCCCAGGGGCAGCTCCAGGTTTTACAGTGCCTGAAGCTTATAGAGTTTGGGATTAGGGTTGGTGGTGGGGGGGTGCCTCATTAAAGAGAACAATGCGACCTTTTATAAATCTCATAAAAATATATGGCTATGCCAACACACCGCTAGGCCTTGGACAAAACCATGCATGTGGGAAGCCCTGAGGCTTAAGTTTCATTAGCTTCACAGAAAATCAGCCTCTGCAGCTACCATTTGCTGAGCTGTCACCATCTAGGGTGACCGACTGTCTTGGCTTGCCTGGGACTTTGCAGATTTCAGCATGGCAGAGTCCCATATCCCACAAAACTCCTCGATCCTGAGCAAACTGGACGGTTGCTCATCCTACCGGGGACCAGTCACTGGGATTAGCCGGTGTCACGCTCCCCAAATCCCAGTCAAGTGTTCTCTCATTATCAACCCACTTTAAAAATAGGGAGGTTGGGCTTCGAGGGGTCAAGCAGGTTGCCCAACACCACTTGGCCAAGAAACAGTAGGGCAAATGCCAGACTCTGGGAATCCCAAAAGCCTTCCCCGGAGTGAAAGAAGCCAGCCACACAGGAGTACTTACTCTTTGATCCCCTTTGTGTAAAATTCAGACACGGAGAACAAGTGAGTGATGGCAAGCCAACCTGGTCGGAGGGGATTGCCTGCAAAAGGGCAGGAAGGAGCTGTTTGGGTTCGTGGAAGTGTTCCGTCTCTTGTGGTGGTGCTGATTGTCAAACCTTGCTGAGTGGCATCCTTACAATGGTGGCATTTAATTTTATGTAAACTCACTTTAAATTATCTATTCTAAGTTCTGAACGTTTGGCTGACACCTAAGTAATCGTTTCAAGATTTCGTCTTCAGGGAACAGGCGCAGTGCAAATGTTTTTACGTGGCTTAGGACTGCAGTAAACACACAACATGAAATGCTCGAACATATATAATGTGTGCAGCACACACACACGTTCAGAGGGTGTCAACTCACCAAAGACGTACTGAGCATTTGTCGTGACCCAGCACTGGGTCAGGTGCCGGGAAGATGCTGTTCATTACCTGGCAAGGTCATTCCTGATCCTTTGACACATAAGAAACAACGGGAGACGAAGGGGATGGTCATTTAGCCAAACAGATTGGCCTGTGGGCCATGAGTGGGCGCCTAGGCCTGAGGGTCTAAATTGCCACTGTGGCCATTTCCTCAGTCCCTACAGACACTGGCTCCTTTTCCTCAGTCCCTACAGACACCAGCTCTCCTTCTGAGATGAACTGAGTGGGTGAGGGAGACCTACACGCAGAGAAGGGAGCGTATCACTCACACCATGCAAACATTTTAGTCAACCTGGCTTTTTTATATTTTGCCCTATAATTTAATTCTGTTGGATTCTGGTTTGCCATGAGTTTAGTCAGTGGGAGTCAGGGCACCAAAGGTGATTATCCCTCCTGGTTCCAAACGTGCAGCCTGGAGACTCTGACATCTGGGTCACCTCATCGATGTTCCTTCGTCTCCATTAGGAGCCACCAAACCAACGTGCCAGTGCTGGTTCTTCTAACTTGGCTGGTGGTGGGCAGCACATGCTACATTGTCCTTCCTCCATTTATTTGAATGGCTGCGTCCCCTACCGGGCTGAGGGCCTCAGGGCAGAGCCAACGTCTTATTCGTCTTTGCGGCTCCCAGTGGTGCCCAACCCTTTATAATCTTATTATTAACCACTAATCTGTATGCCAGCAACTGAACTAAGTTCTACATGACTTCTGAAGTTCTCGGGGCAACTTTTATGCCCATGTAATCGTGAGGAAGCGCAGGCTTGCAGAGGTTAAGCCACTTGCCTGGGGCCGCCTGGTCATGAACTGCAGAGCCAAGATTCAAAGGCTGGACGGCACGCAGCATCTGGCAAGTGTTGGCTGGTGTGTCTGAATAGGCGAGGTCCCCCCACCACAGGGGAGGGACACCGAGTGGAATCCCGAGTCTGAGACTTCATGAGAATAGCAGTTGACTTATGTGCAAGACTCCCCGTTACATAGTGAGTTCCTTCCAGACTGAGCAGACGTCTGATAATGAATTGTAATATAAAATCAGAACTGCTTTTTATGATCAACAAATAAACCTTCACGCCACATTCATTGCTTGGAGTGGATTCAGAATTTAGCTTGACCACAGAAGTCAGGGACAAATGTGAATTCTAAGAAAACTTTGGTTTCAGTATCTGGAGTGACATTGAAGGCACCTCAGCTGGTCTCTGAAGGAGTAACCAAGTGACATCTATATGGTTGCCTTTGACAACCACTTTCACTCAAACATAAAGCAATTCTTTTTTCTTTAATTCGTTTTAGAAAATATAGTGTATTTTCCATGCATGGATGGTGGGCATAGAAGAGATAAGGTCTCCCAACCCCACCAGAAGGATGCCTTCCCCAGACCTGAGTCCAGAAGATTCTGGTACTCCCCTGCTGTCTGGGGCTGCAGAGACCTCCCCAGCCACCCAGTGGAGAAAAGGGAAAGGAGGGGAAGGAAGGGTCATAGGGCTGGCAAAAATACTTTAAATTACTTGTTAAAATGTTCTCCTTCCACGTGTTTTTCTGGAAGGGACAAATTCAGTTGAGTTCTGCAACTGCAGGCATGAAGTGAAAGCCTTTCGAACAACTCTGTTTTTAATTTTGGGGAGAGAGAGAGCGAGTGAGCACAAGTGGTGGAGGGGCAGAGAAAGAGGGAGAGACAGAATCCCAAGCAGGCTCCCCACTGTCAGCACAGAACCTGATGTGGGGCTCGAACTCACCAACCCTGAGATCATGACCTGAGCCAAAGTCAGGAGTCGGGCACTTAACCAACTGAGCCACCAGCTGGCCCCCAACACACTCTGTTCTGAAGAAAAATGGTGTTTAGGTGTACATACAGGTGCTGGCTGCAGCAGAGAACTTGTCTAGACTCCCAAATAGCCAGGAACGGGGTTTTGTTCTGGACAGGGCACACAACGAGATGTGACGACATGGCAAACCGCTTTTTTTTTTTTTTTTTTTTTTTAAGAGTAATTTAGCTTCGCATTTTAGGACACCACTGTGGTGTTATTTTCATTCTTGTTCTTGCAAAAGCACCAGTTGCTTGTGAGAATTCATACTTGGCTAGCAAAACGAAGTTTGCTTCTGGCCATTGTAACACTGGGAGGGGGAGTGTTACCCCTGCCTCTGCCTGGCAACCACTGGCTTGGGCTCACCTCGCTTGGGGCCAGGTGATCATGACCATGAAACTGCCAGAGGGCCGCATTTATCTGTGTCTTCTTGGCCATCTGGGCCCCATTTTTCATTCATGACAGTACTTTTGCTGAGCCCTGTCCCCTGTGCCTTTCATTCATTCCATGGTTTTTATTGATGCTGATAGAACTGTTGACACCATGCCAAGTCCCGATGACATCATTTTTCCCTTGAGATGCTCACAGACCATGGAGTGCAAGGCTCTCATCCCCAGAAGGTCACTCTTAGGCACATTGAACAGCATGAGAGATCAACATTCCTATGAATTTGCTGTAAAAGGCACAGTAGGAAGCGATCCCGTGGTAGGGGGAGTGGAAAAGCAGAGTGTGACGGGAAGGACGCCAGCATTGTTGCAGCCCATTCAATTGCCCACCTGAGCCTCTGCGGAAGCCCCCACCCCTGAGGTCACTTCCCGTCCCGGCAGCCTCAGACACCGAGCTGCAATAGCTACTGAGCCATCCGAACAGCACAGTGACAACCGATCCCACCAGCCTCTCCCCCAAATACGTCAAATACATAGCCACTTCCCTTGGTTTGTCCCAGCCATGGTGAGAAGGAGGCAAAGCCAGCACAGAGGGCCCTGAGCCACGGAGTCCGGGCAGCTTAGCTGTGCAGCACGGCAAGGGCTCATCCAGACACGCCCGTCTTCCCAAGAGGAGCGGCTCCCAGGAAACCCTAACACCTGGCCCACACTGTGGTCCCCATCACATGGTAGAGGAAGGGAGTTGTGTGAAAGGAAGGAGTCCTGCTGGTGTAGCAGCACGCCCAGCCCAGGTCGTGGGAGCCATTGTAGCAGCCGCGTGCCTTCTCTGTGTGGTCCTGGGAGGGTTTTGAAGTCCGGCTGAGTCACTTTCCCCTCGTTGTCACCCAGATCAGCAATGAGCTTCCCTTAGCAGGTGACAGTTGCCTGACTTTGCTCTCCCGCCTTCCTCTCCCAGGCCAATAATGATACCATCATCTATTCCAACTTCCTCGAAGCAGCTGCTTCAAATGCCATCATCAAGAGGCATAAGGACTTCCGCATTCATGTCAGCTGCAGGATGCTCCAGAACACCTGGATTGACACCATGTACATTGCTAATGACACCGCCGACATCAAGGAAGTGCAGTATAGCAGTTTCAACGTGAACCTTTCCTTTTATACATCATCTTCATTTTTGTATCCTGTGACCAGCAGTCCGTACTATGTGGACCTGAACCAGAACTTGTACCTTCAAGCTGAGATCCTCCATTCTGACGCCTCCTTGGCCTTGTTTGTGGATACCTGTGTGGCGTCCCCATATCCCAACGACTTTACATCTTTGACTTACGATCTTATCCGGAGTGGGTAAGGAGTGTCTTCATGGAGTGAATGTTAGCCTTCACCTGACAATTCAAACCCAAGTAGCCCAAAGTCTCAAGGAATGCAGATTTGGGTTCTAGTGGTTCCAATGTAACCATTCAGGTTGTCATTCCTGGTTCACATATAGGGAGACAGATGTGTGGAGATGGTGGAGAAGTGAATGAGTCACCAGCAGTCACCAAGCAGGTTAGCTGTAACTGGGATCTGACCCAGGTGACCAAACTCCATAAGAAGACATATGTGTGGTGGGGAAAGCCTTGGTTCTGCAGCAGATAGAGGTTGAGATGCCAGCTCTGCCATGGACCAGCTGCATTGCTGTGGGCGGGCAAGGGCATCTATGCTGAGCCAGTCTCCCCACCCATCAGATGCTCATAGTGATGCCCACATCATAGGCTGTTGGGAGGATGAGATGGGAGGGAGTAGATGCAGCCCTGGGCAAAGAGCAGGCACAGAAGGTGGTCCACAAGGAAGGTTGTGGGTGAGTAGCAGGGGTCAGCAAGGGTCCCTTAACCTAGAAGCTGAGAATTGTGGTTCCAACCAAGCCAGTTGGTGGCCAGTGGTGGCCAGACTGCGGTTACTGGTACCCAGGTTGCGCTTCTCTACTACAGTCCTGCTTCCCTGGATTATTTATTTATTTTTGAGAGAGAGAGAGAGAGAGAGAGAGAGAGAGAGAGAGAGACAGCATGAGTAGGGGAGGCTAGGAGAGACAGGGAGTCACAGAATCTGAAGCAGGTTCCAAGCTCCGAGCTGCCAGCACAGAGCCCAACACAGGGCTTGAACCCACAAACCACGAGATCATGACCTAAACCAAAGTTGGACGCTCAACCGACTGAGCCACCCAGGCGCCCCTTGGCACCTCAGTAACAATCACATAGAAGCACAATTTAGAGGTTGTGCTGATAGGCTAAGGGGCTCTGTTATGAATCAGGGTTGGGAGGTTAAATCTGACACCTCCCTGAGATACTAAAAACAGCATCTCTTTCCAGGCACAGTTTGAGTATGTGTCAGTTTGGTAAATAGGTGTTAAGGCCTGTCTCGTTCCATCTATGCAGTTGGCTCCGTTCACGGCAGCCACCCCCCCCCCACCCCCTTGGCAGCATAGATGGGAGAGAAGCTTACCCAAATTCTCTTTCTACAAATAGTAACACGGTGACATTGGAATTTATGTCAAACGATTGAGATTAACACAAATGAGTGATTTGGCTCTTCTCTGCTAAAAGATTCTT
This sequence comes from Leopardus geoffroyi, assembly GCF_018350155.1. Taxonomy (NCBI): domain Eukaryota; kingdom Metazoa; phylum Chordata; class Mammalia; order Carnivora; family Felidae; genus Leopardus; species Leopardus geoffroyi. The sequence continues at coordinate 79,061,035 of NC_059334.1, forward strand.
TTGGGCCAAATTCTGGCATATATGTATATAAGATAATGCAGTGTCCTCAGGAAAGGGGGATGTGCATGTGGGGGTAAATGTGGGCCCAGCTCTCCCTGGAGTACAGGGATGCATTGGTACATCTCGCCATCAACCAGATCACCCACCTGGGGGCCCTTCAGAGTAATCTGGAGCTTTAAACACACCCATGCCCAGGCCCCACCTGCACATTCTCTTTATTTGGTCTGTGGTGGGGTTTGGGGATCCGTATTTTTAAAATCTCCCCCAGTGATTCTGAGGTGCAGCCTGGGTTCTGGAGCTCTGGCCTACACAGACCGCCATGATGAGTGTGGTTTTTTGGGGAATGCAGTCATTTCCCGGCAGCCCCTGAGCTACCCTGACCTCGTTTACAACTGTCCTACTTCCTGACGAGGCTCTGGGTACTCTCCCTCTCACCTTTGCGGCTGAAGTGACCCCTGTGGGAAAAAAGAACATGGGATTTGAGAGAGTGTGCGTTGAAAGCGGAGGAAGGAACCTCTGCAAGGCAGAAGGAAGATATCGAGTAGACCCCGGGTCACATTTCGCAGGCAGTCAGGGCCGCCCTAGGGACAGCTACCATCCACCACGAAAAATCTCCGCCTAAAACCCCACGGGCCAGTTTCTTTGCTCTCCTCTTCGCTACGTCATGCCAAATCCTACCCTACGTAGGAGACACTCACGGGTTTGGCAAGCTCCTTCCTCAGCTCGGGGTGGAGCTGGGAGGTACTCCTCATCCATGTCTTAGTACAGTTTCTTTCAGGGGATTCTGGCCATGTTCCTTCTAACACAGTGGAGATGAGGCGACTGAGGGAAGAAGGAGGTGGTTGATATTGGAGTAGGGGACGCCGAGGGTAGTCAGGCTCGTGGGGAAAGTGCAGCCACCTGGGCCAGGTCAGCAGACACAGCCCCGGAGAGAGGGCGGCACCAGAGACACTGGAGAGTAGCCGAGTGTCGTCTTGCCTGGCCCTGAGACCAGGAAGGGAAAGGAAATGCCATCTTCTTGCCTGCCTGCCCTCTCTCTGAGCCCCGCGACCTCCCCGAATCACCTGGATTGCCAGGGCCGCTGAGCACGTGGTCACCGGGCACCCGTTGTGCAATCCGGGGCCTGCTTGTCCGTGCGGCAACCCTGGGCTGATTTCCCGCTTTAAGATGCTGCTGAGGTACCAGAACTGGGATTTTCCTGGAGGCTGCCAGGCCACGTGTGAACCACACGTACGAGAGGAGGAAGGTGCAGCCGGGAACGCGGGCCGAGAGGAGGCCGTGGGGCTCCACGCCGGCCCGGGCGTGTCCTGAGAAAGGCAGCGCACCCAGGGCTGACAGGCTGCTTTTCTCCTCTTCCAGGTGTGCCAAGGACAGAACCTACCAATCTTACTCTCCGCCCTCGCCTCGCATTGCCCGCTTCAAATTCAGTTCCTTCTACTTCCTGAAGCGCTTCCCCTCCGTGTACCTGCGGTGTAAAATGGTGGTGTGCCGGGCGGACGACCACTTCTCCCGCTGCCGCAGAGGCTGCCTCATGAGGTCCAAGAGGGACGTGGGCTCCTACCAGGAGAAGGTGGACGTCGTCCTGGGACCCATTCAGCTTCAGGCCCCGCCGGCTGTGAAGAGGAGCCTGGCCAGGTGGCCGCCCTCCCGCCCCTAGGCCTGTGGCCCGCGGGGACCCGGGATGATCCTGTCGGTGTCGTGGTCCGCCTCAAATCGGGCACCCACCGTGCGCCAGGCCTGCCGTGCCACACCGGGCGATGCGGAGTTCGCTAGATCTGCTTCCCGCCTTCTTCCATGGGCTCCCGGTCTACGGGGGCCCATGTGTAGTGCTTGGGCAAGAGAGTTCTCCCCCGTGACACCGATACCTTTGTCCTCTGGGATCTGAACTCCCAGAACCTCATACTCCTCATCTGTAACACAAAAATGTTAATACTTCCCTATTGGGACTGTCGAGGAGCTACAATAAAATAATGTTAGTTAAACTGCCTTGGCCTCTACCTGGTTTAAGTTCTTGGGGGTGATGAATGGTGGCTTTTGTTACTATGGTCATTGTCACCAATATCAACAACACAACACTAATGATAACATTATGACGCATGACAGTAATAACAACAGGGGCCCGTGTCCCCGGGCACGGCGGAATCGGGGTCTAGGCCGTGGGGATGCAGGCAGGATCGGTTTATTCCCGCTGCTCACAAGGCTGATGTCTCCTCGGGGGTCGGCCATCCCACTTTCCTCCTCTTCTAGAACAGGGACCGCATTTCCTGCTCTGCTGTTTTGTTGGCGGTGTGGATGACGACATATCAGCCGACTGATTCCCAGGCTTTCTGGTCCAGGCTGAGACAGGTCAACAGCTGTGGTAGCACCGGTGACAAGGACAGGTGTGGGGTAGTGGTAGTCATCACAAACCCTCCTCTGGGTTATTGGGTTCCACCCCACGCGGCATCTTGGGCGGCTCTGTCTCCTCGTGTCATGTGTTCTGGTGCGCCCGTGTCCAGCTGATTCTAGGCTCTTACCTCACATAAGCACTCATTCCGTGACCATTCATCGAAGGACTCTTATGTGCCAGGAGACAAACAGAAAGAGATCAAAGTCCTGCCCCCTGCCCCCTGTCCCCATGGAGCTTACATTCCATGGGGAGGGGATGCTATTCAGAGATAAGTTGAGTGCATCGTACTTCCAGTGGGGTGGGAGCTATGGAGAGGACACAGGACAGGGTGACTGGTGACGGGGGGCCAACAGGGACGCTGCGGGCACTGCCATCTCTGCTGGAGTCTTCCTGGCTGTGGCAGTCTTCACCCTAGGGCCTCATGGCACCCTCATGGCCAGTGGTTGGCCTTGGAGCCCTAGGATGTGAAACCAGGAGGACTTATGTGGTGCTCAAACGTTGGCCCCACCAGCTCTGGAACCCATGTGAGAAAGGAAGAAAAGGGACCCCAGAGTTTGGCATCCAGCAGCCCCCCAACTCTATTTACCTTGTCACGGGCACAAGGTGAAGGCCAAGTGCAGACAGGTGGTGGCCGGTTTTCCTGGAAACACAGGCTTGATGCTGGGACAAAATGTCAGGCAAGCAGATGCCAATATCTTCAAATCCTGCAGGCAGCTCTGAGCCAACAGAGAACAAAAAAAGCAGGAGAGCTCTTTCCAGATGGAATCTCTCTCTCTCTCTCTCTCTCTCTTTTTTACTTATCATAAGCTAGGTTCTTTGGATGTGGTATACTTCTTAGCCTTTACTTATGATAGAAAAGCTGAATAAAGATCTTCTTTCAAAGCAAGTGTTGGTTTGTTCAGTGTTTCTAGTGGCTCACCTAAGCACTGGATCCTTTCAAATTCAGGAAACAGGGTGGGCTGTCAAAAGGAATGACAAAGGCTACAGGTTCTGCCTTGTGGCTTCCACAATTCTAAGGAATAGATAAGGTGTCTTCCTTTGTCCTTGACATGTTTTGGTTCTGCCCAAAGGCAGAAATTCAGGGTAAAGGCTCGAGAAAGATCAGAATGCTAATGCAGCATCACATTTAGTGCCTGAGACTTAAAAGTAAAACATTGTTGCTTCAATTTTCCAGGGATCTGCATCTTCTAGCTTTTGACCGGACATCCAGTATAGTGAGTGGGGCAGAAGGTGCAGGAGGGGGGAGAGATTAGGGAAGAGAGTAAACTCCTCAGGGCCCCTAGATTTCTGGGACCTGTTTGCATTGTGATCTCCAAGGAAAAACTTGATTGACAGGTGGCCCTAGGATGTCAGAAGAAACAAAAGGATGGGATGCTTTCCAAGGAGGCAGTAAATTTGACGGGAACTGGGAGAGCAACCATGGATCAGGGCACCCCGATCAGGCTTAGTAAGAGTGGGAGCCTTCGCATATTGCCTTGGCAAGGCCAATGTTTGTCTTTCTGAGCCAGGCCGAGGACCCTGGCCCTGAGAGGGGACTGCTAGGGGGAGCCTAACTCCAAGCATGTGACTTGAGCAGGGTGAGACCCACAAGGGCAGCGGCTGTAGGCAAACATTCAGGACGAGGGTAGAATTCCAAGAGTTGTGGCCACAGCCACCAGTGGATTCGGGCTGACGGAGAGCTGGGAAGCAGCCGCAGGGAGAAATCTTCAGTTCCCATGGGATGCAGGTGACCCTCCCCCCCCCCCCCAACCTCCCCTCTCCGTGAGCTCTGCCAGGAGGCATCAGAGCATCACATCAGAGGAGCAAAGCAACAAGCGGGACATCTAAGAACTGCTGAAAGGATCAGAGCCTGGGAAGCAGCACAGATCATTCATTCGTTCATTCCGTGCGACACCAGCCCCAAGCCAGGCTCTATGCTTGGCCCTGGAGATACAGAGAGGGGTTAGAAATGGTCCTTTGTAAAGCAGAAACATGCTACACCAGACTCCTCTTGGATTCTTCTCTCTCCCTGAGAATATCCCCTCCCACTCAGGAACGAGCCATCCTTCTGGGATGCCCACCATGTCCAGACTTACTCCTGGCCATGGGCTCTTAGCAGCCATCAAGGGAAGAGGAAATGGCCCTTTCCTCAGCACAAGGTTGGGCTCTGTATATTTCAGCGAAGTCGTGTGGATGTGGCTAGTGGGGAGCAAGTCTCTCCTCTGGAGCTGGGGCTCTGGCCGTGTAGAGCTGGGGCAGAGGGAGCAGCACAGAACCCCTGCATCTCCAGCGAGGAGCATATAGGACGTGAGCAGAGCCAAATTTTATGGCAGCTATATAGGAGGGTAGGTGACAGCTTAACAGATACCAGTGAACGGCTAATGTGGACAGAGGAGTGTGGGAACAAGAGACAGGTCGAGGGACAGAGAGGCAGAAGGTATGGCTGTTGGTGACGGAGACATCTGGACAGAGGCTGTAGGAGAGGCCAGAGCCCTCCAGCCAGTCTGTCAGGCAGTCAGGCACCCCGTGTCTGCGCCACCGCTGGGGCAGAGTGGAAATGACATGAGCTGCTGTGTTTTCCGGCAACCCAGACTGGTTTCGGGCAGGGTGCTCGCTCCAGGCTGAACATGAGGATTATTCCCGGGCGCTCAGGCTTCTGCCAACGTGCACCCAGACCAGTTAGATCGGAATTCCGCGGGGTGGGCCTGACAGTGGTGGTTTCAAATATCCAGGGAGTTCCTAACCAGGAACATCGAGAAGAACTGTGTAGAAGTCCTTAAGTGCCTCTGAAGGGGCCAGCTGGGGCCCTGCTACGGAGGAGGTAGAAAGGCCCTCGGTGTCCACATGGAGGGAATCTGGAGGCTGGGCCTAAAGCCTTGCCCTAACTACTCCCAGACGCCTTTTGACTAGATACCTACTCAATTTGTTCTTTTTTTATTTTTTTCTAATTTTTTTTTTTTAACATTTATTTATTTTTGAGACAGAGAGAGACAGAGCATGAACGGGGGAGGGTCACAGAGAGAGGGAGACACAGAATCTGAAACAGGCTCCAGGCTCTGAGCTGTCGGCACAGAGCCCGACACGGGGCTCGAACCCACGGACCGTGAGATCATGACCTGAGCTGAAGTCGGACGCTTAACCGACCAAGCCACCCAGGTGCCCCGCTACTCAATTTGTTCTAAAGAGAACATCTGAAACGGCGTTTTCCAGAAGTACCTCATGTTGCCTCAGCCTATCCGCTTAATAAAAAACCTATGTGGAGATGTTAGTTCCGCATCTCTCACCGGCGCTGACTTTGGACGTGGAGTGAAACGCAATCCCCCCGACAGCTGTGCGGGTCAGCTATCCTGGCAGGGAGGGACACCACGGCGCAGAGAGGTGACAGCACAGAATCCAGGCAAGACAGGGCCAGGGCTTTCCAGATTGGCTGCAGAGCCCCATCCCCGGACTAGTAGTCTCAGGTGCTCCTCCTTCTTGTGTCCTCAGCCCCAGGGGGACAGGCCTCAAAAGGGTTTGCATCTTCTGCTGCAAAGATGCAAAGGGCTGTGGGGTGGACCCAGGACCTTTAAGGAAACAGGTGCAGCCTGAGGGGTTTTCAGAGGTTACGGACAACCGCAGTCCAGCTGGGTGAGGTGAGATGTCACCCTGTGCCAGGGGGTATCACTCCTCCAGGCTCCCTCACCTTCAGGACTGGCTCAGAGCCCACTGACTGCCCCTCAGCCGCACCCGCAGCGGAATGACTGGCACCCACACTCCGCCCCAGTGACCAGAACAGCAAGGCAAGCTCCCCTGTCCTGAGTTGTCTCCCCCGCCATCTGCACACACAGCCCGCCTGCCAGCCCCTCCCAGACAGCAGCCTCTCCTGGCTCACACTCCTGCCATGCCTCCTGGGAACACGAGAGGGCGACACAGCTGTGCCCTGGGCCTTCTGCTTCTAGGGAACTTGTTACTTTGTTCCCTTTGGGTGCCTGTGATGGTCCCTCACAGGAGGCTGTTCCGCAGTGTTTTGCTCTAATAAAGAGCCCAGTAAAGAGCGGCCCCTGCCTCCTCTCCCCACCTTTATGAAAACGGAGTCCTTCTGTGATCTCGGCAACAGCGGGGTTGATATTTCCCATTTCACCCTGATTCTCATGGCGGAGTGGGGAGGCTGCCCAGCGGCTCCCTGGATACTGCTCCCCAGACCTGTTCCTGGTTCAAGGACCCCTGGAATGAGCAGCACAGATTCTGCCCCAGGTGGGGACGCGTTTCCAGACAGGTGTGATCAGGGGAGCCTCCACGTGAGCCCCGCGGGGACGGCCTCAGCTCAGAGCCGCTGCAGGGGCCATGGATGGACGTGATTTTCCCGTTGATTACTCTGATGGCTGGGACACCGGGTACCAAGTCACAGGTAGCCTTGCTACGTGCCAACTGGGAGGAGGTGGTCGGCTCAGGGCAGCCGGCAGCTGTGGTGTGATGCGTTTTCAGAAATCGCACAAGTCTGCGATTCATCACAGCCCTTAGGAAAAACTAAGTTGTAAGAACTGAATACACGAATTCATTCAGTTGCATTCACAGCAAAGGTGATAAATGCTCAAACTCATCATTTCACTGTTACTTAGCTCCATTCTATTATAATCTCTCCCTCAGGGTGTATCTATGATTGTATCTGGTGGATATTGTTTGTCTGGGGGGGGGGTGGGGGGGGTGGTGACAGCACATCCTTTCCCAACTGCGTGCTCAGTGATGTGACACTGATGGGAGATATTGGCCACAGTGGCAGATGAGACACCACAAAAATCCTGCCACGACTCAGGACCACACCCATTGCCAATCATGAAATATTTCCCGACCTACCGTGCCCACATTCACCAGGAATGGGCCTCGGGGAGCTTGAAAGCCATCCAGGGGTCTCCATGAGTTGAGATTCCTTCTTTAGCATTACATCTTAGAAAAAGAAAATGCACTTCGGTAGGTTTGGCATCTGAAGTTATCTGGGTGAAGAGACTCCTGGCAGCTTGAGAAGGTGCCGGTGACAGTAGGGCCCACATGAAGCCCAGGTGGGGTGACGGTGGTGGGCCCGGGCCTGCTCTGGGTCCCTGAGAGGGGGAAGGAGCCCAAGTAGCGGTTGGGGCAGGTCAGGGACAGGGAGGCAGGAGGTGGGGGCTACGGCTCAGAAGGCAGGCGCCACACGTCTTGTCTCCCTGCCCGAGCCCAGCACCCCAGACCCTCTCCTGCTCTGCTTTGCCAAGGGGAAGTCCGAAGCCTCTCAGCCCCAGCTTGGGGTCTCTAGCCTGAGGCCACCTCCAGGTGACAGCTCCACGTCTCCAGGATTCTACACTTTTGTGTGGCCGGAAGACAGTACCGTCCATGCTCTGAAATGAGGACCAGCATGCCTGACACATCCCAAACACACATTTGTGCCCCAGAGGCCAAAGCCCCAACGGTGAATGAAGGCGTCCTGTGGGGCCTCCGCATCCCCGCACAACAGTGGTGCTCAGCCCTGGGCTGCTGCTCAGAAGGAACAGGAGACAATTGGGACAATTGAGACAATTGGGACAATTCCCAAAACAAGCTAAGAAAAAGTGTAACAAGAAATGTGAATTAAGAAGGGAGAAATAAGTCAAAATATGTAAGTAACCGTCATATAAGTCAGTGGGTTATATTCATCTCTTAAGAAATATTAGTGGATAAACTGTTAGGAGCATGAACTGATCTAGAGACTTGGAAACTGGTGTGGCAGGGTCTGTACAAATGAAGTAAGCATTCCCACAAAAATGACTCCAGCCCATGGACCCAATGACCTGCTTTCTTCTGGTCACACGCAGATATGGGTTAGAACATTTATAGCGGCACTTTTTTCCAGGCTGCTGGACCTACACAAGTCCCAGTGCAGAGAAAGAGGGGGAAAACCTGGGGCTACACCCACACAGCGAAATGCTAGGCACCAATGAGAGTAAACGGTGTATGGGGACCCAAAAGGCAACCAGTGAACCTCAGAAACGTAACAGTGGGTGAAAGAAGCCAGACATAGAGGAGCATGCACTGACGCATCCCATGGAGGTCAAGTACAAACCAGGGAAGTGTTCCCTTTGGGGGAGGGGCAGGGTAAAGGGACTGCAAGCGGTCATATAGGAATTCTTAAATGCTGAAAATAGGCTGTACACTTCAGATAGTTACACATTTATATGTACTCATGCCCGTAAGTTGTACTGTAGTAAATGATCAAACGCATGAGTAGGAACTTGTAAAAATCTAGCTACATTCTACTTTCCGTGACAGCAACCTAAAACAAAAACATAGAAGGTTGGAAATAACTGCTGAAAATGGCAACCCATCCCTTCCAAAATGTGATGAATTTGAAATAATTATACAAAATAATATGATATTTAATATACAAATTATATAGATACTAAAATAATGAAAACAGCAATAATAAAGAAGATACAATCACTACCATGAGTTGCCTACCTAACCACATAATTGCAAAGCAAAAACTCAGAGCATGAAAGGGAAAACCAAGCCAAGCCAAGGATTGGCCATTAGACTTCACCTGCCATACCCATAGATTTGGGTGAATTCTTCTCTTTTCATGGTCCCCCAATATCCTACCAAGAAGTAACCTTTCTTACTCACCCAGTAAGCCAAGTAACAGGCTTGGTTTTTGATGAAGGTTGTGTAAGCATCAGTTCCAAAACGTCCATTGTAGCTCCTAAAAATGTGTGGACCTGATTTTTGAATTATGGATGTTTCAGGGAAAGCCATGGTAATATAATCAATAGACACCCAAGGAAGTTGAAAACTTTTGCTCATACGTGTGTTCACATGGATGGTACAGTAGCTAGATTCGTAATTGCCAAAACTCAGAAGGAACCAAGATGTCCCGGGCAGGTGAATGGATAAAGGGACTTAGATAATGGAATTTCCTTCCAGACAGTGGAATGTTACTCAGCACTCAAAAGAAATGAGCTATCAAGCCATGAAAATACATGGGGGAAAAAAGCTAAATGCAAATTGCCAAGTGAAAGAAGCCAATCTGAAAAGGATACAGACTGTGCAATTTCACTGTGTGATTTTCTAGAAAGGGCAAAATGATGGAGACAGTAAAAGATCAGGGGCTGCCAGGGGCGGGGGTGAGGGATGAAAACACAAAGCATGGAGGACTTTCTGGGCAAGGAAAACACTCTGTATGATTTTCCAGGGATGGATAAATGTCATGGTACTTTTGCCCAAACCCACAGAATGTACGCACGCAGAGTGAGTGCTACTGTGAACGTGGACTTCAACCGATCACAGTGTTCAACGTAGATTCACCGTTTGTAACAGATGGAGCTCTCTGGTCGGTCCTGACGATAAAGGGGGTGTGCTGATGCGTGGGTGGGAGGCAGGGGGGATATGGGACATCTCTGTCCTTTCCTCTCAGTTTTGCTGTGAACCTAAAACTGCTTTCCGAAATGAGTCTTAAGGAAGCACGAATAATGCCACAGATTCCCTTAATAATAATTTTTTCATCCGTGCATCAATTCCTTGATTCAGCACATACTTCTTGATTGCCTTACCACAATGGAATTCATCAGCAAAAGTTTTCTGCTCCAAAAGACCATAGCTCCAGACAGTGTTACAAGGAAACATCACCGTGTTGAATCATGTTCATCGTATCCAAACTATCTTAGAGGAAACCAAAGGCTATCCAACTCATTTTACAAGTTTAGAACAATCTGATATACTTGTATTCTGATAGAAGCAAAGGGCAAGGGCAGTACAGGGGAGGAAATGTTAGGAAATCTAATTTATGAACGTGGATGCAAACGTAAGGTAAAATAAAATCAAATAGGAGAGAAGTTTCAGAAATTAAAATTAGTAGTGTCAAAAGTCTTCTTAAAAACAAAGATTTATCTTAAGGATGCAAAGATATTTCAAGTCAGAACATCTATTCATGTCATTTCTCATGGTAACAGAATTAACACTAAATTCCTATTAACATTTCAATCAGTTATAAAGAAAATTGAACGAAATTCAATAGTTATGAAAAAATCTTTTAGAGACTAGTCATTAAAGGGAAAGAGCTGAATGTCACAAAATACAATTAGAAAAAACCTCTGGCAAATATCGAATTTTGGGGTGAGACTTTAGAAGCAATTCCATTAAAATTAAGAGTGGTACGTGTTTGTCATGACGTTTAGTCAACATTGTGATGGGGGCTCTAGTCACTGTGGCTCACTTCCCCACAGGAAAAAGACGAGGGGACTTTAAACATTGACAAAGAAGAACTTATTTTCAGCCAGTATAGTAAACATGGAAAATCTAATTCATCTACATTAAATCATACACAAACAGGAAAAATCAGACTTTCAACCACAGAAAACAAAGCGGTGGTTGCCAGAGGGGATGGGGGACAGAGAGAAAAGTGATTGAGACCCATCGAACTTGATGAGCATGAGAAATGTACAGAATGGCTGTGTCATAATATTAAAAAATTAAAGGAATATTAAGATTAAGGTTGTTGGGTCCATGTGTGAAAAAGATAACACTTCTTATCGTAACACTAACTATGTGTATCTGGTTTCTATGGAAGGAAGTATTGAAAGACCTAAGAGAAAATGTGAAATGGAGAGACATGGATGTTAATGGTTCAAAATCTTTGATATTATAAAATGGTCAACTTCTTTCAGAAACCTACTGATTTCATGTGCTTCCAAAAATATCAAATTTCCTGGAGTTTGACAAGATAAGCTAAAGCTTGTATGGAAGCACAATGGGTCAAGAATAGCCACGGGGCACCTGGGTGGCTCAGTTGGTTGAGCGTCTGACTTCGGCTCAGGTCATGATCTCATGGTTCATGGATTCGAGCCCCGCGTCGGGCTCTGTGCTGACAGCTCAGAGCCTGGAGCCTGCTTCAGATTCTGTGTCTCCCTCTCACTCTGCTCCTCCCCTGCTCATTCTCTCTCTCTCTCTCTGTCTCTCAAAAATAATAAACATTAAAATTTAAAAAAAAGAATAGCCACAACAATTTTGAGAAGGAAGAGAAATCACACATACCGAAGAGAAAATGCACCTGCTGCTCTAAGGACAGTTCTACAACTGTGGCCATTAGCCTATCATGTTATTGGCACAAGGAGAGACAGCTAGACCAGTGGCAGAGGGACAAGTGGATGTTCATATAGAGGTGAAGAAACTAGCGTGTTCCCTTCTACCATTCACAAATGATCAATGACAATATAAAAGTTCACTAAGAGGAAAGTGTATAAATGAATTGATTTTAGGTGTTTTGTGGAATGAAATACTTACAGCAGTTAAAATGAAGGCTATAGAGCTATTTCTACCTTCCTGGATAAACATCGAATTTGACGTAAGATTGAGAAAAGAAACCCCAAGTGTTGGCAGGGTAAATCTATTACCAAACTTTCAAACCAGTAACACAGTATTCCATAATGTGTATGGATACATCAGTACCTATTACTCAGATAGTACTGAGGTGGTCGGTTGCCACTTGATCATGAAATTATAGCTGAAGAGAGTGATACGCAGTCGTGGATTTGATCGGCAGCACAATTTTCTTGATTTGACTTTTGAAAGCCCAGTCGATAGAGCTGGATATTACCTAAGTCTTTTAGAGTTATTTTATGCAAACCTTCAGGATGAGTGTTTTATCAACTCTCATATTCACATATATCCCCATGATTACTCTTGGTATTTATTGGGTTGTATTTTCCGACAGTTCTGCCTGGATTTTGGAGTTTTGGGTGAAGCACGTAACTGTAGATACGCATGCAGATACGCATATACACCTCAGGGCCCCTGGAGGCTGAAGGGGACATTTTGTCAGGACGGCCTGGAAAGGTGTTTTGTAAAACCTTACCCAAACTGCTTGGATCTCCAAAAGTGAAGACCTGGGGCAGGTCTGCTCAGCTTGGGGGCTGGAACAGAGGACAGCCTGGTCTTGTGCTTCCAAGAACCTCTGAGAGGCAAGCACTTTCTTTCGGGGAACATGGGACTTGCAGGGGTGAGGACGTTTTATGCTGAACGTGACTCTCGTTGCCTGGATAGACACAGTTTGTTCTCCACTCTTTGGCAGATGGACATTACTGTTGTTTCCACTTTTTGCCTCTTAGGAATATTGCCGCCATGAACATTCACCATCAAGTTTCTGTGTGGACGTGTTTTCATTTCCGGAGATATAAACCTGGTGGCGATGCTGGGCCACCTAGTACCTCTTGTGTCACATCGAGAGTCTGTTAGACCGTCTTCAATAAGGGCTATGCTGTGTTCCTGTCGCTGTGACACTGCCTGGGACTAGCCGTGTGTGTTTCTGTATTATGGATATACGCCAAATGAAGAGAAGTATACACTGTCATCCATGTGGCCACATGTTCCCAGAGGCTGATCCGCCCCACAGCTGCTCTGATTGACACCTGGACCTGCCAGGTGACTATTTAGGTGGTTTTGCCCCAAGGGACAAATACAGGACTCTTAGTGAGAATGGATACTTCAGAGGTCAGTCCTCCTCTGGTTCTGCATTTTTCACGCTCTGACTTTGGGCAAATCTCTTGGTCTCGGTTCCTTACCTGTCCAGAACACAGGGCCTGCCAGATGTTCTGAGGCTCATGTAACTCAACAGAGGGAAGGATGTTCCACGTTAACACTAAGCAGGATGGCTTTCCCATCAGGAGGTCGTGCTGGGCTGCGGCCACCTTGTGAGTCTCATCCAGGACGATAGGGGGAGGGCAGGGGAGGAGATCTGTCCATCACTTCTCAGTCTAGGCCAGAAAGGACCTGAACCTGGCTGAGGGGGACAAGGGATGATGAGCAGATCCCCACACTTACTTAGCCCCATAGAACACAGCAAATCCTGACACACTCTGGGGGCTCCTGAGACACTTCTGGCCATTGCAGCAGAGGAGGGCAGGGGATCAGATGTCAGGAACTGTGTCTATATAACCACAGGCCTTCAAAGCCACCCTCACTCCTGAGGTTGGCCTTGGGACCGCTCAGACGGAGCTGTTCAGTGCCTTCCCGTGGGCCTTGCTGCTCGGTGCAAGTAACCGTGGCCCATAGGCCCCTTTCTCCTGGGTCTCTCTCTGCTCTCCCGCTCAATTTAGATTGGGAGCAATCTGCTTGTTGCCTTCAGAGAAGCCCCATGGGTGACACTCCCCAGACACTCTCCTTCAGCAAAATGCCTCCCTTCAGCCTTAAGCTAGAGGAGGAGGGGACAATGGAAACGGCCAGGAACCTGGGTGAATCCCATCCTGATTTAATTTACTGTATTCAATTGCTTAAACTATAAATTTTATATAAATACATAAATTTATTGGAATTATTTTTATAAAAATAAATAATTTAAAATTAAAGTTATTTAATTTTAATTATTAACTAATTAAAATTATTTGTTCAAATTGTTACTGCAAATAAATTCACTGTATTTAAATTATTTAATTAGAAATTACAGATTAGGGGCGCCTGGGTGGCGCAGTCGGTTAAGCGTCCGACTTCAGCCAGGTCACGATCTCGCGGTCCGTGAGTTCGAGCCCCGCGTCGGGCTCTGGGCTGATGGCTCAGAGCCTGGAGCCTGTTTCCGATTCTGTGTCTCCCTCTCTGTCTGCCCTTCCCCCGTTCATGCTCTGTCTCTCTCTGTCCCAAAAGTAAATAAACGTTGAAAAAAAAAATTTAAAAAAAAAAAAAAAGAAATTACAGATTAAATATTCAATTAAATAAGAGCAATATATTATTGTATAATAAATATATTATTCACAGAATTATTTCAAATTCAGCACATTTTGGGGAGGGATGGGTTGCTATTTTCAGCAGTTATTTCCACATTTGCATGTCTTTGTTTACACAGTAAATCACACATTCGACCATTTGCCGCAGTACAACTTACATGCATAAGGCCATATAAATGTGTAACTGTCTTCAGCGTACAAGTTGTTTTCAGCATTCAAGAATTCCCGTAATGACCACTTGTCGTCCCTGCACCCACTCCGCTCTCCTAAGGGGAACAGAGCAGGCTTCCCTGGTTTGTACTTGACCTCCATGGATGCGTCAGTACGTACTCCTCTATGTCTGGCTTCTTTCACCCACTGTTACGTTTCTGAGGTTCACTGGTTGCCTTTTGGGTCCCCATACACCGTTTACTCTCATTGGTGCCTAGCATTTCGCTGTGTGGGTGTAGCCCCAGGTTTTCCCCCTCTTTCTCTGCACTGGGACTTGTGTAGGTCCAGCAGCCTGGAAAAAAGTGCCGCTATAAATGTTCTAACCCATATCTGCGTGTGACCAGAAGAAAGCAGGTCATTGGGTCCATGGGCTGGAGTCATTTTTGTGGGAATGCTTACTTCATTTGTACAGACCCTGCCACACCAGTTTCCAAGTCTCTAGATCAGTTCATGCTCCTAACAGTTTATCCACTAATATTTCTTAAGAGATGAATATAACCCACTGACTTATATGACGGTTACTTACATATTTTGACTTATTTCTCCCTTCTTAATTCACATTTCTTGTTACACTTTTTCTTAGCTTGTTTTGGGAATTGTCCCAATTGTCCCAATTGTCTCCTGTTCCTTCTGAGCAGCAGCCCAGGGCTGAGCACCACTGTTGTGCGGGGATGCGGAGGCCCCACAGGACGCCTTCATTCACCGTTGGGGCTTTGGCCTCTGGGGCACAAATGTGTTTTTGGGATGTGTCAGGCACGCTGGTCCTCATTTCAGAGCATGGACGGTACTGTCTTCCGGCCACACAAAAATGTAGAATCCTGGAGACGTGGAGCTGTCACCTGGAGGTGGCCTCAGGCTAGAGACCCCAAGCTGGGGCTGAGAGGCTTCGGACTTTCCCTTGGCAAAGCAGAGCAGGAGAGGGTCTGGGGTGCTGGGCTCAGGCAGGGAGACAAGACGTGTGGCGCCTGCCTTCTGAGCCGTAGCCCCCACCTCCTGCCTCCCTGTCCCTGACCTGCCCCAACCGCTACTTGGGCTCCTTCCCCCTCTCAGGGACCCAGAGCAGGCCCGGGCCCACCACCGTCACCCCACCTGGGCTTCATGTGGGCCCTACTGTCACCGGCGCCTTCTCAAGCTGCCAGGAGTCTCTTCACCCAGATAACTTCAGATGCCAAACCTACCGAAGTGCATTTTCTTTTTCTAAGATGTAATGCTAAAGAAGGAATCTCAACTCATGGAGACCCCAGGATGGCTTTCAAGCTCCCCGAGGCCCATTCCTGGTGAATGTGGGCACGGTAGGTCGGGAAATATTTCATGATTGGCAATGGGTGTGGTCCTGAGTCGTGGCAGGATTTTTGTGGTGTCTCATCTGCCACTGTGGCCAATATCTCCCACCAGCGTCACATCACTGAGCACGCAGTTGGGAAAGGATGTGCTGTCACCACCCCCCCCCCCCCCGGACAAACAATATCCACCAGATACAATCATAGATACACCCTGAGGGAGAGATTATAATAGAATGGAGCTAAGTAACAGTGAAATGATGAGTTTGAGCATTTATCACCTTTGCTGTGAATGCAACTGAATGAATTCGTGTATTCAGTTCTTACAACTTAGTTTTTCCTAAGGGCTGTGATGAATCGCAGACTTGTGCGATTTCTGAAAACGCATCACACCACAGCTGCCGGCTGCCCTGAGCCGACCACCTCCTCCCAGTTGGCACGTAGCAAGGCTACCTGTGACTTGGTACCCGGTGTCCCAGCCATCAGAGTAATCAACGGGAAAATCACGTCCATCCATGGCCCCTGCAGCGGCTCTGAGCTGAGGCCGTCCCCACGGGGCTCACGTGGAGGCTCCCCTGATCACACCTGTCTGGAAACGCGTCCCCACCTGGGGCAGAATCTGTGCTGCTCATTCCAGGGGTCCTTGAACCAGGAACAGGTCTGGGGAGCAGTATCCAGGGAGCCGCTGGGCAGCCTCCCCACTCCGCCATGAGAATCAGGGTGAAATGGGAAATATCAACCCCGCTGTTGCCGAGATCACAGAAGGACTCCGTTTTCATAAAGGTGGGGAGAGGAGGCAGGGGCCGCTCTTTACTGGGCTCTTTATTAGAGCAAAACACTGCGGAACAGCCTCCTGTGAGGGACCATCACAGGCACCCAAAGGGAACAAAGTAACAAGTTCCCTAGAAGCAGAAGGCCCAGGGCACAGCTGTGTCGCCCTCTCGTGTTCCCAGGAGGCATGGCAGGAGTGTGAGCCAGGAGAGGCTGCTGTCTGGGAGGGGCTGGCAGGCGGGCTGTGTGTGCAGATGGCGGGGGAGACAACTCAGGACAGGGGAGCTTGCCTTGCTGTTCTGGTCACTGGGGCGGAGTGTGGGTGCCAGTCATTCCGCTGCGGGTGCGGCTGAGGGGCAGTCAGTGGGCTCTGAGCCAGTCCTGAAGGTGAGGGAGCCTGGAGGAGTGATACCCCCTGGCACAGGGTGACATCTCACCTCACCCAGCTGGGCTGTAGATGGGTGTGGGCACAACAATCTAGGAAAGCGATGAAATATCATATCCCATCCCTCTCAAACTGTGCTGAAATTGGTTATGTCCAGATAGTACAAAATAAACTAAAAAGTCTTCAATAATCTTTATCTTTTTTTTGAAATTTTTTGTGTATTCTTATTTTTTATATGAAATTTATTGTCAAATTGGTTTCCATACAACACCCAGGGCTCATCCCAACAGGTGCCCTCCTCAATGCCCATCACCCACCCCCCATCAACCCTCAGTTCATTCAAAAAAATTTTTTTTAATTCTTTTTTTAACGTTTACTTATTTTTGAGACAGAGAGAGACAGACCATGAACGGGGGAGGGTCAGAGAAAGAGGGAGACACAGAATCTGAAACAGGCTCCAGGCTCTGAGGTGTCAGCACAGAACCCAACGCGGGGCTCGAACTCACAGACCGCGAGATGGTGACCTGAGCCGAAGTCGGACGCTCAACCGACTGAGCCACCCAGGCGCCCCCCAAAATTTTTAAGAGTCTCTTATGGTTTGGCTCTCTCCCTAACTTTTTTTTTTCTTTCCCTCCCCCTTGGTCTTCTATTAAGTTTCTCAGGATCCACATAAGAGTGAAACCATATGGTATCTGTCTTTCTCCGCATGACTTATTTCACTTAGCATAACGCTCTCCAGTTCCATCCATGTTGCTACAAAAGGCCATATTTCATTCTTTCTCATTGCCACGTAGTACTCCATTGTGTATATAAACCACAATTTCTGTATCCATTCATCAGTTGATGGACATTTAGGCTCTTTCCACAATTTGGCTATTGTTGAGAGTGCTGCTATAAACATTGGGGTACAAGTGCCCCGATGCATCAGCACTCCTGTATCCCTTGGGTCAATTCCTAGAAGTGCTATTGCTGGGTCATAGGGTAGATCTATTTTTAATTTTCTGAGGAACCTCCACACTGTTTTCCAGAGTGGCTGCACCAGTCTGCCTTCCCACCAACAGTACAAAAGGGTTCTCATTTCTCCACATCCTCTCCAGCATCTATAGTCTCCTGATTTGTTCATTTTAGCCACTCTGACTGGCATAAGGTCTTATCTCAGTGTGGTTTTGATTTGTATTTCCCTGATGAGGAGTGACATTGAGCATCTTTTCATGTGTCTGTTGGCCATCTGGATGTCTTCTTTAGAGAAGTGTCTATTCATGTCTTCTAACCATTTCTTCACTGGATTATTTGTTTCTCGGGTGTGCAGTTTGGTGAGTTCTTTATAGATTTTGGATACTAACCCTTTATCTGATATGTCGTTTGCAAATATCTTCTCACATTCCATCGGTTGCCTTTTAGTTTTGCTTTGCAGTGCAGAAGCTTTTTATCTTCATGAGGTCCCAATAGTTCATTTTTGCTTTTAATTCCCTTGCCTTTGGAGATGTGTCAAGTAAGAAATTGCTGCGGCTGAGGTCAGAGAGGTCTTTTCCTGCTTTCTCCTCTAGGGTTTTGATGGTTTCCTGTCTCACATTCAGGTCCTTTATCCATTTTGAGTTTGTTTTTGTGAATGGTGTAAGAAAGTGGTCTCGTTTTATTCTTCTGCATGTTGCTGTCCGGTTCTCCCAGCACCATTTGTTAAAGAGACTGTCTTTGTTCCATTGGCTATTCTTTCCTGCTTTGTCAAAGCCTCTACTACAAAGCTGTAATCATCAAGACAGCATGGTTTTGGCACAAAAACAGACACATCGACCAATGGAATAGAATAGAGACTCCAGAATTGGACGCACAAAAGTATGGCCAACTAATCTTTGTCAATAATCTTTATCTTATCTAAAGTTTCTTAGGGGCGCCTGGGTGGCTCAGTTTACCGTCTGACTTTGGCTCAGGTCATGATCTTGCAGTTTGTGAGTTTGGGCCCCGCATCAGGCTTTCTGCTGTCAGCACAGAGCCCACTTCAGATCCTCTGTCTCCCTCTGTCTCTACCCCTCCCACCTTCTCAAAAATAAGCACTAGCAAAAAATAAAGTATCTTACAGAAGGTGAAACGCTCTTCAATTTATTTTATCACCTTGCAATAATACAATTATCATTTCATGTGAGTGACAGGCTAGAACAGTACAGGCAGGAAACTGTGCAATCTGATTTTGAGCATAGATGCCACCGTGAGAGAAAACAAAATAGAATGGGATAGATTTTTAGGAAATTGAATCTAGCAGCATAAAAAAAATAGTCATCAAAAATGGGATTTATTCAAGGGTGCAAAGATAACTCAAAATCAGAAGACCTATTAAGGGGAACAGAATATCACCATCACAAAATATGCCTCTTTGGTTTAAGGATTATTTGGAACTGATTACTTTTGAGAAAGCGCAAATGCAGGAGGAGCTGTGAAATGGGGGTTACCCGTCTGTAAGGGTACCATGTTCGTAAAGGAAATTCCTGTTAGAAAGTGTACCTGTACCGGGAAGGGAGCTACATCCAGAGATGACCTTCATGTTTCACCTGAGAGACTTACCTGCATCACAAGTCAACCTTTGTTTCTTGTATGTTTCTTCCTGTCACGTCCCCTTAAACCGTGACCCCCCCCCCCTCTAGAAGCCCCAAACTCCCATCCCTTTTTTTTTTTCTCTCAAGATAGTATGTCAGTCTCAATCATCTGGCTGTCTTTCAAGTTTCGTACCTTTGGGGGGCCCTCTCAGTACATACATAATCAAATTTCCCCCCCTCGTTAATCTGTCCTCTGTCAATTTAATTCTTGGAACAGCCATACAGCCCAGAAAAGAAAAAAGGGACACCCTCCCTCCCGCACACTATGGGCACAGCCAGCCAGGACGCAGGGGCAATGTGGACAACATGTTTGTCCCGCCTTTTTTTCCTTCAGCTCCTGGAGGAATCAGGTTCTAAGGTTATAATGTTTACCTTTGGATGGTTATGAACCCGGTACTCATTAGGGTGAAAATAAAATCGGTCAACATTTTCTCGCCCCAGAGTATAAGCCCTTCAATGCCACCATGGTTTTGAAACCCGAAATGCTTTATAAATCATGAAAAGGTTTCTGTGTGTTTCAGGTTTCAATGGAAAACATTCCCCTCTAAGCAGAAGAGAACGTCCTCTACACTCTTTTTCCAAATGACCGGGACACCCCTGACATGGGAGAATGAGTCGAATCGTCAGAAGCTGTGATTGAACGCATTTCAAGACAACGGCCGGCCTTAGATGCTAAAAGCTATCCGCCTTGCCAGAAAGAGCGTTTGCCACATGGGGAGTGATGAGTCTGGCAGGGAGTGAACATCCAGTGATGCTTGGGGGTACTTCTGTGGACTTTACATCGTCTGTGCTCACTCAGGTGGCAATTACCACAGAATACAACAGAAAAAGAGACGTGCAAGCGCGTAATTATTTAATCTATACAGGAATTTAGATAATGTCCCTGAAAATGAAGTTTTCCGAATGTTCTGGAACTGTTTCATATGAGGAATTCTGAGTGTGTACCAAAGATGACTGATAATTGTTCAAACAGAGAGTGAGGTTCTTTTTTTTCAGGGTGGATGTGAAATTGTAGCCGGAAGTAGCAATATATGGGCCATTGTTCTCGTGAGGGTCACAGCTTCCATGATGCAATTTTTCAAAGTCTAGCCAATAAAGTTTAAGGTCACATAAGTCAGTAAGAATCTTTTTTTATGTAAACCTTGAGGATGGGTGTTTTCCGAGCGTCATATTTAGTATACTTCCCTCTTGGTATTCTTGGTATTTATCAGGTTCTATGCCCTGACTGCCTTTGGAAACGGACAAAACACTAAGGGAAGGTGACCGTCATGCATGTGGTAAGCAGGGAAACTTCTCCAACCTTCTTAGGATACCTGCGTGGTCCAAAAATTAAACTGACAAAGACAGGCTAATAGGAGAAAAGGAGTCAAATTTTGCTAAGTTGTTACATGTACATGGGAACCTTCCCAAGAGAACAAAGACCGAAGTTACCAGAAGTTACCAGAGCAGGAAGTTTTTACACTTTTTAGGCAAACAGTAGATTTGTGAAGATCTGACAAGACAAAGGGGTTTGTGGGGGGGGGGGGGAGTAGTAAATGGTGAAGAAGTAACTAGGAAGATAAGGATGATCTTAATGTGTTTCGTCTGCATAGATACCTTGGCCCCAAGTTTCTTACCTCTGGTGATAAGGATACTTCCTTCCTTCTGGCACAGGGGAGGTCCCTTTCACATGGGAGTTTTATGACCAGTTTCAGAGAGGAAGGGCCAGGAAAAACATCATCAGGTGTTCTGGGTGAACTTCCTGAGTGGCCCACACAGCAACAGATGTAAAAATTGTCTAAACATGAGCCATGGTGGCCTTTCTCTGAAGTTTATATCAAGTTGTCCTGCTGTAACTGGAGTGTCTTCAGGAAAAGAGCAGTTTTCGTGCTGAATGATTCCATGTCAGGAGGGTGGGAGAATAATTGGAAACATTAATGTGGGGAGTTGTAGCCAGATACCAGAAGAGGCTAAAAGGATTCAGGGTTGAGTCCAGTTTGCAGGTAGATAACAAAACCTCAAAGCCAATGAACAAGGCTGAATCTACCACCCATATGGGTGTGCTATAGTTTTCTAGTAAGATACAATTATCCCTCTAGTGTTACCCCCATGTCTCTCAGAGATAATCAAAACAAGGTTTGCAATATAAGTCTAGTCTCATTGAATATGGGCTGATTACTTATGTAAATGCAGCAAGAATAGTGGTGACCGTATAAGTTCTTTTTAATCTGCTTTGCTAGAACTTTTCATGAAATTAGATTTTTTTAATACCTCTCAAGGCTAAGAAGCTAAGCCAAGGACTCATGATCAGATTTTGCATATGATACCTATAGATTTGGATCAGTTCCACTCTTCTTGAGGTCCCCAAGGTATCCTGGGTTTCCTGGGCCTCCCAGGAAGTGACCTTCCTTAGTCAGATGGCCAGGCTTCCAGGAACACTGTAAGCAAGGTACCAGCCCAGTTTTTTTTTTTTTTTTAAGGGGCTTTTTTGGCTCCGTAAAGTCAACCTTAGTTTTTAAAGTTGTCTGGTCACATCTGATTCATGTCAAAAATGGCATTCCGGTCAAAGCCTTGGTAACATACCAATGTTTCAAATTGTGTCCTGTTATAAGGAGATAAATTGGGTTCTTATTGAACTTCTGCAAATAACTATATTGCCATGAAAATAAGAATACTCAGTAAGAATTCCCAAATTCTGGAGGGAAAAAAAGTAATTGTTTCATTTTCGTTCACAAAGGTAGACTTTACCAAATTGCTACAAGTCATAAAGAACTTAAGAGAAAAGAGAAAAACATGTCTTCTTAAATCTGGAAAATCAAAACATTAAGAAACTAGTGATATTTTTTTAAGGTTTATTTATTTTTGAGAGAGGGAGAGAGAGAGCGTGAGCAGGGGAGGGGCAGAGAGAGAGGGAGACACAGAATCCGAAGCAGGCTCCACGCTGACAGCAGTGAGCCCAACGCAGGGCTCGAACTCATGAACTGTGAGATCATGACCTGAGTCAAGATGGACGCTCAACTGGCTGAACCACCCAGGTAGCCCAAAACTAGTGATGTTTTAAAGCAAAAGTCATAATCACCCTCAGGAGTTTATTCAGCCCCACGCAATTAATTCTTGTTGATTTTGATCTTTTGTTAGTGGTTTTATGAACCCAGGTGTTTCACTAGAATTCTGGAATTTCTCACCCAGATCAGTGGTATGATCTTAAAGTTATCAGAAACCTCCCCTTGTCATGTTCCTTCCACGAATCTTTTGGAAAACGGAGCTTTTTTGCAAAAGCACCAGAGTAAAAGAATAACGGTCTGTAAAACACAAAAGCCTCAAAAATGGCCATGGTTAAAGATCTGATGAGAGTTCATCACAATGCAACAGACAAGGAGATTTCATTATTTCTGTGACACACAACATTTTAAGTTAACTAGAATTAATGACTGATAACATTGTGCCAGGACAGATGTCAAGGGATGTCATACAGTTTCTAGAAAACTTATATTAACAATTTGTACCCATCCCAATATAACCTAAAGGGGTCAGACATCACTTCTTATCAGACAATGTTTCCATGTAATTTAACATGTCAAATAAGCCTAATCACTTTCATATCTTTCTTTTTATAAGGAGAGAGAACAAATGCTTTGGAGTTTTTCCAGGAGCCCTCTAGAAAAGTCCAAGTTAGTTCAAGGTCAAAAAGACTTCCCCGGCAAGGAACAAGGAAATCGGCTTAGTGCATCAGACATTCTGCTTTTGGGGGACACTGTGCTGAAAGATCGTTATAACTATCTTTTTCTACTTCCTCCTCACCAGCGGGTGTTGGGGTGGGGAAGCTTAGGGCGGACGACTTGTTTCATCTTGTCGATGAAGCCCAGACATATGAAGCCCTTGGTGACCTTTGTCTCTGTGGAGGTGATGTTTAGGCTGAGACAAGGAATAGTGTAGAGAGCAAGATAGAGTCACTCATGTCAAGCAGTGATGTAAAGAGCCAAAGAGCAGTAACTGAGAATAGGTATCGCTAAAACCAGAGTGTACTCGAGGTACAAGAACTGATAATCAGCAAGGCCAAGAGAGCCTGAAAGAACCCGGAACTAATAATCAGTAGAACCAGAAGAGGTTTCTGAAGGATGAAGCTTTTCAAAGGCAGGGCTGTTAGGGACACCTGGGTGGCTCAGTCAGGTAAGCATCCGACTCTTGATTCCGGCTCAGGTCATGATCTTATGGATCGTGGCTCCGAGCCCCGCTCCGGGCTCCGTGCTGACAACGCAGAGCCTGCTTGGGATTCTCTCTCTCTCTCTCTCTCTCTCCTTCTCTATCTGCCCCTCACTTGCTCGTGCATGCTGTCTCTCAAAATGAATGAACATAATGAATTATTATTATTAAGTAATAATTTATTAATTTTAAAAAGGGAGGACTTTGGCAGGAAACTGTCAGACTCCCCAGACCTCGACTCTATGTCTGACCGCATAAGAAGGGCAACTGCCCCCGAGGTTTCTGCCCGACTGCTGTCTGAACACTGGGATCTTCCACTGCTTGAACATAAGAAGCAGAGAATGCCAAGGGCTGGCCAGGACCAGACTAAGTCCACAGACCAACGGCGTGCTCACGGACACGTTACCTTCCTCCCTTGTTGTTTATGGCCTGATGTATGACTTGTTTTGTCTTGTGCGACGTGTATGAGGCCAAGTTAAATGCCTCGCGGAACGTCATTGAGGTTGGAATGTTAACAACCTTGCTTTATGACTGAATAAAGCTGACGTCGTGAAAAGACACAGCTGGTGTGTGCACGTGGCTCACGTGATTTCGACACCCTGAATCGTGAGCCACAGCATCTACCTACACAATGCTTCAAGTGAAGTAGGTTAAGTTGGCCCCTGTGACCAACAGAGTTATCCTGGAAACTGGGAGAGAGAGAAGCCCCCTTCCTGCCCATGGCTCAGCCTCTGCGGAGAGGGCAGCAGGGGTGCTGAAGGAGCTGACGTGAGAACCCCATGCCCAACCCCAGAAGAGGGAGCCAGAGAGAAATCTGGCCTCGTCCCAGGAAGCCGCGGGCCATGGGCGCAGGTTCGGCATCTTTCCAACCGTGCGCAGATTGCTGAGGACAGAGTGTAATTCACTGAAAGCCCTTTCTGTGCTTCAGATGCAGATATGAAATGAGTGTGTCCTGTTTCTCAGGTGCCAAACGTGCTGCCCCGGGTGCTGCCTCCTGGATCTGCCACCTCGGGGGCACAGGCAAGAGCTGACCTCAGGGACCCTGGACCCACCTGCAGACATGCCCAGAGGACTGTGCACACGGCATCCGTGCATGCCCTGTGCCTGCACTTGGCTTGAGAAGGAAGGTGGAAGTCCCCTGGTTAGATTCAAGAGCAGGGCGGCCAGGAGCAGGTGGGCTTTACCTTCATAGGTAGGAGCTGCTTCCCTAAGTAAGAAGTGGGAAGCATGGAACTGACCTCTAGACTTTCTGGCTGGGCAACCTTATCCTTGAGCAACATTCTTTTCCCCATCTGGGCTATAGGTTGGTCCCAGCTCCAGGGACTCAGTGGTGGAGTGACCGCAGTCATGGTCCCGGCCATACCTGCTCTCTTGTGTTTGTGCCCTTTGCAGTATGACCCTCCTCCTCTTCCTATCCAGAGATGAAGTCCACTTGCCCACCCTCGTATCTTGCTGTGGCCAACAGAATGTGACAAAGGGACGGTGTGCCAGTTCTGAGTCTTGGCTTTCAGGGGCTTTGCAAACATCCACTTACTCTCTTGGATCCTGCAGTGGCCTTGTGAACGGGCCTGGGCCAGCCTGCTGCAGCAAGGAAGCATGTGGCCCAGTCACTTCCACTGACCCAGCTGATAGCTGTCAACCCTCAGGAGAGTCACCTAACTGACCCGTGGTTGACCGTGGACACATGAGGAACCCAACTGAGCCCAGCCTAAATTGCTGACCCACAGGATTTCAAGCTAAATTAATGATTGCTGTTGTAAGCCACTGGATTTGAGGGTGATTCATTTCACAGGAGTGGGCAACTGACATAGGACCCCTGGAAATAAGGCAAAGCGGAGAGGCTTGCATGCTGGAAAGGCCTGGGCTCTGGGATGACGGTGCCAGCTGAGAGCCAAGAGCGAAGAGATGCCTGAAACCAGGAAGCCTTGCTGTTAGGTGTTACCCTGAGAAGCCTGGAGACCCCAGGACCCCGGGGGCAGAGCTGCAGGAGTGAAAAGGACCAGGGTCTTTGGTTACCATGGCAATAATAAGACTTTAATACTAAAGAGCTTTGTGCTCGTACCCTTTCCAGGCGCTGTCTTCCCCCAGGAGGCTGGCCTTTGTCATATCAGCGGGGTGGACCCCCCGGGAAATAAAGTCCTGACTCATCAGCATTAGGTCACCAGGGAACTCAGCTAAGCGGAAAAGATTTCGGTTGGTTAGGCCAGTGATGGACCGTTCCACTTTCTTGGTGGGGAGGAACGGTTTCTGATCATTTGGATGGCATGTGAGACATTGTTTCGGTTCTTCTGACTTGAAGATGACGTTCATTTTTATTTCTCGTCTGCTCGTGGCTTTGTTCTCTGCCTCGCCTCTCTCCTCTTGCTTGGCAGAGTCGTAGAAAGCCACGACCTCGCTGTCCTCGTCTTCCCTGGTCTTGTCTTTTGCCGTTGGGCCCAGGCCCCCTCCAGACAGAAACGAAGAGCCCCTGCGCCTCTCGATGTAGGGCAACAGCTGCTTATTCCGTAGGGCTCGAGCAAGCTGCATCCGTTCTACGTGCCTGACGACAGTGAGCTTCTCGCGCTGGGGCATTCTGAACTCCTCTGGGGGCACGATCACCTTGGCCGTCCATAATTTTTCCAGGGGCCTGCAGGCGGCACAGGGACGGGGATGCTGTGTTCCGAACTCCAGCGCCCGCTTGTAGTCCGGAGACAGCGACTGGAGCTCCTTGAGCATTTCCCACTCCTCCTCTTGCTTGTGGGTCAGAAATCTCCTTGCCGCCGTGGTGTGGACACCACCCAGCCGCTGACAACGTGAAGGGGACTATCAAAAATCTCAACGGGACAGCAGCAGGGGGTGCCCCCAGAAAGAATCGCCTGGTGGCCCCTGTCCCCACCTGCCGCTGAGTGTCTGGGCCCCTCTGCGGTGGGAGCTTTGGGGTCGGACAGGCCGGAGTTCAAATCCTGACTCTCCTTACCTACAAGCCAGCAGCCCTCACAGTGCTATTCCTAATCAGAACTTTGAAACAAGATAGTATTTGCAGTGCAAGTGTGGGAAGCCTCGAGCGGACTCGAGGCCACTGGGAACCTTGTATGTCCGTTGCTGGTGGGTTTTGAACCTCTGGCTCCACCCCTCCCAGCCTGGCTGCCTGGCTCCAGCGGGGCCTCCCTGCAAATCAGCTTCAGGACACTTACTAGGATCTCTTTTTCCAAGGGGGAGTATTTTCCGAGGGCGATGCGTGGATCTGATTTGTAGGATTTGGTCCATATCCTGAAAGGCAAAGAGTCAGGTGTAGGAGAACCCCAGGAAGGGTGTCACGACTTTTAGTTTTGGGGTGGGAAGCGTCACAAAGGGCAGCCCTGCCTTAGACAGGCGAGGGCCACGGTGACCGGGGTGGGGTCCTCCCCTTGGCTCGTTCTGGGAGGGGTGGGAAGGACAGGACCCGAAGCCCAGGCTCCGCTCACCCCAACGGTGAAGTAGAACTCAGACCCCGCTGACAGCACAGGGGGGCTTTATCCCAAAAGGAATCGCTTGTGTTAGACATTCTGACTGGTGCTCCACTCATCCTCCACCTGCCCTCTGCAGCCTTCCTTTCTTGGGGCCTCTGTTTCCCAGTCTTCTGGAAGCCATTCTCCCATTCCCTGATCATACTCTGGCAATACGCGAGGATGGGAGGTGTCAATGCCTGGAGTTTCTTTCTAGGACATTTTAGCGGGAACCCAAGAGATAGTTACGAACGCTTCCTGCATCATAACTGGCCTACTTGGGGCCCATTGTGAGGTCTGAGTTTAGGTATCAGGTGATGCCCTGGGGTGAAATGGACACACACGACCATGTGCCTGGAGGGGTGGAATCCAGGGGACCAGAGTGGGCAGAGCACGTGGCGGGGGGACATTCTAACCACGTTGCTGCTGCTACAAGCCCACAAAGACTGCTCAGTGCCTTCAGGGTGAAGACTCAGCCTGTCTCAGGTCCTTGCTTGCCTCTGCAATCTTAATTCCTCAAGCTCCATCAAAGCGCTCGATCCGTGGCCCTTGGAATGAGCTTCTCAGCTACTGTTCATGCCCCCCCACCCCGCCGCCGCCCCTCTCCCCCATATCTCAGACAGCTCTCTCCTCCCTTGGCCACTTGCTTTCAGGGCCTGGCTCACCTGTGCCTCCCCTGAAGATTTCCTTGCCGGGTTAAATCACTCCTTTGTCTGCGTTCTCACAGTCCTGGTGCCATGCTCCAGCACGTTATCACAAATTGACTTGGTTGTCCACTAAGTCTGTCTCTCCCTCTGCTCAAAAGGAAGTCCCAGAGGCATCTTATTCGTGTGTTGCTGTTGTTTAGCACGGGACCTCGTGTAGAGCAGACGCTCGGCTTGCTGACTCAGTAAGAAATCATCTTGGGTCAAAAGCGTTCCTGGTGAGAATACACATTAGCACAACCCCTACTAAAGGTAATTTGGCAACATAAACGTTCCCATGCGTTTACCCTTTGACCCAGCAGTATGTGTATATAATAAAATATGCTCAAGGTTAGTCAACACAGCCTGCTTGGGACAACAAACCTAATGACAAACTCAGGGGTACCTGCGTGGCTCAGTCAGTTAAGCGTCCGACTTTGGCTCAGATCATGATCTTGCGGGCCATGAGTTCGAGCTCCGAGTCGGGGCTCTGTGTTGACAGCTCAGAGCCGGGAGCTTGCTTCGGATTCTGTGCTCTGTCCCTCCCCTGCTCATGCTCTGTCTCTCTCTCTCTCTCTCTCTCTCAAAAATAAATAAAGATTTTTAAAAATTAAAAAAAAACCTAATGACAAACTCAAATGTCCATTAATAAGGATCGGTTAGAGTTATGGCCAACCATACACTGGAATGCTACGCAAGAGTAATAAAGGTCAAGGAAGGAAGGTCTGTATTTATATGGAAATATCTCCAAGAAATATGGTTAAATGCAAAAAGCAACGTGCGAAAGTATGTAAGTTGTAGACTGCCTTTTAAGTTGGAAAGGAAAAAAAAAATAAGCATGTGCATTCATATTTGCATGAAGAAAATCTAGATTAATACACACAAAAAATTAATAAAAATGGTTACCTGAGGTGGGTATCCGACAGATGAGGAAGTAGTGAAATGAGCCTTTTCATTGTGCACATTATTCTGTCTTGAACTCAGAACCACGTGAGTGCATTACCCATTGAAAAAACGGAAAACAGAAGCTCACGGAAGAGTTGGTCTCTGACAAGCATCGGTCCTAAAACTTGCCTTTGCCTCCGCCAGGAAATTCGGAGTGGGAGGTTTAGAACGTGGGCTGGTGCTCATACCCATGGGCGCCATCTAAGATACAGTGATGCTCCTCCTGTTCGCACAGGCAAGTTCAGTTTCCTGGAGCTGCTCCAAACCCAGGAATCAGCAACGAGCGCCTCTTAGCAGTAATGCAAATACCTCCTGCAGTGCATTCAGTGACTCAGCCATTTGCTCCACACTAGCTGCGGATGAACAGTGGCTTTGCACAAGCCACACGACAACCTGATACCTTATACGCACTCAACAAATATTTGCAAAACCACCAATGAGTGATATATGCTGGAATATTACGTAGCTGTCAAAAAGCAAGTCTTTGACAAAACTTGCAATAATGTACTTCTGATGCAATGTGAGCTTTAAAAAAAAGCATAGGGGCGACTGGGTGGCTCAGTCGGTTGAACGTCCGACTTCGGCTCAGGTCATGATCTCACAGTCTGTGAGTTCGAGCCCCGTATCAGGCTCTGTGCTGATGGCTCAGAGCCTGGAGCCTGCTTCCCATTCTGTGTCTCCCTCTCTCTCTGCCCCTTCCCTGCTCATGGTCTGTTTCTCTCTGTCTCAAAAATAAATAAAAACATTAAGAAAAAAAATTTTTTAAAAAAGCATAATACAAAATTTACATAGAATAGGATATGGCTACTATAAATGCACAAATAAACAAGAGGGAAAAGGACTAGCAGGAAATACGCAGAGACATCAGCAGGGGTTACTCTGGGCTGTGGGCTGATGGGGCATACGCTAGGTCTGCCCATGTACCAGCAGCCTGGTCGGACAGGAAAGGGTACCACGGCCAGGATCCAGCTTCTCCCGACATCAGGACCCTGCCACTCTGCCTGGGAGGGTGTCACCATGGCAACAGGTCTTGACACTGGGACACTGATTCTTCCTGCACTCAGTTCCACTAACTGGCTTTTCGTCCACTTCCTTCTCCCCACTCCCTCTCTCATTGCCATTCCCAAGCTTTGCTTTTCTTTTCTTTTTTTTTGAAGATATTTCTCCATGACCAGTTTTACATTAGGTTGCATTCCTGTTACCTTGGTACCTGCTTTTGTGCTGCTTTTTCGGTTTTATTAATTTTTTTTAACACTTATTCATTTTTGAGAGACAGAGTATGAGCAGGGGAAGGGCAGAGAGAGAGGGAGACACAGAATCGGAAGCAGGCTCCAGGCTCCGAGCCGTCAGCCCAGAGCCCGACGTGGGGCTCGAACTCACTAATTGCGAGATCGTGACCTGAGCTGAAGTCAGACGCTGAACCGACTGAGCCACCCAGGCGCCCCTGTGCTTGTTTCTATTCAGTCATCAACCTCGTATGCTGGCTTGTTTTCCATGTCTCCTTTTCCATTGCCTGTCATTTTAATCCTCTATCTTTTACCCTCACGTTTATTTTATGTCTTTGCCCCATAGCCTGTGCCTTTTACATACATCTCATCTATTTTTACCTACTGTATTAGTCAGGGTTGTACAGAGAGAGAGAGATTTTAAGGAATTGGCTTACGGGATTAGGGAGGCCGGAAAGTCCAAAATGTGCAGAGTGGGCTGACAGGCTGGAGACTCAGGGAAGAGCACTTAAGGCAGCTCAGACATGCTGGCAGAATTTCCTCTTGCTTGGGTAGGTCAGTCTTTCTTCTAGTCATAGCTTCAACTGATTAGATGAGGCCCACCCATGTCATAAAGGGCAGTTTGCTTTCCCCAAAATCCACTGATTTAAATGTTAATCTCATCCAGAAAACATCCTCACGGAAACATCCAGAACAATGGATCAGACCAAAATACAGCTGGGCCCAGCCAAGTTGCCACATAAAATTAACCATCAAACCTACTTACATTTACCAGGTTTTTAAAGATGAGATTTGGGGGGTGCCTGGGTGGCGCAGTCGGTTAAGCGTCCGACTTCAGCTCAGGTCACGATCTCGCGGTCTGTGAGTTTGAGCCCCGCGTCGGGCTCTGGGCTGACGGCTCAGAGCCTGGAGCCTGTTTCAGATTCTGTGTCTCCCTCTTTCTCTGCCCCTCCCCCGTTCATGCTCTGTCTCTCTCTGTCTTAAAAATAAATAAACGTTAAAAAAAAAAAAAGATGAGATTTGGGCGGCTGGGTGGCTCAGTCGGGTAAGGGCCCAAATTCGGCTCAGGTCATGATCTCGCAGTTTGTGAGTTCGAGCCCCACGTCGGGCTCTGTGCTGACAGCCTGCTTCAGATTCTGTGTCTCCTTCTCTCTCTCTCTGCCCCTCCCCCACTGTGCTCTGTCTCGCAAAAATAAATAAGCACTAAAAACAGATGAGTTTGAGTGGTGTTCAGAGCGTTTTAATAGCAGGTTTTCCATTATTATGCATAATTATACCCATTTTTGAACTGTGTAGTAAAAGACTCATACAGTACGTATTCCCTTGTGTCTGCTCTTTTCCCTCAGCATTATGTTTTTCAGAC
Organism: Leopardus geoffroyi; assembly: GCF_018350155.1. Classification (NCBI taxonomy): domain Eukaryota; kingdom Metazoa; phylum Chordata; class Mammalia; order Carnivora; family Felidae; genus Leopardus; species Leopardus geoffroyi. The sequence continues at coordinate 79,092,196 of NC_059334.1, forward strand.
TCTTACTGATATGTTTGACTTCAGCTCATTTTCGTTGTTGCTTAGCGTGATGTTGTTACGATTTATCAAGCCGCCTTCTGCTTCTGATTTGGGGAGCAATCTCATACATGCCTCTTTGGGTTATGGGCATGCTTTTCTGTTGGGTGCAAATCTAGGGGTGCAAGGTGCTGGGTCCTGGGGTATGTGTAGCTTCCACTTCCTGGAAAATCCTCAGCTCCATTCCAAAGTTTCCACCAGCACAGATTCCTACCAATAATCCCCCCTTGTCAACACCGGTGGGTATGCTGTGGTATCTCACAGTGGCTTTAATTTGCATTTTTCCAGGTGCAAATGATGCCGAACACCTTTTCTATTGGCCGTTGAGCTTACCCTTTGTGAAATGTCTGTTCAAGTCTTTTGGCCATTTTTTCTAACAAGCTTTTGTTTTCTTGTTGGTATGTGGGACTTGGTTATGTGTTCTTGACGCAAGCCCTATGTTGGTTTAATATGTGGCAAGCACCTGTTTCTACTGTTGACTTGGCCTTCTCCTTTTTTTTTTTTTTTAAGTATTTATTTATTGAGAGAGAGAGAGAGAGAGAGAGGGAGAGGGAGGGAGCTCCAGCAGGCTCCACACTACACAGTACACAGCCTGAACCCACAAACCGTGAGATCTTGACCTGAGCCAAAATCAAGAGTCAGACGCTTAACTCACTGAGCCACCCAGGCACCCCGGCCCTCTCCTTTCTCAAAGGTATTACTTGTGCTAGCTGCACTCCAACTTATCAGTCTTTCCCCGGTTGGTTAGTGCTTCCCATGCCTTGTTTAAGAAATCATTTCCTACCCCAGGGGGATATGATGCTCTCCTAGATTATGTGGCTTATATGTTCATAATCACATTCTCCTATATTCTCTAAACCTCAGGACTTTTTCTTTTAACTTTCTTCCTACTCTCAGTTTTTTAGCTATAATGCTCAATTATTTCCCATCTTTTTTTCTTTAAGTATATTTTCCAGCTGAATTTTACATGGCTACCAAGAAGTCTGTGCCTCTGTATGCACTGAGCGCCCTCTCAAGAAACACACACAAAAACCTAGAGGACTTTCCTCCTCCTCCCCACATCCTTGCCAGCAGTCACCGTGTGGGCTTTGGCTCCCTCTGATGGATCTTGCCACCCATTGCAAGGTGGCTTTCCAAAGACTTTCAGCCATCTCCTCTCTCCAGCGCTAAGATTTCCTATGTAGATAGCCAGCCCCCTCATTTATGGGAATGGTGCTCCTTTTTAACAATGCATAGGATACAGTCTTTATATAAGCTGAGTGCTTTAAAATCATGGTTTCCTGATGAGCTCTAGGCAGATCAGAGCTCTGGGAAGTTCTTCTCCAACGTCAATGTGCAAGTAAATCTCCTGGATATTTTGCTAAAATGCAGTCTTATTTGGTAGATCTGGGGAGGGACTCAAAAATCTGCACCCCCCCCCCAACGAGTTCCCAGGTGACGCCAATGCTGCTGGTTTAAAGAGACACAAAGTAGTGACTCAACGTGGACCACTCAACATGAGGTGCTACTCAAAGTGTGGTCCGTGGACCAGCAGCCATGCTATCACCTGGGAGCGTGTTAGAAATGCAGAATTTCAGGCGCTGCTCCAGATTTATTGAATCCCAGTCTGCATTTCAGCAAGTTCCCCCAGTGATTCACATGGACGGTTAAGTGAAAAAGGAAGCTGGTTAGCACCTGTGAGGAATCAGATGCTGTACAACCTCCACGCTGTCACTGGTGGGGTTCGCCCAGAGGGCTTGCGGCCAGGACTCACACTGCTACACACCCCCCTGCTTCTAAAATCCAGCCCCCCCGCTTCTCCAGTCTCCTTCTGGCATAAGGACTGGGGAGACGGTGGCTCAAGCAGAAATGTTACAAACAGTTTCTTAGGAATGGAGTCAGCTGTGGCCCTTTTGGAGGCTTTTTGGGAAGTCCACCCAGAATGGTGGAGCTGAAGGGTAAGGGGAGGACTGTTTCACCTTTAGACCTTTGGGAAATGGTTGGACCTCTGGAAACATGTCAGAAGCAGAGTTGCTGGGGCGCCTGGGTGGCTCAGTTGGTTAAGTGGCCAACTTCGGCTCAGGTCACGATCTCACAGTTTGTGGGTCTGAGCCCCACATAAGGCTCTGTGCTGACAACTCAGAACCTGGAGCCTTCTTCAGATTCCGTGTCTCCCTCTCTCTCTACCTCTTCCCCACTTATGCTCTGTCTCTCTCTGTCTCTCAAAAATGAATAAACATTAAAAAGTAAAAAAAAAAAGAAGCAGAGTTGCTGATTCTTTGTCTGGAGGGCAACAGATTATTATCAGTAGAAGTTAAAGTCCCACACATGCACCCCCACGTTTACAGCAGCACTATCGACAATAGCCAAAGTATGGAAAGAGCCCAAATGTCCATCGATGGATGAATGGATAAAGAAGATGTGGTATATATATATATATATATATATATATATATATATATATAATGGAGTATTACTCGGCAATCAAAAAGAATGAAATCTTGCCATTTGCAGCTACGTGGATGGAACTGGAAGGTATTATGCTAAGTGAAATTAGTCAGAGAAAGACAAAAATCATAGGACTTCACTCATATGAGGACTTTAAGAAACAAGACAGATGAACATAAGGGGAAGGAAACAAAAATAATATAAAAACAGGGAGGGGGACAAAACAGAAAAGACTCATAAATATGGAGAACAAACAGAGGGTTACTGGAGGGAGTGTGGGAGGGGGGATGGGCTAAATGGGTAAGGGAAATCAAGGAATCTACTCCTGAAATCACTGTTGCACTATATGCTAATTCCGATGTAAATTTAAAAAAATAAAAAATTAAATTAAATTAAAAAAAAAAAGTTAAAGTCCCAGAAGGGTGTTTTAAATTTTTTTTTTTTTTTTAACGTTTATTTATTTTTGGGACAGAGAGAGACAGAGCATGAACGGGGGAGGGGCAGAGAGAGAGGGAGACACAGAATCGGAAACAGGCTCCAGGCTCTGAGCCATCAGCCCAGAGCCCGACGCGGGGCTCGAACTCACGGGCCGCGAGATCGTGACCTGGCTGAAGTCGGACGCTTAACCGACTGCGCCACCCAGGCGCCCCCCAGAAGGGTGTTTTAATCCATCTTGAGAATCTAGGCCAAGGTGACGGGGTTTTTTGTTGTTGTTGTTTTTAGTTTTCTCCACCAGAATTTCTGCTGAGTTCTTTGCAGACTCACCTAGGAGGATTCCTCATATTTGATAGAATCTGTCCCATTGGAGGACAAGAGGATCAAACTGACACTAGGGTCCAAGAAGGGGGACCAGTGCTAACCCTATTATAGAGACCATTGTCCACACCACATTCTGGTTCTGAAAAGAGAGCTTGAGAATCCCCCTGTGGTTCCCTGTGTTGCTATTAATACTCACCACAGGGCATGAGAAATTCTTTTCTGAAGTATAGGAAAGCCTGGGTTCTTGGCTCTGGAGAGGTCACATGGCAAGCATTCATCTTCAAGGAAATCTCAAGGGATGTTTATGCTAAGAACAAATAGACTCCCAAAAAGATGGCTCTACAAGACAGAGATTTCTCTTTAAGAATGTGGCCAGTTGAGGTCATAGAAGTAAAGACCCTAATGCGTTGGTTAACTGTTCTGATGGGTTTTGATAAAATGTTCACGATAAAGATGTGCTCGAGTATAGTGGTCAAGAGTATGGTTGTGGGTATGCTAGAAATTTTAATAACTGGCTCCAGGGCGGGGGCGGTGGGGAGTTCCCAGATTTAACAAACAAAAATACGGGAAACCCATCAAATGTGAATTTCAGATATGTTCCGCCTACTTATACGAGAATTATTGGTTTTCAATTGAAAACTCAAATTTAACTAGGTGTCCTGTATATTATCTGGCAACCCTATCTCTGGGGAAAAAAAATAAAAGCCTTGATATGAAGCATTTACCAATTTCCTTGGTGTTAAAACACCCACCATGGCTGATTTCAAGCTGCCAATGTGAAGTCACTGAATATGGAATTGAGAAGAGATCCCCAGATTTTGGTGCTCATTCTCATTATGTCTGTCAGGTTTCTGCCCTGGAAAGTAACTGTTTTACCCAGGTTACTCTTTGGCAGGACATCACTTTGTGCAACATGCACGTGAAAGAGTCAATGCTCCTCCTTCCTTGAAGGGGAACTGAGAGCACTGTGGGTTTGTAGGAGCAGAGAGGTGTGGGGATGTGGTGGGGAAAAGTCCAGAAAAAGAGACAGCTACAATGGGAAGAGCCTGTTAGGTCACACTGAAAAGTTGGCACGTTTCCCTCAGAAGAGTGAGACATGCATCACAACTTTCTCTGAAGGAGGTGGCTTACTCACCTGTTAATTTTGTTTTTTTTTTTAAGTAGGCTCTATGCCCAGTGTGGGGCTTGAACTCACAACCCGGAGATCACCAGTGTGGGGCTTGAACTCACAACCCGGAGATCAAGAGTCACACGCTCTATTGACTGAGCCAGCCGGGCACCCCAAAACAGTTTAATTTTTTAAAAACAACTTTATTGAGGTAAACTTTACTTACTATGGGGGCACCTGGGTGGCTCAGTCGGTTGGGCGTCCGACTTTGGCTCAGATCATGATCTCCCAGTCTGTGAGTTCGAGCCCTGCGTCGGGCCCTGTGCTGACAGCTCGGAGCCTGGAGCCTGCTTTGGATTCTGTGTCTCCCTCTCTCTCTGCCCCTCCCCCGCTCATGCTCTGTCTCTCAAAAGTGAATAAACAGTAACAAATTTTTTTTAAACTTTACTTACTATGAAATTCGCCTGTTTTCGATACCATACTTCAATGATTTGTAGTAACTTTACTGAGCTGTGTGCAACTCTCTCTACAATTCAGTTTTGGAATGTTTCTAACACCCTAAAAAGATCCCTTGTGCCCATTTACAGTTAATCTCCTGGCAAGTACCAGGAGACTCTAGTCAACGAGTCTCCTTTCTGTCTCTATAGATTTGCCTTCAAATGTTCTTATTTTAAATCAGCTCCTTCCTTTCTAGCTTAAGTGACCCTCTCTTCCTTGGCGCTCTGCTGTGGAGTGAGTGGGCATTTTGTTGTTCCTTTGTCACAGCAGAGGCACCACTGGGTCCATGCTCATGAACCCTGCCCTCTTCTTATGAAGCCAGAAGCTTGCAGCTTCCTGAGCTCGTAGCTGGGATAATGGCTGGGCTCTCTTGGCTTAATGTCTTCCCCAAAGAGTAGAGCTGGAGATCTGCTTAATTTTCCATAGGCTAACACAGAAATGACTTTGCAGTTCCGAGATTCCATCAGATTATAGAGGGAGGGTGTTAACTGTGGTTTCCCTTATCTCTAAATAACAACTTCCTGTGTTAGTCTGGCATGAAAATGGCGCCAGGCAAACCCAACCGTGATTCTGCTGGGCCCGCTACAACCAGACAAGGCAGGAGACAGGGGATGGGCAAATTTCCCATATTCGGAATGTTCCTTCCTGCCTGTCGGTCCCTGTGACATCTGAACACAAACAAAACAGGAGAAAAGACCCTTCCCCCTGAAACTATCCCAAGTTAAGATAGAAGGGTTGTGGTGTCACTTGCCCTCCCCTGATGGGGAAGATTAGGCAGGGTTTGGATTCAATTCTTGTCTCGTTGTGCCCCGTGTCCCACTGACCTCTGATTCAGCTCTGTCCCCTATCTGGGCTGCTACAAGCCCCATCTGAGAAGTAAACCACCAAAAAGAATGTGGGAGGTAGAGAACTGGCCAACTCTGGGAGGCATACCTGGAAGCTTCGGTGGACAAGAGAAGCAGGTTGAAGGCATTTTCCAAGCAGGATACGTCTCTGCTTGGCTGCTGAGGGATATGCCAGGGAGGGCTGGTCACACGCATGCCCTTCCCACAGTGGAACAAAGGCAGGACTGAGATTTGCCAACAGGAGAAAGAAAGTAAAATCTGCCGTTGTCCCATGAAAATTTCCTTCAAAGAGACATTTGAGAATTGTTTTTGACTTAAGAGAAGGGCAAGGGTCCAGCAGGCCTGGGATATTAGACGATGAAGGTGGGACAAACTATCAGCTCCTCTCAATGCAAACATCACTATCATCCTTTCCTGGCAGGACTTTGTCCTGTGTTCTTTGTCCCTGTGGCTCAAGATGGTGGGTGGTATCTAAAAATAGGTCTGTCATGTAGACAAAACTCGGATGGCATCTTTCAAGGCGGCACAAAAAAAAAATGTGACACCGCAGAGAAATGGCAAATAGAAACAGGCATTTAAAAAAGTATACACGCCCATGCGGCGCCAGTAGGTTAAGCTCCGGAATTCGGCTCAGGTCATGATCTCACAGTTCGTGGGTTCGAGCCCCGCGTCGGGGTCTGTGCTGACAGCTCAGAGCCTGCTTCAGAATCTGTGTCTCCCTCTCTCTCTGCCCCGCCCCTGCTCACACTCTCTCTTTCAAAAATAAATAAACATTAAAAAAAATTTTTTAAAGTATACACTCACCCATCAGGCACATAATTTATGTGAATTCAGATTGTGACACTCAGTGAAAAGAGATAACAACAGTCATTTAAATGGCACAAGGGGCGCCTGGGTGGCTCAGTCGGTTAAGCGTCCGCCTTCAGCTCAGGTCACGATCTCACAGTTCATGAGCTGGAGCCCCGTATCCAACTCTCCACTGACCATGCAGAGCCTGCTTCGGATCCTCTCTCCTCCTCTGTCTCTGCACACCCCCCTGCAAAATAAATAAACATTAAATTAAGAAATAATAATAAAGGCACAAACATTCCACCTGGGTCTGTGATCCACTTCAAGTTAATTTTGGATGTGGTGGGTAAGGGTTGAGCTATTTTTGTTATTTGCACTTTGGTGTTCAGTTGTTTTAGCACAAGGTTTTGAATTACCTTGGTGCCTTTGCCAAAATTCCAATGGCTGTGTGTGCAAGAATCTATTTGGGGACTTTATTCCATTGATCTATACATCTTGTTTACATCCATATCGCACGGCCGTGACTATTTAGCTCTAAATAAAGTCTTTTTCAGAAATGCTTTGGCTATTCTAGGCCCTTTGCTTTTCTGTATTCACTTTAAAATCAAATTGTCAATTTAACAAAAGGCCTGCAGGAATTTTTTTAATGTATTGCATTGAGACTATAGATCACTTTAAGAAGAATTGATACCTTAATAATACCGAGTTGTCCAATTGGTGAGCATGGTGTATCTCTCCCTTTTAGACCTTTAATTTCTTTCAGCAGCGTTTTACGGTTTGTCATGTGTAGTTCTTGTACGTGTTATGTTAAACTTACCATTATGAATTTTATGGGCTCTCAATGCTATTTTTTTTTTTTAAACTTTATTTATTTTTGAGACAGAGAGAGACAGAGCATGAATGGGGGACGGGCAGAGAGAGAGGGAGACACAGAATCGGAAGCAGGCTCCAGGCTCCGAGCCATCAGCCCAGAGCCCGACGCGGGGCTCGAACTCACGGACCGCGAGATCGTGACCTGAGCTGAATTCAGACGCTTAACCGACTGAGCCACCCAGGTGCCCCTCTCAATGCTATTTAAAAAAATTTTTTTTTCAACGTTTATTTATTTTTGGGACAGAGAGAGACAGAGCATGAACGGGGGAGGGGCAGAGAGAGAGGGAGACACAGAATCGGAAACAGGCTCCAGGCTCTGAGCCATCAGCCCAGAGCCTGTCACGGGGCTCGAACTCACGGACCGCGAGATCGTGACCTGGCTGAACTCAGACGCTTAACCGACTGCGCCACCCAGGCGCCCCTCAATGCTATTTTAAATGGTAACTGTTTTTTCCTTTTCCAATTACTATTGCTAGTAAATATATATACAATTGATTTTTTTTTAATTTCCCTTATTTCTTGGGGTGCCCAGGTGGCTCAGGTGGTTGAGTGTCTGACTCTTGACTTTGGCTCAGGTCATGACCCCAGGGTGGTGGGATCGAGCCCCGTGCTGGGCTCTGTGCTGAGCATGAAGCCTGCTTGAGATTCTCAGTCTCTCTCTCTCACTCTCTCTCCTTCTGCCCCTCTCCCTTTTTCACTCTCTTTCTCTAAATCTAAAAAAAAAAAAAAAAAAAAAAAAAAAAAAAAAAAAAAGAATAGACATAGAACACAGAAAAGACTGTTCTCTATATGCCAAGAAAAATTTAAGATGGTTTTCTCCAAACTTTCACAACTTGTACAAATTTTTGTCTTGGGAGGGTTAGTAAATTCCTTCCCAGATATTTAAAAGATCAGCTATAGTTTAAAGGGTATCAGTATTAGGCAAATTAAAGCAATATAGGTTTTTTTCAAGTACATGAAAAACCGAACAGTAACTTTACCTACTCTGCGTTTCTAGCTAGACTTGAAATATTTCATGTACAAGTTTTGGTTCAGATTCCACGCACAGAAAAGTAGCACTAATCACTGCACTTTCATGGCTCCTGGGGCCACGGCTCCTCGTTTGTTCTGCAACGTCGGTTGATCTGATTCTGCAATACTTCCAAGAGAACTTCTGCAATTCCAAGGGGTCTTTTTAATTCTTGATTTTTGAATAAATCTTAAAACACCCAAATACCAGTATCGTAAAGTGATATGGAAATTGTTTGCCAAATCTGAATGGAGTCAGGGAAGACAGAAGTCAATCTGAGGGTGAGCCAATGTAAATTGCCAGAAGGACACTTGGGATATAGACTTTTGTCCTTGTCTACCAAGACTTGCTACATTATGCTTCGGAATAAAGCGCTCTTGTAATTCCTCAAGATCCATACATATTTCTCTCTAACGTCTAATTAAAATCTAGTATTCCAGGAAGTGAGAACAAAAGATAATCTGTTTTACAGACTAAACCCAAAGACACAAACCAGTTTTTTAAAACAAATAAATAAAGGTGATTAACTCTAAGTGCAAATAAGGAAGACAAACATTTTAGTCCCCTAACTAGAGGTTGTTCACGCTGGCAGCAGGAACTCTGTGCTGCTGATGGGACCAAGACTCTTGACAAGTCAGCTCAGAGCCCTGGTCACACCAACAGTGATCCATACAAATGACACACAGCGAGGAAGTAGGAAGAGGAAGAGCCCACCCAGGCATTTTCATTTTGAGAAGAGGTATATTGCCTCTCGGTGAAGGGGTTTGTCCTGGATTCCAGTCTCAGCTCTGCCATTCCAGATCTGTGGGAGCTTAGCCAAGGTCAAAGTGATGCAGCAGGAAATTAATGAATGGGGAGACTGTACTGGAATCAAATTACAGGGAAGAGAGACGCCCAAAAGCAAGAACAACTCCCACCACCTCCCTCGCACAGAAGTCGCAAATGAGAGAGATTTTGCATTTAGAAGGTCTTTGCTTCCAGGAGGTTCCATGTGTGAATCTGCAAAAGGCAGAAGTTGCCTTTCACCGGGTAACCTGTGTGAAGGGCAGGCCACAGCTCCAGGTCATGGGCCGCTAGCATTGTCCCTCCCAACAGGACCCACTGCTGCCAGGACACGGGTCTCTCTGGGCCCTCCTACTCATTCTCCCTCCGGAGGTCTATTTACAGAGCGGTTGCAGACAAAGAAGCCAGTGTACTGCAGGAAAGTTTCAATGATTTGCCCAAGGTCACACTATTTATAAATAGAAAAAGCCAAACAAAACCAAAAACCACCAATCCCAATGTAATCTGAGGTTAGATTCCTCAGGAAATGGTGTGGTGACTGAACAATGCAAATCGGTCTGATAAGGAGATGGAAACTCAATATGGGGTGGGGAAATTCACACAGGAAAACACGGAGCGACAAGGCTTAGTGGCGCCCACTGTCACCACCCTCAAATAACAGGTTTGGTGTGAAATGAGAATGCCACCAAAATTAACAATAAAATGTAATATTCATTGAACATTTGTTATGAGCAGGCACCAGTCTATGAGGTATCCATGCCTGAACTCATTTGAATATACATATATATTCAAATTAATATTAACAAAAGTTCTAGAAGGCATGTGCTTCCAAAACAAACCCAGATTAACTGTCTTAATAATCTGATGTGATAGGCAGGTGGCATTAGAAATATCGGAGCCCCAGCACCAGGCACATCACGGGGTGCTGATCAGACTTAGTGCTGTGTTTATACTTTATGTTGAGGAGGTCTGAGTTGAGGAAAGAGGCTGGGGCTCCACGTAGTTATAGGGGGCACTCAGGGGGCTCACTGACCACCAGTAAGAAAGACCTGTAATTTTTTACAATTGTGCAACCACAGCCACCTGTACTGGTTGAATACCAGCACTCCTGGCAAGTGTCAATCCTGAATCACCTTCAGTTTTTCAGGAAACTTTAGCAGGTATCACCTTTACCTTGTGGTGGAATCTCCCATATGTTTCATAAAATGTGGAGAGTACCCCTCCCCAGCAACTATCTGAAATGTGATGTGTTCTTTATCGGGAAGCATGCCTGCTGCATGCTTTTCTTGGGTTTGCAATTGTCTGTACGAAACCCTGTCCTTTTCCACAAACTGAGGAGTTTAAGAGTGTTTTTGAGGACTTGGGCTGCCCTTCATATCATGAGAGGATAATGTAGAGAGCTGTCTCTCTCTGAACTTCCCCTGTAGACCCCTTGCCCCAACTGGGACTCACCTGGGGCAGAGTTGTGTTCTTTGGAGAAGGCCAAACCCAATTGAGCATACATAAAAAGATCTTGTGAGTTACAATATGCAAACATGAAACCACCTTATCTTAAAACCCTAGTTGGCAAAGCATTTCCTACAGGTACTAGAACTCCATGGGGTAAGAGGGAGGGAGTTACAGTATATCTTATTTGGGATCTAACCCCAAGGAGAGTGTATTTTCATGATCTTTCAACTGTGTGCCTTGGAACAGAGTCCTGGGAAGAGACCTGAGTGGCCATTGCTGAAAAACTCCAAATGGCAGGCTGAGCACAACTTGGTTGTGCCATGCTTTGCCTGCTTTTTGTTCAAGAGTCCATTGGTTCTATAAATGGGAAATCAATTGCTAATATTTTTAATAGTGGTATTCAAAACAAAAACAGCAACCTGTGGAACTTTCCAGCGGCTGCTGGGTTCACCATGTACTGCTGCTCTGTATCTCCCACCCTTTCAGTCACAAGCAAGGCTTGAGGTTCTCATAGCTGTATGGCCTCAGCCACAAGCACCCATCGTGGTCCCCCCGAGGCAGCGACCACCACGACCGTCACCCTCGTCTCAGCTCCATCTCCTTGGTCAACTGTGGTCCTCTCAGCAGCAGGCACTGTTGTGTCCATCGTCTTTGCTGTCCTGCATCCCACTGTGGGTAGACAATGGAGGCATCAGGCACTCTTTCAACATGTCCGATGTGGTGTGAAGGAAGTGGACACATTTGTCCGGGGAGGTCCACTATTTGTAAAGCATGAAGGACAATAGAGGAGAGCATTGAGAGCAGCAATGTCAAGGGACACAAGTCGATGCTGAAGCAGTTGAGCGCACTCATGACCTAGATGATCCCAAGAAAGCCAAACACGTCTCGGGAAGAGGGATGAGGGGATGGGATGGCAGAAATGGGGATGAAGAATCTAGAACACAGTGGTGAGGAGGCGCATGACTCAGAGCTCTCTGTTGTGCCTTTGATGGCTTTCTCTCTGGAACTGAGGATTTTGAGTTTGCGATCGTGCGTGCCGACTTTGCTGATGGAGAGAAAGACCTCAGCCTTGCCTGTGGTGGCTGAACATCCAGTTAGTGCCATAGGTTATGGTCTGGATTGTGTCTCCCCAAATTCACACGTTGACGTCCTAACCCCCTAGTACCTCAGAATGTGACCTTTCTTGGAGATAGGATCTTCATAGAGGTCTTTGGGTTACAATAAGGTTATGAGGGCGGGTCCTAACCCGACATGAACAGTGTCCTTATGAAAAGGGGAAATTTGGGGACAGACAGGCACACAGGGAAAACACCAAGTGAGGCTGAAGGCAGAGATGGAAGTCGTGCTTCCATGGAATGGATTCTTCCTTGCAGTCTTCAGAAAAAAAAACAACCCACCAACAGCTTAATCTCAGACGTCTGGCCTACAGAAGGGTGAGGCACTAGATGTCTGAAGTTTAAACCCCTCCGTTATGGAAACCCTAACAAACTGGTAACAGCGTGAAAATTCCAGAAAGAAGTGCCCAGGTAAAACCCACATTCTAGAGGGAAACTGTTGATCTTGACAAACGAGCGTGCTTGTCTCTATCGACCTCTGTTTAGATAAGCCCTCAGTGTCGCATAAGAGCCTGCAGAAGGTGGGTTAAAAAGAATCCAAGAGTTGAGGAGGGAGCAGTTTGAGGGGGTGAAAGAGAACGCAAAGCTTGAGCAGCAATTGTCCCTCCCCTAGACTTACAGACCTGAAGTTGAACTAATCCCAGATATCAGAATAGAATGCTCCCATGCCTTAAAGACAGAGTCCTCGCCCGTCTCGTGTGACTCTCCGGGGGCACAGAGACAGAGAACCTAAGAAGCAGCCTGACCTCCCTTCCCCCTTCCCACACTTCATTCTCTCACCGGCTCACCACCGGCCTGACAGTCCTTTCTCTGAGTCTCAGTCTCAAATGGACACAAGACAATTTGCTCTGCTTACTCACAGAACCACTAGAAGAATCACGGTGACATGAACCAGAAACTGAGCGATAAACAAGAACCAGACAAATAGCCGGAGGTTCATGACCAGATGTCACTGTATTCTCCTAGCAAATGCCATTTTCAAACTCACTTTGATACTTTTAGTCAATTTTCCTGCTTCCAACACTGCTCTTGATATTGATTTGTTTTTCCTACTCTTATTTTTATTTTCTCCCAGCTTCCTCACTCCATTTGTTTATTTGTTTGAATTTTATCTTTTTAGATTGGATGCATTTTTATAACTGCCTTGAACTCTTCTTCTGGAAGGAGGTGACACACACACGAATAAATACTAGCCCCAGCGCCTTCAGGTTAAAGATGTGTTCTCCGTGTCCAAATGTGTTAGCCCTGACCAGTCTCTGGGGTGCATATTTTTAAAAATCTTTTAAATGTTTATTTTTGAAAGAGAGACACAGAGAGCATGAGTGGGGGAGGGGTAGAGAGCGAGGGAGACACAGAATCCGAAGCAGGCTCCAGGCTCCGAGCTGTCAGCACAAAGCCGGTCGTGGGTCTTGAACTCATGAACCATGAGATCGTGACCTGAGCCAAAGTTGGATGCTTACCCAACTGAGCCACCCAGGTTCCCTTAGGCGCATATATTTTTTTAAATGTTTACTTATTTTTGAGAGAGAGAGAGAGCATGAGCAGGGGAGGAGCAGAGAGAAAGGGAGAGAGAGGATCTGAAGCAGGTTCTGCATTGTCAGCATAGAGCCGGACATTGGGCTCGAACTCACAAATCCTGAGATCATGAACTGAGCCAAAGTTGGACGCTTAACCAACTGAGCCACCAGGTGCCCTGGGGTGCATATTGTCTTCCAGATGCAGGCTGCAGCTTGTGCTGATGCAGCCAAACAAATCCAAGGTCGCTGGATGAAAATCTTGTCTACACCTCTAGCTAGTGCTGTGACCTTCCACAAACACACTTCATTTTTAAGATAAGCCTTAACTGAGTCTTACTGATCCAGGCACCACGGAGACAGTAACGAACAGGCGATCCGTAACATGGGTGATATACCGCGTCTACCTCCCACGTGGGCTGGGAAGGTTGAGTGGCATGCACATAAAACAAGGCTCGGCGTGAGGACGGAGGGAGCGTTCGGCATATGTCAGCTGTTCCAGGTGAGCCCCTCAGGAGGCTCGGGCCTCCTCAGGCAACTGGAGACTCAGGAACCAAGAGGCTGGCCATTCCCGTAGGGTTTCATCCATGATCTCTGCCTCTCCCTGGGTCTAACTTTCTGAAAGTTCGGTGATATTTGCAAGGTGGGCACAAACTTAGTGGGGTAAATGTGGCTTTGGTCTGAAATAGGAACCAATTGAACACCTATGAAACACAGGACGTCTCAATTTCTTCAACTGTCCGCATAATGCAACCTGGCTGCGTTTTATTCCAAGGAGAGAATTTATTGCTTTTGTACACAGTGAACACAACATAATAGGAATTTCTGTTAATTCTTGCCACTTTTCAAGGAGCAGCTCTTCCGCCGGTGACCCTTCCCCCTTCCCCACGTCAGTGATGAATGCACCCCGCTCCTTGGAGCCCCAGCCCCAGCCCCAGCCAAGACAGGTGGAGAAGACCCACGAGGCCCAGGGAGAAGCCAGAGTGAGATGAGGGGTGGGGGGGCAGCTGCCCAGGATCCAGTGCAGGGCAGAGGGTGGGGCAGGGGGCATTTGGAGACAACCTGCTGATCTGAGACAGCCTTAGGCTTCAAATGCTTCCAAATGCATCTAGTTTAGCCAAATATAGGAAATGATGCCGGTTGCCAACAATAAAAGGTGAGTGGAATAAACTATGGGGTCTTCTCTGAATGAAATCTTACACAGCTATTCAGAACCATGTTTTCAAAACTAGAAATTTCTCGTGGTACAATGGGAGGGTTTTTTTTTTAAGCAATATACGAAACCATACCTCCATATATAGCGTGTGAACACAAAACTGGTGACGTTTGTTGTGTTTAATAAAAACAGCACAACAAAAGGCTCATTATACACCCTAAAAAGCTTTAGGGGTGGATATTCTAACACGCTGACAATGTGTAGCTCAGTGGGGTGATTTTATTTTCTTCTGCAAGCTTTCAGGTACTTTACACACTTTTCCTTTAGAGAACATGTGTTGACCTTCTTTGTGCTAACAAATGAAAGTTATAACACACATATCAGCTTTTGACTGAATTCAACCCTGATTCAGTTCCACAACCTTACACAAACCGCTGAACACAAGGTCCGGGTTTAGTCCTGGAGAAGTTCTCCAGTGTCATATACTTGGATGGCTTCCTGAATCAGGCAGGTGCAACACTGTTATCCCTCTTCTACAGAAGGAGCAACTAATAAGTGAGATTAAGGCACTGGCTCAAGGTCATATGGGTCATTAGTAGCAGAAGGGCAGATTAGAACTCAGATATTCTTACTGTGAGAATCCTATTATGTCAGTACTCCCCCAAGTTTGTGAAACCTGGAATTCATATTCTCCCTGGGATAATGCAGTATCTAAAAGGAGCAAATTGGAAGACTTTCGTTATCTCATTTGAATTTGTCATTTTTGTGTATATCCTGGCGTTGTCAATATTGCAAAGAACACTGGAGCTCTGCCCTTCCAGGCCATGGAGGCCTCTTGGGGCCTTAGTCTTCCTTGCCCCATGTCATGTCCTGATCCGCGACCTGACCTGGCCCCATGGATGTCTGTAGAGCCCTGGCACCAGGGAGGTCCAGAATCAATCTGCCTGGATGCATGGTCTCCCCCCAGGCAGAGAAGGCCAATCATCTGCCCCATCCAGCTGTCCCTGATCACATGTTAGCTTCTCAACCAAGCCTCCCCTGACCATCCTGCTTTCATTGGCTCCCTCCTCTCCCTCAATGCTGCCTCTCCCTGCCCTGCTTTATTGTTCCCCAAAGAGCTTACCCAATGACCCAACCTTAGTTGGTCAGCATCGTCCGTCTTGCCCTAGAACCTGGGGCTCACAACACAGGGGGTGTTGTCTGTTTTGTTGGCTGATGGGGTCTGGCTACAGCTCAGTAGCTAGGTGCCCCGTAGGTATTTATTAGAAGGAAGAAGGAAAGGGGCAAAGAAGGGAAGGAGAAAGGAAGGGGAGGGGAAGAGGGAAAGAGGGGAGGTGGGGTAGGATCTTCTCCGTTTCCAACGCAGTAAATAGCCGCACGCCTCCCTGCTTACTTGAGGATGGCTGTCCTCTTAGAGCCACTTCCAGACACTGTGGAGCCTTGCCCTGGCCCTGAGGGTGTATTCTCCCCTCACTTCTCTGAGCTGGTGCTTTTCCAGATTTATCAGGTTCTGAGAAACCAGGCCCACCCAGCACGTGACAGCACAGAGGCCATGTGGGTCTGCAGAGCCTCGGGCAGAGGGCCACTGCAGCCCCCCAGAGAGTTTCTGAAGGGAAGATTCCAGGCCCTCCACAGTGGCTTGGTTGCAACCAGATCGCAAGTGATCAGATGACTCATCACAGTATGTGAATACGGGTGTGGCGGATAGCCACCTCTGGTGAACTTTTTAAAAATTGCCCCAATTCTGAGGTATAAATGACGTACAACAGTGTGTAAGTGTAAGGTGTGCAATGTGATGATTTGATACCCGTCTGTATTATGAAATGATTACCACAATAAGTTCGTTAACACGTGCATCACCTCGCACAGCTACCTTTCATGTGTCTGTGTGCAGTGAGGACGTCGAAGATCTCTTCTCCTAGCAACTCTCAAGTACGGTCCTGTGAGCTCTGGTCTCCATGCTGTATGTTGGATCCCCAGAAGTGACTCTCCTTACAAGCGGGAGTTTCTCCTCACAAACTTTTTGCTTTGTCCAATTTATCCAAAACTCTGACTTTGGAATGTCAAAGACTCAGGTCAGTTTGTTATTTGTAAATGCAATTGCTCAACACTTATTGTAATACAGATCGTTCAGATCTCTTCCCCATGTATCAGGTCAAGTAGTTTTATATCACCTGCATGGGTGGGGTGCCTGGGTGGCTCCAGTCGGTTGAGCGTCCGACTTCGGCTCAGGTCCTGATCTCGCGGTCCGTGAGCTCGAGCCCCGCGTTGGGCTCTGTGCTGACAGCTCGGAGCCTGGAGCCTGCTTCCGATTCTGTGTCTCCTCTTCTCCCTGCCCCTCCCCTGCTCATGCTCTGTCTCTCTCTGTCTCTCCGTAATAAATAAACGTTAAAAAAAATTGATATCAACTGCATGGGTAGGGAGGGCAATGGTTCTTAATAACAATTAGAAACAGCTACCGTTTGTGTGCTAGGCCTTCTACTGGTGTTCTCCGTACACATTCTTGATTATTTACAACGACCCTGCGAGGTACCTGTTGTTATTTCTATGTGAGAGAACAGAGGTGCAGAGAGCTGAACAGTAATGGCTGGGGTGGGGGGCGTTGGGCTGCAATCAGACCTGGACTCTGGGGTCTCAGCATCACTCCGTTTCGCCAGCAGGATGGTTTCCAGGTGGAAGATCCGTCTATTTCACTTTACAATGAGACAATGTCGTGAAGTACTCACCTACCGTCTCTCACACACCTCACTTTGCCTTCTACGCAGGGCAGTGGCACTAGAAAGGAAAAACATGTTACTGACTTTTTCTTCAAAAGATGTAAGATAAGAAATATTTGGAGGAAGACCCATCTGGGTAAAAGCCCTCTGAAGTGTTAAGAGTACAGAAGTGCAAAAGGAGGTTGATGCTGGTGGGTCCCTGATGCCCATGGGATGAGACTCCCCAGACAATTTGGGAGACTTTAGGGTCTGGGAGAGTAAGGACTTCTGTCTCTCCCACCATCTGGAAACTTGGGTGGCAGGACCCGTGTGGAAGTTCCCCCACTGGGAAGATCCTCTTGATAAGAGGAGAGAGAGCTGCGTGGTTAGCCAAAGGCAAAGAGGGTTGAGGTGGCTCTGAAATGGTTCACATCCCTGTAGAAGTTAGAAGAGGGAGAGAGACAGTATGAGTGAAGGGCCTGGGTCGTGGTCATGGTCATGATGGGAGACTGGGGAGAGCAGTGAGGACCCTACAACCTGGGACCAGATAGGACATGGACATCGTATTGACCACCACTGTGGAGGGACACAATAGATGCTGATATGGATAAAAGCCAACATCCAGGAACCAGGGATGCCCCACTGGCGGCCTGACCTGAGGTAGGTCTCCAGGGACTTAGAAAGAGGGGAGGAAAAACGCTAGACTTACTAAAAATAAACCTGAAATGACAGAGCTTATTTGAACTTAGTTTAACTAAATTCTATAGTTTACCTTAGATAGAATGGGGGTTCCAAAGAGAGGTGGGTTGTGGGAGAACAAACAGAGATTCACTTTTGGCCTGGGAAGAATTATACCAGCTCCGGTTACTATCATTTCTGTAACACACACTCTCTCTCTACACCTCTGTTTTTCCCTGCCTTGCTAAATTTGACCAAACTTATTCTATGGTTTAATGGTATTGAGACTGTCAGAAAAACTCAGTCTCTGTTATGAGGACTTCTACTGAGAAAGAGTAATCTTGCTTGTAAAATGTACAAATCTCTTATATATGCCTAATTTTACCAAATCCTCCCAATCGCCCTCTAAAGTAAGCAGGACAGATAGTATTATCTCACTTTTTAAGATGAGGGAAAGAAGGCTCAGTGAAGCTAGGTGCATTACCTGAAATCACAATGGAGGGAACAAGGCTCAGAGCAGAGAATTCTTTGTGATTGTGGGGCAATTTGCTACCACAAGCCAATGATCTAAGTTGAGGAAAAGTATCCATTAGGGAAACAATCATTTGAAAAGCATCAGATGTCAGTGAGTCCTTCAAAGTCCAATTCAACAAATATTTAAATACAAGGCATCATCTAAGTATATTATAAGTAAGCAATGTTATCAATAGGACTATAAATGCTATAGAGAAGCCCTTCCCTCAAAGAGTTTATAAGCTAATGGAGAAATAAGACTAGAACTCCAATAGCTAAAAGCATGGCAGAATGTATTGAGTGTTATAAGAGGGGTACCACGCAGGTGCTGTAGGAATCAGAGAACATACTTGGGGAATAAGAAAAATAAGAGGGGAGGAGAGGCAGGTGTGGGCATTGAAGAATGAGTAGATGTCAGCAGCTTCTTCCTCTAGGAAGCGCTCACACTAAGGGAAATGATGCCTTTAGTGAAATCTAGGGCTCCTGGTGGCCTTTCTCTCCCCCTAAGGAGCTAGAGGGTCCCACCTGCCTAGCCAGGTACCAGCACACAATTTGTCCCTTCTCTCTGACGTCACCTTCCGACTACTCCATGGAAGGCTTCTAACAAGCACTCTTACCCTTTCCCAGTAGCATATATTACACAAAAGGCCAAAGCAAATGAGCTGTCCCCTGCTCTGAATGCCTGCCAAGCCCAGCCTGAATACAGCATCAGGTTGCACAGGCCCCGCCCCCACAGGGGACCCTGGAGAGCATATAAAGTGGGGAAACCCATGT
Organism: Leopardus geoffroyi; assembly: GCF_018350155.1. Lineage (NCBI taxonomy): Eukaryota > Metazoa > Chordata > Mammalia > Carnivora > Felidae > Leopardus > Leopardus geoffroyi. Next base: position 79,111,218 of record NC_059334.1, read on the forward strand.
ATCCCTGTAGCTGGAAGCCTTCCCGCCATGGGCTGCTCAGGCCTCCTCCTTTGGCTGCTGCTCTCCCACGCGACTATTCTACATAAAGCAGGTACCACAGCTGACATCCCAGCACCATTTTGCTTATGCCTTGTTCCAAGCTTCAAAGGGAAAGATGAATGTTTGCACATAGTCCACCAGCCCACTCTTGGAAAGCTTAAGATTAAATCCAGACGAATAGAGTTTTTACTGTGTTTAATGCAACCCAACCACTGACGAGGTGTTGCTCGGATAATCACCGAATGCCTGATCATGATCAATTTAGGGGAGCTGGGTCAAATATTTTCCGTGAGACTTATTATCTGAGAACAAGGCATTAGCCAGTTTATTGCTCTTTCAAAACATGGCTCTGTTTTTAGGATTGTGGAGAGAGATGGCTAAAGAATGAACATTTGGCTGTAGGATAATTAAATAAGAGTTTTGAAAATGCTCTTTGGCTTAGATATCGATATTTAGCACTAGAGGTATTGACCCACTGACATGATTTCTTCACTGTTGCTGAACAGAGTTTGTAAAATGCACAGTAAGAGAATATCTTAGCCTGAAATATTTGGCATATCATACAATTATCTAGACTTGATTCATGAAGTCTTTTAATCTGAAAATCCATACATTTCCATTAAAAAAGGTATCAGTTTGATAGTTTAGTCTTCATCTGTAGACCTTTTAAGGAAATCTTAATTTAATTTGAAACTAAACTAACTGAAATATCTACACAATTTCAGTTATTTCTGTCATTATTTTGTCGCTTCAGAGAAAACTGGTAAAGTCTTTTGTTACATAGCTTTCCCACTTATACTGACAGATGAAAATTTGGAAATACTCTTAGCCAACAAATAGTTTGACTATAATTTTTATTAGCAATCAAGAAAAACTTAACTCACCAACCACAGAACAATGTTCAGTTACAAATTTATACTCAAACTCTTTCTTTCATTCTGTAATTGTATAGATATGTTTATGTCAGCTACTCAAACATATTAAACACATGCTTTATTAAAACATAGTAAGGTGTTAAGAAGGGTTTAAATGACTTCTTGACTCTTTTGGGTTCTGCCCCTTGTTTCTCATCTGTACGTCCGATGAGATATGAGCTTGGGAATATGGCTTTAGCTCCAGAAACGTCTGCATAAAGCTGGTCCTAACTCCACACCTTCTGGCCATGTGGGCCCGGGCAAGTGTTTTCATCTCTGCATGCTGCTGTTTCCTTTCACATAACAGGGGATAATTCATTGGATTGTTGGGAGATTTAATGAAATCATGTTTGTACAGTACTTGGAAGAGTACCTTAGGCATAGAAAATGCTCATTCAATGTCAACTGTTATTATACATGTTGTAAATTTCCAACTGTGTATTTTTAACTGAGAAGAAATGAAAATACAGTTATCAGATTCAGATTATAACATCTCATCATGATGTTTCCATTCCCCAAGAAACCAAGATATTTTTCAATACTTCAGTAGGAGTTTTCAAGTAATAGACTTAATATTTTTAACGTGTGTAACAGGGAAGTTCTCTTCTTCCAGCCTATCAATACTATGCAGATGGGTACTCTGGAGATTTATGAATTATACTGAATATATGTAGGAAATTGATGCGGCTTTCTGAAACATAACATTTTTGGAGATTTCCAAGAGAATTCAAAATTCAGATTTTGTCATATTTGTTCCCATTGTGGCAGAGATGCTGCTGACTGGATGCTGAAAGCCACCAGTAGCAAATGGGCTTTAGGCATGGTTGAAAGTGACCCCTGGAACAATCTGGAGGGAATCGTAATGAGCCCTGCCCCGGGCTCTATTTGAAGTGTACTGCTACTCTTGCAAAGTGAAAATGGCCTTATGACTTCATCTGTTTGGAATTAGGTTTTCAAAGGATTTGGGACAGATGTGAGGGGAGAAAATGGAGACAAACTTCAGTCTAAGATAAATGAGTTTCATGATTTCTGGGAAATGGGGGAAGGGGGGAAGCTTAGCGATTCTCCTAGGACTACACAGTGATAACTACTTGATAATATGTTGGAGACAGCATGTTCCTGATAACAAAGACCAACCTCAATTCTGGACTCACCCCCTCTTCTCATCACACTGAAAAACCGAGTCCCAGTGAAGAAAATCAGAGAAAATAAGGGCTATTTATCACTTTGTTGATCCAGTTACACCAATATTCAACTCTCTTCTTCCTCTGCCTTATCCTGCTTTCCTTGAAAAATGTAAAATTACTGGCAAATCCCAGCACTATTTGCCCACCAAAGGCACACCGTGTAAGACCTAGGGACCTATTTTCTTTGCATAGTTCCTGGCCCAATAGAGGGCCCTTTATAAATAGTCTGAATCAGAGAGTGAAAAATCAAGGAGCAGGAATATCACACCATTGACTGATGAATGCTTACTGGTTCCTCTCAAAATAAAGACAATAGGATCATAGGGTTATATCTCCTGATTGCTTAAATCTAAGGATATTTGAAAGGTTCAGTAGATCTTACAGACGTGATTTTCTTCCTCTTTTTTTTTTTACAATTTATTTTCAAATTGGCTAACATATAGCGTATACAGTGTGCTCTTGGTTTTGGGGGTAGATTCCCGTGGTTCATCACTTACATACAACACCCACTGCTCATCCCAACATGATTTTCAAATATCATTTATCACTGGGGCCATTTTCTCCCTGACCCTTTGGCTTCTCCTTTTCTTTGCCCCCTTCTGCAATCCTTTTGTCCAGACTTCATACTGCCACCTCCCCTGTCCCCCGAGATGAGTGTGTCACCCCACAGTTTCCAGGGGAGTGTTTCTGAGCTTCCAGGAGTGTGTGGATTAGGGATACAATCTGGCCCGTTGGCTTTGTTAGTCTCCTCATGCTGATTGCACAAGAGCCTTACAGACAATGAGGCCAGTGAGACCTCCTGGGAACGAGCACCCAGAAATGCGGCCACAGTTCAGTGAGGTCTCCTGGGCATCAGCAGGGATTTGGGGAACCTGCGGGCCACTGGAGCTCAGCTGATATTAGGGCAACTCACACGGAAAATGTGAGGACAAAGGACAGTTTGTTGACCATCAAAGAAAGGAAAACTATTGCTAAAACTGTGGTTGTTCCCTGGTGTTGAATTTATCTGATCAACACAATCCAAGTTCAATAGTTAAAATAGTCTGTGAAACCACATTCTGATCAAGTTACCATCCGTTCAGCTGTGGTGCTGGGCCTGCAGGCTGGACACCCCGACCACAACCTTCTCTCCTGCCCTCACACCTCAGCCCCTGCACCACATGGTCTTGCTCTGCCTTTCCCAGGCCCCCGAGCTCCAACCCCAGCACCATAGTGGGTGGGCGACCCGCGATGTCCCATCTCAGCAGAGCCCCACAGCCACCAGGGCTGCCCTGTTGTCTGGGGTCAGACCCTCAGCAGATATCACATCACCTGATGCTGCTCACAGGTCTTACGGCTCTGAGGACCAGCCTCCCCTCCCCCACATGCATGTGTTCACACACATGCTCTTTCTCTCACACACACTCTTGTGCACACACTCTCACACATACTGATACACACTCACACACTCTTGTGCACAAAGTCTCTCACACATACTTACACACAAACCCACTCTCATGCACACAACTTTTACACAAACACACATACTCTCTAGCACAAACTCACACACATGCACACAAAGCCTCACACACACACAAATGCACTCTCGCGCACATACACACTCAACGCCCTCTCATGCACACAGACTCACGTACACTCACACACAAACACTCTCACACACACACACTCTCATACACATGAGCTCTCTCACACAGTCATGCACACTGATACACACATGTGCACCCACAACCTCTCACTCTCAGGACCAGCCTATTCCCCCCACTCTTCCTTCCTTGTTTCTAGCCCAAAGGACACCTGTCCACCCACATGCCCTGTCCCCAAGTGCCCTGCCTCCGCTCACAAAGGCATCCACTATGTCCCTACTCTAGTGTTAAGTCTTCCTGTCATCGGGGCTCCTTATGTCACCCATACTCCCCTATACACTCGGGCAATTCTGATGAAGCCAGCTGGGAGACCAACCTTGAGAAACATCATCCAACATTTTATTTCCCCCTTGTGTGTGTCTGGAGCTGCCATCACAGGCCAAGCACACGGCATCTTTTGGCTTCTTCCCTGGAGTCGTCTGCACCCCAGTTCCCTCCCTCCCTTCAATTTGCACTCATTTCCAGCTCTGCCTGTGCTGGGCTGTCTGTCATGTCCCTTCTCTGAGCAAGAACCCCAAATGGCACCTCCACTGTCACGTGAAAAGCCTAGGCCTCTCTTCCTAGCATCCCTAAAAAAAATCTTTCCTGTCAATTCATCTTTATAACTCTTCCTCCAGCACAGAGCTGCTGTTGTAGTCCAGATGGCCCCCTTACCGAGCCCTCCGAGAAACGGGCTCATTCCTATTTATTTATCCGTTTCCTCTAAATGTAGCCCACCCATTCTTCAAGGCCTATCTGATACCCACAGCATTAATTCATTTTTCCTGTCATTTACTGAGTGCCCGGCAGATTCCAGGCACCGTGCAGGGAACATTGTCCCTTCCATTCAGATCTTTCAGTCTGACTGGGGGGACAAGACATGAACAGGTAGCCTGAGCCAGTAAATATCCAACGAGCTATTGAGACACTATCATTTGCCATTGGATTCCCAGTGCTCAGCACATAGTGGGTGCTCAGTGATGTTCTTTGAACTTGAATGAACTGAACATAAAGACTTCAGGCTCCCAGTTGTGGGGGACAGGGGGAACTACAAAAGTTTCCAACGGAGAATTGGTCTTGCCTGGGTGCCTAAGATACCATGTTGCATAGCCAAGAGGTTATGACATCCCAGGAATTTTAAGAAATCAAGAAAAGCCCACAGAGTCATGGGAAAGTCTGAAGCTTCCTTCTGGGGGAGGAAAGCCAGCTGCTCATGGGAGAGGAGCCTGTGACTCTGATGAAGGAGGGTTTTGAAATTCACCTCAAGAACTTGGGCCTTTAGCCAATAGATGATGAAGAGCCATAGTGGGCAGGGGGATGACATCCACAGTGGTTTTTCAGCTGAGTGGTCAGGCGACGTGCACTAAAGTGAGGAAAGGTTGAGTTAGAGAAGGTTGATTTAAAAAAAAAAAAAAAAGAAAAGACAAGACAAGAAAAGGTCATGGTAGTCCACACACGAAGTAAACAAAACAAACAAACCTAGTTTAGGGTGGTCCTGGTCCCAGTGGATTTGGACGACAGCTGTAGAGATTTTACTCAATGGGCCTGAGCAGCACACATCACAGGGCTTCTAGGATAATCTAATGAGCTGATGGCTGTGAGCCTGCTTGGAAGAGTGTAGAGCTGGGTATGTAAGCATCAGAATGGTTGTTCATGGGCAGAAATGGCGTCGTAAGTGGAAGAGTTCAGCCACATGGTGGGAGGATGTGGGAGGTATGGGAGGACAAAAAAAAAGGAGCAGGAGTGAGTGGCCAAATGTTCAGACTCTGGAACCAAATCCCAGGATGGCCTCTTATGAGCTGTGGGGTCTGGGAAAGTTACTTGTCTCCCTGTGCCTTGACTTCATGATCTGTTAAAATATGAATGGAAACAACAATAGTCTTTTCCGGTCAAGTAAATTGTTGCAAGTCAGTTCGATCTGTGATAGGCCCACAGAAGGTGCAGAATAAAGGTCAGCTATTATTATTAACAATGCCAACTTAGTTGACTTCTAGAAGTCTCCCTCTACCCAGGGGGACCTCTCCTCCATCTTGCAGCCCAGATCACGCATATAGTCGCTGGATTACATCCTGTCTGGTCTAGTGTTCAATCTGTGTGCTGGGCGTAGATTTTTTTTTTTTCCAGCCACAAGTACCAGGCTCTGGGTGCTTCTGCTAGGTTCCCAGGGCCTTATCCAATGACAAGGAACATCAGGCCCTCCCAACAGCGCCAGGTGTAAATGGACTATTGCAAATCTACTCAACAGCTTCATGGCCCATGTTCTTGGAGGATTTGTCTACTAAGCATGGCTCCACTTTATAATGGCTGAAAGAAGGTGCGAGCTGAAAGGTACAGAGGTTCACAGTGTAAAATCTACCACAGGGGTTGCTTTGGAGGATATCACTTATTTGTTTTCTCAAAGACAATGCTTAGATCAAAGTTATCACGCCTAGCCAGAAAGACTTGGGAACCAGGAAATAAAGGACGGCTGTGGGCAGCCATTGAGAGGCACCCAAACATCTCATCCCTCAGGAAAGCTAACTTTTTTTTTAATGTTTATTTATTTTGAGAGAGAGAGAGAGAGAGACAGAGAGAGAGAGAGAGAGCATGCACGCAACAGGGGCAGGGGCAGAGGGGAAGAGAGAGAATCCCAAGCAGGCTCTGCACTGTTAGTGTGGAGCCCAATTTGGGGCTCGATCTCACAAACCATGAGATCACAACCTGAGCTGAAATCGAGAGTTGGTTGCTTAACTGACTGAGATACCCAGGCGCCCTGAGCAAAGCTATCTTTAAACAACAAATCCAAACAGGTAAAATTAATTACCTAGTATTCATTAAATAACCTTCCAAAGGTAAAAACAGTAATGAAAAAACAGAAAAATAAAAGACAAACAAGGGGAATTTGTTTTAAAAAGACAAATTCAGGAGATACTGGAAAATACCACATTAAAACTAAAAAAGCATTTACATGTATTTGAATTTACATGTAAACTATAGTTTAATTTAAAGAAAATGCTTCAAGATCAGCTCTAGATTGCCGAAGGTGCCTGATAAAATATACTGGCTGAAAATAGTAGGAATAACCAGTATAAACATTTATCTGATTAAAAGGAAGTTATAACACTCAATATGCCTCAAAGCAAGAGTTTAAGGGAAAGTGATTCCAGAACATGGGTTCTCAAACCTGGCGGCACAACAGAATCGTTTGGATTACACATTCAGACTCTCAGATTCTCTCTGCTGAGCCTGAGTCAGTGGGCTTGGAGGGGGGCCGTGGAAGCCACTGTCTGGGGCTGGGCCCTGTTGGGTAGCCGCACTGGGGAGGACGTTTTCTCTCCGTCTGTTCTGAACACCCGGCTTCTGGGGCACCTGGGTGGTTCAGCTGGTTAAGCGTCTGACTTCAGCTCAGGTCGTGATCTCACGGTTTGTGCATTCGAGCCCCGCGTGGGGCTCTGTGCTGACAGCTCAGAGCCTGGAGCCTGCTTCGGCTTCTGGGTCTCCCTCGCTCTCTGCCCCTCCCCCACTCACGCTCTGTCTGTCTCTCACTCTCTCTCAAAAAGAAACACTTAAAAAGAATTTTTAAAAAAACGAACACCCGGCTTCTAACATGGCCGTACGTCTCAGTTTGCTCCAGGAGGGATGTCAGAGGACCCAGGGAGAGGCTGTGGAAGGCGCATTCTAAGAGGAGCACCGTGCAAGGCTCACCCGGGAAGCAGCCGGATGGTGAGTCAGAGCCTGACCATCCCCTTGGGCTGGGGGAGGTGGAGCGGAGGGTAGGGTCACCTGCAGGCACCTGAGGCGGCACCTGCAGGGCTGAGGATGTGGAGAAGCTGTGAATGCCCCTTGGCGTGGATGAGTCATCCACCTTTGGAAACAAAGACACCCGTTTTCATTTCTATTTAACAAGACCGGGATCTTTATCTAATTTCCTGGTTCTTGCACGTGAAGGACTGACTTAAGGGCCCCTATGTCAGGTGCTCTTAAGTGTTGGGGTACATGGTAATCACCTGGGTGCTCCAGGCGGCCCGGGACTTTGGAAGGAGGACTCTGTCAGTCTCTTAGGCAGCACGTCCCTGGGCCCAGCACCTTGGCGGGAGGGAGAGGCTGAGAAGAGTCCGGCTAGCACATTATTATAGAAATCTGACTTCAGGGAAATTTAAGAACACTTTTTAAGTGTAGTTTTAAACAACTGTTCTCAACTGGGATGCCTTTCTCCTGAAGACTGGCTCCCTGTGCAGCTCGTGGAAGGTTCTGGCAGGTGTTCTGGCCGCGTCGAGGTGTACTTCGAAGGCGTGTGGTGCACGGTGTGTGACGACCTTTGGGACAAGAAGGAAGCACAGGCGGTGTGCCGGCAGCTGGGCTGCGGGTCCGCCGTGTCCGCCCCCGGGGAGGCCCACTTCGGCCAGGGCTCCGGCCCCATCCTTCTGGACGACGTGCAGTGTTCTGGGACCGAGGCCTACCTGGGACAGTGCTCCCACGCCGGCTGGTTCACCCACAACTGCGGGCATGGGGAAGATGCTGGTGTCATCTGCTCGGGTAAATGTCTTGCTCACTTCTCTGGGACTTGAGTTTCCTTCCCCCCGCCCCAGTTGTGTCCTCAGCTTCTCCCCAGCACAGCTGGACACCCTAAATCTAACCCCCATCTGCTTGTGTCCGTTCGAGAAGCCAAAGGTCATCATATCGAAAAGAATGCTAGGCTTGAAGCAAAAAGCCTTCGTCCGGTCCCAGGATGGGCTACATTACGGTAGGTCCTGGTGCAAAATGACAATGTGGGTCTCCTCTTTCAGAAATTATTAAGAATTTCAAGAGCTGTGAAAGCAGAGCGTTAGAGCTCTGAGCGGGGACCCTGAGTGGGGCAGGAGCATCTGGCCTCCCTGACCGATGCACCCTCCTCTTCCTCTTCATGTGGCTTTTTGTACATTAGTTCACTTTTTTTTTTAATTTGTTTTTAATTTTTTTTAATGTCTATGTATTTTGAGGGAGAGGCAGACAGACAGAGCATGGGCAGGGGAGGGGCAGAGAGAGGGAGACACAGAATCCCAAGCAGGCTCCAGGCTCCGAGCTGTCAGCATAGAGCCCGACGCAGGGCTCAGACCCACAAACCGTGAGATCATGACCTGAGCCGAAGTCGGACGCTCAATGTATTGAGCCACCAGGCGCCCCATAGTTCACTTTTATCGAACACAATGGAAGTAATAATGATAGCAACCAAAACAATGGCTTTCCTCCCTCTCTCCTCCCTCTCTCCCTGCTGTGAGGGGAGACACCTGATCATTATTATCCTTAACATGTCATTTCATAGCCAACGATGCTGTGCCTGATATTTCTGCTTGTTGAGGACATCCACCTCCTAGAGACCAAGTAGCTATGTGTCCAATAAACCATCTCTGGCTGATGGGGCAAGTTCTGGAGTCAGAGGCCAGAGGCAGCCCCCTCCTTGATCCTCAGCTGCTGGCTACGGCAGAGTCAGAAGAGATCTGACGCAGATCATTCCTCCCAAATCTGACACGCCAGGAAGCAGGATCTAACATTATCAGCTAGCCAAGAGCCAAGCACTCATTCATTCAGAAGATATTATTGAGGAAGGCTTGGAGATCCAGCGGTGAAAGTGAACACAATGTCCCTTTCCCATTGGATTGACTTCTAAACTATTTCACATGCCAGCTTCTGCCACAAAGCAGCAAACTCGCCTCTCTTGGTGATGGCGGGGACCAGAGCCTGCCCTGGTGGGACCTTTCCCACTGCAGGCGGCTCTATCTCGAGAGCTGGCTAAAGGGCTGAAGGAGAGTTTTGGTCCATTAAATCACATTCCCAAGCCCTCTCGCTGGCTTGCAGGGGAAAGGCGGCCCCAGCCCCCCTGACTTTCTGAACGCCTGGAACCCACCTGTGGTTGAACCATTCCAGATGCTTTTTCAAATTGCTTCCTGTGAGTCCCTAGGACAGATGGGGTTGGGCAGAAGTCATCTTTGCTTTACCTGGGTGCTCCAGGCAGCCTGGGACTTTGGAAGGAGGACACAGCCAGTCTCAGGTTGCACGTCCTTTGGTCCAGCACCTTGGCGGGAAGGAGAGGCTGATAATAGTCCAGTTAACACATTATTATAAAAATCTGACTTCAGGGAAATTTAAAAACACTTTTTAAGTATAGTTTTAAACCGTTGTTCTCAAATGGGGGTGATTTTGTCCCCCAGGGGACATTTGTCAATGTCTGGAGACACTTTTTTTTTTAAATTTTTTTTAATGTTTTATTTGTTTTTGAGACAGAGAGAGACAGAGCATGAGCAGGGGAGGGGCAGAGAGAGAGGGAGACACAGAATCCAAAGCAAGCTCCAGGCACAGAGCCCGACGCGGGGCTCAAACTCATGAACCGCAAGATCATGACCTGAGCCAAAGTCGGACACTCAACTGACTGAGCCACCCAAGCGCCCCAGGAGACACTTTTGATTGTCACAACTAGGGGGTGCTGCTGGCATCTTAGAAGTCAGGAACTAACCGTCCTGCAACACACAGGACAGCCTTGCACCCCAAAGAATTTTCCAGCCCAAAATATCAATAGTGCTGAGTTTAAGAAACTCTGCTTTTGGGGCGCCTGGCTGGCTCAGTCGGTAGAGCATGTGACTCCTGATCTCAGGGCTTTGAGTTTGAGCCACACATTAGGTATAAAATAAAATAAAATAAAATCTTCAAGGGGCACCTGGGTGGCTCAGTTTATGCTTAACTCAGTCAGTTAAGCATCCGACTTCAGCTCAAGTCATGATCTCACGGTTTGTGGGTTCGAGCCCATGTCAGCTCTGTGCTGACAGCTCAGAGCCTGGATCCTGCTTCGGATTCTGTGTCTCCCTCTCTCTCTGCCCCCCCCCCCCCCACCCATGCTCTGTCTCTCTCTGTCAAAAATAAACATTAAAAAATTTTTTTAAATAAAATCTTCAAAAAAAAAAAAAGAAAGAAAGAAACCTTGCTTTGGAATTAAGCATGTGCAGTTGACTTTGCTCGTTTTAACAAGTGTGTGCTAATTAATAATTAATAGTTAATCAATTAATAATTGTTTTACTAATGAAAACAAAGTTGGCTGTAGCTTCTTCCTCAAGTATCAACCTTAGTCCATCTTTCTTCCGATAATTTCCTCTAATTGTCCTATCTACTGATTACAGTTGACTACGTTTACTGTCATTTGGGGGCAGAGAAAACCTAAGATCTTTCAGATATGATATTTCACTATAATCTTAGCATGCCATGTATTCCAAGTCTGGGCATACTGAGTCACTTGATAGAGGCTGCCTCGAAGTGGGAATCCCATCGGGTCATGGAGCAATTTCCAGCTTTCCAAGGTCTTCTGTCTGTTATCACATCCCATCCTTACACAATTCAAACAGGCTTGTTTTATTCATAAATAAGTAAACTGAGCTTCAACGACAAGGTTAAGTCAAGGTCAAGTAACTTGACCAAAGTCACATGGCAAATATCCATACTTCTGGACCTCACCTCTGGTACTCTGTCCCCTCCACCAAATATGCCTTACCTGCTGGAAAAGCGCCCTGAATCTCGACAAAATTTGCAAATGTTCAAAGTTGTCTTGCTGCCCTGTGAGCTGCCCTACCCTTTCCTCATAATTTAGGCTCCCCACCCACCCATGTACCCCAAGCCCTGGCACCTTCCCCGGATACACGGTACTCCTCGAGTAGAGCTGCCCTAAGTTATTGAAACCAAAGCCTCCAGACCCACCTTCCCTGATTATCAAAACTGAATGTCAACTGGGGAAATGAACAATTAACGATACGATGAGAGAGCAAATGTCCAGGTGTTAATCAGCTCCTATGTCCCTCAAACAAATGCCCCAAACAGCACAGCCCAGGGTTGCTCGCCCTGAGCAGACTCTCCTTGGAAACTGTTTGTCTTCAATGGTCACTCCGAGTTTTATTTCCAGGTCACAATACAATCATATTTATCACAATATGAAAACCAATGTTTAAAAGCATTCACAGGGGCACCTGGGTGGCTCAGTCGGTTGAGCCTCCGACTTCAGCTCAGCTCAGGTCATGATCTCATGGTTCGTGAGTTCGAGCCCCGCGTCGGGCTCTGTGCTGACAGCTCAGAGCCTGGAGCCTGCTTCAGATTCTGTGTCTCCCTCTCTCTCTGACCCGCCCCCGTTCATGCTCTGTCTGTCTGTCTCAAAAATAAATAAACATTTAAAAAAAATAAAAAAATAAAAATAAAAGCATTCACATAAGGTAACACTGGTGAGCTAAGACGCACCATAGAAAGATGTCCCTGTCCACCTGTAGGTGTCCCCAGTCTCAATCTCAGGGCAGGAAACAGACAAACCAACCCTGACTGGATGTATTGGGCTATTCCTGAGCATGGAGTTTAGACTAAGATGTTTGTATTTCAACGAATATTGAAAATAGTAAAAAAAAAAAAAAAAAAAAAAAGTCTTTCCTTCCAAGCATACTTTTTGGAATAATCACACAGAGAACAAATTCCAGGCTGAACTTTCTCACTGAGGTCATAGCAGTGGGACAGCTGCTGATCCTTCCAAAAGCACAGGGCATTCCAGAATTGTTATCATCTTTGATAGACTCCAGTTATATTCGACTTTCTTTTCTTTCTCGCAGAATATGAACATGAGACTTCAGGAGCTTTGGGTAAGAATCACCCTGCAGTATATCTTTAAGGGAACGTCCCCACATGACCCCAATCTTCTGACTGTATAACAGAATCCGTCATGGAGGTGGGGGAGAGCAGAAGACAAATAGTGAGTTTAATCAAAGGACTCAACAGAGGAAGGGGGAAAAAAAGGTAGCTTCTCTGCCCTTAACTATGGAGGAAACGTTTTCTCCCAAAACTGTTTCATTCTTGTTGCCTAAATGTATTTCAGAGAATTATGGATATGAATATGATTTAATAAGTTAGCATTCAAAGGCATAAGTGAGCCAAAATTGTACTAAAGAAAAATCCTAACTTCAGACTTTTAGCATATTCAGAGATGAATATGTGGGAGAGTGGGAGAAAAGCCCACTGTTTCTGGTTAACTTGGGCCCTTCAACACCTTTCTTCCTTAGAAGTCCCTTTATGAGCCTAGGAATACACTTCTATAAGCACCTGACCTCCTACCTTTCTGGCAGAAGCCATGTTCCCAGAAAGAACCCAGTTTAAAATAACGTGTGAGGGACTCTGAGCTACCCAAATACACTGTCAGGTCTCACTTGCCACTGGTCAGAATGAACCTGCTGAATCCAGTCCCCAAAGCACACCCTTAGCTCAGTGTCTACCCCATGAGGCCGCCCTTAGCTCAGTGTCTGCCCTGTGAGCCCACCAAGTACGTGCGATGCCCCCCCAATAAACTTGGGTGGGCCACTTTGGATGGCAATGATGCCTCATTTCTTTCTCTCTGCTCTTAGATGCTGAGATCCTAACACCATTCCCTGGTGGTGAGTCAAGGGTTTTTTTTTTTGTTTGTTTTTGTTTTTTTTTTTTTTTTTTAATTTTTTTTTTCAACGTTTATTTATTTTTGGGACAGAGAGAGACAGAGCATGAACGGGGGAGGGGCAGAGAGAGAGGGAGACACAGAATCGGAAACAGGCTCCAGGCTCTGAGCCATCAGCCCAGAGCCCGACGCGGGGCTCGAACTCACGGACCGCGAGATCGTGACCTGGCTGAAGTCGGACGCTTAACCGACTGCGCCACCCAGGCGCCCCAAGTCAAGGTTTTTTACCTCTTCATTTCATATGACTTGGCGGGTCACGTGCTACCCAACAGAACGATTCCAACTGGGGATCTCTATGCACTCACCTCACTCATAAACCTCTCCTGTTTTTCAATGAACTGGGGAAGCCTCTGACTCCTTCTTTATCTACTTATCTCTTTTCTCTTCTTTGTTCAAGCCTTGGGTCTGTAATCACTTCTTAGAAAAGATATCCTGGAGTAGCCCCGTATGCATTCTCAAACATTACAGACGTCTCCCACTTTGCTTCTTAGCATTTACCATAGTTGTAAATGTAAACTTAATTTTGGATTAATGTGATTACTTCCTCCAGTCTCCTCAGATTAGACTCTCATCTCTGTGACAGCAAAACCAGGTCTGTTTGGTGAGCCACAATACCTGGAGTGCTATCTGCTGTGACCCAGCAGGGGTCAACAATATGTGTTGAAGGGTTGAACAACACAACAAATATGCGTTGAAGGGTTGAACAAATGGGTTAACACAGAATGTGTTCCTTCTCTTAACATGTAATATTTTTGTGTCTTTGAAAGACTGGCCACAACTACAGCTGGTGAATGGGTCAGGCAGATGTTCTGGACGTGTGGAAGTTTTCTACCATGGCCAGTGGGGCAGGGTTTGCGATGACCACTGGGACATGAACGAAGCTGATGTGGTGTGCCGGCAGCTGAACTGTGGGCATGCCCTCGCAGCCCCAGTTGAGGCCCACTTTGGTGAAGGGGAGGGCAAGTTTCTGCTGGATGATGTGGATTGCACAGGAAGAGAGAGTTTCCTGGGACAGTGTCCTCATACTGACTGGTCTCTCCATAACTGCGGTCCTGGAGAAGACGCCAGTGTCATCTGCTCAGGTAATGGTCACCTCCCCTTCTGAGGGCCCACATCTCATTAAGCAGATGGCATCTTCACTAATTCCCTCAGCGATGCTTGCACCTGTGTAATCATAGCCCATCTCTGGCCATGTGTATGAGCCAAAAGTAAAGAGACGTTGGTAATTTGAGAGCTTCACCTGGAGCTCAGGAATTTTCTAGCCACAAGATGTTGAAATGGAATTTTTTTTTTTATAGAGAAGAATGGAAGACCTTAGTGGTTCCATTACAAGGACTAGATTTCAAAATGACTGGGAAAAGACAACATTAGTCAACAGCGACATTAATCAATCACTGAATGCAATCTACCTTTCTTCAGGACACTGAAGATAAAGTTTTTCCCACTACAAGTTTGCAGTCTAACGAAGGCAAAGAAAGAGGGAGTTTATAGATTAGAACAGCACTGAGTTTTGTCCTGCCCATTGTGAGTCTGGGCCCTCTATTGCTAATCATAAATTTTCACGCAATTAGTGATTATGTGATTATTCTAGAGCAAGATTTCTCAGTCTCAGCACACTTGATGTTTGTGGTCACATAATTCTTTGTGGTGGGGGCTGTCCTGTGAATATAAGCTGTTTAACAGGATCCCTCATCTAAGAATAGTGAATGACACCCCCAGCTATGATAACCAAAAATGTCCTCAGACATGGGCAAAGGTCCCTTGGAGGGTAGAGGCTTGCTCCTGATTGAGAACCATTCTCTAGACAAACTGATGAATATCCACCAAATATGTGACTAGTATTCATTATACTACCAGCACTAAAGACATAAATGTCTATGCCAGTGGGAAATAAAGGAAATAATGTAGTGGGTCTAGAGCAGTGAACTTGGTCACTTGCTAAAAATCCCAATTGTATTCAGCTAGAAAGACTGGATCCATATGACACTAAGGTAATTAATAAGTCAATTCGAACAATAAAATACCGGGGCGGGGGGGCGGGAAGTGTTCTGGTTTGTTTTCATTTATTTTTGTTTCTCTTTTTTAACCCCCGTTTGATGTGCCTTTGTTTTATTTTAGTCGTTTAGTTGGGTTTTTGGTTTGGGATTCAATCCAAGCAGACTATTCTGCAAAGCCACAGGGTCGCATCTGTCTCATGTGTGTGACACATGTTTGCCTCTCACGTGGAGGGGTTACAGGACACAGAACAGTGACAGCCAGGTGAACGTGTGTTGTTAGACACACTAATAAACAGTTTTGCATGTGATGGTTAATTAAAGTCATCTGAACTAAGGCAGAG
This sequence comes from Leopardus geoffroyi, assembly GCF_018350155.1. NCBI lineage: Eukaryota > Metazoa > Chordata > Mammalia > Carnivora > Felidae > Leopardus > Leopardus geoffroyi. The sequence goes on from NC_059334.1 coordinate 79,126,778, forward strand.
AGAGTCAACATTTTCGTTCTAGGAACCCCATTCCTTCATTTTAAAATTCATTTTGAGTTGAAGCATCTCTCGAAACAAACGCCCTTTTCCAACGTTACGTCTGTCTTTTCCCATATATTGACAGAGACTGAGCATTTCAAGCCTGCATTGTTAACGGCATGCTTTTGCTTTACTGACATGACATTTTTCGAGCAGAAAAGCAGGAAAGAGTTAAGATAGTGGAGCAGCCTGGGGACCCTGAGCTTGTCTCATTCCTGAAACACAGCTAGCTCAGCACCAAACCATTTTGAACACCTAGGAAATTGATCTGAGGATTACCACGACATGACATTTTTCATTTTATGTGCTACCTGGGCAGGTAGTAAGTAGATCATGAAGGAAAAAAGGGAATCAATGGGGGGGGGGTGCTCAGATAGCCATATTCTGACAATTATTTGCCATTTCCACATTCCTGGGCCATTAAGATGATCGTACCATTAAGCTGCAAATGTGGTTGGGCCACTTTCTTCCTTCCACAAGAGTTAGCTTTATTTTCATTTCAGCTGTGTGGGTTTTAAGTTATTCTCTGGTATTGATCTTTCCATCCAGTGGAATTGCTGTTAAATGCGCCACGTTAAGGAAATACCTTGGTAAATTATTTGTAGAGCTTACACAACTATTCAACGTATGTTCTTTCCCACTGGGTGGCTCTTGTGGCTGGAGAAGGGAATGAATACTTTTACATCCTAACAGTCACTTGAATTGTCCACCCTTTCTCCCTGCAGAGAATGCACAGGAATCACTGCCAATGCCACAAGGTAGGAAGTATTTTCATGTTGACTTTGTAGTATTTGTCCTTACTTAATGCAAATGTTTAATGCAATTTTGGTTTTAAACCAAAAGGTTTTTTGTTGGGATTGCTGAACCAGATTTGGAGGGGGCAACATATTACATATTGTATACGTAAACTATCCATGGATTGGTGTACTAGGAAGCTGATGAGATCTGAAATTAGTAAACCCAGTGGCAACATGTTCGAGATAGGCCTGTGTACCAGCCCAGGTGGGCTTTGGGATGAGGGAAGGACAATGGGTTTGGCAACAGAAGGTTTGAGTTAAGTTCCTGAGATCTTGGGCAAGCCACTGACTCTCTTATTTAAAGGGGATAAAAACACTTAATTTGTAAAGCTCCGTTTGGGTTAAAAGGAGGTCATGTATGCAGAATGATAACAAAAGCCAAATTTTATTGAGTGTTAAGGATATTCCAGGCATTTTTCTAAGACCTTTGCCTGCATAGTTATTAGTTATTTGATTCTCTAATTCAGGGATCAGCAAACCTTTTCTGTAAAAGGTCAGATAGTAAATCTTCTGGGCTTTGTGGAACAGATGGTCGCTGCTGCATTTCAGCTCTGTTGCTGCAGCACGAAAGCAACAGCCATAACAATTTGTAAACTGCTGGGCATACCTGTGTTTCAAAAAAAACCCAAAACTGTTTACAAGAACAGGCACTGGGCTAGATTTGACCCCTGCTTTGACAAATAAATTCCAAGCACTTTGCATGCAGGACCCATTTAATTTGCACAACAATCTTATGAAGTGTGTACTATTGTAATTCCCATTTTACTGATGAGGAAATTGAAGCATAGAAAAGTTAATCAACTTGCCCAAGGCCATGAAGTTAGCAAGGGTCATAGATCTGTTAGACTCTGATACCTTGCTTGGCTTTTATGGAGGGTTGATGTTAAAAAACAGACTTATTCTTCCCATTCCGTTAGTTTCTTGAACCAAAAGCCATCTCTGTTGCTCCCTTTCCCTCAATGATCACAACCAACGCTCAGAAAATTCTGCTCCACTTCCCAAAATGTATGCTAAACCCATTAGCATCTCCCAACTCCGCTGTTACTCTGTCTCCAAACCGTCAGCATCTCACCCTCACTATTGCAACAAATTTCTAAGGGGTCTTCTGCATTGGCTCTTTCCCTCCCATCACACATGTAACCTGTTCCTGGCACAGAATCTAGAACTGGCTGATAAAGCATAAATCAGACCATCACTCTTAACTCAAAACCCTCCAAAGCTTTACTATTATATTTGGAATACTGTCCAGGTCTTTTTCAGTAAGACTGCAAATGATCTAATCCTTGTCTGGGTTTCTGACCACTGAGAAAACACCTCATCTAGCACTGTGCTCCCCACTTGCCTTTTTCCCATCCCTTGAAACTGACAAGGGAGTGCTCCTGCTAGGGCCTTTGCACTGACTTTTCCCTCTGTCTGGAAAGCTCTTCTCTCAGAGTTTTCCTACCTGGCTCCTTGTAATCAGGTCTCAGCTAAAATATCACTGCTTCAGAGAGGATTCCTCTCCCTACACAATCCAAAATAGACTCCCTCTCAGTCATGTTCTATTTTATCAACCTCTTGTTTGTCTCTTCACAGTACTTACACCATCTGAGATTCTCTTTATAGTTTTCTTTTGTTCACCTGCTTATCATATGTCCCTCCCATCCCACTTTCCAGAATGTAAGTCCTGTGAAAGCAGGAACTTTCAGCAAGTTTATGTCAGAACCAAGGACAGGTCCTGGTGCATAATAGGTTCTCAACAAATATCTATTGAGGGAAAAACAAAAGACATACGCTAGCACCCTGCCTCTGCTATAGAGTTGTCGTTGAAGACAAAGTGTTAGTCACTAACATGCTCAGTGGTCCTCAAACAAAGGCAATAACTCCCTTTGGAAGATACCACTTATCAGGCAATTCTGCCTCCTACACTTATTTATTAAATACAATTCCATTGTGCACCATGATTTCCATCTCTCTTCTAACTCCAGGAAGTTCAGAGCTTAATTGAATAATCAGTTCTAATAACTAGCTAAGAGTTTTGTTGGTTGGTTATTGGTTAAATTAATTAGTAGGTTGTTTTTTGACTTATTTCTCTTTCACCCATATTGTCATTAAATTTGCATTCTTATTTTTCCGGTTTTGCTATGCAGATATATATATTTTACTGTCAGTCATTGGAAACATGTAGTAGGGTATAATATACTCAGATTAATAGAAATGTTTACCGAGGGTCTGGGAGGTTGTATATGAACTACTAGGTCCTGTGGGAAGCAGGAGCTGAGAAAGTAGGTCAGATGTGGCTATGCCATGGTCATTCTGCTTTTGTCCCAGTTGGCAGCCACTTCCCTAGACAGGCAGGTGGCCCCAAGTTCCAGGGGTAACTGGCTTGCTCTCCATGTGTGGACATTCTGAAAAGCTAGTATCACATGTTAAAGCTATTACCTGTCTAGTATCTTCAAAACAACCACATCAGCAAATACTTCTGAGATTCTATCATGTCCAAGGGACTGCATTTCACCAGGAATTCACTGTATTTTTGCATTTTATATTTTGGACCTGTCACATTAAAGATTTGTTGAAAATTGGTAAGTAAAATAAAGGTTATTCAATTTAATTGAATAAAAAACATTTCAATTTATTTGTACCAATAGGTGATGGAAATTCAGCAACCACATTATCAGGTAAGAGAATATTTTTTTTTTTTTTTTGGTAAGAGAATATTTTGGGGCTATTTTCCCCTGGAATATTTCTGATTACCCATCCAAATCCAGAAAAGAAATAAATGAAAGGGTTACTGTTGAGTGATTTTGCTGAGTGACTCATTATAACCTGCCCTTACTTGTGAGAGTATTAGGGTTTTGACCCCAATAGATTCACTAGCTTCTAAAAAAAGTCAAGTAACAATGCCATTGTTTTGAATAAATACTAGAGACAATTTTAAACACAGTGGATTTTTAATTGTCTTTAAGTTTCATTTTGGCCAGCTCCTCTGAGAATATCCAAACTCTTAAGTTTTATAAATGATATGTTTCAAATTTTCTTTGGAGGAAATATCGTTTGTCACATGTAATATTTGCTTATTGTATGAGTTTTGAATAGCAGCTGTAACAAATTGACACAAACTTAGTGGCTTAAACAACACAAAACATATATCTCACTGAGTTAATATCTCACAGAATTATGTTCATTCTGGAGGCTCTAGAGGAAGGTACATTTCCTTGCTTTTTCCAGCTTCTAGAAGCCATCTGCATTCTTTGGCTCATGGCCCCACTCCTGTATCTTCAAAGATGACACTGTAGTGTCCTCAAATTTCTCTCTGCTTGTCTTCTTCTGCCTTTATTTCCACTTTTAAGAATGCTTGTGATCACATGAAGCCCATCTGGATAACCCAGGATAATGTCCTTTATCTTTTTTTAAATGTCTATTTATTTATTTTGAGAGAGAGAGAGAGAGAACAAGTGTGGGAGGGGGAGAGAGAGAGAGGGAGCGAGAGAATTCCAAGCAGGCTCTGCACTGTCATCACAGAGCCCAATTCAGGGCTCGATCCCATGAACCTGAGCCAAAATCAAGAGGCTGACACTTAACTGACAGAGCCACCCAGGCGCCCTGATAATGTCCCTTATCTTAAGATAGCTGATTAGCAACCTTAATTCCATCTGCAGCCTTAATTCCCCTTGCCGCATGACATGACATGGTCACAGATTCCAAGGATTAGGATGTGGACAACTTTGGGGGGCCGGTATCCTGCCTCCCACACTTAAATACAATTCTGTAGTTGTTACTCTCAGTGGCACAGAGATGGACACATGTCTCAGGACGTACACTGAAATCTGGTGACCCAGAAAGCAAACAGAGGAAAAGGTGTGATAGAAGAGGGGTAGCGTCTACCTGAGTCAATATGAAGAGAGAGGCGATGTTCTTGCCCACTGTCCTTTCTTCTGTCGGTGTTCCTAAGGGATATTGTAAGTAATTGTCAGGGCTACATATGGTGCAGAGGCAGGTCTGGAGGCAGGAGAGAGTGTGGAATTGTGTGGATCCATGGAGAGTTCCCATGCTAGGGCAATACCTGTGCCACAGAACCATGTCAGTGCTGAAACAGGCTGAGGAAGGAAATAAACAGAGCAAGTGAATGCAAGAACCAGGGGGCCCTGATGGTCCAGACCTCCAGCCAGCTCTTAGGAAGAATATTAAAACCCAATACACATCATTCTTGTCACAAACACCAAATATCTGTGCCTGGACATCAAGTCTGGGAGAGAGGGGACACAGATGATTGAGCTGAGCTTCCACGGGGCTGAGGGTCAGCAACTGAGGGGTGATTCATTCTCTCTATCACTTACACACTGATCTCTATCACTTACACACTTCAGAGCTGAAGCAAAACCGACCTCTTTTGAGACCACAGGGAGTCCCTGGCTGGCCACTTCTTTCTCGAGTCATTGTGGGCACCTACCGCTAACGGATGTTTCTTTATTACAGTTCTACCCATTACCATCTCAACTCAGCTGTCTCCCGTGACTGCGGCACGTTCAACATCACCAGGTAGGGCTCCCTGCCCCACCTGCCACCACCATTACCAGATTTACGGCAGCTCCTGTCGTGATAGTCAGCAGTTCTGCCACCACCACTAGACATCGCTGATGTTCTCTTTGAGACAGAACGATTTGAGAAGAAAGAGACAAGAGGACCCTAGAGAATCAGGATTTCATGCTGTCCAGATTTGCTCTATGTTTATCATCTATAACTACAATTAGAAAACCTCGTAACACAAGGCTCCTCATTTCCCTTATTTCACAAATGTAAAGAGGAAGAGGAAAAATGGTAAGGGTGAGAGAGAGAGAGAGAGCATCACCTCATACCTCTTGAATTGAAGAAATAAACTAGAGCAAAGACCTCATTCTTTGTCTGTATCAGTGAATCACATAAATAAGGGACACCTCTTCTTAGCTGTGGGGAATGGTGGTCACAATTATGGGCCATTTTATTTCATCACTGTGATGCTCGATGCTGACTCACCTGTAACTACGGACATTTCATTCGTACCATCAAATAATCCATATTCTGACAATGCTGATGATAACCTTGAATAAGCCCTCATACCTGCACTGTCCACATAGCTGCTGAGTCCTTGAAGTGCCGCTCGGCAGAACAGACAGCTGCCGTGCCTGTCAAACACACACTGGTTCTTTCAAAGGCATGGTGTGATAAAAGAACGTAAAACTGCTTTCATTGACATCTTTATATTGATTACATGTCTAAATGCTAATATTCTGGATATATTGGGTTAAATAAGATATATGACTGAAGTTAATCTCACCTCTTTCTTCTTACTTTTTGAAATGTGGCTACCAGAAAAGTGCAAATTATGTACGTGGCTTTGCACTTCATTTCTCTTGGACAGCATTGCCTCACGCCATGTCCGTCCCCATGACGGCCTGACGTGGATTTTCTTATCTAATCTTCCCAACTGCTGGGGAGGGAACTTCTATAATCCCCATTCTCTGAACGGAGGAACCTCATATTCAAATAGGTTAAATATTGTCCGCAAGGTCGATGGAATGATCAACGCGAACAATCTGACTTTAGATCCTATAGCTTAATCTCTGAACTACCTTAACTCTCTAAACCACATTAAAATCCTTAAACTACTAGAAAGACTGACTGGGCATGTTGTCTATTCAGAAACCATGAGGATCCGTTTTCGGAGAGAGAAGCTGAGAACAAAAGGCTGAGCTAATCTCTGAGCCAGGGCTGCACTTAGTTTCTTACCCTTCCCGTCTTCCACAAACCAGCTGTCCGTTGCCTATCGGTGGCCCGAGGACACCAACATCAGCCCCCTCCACGCCTTGTCCAGTCCTTCCCATCCCAAGTGGCAGCAGTGGCTCCTTCTAGTAGATTCTCAGCTCTGTATCTGTCCTCACTCAGAGCTCCTATTCCTTCCTGAGAGTTGTATGTATGTACTGGCTCCAAAGACATGATCAGCTTCGTGGAGCAGAATCCATAGTTTTCTCATCTGTGACATTGTCCTCACCCCCACCCCTGCACACAGCACACACACACACACACACACACACACACACACACACACACAGAGTTGAGATTGATGACGGCTGTCTGAAGGGCATTCACTGTTTGTTAAATGAATAAATAAGTAAATGCTTAGATAAATGAGCCCCATCTGGCTGGCCCTAGTTTGTGTATCTGTATCTACTTCCAAATATTAACGAAAGAGAGGGCAGATGCATTAAGTTCTCAGATCTGGTGTCTAAGTAGCTAAGGATTCTTTTGAAATCTGAGTGGCATATTCCATTTACTTGCCGGTACAATGCTCAGAGCCAAGTGCTGGACCACTGGGTTTGGGGCCACTCTCTCCTACCTCCCAGCTGGGCGACCCTCACCAGTTTTCTCTACCTCTTTGTGCTTCAGTTTCCTTATTTGAAATGGGGATAATAGCTATGCACTTCAAGGAGTTGTAAGGAGTAAATCAATGAGTTTGTGTAGAGCACTTGACGGAGAGTGTGGCTCACAGCCATGCCACGTGAGTGTAGGCTTCAGTCCCTTGGGGTGTGTCCTGTGGAACTCAGGTGCTTCCCGGGCACCAAGCACTGTTCAAGGAAGAGGGGTTGTGCTCCATGACTGCTAGGCTGGGTGAAGAGGGTACAGTTTTTCTGCTCTTTGCTGATAGTCCTGGCCATTTTTCAAAATTCCTCCCCCAGCATCTGGCAACCCCCAACTTGCTTTCTATCTCTACAGATTTATCTGTTCTGGATATTTCACACAAATGGAGTCATACCATAAGTGGTCTATTGTGTCTGGCATAATATTTTCAAAGTTGCTCTTCCCTTTAAAATTCCCTGTGTTGAACGAGTTATATAGAGCTAGTTGAATTCTCCTCCTGGAAATATGAAGCAGATAAAAAAAGTCCTTCTCTTTCGTATCCAACATCAGGAGTCATTTTCCTTGTATTGTTGTTTCCCGACAGCACACTCAACTTCCACTGTCCCAGAAGACATTAATCACCCAACCACATCATCAGGTAAGCCAGCCAGCTATGGTTACAACCACCAAAAATGGGTGTGATACTTTGTATTTGCTGCTTCCGCATTCGAGCCCACAGGAAGGATGATGAGCTGAAGCTCAGGGCCAGGGAAGATTCACTACCAAGGGATCTAGGGACAATGTGATGCCAATGTCAGCTTCAACACCTGATCTTATGCTCCATGAGGATAGGGGTTTTTTGTTTGTTTGTTTTTTGTCTGTCTTGCTTATCACTGTACCTCTAGAAGCTATCGCGGTGCTTGGCATACGGTAATCACTCAATAAAGTTTATCGAGTCAATAAATGAGGGGCGCCTGGGTGGCTCAGTCGGTTAAGCGTCTGACTTCGGCTCAGGTCACGATCTCGCGGTATGTGAGTTCAAGCCCCGCGTCCGGCTCTGTGCTGACTGCTCAGAGCCTGGAGCCTGTTTCAGATTCTGTGTCTCCCTCTCTCTCTGACCCTCCCCCATTCATGCTCTGTCTCTCTCTTTCTCAAAAATAAATAAACGTTAAAAATAAATAAATAAATGAATGAATATAAAAGTGTTGCATGTGTGAATAGGCCATTTAATCCCTCTTGAGGTAACTTCAGTCTTGGCCAAGAACAATCCTGCTCGACAGTGCAGGGTGCTGACTGGGGGCAAATCCCTCTGCTCAAGGACACAAACATCACTCTGGAAAGTGCCAGCAGTCCCTCCTTGTACTAATATTCCTCCTCAGAAAGAAGTATTAGTATTTCATAGGTGAGCAAGGTAATGAAGACAAATCCTTCTAACAAGTATTTTTTTCAGCCTCAGCAGATAATGAGAAGTTACCAACTCTCGTATCAGATAAGGCAACAATTCCATCACCAGTCCTTACTATCCAGTTGGAAGGTACAAACAGATGGGCCATATCGCTAGGTTATATGATGTCCTCCGTGAGCTCATCCAAGATAATCAGCATCCTTATAAATACAAACCTTTTTAGAACTTTTGTCCAATTCATCACTGACTTACTTTACCACTGGGGAGCACCTTATGCAGAACCAGGAGTTGATGTAAAACTAAAGAAAGTAAGATATTTGGGGGATCAGGATCACATTGAGGAGCTTTCTATCAGCAGCCTGAACTCGACTTCAACCTCATCAGAAAGTCATTCTTCATGAGCCTGTGGCCAGTCCAGATGTTTTGGAAAGGTGTGGCATAGCTAGTGGCTCTTCACAAGCTGTCAGCTGAGTTGTTTTCTGACATGTTGGCCTGTGTCCATCTCAGGAAGAGAAGTTTAAGTTCTAATCACTGTTTCCATGTTGTTCCAGTTCTACCTGTGGTCGACTCCTTGTCTTCCAGCCGCAGAGCCAGTGCTCCTTGGCCCAGCCTATCAGGTCAGCAGCCTTCCCCACAGGATGCGCCATTGCTCTCGAAGACCCCAGGGGGTCACCACAACCAGGGAGGGAGCCTGGGAGCTACGGTAGAGGCCTCAGAGGTGCCTGGGGAAAGACCACAGTTACAGGAAGAGAGATCACTGCCTCCAGGATTTGTCTGGGCCCCCCACTGCTTTGGCACCTGTTCAGCCTCACTCTCCTGATGATTCAGCAAAACATTCTAAAGTTCAGAAAGTACAAAGATTAAGAAAGCACATAGCCATGTCCCCTTTACCTACGCATGACTGATGCTTACATTTTGGTATATTGGTTTTTCAGGCTTACCAAGAAATAAAGCATCATAAATAAATTTGAAGTTCCTCAAATTCCCAAATCCCAGTCTCTGTTCTCTCCTTCCTCAGAGATAAACACTGTCTTGAATTTTGTATACATCTTCATTTTTCATATTTTTGCAAACAGGAATTCTGTGATCTCTATATATGTTATTTCATGTTTTTCTTTCACACAAATTACATTATTCCCCATATATCATTCAGGACCTCTTGTTCTTTTTTTTTTTTTTTTTTTTTTCAACGTTTATTTATTTTTGGGACAGAGAGAGACAGAGCATGAACAGGGGAGGGTCAGAGAGAGAGGGAGACACAGAATCTGAAACAGGCTCCAGGCTCTGAGCTGTCAGCACAGAGCCCGACGCGGGGCTCGGACTCACGGACCGCGAGATCGTGACCTGAGCCGAAGTTGGACGCCCAACCGACTGAGCCACCCCGGCACCCCAGTACCTCTTATTCTTTACTCAGTTATATTTTTGAGATTCACCCATGTTGATACACATATATAGACACTTCACTGCTTTTAACTGCTGTTTTGTTATAGGGGTTTTTTTGAATAAGCCATTTAAATTATGCATTTCCCCACTGACAGAGATGCATTCTTTTAATTTTTCATTTCTGCCCTCTTGATGTCAAGTCCTAAAGCACCAGTGCATGATATTCCACAGTCTAATCTGCTTTGTTAAGTGACTAATAAAAAGCACGTCACACAGTGGTCTAATGATTAAGTAATTTTTTTCCTAGAATGCTCTTATACATGTGGAGTAACCACAAGATTCCTCGTAATTTGTAAGCACGGCAAATAGGGCGAGTTGAATAGGGAAGTTTCAAAAACTTACCATAGCTTTGGTTTCCACAGAAGACTGGGCCGTGGTGAGGCTGGTAAATGGCACCAGAAGATGCTCTGGAAGGGTGGAAGTCTTCTACCACGGCACCTGGGGGTCGGTGTGTGATGACGGCTGGGGTCTAAAGGAGGCTCATGTTGTGTGCAGGCAGCTTGGGTGTGGCCAGGCAGTGTCTGCCCCCCTGGGTGCCCACTTTGGCCCAGGCTCTGGAAAGATTCTCCTGGATAACGTGCACTGCAGTGGTGAAGAGAGCCACCTGGCCCTGTGTGCCCACGATACCTGGTTCACTCACAACTGTGGGCATGAGGAGGATGCTGGAGCCATCTGCTCAGGTGAGGGGTCTTTTTGCATTCTAAATGAGTCATGAACAGAATGGGTTATTACAGAAACTGAGCAATGAGCCATTGGCCCCTCCAGTGAGGGTGAGGATTTCCTCTCTTTACACTAACAGGTTCTCTGACGACAAGCCCCTCCCCTCCAGGTAAGACCGACTTGGCCATTTCTATATCTTATTCTTAGTTCTAGTTCTGGCTGGCTAATATTTACCTGGGTGTTAGAAGTGGAATGGAAATGACCCTGTTAAATCAAGCTGTAAGCAGTTTCCAGAAGTTGGTTTGATTGGTCCCTATCACTTAAAGCCTCAAAGGTTTTCCCAGTCTATAGTTCAACTCCACCATAACACAGGGAACCCAGAATATAGGCATGTGGGGCTGACCTTGCTCTTGTGCAATCAGGTTCTTCTCTAGGAAACCCACTAATCCTGGCCAGAATGACCCCTCTTCTGGGAAGCTGCTTGAGGGTAGATCCCAGGCACCATTTAGCTTGGCGGAGAGCTGAACAGTGAAGAGCAATATTAGCAAAGAGGGAATTCAGAAATTAGCTAAATACCCAATCAGCCAGGTGCTGGAATCTTCCTAAATCAGAATGAAATTACCAGGCAGCCACGGGCAAGACAGGATACTTATGGGGCCATTGGATAACTGGAAAGGTCACTGATTTGGGGATAGTTGTCTATGACTATGCCCATCAGTCATCACAAACCACTTATTTGAGAGAAAAATTGCCATTCACTTTCCAGAATAATTAGATCAGAAAATCATCCCTCTGGAGTCTGTGGGGCCTGATCCTTTCTAACAGGTGAAGACACCACATCAGTTGAAAATTTATGCTTATGTGCTTTTGGAGTACCTCTGCCATTAGGAAAAACCCTGGGGCCATTGCAAGCATTTCTTTTTTATCCTACAGCAGTGGTTTTTAAACTTTATTGGGTGTCGGAATTACCTGCAGGGGTTATTAGAACACGGATTGCGGGCCGCCCCCAGAGTTTCTGATTCAGCAGGCCTAGGGTGGGGTGTGAGAATTTGCACTTCCAGAAAGTCCAGGATGCATATTCTGCTGGTCTGGGGACCTCACTTTGAGAACCACTGTCTTAAAAAGAAAGAAGGAATCCTTTTTATTCTAATAAATAAAAGCAGAATTATCATCATCATCTCCGTCACAATTATCATTCTCACCATCGTCGTCATCATCATCATCACCATCGTCACTGCCATCGTTATCACCACCGTTATCACCATTGTCATTGTCATCATCATTGTCATCACCATCATCACCATTGCTACTGCCATCACCATCGTCATCGTCACCAGCGCCATCATCATCACCACTGTCACCATCATCACCTTCGTCACCATCATCACCACTGTCACTATCATCACCTTCGTCATTGCCGTCATCGTTGCCGTCATCACCATCACCAACATCACCATCATCACTATCATCAATGCCATCATTATCCACATCCTTGTTACCAACACCAATGCCATCACCATTAGCAGCAAAAGCTACTCGATCTAGTAAGCCAAACTTTGTATTAATGAATCACTTCTCTGGTTGTTTTTAGTTGATGTGATTTTAATGGTTATGTATATGCAAAGTTAAACATCCAAGCAAGAAGATAGGTAAACTATTGCAAACATATGGATATTCATTATTACGTAAGTAATCAGGTCTCTGTGGATGAAGCATTTTCCATTTATAGCCAGGAGCCTGAGGTGGCTGCACTCGTGGCCTCCTCTTTATCTGATAGCCACTACCCTAATCCAAATCCTCATCACCTCTTCCTTCCTGGATGAACACAGACTTCTCCTAACTGGCTTCCCTGCCTACAGGCTCCCAACATTATAGTCCATTGTTTACATGCAGTCAGTTACTTTTCAAAAACAAAAGTCAGACTTATGGAAATTTAACCTACCTACAGTAAAGATCACCATGTAGTTCAAAGAACTTTCATGAATGTTTGCAGTTGTGTAAACATCACTACCATCAAAATATAAAACATTTCTACTACCTTAAAGAGTTTCCTCATGCCTCTTTCTATTCAATCCCTTCTCTTAACCCCAGGTCCTGGCAACTACCCATATGATTTCTGACCCTAAAAAAGTTTGACTTTTCCAGAATATTGTATATTTTAATCAGACAATATGTAGCATTTTGTGTTGGGCTTGCTTACATAGCATAACACTTTTGAGATTCACCCATGTATCTCCAAGAATCAGACATTCATTCTTTTACATTGCTGAGTAGTATTCCACTGTATGGATGTGACAAATGTGTTTATCCATTTGCCACTTGATGGATATTGAATTTATTCTTAATTTTTGACTATTATTAATTAAGCTGCTTAAAACATTCATATATAGATTGCAAACTATTTTCCAAGGTGGCTGTACCATTTTGCATTCCCACTAGCAACATATGAGACTTACAGTTGCTCACCATACTTGTCAATCTTGGATTCTATTTTTTGTTTGATCATTATAGTCTCCTCTCCTATAATGAGAATGATCTCTCTTTGTGGTTTTAATTTGCTTTCCTTTAATGACCAGTGACACTAAGTACATTTTAATGTGTTTATTTACATCTCTTCTTTGGTTAAACATCTGTTCAAATCTTTTATCTTTTTTGTCTTATGTTGTAAGACAGGTCTTTATATATTAAAGAAATATAGAAATATTATATATTATAAAATACTGGGTACAAGTATTTTCTCAGATGTGTATTTTGCAAATGTTTTCTCTCAATCTACAACTTGTCTCTTCATTTTCTTAAGTCTTTTTTAAGGAGCAGAATTTTTAAGTTTTAATGAAGTCCAATTTACCAAGATTTTTTTCTTCAGTCAAATGTGCTTTTATATTCTAAGAAATCTTCACTTGCCCAAAGTTCTCAAATATTTTCTCCTGTTTTCTTCTATAAGTTTCATAGTTGTAGGTTTGTCATTTAGTTCTATGATCCATTTTTGTCGATTTTTTAATATGGTTCAAAGTATTTTTTCCCCGTATAGATCTCTAATCATACCAATGCCATTTGTCTAAAAGACTCTCCTAACTCCACTGAAATACCTGGCACTTTTATCAAAAATAAAATAATCATTAATACGTGAATCTATTTCTAAACTCCCTCTCTTGTTCCACTGGTTTATGTTACTATTCTCATGCCTGTGTCACATTGTCTGGATTCCTGTAGCTTCAGACTAAGTCATGAAATCACTTTGTTCTTTTTTCTTCTTTTTCAAAATTGTTTTAGCTAACCTAGGCTTTTGGCCTTTCATATAAAATTTTTGAATCAACTTGTTAATCTCTACAAAAAATATCTGCTGGGATTTTTAGTTTAGATTATGTAGAGTCTATATATATATTTGAGTCTATATATAAATTTGGGGGAAATTGACATCTTAATAATATTGAGTTTTCTGATCCATCAACACAGGACATCTCTTCATTCATTTAGGTCTTTCATTAACTCAACATTTTTTTATGTTTCTATGTTCAAATTTTGCCCATCATTATCAGACTTATTTATAACAATTTCATGGTTTTTGATATTTCTATAAAAAGGTATTTTTAAAATTTTCTATTTTGGCATTTGTCTTTGTGGCTAGTGAGTTGTTTCCCAAAACAATGAAGTATTTATTGACTTGGAGACATTATGACAATTGTTTAATTTATTCATTCCTTAATTTATTAACCTCTTTCTTATCCATTATCAGACTTGATTCCCAGTTTTACAGATCAAGAAACAGATATTCATGTCTAATACGTGGTGAAGTGAGAATCAGATCCCAGATTAGAAGAATCCTGTCTTTAGGCTGGAAATTCACTAAGGTCTTTAGAACTGGCTTTTATATTTCACCAAGAGATACCAGAAATTTGTTTGGAGTGCCAGAGAACTTTCCCTTTTCTCAGCTTTAGTTGTGTGTCTTCGAGGTGCCAGCTATCACTAACCAATGTTTTCTTTTCTTTGTAGCTGCTGAAATAACAACGGAACCCATTACCTCTGAGGAAGAGCAAACAGCAACAGGTACTTAAGAAAGCAGCTTTTTTTTTGAGTTTATACTGAAGCTTTATATCTTCTAATTTATTCAAGTTTACAAGTTATTTCTAGAAATTGGAAAAAAATGTAAATTTAGTAACAAACATTGCTAGGAGTCTCCAGTCCCTAGCAGCATCCTTGAGGTAGCTAAGTAAAGATGTTTCTGAGAATATGCTCCCAGAACTACAGATCAACAGCATATTAAGATGAATTGCGAGGGGCGCCTGGGTGGCGCAGTCGGTTAAGCGTCCGACTTCAGCCAGGTCACGATCTCACGGTCCGTGAGTTCGAGCCCCGCGTCGGGCTCTGGGCTGATGGCTCAGAGCCTGGAGCCTGTTTCCGATTCTGTGTCTCCCTCTCTCTCTGCCCCTCCCCCGTTCATGCTCTGTCTCTCTCTGTCCCAAAAATAAATAAACGTTGAAAAAAAAAAAAAAAAAAAAAAGATGAATTGCGAGCGCTAACACACGTGACGCGCGCGCGAGCGCCCGAGCGCGTACACACACACACACACACACACACACACACACACAGGTTCTATGGCCCAATGAATTTAGGAAACATTGCATTAAACAAATTAAACAGGTGCCCTTGCTTCAGGACGTCTACAAGTCTTTAATATACAATTAACTCTATAAAATCCCCACTAGAGGGCGCCTGGGTGGCTCAGTAGGTTAAGTGTCTGAGTTTGGCTCAGGTCATGATCTAAGTGGGTGAGTTCCAGCCCCGCTTCTCTCTCTCTCTTTCTCTCTCTCTGCCCCTCCCCCCGCATCTCTCCCCCTTTCTGCCCCTCCTCCACTCATGCGCACTCTCTGTGTCTCTCAAAAATAAACATTAAAAAAAGGTTTTTTAAATCCCCACTAGAAGTCACAGCAGGCAATGCTCATAAAATATACTCCACCCAAATCCCCTTTCCCTTATGTATCATCTCTTAGGAGGTTCTCTGCATAATATCAGTAAGGAAAATGTAAAATCCAAGTATCTGGGAGTAATACATATGCTACCACAGTATTCTAATCAAAATAAAATGCAGGGTGCCTGGCTGGCTCAGTTGGTGGACATGCAACTCTTGATCTCAGGGTTGTGGGTTCAAGCCCCACGTTGTGTGCAGAGATTACTTAAAAATAAAATATTTTTTAAAAATTAAAATGCCTAGTTCCTCATGTCTCTGAATGTCTGAATTGAAGGTCGCTGTCCTCCAATACCCATGCTGCCTAAAACGAGCTCTCCCCACATCTCTTCTGCCCATTTCTCAAGGTAGGGTCCCCTGGTCTCCACAAGAAGTCATATCCTGCATATTTGTATTTTTTTCTTTTGACATCCCTTATAATGCACCTCATATTATAGTTACTTGTACACAGATTCTAGCTTCTGACTGAGTTTAAGACTTTTATTTATTTTAAAAAATTTTTAAAGTTTATTTATTTATTTTGAGAGAGAGAGAGAGAGAGAGAGTAGAGGAGGGGCAGAGAGAGAGAGGGAGAAAGAGCATCCCAAGCAGGCCCTGTGCTGTCAGCGCAGAGCCCAGTGTGAGGCTCGAACTCACGAACTGTGAGATCATGACCCGAACCTCAATCAAGAGTCGGACGCTTAACCGACTGAACCACCCAGGCACCCTGGGTTTTAAGGCTTTTAAGTGCAAGCACTCTGACTCAGTTTCTTTGCATTGAATAAGTATTTGTTATTCATGGTGGCACACAGCATCATTAATTTGCAGAGGCTTATTTTATTGCCTTTAGGTCTCCTTAAATATGATGTTCTTAAGTTTATGTTCTGTTTCTTAAAGACTTATTTCTACCGAGCCAAGGATTCAAGGATAAGTTTACCACGAATATCTAACAGACGACTAAAAAACTAAACCTTCTTATTTGATGGTGACTTATTTAGATGAATCAAAAGAAAACACAAAGCTCCGGAAGGGTCTCAGAATGAATCCTTCGGGCAGTGTGTCCGCTTTCTCCTTTCTGCTCCACTGACTGACGGTGACCTAGCTTTGTGTTCCTCCTAGCTGATGGCTTCTCAGAGCCCTCACTGACCACAGCCTCCGCAGCCTTGACTCCTCTACCTGCAGGTATGGGAAACAGTTCCTGGGAAATTAAGGGCTGATGGAAAGCAGGGAGAGAGGCATTTCTCCAAGCTGGAGTGAACGCGGGAGCCAGCGCACTTACATATTACGGCATTTAGAGCAATTTTCTTCACCTTTTTTCACCTTTTGGTTCACCTCAATTTCTTCATCTGTAAAATGGAAACCCATGCCACGCCACATGGGGTTGCAAAGATTAAGAGAGAAACATTTAAGTTAGTGGCTCTCAGAGGCTCTGGCATTTCACTCACAAACAACATATGTCAGTTCCTGACTCAGTTTCCTTTACATAGTAAAGCCATAAAGAAAGATTATGGGGGACAAAGGGACCAAGTTGCTGCGAGACTAATGTAGTCTGGACAACAGAAGTCCATTTAGATACGATCTGCGTATGGATCTTTCCTATTTCATTAGATATATTGACATTTCCCATTTCTAGGCTATCCATGGCAGAGGAATAACATGGATAAAGTGACTAAAAGAACCTGGGAATTCTGAAAGTTTCTTGAAAAAGAGTTTCATCCTTTGCAAGGGGAGATTTAGTAAAGACTTGTTGAAGGGATTTGAATCTGAAGATTATTCTGACTATTCTTAACTGTGCGGGTACATGAGGACTGTGTGATTTTGCATGTTTGTAAACTGGGGACATGATGACCTAGGGTTTCAAAAGGATGAAGGAAACCCTCCAGATATGGGGGGCCGGTCCCCCAGTGTTTCTGCTGCTTGTGCATCCCCAGGAGCCTGGATGGCCGTGAGGCTGGTGAATGGCACAGGGAGGTGCTCGGGCCGAGCAGAGGTTCTCATCCAAGGCACGTGGGGGACCGTGTGTGATGACCTCTGGGACCTGGCCGAGGCCACAGTCGTGTGCCGCCAGCTGCAGTGTGGCCAGGCCGTGGCGGCACCCACGGAGGGGCGGGGAGCACTTTGGGGAAGGCTCCGGGAAGATCGTGCTGGACGATGTGCAGTGTGTGGGCAGCGAGAGCCACCTGGGGCAGTGCGCGCATAAGCGTGAGGCCAGGCATGACTGCGGGCCCATGGAGGATGCCAGCCAGCGTCGTGTGCTCAGGGGAGGAGCTGTCACCTCCCAGGATGTCACTGCTTTTATGCACCCTCAGGCATTTTCAACCTGGGTCGAAATCAAGTCATTAAGCAATGTATTGAATAAACTCCATATTGCAAGCATTATTATAATAAGCCATGCCAATGCCTTTCCATCTTCAGGTGCTAATGGCCCACCAGCCCCCAACCCCACCTCAGGTTCTGAAGCTGCTTCCTCAATGTACACACTCACAGGTGGGTCATCTGTGCTTGCTGCTTTTGCTTTTGGTTCTATTTACCCTCTAGAAGATGCTTCCTCAATCTATACTCCGGTAGAGGCACTTAGAGATGGCAGAGCCACCCCTATTGTACAAGGGTTGTAGATAAGAATAAAAGAGGGCATGACATTTTACAAAACGAGACGCTTATCCATCACCTGGCACTCTCAAAGTGTTCCTTTTCTGTCTGTCAGTTGTTATTCCTGGGAAATCCAAATTGTATTCCACTGGTTCCAGACTCTAATCAAGTTTAAAAGAACCCAGCAGGTTAAAAGTATTATAAAAAGCAGATGATGCCCAGAGCATCTGACCATCTATCAGATGCTGGCAGTGGGCCAAGCTTACTCAAATTGGTGCCTATAGAGCCTACAAGGATGGAGAAAGCTGCAGAACTCCCAGTGCTGAGGCACCCAGTGTGAGCACTGTCTTGCATCCGACCTGTGCTGGGTCTCTATCTCCTCTGGCAGCAGCCACGGCACCTGTGGGCTATTACTGGGGTTAAGGCCAGCTCCACCAGCACCATGTTTCCAACTAAAAAATGAAACCACAAACCCATTCTCTACACTAAATATCCAGTTTGCTGCATTAATTGCTATTTGACATTCTAAACACTGATTTTCCCCAACTGACCCCATAATGATATATGGCCGTGAGATCATTTGAATTGATGTTTTATAAGGCAAAATGAGGAACAAGAGTTGCTGAAAATCTCACATTGCTTAGGTAACACATAGTCTAGATAAATTGGCCAAACACCTAGGGCAAGCCTAAAAAGTCCAATCATCGACACAAATGCCATGTTGCCATGATTGCACACAGTTGATTGTTTTCTAAAAGAGAAAGAAGACAGATGGAAACAGAGAGACCCAGAAATGGACTCATGGGCATTCAGAGAACTAGAGTGTACAGACCATGGGGAATATTCCAAAACCTCATCTTAAAAACTGGATAACTAAGTTTAAAGACAGGGTGAAGTGAGGGTTTCCCTGCCTAAAACTTTGTGGAGGAAACCAATAGAAGACTCAACGTCATATTTGAGTCTGACTTTTCAGGATGTTCTCATTGTTAACATCTTCCTTTCCTACATTTAGGAGGTTCTTAGTCACAAATGATGTCCCTGTTTGTATCATTTATAGGTGATGGACTGTCAGCTACCATCCCCACAACAGGCCCTTCTATCCTTCACTCTACACTCATACCAGCAGGTAATGCCTCTCTGTGACTTGCTTCATGTTTCCTGAGCATCTGTTCTGTGCCATGCACAGAATTAAGGGCTTTCACAATATTGTTGCTCCACAATAACCATAAAGGAAGGCGCGATTTCCAACATTTCATAAATGCATAAACAGAGCTCAGAAAAGACAGATCAACAGAAGGCACTGTGTGACAACACTAGAGTCACACAACCATATGTGGTAAAGGTTGGCTCACCCAGACCTGCCCAACTACAAGGATCACTGTGGTTGTTTTCGCTGTGTTTTTCTTGATGACATGATCAAAGTTACCTCGGGAGTGCTAGAGAAGGAAGGTGTGAACAAGAATTAACTGCTCATCCCAAGATGATTTGAGAAAATGATATGGAACGGTTAAATGTCAAGAATACTATTAGGCTCTCTACAACAGAGAATTGCTACAATAAAATATATGAAAGACAAAATGTCACCTATTGATTTCCATTTTCCCTGCACTGCTCCATTTGAGCAAAATTTATCTCCTCAGCTATGTCGAGGCCTTCTCGTTAGCATATATGCTGATGCCTCTTTGCCTTTAATTACAGACCTAACATTTCCAGGGGCGCCTGGGTGGCTCAGCTGGTTAAGTGTCCAACTCTTGATTATGGCTCAGGTCATGATCTCATGGTTCATGAGATAGAGTCCCACATCAGGCTCTGTGCTGACAGCGCAGAGCCTGCTTGGAATTCTCTCTTTCCCTCTCTCTCTTACCCTCCCAATGCTCACTTGTTCTCTCTCTTTCTCTCTCAAAATAAATAAATAAACTTTAAAAAAATTTTAAAAAAGAACTATCATCTCCACAAGCCATATCTCCTATATGAACATCACCGGGTAATAAACAAACAATTCCTTTACATATCCCCTGGGGATATTTACTTCCAGATCTATTGGGCCACATTGCAGAAGACAAGTCCTCTCAGTAAGAATAAATAGAAAAAACAATTAAAATAAAGTAATCTATAAAGGCTGTTTTTTTACTGTAGATGATGAAGATTATGTCAAGAGACAGCATTTCTGAAAACTTGAACTATTATTACCTAACAGTATACCCCAATATAATAAATCTCCCCAACCTTAGAGAGTTAGATCTCTAGTCTCTGTCTTCCTCGTATCTCCCCAGGAGCCATCGTGGCCGTGAGGCTGGTAAATGGCACAGGGAGGTGCTCGGGCCGAGTGGAGGTTCTCATCCAGGGCACGTGGGGGACCGTTTGTGATGACCTCTGGGACCTGGCTGAGGCCACAGTCGTGTGCCGCCAGCTGCAGTGTGGCCAGGCCATGGCGGCACCCACAGGGGCCCACTTCGGGGCAGGCTCCGGGAAGATCGTGCTTGATGATGTGCAGTGTGTGGGCAGCGAGAGCCATCTGGGGCAGTGCGCGCACAGGGGTGAGGCCAGACACAACTGCGGGCATCTGGAGGATGCTGGTGTCGTCTGCAGAGGTAAGGGGCTGTATCATTTTTTTTTAACCCCTCATCACTTCTTTGTCTCCTTTCAGACATTTCTCAATGATTATTTTAATGACTCATATTATAAATGGCACCATAGACCTTAGCATGTGGATTTCTTCTGGCCATCAGGTGCTGATGGTTCACCAGGCCCCACTCCAACTACAGAGCCTGAAACTGCCACCCGAGCATACACACTGTCAGGTTGGTCCATTCTTTGCATGGTTCTTTTGCTTTGAAGATTTTCCTCCTTAGAATGTCCCTTTCCTGGGGCGCTTGGGTGGCTCAGTCGGTTGAACGTCCGACTTCGGCTCAGGTCATGATCTCATGGTACGTGGGATCGAGCCCCACGTCGGGCTCTGTGCTGACAGCTCAGAGCCTGGAGCCTGCTTCAGATTCTGTGTCTTCCTCTCTCTCTCTGCTCCTCCCCTTCTCACACTCTGTCAATCTCTCTCTTGGAAAATAAATTAAAAACATTAAAAAAAAAAAAAAAAAAGAATGCCCCTTTCCTAAACCAAGTTAGTAGGGTCTTTGCATGGAACAACTCCAGGGAGCACCACCCTCCTAGAATGCAACGTGGATTCTATCACCATGCAGGTCACCACATGTGGTATGTGGATGGCAATTCCAGGTCACCACATGTGGTACATGGATGGCGATTTCTGGGCTTGTGCAGCCCAGTGGTCCTGCATGGTTGAGTCACTCCAGGGTAGAGTGACACCAGCAACAGCCATTCTACATCATATCACATCATACAGAGGGGCACAGAGCAGAAGGGGAATCAGGTTTCTCGTTTCACCACTTAGACCTCTTAAATAATTCTTGAACTTGCCTAAACAAAACCTGGATGTTGAGAATATTTAGTTGTCTCTAAAGGGTTCAGAGGCTCAGTCAATTAAAATACAGTAAGTTGAGATTGAGTTAATTTCTACCAAATAATATTTATGGTGATCAAGATGTATTTTAAAAACTGCTGATAGATTCACATATTAGCAGATATTTGTATGATCAGTATGTAGCATCCTTTTAATTTCAGGAATCTGAAAAATACAAAAACAAGTAAGTGGTTAGAAGAGGACACAGCGTATAAAAATGAATCATTTCTCCCTCTGTAGGTATTTGATAGGAGAACAACAAAGCCTGTTTCCTTAAATACATGATAACATGGGTGTCACAATAAAATAGTTGCTAGTGAAATTCCCACTGGCATTGGCCACACATCACAAGATCCCCTTCTTCACCTTGATTGGAACTGAGTCTCAGTTGCTTTGCCATTAGGAGTAAAACTTCTGGTGTGTATTTGACATACTAAGACTGATTGTACATTGTACCTTGTACAATGAACCACGTGGCCAACTAAAAAATTAAATCAATTATGTGATTTTTTTTCTTTTTCTATTACAACTCGCTTTAAATAACCACTGTGATGGTTTAACTGATTTCTAGATAGTCTAGTCCCAAATTATTTAAACTGATCAAAATAATTAAGTGGCTAGCCAATCATTTACATATATAAAATAACATTATGAGAAGTCTCAAACTCACTGACAAATGTAAAAATAGTATCACGAACCCCTGAATATCCAATACTAAGTGTTATCAAATCCTAATATTTTGCTCTGTTTGAGCATCTTTTTAAAAAGATGTTTGAGGGGCGCCTGGGTGGCGCAGTCGGTTA
Source organism: Leopardus geoffroyi (assembly GCF_018350155.1). Classification (NCBI taxonomy): domain Eukaryota; kingdom Metazoa; phylum Chordata; class Mammalia; order Carnivora; family Felidae; genus Leopardus; species Leopardus geoffroyi. Next base: position 79,149,288 of record NC_059334.1, read on the forward strand.
AGCGTCCGACTTCAGCCAGGTCACGATCTCGCGGTCCGTGAGTTCGAGCCCCGCGTCGGGCTCTGGGCTGATGGCTCAGAGCCTGGAGCCTGTTTCCGATTCTGTGTCTCCCTCTCTCTCTGCCCCTCCCCCGTTCATGCTCAGTCTCTCTCTGTCCCAAAAATAAATAAAAACTTTGAAAAAAAAAAAAAAAAAAAAGATGTTTGAGATCTTTTTTTAAAAGAAAACAATACAACAACACATTAAAAGGATCATACATTGCGATCAAGTGGGATTTTTCCCTGGGCTGTAAGGGTAGTTCAACATATACAAATCAATGAATGTGATATATCACATTAATACAATTAAAGAGTTTTTAAAATGGGTGAAATTGGTGAAGGGGATTAAGAGTTCACTTATCATGACGAGCACTGAGTAATGTATGGAATTGTTGAATTACTATGTTGTACACTTGAAACTAATGTATCACTGTATGTTAATTATACAAGAATTACAATTTTTAAAAATAATTAAATAATTTTTAAAAATAATTCACATAATCATCTCAATAGATGCAGAAAGTGCATATGACAAAATTTAACACCATTTCATGATGAAAATACTTAACAACCTAGATGTACAAGGAACGTACCTCAACATAGTAAAGGCCATATATAACAAGACCTCAGCTAACACAATGGTGAAAATTTGAAAGCTTTTCCTTAAAGATCAGAATAAAAGACATGGATGTTCTCTTGCCACTTCTATTCAATATAGTACTGGAATTCCTAGTCAGAGCAACTAGGTAAGGAAAAGAAATAATAGAAATTCAAGTTGGAAAGGAAAAAGTTAAATTATCTGTTTCCAGATGACCTGATCTTACATATAGAAAACCCTAAGCACTCCAGAGAGAAAAAAAAATGTTAAAACTAAAAAATGAATTTAGTAAAGTTACAAGATACAGAATCAACATACAGAAATCAATTGTGTTTCTTTAACAATGAACCATCTAAAAAGAGAATTAAGATATCCCATTTACAGTATCATCAATAAAAATAAAATTGTTTGGGCATAAACTTAACCAAAGAGGTAAAAGATCTGTAACTGAAAACTATAATTGATGATGTAAATTAAAGGAAATACAAAAAATGTAAAGACATCCCATGTCCATGGATTGGAAGACAAGATATTGTTACAATGGCCATCCTATCCAAAGAGATCTACAGATTCAAAGCTCTTTCCATCAAAATCCTAAGGGTAATTTTTACAGAAGTAGAGAAAACAATCCTAAAATTCATATGAAACTACAAAAGACCCAGAATAGCCAAAGCGATCTTGAGAAAGAACAAAGCTAGAGGCATTGCACTCCCTGATTCCAAAATGTATTAAAAACCTACATTATGGTACTGGCATAAAGATAGGCATATAGACCAATGGAACGGAATAGAGAACCCAGAAATAAACCCACATATATATAGTGAACTGATCTTTGACAAGGGTACCAAGAATACACAATGGAGAAATGATGGTCTCTTCAACAAATAATATTGGGAAAAATGAATATCCATGTGCAAAAAAAAAAAATGAAATTGGACCCCTGTGTTATACCATACACAAAAATTAACTCATCGTAGATTAAAGACTTAAACATAACACCTGAAATTATAAAATTCCTAGGAGAAAACATAAGGGAAAGTCTTCTTCACACCGGTTGGCAATAAATTCTTGGATATGACACCCGAGACAGGCAACAAAACTAAAAATAGGTAAAGGGGACTGTATTGATCTGAAAAGCTTCTGCACAGCAGAAATAACAGTCAACAGAATTAAAAGGCAACCTATGAAATGGGAGAAAGTATTTGCAAATCATATATCTGCTAAGGGGTTAATTTCCAAAATCTATGTAGAACTCCCAAAATTTAATAGCAAAAAAAATCAAATAACCACATTAAAAAATGGGCAAAAGACTTGAACTGACATTTCTCCAAAAAGAAGATAAAAATGTCCAACAGGTATATGAAAAGATGCTCAACATCATTAATTATTAGGGGAAATGCAAATCAAAACTACAATGAGATATCCTCGTGCCTGTTAGGTTGGTCACTATTTTTAAAAAGAGAAATAATAAGCATGGCGAGGTTGTAGAGAAATTGGCACCTTGCACACTGCCCGTAGACATGTAAAATGGTTCAGCTGCTATAGAAAACATTTCAAAGATTCTTAAAAATTAAAACTAAAACTGGCATATGATCCAGCCATCCTACTCCTGGGTAATATACCCGAATGAATTGAAACCAGGCTCTCAGAGACATCTGCATTGCCATGTTCATTGCAGCAACATTCCCAATAGCTAAGATATGGAAAAAACCCACACGTCCATCAACAGGTGAACGGATAAAGACCATGCGGTACCTATATAAAGTGAATATCATTCAGCCTTAAAAAAAAAAGAAGGAAATTCTGCCATTGGCAGCAATATAGCTGAATCTGGAGGACATAATGCTGAGCAAAATAAGCCAATCACAGAAGGATAAACATTACATGATTTCACTTATATGAGGCATTTCAAATAGTCAAGCTCACAGAAGCAGAGAATAGAGTGGTGGTTGTCAGGGGTTCAGGGGAGGGAGTTCAATGATAGGAAGTTTCAGTTATGCTTGATGAATAAATGCTGGAGATCTACCATACAATATAGTGCAAGTAGTTAAATTTGAGCGGTGCCTGGGTGGCTCAGTGGGTTAAGCGTCCGACTTCTGCTCAGGTCATGATCTCACCGTTCCCGAGTGCGAGTCCCACGTGGGGCTTTGTGCTGACAGCTCAGAGCCTGGAGTCTGTTTCAGAGTCTGTCTCCCTCTCTCTCTCTGCCCCTCCCCCACTCATGCTCTGTCTCTCTTGCTCTGTCTCTCAAAAATAAACATTAAAAAATGTTTTTAAATTTGTTAAGAGGATGCATACCATGCTAAGTGTTCACAACAACAACAACAAAAAAAAGGAGGGGAAAATACAAAGAAATTCTGGGAGTTGTTGGATATGTCTATTACCGTGACTGTGGTGATAATATTGCAAGTGTTTGTGTATGTTTGAACCCAATAAGCTGTACACATTAAATACATGCAGCTCTCTGAGCAGCAATGATGCCTTGATAAAGCTATTTTAAAAAGGAGGCAGAACAGGGGCACCTGGCTGGCTCAGTCAGTACAGCATGAGACTCTTGCCCTCAAGGTTGTGAGTTCAGGCCCTGTGCTGGGGGTAGAGCCCACTTTTTTTAAATAAATAAATAATTTTTTAAAAAGGAAGCAAAACAATACTTTATTGCCATTTTACGAGTTAATAAGATGAAAACAGGGCTGTCTTCATGCCCTATGGAAGCCTCACACGGCTTTGGCTACTCAGAGCCAAGATAAAGCCACCAAACATCGAAATGGAAAACACTCAGCTGTGTAATTGAGTGCATGTCTCTGTGACAGGACACATCTGGGCTGCTCCTCAAAGGAAATGAGGGAGAAGATCTATCATTGGTTCTGTGGGCACTTAGAGAACCGGAGTGTGCCAGGCGAGGGCATACCATCCACATGTGAGCCTTTTACCCCACAGTGGGGTCTGATACCCACATTGGGTGGGTGTGCCAGGAAAGGCAGTCAGAGAGCAGACCCAGACCATAGCAGGACAGACTTGCGCCTAGGCTTCTGTTGGGGCCTGTCTGAAGTTCCCCCTCCCCGTGTGGGGAGGCTGCATCTAGCGGTGCACAAGGCCTCTCTTTGCTTTACAGATACAGGTGAAGTGCTGACAACAGCCGTGCCCACCACACAGCCTGCGACACTTCCCATGATGGCCATTCTAGCAGGTGGGTTGTTAATTTGTTCTGCGGGGAATAGGGGGGAGGGCACTGTGTGCGGGGCACTGGACTGGCCCCTTCCCGGGCCCGCTGACCACAGCCAGGAGAGGACGCCTGGCCTGCGTAAGAGCAGAGTCAGGAGCCGACATTTCTACCTGACCGTGACCTTCAAGCTGGCTTGGTGTTCAAATCTTTGTCTTTCTTTCTTTCTCATTTTTTTTTAAAGCGTATTTATTTATTTTGAGAGGGATACATAGAGAGTGCAACTGGGGGAGGGGCAGAGAGAGAGAGGGAAAGAAGGAGAATCCCAAGCAGGCTGTACAGGGTCAGTGCACAGAGCCCGATGTGGGGCTCGAACGCATGAAACCGTGAGATGGTGACCTGAGCCGAAATCAGGAGTCGGGTGCTCAACTGACTGAGCCACCTAGGCACCCCTGAAACTTAGTCTTTCTGAAGTTGAAATTAGGGGATGTCCCAATTACTGGGAATGCTTCTGTTCATCCCTGCTGACAGGTGACGGATTATTTGCAACCACAGACACAACGAAGCCTGTGGCCCTGCCATCCACACCCACGCCAATGGCAAGTAAGTCCTTGGGAAAATGCGGGGGGCGGGGGAGCTAATGTTTGTGGAGCAACCAAAATGTAATAAAGCAGAGAATCAGATGCTTTCATATAACTGACAGTTCATTGAGTGCTCACAAGAACCTCCCAGCATTATTGTCCCCACAACCCTCACCATTGGCTCATAAAATGAGACACAGAAAGCATCATTTTCTAGCATTACCCACCTAGAACATGGTGAAGCCAAAATCTGGGCATGTAGCAATCTGACTCCAAACCCATGTGACTTTTGGGGGGCAGGGGGGTGGAGACAGTATGTCCAAAGCTACCTCTGGACTACTGGGAAGAGAACATTCTTGCAAGCCTAATTGTACAGTGCAGGTGCATTAGGACCACAGCCAGGAAACGAGGGTGTCAGCTGTGGTAATCACTTACTCTGTAGGTTTTAGTATAAAATTCCTAATGGGAAAAACTTATAAATTTATAGCTTCCAGGGTGACAGACAGGCAAAATGTACCCTTTTAATATGCCTAGAACTCTGTATTAGGAATGAGCCCCAGCCCGTCTCTTCCTTCTTCACCCTGGGGTACCTGCCTGCACATCTGCTTTACAAAGAGGAAAAACTCATTGTGCCATTTGGGTATCTGAAGGTTGGTTCCACAATAACTCACATGATAACTGAATTTTTCCAGGTCAGGTGTCATCAAATGTTTATTTTTCAAGTTTATTTATTTTGAGAGAGGCGTTGGGGCAGGGGGCGTGTGCAGAGAGAGGAGCAGAAAGAGAATCTCAAGCAGGCTCTGCACTGTTAGCATGGAACCCGATGTAGGGCTCAAACTCACAAATCGTGAGATCATGACCTGCCCTGAAATCAAGTCAGATGCTTAACCAACTGAGCCACTCAGGCTCCCCTCAAGTGTTTATATTTCCAAATAAATGCTACGGTGGGAATTTATGGCTGTGTGTAGATATTCTGTTGCTTCCTAAAAGCATATCACAAAGCAGTCACACATCACCTCCTCTGTTTCGAGCCCCAGCTTGAGCCACTTCTTGACATCCCTGGGTCCCTGAGCACTTTTGCTTTCAGAGACCCTTATACTTAATTATATTTTATTGATCGCGTTGGTATAAAGACAAATGGAATGTAGATTAGACTGAGGTCATCTTTTTCTTCTAATTTTAAAGAAATTAAGACATTTTTAGGGGTCTTTAGCAGTCACCAGGGCCCCAGGCAGTGTGCCCACCACATCTGATCGATGAATCTGTCTGCTCCTCAGGGTTGTTCTGAATAACTAGCAGGTCTGAACTCACCACCACCACCCCAAGCCCATTTGGGAAGGAGGAAGGACATGACACTTTTGCCTACCACAAAGTTGTTTCAAATAGGAAGCAGGGGTGGATTCTGACTTACTTTACAGCTTCCTGGGGGACAGAATCGATTGGCCGTGGGGAGGGCCACCCCAAGCCAACATCCTTGGAGCTGGGCTCAGTAAGCCAGGCCGCCTGTTAGCAGCAATGGCTCACAGCAAGCCGGCCTGTTTTGGCCCAAGGGTGCTCACAGGAGCCTTGTTGAAAAGAGGTTTAACTTTCGGGGAACAGTGCACACATTTCCTGGTAGGACTGAGTTGAAAACAGTAGGCGATAGTCTCACTGCGGTGTTTCCATGCTTTTCCAGAGCGATGTGGGGAGGAGGGTGTCCACAGAGCAAATTCTGAGGGCCCAGGAGAATTGGGACTTGTAAAGGGGAGCTTGACCTCTAACCTTTCGGCAGGCTTCCTCACCTTCTCTTCTGAGCATAATCTCCTTGTGATTAGGCTGACAGTGCACATTTGCATTGCAGTTTTACTCACGTGTATATTCTAACTGATCTCAAAAGAACTGGTATGTTAGAGAAATATTACTACTTATATTATTGTACTGTATTGTAGTGTGTTGTATTCCTACTCCTATTTTGTAAGCTAGAGAGCTATGCATACAATGAGACATAGACCCTTATAAACTCCTCGTTTAAATAAGAAATCTAGTGGGACTGGGGATTCTGCTTTTTATCTCTTTCGTGTAGGGAACTGGGAGGTGCCAAAGATCACTGTTGGCTTAACAGAGAAGCACGCCAGGTTTTTTTAGAACCTTCTAGAATGCAGAATGTCAATATAAATATCATGGCCAGGGCAACAAATAAAACAACCATTAGATTGCAGACCCTTTCACTAGACAGAAATAATCTGTGATTATTAAATTTTAAAAATTTTATCTGCAAAGACAACTTTATGCAGCAAAATAGTATCTGTTTTTCTCTATCTAACTGAAAAGAAGGACTTTTTCTTACTGTTTTACCTTGCTGAGATCTTTCTCCTCGGCAGCAGTGAGGAGCTGTTAGAATCTCTGTGGTTAGCATTGAGGGAAAAAAGCAAGTCTGAGTAACTCCACACTTATAATAAGGATCACAAAACAAAGAAAGAATTTTGATAAAAGGAATGCGAGCATATATATTTTGCATCTATAGAAACAGATCTTCAAAAAAATAAACAGATCTTCATCTCTAGTAAATTGGAATTTATCATAAAAATCCTTTAGGGTGGAAATCCATTACTCCTTAATAAATTCCTACATTAAATCAGCAGAAGAAAATAGAATATCTTTCTTCTAAGTATAAGACATTATTTTCTTTTCTTTTTACTCGGTTGCTTTTTGTTTGGTGTTTTGGTATTTCTGTTTTTACTTTAACTATTGAATTATTAGCTCTAGATTAGCCTATACTCACGTATAGTAATATAATTTTTTTAATATAAATTGGTACTTTTAGTATATCCTGCATACATTTTCATGCTTAAATGTTTCAAAATAAAATGCATCTTATTTTTAAAAATTTTTTATGTTTATTTTTGAGAGAGAGAGAGAGAGAGTACAGGGGAGGGGCAGAGAGAGAGGGAGACACAGGATCTGAAGCAGACTCCTTCCTTCCTTCCCTCCTTCCTTCTTTCCTTCCCCTTCCTTCCTTCCTTCCTTTCTCCCTTCCTTCCTTTCTTCCTTCCTTCCTTCCACCAAGGTGCTCTATGCATGTGCATTAACAACTACACGGTGCTAACAGACTTACTGTCATGCAGCCTTCCTTCTCCAACTTCACCCACTACCTTGGTTCTATACCCACAAACTAGTAATCTGATTCTTCTGGGAGTTCTCTCTAGTTTTTGTTTTGTTTCCTACTAAATAAATCTCACTAAGATTTCTTGCATGGGCTAGGGAACCAGATTTCCTAATTTCAAACACTGGTTCCCCAGAATTGTGTGATCTTGGGCACATTACTCAACTGCTATGTGCCTTAATTTCCTCACCTACAATATGGGTACTATAATAGAATATATTTGCCTGTAATACATCCATGAGTGTCTATATACATGTATACACACTATTATTTATATATACACATCTACACATACACACATAGATACACAGATGTGGCTGGAGGACCACCGTGGAGGTTAAAGATGCTGAAAGCATCATTTACTTAGTGCTGGACACCAGGAAGTCTATATAAACGTTAGTTCTATAATAACTATCGCCATCATTGTTGTCATCAAATATTTGCCTTTTGCTGAGGTGAGAGAACTGACCTAGAGAAACTTAAACACACTGAGAAGTGTGTTTAAATGTTTGACTTTCAAACATCAGCATCTGCATTAGGCCTGGCCTTTCTCCCAGGGTCGTGGCTAGGTTCCGGGAGACAGTCCCCTGAGGAAATAGAGCCCAAGTGCATGGCACTTCCCTCACCCTGGCTCGTGCCACACTCCATTGGTCAAGAAAGTCACAAAGGCCCACCTGGTTTTGAAGGGATGATACAGAGACTCCTCCTTCCGACATGGGACAGTCAAGGTTCCAGAGGGCTCGAGGAACGGGAGAGATTTTGTAGACACCTTTAGAAAATACAATTGACCACTATGCCCTTCTTTGCCAGCACCTCAATCCTACATTGATTGGCATCCTCTTCCTCCAAACACATCATCTACGAGGTTTCTCTGGTCTCTAGTTTCTAAAAAGAACGTGCTGGGATTTTCCCATCAGCTCTTCCTATTCTTCCCGTTTTCTCTGTCCTTGCAGATTACATTTTAAGGCCTTTCACATGCTTGTGGAAGGAGAGGAAATGAGTTCATTTAATCAAATCATGTTGCACTTGAAGCCCCACAGGTTTCCCTTCCATGTGAACTTGCCCCTCCTTTCACTCTGTCTGGGGCGAAACTCCTTCCTTTATGATCGACCTGCAGAAATCATCTTCCTGTTTCAAAGCCAGTCCTACATAAATTGATCTCTCAAAGCAGATGAAATGTCTGTCACCAATAGTGTTGTTAGACTCCTAGAGGTATCCCTCTTACTTGCCCTGATAGTGCAAAGTGTGTGGTTTCTCCATCCTGTCACTGATTGTAAATCCTGAGGGATGAACTCTATCAACTTTTTCCCCTATTAGGCATTAAGGGAATGTTCTATGGTTAAAAATACCACTGTACTGGCGGCAAAGAAATGTCTTTAGTGCAAGAAAGAGCACTCTGTAATCTCCAGATTACACCGTACTGGGCAACTCCCATGGAAATACTCTGGTCAGCTGTCCACAAAGCCATGGCCATCACATCCAGATGGCCCTCAAGTCAAGGGTTCCCTGAAGTTCTTCTGCCGTCAGTGGGACAGGGATACGTGTGCAAGGCTGAGACCCAAGGACCTCTGCCTTTCCCTCTCCAGAAGCCAGATGTTGCTGTTCACTGGGGTCTTCTGGCACTTCTGGGAAGGAGAAAGTCCAGCTCTGATGTTCCAAGACCATTGATCTCTCTATCTGCCCAACCCAGAGGAATTATGACAACAGCAGTATATCGGCCCACTGTAACAGGATCAAGGCAACATGCTGACATAAATAAAGGTCAATCTCACAATATCCCGCTGCTCTGTCTCCCCAGGAGCTTCCATGACCGTGAGGCTGGTGAATGGCACAGGGAGGTGCTCGGGCCGAGTGGAGGTTCTCGTCCAGGGCACATGGGGGACCGTGTGTGATGACTTCTGGGACCTGGCTGAGGCCACAGTCGTGTGCCGCCAGCTGCAGTGTGGCCAGGCTGTGGCAGCACCCACGGGGGCCCACTTCGGGGCAGGCTCTGGGAAGATTTTGCTGGACGACGTGCAGTGTGCGGGCAGCGAGAGTCACCTGGGGCAGTGCACGCACAGGGTTGAGGCCGGGCACAACTGTGGGCACCTGGAGGATGCTGGTGTCGTCTGCACAGGTGAGGGGCTGACTGTCAGTCCTCACTTGGAAGGCTACTGTTATCCCCTCACTACTCATTCTTCCACACACACAGCCAGCACGGTCCAGAAATGTCAGTGGATCAAGGCAGCCCACTGGTGTTGTCTATACCCTTTCAAAGTTATGCATTGACCTGACCATCCCCTTGGCTGCAGATTGCTGAGTACGGCTCATGATCACGGATCCAGGCTCAGATGTGACCTGTTTGGTTTGAAAATTCAGGCTGAACTCGAACTCAGCCAAAACACATTATCTGGCATAAAAATCCAAATTCTTCCATTTGTGGAAAAAAAAAAGTATAAACAGAAGTTAAGGCTCAAAACAATAAATTCTTTTATTACGTTCACCAACTGGGTCTGAGAAAGAGCTGACTCTTTGGTCACGAAACAGCTTTCCAGTTCACACAGTCCCCATCACTCAAACCCCTTACTTGTTTTATTCCCACGGCTCTTGGAAACTTTCGAGTTTGAGTTTGTGACCTCTGGTGATGGGCCAAATTTGTCAGCTGGTTTTCCAAGCCCTCCACGTCTAGGTCTGGTGACCTTCCCAAACCTATGTGTCTTTCCAGTTGGCACTCTGCCTCACAGAATCTTTCCTGATTCTGTCCCTCTGGCAGCTGGGAAAACGTTCCTACGAATGACAAGCTCTGCCAGGATGCACCTGGCTTGTCCTGAGCCGTACCCCTCAACATCTAAGGTCCCTGGGGGAGCACTGCCTTCTGAAGCCCCCTGGGATGCTCAGCATTTGCTGACTGGTCTCATGGCTCAAATCCCCAGGACATGCTAAGATCCTCAAGGGCATGGTCTCTGCTGTCTGCCTCCAAGCTCCCTAAAACTAGAATGTTACCAGTAAATAATCACTAAATAAGACACGATAACATGCTCAGTCTCTTTCCATGTTGACAGGTGTTCAGTCTGCAGCTGCTTTGCCCCCAGGTAGGACCTGTCTTACATTTGGCCTCATCTACTAGACCTGGTGTGAGGTTTAGAGTCAGATCCTGGTTTGGTTCCCAGCTTCATTATTCACCCATCTGTCCGTTCATGGATATTGACTGAGTGTCCACCACATGCTGAACTGTGTGCCAGTAAACACTGGAGCCACAGCAGAGGTCAAACCCCTCCCCCCAGTGCTCTTCCTTCACGGGGTCTGCACCCTAATGGGAGGGCAGACATGGCATATGCTCACCCTCAGTTATACGACCTCAGCCAAGTGATGTCATGTCTTGATCCCGTTTCATCTTCATTTCTCTTTGTAGGAGTCAGAATAACATAGAGAATTGAATAATTGAGAATTGCACGTGACAATGCCCAAAACGCCTGGCACCAGACAAGCACTGGTGCCAGGCACTCACACAATCTTTTCTTTTGGTCAAATGCCAACTAAGGGAGGCTGTGTGTGGGGGGTGGGGACCAAAGGGCCTGAGCTGAAGGAATCTGATCCTGGCTGGTCTCTCTCCAGGTGAATGACGTTGGCCCTCACTTTCCATGTCATTAGAACAGGCACATTGGAGTCCAGGCTCCATAAAATTCTATGCCTTTGACATTCTGTGACTAACAAGGAGAGGATCAGCAGCCACGTGGATTGGCTGAATGAAGTGTGTGGCACTGTGGCAAGTGAGAGGTAGTCATCAAAGGACGGAGATGTAGGTCTTGTACTAGAAATTGGGGGACCCTTTCCCATCTGACATTTTATTGTGATGATTTTCAAATATGCAGCAGAATTTGAAGGATTTGAAAATGAGCTCCTACCTACCTAGATCACACAATAAATTTATCAATCTGTCTATCATCCCTTTATTCATCCATCAACCCATCATATTTTTAATTAATATTTGATTTGTGTACCATAAAACTCACCCATTTTCAGGTCCAGTTAGATGGATTTGGGTGATTGTGTGCAGCTGTATAATCACCACTACAGTCAAGATGTAAAATAGTTTCTTTGCCCTCAAAGATTTCTGGTGCATTTCAGAGTCGATGCCCTCCTCCCTCTCCTGCACTCCACTTCCAGGAACTGCTTTGTGAATCTCCTTGCTTTGTTCAGGTGAAGTCATGACACACCTGGAGAGAAGGCAGCAAAGAAAGAGATGATGGCCAACTGATGGTCTCTCCTACGGCAGGTCACACGGGGCAAATTGTCCACGAGTTTTGCTTTTCTGATGGCCATGTAGTGCATGTTCATTCGTCAACAGGCAATAATACCATGCTCTGTCCTAAATGAAGATCTTGTGGCTGTGAGGTCACTGGACTTAGAATACAGTGTCATGGTTATTCCTGGTGAATCCTGGGAGAAGACAGATGATGCCTTGAAGCAACTGTATCTTCTCCCAATGTTTTGACTGCTCCCAGATGACCATCCTTCTTTTTTACCCACCAACAGCCTATGAGAACCTACTTCCCACATCAGTGACTCAACACCCACCTTCTTCTGCACCTCCAGGTAAGACTGTTTCTGTTTATAATATGTCTTCTGAACAACTTTGTTCATTCAACAATGAATGAGTGAATGAATATATGTCACTAAGGATTCATAATGTCACTGGCGTTATAGATAGCAATAAACAGAGCTGATCCTCAAGTAAGTTAAGTCCGTGGGAGGAGGGGGGAAGAAACTGTTACCAAAAAGTGTGGTGAATACTCTAATGGGGAAGCACAGAATGCCATGGGCTCCCAGAAGAGGGTCTCCATCCAGATCCAAGGGTTCTTGGCAGGACTTGAAGGATGAGGGGGCAATGGGATTATGTCAAGCAGGGAAGAAACCATATAGACTCCCTATGAGCTGCAGGGTTGGAGACATTAACATGTGTTCCAAATTAGAACTTAGGGCTGGCCGATAACCATACAGAATTAGTGAACAGTGAGTTGGCTCTTTGAGATGGTTTTCTGCTGTGATCAGGGATGAGCGATATTTTAGGATATTCAGCCCTGAGTTAGCTTTTTTCTTCTTTTACAAATTAGGTCTAGTCTGAGGTCAGATAAGGTAGGAGTAAAACATTGGACTCCTGAGTCTCTTAATCTAGCTGTACAGTCAAAAGATTAAAAAAGGGGGGCACCTGGGTGGCTCAGTTGGTTAAGCATCTGACTTCTGCTCGTGTCATGATCTCGCGGTTCATGAGTTCAAGCTGTGCTGACAGCTCAGAGACTGGAGACTGCTTCAGATTCTGTGTCTTCTTCTCTCTCTGCTCCTTGCCTGTTCGTACTCTGTCTCTGTCTCTCAAAAATAAATAAACATTTAAAAAAAGAAGAAAAAGAAAAAAGATTCAGGAAGGAGAGAGAGGAGCCATTATCACTCTTCAGGGTTTGAGCATCCCTGGTAGAATAGTGCCCAGCAGGTGCCATAGTTCCTGGCTGTTGGCCATGGCTTTGAGGGCGTGGTGATTACCAAAGGCGCCATTGTTGGCTCTGTGAGTTCAATCACATGAATTCACACTCCACATCTTTCTTTTTTGTGTTTTTTATAAATTTACATTTTTTATATATCTGCCCAAGCTTTCTTCTTTACATCCATTTTTTTTATTGAGGTATAATTAACATATCACATTGTATTAGTTTCAGGTCTACAACATAATGATTCCATATTTGTATATGTTGCAAAATGGTCACCACAAAAAGTAACTTATCTTAACAGATAAGCAAGTGTGTAAATTATCTATTGCCATGTAAAACCATCCCAAAGCACAATGGTTTAAAATGACGATCATTTATCATTGCTCATGAGTCTAAGGGTCACCTGGGCAGCTCTGCCAATCTAAGATAGGCTTGGCTGGTCTTGACTGACTCGGCTGGGCTTGCTCATGCATCTGTGACTATCCAGCAAGTCAGGTGAAGACTTCCTGGCTTAGGATGGCCTCCCTCACATGTCTTATAGTTCCATAGCTGTTATCGGAGGTAACGGAGGCAATGAGGTCATGTGTCTTTCGTCACCCACAGCCTAGCTCAAGCTTATTCGCATGATTACCTCAGTGTTCCCAGGGAGTACACTGAAGCCTGTCATGCCTCTTGAGGCCTCAGTTTCACATGAGTGCACCATTACTTCTGCCATATTCTACTGGCCAACGCAAGTCCCAGGCCACCAGCTTAGAACCTCTTGGGCAGAGCTGCAATGTCACATTGTAAAGAGTGGGGAGATCGGGAAGAGAAGAACTGTGGTCATTTTGGTAAATACTCTACCACAGGCAAGCAGCCTTAAATAGAGTGTGGATTAGGGAGACATTATAGGCTTCTCAAAGCAGACACACGTGGAGAATGGCAAGGGATCTCACACGACAGCGTGAAGAGTGTGAATAACAAAGTCCTAGAAAGTAAGAAAAGTTAGGTTGGGTATCAGATAGTCTAGTCATCAAAAGGCAGAGCGAGTGGCCATCACCCCTTGACCCCTGGTTCTTCCCCAGGAGGCTGGGCCCCCGTGCGGCTGGTAGGTGGCCACGGGAGGTGTACAGGCCGCGTGGAACTCTTCTACCGGGGAGTCTGGGGGACCGTGTGTGATGACCTCTGGGATCTGTCAGAAGCAAACATCATCTGCAGGCAGCTGGGGTGTGGCTGGGCCATTTCAGCCCCAGGTGAGGCCCACTTTGGGGAAGGATCTGGGAAAATCCTCCTTGACAATGTGCGCTGCAGGGGGGATGAACAGCACCTGGAGGAGTGCTCCCACATCGGCTGGCTTTCCCACAACTGTGGGCACGGAGAAGATGCCGGTGTGATCTGTTCAGGTAAACCCCTGCTCCCCTCCCTGGCAGAGCCCAGCCTTGGCTCTTTCCAAGACAGTACTTTTCAAAAGACAACGTAAATGTAGGTATTGAGAAAGAACCAATACGTTATTTGCTTACAACAGATATCTTAACCCTTCACACTTACAGATGCTGAATATTCTATGGCCACACCACCAGGTAAGGAAGGCGATATTTACATGTGCAGTTTACCCAAACTTTGGGGAAGAGGTTCTGCTGGAAGTTGGATATGTCATTCTCCAGGCCAGTGGAGTGACTGGGACACACGGAGTCACCTGACTGTCTGGTGGGAGAAATGGATAGTACCTTAGAAATCATCTGATCCAGCCTCACTTTCTACTTCCTCCCCATTTTACACAGAGGCAGCAGATTTTAAATTTCCCAGACCTCTGCATAGCACTTTCAGGTTGTCAGCTCTGGGGGTTGCAAGGTAATGGCAATGAGATATGGGTGGCTAGGGTAGGGGGTGGTAAAAACATAAGAGGTGGGGAAGGACACTTCCTGCCCAGGGGCAGATGGCTGGTGGGCTGGACCTGGCCACAGTCAAGGTGACCCAATTCTATCCCCACCCTCTCCCTGCCTCTGCCTTGTTCCTGGTGCCCCCAGAGCCGCCTTTGCCATTGGTTTTCCTGCATGCTCTGAGCGCCAGCACCCAGAGTTTTCCATGCTAGTGCCATCTCTCCTTCTCAATCTCCCACATTCCCTGATGCCCTGCCCTCAGCGTTGGGTCGGACAATGGGTCATAAGTAAGGCTGAGTGGAAAAGCTCTGATAAAGCTTCAGGCACATTGCCTCCTGGGTTGTCTAGCAGGTGGGAATGCATTGGTCCCAGGAAAGGGTCTCCGGGGGACACGAAGGAGGATCTGCAGCATCCTTAGGTGCTGACTCACCAGGTCAAAAGAAGGGATGAATCAGTGCCTCTTCCTATTCTTACCTCGAAGTGTCCTTGGGTCACTGGAGTTGTCTACGGGTGCCAGAATTTCATGTCCTTAGTTTTCTTAATCCCTGAATTTTAAGATACCTCATATGTCTGTCTGACAAGAGGATAATTTATCAAAGTCTGGGAAGGATCTAGATCAGTGCTTCTTCCATCTCCTACATATTAACATCCCCAACATGCTCTGGCCTTTGCCCCCAGAGATGACTTAGAAGTTCTAGGAGGGACCCCACGCTGTATTTGTTATGAGCTGCTTCAGAGTATCATGTGCAGGTGGGATGGGGACCTCAGCACCAGCTGATGAGCCACATGTCCTTTGTGTGTTTGACAGATCACCCATTGGCCCTCACAGCAGGAACAATGATGGCAGGTGAGACTTTGGTGTCCTTGGCTGCTCTGACCACCATCTTCCAGCTCAAGCCCTGAAGTGGTTCTCCAAGGAAATGGAGCAAAAATACTACTGCCCTATCTGGCTCATCCCTCGGAACTCATGTTCTGAATAAAGTGTCCAATAATGAAGGCTGATAAATTTACAGTTCCAGTTCCATTTCTGTGTAGTCAAAGAAGGCAGTCCAAATAATCAAGTAATGCCAGCCTGTGTGGTCTCCACCATGGGCACTGCATGTGAAGGACATTGCAGCTCTTAACACAGCAACGTTGCCAGGGCGCTACCCAAGAGCATCATTTCAGAGAGCTGCCTCCATAATGACCTTGTTCTTCTTTCCCACCTTTTCCTTTCTCTGACAATCTCTGTCTTCCTTGTTTGTCCTTTCTCTTTCATCTTCCATTTCCATTCCCCCCCCCCCCTTTCTTGTTGCCTGTATCTTGGGATTCCAGAAGCTTCACTAAACTTTTCTTAGCACCACTCGGAGATAAAGGACTAAAATAATACTGATGCCTGGAGGGCCTGGCTGGTCTTTCTATGGAAGAGACACGGGTAGATGACCAGAGCCAATCAAGTGTAGGTCCAGTTCTCACACAGCCAGATAATCTGATGGAGAATGCCACTGTCATAGGTGTTATCTTTAATTTTGTGCCAAGTATTGGACAGATGGATAGACAGACAGACAAGCAGATGGGAAAACAAATGGACAGGTTGTGAACAGGCAGACACAGAATGATGTCAATGTTGGAGGGGTGGATGACTCAGGGAAAGTTCTCACTACCGAGTGGATTTCTAATAGCGTAATTTTAATAAATTATAACAGATGACAGATGGAACACTGACATCTTCATACACATACAGGCTCCATGTAGGCTCAGCTTTAATTGGGAAAATGAAGCTGCTTACTCATTACTACTGGTGGCCTGACAAAAATCAAAGCCGCAGAACCCACCACTAGGGAGTAACCAGAGGGAAAGATTCTGACTGATATTGGGTAACTGCTCTGCCCCGTAAGACCATGTCAGTGGTAGAACTCTCAAAAAAAGAGAGAGATGTTTCAAAACTCTGACACTTTCATGCCTTAATTTCCTAAGTTTCCAAGAGTTTTTAGACTGGTTTATGTGTCTGATATGTCCTAAGACAATACCCACAAGGTAATGACCCATGAGACCTTTTTTGTGGAAAAAAAAAAGAAAGGAAAATAAAGCATAAATCACAAAATGAGTGAACTGAACAATGAAAAAGACTGAAATTCTAAAATACCTTTCTGCTTTTAGAAAAATCTCAGTGTGGCAGCATTATCACTAATTCATCTGGAGCGATTAGGAATCCCCCACGGAATGAAATGCATGACAACATAACCTGTGTGTGGGAAATCAAGGCAAAGGCATCTGATCATATACTGCTGGCATTTCCATATCTTAAGTAAGTCACAAGTACATTATTTAAGTACATGTGCAGTTTAAAGTTCCAAGCATTTTCCCATGCTTGATTCTCATAAGCAAAAGAGTCCTTCACACCCTTTTGAATTTTGAATTTTGAAATAATTGTAGACATATAGGAAGTCACAAAAACAATACATAGAGTCCCGCATACACATCACTCAGCTTCCCCCAATGGTGGCTTTTATATAACTGTAGGACAATGTCAAATCGGGAAGTAATACAATACTGTTGGCTGGGCCACATATCTTATTCTGCTCTCAGCATTTCCTACATCTACGTGTGGGTGGGTGTGTGTGTGCGCGTGCACACGTGTGTGAGAGAAGGAGAAAGAGAGTGAGAGGGTGAGAGGGAGAGAGAGAGAGGGAATGTATGTTTCAGTGTCTGGTTAAAGATGCAGATTCCCGGGAAACACCCCCCACAACAGACCTAATAAATTAAGAAATTTCAGGTTTTAATATTGTAAGTAGTCAAGTTTGATGTCATTCGCAAATGAGTGTCTTATGGAAATTAATTCCCAGGAACAACTTGAATTATTTATTACTTTTGAATTTTGCTTAATCAAAAGATGACTTAGGGGCACCTGGGTGACTCAGTCGGTGAAGTGTCTGACTTTTGATTTCAGCTCAGGTCATGATGTCATAGTCCATGAGTTTAAGCCCTCGTCGGGCTCTGCACTGACAGCACAGAGCCTACTTGGGATTCTCTCTCTCTGCCTCTCCCCTGCTTGTGCTCTCTCTCTCTCTCTCTCAATAAATAAGTAAACTTAAAAAAAAAAAAGATGACTGGGGCGCCTGGGTGGCTCAGTCGGTTAAGCGTCTGACTTCGGCTGAGGTCATGATCTCGCGGTTTGTGCATTCGAGCCCTGCGTCAGGCTCTGTGTTGACAGCTCAGGGCTTGGAGCCTGCTTCAGATTCTGTGTCTCCCTCTCTCTCTGCCCCTCCCCTGCTCACGCTCTGTCTCTCCCTGTCTCAAAAATAAGGAAAACATTAAAAAAAAACCTTTTTTTTTTTTTTTTAATATGACTTAGAGGGCACCACTCATCAGGCCAAGGCATGGAAATGGTCTTCTGACTCTAACACCAGGGCATCTGGACAAAACCCCACAACATAGAACAAGAGCTGACAGATCGTATGACTTGCACAAAGCAAGCTGGGCAGACCTCTGGGCAGGTCTCCCGTAAAGTTTGTAAATAAGTTATTTGCAACCTGAAGCCATGTCCCACAGGCAGGCCGTTGCTTGGCCCGGCCTTGGCCCTGGGCTTCCAGGCACCCACAGTCCCAGGCATCAGCAGGTGTCCATCTGTTGTCTCAGCCTCCTCTTCCCTCTTCCAGGGAAAATCCCATCCCCTTAAGAAAAGGTGGGATAAAAAGAATCCAAACTATGTTTAAATGACTGACAGGCTTTTAATCTGCCCCAGCTTCGTTGTCTTGAAAGAAAGGGTCTGCCTCATGGCTACCTCCAAGATCCGCTAATGGGGAGGCCAAGAGGTAGCCATTTGTCTTTGCTTCCCTAGCCTCGACTGCACCAATGAATATTTTGAAATCCTGGACGGCCCTCCATCCTCGGCAAAGTCCCTGGGGAAGACCTGCTCTGGTTCCTACCTCACCTACGCGTCCTCCTCCAGCTCATTGACCCTCGTGTACTTCCGAAGCTTCAACAACATAGGGAAAAACTTCATCGCTTATTATTACTCTGCAGCCAAAGGTATGAATGGTAGTTAGGAGCAGGAACTTTGGAGCGAGAGCTGGACGGCCCGCCTCAGGGCTAGTTAGAGCCAGCCGCTTACTCTCTAATGCTGGACAAGAGACCTGACCTCTCTGTGCCTCAATCCATTCCCCCTATAATGGGAATAAGAGAAGCTTACCTCCTAGGCTTGTTGTGGGGCTTACCTGAAATGACACAAGTAAAAGCCCTTAGCACAGTGATGGCGCATCATAAGTGCTGAATACTTGGCAACTTCACCATGGATCTGGTTTCCCATAAACGCCTCATTGCAGTCAGCCCATTAGGAAGCCATTTCTGGAGTTACTCTGAATCTAGTACGAGGTGGGTGGTTTCAAACTTACAGCTTTAAAAGAAGGTGTGGTCTCAGCCTAGGAGGGGCTTGGGTACAACCTAGAAGTTCAAGACGAGCACATGATGCAATGAGAGGACAAGTAGAATTTACTAAATGAAGGCAAACAAATAGAATAGACTAGAATAGACTAAACTGACACCCACACACGCATCTCAGCAAAAAAAAAAACATTAGAAAAGAGAGAGAGAGAGAGAGACGCAGGCTGTACACATGAGGGAAACACAGGAGGAAACAGCCTTACGTTTGTCTTTAAGCCTGGCCAAGCTGTGAGTCGAGAAATAGGGAGGGGGCACAGCAGGTGAAGGAGCCGTATGAGCACAGAGATGGGGTGTATAGGACGTGCAGCCAGAAGGCAGACAGAAGCTAAGCCAAGGTTGGTTTCTGATGAAACCCAGGTTCTCAAGGTTTGGTAAGCACAACAAAGGTGATCAAAATAGCAACGAACATTTACCGAACGCCTATTTCATGCCAGGCAACACTATAAGCACTTTATATGCGTTCCCTCCTTATCCTCACACGAACCCATGGTTCTTCCCCTTTTATGGATGAGGAAACTGAGGCATAAGAGGTTCAGTAATTGTCCTGAGGTCACCCACAGATGGGTCCTGCACTATTTACCACTAAGAGAAAAAAGGCTCCCTCACGGACCTCATGTGCAGTTCTAGCATCCGCCCTGGTCCACCAGTCAGTCTGAACCACAGTTCAAACCAGTCTCCCACTTTGTCAGCAGGCGCCGGGGAGGCTCAGTAGCAAGCTTGGGAAATGTGCCGTGAAACACAGAGGACACGCTCTGTGTCACAAAGTGGATCAGAGAAAGTCACTGTCACTGTGATTGAACAGTTACTGATGAGGTTTCTCTATCATTGCAGAGGCGGTTTCCCGGACCCCACATCTAATCAGTGAGTCACGTTTACTATTGTCACTTTACCTTCATTCTTCCTTCGTGTGTCTGCCTCTGTCCCCACTGCTGGTGCTTTTATTTGCATAGTTTGATCTCTCTCTTACGTTTCTGAATTTCCCGTATCCGTCCAGCTAGCCGAGACATTCTGTCTGCACACATCTTGCACAAGTTTGATGCTCATTCACTGTGGAACCAAGTGACACATACCAACAGTTGGGTCTCTGTAAATTGGTAACCATCAATTTGATTTCTCAATTCCTTGCTTTTATCAAAGACATTGAGACGCACCTAATCAAGCATTCCCCATTTAGGGAAAGTTAACAAAACAGCAGCACATGAAAGAAATGCTTTTTTCCCTGGAAGGACACCCTGCATGTTCACATTTTGGCACAGAATGGCACAACTTAAGTGTTGTTATATTTCCAGCAGCTGAGAAGAGAAGGACGATATCATTTCAGCTGGATCCCACACATCTGAGGAATAGCAAGATCACGTGTAAACAGAGTTTGATTGGGTGGGGGAGGTCACTCATTATAAAGATGCCAGGGAGAAAGAGTCAACCAGAATCTTGGTGTTTAAGGGAGGTGGCCATCTTGACTTACCCACATCCTCCCTTTTTACCTGAAGGGTGTCATCTTGTATTCACAGCAATCCCAATGACAACACCCAAGACAGTGACAGCAAGACCAGGTAAGCCCTGGAATGCATTCATTCGTTTACCAAGAATTCTTTGCTCTTGGCACCTGCATTTGTACCTACCTCATGGACAGGAACTAAAACCACTGCAAGTAGTTCCTCTATTTGCAAAGGGGCCAGTTGACCCTATGCAGATTTGCGGGGGGGGGGGGGCATCCAAAACTCTTGGGATTCTTTGGCTTTAGCATCCCAGGGTGAGGAAAGTGCTTTTTTTTTTCTTCAGTGTCATCAAAGTGTCATCTTTTTTTTGAGTCATCAAAGCCTGAGCACCTTACAAGTGCCTTCTAGCGGGGTCCTATCTTGTCTTTATTTGGCCAGTCCTGCTCATAGTTGCCCTATCTCTGCATCACTAATCACCTTTTTCAAAATGAGTGGGCATCAGAGCCATTCTAGAGGCAGTGAGATGGAATAGCAGAGAAAAAGAGTGAACTTTGGCATCAGGAGAGTTGACTTCTCCAACTTTCAGTTTCCTTATGGATAAAACTGCTATACGGGGACTCTTCTGCTTACCTCCTGAGTTATTGTACAGGCGAAGATGAACAAACACACACACGCATACAAACGCACTTCACAAAACCACAAATCACTGAATATTATTTACATTGTTTTTCTGCATTTAGCTAAAACAGATTGGCACATACCTCTGGCCCAAGAGATGCTCGACTAATAAATGTTTTAGGCTAAATGTTACCTTTGACAATCTTGATTATGTATTAACCTCCAACAAGGAGGTTAACTAGTTGACTGACTGTTTCATCAATTTGTCCATCCCTAATAGTGGTGTCAGGGTGGAGAGCTCAGCCAGCTCATCGGCAATGTGCTGTGTCCCAGAGGGCAATGCTCACCAGATCTCTGTCTGCAGGGGACTGGCCAGACCTGAGGCTGGTGGGTGGCTCAGGTCGGTGCTCAGGACGCGTGGAGGTCCTCCACCAGGAGGCCTGGGGCACCGTGTGTGATGACCTCTGGGACCTCAACGAAGCCGAGGTCGTGTGCCGACAGCTGGGGTGTGGACGGGCCGTGTCCGCCCTTGGGAAAGCCCACTTTGGTCCGGGCTCTGGAGACATCTTCCTGGACAACCTTCAGTGCTCCGGGGTGGAGCGCTCCCTGGGTCAGTGCGCCCACTCGGGCTGGTCGGAGCACAACTGTGGCCACCACGAAGACGCCAGTGTCATCTGCTCAGGTAGCCCCTCCTCTTTCAGATGCCATTGCCAGCCCCACCACGCTTTAAGACCACCCTGCTGGAATTCAGAGCAGGCCAGAGACAGGGACAGGGGTCTCAACCAGGTGGCATTCGGTTTTTGTTTTATCTCTTCTAACTCGGTCAAAAATATAAGATTTTAACTGCTGACCTCCCAGAATAAAACCTTCTGATTTTCTAATTTGGTAGTAAGAATCACCAAAGGTAGGTGTGCTTTGCTGAGTACTGACAAGTGCAAAGAACATATTCAATTATGGGATTTTTTTTAAAGTTTATTTATTTATTTTGAGAGAGAGAGAGAATGAGCAAGGGAGGGTCAGAGAGACAGGGAGAGAGAGAGACAGACCTGATGCAGGGCTCGAACTCATGAACTATGAGATCACAACCTAAGCAGAAATCAAGAGTCGGATGCTTAACCGACTGAACCACCCAGGTGCCCCTTTAAATACAGGAGTGGGAATTTTTAAGGAGTTTATCTAAAGGTCTTTCATTCAGAGGCAGTGAGGAGATGTCAAGCTGGACAGATTTGAGTCTGGATCCCAGAGCCGGTGCTGACATTCAGACTGGCATTTGGGCAACACTTAAGCTCTCAGAGCCTCAGTTTCTCCCTCTGTAAAATTGGAGACCGATTGCTGTCTTGCAGGACGGCTGAAAGGATTCGAGCCGTCTTTGTAAAGCACGTGCAGATACCTGCCAAAGGGACTGCGCGTTGGCTCATTTGTCCTACCATCTTCCCCACTCAACACACCAAGGGAATCGGTGAATTAAAGTGGCTCATTTTAATCGCCTTATGACATTACAATTTTTTTTTAATACTTTGGCTTTACTCGTGTGCAAAACACTAGTAGGGAGTGAGGACGTCACCTCTGGAACGTCTATTGATAACCCTTTCTGACAATGAGATGTCTTTTGCGAAACTAAGAGCTGTAATACCTGATATGATTTGAAAGATCAGGAACTTGTTACTCGGAGTTGCCCATGTGAGGAGAGGCTCTGTCGGATGTCAGTACCTGCTCCCTGTGACTTTCATATGAGGTGATACTTAAAAGCTTTGTCTGTTTGTTGGTGCATTCATCTGTCCATCTGTTTGCTTCTTGGCATCCTGTGATGCCTGGCATGCCTGACCTAGTTGCAACCCCATGGGCCGTATGTTTTTCCTGTTTCCATGTTCTGGAAGATTATTGCCTATCTGAGTTTCCCCCCGTGACTCCCCAAAGTCACATTCATCTGCCACAAAATTGGCAGTTCAAGTGATACCCCCCTGGTGGTTTCCTTGCCATGCAGGAGCAAGCCGAGAGAGAGAGAGAGAGAGAGAGAGAAGCTCTCTGTTATGGCCTCGGATGAATCCTTCCCCTATCAGATCAATAAACATTTGCAAGGATATAATTAAAACCTTTGTTTTCAATAGTGGAAGGCAGGATTTTTGAAAAATACTGACATATGTATTCTTTATATAAACAGATGCTGAAGAATCACTTATTAATAGTCCAGGTAGGTGACACTTTTTCTTGACAGGACTCAAATATCTGCTGTTCCTGATTTTTTTTCTTGGGCTATTTATTGTCTCCCAGCTCTAAGTTCATTCTCTGTCTAAACTGCAGAGGTTTTCACACCTTTGGAATTATTATTTATGACTTTTTTACACATGGTAATGGCTATATGTGTGTGCGCACATGTGTGTATGTGTGTGAGTCCATACTTTTTAGACACATGCCTGAGGGAAATGGCATTTCAGGGTCTGTTGGCATAACTATATGCTTTTCCCTCTGGCTCAAAGGCTTTTCCTCACCTCTTCCCTGGCCCACTCCTTCCCACTGTTTTTGTTTTTTGTTTTTTAATTTTTTTAATTTAAATTCAATTTAGTTAACATACAGTGTAGTCTTGGTTTCAGAAGTAGAACCTAGTGATTCATCACTTACCTGTGACACCCAGTGCTCATCCCAGCAGGTGCCCTCCTTAATACCCATCACCCATCTAGCCCCTCCCGCACCCACCACCCCACCAGCAACCCTCAGTTTGTTCTCTGTATTCAAAAGTCTCTTATGGTTTACCTTCCTCTCTGTTTTTATCTTATTTTTCCTTCCTTCCCATATGTTCATCTGTTGTGTTTCTCAAATTCCACATCTGAGTGAAATCATATGATATCTGTCTTTCTCTGACTTATTTTACTTAGCATAATATACTCTAGTCCCATCTTGCAAATGGCAAATTTCATTCTTTTTCGTTGCCAAGTAGTGTTCCATTGTATATATATACACCACATCTTCTTTGTCCATTCGTCAATGAACATTTGAGCTCCCTCCATAATTTGGCTACTATTGATAATGCTGCTATAAACATCGGGGTGCATGTGCCCCTTCAAATCAGCATTAGGGTAGGCTAAAATTAACAACTCAGGAAACAACAGGTGTTGGGGAGGATGTGGAGAAAGGGTAACCCTTTGGCACTGTTGGTGGAAACGCAAACTGGTGCAGCCACTCTGGAAAACAGTACGGGGTTTCCTCAAAAAATTAAAAATAGAACTACTCTACAACCCAGCAATTGCATTACTAGGTATTTATCCTTCTCAGCATTTTAAGAGGATTCCTTCCAGGTGCCCCATTTGGTCTGTTCATAACATAGCACCTGTTCCCTTCACCGCTTTTATTGCAGGGTGGAATAAGGCATGGTCCTAGTGTCTGCATGTGATTGAAGGACTTTAGGCTCCCTGAGGGCAGGAACCATATCTCTTGATTTTATAGCAGCAGCATCAGTGCCTAACAGGAAAGGCAATCAATAAATACCTTTCAAATGAAATTAAACTGGCTGAAGACCACACCCCCTGCAGCTCAGGAACACATGAGAAACGTGAGGACAGGTCCCAGGGCTCAAGACCGGGCATGTCCCTCTGCAACCCCATAGTCCTGCTGGCCTCAGAGGCCCGGTGCCGGTGAACCTCAGGTGGGTCATGTGGAGACCACACTCACCAGATCTCTCTCTGCAGGGGACTGGCCAGACCTGAGGCTGGTGGGTGGCTCAGGTCGGTGTTCAGGACGCGTGGAGGTCCTCCACCAGGAGGCCTGGGGCACCGTGTGTGACGACCTTTGGGATCTCAACGAAGCTGAGGTTGTGTGCCGACAGCTGGGGTGTGGATGGGCTGTGTCCGCCCTTGGGAAGGCCCACTTTGGCCCCGGCTCTGGAGACATCTTCCTGGACAATGTACAGTGCTCTGGGATGGAGCGCTCCCTGGGTCAGTGCGCCCACTTGGGCTGGTCGGAGCACAACTGTGGCCACCACGAGGATGCCGGTGTCATCTGCTCAGGTAGCCTCTGCCGTCTAGGGCAATAATTTCTAATGTTGTTCTCGAAGACATTTTGAAACTACGCATCCCAGATGGAATTTTCATCCATCCACCCATTCACTCATTCTTGCATGAAATAATCCTTGAGCGTCTGCTCTGCACCAAGCCCTGGGCTCACACACACACTTCAGCAGCACCTGGAAGTCTAGAATGTTCATGTACCCCAGCACCACCCAGGGCATTACAATGCAGAGTCCAGGGCCCCGCCCCCAGAGATCACAATGAACTAGTTTGGGAAAGGGGGCTGGAATCTGCATTTTCTCAAGTCATCCACGTGATTCAGCATAAGAGGGGCCATGAGTAATCCAGCCCTGCCTGCCATGGGGCAGAGGTGACTCAGTTGCTGTGTCCCACCTCCCTCGGTCAGGGATCTTGCCAGAGGAGGGCTGAGTCCTGTGCCCAGATAGTCCTGTGTCTCCCCTTCAGTCCCCATCTGTACCCTCTCCCCTCTATCTCCCACCCACCTCCTCCATGCTTTGGATTCACTGAAGTAAGCAACCTATTACCTTTCTTTATACATTCAGGTGCGGAAGAACTGCCTCCTCCCACCCCTCCAGGTATGTCCGTATCTTTTTCTAGTCTATACAACTTTCTAATAATATTAATAATATCCAATTTACTTATAAATGCTAAGAACCAGGCACTGTTCTGAGTCCGTCATATGTATAACTTGTTTCATCCTCCCGGTAACCCCTTGAGGCAAGTACTTTTCCAGGTAGGTAAACTGAAACATAGAAAGTTAGCAACGTACCCAAGGCTACCCACATCGTCAGTGTTCTTGGCCACCAGTCTCGTTTACCACATCATTTCACTGGCCCTGGCTACACAAAGACAGGTTAAAATGAGCACAAAGATGGGGAGACATTTTGCTCAGATTATGGCTAATCCTGCAAAAAGGCATTTTATATTATATTTTATAGAAGAGACATTTGAGGCACAGAAAGGTTGAGTAACGTTCCTGAGATCATTCAGCAAGTTAATGGTGGAACTGAGTACTGACACTGGTCAGTCTGACCACAAAGTACACGCTCTTCGAAATCTTACTACTTTTGCCTGTTTTCAAAGATTTTGTAATGTAATGATTGAGTGATATTCATCTGTAATAAAAAGATTAGCAAAAACAGACCAACACATGCAATGTAAATTATGAAATGACACTGGAGATAAATGAAAAGGCATTTTGTTTCATTGCAATAGACATTTCTGAGCACTTGCACAGCAGCAGGGCATGATGCTAGGGTTTCTGTATGAATTAATTTATTTAATCCTTGCAGCTAAGGATTAAGGAGAACCAAAGCCTGCCCAAGATAACTTGATTTGAAAGAAGCAGAGGGGCATCTGGGTGGCTCAGTCCGTTAAGCATCAGACTCTTGGTTTCAGCTCAGGTCATGATCTCATAGTTCATGGGACTGAGCCCTACATCAGGCTCCACACTGACAGTGCAGAGCTTGCTTGGGATTCTCTCTCTTTCTCTCTATCAAAATAAATAAACTTAAATAAAAAGAAAGAAAGAAAGTAGCTGAACTGGACTTTACAGACCCCATATCTTGCCCTTTGAATGAAACTGCCTGCCCCCGCACAGCCTCAGAGACCTTACACAAGTCACGAGGTCAGAAGCATCCTTCTTGGACACTTCCTTGGAGGACACCTTAATGTGTTCTGAGTGTCTCGGGGTGGGGGGCAGACCAGCTTTATGTGTTGGGGTCACAAGTGAGGGGGAAGGGCCATCCAAAGTTAAAAGGCCATTATGGATGGGGTCAAGGGCAGTGGATGTTTAAATGAAGGCCTACCTGTAGTTGTCTCTTTTTCCGTAACTCAGGTAAACTGAAGATTACATAGATGATGGGGAAACGAGGAAGACCATGTTGAGTGACAGGAACCATTCTGGCTATCTGTTGCTACTCCACAGACATAGTGGTTTAACACAATGACTATTCAGTGACACGTCATGTTGTTGTGGGTCAGGAATTCAGGCACTGGGCAGATGGGAGACTCTTCTGCTCCACATAGCACTGAGCAGGGTCATTTGGTGCTGTTCACCTAGAGACTGGTCTGGAGAGTCAAGAGCAGCTGCACTCACATGCTTGGTGCTTGGTGGAGACAGCTGGAAGCGTGGGCTCAGCCAGGGCCCCCTTCCTCCCCAGGCAGTCTTGGGGCCTCTTCACACAGTTTCTGCAGCAGCGTAGTCAGACTTCTTATAAGGTGGCTCAGGGTGCCATGAGCAAGCCACTGTTCCCAGAGATAAATGGAAGCTTCCAGTCTCTTAATGCACAGTGTCACCTCTGCCATATTCTGTTGGGCAAAACAGAGGCCACTAGGGTCAGGTGAGGTAGATCCCACTTTGTGACAGGAGGCACGTCCAAGAATGCATGGCCTTCTTTAATCTGCCACAAGATGGTAGAAATATTCACTCAGCACCGTCAGCCCTTTCTCAGTCTGCACTAAGTACATTGACATTTCAGAGAAAACCCTTTACATTTCACTAGCTTATAGATGAAACTCAGTATTTTTCCCCTGAAAGTCATCATCCTCTCCCTTTTTTTTTTTCCTTCTAGGTCTTTCCACAGCTTCTCAGGATCATATAACAGGTAGTCACTTGTTTTAAATTGAAATGGTAACCCCATGCCAAGACAGCCATCACAGCAGATGCTAGGCAGTGTGCCTAGGATGTGGCACAGACAGGCTGGAACAGCATGGGCGAGGGGCTGCTTGTTCACTACCCACGCCAGTCTTGTCATGGCCCCAGCCATGAGAACACCAGGGGAGTCAGGACCTCAGTCAATGGAGCCTCTCAGTCCTCACCACAGCCTTGCCAAAGGGCATTCATTAATACTGCTAAGGTCTGAAATACTGACTTTTTAACCAAAGGGGCAGGCTGTAAAGGGAGTGGATCTGCCCAGGTCAGAGTAGGTAGGTGGGAGGGTGATGAGAAACTAGAAGGAAATGTGGTCCGCCCATCCAGGGGTACCCAGCCTGCTTTCTGGGTACAGTCCTGCAGGGGGGACCCATGACAGGCACCCACTTACCTGTAGAGGTTTCAGGAAATCCAGTCCCAGGGGGTTTCATGTCTGTCTGACCCAGCCCGGTTGTTCTAACTACAACCAACCAACAGCAGAGTGATGAGATGCTTGGGCACATCCCACCTCCTGCCATCCGTTGCAGGAAAGACCAGGAGTCTTGGGATTCTGGGAGCATTACAAGGGAGTTGGGCACAAACAGAAAGAAGAAAATTAAGCAACGTAGTAATTTAAGGACAAGGTTAACAACGCATGTTGTATTTTCAAATTTCCTCTAAAATAACTTGATGACTCTAAGATTTCTGCTTTCTTGTGTGGCCAGCCGCTTTAAGTGTGTGTGTGCGTGTGTGTGCGTGTGTGTGCATGAGTGTGCACGTGCGCACGTGTATGTATGCATGTGTACTGATTTATATTAATATGACAACTAATATGGAAGAATTAGAGTTCATTTGTGTAACTCTTATAAATCTAAAAACCTGTACGTTTCAGTCTCAGGAGCTACTAAGTTAAAGGAAACACAATCTACCCAGAAAAAGTAGTGAAGTGGTTGGCAGGGGGTGCCCATCATAGCGTCCTTCAACAGTCCACAATGTCCCTTTTTCTCCAACTCATCAGACCCCAAAGTTGTTCTGGAGCCTCCAGTTTCCCAAACCTTCCCCAACTAACACCTTACCCAGACCTGACAGCCTCTGTCCCTGTGTCCCTCATTCCCAACCCCCCCATGTACATCCACTCTGCCTCTCTCCCCGCAAGCAAGAATCCTTCTGCCATAGAAGAGGAAGGAGATAGTGAACAGACCTGAAAAATACAATATTTTCTTCATCAGATGGTAAGGGGAGGGGAAAAGGCAGGGAACTCCCATATATTAATACTTTTCCCCTTTAGAATGAGATTGAATGGACTCTCCTTCCCCGGTGACATTTAGGCTAAAGATCTGTTCAGACAGCCTGGGCGTGTCCACCCAGGTGGACTGCTGCCTGACTCAACCAGACCACTGGGTGTGGGTGGGTCATTACTGGGGTCACACAAATGGGCACACGCTGACATCCTCTTTCCTGTTGCTTCAGGAGGAACTAGCTCTTGTGGAGGGGTCATGTCTAGTGTCTCTGGCTCATTTTCCAGTCCGCTGTATCCAGAAAGCTACCCAACAGACATCCAGTGTGTTTGGGAGATTCACGTGGATAAAAAATTCCGCATAGAACTCATGATTCCAACTCTGAAGTAAGAAAGCAAACTTTTAAGAGAAGATTCTCTCTAAATACGAATATTGGTTTGTGACATCAGAATAAAGATATTTCATTTAGGCTGAAACGTTTGGTGGGGGTGGGGGGGGGGCAGAAGAATGCAAAATTCTTCCCAATTTAAGGGTCAAGTTAATTTTGTGATAAAAACTAGAGTCACTTCTAGTTTAAAAAATTCAATAAGTGATTTATTTACATATTTAACTCAACCTTATTATGATAGTTCTTCTTTTGATTTTGTTTTCTAAAGGTGCCACCCAATTCCTCCTTATCAGCTTTGCCTTTGTTCTACCATGGGTACCAATACCTATCTTCTTAGACTTCCTTTTTCCTTTATCTAAATTTTCAGCAAACAGTAAGAGGCTTTCCATACACACACTTGACCCACCTGCTCTAGCCCCAGACCCGGCATCTTCTCAATGTTGCCACCAAGTGAAAGGAGGCAGTGAAGGCATGGCCTCATCTCTGACACGTAGGGAATATATTTCTCTGATTCACTTTTTTATCTCCATTTTTTATCTCCATGGCATGAAATAATAGCCGACATTTTTTTAGCATTGGCTGTGTGTCCAGGCTCTATACAATGTACTTGGTATGCTTTGTCATATTCCAGCATCACTGCAGCCCTAAGATATATACCCTTCTCCTCTCCATTAGAGATGAGGAACCTGAGGCTCAGAGAGGTTAACTAACTTGCCTGAGGCTAACTGGCAAGGTCTGTCTGATGTCAAGGCTCCAGCTTTTCTCCGACACGTGGTTCTATGGGCAGAGTCTGTGCAAAGACCTTCTTTTTTTTTTTTTTTAACGTTTATTTATTTTTGAGACAGAGAGAGACAGAGCATGAACGGGGGAGGGGCAGAGAGAGAAGGAGACACAGAATCGGAAGCAGGCTCCAGGCTCTGAGCCATCAGCCCAGAGCCCGACGCGGGGCTCGAACTCACGGACCGCGAGATCGTGACCTGAGCTGAAGTCGGACGTTTAACCAACTGAACCACCCAGGCGCCCCAAAGACCTTCTTGTAGTATGTGACAGACATCATGCTGAGAACCCAGCAACACTAGGAGATGCTATGAAAATCCACCTGTAGCACACACTGCTCAGCCCATGGAGTCAGGCATGCCCTATGCCAAAGAATGTTCTAGAAACATGTTTTCTTTGTTGACTGAAACTCTAAGGACACAGAGAGCAGTCAACGAAGTGAGAACCTTGAACCCACACCTCCAAAGTCTATCCTGTTATAGGTCATCTGTGCCTTCAAAATCACACAGTTCCTTCAAAATCCCCAGCCTCACACACATCCCTTGTGAGACATTGCCAAAGTGCAGATACTCTCTATATGCTGACCTATTTTCAAATTAACTTTTCTCGGAGCCCCTGGGTAGCTGAGTTGGTTAAGCATCCGACTTCGGCTCAGGTCATGATCTCACTTTTTGTGAGTTCAAGCCCTGGGTCGAGCTCTGTGCTGACAGCTCGGAGCCTGGAGCCTGCTTCAGATTCTGTATCTTCCTCTCTCTCTCCCCTCCCCACCTCTCAAAAATAAATAAACATTAAAAAAATAAAATTAAATAAAATTAACTTTTTTCTCCCCAAGATTTGGGGTATGAAAAATGTCATGATATATGGAGGTAGGAAAATCTGGCTGTAATGTTTACATGCTGATCATCAGGGTGATTGGCCTGGTAAGAATTTATTTGTAGTGCACACTAGTCTTTCTAATGTTTCATGTAGACGGTGACTGGTGATTACTAAGTTGTAGCCATAAGCCTCCCACAATCTTCAGACAAAATAAGACTTCTGTAGTAAGGCATCTGTAGAAGTTAACTGATATTTTATATATCAATATGCAGGTTAAAGTAAATCCAAATATTTAATCCCATGATTGCCATACTTTTTAAGCTTTTAGATCTAGGAAGTTTTAATCTGCCACTAACCCTCCACTTCGATCCCCCCAGCCTAGAGGATATCCTTGGATGCCCTTACGACTCCATTGAAGTCTTCGATGGCCCCCGGATCGCCTCACTGTCCATGGGGAAGTTCTGTGCCTCAGTAGCTCTGATATTTTTCTCCTCCTCAGACATCATGACAGTGGTCTTCCGAAGTGATTCTATGATCACCAACACTGGCTTTTATGCTATGTTCAACGTGATTCCACAAGGCGAAAGAGAGTCAGGTAGCAAGCTTCAAGTAGGCTTTTGGTCTTTAAAAGACAGAACAGTTTTCTAACTTTGAGGGCTCCTGCTATTAGAAAAGGGCTGGAAATTAAGTTTTTAAAATACCCCACAATTGGTCCCATAAGCCCTACTGTGTGCCTGATAGATTTTTCCCACTAAGAGGGTCACATGGACAATTGAACTAAGGCAGTGAGGTGCAGTTGAAATGACAAGATGATTTGGGGGTGGTGGTAATGCCTGGGAAGACAGAGTCTGGGTGGGGAGGGCAGAAGAGACAGCTAGGGTGAGGGGGTTGCCCCTGTGGAGAGAATGGGAATGGACAGCCTTGCTGAGAAAGTCACATGTGATGGATGACAATAAGGGGGCATTCCAGGCAGAGAGAATAGCAAATATAGAGGCTCTTGGGGACATGCTGGAGAGACAGGGGAAAAGGTCAGTGTGGCACAGCTTGTGCGCTCAGAAAGGGAAGGCTCTCCCTGGGATGTCTCCAGGAGACAGCAGGCAATTCGAGCTGGCCACTGCCTGTTGGCCCAGAAATAGCCGTTCCTATTGGGCTTTAGGAAGTCATAGACACCCTGGTGGCCCAGGTGCCTTCAGGGGATAAATCTACCCTCCTCCAAGTCATGTCCAAAAATGCAACGGGGGACCCATTTCCCCAGGATCCCAGTACTGTGTCAGAGAACCACACAGTGAGAGCTGCAGAAGCCATGGGCTGGGTGTTGAGCACTGACTGTGCTTTATACTCCCATTCCCACCCACTCATCACTGAGCCCTCTGAGATACATGCTGCTGGAGCTCCCATTTCACAGATGAGAAAACTGAGGCCCAGGCAGACGAAGGAACTTGTCAAAGGTTACACAACTAGAGAGCAGTAGAGCTGGATTCAAACCCTTCTCTGTCTCACCCTGAAGCCCGCAAGCCCCGCCTATTACAGAATTAAGACAGCCTTACGCTTTGCTCTTGAATTCATGTGCCTTAGCCATGAACATGGGAGCTAGAAATCCTTCCTACTTAAAACTTCCCAAACTCAAAAATAAAACCCTGCTCTGTTTAGAAGATGGACCAGAGCTGCGGCTGGTGGGCGGCTCAGGACGGTGCTCAGGACGGTTGGAGGTCCTCCACCAGGGGGCCTGGGGCACCGTATGTGATGACCTCTGGGACCTCAATGAAGCCAAGGTCGTGTGCCGACAGCTGGGGTGTGGACGGGCCATTGCAGCCCCTGGAAAGGCTCACTTCGGCCCGGGCTCTGGAAACATCCTCCTGGATAACATTCAGTGTTCGGGAAGCGAGAACCACCTCGGCCAGTGCCTCAGCTCCGGGTGGTCAGACCACAATTGTGGCCACCATGAAGACGCCGGTGTCGTCTGCTCAGGTAGGCTGTCCCCCCGTGGCAGTTTCTTTCTGAACTTTCAGCCAGCAACATCTTAGTGATGGATGGCGGTTGTGCACAAAGCAGGGCTAGGGAAGCGGAGGGCGGTGGCCCCGCAGATGAGTGTCCCTTTAGCCAGGTTGACAAAGATTGCTGACAGCCTGACTCCATTCTAAAGACACGTGTGCCAGGCCCACATACCTGTCAAGTCCTGTTCTCTGCAACCTCTCCCAAGCCTGAACTGCTTTTCCAGGATCCAACATGCCCGTGTTGCTTGGGTAACACGAAGCTTACCTTCTTGAGATCTGAACCACCACCTGCCTTCATAAAATGTAACTCAGATTTCCTACAGCTACCTACTTTTTTTAATTCATGCAGATGCTGGGGACTGGGCTCCAGATGTGATCCCTGCATCCCCAGGTAGGTCCAACACCGTGAACTTCCAATATCTCTGCAAAGTGAGTAAGAAATCTAATCTCTGTCCTAACCTAGACACTGCTGGACTGTGACCTAGACACTGACTAACTACCGAGGGAGCTTTTAAATTCCTGATGCCCAGGCTGCACCAAGACCAGTCATATCAGAATCTCTGGGGTCACACCAAGTCATCAGTAATATTTAAAGTTTCCCATGTGATCCCAACATGCAGCAAGTTGAGAACCAGCGGCTTAGACAATAAGCTAAGAGCCTCATTCCCCAAATGAAATGGCATCCCCAACTCCTCTCTGGACAGCAGAGCAAGGAAGGGTGGGGGGAAGGGGAGAGGTTCTATCACCATGGCTGGGAAGAGGGTCAAGATGGAGAGGAAAGAAGGTAGAAAGTTTTGCCTCCCAGGGACATGTGTTAAAAAACGAAAGCCTGCAAGAAAACACCGATGCATCAATGGCTCGCTCTCCCAGTGGGTCAAGAACAAGCTGAGTGTGAGAAGTGAAGCCATTTGGGGCTATTCTGAGGGCCTTCTGGCTTCACAGACATGGCAGGAACAGAGAAAGGGTATACCTTGTTCTGGTAACCTACCCAGAGTCGATGTGTGGCAGTGATGTCCAAACTCAAGACTCCAGCGGGATCTAAGCACACGTGGTCCTGCCTCCTACAGCGGCCTACCTCTCCAGGACAGGCTCTAGCTGCCCACTTCCCTTCCTGCTGGCACCGTGGTCCCCACCCAGCCTCCTCCCCAGCCCTGCTCTGTGACAACTTCCACACTCTGCCCCCACTACGGGTTTGGATATGGGGCAGGTCAAGGTCAGGGTGCACCCTGTAGTGTTCGGGGGGTGGGCAAGGTGGCTGGCAGCCTGTCCCTACTCTGGGCTGGCATCACCATGGGACATTTGGAGGGACACTTGGTGGGGGCCTCTTACCCACTCCAGTCCAGGCCCCCAGGGCATCCCAGGTGGGCGTCACCATCCCCTGTAGAAATGAACCTGTGGGAAGGGGCGATTGACTTCCCCACCTCCAGCTGAGGCCCCACATTTTCATTTTGCACTGGGACCCACTAATCGTGCCGCAGCCCGGGAGGGGAGGCAGAGCCTACAGAGCCATTCCTCAGGGACTGACAAGCAGCTACCTCTGCTTGGCGCCCTCTGGTTTTTCCTTTTCTATCCCAGCAAGGAATCTCCTCTAGCCCCAGGCCAGGGAGGAGAACACGGTTTTTGGTTCATCAGACAGCTCTGCGCCACGTCCACTTGCGGTCTAGGGTATCAAACCTCAGAAGCCTTTTCTCTTTTTTCTCTCTGCTATAGTATTCCTTTTCTGAGTCAGAGAGGCATAGCTGACTGAATAAGAGAATGGGTCATGGAATAAAAGAAATTATAGGGGGAAATGAAATCCTTTATGTCTAAATGGTATACACCTTGTAAGCTAACCACTTCTCGATAAAGCATTATATATTCTTCTGGACACACACACACACACACAGAATAAGGCTTTTGCCGTTTAACTCTCTAAGGGAAACGCTGCATGTCAAACATTTTAACAAAAGGGAATTGCTTCTGAGACAACTTTAGGTCATCAAAAAAATGCATTCTGCTGATGTCCAGCACCCTTCCTGGAGAAGGACTGAGAAGGCAGGCAGTGGGTAGTGCCGCTGTCCTCACTGCTCTACACCTGGAGGCAGAGCTGCCCAAGGAGGACAATGGGCATAAAGGAATTCTTAAATGCATCTGACCCATTTGCTTCAAACTCTGTGCCCGCCAACCCCTAGTGTAGGACTCCAGCAAGTACCAGCTTCCCAATGGACAGGCTTTCAAAATCTGCCTTTGGCCCACCAGGCACTGGCGATTAAGGATGCATCTAGAGGGGCGCCTGGGTGGCTCAGTCGGTTAAGCATCTGACTCTTGATTTCGACTGAGGTCATGATCTCACATTTTGTGAGTTTGAGCCCCGTGCCGGGCTCTGTGCTGACAGCACGAAGCCTGCTTGGGATTCTCTCTCTCTCTCTCTCTCTCTCTCTCTCTCTCTCTTTCTCTCTCTGCTCCTCCCCTATTCATGCTTTCTCTC
The DNA here is from genome assembly GCF_018350155.1 of Leopardus geoffroyi. Lineage (NCBI taxonomy): Eukaryota > Metazoa > Chordata > Mammalia > Carnivora > Felidae > Leopardus > Leopardus geoffroyi. The sequence continues at coordinate 79,184,941 of NC_059334.1, forward strand.
TCTCAAAAATAAACATTTTTTAAAAGGACACATCAGAATGTAGAAATATAGGCCCCCTGGAAATCAAAGCCAAAAGGACACAGGAAAGGAGGAAGCTCTCCCATTGAGGGTCATCTATTTCAACGTAATTCTTGTCCGACCTGCCCTCCCCTGCCCGGGGCTCTCAGCCATCTGGTTTTTGTCCCTGTGCCTTTCTGCACACTGTGCAGTGACATGCTCAGAAGCCCAGTGATGTTTCTGTGGGTGATGCATGACTGATCAATCTCAGGACAGCCCTGGGGTTGGTGGGCCCTAACACAGAAGAGAAAATAAGTCATGTAGCTGTGTGCTATCTGTGATTTCCTGGCAATTCACCGAAAGAAGGGGAGAGACCACATCCCGCGTTAGGAGAGAAAAGAGAAATGAGCATGCGTGCCCACACCATGCTTCAAGACTCAAGCAGAGTTACAGGTTCACTCATTCGTACGTAAATATATGATGTTTTTGTGATGCCTCTTTCCTGATTTTCTTTGGTTTTGGTTTTTGCAGCTCCCATCCCTCAAGTGCCTACACCACGAGGTAACTCTCTTTTCATTGAAAGTATAACCTGTAAAGGATAGAATCACGTTGATAACCTGTAAAAGCAGAATGGATGTCTGTCTGTTCTGGCTACCTGAGGGGAAGGAATTGGTGGGATGGAGCCCTCACAAGTGCATGGATTGTCTACATCTGAGTTGAGCTGGTTTGCATGGCAGGAAGCTGGGCAGAGCATTAATGAAATTATTGGCTGGACACCCCACGCCTGCCACATACATGTCCCACGCCATTTCCAGTCTCACCTACAGTCTTAGGGTCCTGCTCTGGTACAAGTCACTAGTCTTTCTAGTCACAAGTCTTTCCTTTCCCCTCATTCCCTCTCAGGGGTGCACACACTGCAGCCAAGCCACAACTATGCTACCACCATGATCCCTTCCCATTTTGTGACTCACTGTTGAGTTTGATGGAATCCTGGATTCTACTCCTGGGAAATGCCAGGTGCATGCTGGAAGAAGCCAACCAGTTGTCTCTTGTCTGCCCACAGGAGGAAGTAACTCTTGTGGAGGAGTCATTTCTGGTCTCTCGGGCTCCTTCTCCAGTCCTTGGTATCCAACAAACTACCCCACCGACGTGGAGTGTATCTGGGTGATACACGTGGCTGAGAAGTTCCACATAGAACTGGTGATCCCAAGCCTGAAGTAAGCAGCTTTGCCTTTTTCTACACCAAAGGCCAGATTAGCTTTGAATCCATGCTTTCCTTAAGTAGGTGGACTTTATGCATATCTAGTCAACTCAGCTCAGTTTTGATATAACAAAAATGTCAAAAATCAGATAATAAACAACAGAAATGTGTTTGTTACAGTCTGGAGATTGGAAAGTCCAAGATCAGCATTCAGTGCCTGGCGGGGCCCCGCTTCCTGGTTCACAGCTGGTTATAGTTTCACAGTCGCTTCACCTGGTAAAAGAGACAAGGGAGCTTTCTCAGGACTCTTTGTAAGGGCACTGATCTTACATTGCGAAGGCTCTGCCTTCATGACCTAATCACTTCCCAAAGGCCCCACCTCCTAATACCATCCTGCTGGGGGCTAGGTTTCAACATATGAATTTTGAGGGGACACAAACATTCAGCCTGAAGCACCGTGTGACACATCCTTTCACATTTTAGGTGAAAATAGGTCTGGTCATCTGAGCTTAGGAGTCTTATAATCATTGAGCTCAGCTCCCTATGCACTGGAGAACGCCCCAAACACCCACGAGCATTCCTGACACCAGACCACCAAGGCAGCGTCATCTGGGGTGGCCCACACACGAAGACCTCATGAACCCTCCACTCTGAGCCAGCTCCACTGGGGACACTGCTTCTTCCTTGGGCTGAGCCCAAGTTTGTTCTTCTTCATTCCCATTTTCTGAACTTCATTCTTGCCTCTAAGGCTACACAAAACATGTCTGCTTCCTCTTCTTCAGGAATGTCTGTCGTGACCCTGCTAAGAGTTTTCTTTTGCAGATTAAATAGACTCCATTCATGCATTCTTCTTAGGCCCATTGTACTTCCTGCTTCTTTCTCTGACCATCATCCATTTTTAAAGGAATTTCTCTAATTTTAATGCATATTTATATGCATGTATATATACATACATATTCACATATACATGAGTGACTTTTTAATGCAAATATTGCTTTTCCTGATATTGTTTAACCTGGTTTCAGCTTTCTACACTGGGTCCCAACTGGGTCCTTCTCTCTTCCTGACTTTGTCACAGTCTCTGCCAGACCTCTGCCACTGCTTTCCATCTGTGTTCGTTGGCCTCAGCAGTCAAGGAGCTGAATGGCTAAATGCTGCCTTCAAATGGGAAATGGGTCAGCAGTGGAGTGAGGGATGCATTCGATTAGCTTTACCTGATGGCCAAAATTCCTTTCAAATGGGGGAGAACATAAACCAATATCAGGGAGCATTGTATATGGTGAACAAAATATACTTATCATTCATTCATTCGTTCATTCATTCACTGCACACACATTTACTCACTTAAAGCAGTGTGAGAAGATTTGGTATGCTATATTCAAATCTATGGAATCCATAGTTCTATTCTTTGGGGGCACAGAGTATCATTTTACCACTTCTGGAAAATGGTTATTCCAAACAGCTGCAGTGGCCCACTCACCCTGCAGTCTCAAAGCTGCTGTCCCAACATAAATTTCCTGCTCTAACTTCAGAGGATACAAATCAAGTTGTTGCTTAAAGTGTTACCTAGAGCCAAAGCGTAGGCACTGACTTTCAGGGTTTGATGTTTTTAAGACTAGATTTCTCGATATCTGTTTTTTGTGTCTAAGGACATGAAGTTAGTTAGTTTGCTCCAATGAGGCTCCACTAGAAATGGTAGACCCCACAGGACATTCGTCTCGGCCTGGAGGTATCTTCTATTGTCTCAGTTGCGGGCGTGGGGTACCACTGTCACATAGTGCTTGGAGGCCAGGGATGAGGCTGAGTGTCCTACTATTCACAAGACAGCCCCCCACAGCAAGAACTTCTCCAGCCCCAAATGTCGATGGTACTAAGACTGAGAGCCCCTGATTGCAGCTTGCTTTAGTTTTTTTTTTTTTTTCTATTTCAGCTCCTATGGAAACCCGCTTCACACTCGATTTACAAAAATTATATCCATATTTAAAATGTGCCATTTCATTCTTGCTAAGTGAAGTGTGTCTTGTTTTCCACTGAAATGGTTTCTCAGATTATGGTTTCATCTGTTACTGTCACCCTATTGTCACCTTACACACAAATGTTATCATTTTTTTCTTATCTTAAAGATAAGAGGCACTTGGCTCTTACTCCTCTGGAACAGGTGTGCTCGAAATAAACAGGCTTTCAAATTTGGGAGTCTGCGTACACTGGGAGGTATCCATTGTGCGTGTATTGTGCAACAGGCACTTACAACACATGCCTTAGGGGCCACTTACAGCTGTTGGAATGCCAACGTGCATACCTCCCGTGTTTATCATGTTAGATTAATGTTGATATTCTTTAAGGAATATTTGTTGAGCCTGCTTTCATGCAGGCTCTGGTCTAGGCACAGACTTCTAGTGGCAAACAAGAGAGACAAGATCTCTGTCCTCATGAAGTTCATATTCTAGATGGGGAGGCAAATAGTACTCAAATAAACCAGTAGCTCAAGGACAATTCCCATCAGTGATAAATTGATAAATGCTATGAAGAAAAATATATATACCTAGATGGTAATAGGATAGAGAAGGGGTGGCTGGGCAGATGGGGTTTGGTGGGATGGTCAGGGACAACTTCTCTGATCATCCAGGTTGGAACCAGGCAGTTTGGGGCATGGAAGGAGAGAGTCCTACTCAGCAGGCCCTGGGGGCTTATTGACAGCAGGTCAACACCTGTCCCTGCTCCAGATCCCACTGAGTGTTCTACTCAATGAGACACTAGTGGACACTTGCCCACACCCCCAGGGAATGTCAGAGTTTGAATAGAGTCAGGGGACATTCAGGAGGCACTGGAGGTAGAGAGGAAGCTGATGGGAAAGATCAAAAGCCAAGATACCAGATGGGGGCCGCTGAAACAGAGCATGTGAGACACAGCGCAAGGATGACTGATCTGGGCTGGTGCCCACAGGGAAGGACAGAAGGGCAAATTCAAGCCATATTGAAGGGGTCAAGTCCACCAGCGGGATGTGTGGTTGAAAGGAGGCAGCAGTGATGATTGCAGTTTCTGGCTGGATACAGTACAAATGACGCTTTCATTTAAGACTTTTCTGCAGATTTCCTTGAGGAGATTTGCTGTGCCTTTACCTCCTCAGATTAGAAGACATCTACGGGTGCCCTTATGACTTTATTGAAGTGTTCGATGGACGGCAAGTTGCCTCACTCTCCATGGGCAGATTTTGTGCTGGGGCAGAGCTCACCTTCCTCTCCTCTTCAAACATCATGACTGTGGTGTTCAGAAGTGATGCCATGATCACCAACACAGGGTTTTATGCTCTGTACAATGCCATTCAACAAGATGAAAGGGAGAGTGGTAGGTATCCTAATATTCACCCTGGATGGAAGCTAGATCTAATTTGTGTCCTTTCCCTTTAAGAGAGGAGATGCTTTCTAAATCTGACCTGCAGAGTCCACCATCATTAATGCCATCCTGAGTGACGTCCACTCTAACAGTCCCCAGCCAATCCCTCACCCTGCTCTGCCACTCACTGTCCTTTTCCACCACCAAAACATCCTGGCTACAGAAACAGGTGGCTGAATCTCATATCTTGCATTGACTGTGTGTGTAGATGAAGGACGCAAATGAAGATCTTTCTTTTCCAAAGGAGGGGAGGATGCAGTAGGGCTGATCCTTCTGGAACAAAGCTACCTCAAACTACAACTACCAGTCCACCTGATTCCAGGTGAATTCAATACAAAACCACCCAGAGCACTTATACAGACCTCTTAGGATGTGGGGAACATTCCCGAGCTCTCAGCGGATTATGCTCAGGGTGACCACGTAACTTATCCTCCAGTCAGGATACTTTTGAGAGTTTAAAAGGGACTCTAAACTAATTAACAGGCATTACTTGCTCTATGACAGTTATAAACCAGGACTATTCCAGGCAAAGCAGGACATAAGGCCACCCTACCTAGAGTCTCATAGCCTAATACAGAAAAATGAGCCCAGGTGCTGGGCATTCCTTCTCTAACTGAAGAAGGTCCTAGAGTTTTGGAGACAGCACCACAGCTCAGAAGCCTCTGTCTTCCTGTCCCCCAGGTGCATCCCTGAGACTGGTGAATGGCAGTCACAGGTGTGAGGGCCGGGTGGAGGTCTTCTACAATGGCACCTGGGGCACAGTGTGTGATGACAGCTGGGACATAACAGACGCCAGGGTGGTGTGCCAACAGCTTGGCTGTGGTGAGGCCTTGTCAGCCCCAGCTCAGAGCTACTTTGATGGAGGCACTGGCCACATCATGCTGGATGATATGCAGTGCATGGGGAATGAAGCCAGGCTGTGGCAATGCACACACAATGGATGGTTCTCCCACAACTGCGGGCACCATGAGGATGCCAGCGCCATCTGCTCAGGTGAGCCCCCAGGACACAGCCACCCTCAGAGACAGTCTTGCCCACCTGCAGCTTCTGGGAAGGGAGAAATCAATGCCAGCAATTACTCAGAAAGGAAGCCATGGCTTCAAGCCATCTTTTTAAAGTCAATTTGTTTAAGATTTAGTGTCCTTTCTCTTAAATTATTGTGTCTGTAAACTGTTCAAGTTTCCCCCTTAAAAGTTGTGATAATTAGATAGAGGATTTGTGTCATCAGACATCCCAGTCCTGGCTAAGCATGCCACGGTGTTGGTGAGTCCACTGCCCCCTGACTAGGACTAGCAGCTGCTGTCCAGAGTGCTGAACATGTGCCAGGCTCAGTGCTGAATCCAGCTCATTCATATGCTCACTTCATGTTCACAATCTCTAATAAGAGAGATGATTGCATTCTCATTTTATTGATAAGGTAACAACGGCATTGTCTCGATGACATGCAGGCCCATACTCTGTTAAGTATTTCCCCCAAGGTACTGTACGAAAGACTGAGCTGACTCTGTTACTAATGCTCCTCCAGCCCTATAACTGACCAAAAGGAAATACATACCATCTATTTTAATTGCTTTCAATTTTCATACTTACAGCAATTAGATGAACCATCATGAAATTGAAAAGCAGAGTCTTCTCCCTCATCCAGTGGGCCCTGACGTAGGCTGCCAATCTTTAAACAACGTCGATGGGTTTTTATACACACTCTCAACTGCCCAGAAAGAATGTGTTTGATCCTTAAACAAACAAACAAACAAAAATAGTACCTGATTTTCTTTTATCAATTACATGACTATCCTACTTATTCTCTCTTTGGTCTTTGAGTAGGTGTTGATGGCAGTCCAAAAGTGGGACCAACAGGTATCGTTCTTCCATACATTTCAACTGCTCACCAGGCCCCTGAAACATGTGGTCCTGGCCACTCTTTAATCCTGTAATCGGGGCACAGTCGACAGCATAGGCCTTCTGTTGCTAATGAACAAGAGCGATGCATCCCGTTAGTGTTGACAAAATGGCAGGGCTGGGGCCTGCAGAGGGTGGGGAGAGGGCTGGGGGTAGAGTTCAGGTTCACCAGAAGTGTAGTATCTGGGCCCCAAGGATGCCCTGAGTTGGCACCTGCAGTGAGAGAGAGCTAGCTGCTTGCAGGGATGATCATGCCATAGATGCTGTGGGAACCAAGGAAATGGGAAGCCCAGGTGAGCACCCAGCGAGTTGTATCAAACGACACCTATCCACACACTTAGTGTGCAGATGTCCCAACTCTTGGGTTGAACAGTCATCTCTGTCCAGTGGGGCACAGAGAAGTCACAGCTTGGAATGTCAATATTTTTTACTATTTTAGAGGCATATTTTGGATAAAAGTCCTTGCTCACAGCATCATTTTTTCTCTGTATATCTTCACAGACTCGACTGGTGACAGTCCTGCTACAGGTATGTCAGCTTTACGTAAACCCTTCACGTGGCTTTTTTTTCTCAATATATGAAGTTTATTGTCAAATTGGTTTCCATACAACACCCAGTGCTCATCCCAAAAGGTGCCCTCCTCAATACCCATCACCCACCCTCCCCTCCCTCCCACCCCCCATCAACCCTCAGTTTGTTCTCAGTTTTTAAGAGTCTCTTATGTTTTGGCTCTCTTCCACTCTAACCTCTTTTTTTTTTCCTTCCCCTCCCCCATGGGTTTCTGTTAAGTTTCTCAGGATCCACATAAGAGTGAAACCATATGGTATCTGTCTTTCTATGTATGGCTTATTTCACTTAGCATCACACTCTCTAGTTCCATCCACGTTGCTACAAAGGGCCATATTTCATTCTTTCTCATTGCCACGTAGTACTCCATTGTGTGTATAAACCACAATTTTATTTATCCATTCATCAGTTGATGGACATTTAGGCTTTTTCCATAATTTGGCTATTGTCCTTCACATGGTTTTATACTTGCCTTCTTTTCTTTTTTGTTTTTTATTTTAGACAGAGAGACAGAGAGATCATGAGTGGTGGAGAGGGGCAGAAGGACAGAGAGAGAGAATCCTAAGCAGGCTCCACACTAAGGGTGGCTTGATCCCACAACCCTGGAATCATGACCTGAACCAAAATTAAATTAAGAGTCGGACACTCAACTGACTGAGCCACCAGATGCCGTTTGCCTTATTTTCTTTGTTTTGTTTTTGGTTTTTGGTTTTTGGTTTTTTTGAGAAAGAGAGTGCACATGAGCAGGGGAGGAGCAGAGAGAGATGGAGAAAGAGAGAATCCCAAGCAGGCTCTGTGCTATCATCAGTGCAGAGTCCAATGCAGGGCTTGAACGCATGAAACGTGAGATAATGACATGAACTGAAATCAAGAATCGAATGCTCAACCAACTGAGCCACCCAGGCACCTTGTGCCTTATTTTCAATGTTAGCACTTCCAACAGTGGATAAATGCTCTCTTCCTTTTACATATGAGAAGCCCCAGCACAGGGGGTCTTTAATTTAAATTCCACACCAAATCTAGTATTTCAGCCATGAAGTGGGTGTTCTGTGTGTTGTTGGTGCTGATTCCATCTAGGATTTGTGTATCACATGAGGGATCTTCTAATATGAGCAGTTTTATGACTGGATGGTGATACGTACTGGGGCTTACATTGTCCTTGCATCTTTTCATTGAAACACATGCTCAGACCCATCTGTGCATATGGGTCCAGAAAGCCCTGTCAACCATACGTCACTGTCATTTGTCCTCACGAAGCCCTGTAATCTTGCGGGACATGTATAATGGTCTCATCTGACAAACAACAGCATTGGAAACTCAGAGGAGTTCCCAAAGCCAGCTTTTGCAGTTATTGGCCAAAGCAGCCCTGGAACAGGTGCCCCTCGCTCCTGCTGCCTGTGCCCTCTGACCCCTCTGAAAACACCAGCACAGCTCAGTGCCTCCTTCTGATGGGGTGTCTTTACCGCATCTTGCAGATGAAACCTTCCACTGTGGCGGTTTGCTCACAAATAATTCGGGCTCCTTCTCCAGCCCTTGGTATCCTAAAAAATACCCCACAAATGTGGTGTGTGCCTGGGACATACAAGTGGATGCCAGGGCTCATGTCAAGCTCATGTTTGATGTGGTGAAGTGAGTAAATATCTCCCACTTTTACTCTCCTCTTTGCCCTGTCATAGACACTGTTGTGCTGCCCACTACCCCTAACCCCACCAATAAGCAAACAAACAAACATAAATAAAACCCACCTTCCATAGTTAACTCTCAAAAAGTGAGGAAGGCCTGGGAGGCCTGCTCTGTAATATCAAAACTTTGATCAAAACTTTAAATTTTTTAAGCTTATTTATTTTTGATGGAGAGACAGAGTGTGAATTGGGGAAGGGAAGAGAGAGACGGAGACACAGAGTCTGAAGCAGGCTTCAGGCTCTGAGCTGTCAGTGCAGAGCCTGATACAGGGCCCAAACTCATGGGCCGTGAGATCATGACCTGAGCCGAAGTTGGATGCTTAACCGACTGAGCCACCCAGGCACCCCAAAACTTTAATTTTTTAAATAAATTTATTTATTTATTTTGAGAGAGAGTGAGAGAGAGAGACAAAGAGAGTGAGTGGGGGAGGGGAGAGAGAGAGAGGAGAGAGAGAGAGAGAGAGAGAGAGAGAGAGAGAGAGAGGAGAGAGAGAGAGAATCCCAAGCAGGCTCTGCGCTGTCAGCACAGAGCCTGATGCAGGGCTGAATCTCATGAACTGTGAGATCGTGACTTGAGCCAAAACCAAGATTTGGACACTGAACCGACAAAGCCACCCAAGCACCCCCTTTTAAGGTACAAATATTTTAAGGCAGCAATTCTAGTTCCAGAAAATCAGTCTACTGATAAAGTCTTGTGCATGGAGGATAATCATGGCAGTGTTCTTATAGGAACACTAGATTGGAAACCATCTAATTGGGCATCAGTAGCGGATCAGTTAAACAGGTTTGGGTCCATCACACACATAGGGGGTATTGCTAGGGAACGGTCTACAAGAAAACCTCGAACAACACTCCAGTGGCTGCCTTCTGTGTTTAGACTCTATCTGGAAGGAAACAAAAAGAAACTGTTCATTGTAGCTTCTTCTAAGAAGCAGAATGACATCAGAGGGACTAGTCAGGGATTAGAGAAAAATGTACTTTTCACCACATACCTGTCAATAGCAGTTAAGTTCTATTCTTTGTGCTTGTAATCCATATTCAGGAAATGCAATTCAGTGGAAACTTTACAAATAAAAAGTATTTTATAAACAGGAAGATACATACTGCCTCTAGCAACAGGGTCCTATTTCCCTCCAATCTGTGCAAAAAGACATAGGTTTCAGATACCTCTTCCAGAACCTTCCCTTCCTGAACCAATCTGTGCAGTGCTTGGTGGAGGAAAAGCCTCAACGGATGGAGTCTGAGTGATATCGTATCTTCATAGGATGGAAAACTTCTTTGGATGTCCGTACGACTTCATTGAAATCTTTGATGGCCCACAGAGCGAATCTTTTTCTCTGGGAAGATTCTGTTCGGGTACAACCCCAGTATTCACCTCCTCCTCAAATCGCTTGACGGTGGTTTTCCACAGCGACGCTATTGTCACCAACATGGGCTTTTTTGCATCCTATGAGTCTCTTGTGCAAGACGAGAACAATACCGGTAGGTCCTTTGGTCATTTTGGCCCCTGTGCTGCCTGGTAATGAAGACGAGGGTGGGTGACCGAATCTGACTGGGCACCAGGGACTGGAAAAGGTCCCCATGCTCCTTTGTTTACCCCCAAGATCTGACAGGGGTGGGAGGTGTGGTTGAACACCCAACACCGCATGGAACCACACGTCCACACACACACCTTCCGATATTAGAGCACATAGCACGTGCTGAGGAGGGGTCTTGTCTGACGCTGTCTCCAAGCCCGTTTCGTTCAAAACAGGTGTAGTCCCTTAAAGCTGCATCAAGATGTTGTTCCCCAAGAGCAGCCACAGCTAGTGTCAGCATGCCTGGCGCTGCCCACCTCACACGGGGCTTCTGGGGGCCTCCTTTGGCCTCTGTCAAATAGTCCTGTCTGGGGAAAAAGCTTTGAAACACACCCCTCAAAAACTCACATTGACGTGAGAGTACTCTTTACGGCCCCCTTGAGCCCTTGGTGGCTCCCTCCCCACGTCTGAGAGGAGAGCCCTCAAAAGTGGGTCGACTCACAGGAAATTCCCGGGACCTTCCTTGAGGGCAGGGGCAAAGGGGGAGCACCCAGAGCATGACCCAGGCGTGTCCACGGTCCCCAGATGTGGCCCTCAGGCTGGCCGGAGGCAGCCACCGGTGCGAGGGCCGCGTGGAGCTGCACTACAACGGCACCTGGGGGACCGTGTGTGACGACAGCTGGGACCCGCGTGACGCGCAGGTGGTGTGCAGGCAGCTGGCCTGCGGCAGGGCGGTGTCGGCCCCCGGCAGGGCGCATTTCCACCAAGGTGTGGGCCCCATTGCTCTGGACGACGTGGAGTGCGTGGGGACGGAAGCCAGGCTGTGGCAGTGCCTGCACAGCGGCTGGTTCTCCCACAACTGCGGCCACCACGAGGATGCCGGCGTCATCTGCTCAGGTGGGCTTGATGCTGACACAAGCGGGTGGGCGAAATGACATTCCCAACTGTACTCAGAGCAGAAGGGGGTCCTGATGTCACTGTTTCCCGAGCTTCCGCCACTCAGATGCCCCTGCGTGGCTTCTGCCCACCTCCCACATGCACCACACCTTCCTTAATACTTTTCCTTCATGAGGACTCCTCTTCTTTTACTTAGACGAATTCATTTTACGAGGAATTCCTATATCCCCACCATACACGGACAGCCAGGATCAGCCGCCATAAATAGACAATACATACAAACAGACACAGCGGCAACATAGCAATACGAAAATGTTTACAAATTAAAATAAACAATGAACTATCAGGGCGCCTGGGTGGCTCAGTCGGTTAAGCGTCCGACTCTTGGTTTCAGCTCAGGTCATGATCTCAAGGTTCGTGAGATTGAGCCCTGCGTTGGGCTTTGCGCTGACAGAGCCCTCTCTCTCTCTTTCTCTCTCTCTCTCTCTCTGCCCCTCCCCCCACCTCAAAAAAATAAACAAAGAAACTTAGAAAAAATAAAATACACGATGAACTATCTATTCTGATCAATTCATGCCCATGCATATCTGAAAATGTCCTTAATCAGAATGGAATTCAATGTAGAGTTTTAGATTATAATGTTATATAAATATGCGACTCTTAAAATAGAAGATGCATCACCTCAAATTATCTTGCATCCCACCAGTGATGAATCATACCTCTGGGAAGCATCTCTTTGGTTCATCTCCCTTGTTGCCCAGGTGACACAGAGATGACTCCTAAAGTCACAGAGCTGGGAAGCTGGGAGCTCAGGTCCCAGCCCAGGGCTCTTATTCCTCAGTTTTATCCCAATTGAGTTTCTGCAAATAAATTCAGTACTTGGAGTCAGAAGCCCCAGTCTATCTCTGCATCCTTCTGGATTTGGCTGGGAAGAGGCAAAGTGGCTTACCAGCTAGACCTGGCCGAAATGACGGGAGGATGAAGGAAAAAGCAAGGGTGGCAATACTAGAAGGTTTTGAGAGGTGAAGGGAGAGGTCAAGGGGCAGAATCAGTGTTGAAGCAAAACATGACCGGAAGCCACATGCTGACTGTGACATCCGAGGACAGGGCTGGGGGCTTCAAGAGCAGGGAGGTGTGGAACAAGGACCCCTGGAAGAGCTACTCAAGGTGGGTCAGAGGTGAAGGGGAAACATCACAAAGCGGCTGCTCATAGGTCTCCACCCTGGCCCTCGGCTCCCTCCAGGTGCTCAAGTGGCCAGTGCACATCCTTGAGACAAACGTAGTCCCACGCTTTGCAAACTGACATTTGCTCTGGGAGGCAAGACCCACACACCCAGGAAGAATCACAAAACCACAGGAAATGGCAAGCTAGGCATTCCACATAAGGCAACCATCACTGTGAGCAGAGTTTGAAAACAAATTAAAGACATTGTGATGTCCCGCAGCTGGACAGAAATGAGCCCAGTGACCCAAGACATCTGCTGGTTGTTACCATGGCAACTCGGGGCTCACATGCCCAGATTGGGTGCCGTTTCTCCCTAGAGCCAGACATGGACCTTTCTGTTCCAAATAAGCAGATCAACCTCTTGGGTTTGAGAAGAATGAGTTTGATTTATGTCTCTCACAGCCTCTCTGCCTTACTCAACACCATCAGCTGCTGGGAGTTACCCAACTTCAGGTAATTTCAATTGTTCTTTTTTTTTTTAATTTGAGAGAAAGAGAGAGCATGAACAGGGGAGGGACAGAGGTAGAGAGAGAGAGAGAGTGGGGGAGGACAGAGAGAGAGAGAGAGAGAGAGAGAGAGATTCACAAGCAGGCTCCACACTCAGCCTGGAGCCAGATGCGAGGCTCAATCCCACAACCCCGAGATCATGACTGAGCCACCTAGGCACCCCTTCAATTATTATTGATTAACTGTAACTTGTCTTGGCAAAGTCACCCTGAGCAGTAGGGCTGTGGATAGATCCAAATGTCCTGGATCCATCACCCTGGCTTCATCATTCGTGAGCTGTGGGATCTTGAACAAATCTCTGCACCCACCTCCCAACCCCGCCCCATGCCTCAGTGTCTTCCTCTAGATAAGGATAAGGAGGAGGATAATAATATTTGCCTCCTAAAGCCATTCTGGAACTCAGTGCTCTCTCTGTGTAGAGCAGGTGGAGCAGGGCTTGCCGCATGGGGCACACTATTCAGATGCCAGCCAGCTCCTTCCAAGCACTGCAGGGGTTTAGCTCTGTCTGTACTGCTTTCCACATTTCTCCCTGACAGAGTTGTAAAGAATGAAGGAGCTAAGGGGCACCCAGGCGGCTCATTTGTTGAGCGTCCAACTTCAGCTCGAGTCATGATCTCACAGTTCATGGGTTCGAGCCCTGCATCAGGCTCTGTACTCATAGCTCAGAGCCTGGAGCCTGCTTCAGATTCTGTGCCTCCTTCTCTCTCTCTCTCTCTCTCTCTCTCTCTCTCTCTCTCTCTTCCCCTCCTCCACTCTCTTTCTCTCTCTCTCAAAAGTGAATAAAAACATTAAAAATTTTTAAAAATAAAAAGAATGAAGGGGCTGAAAGCATCACTTGGTCTTTCCCTGACTCTGACCGGCTCAACAGTTGACCGGCTCACATTTTAAATTAGGTCAGCTGTTTGTCTGCGGCACAATCTTTAAGAGTAAAATGCAATATGCAGAGGGGTTAGGAAAAAGAAGTGACCCCAAACCTCAAAGAAAGCACCAGGGTAGGTTATACTGGACAGCAGTGATGCCCAAAGAATGCTTTCTTTAAAACATACCTGCCACGCTCTGATTTTCTTGACTGTGCTTTAGCTGCTTGTCTTCCTGGTGCACGTGGCATCGGGGTGATGGAAGACTCCCCCAAAGAGCAAGGACCTGAGAAGGGAATCCATCTAGAATAGAAACTGTAGATAGTCCACAAGGCTGAGGGCCCACCGACAGTTAACTGAGAGTTAAACGTGCTTGTCACCTAAGATGTTGTATCCTGTTGTGTTTCTCTCTGTCCTTAGCATCTTTCCCAAAGCTGGCAGAAGTGCCCACGTCAGCAGGTAAGCTGTTCCTCTGTCCTCCATGGCCTTCCCTCATTCGAGTTTTAGCTCAGAATTACCCCAGTGTTACTACCGTGGGAGAAAGTGTCCCCACTGGAAACACTGCTCCTCAGCCTCAGGTGGGTGCCCGAGGGCTGAGAGTGGCCCACTGACCTCAAATCTCCCCCCAACCCCACCTTGAGCTGTCTTTGGCTGTGTCCCCATGAGCTATTCTTGGCTGTGTCCTGAGCACATCCCATCTCTGCTCCCTTCTGCGACGCTGTCCTCTGAACACGAAGGGCAGTCTGGAATAACTGCCCTATGAGCTCCCAGGAGCATCTATGCACATGTGACAGCACCTGATCCCGAACCAACATAGATGGAGCCTTGTGATCATCACTTGATCGATGTGTGTGCAAGGGCAGGCAGAGAACATTGTGCATGTGCATGCACACACACGCGCACACGCACACACACCAATTGGTGTGTGCATGTTAGCATCTCATGAAAAAACCCAGCAAACCCTGTGAGTGCCAGAAGCCAAGACTTTAGGCACTGAAGTGAAGAGAAGAAATGGCTCCATGATGAGGCAGGTCTCTGGGCCAGCGGGCTAAGGAGCAAAACCATTTCCCAACCGTCACCTCAGGAAACACAGGAGGTAATACTCAAGGCAAAAATTAAATGAGTGAAGCAGAGTGAAAGGGGGAGTAAATCTATTGCCATCCATCACCCGTGCACAATTTCCAAGAGCTGCTGGCTCTTCTGTGGCCTTTCGGATGAGCCTTGATGGAAGTCATTGCTTGAAATTGTCCCCCAAGGTCTGGGTCTGCGGCTGGTGAATGGGTCAAGCAGGTGCGAAGGCCGAGTGGAAGTCCACCACGCGGACACCTGGGCCACGGTGTGTGATGACAGCTGGTCCATAGGGGATGCCCACATGGTCTGCAGACAGCTTGGCTATGGCCAGGCTGTGTCCGCCCTCTCTGGGGCCAGTTTCAGCCCCAGGTCAGGCAGCATCCTCCTGGATGACGTCAAGTGCACAGGAAGTGAGTCCTCACTGGGGCAGTGCCCTCACAGTGGCTGGCTCACACACAACTGTGGACACCACCAGGACACTGGTGTCCTCTGCTCAGATGAGTTCAGGTCCCTTCTGGGCCAGTCATGGAGCTGCCAGGCCAAGCCTTAAGTTAGCAGATAGAGTCTAGAAATGTTCCCACGCTTTAAACCTTCCCCACGTCCGGGACAGATTTCTGTTCGAACTCTGAAAAAGTTGCGAGCTCTTTAATGTACAGGAGGGCCCCCTTCCACTGGAGTGACCATCAAGGTTAATCCATTGGACAACACAGAAAGCAAGGCGCTTGTCTCATGAAAATTGTCGGGAGGATTACACGAGGCATTCAACACCTACTCAGGCATATGGCACTCTATAGATGCGCAGAATGTTAACTCTATTGCTGGTGGTGGCATTTTCGTTACGAAGGCAAATTCTTTCAGAATCACTACCCCAGAGTTTTTGGCCTGGTGACACAATCCACACCTGGCTGTAAAAACCCAGAGGGGACAGCCCTAGACGCATAAGAACAACTGTTTACACAGGCTTGTTGAGTGACGTGTAAACTGAGACAGTGACCTTCGAACCACTCCACTGCCCTGGTTTCTGTTATGAAACCACCCCTGCGTCTCCTTTGTCTTTGTAGATTCTACAGCTGCTGGACATACAGGCATCTGTGCGTTCACATCCATCTTATTTGCTATTTGGTGACAAGTCATCTAGTGCAGGGTCCCCATGCTGGGTCTCTCTCACCAACCTTAGCTTGCCTTGACAGTGGCTCTGAGCTCCAGACCCTCCCCAGAAGGCAAAGTCCCAGTTTGCCATTCCCCTGGGGCCCTACTCTGCACCCAGAGGAGAAGCCATTCTGGGTGTTAACAGGCTTGATGTCCTCCTTCCTGTACATGAGGTCTGCATTTCAGCAGGACGGAGACACCGGTTCTTGACCCAAAGCTCTGTGGTTCTGAGAAGGTGCTGGGCCTGTGGGGCCACGCCTTCACAGTCCCGACATCCACGTTATTTCTCTTATTTTCTTACCCTTAGCCAGAATAATACATACACCTGTATCACCTGTATGAGCTACCATCACATTTTAAATGCCAACTACCTAGGGGCACCTGGTTGGCTCAGTTGGTTAAGCCTCCAACTTTGGCTCAGGTCATGATCACACAATTCATGAGTTCGAGCCCTACGTCGGGCTCTGCTGAAGCCTGCTTCAGACTCTGTGGCTCCCTCTCTCTGCCCCTCCCCCGCTTGCGCTCGAGTGCATGTGCGCGTACTCTCTCTCTCTCTCTCTCTCTCTCTCAAAAATACATAAACATTTTTTAAAAAAATAAATGCTAACTATCTGATCAGAGATTGGATGGGGTTGTTTAAAGGCAAACTCACGCATGTGATACAGACGGTACTGAGAAGATAATGAAATTGCATTGTTGGCTTAGAAGATACTTACGATGACTATTTTCTTTTTCACATGTACAGTTGCTGCAACTCCTGGGGAACAGCCACATGTTTTCCAACCAATAGGTATTTTTTCTGTCCTTACATTTTGCGACTTCTTTTCTTAGGCTGGTGTTTGTGGCCCACAGAAATGTAGCCAACATAATTTTCATGGCCCCGGTGCCATACGGAATAAAACTGTGCTCATCAGAGACAAGCTGGTGGGATGGTGGGTTCTCCCCACGTGGGGACCTTTTCAAGCCGAGCCAGTCACCCACCCACCCTCAGTGGCATCACTGAAAGGCCCATAGGAAGGTCCTGAGCCACGCAGTGCTCTTGTGGGCCCTTCTCTAGGGGGACCCCATGAACCAGCCCCATCTCTGGGGCTCAGAATCTGAGAACCAGGCTCATCTGCTTTTGGTTCGGGGGTAAGTTTCACTCAGTGAGTATCTGACCTTCTTGTAGGAGCGACGCCCCTCTTCTGCTGTGCAATTTTCCAGCTCCAACCTTCTCCATCATCCTCCGATAAACACTTCATCCTTTTTAAAATTCAAGTAAAGTGAAATTAATTTTGTTCTGAACATTCCAAACATTCTTTAAGAGACCTGGGTAAAAAATGTGAAGTCTGAACCCCAAGCATTCAGCCGAACTGTTTTGAATTTTTAGAGAAACCACATGACAAATGACACCCAAAGGAGAATGAAAGCAGACAGTTGGGGTGTTTTTTTTTTAATTTTTAAAAATATTTTTATTTATTTTTGAGAGAGAGAGAAAGAGACAGAGCACGAGCAGGGGAGGGACAGAGAGACAGGGAGACAGAATCCGAAGCAGGCTCCAGGCTCCGAGTTGTCAGCACAGAGCCCGACACGGGGCTCGAAATCGTGGACCACGAGATCATGACTGGAGCTGAAGTCAGAGGTTTAACTGACTGAGCCACCCAGGCGCCCCAAGACAGTTGTTTTTAAGTGGTCGTCTGCAAAGCCACCATGTGGCCCATATTTCCATAAGAAATGGCCCACTGACAGCAAAACACTGTGGAGTTTGCGCTGAATCTCAGAAACAAGAAGCCATCACATGGTCTCCTCTGCATATATGACTTGCTTTCCCGGGGGACACAGACTGCAGACGGGGCTAGAATTCTCCAACTGGAAATGCTGTCTCGTTTGAGAGTCCGGGGAACCTTTTCAAGCCTCTCTGACCTTTGGTTCCTGCAGATCTGCCGGTGGTGAGGCTGGCGGCGGGGGGCAGCAGGTGCGAGGGCCGCGTGGAGATCCTCTACAACGGCACCTGGGGGACCGTGTGCGACGACCTCTGGGACCTGCCGGCCGCACGGGTGGTGTGCCGGCAGCTGGGCTGCGGAATGGCACTGGCGGCCCCGAGGAGCAGTCTGTTTGGCGATGGCTCGGGCCCCATCTTCCTGGACGATGTGCGCTGCACGGGCGATGAGACCAGCCTGGGGCAGTGCATCCATCGTGGCCTGTCGGTCCATAACTGTGGTCACCACGAGGATGCCGGAGCCGTCTGCTCAGGTACCTGAACTCCCCCTAGACTGGGTTCCCTCCTCTGCCAGGCAGGCCGACCCTAAAGGCTTGGGGTTCCAGGTCATGAAAACGGCTTGTCCCGGTTTGCCTGGAATTTTCCCATTTGGAGCACAGAGAGACCCATGTCTCAGGAACCCCCTCAGATTCCGCTAACCCAGGATGGTGGTCACACTTGTCTGAAGTGTACCTGATATCACAGCCCACTCCCCTGGCCCTAAGAAGAAGGGAGATCCTATGAGCAAAAAACAAACAAGCAAACAAACAAAAAACATGCCTGTAAAGCAGGAAGTTATACCCCTGCTCAGGATGGTTTTTCATTGTCAGGAATGATTTTTCTATGTGCATCAACATCATAAATTTCTCATGAAGGTATTTCTCGGAAAGAGCTAGATGGGAAAGCTCTCCTGAGCTGCTGATTGCCCAGCTCGCGATTTTCTTGCTATTAGGGACAATTTTATGCAACCATTCAAAAAAGCTGATTGAATGTTGAAAAACCCTGCTTTGTTACCTTTTGTTACTAAATAATGCGTGCAACAAACATCTGTGACCCACCTCCCCAACCCCTCCACCCCCCACGCTCCCCCCTCCCCACCATCGTCACCGCCCAGAGCTACTCCCGTCTCACAGAGGGGAAACAAGGTTCCCAAATGGGGGAAGATACAGACAAGGTGGGAATATTTCTACCCCACCTTGTTGTTGGGTAGTTTGGGGTTTTTTGTTTTTAAATTTTTTCAATGTTTTTTTTAAATTTTTGAGTGAGAGACTGCAAGTGGGGGAGGGGCAGAGAGCGAGGGGGACAGAAGATCCAGCTGTCAGCGCAGAGCCTGATGCAGGGCTCCAACTCACCAACTGTGCAATCATGACCTGAGCTGAAGTCAGATGCTTAACAGACTGAGCCACCCAGGCGCCCCTGTTGGGTAGTTTTGTTCTGTTTTGTTCCGTTTCATCTGTAGAGTGAGCATTTGGTGCTACAAAGAAGTCTTGGCATCCCTCGATGAGAACTCTGAATTAAAATGTCATGAGAGGCTCATCTGTCCTATTTTGTAGTCTCAGCTCCGAGTGGCTCTGGATGGCTCCCCCTGGAGAAGCTCAGATAGACGCTTCCAATTAGCCTCCATAAGCCTCGGTCTCACCGGCTGAGGGAAAAGAGGTCTCAGAAACGCAGTTGCCTTTGCCAGGATTTCCCGAACCGGCACACGGGGACAGATGTGGGTTCACGTGCCCATCGACTGGTGTGTCCACGAGCATTTCTGCAAGTGCGCACCTGCTGACACGAATGCCTTGCACTTTCTCTTTCAGCTGCCGAAGCTGCCCCAGAATCAGCGGAGACAACTCCTGCAGTTGGTAATGCTTTGACTGCTTCCTTCACCCCTTCCCAGCTACTGAGTCTTTCTAGCAGACTCCCTGAGGTTACAGCTGGGAATGTCAGGGCCAGGGTGGATTCGGCCCTGCCATGGAGGGAGATGTGGCATGCGGGGCCCGCCACTTGTCTAGTCTCTGCTTCTACAATCTGTCTAGCTGTTGGGGCGCCTGGGTGGCTCAGCTGGTTAAGCGTCCAACTTCGGCTCAGTTCATGATCTCACAGTTCGTTGGTTCGAGCCCCACGTCGGGCTCCGTGCTGACAGCTCAGAGCCCAGAGCCTGCTTTGGATTCTGTGTCTCCCTCTCTCTCTCTCAGTGCCCCCCACCTCTTGCGTGTGCTCTCTCTCTCTCTCAAATAGAAATAAGCATTTAAAAAAAATTTTTTTAAATAAAATCTGCGAATCTGGGCCAGTGTGCAAGTTTGGCTCGACAAAAATAATGAGAAGTTGAGTCTGACCTATTTCCATGCTGTTGCTTAGCAATTTAATGACTCCATTCTGAAATAGATATCTGTCCTTATCTTTGCAATTATATTTCAAATGCAAAGATGGAAATGAGGGAACAAAATATCTGAAATCAGAGCTCGCCTGGAAACGCTAATCACTGCATTGATAAGTACTAGTTTGACTTTTTCCTATGGGGCTTGGAGACAGGAATAAGAGATTACAGAGTATAGGACTTCGGGGTTTGCTACAGTAAAAACTACAGGAAAGTCCTATGAGAAATTACTTGCCGGCAGAGTTAATCCCGTTCCAGTAACAACCCCGAGTCTTCCCCAGACCTGCCCATCATCAGGCTGGCGGATGGGAGCAACCGCTGTGAAGGTCGCATCGAGGTGTACCACAACGGCACGTGGGGGACCGTGTGTGATGACCTCTGGAGCATCGGCGCAGCCCGCGTTGTGTGCCGGCAGCTGGACTGCGGGGAGGGCGTCGGAGCCCTGGGGAACGGCCACTTTGGAGAAGGTGTGGGGAGCATCCTCCTGGACGACGTGCAGTGCCGGGGCAATGAGACCACACTAGGCCAGTGCCGGCACCTGGGTTTGTCCATCCACAACTGTGGCCACCATGAGGACGCCGGGGTCATCTGCTCAGGTACTCACTCCCGACTCTCTCCTGACGCTGCTGGAGCCACAGCTGTTGGGGTGGGAGAGAGGGACCTGGAAGCGAATGTGAAGAAGCTCGGGTCCCCTCGGCGTCCTCCAAACACACGCTTAGGGTCCGTTCTCAACATTGGTTTGGGGAGGCCTCTGGGCCGTTCTTGGCCTCTCTTAACCTGCTGACCTACCCAGTGCTTGAAGCTACATTCACCAGTTCACTTTAGAGCCCCTGGTCTCTGCCCTCTTCCAGGACTTGCCAGATTCGCTGTTATTCACCCTCTGGGGTCATTGCTTTTTCTAGTCTATGTCTTATGTTTTGAGCCTTAAAGCTGACTTTGTAGTACCGCTTTGGGGAGTTCTGTGAGCAAAACCCAGTCCCTCTCACCTGTACCCCTTGTGAAAGCATCAACACTATTTGCTTTTGGTCTCAGGGGCTTGAGATGGTCTCCTTTTCTATTTTTTTTTTTTTTAATTCAGCCCACACATATATTACCTTAGGCTGCCGAGCAAGTAGAATTCCAAAAGCCAATTGGATGAAATGAAAATACCCACTGCTTCAGAGCAAAGACAAGAATAATAGGATTCAGTGGACGCATCTATTTGTTTTACAAATATTTGTTGGGCACGTTGCCGGAGCCAGGCAAAACTCTACATGAACACGTGGTAGTGAGGGCAGCAGACAACAACCTGCCCTTGTTGGGCGTCTGTTCCAGCGCAAGGGTTCAGGATCACTTCCATGTTTCAACCCCGATAGGTCATTAACGACAGTAAATGAACATTGACTCAGGGGTCCTAACATGTTTCATTATGTTAAGGGGCCACTGTCTTTTCATATTCAGATCTTGGCCCTGTGTTTTCAACGAGTGAGTTTAGTGAAAATGAGCAAATCCGTGTTAAGAACCTGAGGTCAGAATTAGGAAGGCTCTTACTACTTTGCAGCCCTAGGAAATATTCGCTCTTCACGACATCGGAGAAACAGCCTTTCTGACCCACGCGGGGAGGTTCTACTGTCCTCGCAGCCAACGGATGGTTCTCACTTCGACCTTCCTGCAGCCCACCTCCACTTCAGTCTCACCAAGAGGCTTTTCTCGTCTTCAGTTTCACATTTCAGAAGCCGTTTTTGTATCTAATTTCAGTCTATCCGAGGCATAAATGTTTTTGGGAAAAAGATGTCTTCTAAATGTTCTGTTTGTGGGTGGGATCTTTGTTCGGATTTTACCTTATTGTGTTTTGTTTTTGTTTTACAGTTTCAGCATCAGCCACAGTAATGACCACTTCACCTGGTAATTTTCTTTTCTTGCTTGCCGTACGTACCTCATAGATGGCTAGATGGCCTCACATACCGTTAGGGTTAAAGTTTATGCATCACCAGAAATGAAATATCAAGCTCATATCACACTGCCATAAGGTGCTCACATATTCACTGAATGCTTAGTAAACTGGGCAGACGGTGCTTACGTACCTTTCATAGGTATGTAGGACGCCGTATGCGTGGTTTGTTCCCTTGGCTCTTGGTGTAACGGCAGGTCTCTGAGGTCAAGTTATAGTGAATTGAGCCTCTTTAGATTCACACACTGGGAATTCAGTGAGTTCATTTTTTTTTAATTTTTTTATGTTTATTCATTTTTGAAAGACAGCGAGAGACAGAGCACAAGCAGGGGTGGGGTGGAGAGAGAGGGGGACACAGAATCTGAAGCAGGCTCCAGGCTCCGAGCTGTCAGCACAGAGCCCGACACGGGGCTCGAACCCACGAACCATGAGATCATGACCTGAGCCGAAGTCGGATGCTCAACCGACTGAGCCACCTAGGCGCCCCACATTTTTTAACAGCACGGGACTTCAGGCATCGTGGGTACAGCTATCCCTGCGATCTGCATTTTCAGAAAATAACAGAGGGCCACAACTCTCATATGTTTCAGAATGTCGTACACCAATCCAGTCATATGCAAATTAAAAAAATAATTTGCATGGCTAAATAAGTTGAGGAAATGCCATATCCTTCTCTTGAAGATTCCTAGTCTGTTAGCCCACTAAAGTCTCTGACAAGTCCTGTAGTTAAAGATCTTTTTTAACGGTTGGCTTGACCCAGTGTTTCTCAACTTTCTTTGACCACTGAAACCTTATGAGTAGAAATGCAGCATCACAGAATTTGGAGCCCAGGAATCTGGCCTTGTGTTCTGGCTCTAGCCTTAACCAATTGGGTGACAGTGGGCCAGCCCCCTTATCTCCCAGGGCTTCCGTTTCTTGTTCTGTAGAACAGGAGGAGGAAGCTTGTCCCGGGGATTGGGTGGCAGACACTGGTGGAGGCACATAGTGACAGGGGCTTGGTAGTCACGCTCCTGAGGAAGGTGTGTTACCATCTGCTGAGTCACGTGTGTCTTTTTGTAAACTTCCCTGTCGGGGACTTTGGGGATCATTCTACGGCTTGAGCTGGTCAAGATAGGCTAAGGAAGCTCAAGAAATACCGTCTCAAAACAAACCACTTCACTCAAGTTTTCTTTGATGATAAACAGTCACGAAAGTAGCTCATGGTCTGTATCTCCTAAATCTCAGAGTCCTCTGCCAGGCTTGGTAGAAACTGACCTCGAAGAAAAGCAGACAATGGAATCAACTTCTCTCTTTGTTGGATCTGTGAGAATCAGCTGTGAGGTCTCTTGGGAAGGGTCAAGTTCGATATGGCACCATCTCAGTATAGCATTTTTTTTTTTTTTCAAGGTTTGGAAGAAACCTTAGAGACTGTTCAGAGCTGAAATCACAAACGAGCAGGCTGTGGGCCAGTTCTGACCCAGGGAGGGGTTTTGATTCAGACAACAGAGTTTTGCTTATGCAATGTTTAGTTTTCTTTTAATACCACCTTTTTAAAATGGGCAATTTCATATAAAAGTCCAAGTTCAAGCTTTTATGAAAAACCCAGAGGAGAGGAAGTGCTAGCATGAATTTTGGCAAGGCATCAATTGTCCAGGGTTGAGCAGGAAAGGGACCCCTTTACGGGGGCAGTGCTGTCTGGTTTCTTCTTGGCCTGTGCCAATTATTTCTGGGCCTAGAGGTCATCTCCAGTTTAGTTGCTTGGTGCCTCTAGAACTTCAATATGTGTATAAATCACCTAGAGAGCTTTTAAAATGCAGACTCTGATTCGGCAGTTCTGGGGTGGGTCCTGAGGGTCTGTGTTTCAAACAAGATGATGCAGATGCTACTGGTGTGTGTATTAGCCCTTCAAAGTCACGTGCTTCGTTATACAAAGAGCAGCAACTAGAAGCCAGGTGTCTTGAGTCCCAGACCTAAGTACCACCTTCCTCGTTATTTATTTCCCTTAACTTAGTACACAAGTAATAGGAAAATCAAATAGGACAGAGCATAATCAAATATGAGCACGGCTGGGGCATAATTTGTAAACAGGGTGACTTTTTAAAATTATTTAGCAATGAACTTGATTGACAAGGATGATATCTAATTAAAACGTCCTTAAATTGTGCTTGTTTTGACAGTTCCTACCTCCGTTTCAGCCACCGATTCGGCCCTTGTAACTGGTAACAAGTTTTCTGCTGATTTGTCCTCTCACTGCCTTTAGGGAATATCGCTGTGTCGACATTCTACTTAGATAGGACACTTTTAGTGTTTTGCAGGGGTCACTTGGCTAAATTAACCCCTTGGAAAATCGACTAGAATCCAGAAATAGACAAAAAGGGCCTCCACACAGCCAAGTTTAGGTCCCAACATTCAAGCTCAAGTAAAGTGTTTGAGTACACATGGGGGTGTCCACTAAACCTGTTGTTCTTACTACATACACACACACACACACACACACACACACACACACACACACCTGACTATCTGGTCTCCCCACTGACTGTGTATTATAAGAAACAACAAACTGGGGAGGGGACCGGGGATGGGGAGGGAGAAGAGATGATTATAGAACAGCCACAGCGGCAATTGCAGGAAATGCCAACAGACAGTCTGACGGCCAGAGAAGTGTTCAGAAACCCATTAAATGTCACTAGACTTGCTCAATGTCCCAATACGGAGTGAAAATGCCCACTAACCTCAGCATCCTTTGACACACCTCTGTATGACAAGCCTGAACAACAGTGGTTTCTTCCTCATGAGCCTGAATCGTGCAGGTTAGAATATGACAAATGTCTTCTGTTTAGAAGGACAGGACAGGGAACTGTGCTTCATTTCAGTAAAGTTTTCCTTTATAACAGCTCCCGTGTTTTACTTTGGGTGCATCAACTTTTATTCAGGAGGTTGGGAAATGACTAGTCCCCACACTTGAGTTGTACCAACAACAAAACCAGGGCAATGAGATCATAGGAAAGGCGGAACTGTGCACAATCGGAAAACGCATAAAATCTTTCCGTTGGTTGACTTTCCTGTTTGTGTTCCATATTTAGGCGCAATTCCTACTTCAGCAGAAGCGACGTCTTCACCTGGTAATGCCCTCTGCCCCCTGCAAACGTAGGCAGATGGGGCAGCAAGACTGCCTGGGCCACGTCACCAGGGCCAATGCCAGGACACCCTGGTGGGGGAGTGAGGGTGGTCACTGTCTTTGAGCAGAGTGCTCAGTGTGGGCCAGACCCTGTGCCAGGCATGAGGTGGTGGTGCCTCTCGGGGAGACAGAGAGGGGACCTCTCTGGCCAGGTGAGATCACCTGTCACAGATTCTCAGAGCATCACATATTTCTCCTTCATAGCGCTTGTCACAGCAGCAATTTTACCGAGCAGGAGTCCCATCTAGTTTTCTTTATTGTTTCTCTCCAGCACCTAGCACAGTGCCTGCCACAGCATAGGTGGATGAATCAAAATTTGTTGATTAAATAAACGAAGTCCATGATCGCTATGCTCCAGGGACAGAGAGAAGGAAACAGGTTAACTGTAAAACAATTATTTTTGCCATTTGGCAGGTTTTGACCAACTGCCTTTTCTTCTTTCCAGGATCTTTTAGTATTACTGTAACCACCTTAACAGGTAATGCTGATGTTATTTTGGGTCCTATCCACCTTACTAGCTATAAATAATCTTACGTGATTTTCCAGGGAGCTCATTACACAATTGTGTATGTCCTGATCAAATTATCTTATTCTTTGGAGTTTTTTTTTTAATTTTAATGTTTATTTATTTTTGAGAGAGAGAAACAGAGCACGAGCATGGGGAGGAACAAAGAGAGAGGGAGACACAGAACCCGAAGCAGGCTCCAGGCTCTGAGCTGTCAGTACAGAGCCTGATGCGGGGCTTGAACTCACAGACCACGAGATCATGACCTAAGCTGAAGTCAGACGCTTAACTGACTGAGCCGCCCAGGCATCCCTCATTCTTTAGTTTTTAAGTACGTTTATATTGACCTGACTCACATAGGCCACCTCTATATTCCCTGATGGTGAATGAATTCTGGGCAGCCCAGCTAACTGCATGGACCAACGGATAGATTAGTTCAGCCAATTCAGCCAAACTCCAAAATAAGTCATGCACTGGACTGACTGGCGGTCTAATGTCAACTGTCCATGGCGAGAGTTTCTCCTGGAGACCAACCGCAAAGTGGGTATTGCAAGAATGGTGGGGAGTTCAGCCATGGCTTTGACGGATCCCCCTTAGACATTTATCCAACATTCAGGGAGGGTAAACTTGTGTCAGGTTCTGTGCCAAGGTCCTAAGGGATAGAGAGTTGACCAAGGTAACAAGTAACACCCCTCTTATACAATAGATCTTGAGTGATGCTGGTTGCAATTATCTGAGGAGCTCCTGGTGTGACTCTGGGTTTAACAATTTTACATATAGAGTGTTAAAGGTTTATTTGTGGGGGCACAATAAAGAGGGTGCTCTCCCCTACTCTAGGTGCTAAAGCAATTAAATAAAACACCAGAGTTAACACCAAAAATGGCCTTTTTTACTGAGGGCAACTCTTAATACAAGAGGCAAATGGACTTAGACTGAAGTCTAGGTCTTGGGACAGCCCCCCTGGAGAAAGTTCCGGTCTACAGAGGTCCCCCTTTCCTGTGTCACTACCTTCCAACCATTTGAGGAGAGGACGGAGGACTGGGCAAAGAAAGCCCTCCATTTGAAGAACCTTTGTTAGATTAGCCCATATCGGGAGAAATTTGGACCGATGGTTGGTGTCCTCTGAGCAGGTAACGTCCACCTTCTCCAAGGGGAGGAGTAAAGGGTGGGCCAAAGGAATGGAGAGCCAATGAGTAGAAGGGGGCCTAGAGGCAATGGCGGATCTAGAAATGCCCTGCCATTGCCTCTGTCCAAAAAGCAGGAAGACAACTCAGGCCAGTCATACTGATTACAACAGCCTCCTTTATGTGTGCTGTGTCTTAGGAACACATATGCCTGATACGGCTGTCATATTGTTTGTTATTTTTGTTGACTTACAGCTTCAGTCGCAACCACCGTGACCTCCACACCAGGTAAAAACACTGTCTCCTGCCCCACTAAGTGCCTCTTCTTGGGGTTCCATTCATCGGACTAGGTTGTTCCATGGAAATTTAGGACACTGGTTTCAGGTTTCTTCTCTTTTTCTACAGATACCTCTTCAACCTCAGTGGAAGTGACCTCTCCACCTGGTAAAGTCTCTCTCGTTGTGCTGTTTAAATTAACGAGACCAGCTTCTGACTTGCCTTGTTCTGTTTAGAAAACAAGCTCACGTCATGACCACTTTGACCAAAAGTAAACTGAATGAAAAGACACACTGAAGTGTCCTTTTTCTCCCGGTTTGAAGTGTCCTATTCTCTCTGTCCATATACAGATATATCTTCAGCCTCCACAGAAGTGGACCCGCCCTCTGGTAATGTTTTCTGCCTGTCACATTTCTTAAGTTAAATGTGACCAACTCTCCTTCTTTCTGTTGGACAAATGAACCTGTGTACCGAATATTTTGCCCGTGGTATAAGCCCCCAAGTCCCAGCTTCGTGTTCGGTTCATACATCCGTAGACACAGAGTGGTCCCTACACTGGGGAACACCCTCTCATTGTCGCCCTGGCCCATGGGAGGCGAGGGCGGGGGCTCCACACTCCACTTGCTCGGTGGTGTGTGTTGTGTTACAGGTGAGGCCTTGACCCACCCGGCACACGCAAACGCGAGACAACTGGACTGTGATCGTGTTGGCTCTCCCCGTACGCAATTACACTTTCTACCACACTGTTGTTCCAACCAAAACATTCTATTTTCTTTTCACTCTTCTTTGGTTGCAGACACAAGTCCCACTCGGGAAGAGGAGACCTCTTCACCAGGTATGCTCTCTGCTCTTTGCGGCAGCCCTCGTGAATGACTTCCTGAGAAACCCCAGCCCAGCAGGACTTACACACCCAGAGGAAACACTTCCTGTTTTTCCCAGGAGAGGTCAGGGGAGATGGGGGGCTGGGGGTGGTAGGGAAGCTCCAGCCCGCTACCCCAAAAGTGGCTCTGATTCCGAACACGGTGAAGGCAGATGTGAGGACGAGATGACTAGGATAAAAGGGCGTCAAGGGTCAACCCTGGAGGATACCTTAGAGATGACCCGCGGCAGCAAACCTCAAATGTTGACGTGCACGTGAGTGGCCTGAAGGACTTGTTAAAATGCAGATTTGGATTCAGTGGCTCCAGGGCGGAGTCTGGATTCTGCATTTCTCACCGGCTCCCAGACGATGCTGCCGGTTGGTCAGCGACCGCCCTCGAGGAGTAAAATGCTAAACCACTACTCTCGCTTTGGAGGAAAAGGAGGCCCTGAGAAGGAGGACACTTGCCACTGTCCTAGCTCAGGCAGCCATAACTGAATACCACAGAGTGTGAGGCTTAAACAGCAAAGACTTACTTCCCACAGTTCTAGAAGTCTGCGATCAAGGTGCCGGCAGGGTCGGTGTCTGGTGAGGGTCTTCCCTTGGGTTGAAGATGGCCACCTTCTCGCTGTGCGCTCACAGGGCCTTCCCTTCCCCAGTGTGTGCTCCCTGAGGGGGAGAGAGACAGAGAGAGAGGGAGAGAATGGGAGCTCTGATGTGTCTTCTTATAAGGACGCTAATCCTGTCAGATCAGGGCCTCCCCTTATGACCTCACTTAACCTTGACTACTTCCTCAGTGGCCCCATCTCCAAATACAGCTACACTGGGGGTTAGGGCTTTGACATGTGAATTTTGAGGGGACATAACTGAGTCCACCGCAGTCACTGAGCAAGCTGGGGATCCCAGCTCCCAGCCAAGGTCCTTTCTGCTCCCAGTCTTTGCCGATGAATCTGCCTGTGTGATTCCATTCGATCCGTCTGACGCTGACCTCCTGAGTAGCAAGGCCTATCGCTTTCTTTTGTTCTGTTTCCTTTCTTTTCAAGTCCTGGTTACTTTGAAGGCATAATGGTGCAAAAGGCAGTGAAGCCAAGCTTAGGACTTTCCTCTCGCTTCCACTTAGGGAGAGTTCTCCCTGCCTCCCTCCACCCCTCCCTTCCTCATTTCCTCCTTTCCCTGCCCTCATCATGACCTCACTTTTGGCAGAAGAGTCCTTCACTCATACTTCTCACTGACTCTTGACCTCACATGAGATGCGTTTTTCTTTGCAGACCCGGTTTCACGGGAACTGGGCTGCTTTTCATGCAGATTAATTGGCATCACACATCTTTACAAAAGCGTGACAGCACAATCACTTCCTGCCCCTGGGAGTGTGAGGGCAGATGTGGTAACCATCAGACCATTCCCTTCCTTCCCCCTCATCCCCCTTCACCCCAGAGCAGGCAGAGTGAATGCGACTCCCACATTTCATGCTCCCGGAAGGCAGAGTGCTGCGGAAAGGGTTATGCTTCGGGGCCTCCCAGGTCAGAACTGAGGATGCCCCGGGCATGTCATACAAGCCCTCTGGGTCTCAACTTCCTCATCTCTGACACACTGATGATACTTCCCTGGAGCAGCTGCTGTAGGGATTTGAGGTGTGAATTATACGACACATCCTGGACGCTCTAAATGGGATTTATTCATCTGTCCTACAAAATGCCAACCGCTCATATATCATTTCACTCCTGGATGTGTGAGTCCACAAGATAAATAATCAGGTGGATTGTATTATATACAGCTTATGGATCAGGCTTATTTTCATAAGCTTGCAGTCCACTGCATAAAGTTTCAACGACATCCAATCTTAATGCTTTCTTTTCACCGGAAAAAAATCTCTCTTTTTTGTTTTGGCAGCCATACATCTGATTTCAACAAAAGCGACATCATCACCTGGTAAAGATCATACGCCTGTTGCTAGATTAACTCTTCATCTCATAGTTATTTATACAACCATATTTTATCATAAAATCCATTGTTACTTTTCCTACCTTGCTTCCCTCTGTATATTTTTATATGGAATTACACCTCTCAAATATTATCTTTCTGGTTTTTTTAAATATTTTTTTAAGTTTATTTATTTTTGTGAGAGAGAGAGAGAGTGAGAGGAACAGGGGCAGAGAGAGAGGGGGACAGAGCATCTGAAGCGGGCCCCACATTGACATCGGAGAGCCCGATGTGAATGAACCGTGGGGTTCAAACTCATGAACCATGAGATCATGACCTGAGCCACTTAACTGACTGAGCCACCCAGGAGCCCTGATCTTTCTCTTATCAAAAAACATTTCTGAGAAATCTGATGGGTTTTCTCCATTTCATTTTCAGCCCCCATAAACATTTTTCCTACAAAATCTAATACTTTTATATTTTTCCTATAAAAATTTAGTATATTTATAAGGCATCTTTTGTGACCATTCAGCAAATTCTTTTCCTTTTGGAGAATAAGCACCACTTGTTACATTTTGATAAAAAAAAATAAAACTTGGTGGATGGTATTTCTGCACCTAAACCTAAGCAGAAACTCAAACAAAACTATTAGTCTCTGAACCTCCAGAAAATGTGTGGGTCTTTTTCAGCTTTGAATATAAATATGTGACTTTGAGGGTATGTGTTTTTTAAGCTCAGGTTTTCTTTTTTAACAGTTACAATTTCAACTGGTGAAGACATGATCCCTTTGCCTGGTAATTTTTGTTTGTTCCTAAGCACTTAAATTATCAAATCATTATCAGTACTGTTAGGATCGTCATTCTTTTTTTTTTTTTTTTTTCAAAGTTCCTGCTCCTTACAGAAACCTTTTATGAGTAATAGACATATATGTGTATGTAAATGTGTATGTAAATATATATGCATATGTAAGTATATATGAAAATGTCTATGTCTATGTCTATGTCTACACATACCTTTGTGGGGCAGGAGCCCCAAATTCACCTCCTGAGGCCTGACCCAAAAGATACTTGCCTTTATTCATAGTTCAGCCAAGCATAGTTATCTTGCTCCAGTATCACAGCAACCAATTGCATAAGGAGAGAGCAACTATCCTAAACTAGGACACTGCAGTCACAGAGAAACCATAGCCAGTGGTATTTATTAACATTCACTAAGCATCTTCTATGGGCCAAACAGAGCAGGAAGTTGGAAAACAGTTGCTAGCAACCCCTCTTATACGAAGACAAATCATTTTACACACATCTATGGGTATGGAACCACTAACACTCTAGATTTTTAAAATTATTTTTACTTCTTTAAGTCACCTTTTTTTTGACCTATAATGATACACAGTAAGTTGCAAACATCTATAGGTTTTTCTAATGTATACAACTATGTAACCACCACCACCACCGGAATCAAGATCTAGAACATTCCCATTACCCCCAAAAGTTCCTTCATGTCCCTTTGCAGCAAATCCCCAGGCGACCAACCACTGGTCTCCTTTCTGCCACTGTAGATCAGATTTGTTTTTCTAGAATCGCATATCAATGGGATCAAATAATACGGGCTCTTCTGCGTCTGCTTTCTTTTGCTTAACAAATTGTTTTTGAGATTTGTCTATATGGTTCCTTACATTGGCATTTCGTTCCTTTTTATTGCTTAGTAATATTCCACTGTGTGGGTAGTCAGCAATTTATTCATCCCCTCTCCCGCTGGTGGACATGTGTGGATGGTGGAGAATTCTGCTACGCACAAATCTTCCGACGCACATCTGTTTCCTTTATCTTGAGCAAACACCTGCGAGTGGAACAGCCAGGTCACACAATACACTTTGTGCAGTTCAAGGGTTGGCTTTTATTCATCCAGAGTAAAAGGAATTTCACTGGACAGATGTTGTTTGATAAGCCACAGCAGTGCCTCAATAATTTTGCTCCAAAGATTTGAGGGGTTTGCCATTTTGTTTTCTTTGGGGTCTTGGTACTTTTGTGTGACAATTACATTCTCACGTGTCTGGGCAACTAGGCTGACAATATCCACCATTGTCTGCGGCCTTCAGTTAATTCAGGTTTGACTTTTCTATGAGAGAGTGCAGGGGGTGGGGGGACGGGAAAGGAGGGAGCGAGAGACAGAAGGCAGCACCGCCTGGCGTGGTGAAGCTCCCCGCAGTGTCATCTCTTCCACTGCAAATGACATGCACGGAGCAACGGAGGGCAGCTGTCGCACCTGTCACCCCAGCGACCCCCTGTTTCGCTCTCTCTCTCCTCCCGCAGACCCTCCCCTGCGCCTGGTGGGCGGGCGCAGCCGCTGCGAGGGCCGGGTCGAGGTCCGCCACCAGGGCGTGTGGGGCACGGTGTGCGACGACCACTGGGACATCAGGGACGCCCGCGTCGTGTGTCGCCTGCTGCGCTGCGGCCCCGCGCTCGCCGCCCCGGGGCGCGGCCGCTTCGGCCCGGGCTCAGGGCCCATCATGCTGGACGACGTGCGCTGCGCGGGCACCGAGGACACGCTGGGCCGCTGCGGCCACTCGGGCTGGACGCGCCACAACTGTCGCCACCGGGAGGACGCGGGCGTGGTCTGCGCAGGTGCCGCAGCGCGTCGGCGATCGGGGCTGTCCCCGGGGCTCTGTCCCTCTTCCTCCGCCCGCGTTCCTAAGGCCAAGGCCCGGCTGCTGGGATAGCAAGGGCGCATGTGAGGGCACAGTCCTATGTGGACACCCTTCTTCACCCTGACCTGGCCGTCGGAAGTCAGAATGTCGGCTGGCATGTCCTCTCACCCAAGATTTGGCCTCTGCCTTTCCTGTAGTACTTTTTATTACCACCGGATACCGCTCTTGGCATTCTGGCCTCCATAGCTGGACCCTGTTTGGGGTGGAGTAGTAGTTTCTTGTATTTGTCCTACATTTCCCTGGGGAAATCTCAGAGAGTTACAGAATTCTCAGATTTGGTGAACAAGTCCAAGCCCCCTTTGTCTGTTCCATCCTTAGTTTTTTAACAGGCAAACCAAAGAATCACTCTATTGCTCTTATCTTTATGTGGGAGTTACTCTTGTTTTGCACAGAAATGGATCACAAATAGAAAAACTATCAGAGTCCCCCTGAGACTAACAGTCCCACAGAGAGCCATAGAGTATGAGTCCCCTGGGGTCTTGGGATCGTATCTTCCAGACCCTCACTTTCATTGTGTCTGCTCACAGTTCCAGCCATGCCTCCTGCTGTCGGCGGACCCACTGGCAAGGGTAATTTGCTTTCCATTCTTGGATTATACACCAGGGTTGATTGGGTACAGCTACCGAAGGATCAAAGGTCTGGGGCCAAAAGTACCAGAAGGGGTTGAGTGAATCTGGCCAGCCATTCTTCCTGGCCAGGACCCTAGCCACAGGCGACTGTCCCGCCTTGCTTCTGTGCTGGGGAGGCCTTCGATGGCTATGAACTGCCTACTTCCCGGCCTGAGATTCCGAGCATGTCCTGTGCATGGGAAGGGACACCAGCCCGAATTCACTCATGTGATGGTGTTTATAATCTGCAAAGCCCTGTATTTACTATTCTCTTGGTGTTGATGACACCCGTACTCTCAATGCTTCTTCACGCACACCGGGATACCTCCCTCCTGCTCCATCGGGAGGTTCTGGGCCCTCTTTCCCTTCCCATTGCTTGGAGTACTCTCAAGCCATGGTGCTCCAGCTTCCGTAGCTCAACAGAATGAGCCCATTTCCTGGCACTGCATGTTCTACTGCTGCCTACACCCTCCTCCTCCATATTGCACGGCTGACGTTTGCTTCTCACCAGGCCTGGCTGCCTCTGCTGTACCCAAAGACAACGGTAAGCCCTCCCCTCTACGCTGTGGGAAGGCGGAACTAAGACAGCAGTTATCCCCGGGAGAGAGAACGGGTTTTGAGGGGGCACCAGCTTCTGTCTCCACCGAGATCTCTCACATCTCTATCTACTCGCCGGGCTTCAGGAGGCTGGGGAAGAAGCCTCTTAACACCTATGCTCCCTCCTCTTTGCTCCCACACCCTTGCCTCAGATAGATGTACGTTCAGCCTCGGGTGTCCTCAACATGGGAAATGGGCCGTTCTCTAAATCTATAGACGAGGCTCTGACTCTTGGCATGTGGGACATGTGCTGTGTGTATAAGACTCCCATGATATGGTGTGACTTTTTGGAAAAGAGAGGATATAAATAAAATCAGCAGAAGTCAAGTCAAGGGTGGGGGGTGATGGGAGCTGAAGCAGCCCCCGGGCGCAAGGTACTGTCCATGCTTTATAAAGTAAGCACGCACCCATGTCCCGGACCGACGCATCCAGTGTACCAAATCGTCTTTGTGAGCTTCTCCCCATGCTCCTCCTCCTGCAGCCTGGCTCTCCTGCTTGCCTCACCTCTTCCAAGTCACCATTGACCGAGGTTATCTCCGGAGGCTGGGCTACTCCTCCTGGGACATCCACTTAAATGATGAGCTGTGTCGTCCCCACGTCACGGGGCGCTATCTGATCTTCAACATTCCCTATGGTCACTGTGGCACCGTCAGACAGGTAAGAAACTGAGGGGGTGGTGGTACCCTTCTGTGGATGGAGGCCAAGGAGAGAGATTTGGAAAATTCAACCACCTGTTAAAAACCTGGCAGGGCCAGAAGAAAGGCACGGCCATTATTTTGTTTCTGAATTCAGTGAGACCTGGAGCACTCACTAATTTGTCTGAAATTTTCCTTCCTTTTGGGAATTTAGAGTACGTACTGAATTTGGAATACACGGTATTAAGTGCCGAGTGCTGATGGACTGATGGGTGGGTAAATAGGCAGATGGATGAATGGATGGATGGATGGATGGATGGATGGATGATGGGTGCTGTTCTTTTAGCTCCAAAGCTGAGCATTTTCCACAACTTGCTTCTTTATTCACCGTTAGTGCACACCTACTATGTGCACGCTATGGCGCTGGGCATGGGAGAGGACACACGATCTGACTGCTGCGTTCTAACCAGACAGCTAGCTGTATTCCCTAATCTAGAAAGCATAGACATTTGGGTATAATGAAATGTGTATGTCTGTCTCATTTTCCTTAACCACCAGCTTATTTCACGAGACAATGTCACTGAAGTTAAGGAAACAAGCCAAGAGTGCGTAACTACAAAATCGCACTTTTCTCAGCATACCTAACAATGTACCATCAATGTACCACGTTACACAGCACGGTCTCCATGCTATTCCTCTCTTCCTTTGTATCAGTATTTAGAAACACGGAACAGCAAACATTTGGCATTGTTGGAGGTTTGATTCATCCAATAGCCTGCATGACGCCAAGTCACTGCTTCACTCCATACTTCACATTTTGTCTATTTGGTTGTGCAGACCCACGGTCGTCCTTATCCTTTTTGCTCTGAACCTTCTAGTTTTTACCTCAGAGGTTTCTGCCCCAGGGGCCGTGCCAGAAGCCCCCCGGTGTCTGCGCGGCAGGCACCCCGGAAGCTTCTAGGCCATCAGGGAGGACCCTGGCAGTGTCCTCTGTGGCCCCGGCTGGCCTAGCTCCTACAGCACTGGGGCCAGAGGACACTGCAGGTCAGGAACCACTTGGGGTGATGGCCAGTCCCAGACCACCCACGGCGAAAACACTGCCACAGGAAGGTCCTGTGTATGACTGCAGAGTCAGGGAATAAGCAAACCTTCTAGGTGCTGAGGACACAGCGGCCAACGAGACAGGGGCCGGGCTCCACATCTCTCACATTCGAGAAGGAGGCACTGCACAAACGCACATATGAGAATCATTTCACAGACCTTAAGATGGCAAAACAAGGAAGAGAATAGGAGATGATGTGGGGTGGAAAGAAGGCCACTTCGAATAGGGTGGCCAAGGAGCTGAGACCTGAATAAGGAGACAGAGCCAGGTAAAGGAACAGGGGGCATGCTCTGTGCAGGGGGGCTAGTGATGAGGCCCCCCGGGCAGCAGCAAACTTGGAGGGCTTGAGGAAGAGACTCGAGGAGTCAGCACCGGGAAGCCCAAGGTCAGGTTGGAAGGGGCAGGACCATGCAGTAATGGAGTTTAGCTTTTCCTCTAAGCTGTGCATGTGCATCAGGTCAAGGGACAAGGGAGACGCTCTTTCTTTGGGGCACAAAGAAAAAAATGTCTGTTTTTATGGATAAAGCGTGCAGAACGTGAAGAGTATCTTTGTTGTATTAAAATGTCATAATGGAGGCTGAGAAGGGGCAGGGGGATGAGTAGGAAAGGAAAGGTCTAAAAAGGCAGAGGGCGCCTGGGTGGCTCAGTCGGTTGAGCGTCCGACTTTGGCTCAGGTCACCATCTCACGGTTTGTGAGTTCGAGCCCCACGTCGGGTGCTGTGCTGACAGCTCAGAGCCTGGAGCCTGCTTCGGATTGTGTGACTCCCTCTGTCTCTGCCCCTCCCTCACTCACGCTCTGTCTCTTAAAAAACAAATAAACGTTAAAAAAAAATTTTTTTAATAAATAAATAAAAAGGCAGACCTGGTCTGAGCTGATGGGGCGGTCCTTGGAGGGTTCCCAGGCGGACGTCAAGGATCTGAGTCACACACGCAGAGGCTTCCTGCAATCCACGTCGCTGGGCGGGCTGAGTCTCTGGACGGCACACAGGGCTGTGGGGAGGAGGCTGCCGGAGGCGACGGCACCTCGCACAGTAGTCTTCAGCACCCCCTTAGCCCTTCGAGTCCTGCTGGATTTGAAGGACAAGGCTGAGACTCAAGGCGAGCAGGGCCAGGCGCCCAGCTCACAAGGAGCCAGAACCCCTCTGCGGCCAAGAGAAGAGAGGGGCTGGAAGAGAGGAGAAAAGCACAATGGGCCATGGTCCGTGCCTGGCTGAGAATACCCAGGCTGAGGGCGGGGCACGTGTGCAGGAATTGGGTGGAGAGAGCGCCGGGCAGCCAGCGTGGACCCCCTGCCCCGCCTCATACCAGCACAGCTCGGCCCTCACAGGAGGGAAGAAGGGAGGACAGGCTCACACACCGGGGCTCCTTTTGTGCTCCCTGAAGTGCTACGTCACTCCGCCGTGGCACTAGGTACCACGGGAGGCAGCCCCGAGGCCCCCTGCCTCCAGCTCGCCGGCTGACTGGCACCCAGCAGGTGTGTGGAGAGGCCTCTGCCGGTGTAGGAAGGTGCTTGTCAGGGAGCCAGGAGCACTGGCCAGAACCTCCCCTCTCGTCCTCCCAGGAAAGTCTCGGCTCCCTCAGCTACTCCAACTCCATCAGAAGCCGAACACGGGGCCACCCTGGCCGAGTCATCGTGCGGCACAAGGTGCCTCAGCTGAAGTTCACCTGCAGGGCGGATGGCCCAGCTGCAGTTGACATCAGTCCCGGGGCTGATGTCCCAAGGGAGAGCGTCGGCTATGATGTGTCCATATCCTTCCTCGAATCGCCCATCAGCCTGGGGCCACACTATGCCAGCCAGAGGAAAGGGGTCTTCCTCCAGGTCACACTCCAGAGCCCCGACCCCAGCCTGAGGTTCTTTGTGGATACCTGTGTGGCTTCTCCAGATCCCCGTGATTTTACGACTGTCAAGTACGATTTGATCCGGCACGGGTAAGGAACATAGAAGGCCTTCTAGGGTTGACTGTTATATTCAGGTGGCATTCCTGTGGCTTCTCTGGTAGATCTAAGTCATAACATGGTGCAAAATAGTGCTCGTTATGCCCCAGAGGCAGAGTCGGGCCCCTACCGTCCCTCTGATCTCAGCTGGAGACAAATAGTTATAGGAAGCCTGGACAACGTCCCTTGAATCCCCAAAGAGTCTTGGGCAAAGGCCGTGCTGTCCTGGACTCTGCTGTCCCATCTCACCCTTTCATACCTGTGCCTCCCTTCCCTCTGTGTTTTATGACTTTATTACACTCCCTATTTGTGGTTCAGTCTCTCAGACATCTGATCTACCCTGATGGGCTGGCGCGTCTTCTCAGCCTAAACTCTTATAGTGGTGAGATTCACTATGGCTGTTTTGATTAAGCAACAAATTGCCAAGTTAGAACTTGGGTATGTTGTTTGCCTTCATAGCTCCCTTGCCCCCTAACAGGAGCAAACACTTAGAGATGGGCCATTGGTGACCGGTGCAAGACAACAAAACCCTATCACTTACTGGTGGCAGCTTCAAAGTGGTGAGAGCTACATGGGACGCATCATCGTGGTACCTGTTTCCAAAAGACAGGGGGAGGGGCAAGACGTAGCGCTGTGCATGGGTGGCATGACCTATAGCATGGGAGGTGCACAGGTGTGGCATTGAACCGCACTGGGTCTCAGAGTGAGAAAGCTCTTCCCTTTCCATTCTCCTTACAAATAGGTCAAGGAGAGAGACACAGTTTGGTGCCAGAATTTTAACAGCCAACATTCTTCCAATTCTGCTTGTTTAGGTTTAAGATGCTCTTCTGTTTCTAATTTCCTAATGTGAATTCTACATCTTCATTTCCAACACGTGCATTTGATTTATTTGATTTTGGTGAATTGTATATTCATTTTCACTTAGTTCGAAATATTCTTTACATTTCTCTGGAGACTTTTTCTTTTACCTCCAGGTTACTTTGAAGTGTGTTGTTTGATTTCCAAATAGGAGTTCTCCAGCAACCTGTTTTTGATTTCTAGTTCTGTTCCATTGTGATCTGAAGATACATTGTGTGTGATTTCTTTTCTTTAAATTTGCTAAGGTGTGGGTTATGGTCCAGAATGTGGTCTATCTCGGTGAATACTCCATGCAGGCTTGAGAAGAGTTGTGTTCTGCTGGTGTTGGATGGAGTGGTCTGGAGATGGCTGTTAGTCTAGCTGATTGATGGTGCTTTTTAGGTCATCTAAATCCTTTCTGATTTTCTGCCTGCTGGTTCTGTCAATTACAGACAGAGGGCTGTTAGAGTGTCCAGCCATCACTGTGGATTTGTAGATTTCTCTTTGCAGTTCTATTAGTTTTTGTCTCACGCATTTTGATGCTCCGTTGTTACATGTATACTCATTAAGGGTTGTTGTGTCTTTTTGGAGGGCTGGTCTCTTTATCATTATGCAGTATTCCTCTTCATCTCTGATCATTGTCCTGGCTCTGAACTCTGTTTTGTTTCAAATTAATATAGCTACTCCAGCTTTCTTTTGGTTAGTATTAGCATGCTAAATCTTTCTCCATTCCTTTGCTTTCAATTTTTCTATGGCTTTATCTTTAAGATGGGTGTCATAGACAGTTATTAGTTGGAACTTGGGGTTTTTTGTTATTGTTGCTTTTGTTTTATCTGCTCTGGCAGTCTGCATCTTTAAATGGTCATACTTAGAACACTCACATTTAAAGTGATTACTGATATAGCTGGATGAAAATCTACCATCTTGGTAAGTATTTTCTATTTGGTGCGTTTATTCTCTGTTTCTACCCCTATTCTCCTTTTGCTGTCTTCTCTGGTTTCAGTGGAGCATTTTCTATTACTCCATTTTATCTCCTCTCTTGATGTATCATTTATACTTCTTTCCTTAACTTTTTCCATGGTTGTACTAGGGTTTACAAAACACATTCTAATTCTGGAAAGAGCCCAAATGTCCATTGACTGATAAATGGATAAAGAAGATTCATCAAAAGGAATGAAATCCTGCCATTTGCAATGACAAGGACAGAGCTAGAGGGTATAAGGCTAAGTGAAATAAGTCAGTCAAAGACAAATGCCATATGATTTCACTCACATGTGGAATCTAAGAAATGAAACAAATGAACATAGGATGGACGGGGGACAGAGAGGTAAACCATAAAACAGACTCTTAAGGATAGAGAACAAACTGAAAGTTGATGGAGGGAGGTGGGCGGGGGATGGGCTAGATGGGTGGTAGTGATTAAGGAGGGCACTTGTGATGAGCACTGAAACTGATATTACACTGTATGTAACTAACTTGGATTTAAATAAAAACTTGAAACTACAAAAACCCCACATTTTAAAATACTCGAAATTCGCCTGCAAATAAGACAACCACCACCTTTAACCTCCCCTTTGGGCAAAATAGAGCAGAGCTTCAGAAGGCAACAGCTCTAGCTGGAATTTAATTACCTTGTTTGGTTTTTATTGTATTTCTTTCACAGTTACCTGTCAGGAACAGTGGTTTTTCTACTCACAATAGTATTTTAAGTTTCTTCATAAAAGAAAGAGTGGGTAGTGGGAAGAGGTGTGTTTGGGCTTCATATGTCTGAGTCTAAGCCTGATTATTCGAGTTGGGGTGCATTCACACCATCCTTTAAGTTAATCCTTGTGGCTGGGGGTGGTTTCTTCTATCAGGTGCATCAAAGACAAAAGCTATGTCAACCTCCACTCCCACCAGAAGAACACGGCCCAGTTCAAGTTCAACGCCTTCAACTTTCTCAGCAGCTATGATGTGGTGTATCTGCAGTGTGAGGTCGCCGTGTGCAAAGTGGGGGACCATTCCTCCCGCTGCTCCCAGGGCTGTGCAGAGCGGAGTAAGAGGGATGTGGGCCCCATAGAGACCACAGAAGAGCGGACTGAGCATTTCCAAGTGGTGGGGCCACTGGAAGTCCACAGAGGGACGGGTCGGAACAAGACCCTTGTTTGATTTCCCCACTTTTCACATGATTCTGTTATTAGAAAGCAAAGTCTATTTCCCTTCCGCAATGTAATAAGTTTGAGAAATCAGAAGTTGTCCACACAGCGACAGGTGAAACTGCCGAAGAAGTTCTCTCTGAAGTTTGTTGCTAAATAAACCTTCTCTGATTACTAAACTTCCAGGCAGTCCCTCTCTTTGCCAGCCGGAGATGCTGCATTTTCTAATTCTTCACTACCAAGCACGTGATCATTGTCTTAACTGCACAAAATGTTATCAAGAACAGAGTTCTCTCTCTCTGTATCAAATTGCCAATTTAAGGTATTTTTTTTAATTGACTCCTTAATATTCAGATGCTGGTAGGTGGATCTTTTTGTTTCTGTCCCTTGAATGATGTGAGAATTTCTTTTCAGATCTCACTAAGAGTCTTAGGAAAAATAAACTAAGTGTCAGGAAATCACTGCTTTTTTTTTCTTTTTAACCCTAATAACTGGTCAGTTGAATCAAACAGGTCATTTGCTCATTTACTTGTTATCACTTACTCAAAACAAGCTCACTTTGCCCATTTCAAAGGGAACAAATTGTGCCTCAGCTTTGTTGGGTTTGGGCGACAGCTTTGACATTGACAGCAAATGGGAGTCTGAGACACAATCACACGAACCACCCGTGACTGCTTGCTGAGCTACCACGCACTCAGTCCATGTCCCAGATCCTCAAAGCTTTATAGGAAAGCTAAAAAGTACACAGGAAATCTGAAGAGTACAGAAAGAAAGGCTTGTATATCCCACACCCTCCTGAGAAAGGAGGGCAGCACCCACTTTATCCACGCTCTCTTTGTATCATCACAGAAAGAGGTCTGCACTAGGCTCAGTCTTTAAAGAGACAGTTTTGGACGTGGCCATTGTTTTTTTCTTTGCTTGTCAAGAAATATTCAACAGCAATGTTTGAAATATGAGTCCTTAAGGCCAAGAGATTTTTCCTTTCATTGTCATTAAATAGCAGTATGAGATGGGATGAATATGGCCAAGTCCCCCAGGGAGGAGGGCAGGGTTTGGGGGAGCCTGGGAGCTAACCCTGAAGTCCCAAGAGATGAAAATCTGACGAGTGACCCAAGGGCGGACATTGCCTCCAAAGGGGAACATCTCAGTTTCATTTCAAACGTGCCCTTCATCGACAACCATCTTGCTAAAAATAGGTTACTGACGTTTACTTTGATGATGTTCCCTGCTTATACCTAGTAGAAGTTGACGAAACGTAATTACTGGCCAGTCTGGTGAAGACCGTATCTTTAAATCAGAAGTTAATCATTTGTCACCCAGTGGCTTCATCTTCAGTCACATGATTTTAGCATCGGGCATCGATTTCACCCAAGGGCTTCAGATGAATTAAGGAGTTTTCCAGGTAAGCTGTGAGCTGCTGGAGTTTCTACTTTCCAAAGCTTATCTGCCCAGTAACTGCAGCTATCCAAATGTGTTGAGGAAGTGAGAGGCTAACAGCTTCCAAACTCAGCATCTTAGGACTTCTAACAGGTGCCTAACATGAAAAGTATCGACATTGAAAGGACTGATCTTTTCAGAATAAATAAATAAGGGGCCAGTGAACTTCCCAGCCAGGCTCTCTGGCTGTGGCTCAGCTAACAGAAGCCAGGAAGCGGCCCTTTCCACAACTATTCCAGGTGATTCTTAGGGACGCTGAAGTGTAAAAGCCACGGCCACTGCTAAGCATCCTGTGCTTTCTGGATCAAAATGCACTTCACAGAAAACTGCAACCCAGAAACACCAATGGGTACAGACAAAAAGGCCCCAAGAGAAGTCTGCTGTCTCCAGCCAAAGGACGGGTAAAGGAGCAGCCAGGCAAGACAGAGAACTTTTACACGATAGCCACCTGGCTCCACACACCATGGGTAAAACTGTGGCCCTACCCTCAGCCCAGCCAACGAAGGTGAAGCGGGGAGCCTAGACTTTCACCTGCCCTCAGGATCCTTACATCTCCCCTCCCCTGCGCAGGGTGGTGTCACCTCTGGGCAGTAACCAGAGCCTCCCCAACACCCCCCAGGTCAGGCGGAGACCAGATGGGGAGCCTAGACTTCTAACCCCACCCTTTAACACCACTCTGGGTAGAGCCAGGACCTCAACCCTCATCCAGAGGTAACAAGGCAACTCCACCTTCCGGGGGGATGGGGGGGGAGCAGCAAGGTCACATGGACAGCCTGGGTTCCACCCCGCTCAGTGGTAATGAGGTGACCCTCCCCATCTGGTTTGCACGTGCTGATATTCCATTGCCCAATTTGCTCTTAGCCTTGCTGACATACCTTGTTAGGCACGTGTCTTGAATACAGCGTAATGGAGTCAGAATTTAGCGCTGTGAGACATTCTGAAAATCCTCTTTTAGGAAGTGAGTCTAGTGACCGCTCTGGTGTGACACCCACATCTCCCTCAGATGGGATCACTCACTCCTCAAGCTGCCGGGAGTGTTGGTGGCTGATGGCTCTCGGCCCCACTGCTCTGCAGGAATTCCCTCGG
The DNA here is from genome assembly GCF_018350155.1 of Leopardus geoffroyi. NCBI lineage: Eukaryota > Metazoa > Chordata > Mammalia > Carnivora > Felidae > Leopardus > Leopardus geoffroyi. Next base: position 79,227,859 of record NC_059334.1, read on the forward strand.
CTCAAGGCAGCTGCCTCAGCCCCATTCGTTGGCTTCAACCACGAGTGGTCAAGAGAGGCATGTAATGGCCGGAGCACCAAGCCTCGGCATGGGGCATCTCTGAAGAGCCGGCCCAGCCCAGGACTCCTGGGGGGTTGACGGGGCTTTCTGCTGCGACTGCTCCTCCGCTCAGCAACTCCCCTGCCGGGTCCTCCTTCCCTCACCCCTTTCAGGGCTTGATCGCAAGCACACTCCCCAGGAATCCTTCTGTGCGCAATACTCTCTATCAGAAGTGGTTTCCCGGGATCCGAGCCATGACAGTCAATACCAGGTGGGGTCTGAGGAAGCAGGTACTAAGACAGGACTTGGGGGGCCGGCCACGGGTAATCACCACTGGTGGCACGTGGAACACAGACAGCCCCGGACTGCAACTCATTTTCTCGTTTAATCCTTGCAACACTCCGGGGTGGGGGGTGGGGGAGGGGGCAGTTTTACCTTCTCTGTTTTAAATTGTGGAGATCAAGGCTGAAGGTGAACCCGGCGAAGGTAACCCACCAGGTAAGAGGAAGAGCTAACACCCAGGCCACCAACTCCAGATCGAGGACCCTTAATTACTTTACTGCAGTTTCCCCTGAAGAAAAACACTTGCTGATATATAGTATTTTATACCTATAATGCCTTGGTATAGCTCAATAGCTCTGCAAAAGGTTTTTTGACGCATGGTAATACAATTTTACAGTGTCTACGGAGTCACGGCATTTGACAATTGTCTTAGTCTTACACTATGTGCCTCGTGTGCCCCTGAGCAGCCCCCAGGCCTGGCCACCAGCATAAAATCAATCGGTTCCTTACAGAAAGATGGTGGACGGGCCAGCACCCAGACAGGTTGTAAGTTCTGTTTTTCTGAATTCGATTTGCCCGTTCTGATTACGTTCTGAGTGTTTTCACATTAGGTTGGAAGAGAACTTCTGCAGTAGCTCTGTGTTGTCATACTGATGGAATGCGGAGGGCACCCAACCTCATGGCCATTTGGGAGAAGTGCTTAGAAGATCCACGTGGACATATTAAAGAGAAAATGGGGAAGATGCATTTCAATTTGGGTCTGGAAACCCAGCAGGCTCCTAAAAACTTGTTCGATGAGAATAGAGATGGCGTCTTACTCGTGGTATATTCCCCGGGCATTACTGTGTACCCGATACATGTGTACGGGAGGAAAGTCTTTGGGCATTCAGAAATGTGGTTGCCTCTTTAGATGTAGATCAGAACCCAAACCATGGTGGTACTGAGTGATGAGGTAGAGCTGTAATGTGCATCTAAGACAAAGAATTCAATATGATGTTCGGTATGTGTAAAGTCAGTTCACACTGAGGTCTTTAATATTTGTTCAGCCACAGCAGAGAGGAACGTATTAAGTCAGAACTGACTCCGCCTTGCTACAGGTATGTTTGGCTTTGGTGTTTGATGGGAAATGGGAGAACTGTTGTTTTAATTCGTTAACCTGGAAACTACACAGAAGTCTCGCCTATGATAATCAGGGTCTTCTTTCCAAAGCCCTTTTCTGAGATGTGTTTAAGCTGTAAGATGCTGAGACTCCACATTAAAATAGTGAGGTGTATGAATAAAAAAGATGGTCATTCTCTTTGTCACACTTCGTTTCAGAAATTGTAACGTTCATATATGTTTCAAAAGGTAACACATTTGCATCTAGAAAATAAATACACCTAATGCTGAAGACTTACGTCTTTTTTTTTTCCTTTCACCTAATTATTTACTGAAAATGTTTTGTGAAAAAGGATGCTTTTAATTCATTTAATATTTTGGTGGCTTCAGGTCTTTATCATGAGACCTAACTTACATAATGTTCGCTCATTTCAACCACCCTGCAAGGCAGCACACTCTGACCACAATGACAGCAAGACCTGTGCATCACTCTTATGAGGCTCTCCCTAATTTATTCATAATGGGTAGCATTTCCTTTGGTGTTCAGGAGGAACGTGTCTCACTTAAGGCTGAACCCGTTAGTTCATATTCTGCAGCTTCTGGTACTTGTAGTCTGTTCTTTCCTTCACAAAATGCCTTGCCGTGATCGTAGCCACAATCACTACATTCAGAGCAAGGGCCATGAATAAAAATAGTTGCAGACTGTTGAAAGGTTGATTCTGAGTTTCTTCTCCATGTATTTGATACTGAAATCCTGTAATTGGAAAGAAGATAAACATCATTTAAAGAAAGGTATTACTTGGCATTACAAAATGTTCATGAATTGTGTACCTCCTCGCAAATATGAATCTTATGCACCAATTAATGCATGGTATACAATGCCAACACAACATACAGTGACAGTGAGCAAATATTTCAATCAGTTTATGTTTCTGTTTAGAAAGGACGAGATGCCCTTACATTCGTTTGTTTAAATAGTTAATTTGTTTCCTTGACATAAAGTGAAAAACTTGTGACAATCAAGCATCTCCGTCAAACAGAAGCGCGGGTCCATTTATGGATTCTCACTATTTCCCATAGTTGTCAAAATATATGTGATTGATAGAGAAACAACTGGTTTCTCCTCTTGAAACAGGAAAAGGGTACTTTTTTAAAAGTTTTTATTTATTTATTTTGAGAGAGACAGAGACAGCCTGAGCAGGGGAGGGACAGAGAGAGGGAGAGGGAGGGGGAGAGAGAGAGAGAGAGAGAGAGGGAGAGAGAGAAAGAGAGGGAGGGAGAGAGAGAATCCCAAGCAGGCTCCACACTGTCAGCACAGAGCCCAACTGGGGGTTCAAACTCATGAAACCGTGAGATCATGACCTGAGCCGAAACCGAGAGTAGAACACTTTACCGACTGAGCCACCCAGGCTCCCTAGAAAAGGGTACTTTCTAATATGGATGATATTTCTGTAACTTTCATTCACAGATTTTCAACTAATTTCAGACTAATATCCACAGATGCATCATCTTTAGTGAATGTGTTTATAAAGTTACTGGATTTAATTTTTGTGTTCTTTTGCGTTTATCTTAGAAATGTTTTGCTACAAACTAGAATCCTACTCCTTCATAGTCCATTCAAATAACAATTAACATAGAGGTCACAAGATTCTTTTATGCCAGGATAATTTTCACATGAGATAAACTCATAAGCAGTTTTTATTTAACTCTGGTCCATCCAAAGCCATTTAGTCGTGGCTTGTCCATGAGTGGCCACCACCACCTCATTCTCCTGTGACCTGGCAGGGGTCATGTTTCAATCCTTTAAAAAGAAGCAGGGCTGAAAACAAAACAAAACAAAACAAAACAAAACAAAACAAAACAAAACAAAACAAAAAACAAAAACAAACAGGGGCGCCTGGGTGGCGCAGTCGGTTAAGCGTCCGACTTCAGCCAGGTCACGATCTCGCGGTCTATGAGTTCGAGCCCCGCGTCGGGCTCTGGGCTGATGGCTCAGAGCCTGGAGCCTGTTTCCGATTCTGTGTCTCCCTCTCTCTCTGCCCCTCCCCCGTTCATGCTCTGTCTCTCTCTGTCCCAAAAAAATAAATAAACGTTGAAAAAAAAAAAAAAAAAAGAAGCAGGGCTGGGGGCACCTGGGTGGCTCAGTCAGGTAAGCACTTAAGCATCAGACTTCTGCTCAGGTCACGATCTCACAGTTCGTGACTTCAAGCATCGAGCTTCGGATCCTCTGTCTCCCTCTCTCTGCCCACCCCCAACTCCGTGCTCACGTATGTGCACCTGCTCTCTCTCTCTTTCTCTCTCTCTCAAAAATAAAATAAACATTTAAAAAAAAGAAGTAGGTCCATCTTAAAAATAGAGTATTTTCTCTTAGAAAAAAATTGCTTTTTTTTCCCAAAAAGGTGGTTGTGTGGGATGCAGGTTCATCGGATTTTCTCATATAGGAGTTAAAATACATTGCTTGGATTCTGTTATCTGCCATGCTGTCTATAACAAGGAGTCAGGAAGCTAAGAGAAAGTGTTGGTTTTAGAAGTGGGGAAGTTATACTCAAAAGCCACAGGGATCATGGTACATTATCAGTGCATAATATGCTTAAAATGTACCTGGTTTACATTTTTTCAACTAATAGAAAAATTAATCTTGTGTGCTTATTAGGACTTAGCTGCTGATGTCATAAATCTCTACACTGTGCATGCTTAAGCAGGAACACAATTGAGCAGAATTTAATGAACCATGAGGTGTTCTTAGATCAGGAAATAGCTTGTTCTTTACCTGAATTTCCACTTGCACTTTGATCCCTTTTCAGACGAATAGGTCCTATGACAGAATCTGCCTTCCATTTGTATGAAGAAATGTCTCGTTTCCTTCTAGAGACACAGCCTTGGTTGCAGCGAGACTGATGGTCACTACTGTCACATATCAAAATCTTACACTGTAGATACACGGAGCCCAGATTTCTCAAGAATTTAAAGGCATTAAATTGGAATCTTCCATAGTGTCCAGAAAATGGATACACCTCACAAGTCTCATCTCGACTACATCTGGAACAGAATTTATGGCACATTTAGAAAATTTACAATTCAGTCTTTTTGATATTGAAAAGAAATGATACAGAGTTTTGTTTGAACTAATTTGTGGGTCCAAAAATTGCTCTAGAAAGACAATGTCTTTAGCTCAGACCATAGTGAGCTAAGGCTATAGATCTGATTCCTGGGTAAGATAAAGTTCCCTCCAGCAATAAAATTCCTAGTCTATGTGAATTAATTAGAACACCAATTCAGATATATTAGAACTCAAATGCCTTACTCTACACACTTGCTTTGAACGTGCCAATAGGGTTGATATAAAGTCCATCAGCTTACAGAAAAAGAGGAAAACTTTCCTTTTTTTTTTTTTTAAAGAGAATGCCGCATATACTTTACTAATTGCATTATGTCTGTGTTCTAAATCTGGAACAAATGAAATAATCCTTTGGCGTTTTGTTGAAAATAATCAACATGGGGTGTTGGGGGGGAAGCAAAAACAAAACCACAAAGCCTCTTGACAAAAAATATATTTGTTTCTACCAGCAAACATTTGGGAAACATACTTAAAATTCTAGTGGATATGGGCTGTGGCTGTAGAAATGCTCTAACTTAAAGTATTTGTCACTAGTATACACTATCTGTATTTTGTAAAACAATTAAATTTACTAAACTCCATGGCAGCAGTATAGAGAACAATTATACAGCAGGCACACAGGAATTGTACAACCATACACAAAAAATACTACTTCATTCGAGTCATTATTAATCCTCAGAAAAGCGTATCACCCATCAGTACATACCCACTCTTGATGAGGTCATAGGTTGGGGATGCAAAGTCAGACGTGGGAGAGGCAATACAGGTATCAAGAAAAACCACCAAATCTGGATCCGAGGTGTGGACACTGACTTGAACAAAAAGAGTTTGGTTCAAATCCACATAATATGGTGACTCCAGCAGAGGCTTTTCAAATGAATTGGATTCAAAAAGAGCCATGCTTGTGTTATATTTGCCCAGCACATTTTGATTTTGTATTATGTCATCTTCTGTTATGTACATCATCTCCACAGTAGAATTACGTTCCATTTCACACTTCAGAACAATCTGGAGATGTTTCTGGCGGGTGATCACTTCAGATGCAGAGGACGGAATGAGAGTGATTATGTTGGTGTAAGTAATTGAATGATCTTCTACCTGCAGACCAAGATGGAATTCAAATGTTGTATTTTAAGTCCAATAATATTTTAGAACATAGATATGCATGGCATGTGTGGGTAGGCACACAATCATCTTAAATTGCAAGTCAGCAGCTTGCATGTTGGAATACCATAAGGCTCAAATGTGCTTTCTTTAAGAAACATGCTGGGTAGGAAGAAAACACGTGAGACAAGAGACAGAGCTTGGCTTAGAAAGAACGGAATACGGAATTAGACAGAACTTTTTACGTTAAAAACAATTTTGAACACAAATTTCCAGCCCTAGAAAGACTCGAGACCCTATAATGTATTGCCTTTCGTAAGTAGCATTAAGTTAGTGCGGCTCCCTGGGCGGTTTCCCAAGTGTATGCGGACAGAAGTCCTGCAGTAGGGTTTCCCCGGACTGCTTTCCCTAGGGATACGCAGATAATCGTCCAGCTGTTCATGTGGAGCAAAAAATAACGATTTACTTCCATCCTTATTGATTCCCCGGAGTAGCTCCCATTCTTTTCAATGACATCGTTGTTTCATGACCTGAGTGAAAAGTTTAGGGAATACATCCTAAAGGGACCTACAGGTTGCAAATGTTTGAGATCTTCAAGTTCTAGAAAAGGTAGAACGAAACTTATGTCCTTCATGTTTAAAACAAAGCATAATATTTTTATCTTCTCTCTTTACAGAGGAAAGAAGAAGATCATAAAAATACAGCTAGGTGTTTGCTGAATATGAGATGTAGACATTTTCTGTACAAGTATTATTGGTAGACTCTTACACCTGCAGTATCTAGATGTTCGAACTTTCTGCAGTGAGTCGTCAGAGTTCTTCACCTTTTGGAAAAGATAACCACCCTCCAGTTACCCTGATAATGAATGTGGCAATTTGGCATTGGTGTGTAAATGAGTGAGTGCACTTATATGTCCCCACAAGCTTACCACACATGAAGCTGCTAAGGCTTGGGAGTTGTTCATTAAAGTCACCAGCAAGTACCGCGGTGTTATCTAACACATCTCTGGCGTGTGACAAAAGCCAGCTCAGTGTCTCGCTTTACCTTTTTGACTGTACCGCATCCATCCAGAGGAATAGAAAATTCCACCACATTTGATATCTTTGGTGTGCAAGTTGGGTCATTTAGTTGTAAGTTATTCTCGCTATATTTTAATAATCCCAGGTAGGATTTACTAATGATAACTCTCATCTTGTCTGAGGAGCAAGTTAAGGATGCTGTTCAGAAAAAACAAAAACAAAAACAAAACAGGGATGATTATGTTTAGGTCAACCTTGAACTTTGGATCTTGAAAAGCTATGCGCACAGAAGTATATAAAAAAACTCAAAGCCGGGGAGAGGGGAAAGTGGGTGATGGGCATTGAGGAGGGCACCTGTTGGGATGAGCACTGGGTGTTGTATGGAAACCAGTTTGACAATAAATTACATATAAAAAATAGAATAATAAAATAAATAAAATGAATGAATGAATAAATGAATGAATAAATAAATTAATTAATTAAATTAAAAAATAAAAACTCAAAGCCATTTTGCTCTAAACCATAATCAGCAGGCTGAGACAGCAGAGTAGTTGACCCACCTCTTACGACGTTCACCGTGACCTTTTTTGCAACTTGAATCTGTGACTCTATTATTTTTAATTGTGCCTTTACAGAAGGCAATAAGGAAAACAGTCGCTATTTTCTACAGAAATCTTTCTCAAGTTAATAAAATCATTCCCTTCCTCTTGTACGAGGCAATGCACAGAACTGATCCTCCAGCTTCCGATCACGAAGATGTTCCAAAGTATGTACGACAGGCTTGCAAGCAGGGGAGCCACGGGTAGGCTAAGAATTAAAGGGCAGTTTCTACGGGCACCGTCCTCAGAGAGCTCAAAACAGCTAAGGGGTATGACTTACTAGTGTTGACGTTTCCCGCGTAAACTGAAGTGTAGGAAGCAGTGAAGCCTCGGTAGGAGTTGGCGTAATCTGTAGATAGCACAACGGTCAGCGAGTCCGACGAGGATTCAAAGGTGGGCTTCACGTAGCCACACACTTGTCCAAGCAGGCCAGAGGTGGTGGAGGAGCCATCATAAACGGCAATGAAGTCAAATCTGCAGTATTCGTCCACTTCTATGCTAGAGAAGTAGGGCCTCTGGTGAAAATTCAATTCTCAACAGTCTCAGTCCTAAGTGATTCAAGAGTTTTCCTTACGGTGGGATCTCAGGCTTATGATGACAAACCTGGGGCTTTGCCCATCCCTGGTGTGACCTCAGAATCTTCAGAAAAAGAGTCCATTTACTTCAATGCAATAATATTGGTGCTTTCTTTTTTTAATTGTCTTTAATGTTTTATTTATTTTTGAGACCAAGAGACAGAGCACGAGTGGGGAGGGGCAGAGGGAGAGGGAGACACAGAATCTGAAGCAGGCTCCAGGCTCTGAGCTGTCAGCACAGAGCCCGACGTGGGGCTTGAAACCACAAACCATGAGATCATGACCTGGGCCGAAGTCAGACGCTTACTGGTATTTTCTTTATACACCCATTCTTTGAATAATGCTCATCTAGGAGGGGGTCCACATGGTCTTTTCCCTTCCCCAGGTTCCCCATTTGCCAGGGGGGGCTCGCTGCCTTTCTCCAACAGGAGAAATGGACCACAGTACTTACAAAATGTCTTTGAAGTGTAATTTTATCTTGTAACCTTTCTCCACTTGTATGTGCCACACGCAATAAGCCAGTGCAGGATGTGGATTTGGGTAATTGGGGCTGGTAAAGGATCCTTCGGAGGCATCCAAGTAACCGCCACAGTTTGGAATAGCTGAAAGGGATGTGAGGGTGACCAAGAGTATAAATCACAAGAGAGACTTCATTGAGAGACTTCATTTAGTTTCTGTGCTGTGCGTTGAGCTCAATAAGCAATCCCCACCCCGACCCCCCGAATTTTATTCTATTGCCCTCTTTTGAATTGGCAGCAGACTGAAATTCTCATCTTTCTTTATCACTGGATTTTCTGGCCACTGGTGCAGGGCAGAGTGACACTGTAAGATCTGTCCCAGCTTTAGAGACCCTCCACTAAGGTCTTAGCCACGGAAAATGATGTCACACTCTTAGGACTAACATCTGAGGCTCTTCCTCACTTGGCCCCAGCCTAGCTTTCCAGCCTCATCAGCCACCTCTGCCTGACCTACTGTTCCCCACTGTCCTTCCCTCCCGTGGCTCCTCAGACTGTTGGTGCCAGCAGACGGGAGCCCTCCTCTCCTGCTTCCCACCTCTCCCTACCCTACACTGTGGTTCACAGCTCAGCTCGGATGCAGCCTTCGTGAAGACACCCTCGGTCCCTCCCCTCCCCTCCCCAGTAAGTAAGCAAGCAGCCAGACAAGTGAAACACAGACAGCCAACATGAAGGCTCCTTTTAGGGAGGTGTAAAATGGTGTAGGCCGGCTGAAGCCTAGGATGCAGGTCAGGTAGTGGGTAGAGGTAAGGCCCGAAAAGGTGGCCCGGGTCTGGCTTCAGAGAGCCCTAACTGCTCCACTCTGGAGATCCGCCCACACCAAGGATACAGCAGTTTAAGAGGAGGGTGGCATACTCAACTCTGGGCCTCGGAAAGCAAACCAGACTGGAGCTTTGCTCCTGAACCCACTTGCAGAGTTTCTTGGCATTCTGCTTTGGGTTGCAGCGGAATCTGGGTGCTGTGAATGCAGAACCATGTATTTGTAGCCTCAGACTGCCTGACAGTCTTAGATTCAGATGTGAGATAAGAGATTCTCAGCATGTGCTCCCTGGATGACCTTCTTTATCAAGAATTACCTGGAAGGGGCACCTAGGTAGCTCAGTTGGTGAAGCATCGGACTCTTGATTTCAGCTTAGGTCATGATCTCACGATTTGTGAGCTCGGGCCCCACATAGGGCTCTGCACTGACCACATTGAGCCTGCTTGGGATTTTGTCTCCCCCTTTCTCTCTGCTCCTCCCCTGCTCACTCATGCACTCTCTCAAAAATAAATAAATAAATATATTTTTTTTATTAAAAAATTTACAAAAAGAATCACCTGGAAGACGTGTTAAACATGTAGATTCTATAGCTCCAAAGATGTTGTGTTCAGACCAGAGGGAGGAACAGTCCCTGAACAGGCATTTCAAAGGATCTCAGGTTATTATAAAACAGGCTGGGAGCACCTGGGTGGCTCAGTCAGTTGACCATCTGACTTTGGCTCAGATCATGATCACACGATTTGTGGGTTCGAGCCCCGCGTCGGGCTCTGTGCTGACAGCTCAGAGCCTGGAGCGTGCTTCAGATTCTGTGCCTCCTTCTCTCTGCCCCTCCCCCACTCGCACTCTGTCTCTCTCTCTCAAAAATAAATAAACATTAAAAAAAATTTTTTTTAAACAGGTGAACTTGGAGAGTCTGCTTCAGTCTGTCACACAGTACACCTCAATACGTAGCCGTCTGATCAGCCCCGTCCATCTGCCTCACGTGGGAGCTGGTTAGAAAGGCAAAGTCATGGGCTCCATGCCAGAACCAGTGAATCAGAATCTGATTTCACAAGCTCTCCAGGTGATTCTTCCGCACACAGGTTAGAGAACCGCTGCTCTCGCACACAGCGAGCTCTCAGGGCACAGACTCAGACTCAAGGTTACAACAACCCACGCAGGAGAGTGTGTGACCTTCTGCGCTCGCAGGTGCAGAGGACGTACACGTGTCCTTACTTACAGGTGCCGGGTGAGAAGTAGTAGTAGAAGATGAAGACAGTTCTTTGCATTCTTACAGAATCGGTGACTATTTGAACCGTTAACGTATCGGATGATGACTCAAAAACAGGAACATAGTCATGTTTACTGCAGACTTTCCCGAGCAGAGACCCCTTGGTAGAGTTTCCATCAAAAACTTTAATGTTTTCATTTTTACACCCTCCACTGGGATCCAGCCTGTGAACAGAACACATGTGTGGTTGGAGACGAACCACCAGGCCAGGGGGTTCGGGGTGGAGTCAGTCATTCACCTCGGCATGGCGGTTTGCATACCGGGACCGGCCCCCCTCCCCCGCCCCCCAACATCAACCCGCACACCATCAGTCTGTAAAGGCCTCAGGAAGCACAACTGCTTTGCCAGCGATCCTGTAGTCAGGGGGGAGGTGGGACTCGGGTCCAGGACTCCTTTCCTTCCCGTCTCCATCTCTCCTGTTCCTCGTGCCCCGGTGCGAACCGTGGGGTGGCATCTTCTTATTTAGAATTCATCCCCTTTACATTTGGAACCCAAGGCCGTAGAAACGGGAAGTCACTCTTCCTCCACGGCCGCCTCGCTCACGGTAAGGGACATGTAGCATCTCCCCAGACGCCCCTTCCTTCCCTCACATCCCCCGGTCTTCATCCCTAAGGACGGTCCGTGCCCTGCATGGACAGGGCAGACCCGAATGATTCATTGTCCTCTGCCCATGCTGACAGGGTCTCTCCGGATGGCCCCCGAATCCTGACACAGTTGCAAGATGGCTTAGAGGGAACACCGCGAGGGTAGACAAACCTGAATTCTTCCACCGTAGCCCCTTCCCTGCTGCGTAACTTGGGCTGAGCTATTCAGGATTTCACCTCACTCTCCCTTCTGCAAATGGGGATATCACAGCCTTCGTCTTATCCTGTGGGAGGTTTATAATCATCTGAACAGGGAGCACCGGCACAGGCCCGGCACACAGAAGCGTCTAAGACGGGCAATGTTCGTCTCCCCTCCCTCGCTCTTGCCCTGCTGCCGTCCTCTCTTTCTCGACACATCAGGGATAATGTATGTGATTCTTAATTAATAGCCCTTGAATTCTGGGAAATACGGAAGCGCCCCTTCTTTTTTATTTCCTTCAGGGCCAGACAGAAGTGAATTCCAACTTCCCTGGCGAAGGGCCACGAGTCTCAAAGTGTGGTACCTTGACCGCACCAGCAGCACCTGGGAAGTTGTTACCCGTGCACGTTCTCGGGCCCCGGCCACCCCCGTCCGGGTCAGAATCTGGGCCCAGGGTCCCACAGCCGCGCTTTTGCAAAACCCTCCCGCGCTTCTGAGACTCTCCAGTTTAGAACCACGGGCAGAGGGGGAGCGTAGGGGCGCTGGAGCAAGGGTGCCGGGATCCGGTCCCTCTGCTGCCTGTATCGGTCCGTGACTCTGGGCACGTGAAGTGACTTCTCTGGGATTTCTTACCCGCCGAGTGGGGATTAGATCGCATCCACCCCAGAGGGCTGTTGAGAGGACTGATTAACTGGGGAAGTTCTCACGAAGCCCTGAGAGAGTCTGGTAGGGCAGCGCCCCGTCCTCAGCTTGGCCTCGCACTGCCATAACCTGGGCACTTCTAGAAAACGCTTGTGGGTGTACATTTATTTCAAAATAAAAAATTTAAAATAAAAAAAACACTGCTGCCTGGTTGCCTGCCCCTCCCCCACCCCCCGATTTGTATGAGGTGCAGCCTGGGAATCTGACTTTCTGGAAGCTCCCCTGCTGATTATAATGCATACTTTGAAACCATGAGTTTAGTGTTTCAGGACCTGGAACCTGGAACTAGGCTAGCTGGATACTAACTATGGTCATTCCACTCACTATGTGACCAGAGACAAGTTTTCAATCTCCCTGTGCCTGGGATACTCATACTGACCTCACAGGACCTCTGTGACCACAGCCAGGGGCCCAGTCATCAGTCAGTGACTGTCAGCCATTATGACCATCACCATGGTCGTGGGAGTTACCACCACCTCTAGGAGCAGCTGATTTTTTTTCGACACAGACTCCTTGGTATGGCCAGAGTTCAACCACCCTCATTAGAAAGCAAAGCCTCTACTTACTGGAAGTGGGAAAAAATGATTCTGATGCTTTTGTTTTCTGGTTTTTCTAGTGTCCAGGTGCAGTCCTCATTGGGATTGAGTTGCAGGATTAGGGCTCTATGGGCATCCGATTGGCTGGTGCCTCCCACGGTGGCCCGGCAGCTAGATTTGCCTGGTAGAGACCACAGTTGGCACTGAGAAAAGTCAGCAGCCCCTGCCCTTCTCCTCGAGGGGTTGGGAATCTACCTCCCACATGTACTATCCATACAAGCATGCCGGTGATTGTGAATGGTATTTAACTCATTCCAAAGTAAGCCACCAGCAACTGATTTCCCCCTCTTAGAGTCCTTGGGGAGAAAATATTTATGATTCCTCTATAAGTGGTGCATAAAAAATAAAGAATATATTAGGGCTTGCAGAAAGATGGTTTTAAAAATAAACTTTATATCTACAATATACAAAGAACTCCTACAACTCAATCATTAAAAGACAACCCGATAAAAGACAAAGGACCAAATTAGATATTTCTCCAAAGAAGACATAAAGGCCAATAAGCACATGAAGAGATCCTCAACATCATTAGTCATCGGGGAAAATGCTAATGAAAACCACAGTGAGATACCACTTCACACCGTTTAGAATGTGAAACAAAACTAGAGTCGAAAACAGAAAACGAGAATTTGACAAGGATATGGAAAAATTGGAACCCTCCTGCAAAGCTAATGGGATGGCTGCTGGGAAAACGGTCCGACAAGTCCTCAAAAGATGAAACAGGGAGTTCCCATAACACAACAATTCCACTCCTAGGCATGTCTCCAAAAGGAATAAACACATACGTACACTAATGCTTACAGCCGCGCTAGCCAAAATAACCGACAAGGGGAAACAACTCAAATGTCCATCAAATGATGAACAAATAAAATCTGGTCCATCCATACTACGCAGGATCACTCAGCAATAAAAAGGATGAAGCGCTGGCCCATGGTACAGCGTGGATGAACCTCGTATATATTAAGCTGAGTGAAAGACCACATATATTGTAGGGTTTCATTGATAGGAAATGTCCAGATTGGGGAAATCTATTATAGAGACGGAAAGTAGACTGGTGGTTGTCTTGGGCTGAGAGCACTGGAAAAAACAGCCAATGGGTGCAGAGTTTCTTTCTGAGGTGATGAAAATGTTCTCAAATTAGAAAGTAGTCATGGTGGCACAATTCTGTGCCTATACTGAAAACCGGTAAATTCTACATTTTAGAAGAGTGGATTTTATGGTATGTGGCTTATATCCTAATAAAGCTGTTACTAAAGAGAAGGAAGAGGAGGAAGGAGGGGAGGAGCTGCAGCAGCAACTCTAACAGAATGTGAATAAAAAAATCAAATACTTCAGAATGGAACCCAACTAAGGGTTCCCAAAAGCTTCTCATTTTCTTTTTATCTATGACTGATGAGCTATGTCCTTGTAACAGTAGTCTCTTATTTCTTTTTCCCCAACAATAACTACTATTATGTTTATTAGTAAAAAACATCAGAAAGCCAAGAAAAAAAGTGTATAATCCCACCCATCCAGGAAAAAAATGACCATTAAAAACTCCTTGTAAATACTTCAGAACCTTTCCTTTCCTACTTCCTGATCTTTAAAAATGCTCAAGTGTATGTATTTTTTTTTAATTTTTTTTTAACGTTTTTTTTTTTTTTTTATTTTTGAGACAGGGAGAGACAGAGCATGAACAGGGGAGGGTCAGAGAGAGGGAGACACAGAATCCGAAACAGGCTCCAGGCTCTGAGGTGTCAGCACAGAGCCCGATGCGGGGCTTGAACTCACGGACCGTGAGATCATGACCTGAGAAGAAGTCGGCTGCTTAACTGACTGACCACCCAGGCTCCCCAAGTGTATGTATTTTAAACAGAACATCATATTACACAAATTTCAGGTAGCTTTCTCTCTCTCTCTCTCTCTCTCTCTCTCTCTCTCTCTCTCTCTCTCTTAAGGTAGATCCTGGGCACCTTTCTTCTAGCTCAGTCTTACTTGTAAGAAACTGCCGAAGTACGTAACTTTGTGTGGATCTACAACTTACAGAATGAATGAGGGACATTCACATTGCTTTTTACAATTGGGTAAATGCACCGTGTGTTTTGTGTGTGTGTGTGTGCACTTTTATAATTATTTCCGAGGTATTTACTTCTCAGTAGTAAAATTACCTGGTAAAATTCTTTGTGATTTTTTAAAAAATATTTTTACGTATATTGTCACGTGGGCTTGAAAAAAAACAGTACCAATTCGAAATCACATCAAGAGCATATGAATAAGTGTTCTCTGTAATACGGTCATTAGTAGGTAATTAAAACTTCAAAACTTTGGGCAGAGGCCTCTTGGAAGGAAGTCTCCCTATTTTGTTAGGGAAAAAAAGAACTGGTTCAAGTTTCTTACCTTCAGACCGGGTCCAGTTGAACTCTGCCAAACACGGCACGATGAAAAGGGCCAAGGGGACAAGCCTGCTCACAGCCTCCATCTCTGTCAGGGGGAAAAACAGCCCAGAGGGCTAGCAGGCTTTTATACTTCTCGGTGTTTCATAACCGGCTGGCTTCATGAGCCCTCTGGCCACCTTCAGGGAAATGTGTCAGTGTGACCAGCCAAGGACTAAATTTATGTGGGAATGGAGCAGCTGTGTGACTGGTGAATTATCAGCAATCCCCAACTTGAGTGTTCCCTCTCGGGCTCATTCCTGGAAAGCTTACAGAAAGTTCCCAGCTAAAAACTTCCTCGCAGGGGATCTCGAGCCCCCGGCCCGCAGCAGGCACTGAGTAATTCATCACGGCACCGAGTTAGAGTTGAGCCTTCGCCCTGTTATTTGTTCAGATCACGAAGCAGGTAGCACTGCTGATATCGTAAGCCTTCACCGCTCTTCTCCTCCAATTGAAGTCAAAGGATCAGCTGGGGGAGGTGGGTGGCACCTGGGCAAAGTGTGGGTCCAGCTAGGTCACTCTGACGCCTGCCGGGGTGCTGACACAGAGGGAGAGGAAGAGCTGGTACAGGGTGGGGAGCAAAAACAAAGTACAGGTGCAGGTTTGGCTTCAGGAACTCAAACCGTTATGTCCAGAGAGGCTGAAGCAGGTGAATTAAAGTCCCCTTGGCACTGTTTTACAAATGACAGAAAGGAATCCTGTTGTCCAAGGTGAGATGGGTGCTGCAGTGGCAAGGCCAGTGCCTGTGACATCAGGAAGTTGTGCTCACAAGGAGCTTGTATATGGGTCTTCCCTGTTTTCATTCATTCATTTATTCAACAATTATTTGTTGGCTACTGCTCTAGGGCCTGGGGATTCATAATTGAACGTGAGAAACGCAGTCCCTGCCCTCATGGAACTTATTCTCTAAGTGGAGGAGACAGACAACAAAGTAAATTACAAATAGTGAGAGGTACTATGAATGTAATGAAACAGGGTGATGGGATAGAGTGTGGGGAGGATGCGATATTGGGGTGCAATTGAGAAAGATGAAATGTGAGCAAACACAGAAAGACAGAGGCATTTATGTGTCATGTGTGCTTAAGGGATGCATTTTAGGCAAAACAATGGGCAAGTGCAAAGGCCCCGGGGCCGGAATCAGTTGGGCACGTCTACATAATAAGGGAAGGCAGGCCAGTGTGGCCGAGGTGAGTAAAGGGCAGGGGAGTAGAATGTAAGTTAAGGTGAGGCAGGTAATGGTCCAATAATGAAGGATGTGTAGGTCAGATGAGGCATTTGGATTTTATTCTAAGTTCAGATGAAACTTTTTTGAGCAGGAAAACGATGACCAGCAGCTCTGTGGAGGTAATGGTGGATACAGACTGAACTTATAGCTTGAAACCCTTGCCAGGTGCCCTCAACTTTCCATGTTGTTCTCACTGTCCTGCAGCCCAGAGACCCTTGCTTGGCTCTAGGACACTGGGGTTCCTGGGCAGGGCACAGTACTAGACTGTGACCCAGGGGTTCCATTCCTAGTTAGGCCCCTGGACCAGGCATCTGGCTTCATACCAGTGCCACAGCAGCAAGGCCAGCACCTGTGACATTACCAAGTTGTGCTCAGTAAGGAGCTTGGACACTCACCAAGGTCCCTGGCAGAGCCCCACTCAGTTCCTGTCAGCTCGGAGAATTCTGGGGTCAGCCACGTACCAGGTAGGGACTGGATATCCTGATGTGAGAGCAGGGGGCATCAGTATAGGGTAGGTACCCTTCTGATCACTAAGGACCCCTTACCCTCAGCTGTACACAGATCCCCACTCCTACCCCTACTTTCTTACTAATACCATCCCCCTGTCTCCTATGGACATGATCTCCTAGCTCCCTGAACCAGCACCACTGGGTGTGAGAGCTCCATGGTCACTCTTCTGGGAGGGGGCTGACAGAGGGGAAGGAGCCCTGGGTCAGCAATCAGGAGACAAGCAGTTCAGGCCACTGGCAATTCACCATGAGATCCCAGGATTCCAGGGCCTGTGGGGTTGGTATACCTTATTTTGCTTAATCCTCACTATCACCTCTGCAAGCCCTCAATTTACATCACGGAAACCGAGGCTCAGAGAGGTTAAGAAACTTCCCCAATGGCCCATGGCTATTGAAAGGCAGAGTTGGATTTGAACCAAGTGTATCTAGCTCTGAAGCCCACAGGGTACGCTCTGTCCCTACTGCCTACCAGACGGGTGTCCCACGAGCCCTTGCCCCATCCTGCCTCCTTCGTGGACCCTGAGATGCCTGAACTTCAGATGTATTCCCAAGGAATTCCTGTACAGAACGTGCTTGCACAGGGCCTCCAGGGTTCTGGGCACTGCGCTGCCCGTTGGGTGAGGTTCAGAAGGAAATGGGATGGGCTCAGGAGCTTGCCAGCGACGAGAAAATCGAAGTGCAAGTGAACACCAAACACCAGGCCTGAATAGGAGACGCCAGACAGAGGCAGAGAAAGTGCTTCAGGAACTCAAGAGGGACAGGTCATTTCCAGATGGGAAGTCTCAGGGCAAGATGCAGGGAAGATGCAGCCTTGAATTTGCCTCCTGAAACTCATC
Organism: Leopardus geoffroyi; assembly: GCF_018350155.1. NCBI lineage: Eukaryota > Metazoa > Chordata > Mammalia > Carnivora > Felidae > Leopardus > Leopardus geoffroyi. The sequence goes on from NC_059334.1 coordinate 79,245,300, forward strand.
CTGAAACCTGCAGGGATTTTCGTGGCCATTCCAAACGGCTGCTCTGTGAGAGCAGCCTCAGCTCCCACATCCCTTCTGGCAAATCTCTCCACCACCGGAGTGCTGAAATGGCCTCATCAGCCAAGCCCTCCGGAGAGAGTGCTCTGCTCACAAAGCCAGGGTTTTGTTAACAAGTACAAAATGTAGTTTCAGATGGACAGTCTGTGAGTAAAAAGGGGTCTAGACAGGGGAAAGACCAGGAACAGAGGGGAGCTGATGAACAGGAGTGGAGAGGAGTATGTCCTACTGCTGAGACCAAGAGAATCCTGGCCTCTCCAACTCAGCTGGGGGTTCCGGTCAGCAGTTACAGGCACTGGCAGCTGAATTAGCAAGACTCCGTGTTAAAGGGATCTAGAAGGGAGGGAATCTGCTTCTGAAGATTTGCTTGGAGAATGCCAGAGGGAGAATCTCGGGTTTTCTGAAATGTCTTTTAGATGCCATTGGGCTCCACCCCATCATTACACAGATAAGCTAACCTAAACCCAGACATGTCCCATGGCTTTGTTCCCACTCTCTCCAAGATGACAGTTGTCCTCCTTCAGGACAGTGTGACAGAACTGTGCAGGAGAGGAGCTAGATGAGAGTGGGTGAAACTCTCGGGAGGAGAAGAGCCAAATGAGCTCCTCCAGCTGGGAATTTCTGCTGAGTCGGAAACTGGAAACGCTCTAAGATCAATATATATTTTTCTTCTGGCATTGGAGATAACTCTCTTTATATTGCAATATAATACTACAAGATAGTTGCCCCAAGTCACCAAGTACACAAATTTAAGTGCATTTATTATTTTTTTTAATGTTTATTTGAGAGATAGCACAAGCAGGGGAGGGCAGAGGGAGAGAAAGACACGGAATCCGAAGCAGGCTCCAGGCTCTGAGCTGTCAGCACAGAGCTGGACGCGGGGCTCGAACTCAGGAAGTGTGAGATCATGACCTGAGCTGAAGTCGGACCTTAACCAACTGAGCCACCCAGGGGTCCCTAAGTGCATTTATAACAAACAACAACAAACACCAGAGGCAAAGAATTATTTTCAATATTGCATTTATTCAAAAGTACATAAATATGTTACATAATACATAATGTAAACATTATAAAACTTGACTTGAATAATAAAACATTCTACTAAGAAAGAAAGACTGCGCATGAAGATTTTTGTGCCCACTCAAGTCAGAGTCCCTCGTTTACGTCACAGAAGCATGGTGGCAGGGAATCAAAGTCGGCATACAAGCTACATTCGTCACAGCATTGGAGGTTGGGATAAGACCCAGCAGTGATGGCTGCGGCCGCGACCTTGTCCAGGGGTGAATTTTTTAAGGCCAAACAAAGAGGTGCCTTTGAACATCTTAAGAAAAGACATACGTAAAGTGTAGGATTACAATTTTTCTTCTCTATCCATTTGTCACTATTATCAGGGGTACCTGGGAAGTTTAGGGCTGGAGCCAATTAAATACATGACACCAGCCCCAAACTAGAGTCCTCTGGCCCTGTCCCAAGTTCCTATCTAACCCCCTCCTCTCCTAGGATTGTTAGAAATGTAAAATCAGGTTGCAGCAAATAAAGGAGATCACTACAGGCCCATCAAGTGCAGAGCGTGATTGGGAAGAGGGTCAACTCAGTGAGGGTACGTGAAGCAAAGCAGCACCCAGCCACCCAGCCGAGAACATTCTACTTATGAGCTCACAGCCCTAAGCCAGAAGGGGAAAAAAACCAAGGTTCTACACTCACCTGCCTTTGCCTTTTCCAACCCACTTGCCCTTCCTGGCCTCACCCAGGGTGGGGCCACAGGGCAAGGAATGACCTTGCTCAAGCAGAGAGCCCCAGCTATCCTATTTGAGGGGGTATTTTTCACTCTTACCCACATCACTCACTTCAATGCGTTGGCTACTTTGTAGTAAAGACAGATGACAACAGCCATCAGCACAAGCATGGCCACCAGGATACCGCCAGCAATGCTGAACATAATTATTGTGTTGACTTTAGTAGACTTATCTAGGCAGAGAAGCGAAGGCAAGCAGTGAATGTGGCCTCCCTCCCCACATACCCACCTAGCGACCCCAGCAGCTTCCTCTAGTGGAAAAAGAATGAAACCCAAACCATGGATCCTTATGCAAAATGAGTCTTCCCAGAAAGCCTAGGACCCTACGCTGGCCCAGAGAGGGGGAAAGGGTTTATGTTTGAATGAGAGGAGACTGAAATACAAAATCCAGAAAGAAAGAAGAACGTGGAAGAGTCCCATTCTTCCTTTCACAGGAAGTAATGCGCAGCTAAACAAATGGTTTTAGTCCCAAATACCTGGATTTCCTGAGATATATTCATTTTCAGATTCAGAATTAAGTCCTCACTCGATATCAAGCTAAAAAATCTATGGGAACGATTAAGGGGATGACTTTTTAAAAAGGTTATGTTCAACAATGCTGATCATATACAAATCCATTTTGTAAGTGATGCATGTTTCAGGAAAACAGTTTTCTATTCTTCCACTGACAACTGCCATTTTTCCTTCTAAATCCTCCCAGGAAATCCAGTTTTTCTGGAATACGCAATTTGTTTAACCTTATTCCCTGAAACTGGGGGAAAGTGAGGAAGGACTGAAGAATAAATAATCCAACTGCCAAAACATACTATTTTTTTCCTTTTTTAAAAAAAAAATTTTTTTAAACATTTATTTACTTTTGAGAGACAGAATGAGACAGAGCATGAGTGGGGGAGTGGCAGAGAGAGGCAGGGACACAGAATCCAAAGCAGGCTCCAGGCTCTGAGCTGTCAGCACAGAGCCCGACGTGGGGCTCAAACTCACAGACCGCGAGATCATGACCTGAGCCGAAGTTGGATGCTTAACCGACTGAACCACCCAGGCGCCCCCATACTTACTATTTTCTAACTCTTCCATGCTCGATGAACGCCGGCAGTAAAACAAAATTACAACTAATATAAACTTTAGGGAACAGTACATCTTATCAGGAATTTCTCAAACTTTTAATTTGAGAAAGAAAGTTCTAATTATCCCTGTTAGGAGTAATTAAGATACGAAGTTTGAAGAGCTTATTTTTAGATGCATAGTCTCCACGAGAGCTGGCAGAATGCACAGCCAATGTCCAGCTCCAACTTCTATGCCTGTCAGGCCATACATGGGCTGTGTGACATCAACACTTCAGACACCAACTCCCTTTCACAGAGTTCTGAATTCCATTCCATGTTCAGATATATGTTAGGACCAACAGCAAGACGAATGTCCAAATCCTATTCTAAATAATTTACTCTCAGTCTCACCTTTTTAAGTTTTCTTCCCTCAGAGAACCTTTTAGGGCTTGACCATTAATCAAAAGCAAATCTGGGATTTCAATAAAGTAAAATGACAGTAGTGTGGTAGTGTGGAGAGTCTAATATCTAAAAATACTCATATATTTAAAAGTTCAATTATAGAAGACTGGGTAGACTTTATGTTGTGGCAACACAATAGAATAATATATAGTTGTAGTCATTCTACAGGACTCAGATATAGGTTAACAGACTTTGGGACATTATACTTCTTGGCTAAGGCAAAAAGATTTCAAAAAGTAATTTGAATAGGATGCCTGTTATAAATCAGGATTCTATTATTTTGAAGTACTCACACCTAACAAAGCTCGTTCAATTAAACGAGGAAACTATTTTAACTATGAAGGGTTATTCCTTGTTGCTTTGTCCAAACCCTGGGTGGAATCACAAACAGCAGGGGAGTTATCAACAAACGCAGTGGCATAAGACCTCTGGAAATTCTTTCCTCTCTAAAAGCAATGAGGAATCTAGCAGAAAAACTGACTTTTTCAGACTCCGAAAATTAAAAGCTTGGTGCAGCTCAGGAAACATTTAAGAAGAACTGAATCTTAGTATAAACAGCAAGGTTTATGGCATTGTTCCATCCTTCACTCTCCAGCTCCATGGCAACCTTGAAAATAACTGCCCAGGCTCCAATGCAGCCACCAAAGGGAAAATAGAGGTAAAGCTCTATCAAAGCCTTATTCCCAAAGAACTGTCATTATTTGACCTGTGTGCTGGTTACCTGAAAATCCTCACTTGCAAAGCTATCTGTCTGTTATTTGACATAATGTAAGAGTTCACCCAATGCAAAAGTCATCTTCTAAGGGGATTTTGGCAAAAACAATTACAGACAATAGTTTTAACTTCCTGGCTGCCTGAGGTAGGTGGATAACATTTGGGGCAAATCACAGAGTAGCCAAACAGCTTAAAGGAAAAGTTGGTAAATTAGATGTCCATAGGAGTTTTGAAAAGCTCCGATATATTCCTGGGACTCTAAGCCATGCACAGGTGTAGGGTTGTGTGCATGTCTAAGGCTGTGAGCATACTCAAGAAAGACATGAGATGGCCCTAAGCATTCACCTCTGACTGACCTTGAGGCTTTTTCCAAGCAAAAAGTGAAGGCTATAGCAGAGTTTTCAACTGCTTGGCTGATTGTCAAAGGCATGCCCCAACACGCACACAGAGCCCCTCATGAAAGACTAGTGGATTTAACTGGTTCCAGGCATTTAAGGTAATCTTTGTCCAATCATTAGCTGATCACTAAGCTAATCAACAGAGACTTCAGTGTCCACATACAACAAAGATTACAGATTTTATAGAATTTGTTGAGAAGCCACCAAACAAAAGCAAACTCTGGATAGCAGGCAGAATCAGATTTCCAGAGTTGCCATGTTGTATTATTTTAAATGTCTAGTTTTCATTGAGACTACAAGACATGCAAAAAAAAAAAAAAAAAAGAGAGACAGAGGAAAGAAAAAAAGAAAAGAAAGAAAAAGGAAGGAAGGAAGGGAGGAAGGGAGGAAGGGAGGAAGGGAGGAAGGGAGGAAGGAAGGAAAGAAAGAAAAAACAAAAGTATGGCTGATAAAAGTGAAGTAATTAATAAAAAACTTTCCTTAGGAAGCCCAGACATTGGCCCTACTAGACACAGGTTTTAAATCAACTATTTTAAATATTTTCAAAGGAATCCATGTCTAAAGAACTAAAGTATGAGAATAATGACTGTGATGGAGAATATCAACAAAGAGAGAAATGAGTAGAGTCAAACAGAAATTTCGGAGTTGGAAAGTGTAACTGAGAAAAATTCATGAGAAGAGCTTAACAGCAGATCTGAGCAGGCAGAAGAAATAATCAGTGAACTCACAGATAGGTCAATTGAGAATATCCAGTCTGAGGAACAGAAAAAAAAAAAAGGATGAATAAAAATCAACACAGAAATTCCTGTTCCACCACAACATGTAAAAAGCTTGGGAGTTGCCATCCTCAAAATAAGAAAAAAGCTGAACAAATTGATAATCATAATGTCTTCCTAGGTCAACCAGTGAATTGAAGTCACAGGGCAACTAGCCACCCCAAAACTGAAGAGACTGGTGAATATAGAGAATCACAGCTTCTCAGAAGCAGAAGCCACTGCTAGAGTCAGCAACTGATAGGAATTTTTAAATGGTAATTGATAAATTGCTGGAGGCTGAATGAGGACCAGCATGGAAGAAACAAATTCTTGGGGTCCCAAGTTTCATCTGGGAGGGGAGCCACTTTCATGAATTTTACCTCAAGGAGATCAACTAGATCTGTGAAGACCACAGAAAAATCCCCTCATGTTTTGGTCTCCACTGATACCGCAGTGGAGGTGGTCTTATTCAGGAGGTGAAAGTCCTGAATTTCCAGTAAGCCTTCTCTGATACTACCCCAGCAATTAAGCGGAATGGTGCCTCATTATCACTGGGTCAAAACGAAAAGTTCACACTTCCCAAGATCTCCACGATGGGGGTGTTATTACCCAGTGTTCTCTGACACTAGTCTGGCAGGAAGGGGTGATTTGGGACAATACTTTATAGCCTGGGGAGAGTGAAAGTCCAGGCTAAGTCTTTACTGGGGAGGGGGGCTGGGGGTGAGCCACAGTTTTTTTCTGGGATATTTGGCTGGAATACAGGCTCCCTGTCTTGTCAGGCTCCCCCCACCCCCCCCCCTTTTTTTTTTTTGGTCCTTTGGCTAGAGACAACAGGGTCTTGCTTTTGTGGTTTGTTGGCTTGTTGTTTGTTTTTGTATTTTTTTTTTGTTTTTTGTGTTTGTTTTTGTCTGCACCCATTGGTGTTTCCAGGTTGCTGCTTCTTCATCTCCAAGTCTGGAAATATGAGGCAGTAACAAAACCCAGAGAGCTCACCACCATGTTCCTTGGATTTCAAGTTTCCTAACTTGTCTGTTTTCTTCTCTCCACCTGTCAAGGCCTTGTGTTTGTTTTATACATAATATCCAGGATTTTTAGTCACACTTGGTAGAAAGCATAAAAGTACACCCCAGAAGCAGAAGTCCCTCGTACGGAAGATTTGGGGTTTTGTTGTTTTTATTTTTATATTTTAGTTAGTTAACATACAGTACAATATTGGTTTCAGAAGCAGAATTCAGTGACTCATCACTTGCACACAACACCCAGTGCTCATCACAAGTGCCCTCTTTAATACCCATCACCCATCTAGTCTATCTCTCACCCACCTCCCTCCATCAACCCTGTTTGTTCTCTATTATCAGGAGTCTCTTGTAGTTTGTTTCCCTTTCTTCTCCCCACCCCTCCCCCCATCCCACCCAACCACACGTTCATCTGTTTTGTTTCTTAAATTCCACAAGCTAAATCATGTTATTTGTCTTTCTCTGGTTGACTTATTTCACATTCTACCTCCAGCCACATTGCTGCAAATGGCAAGATTTCATTCTTTACACACACCATATCTTCTTTATCTTTTCATCAGTCAATGGACATTTGTGCTCTGTTTAGCTATTGTTGACAATGCTTATATGGGAGAGGGTGAAATCAATCCTCTACTTAATGGCCATAGTCACTGTGCCAATCCTGCACTTGTCTGCCTCTGAAAGTGAATGCCTCCTTAAATCTTGTGTCCCAGGCACTTCACATGTCCTCTTAGATGGGGCCCTGTCCACCTTTCCACACAGTCTATCTTTCCAGCTTCATCTCCCACTGCATTTCCCCATACGCCATGCATTTTCATGCCACTGAGCCTTGACTAGATGGCTCTCCCAGTCCCTTTCCTCCTCTATCTGCCGTAATACTAACCCTGCAGGGCTTTACTCAATGCAACATCCTCGGTAAATTCTTCACTGCTTCCCATCTGTCTCCCATGTTAATTGCTCGTTTTCCTCTGTATCCATGACACGTGCTTGTACCTCTCTAAAAATTTGAATCCCAGGGGCGCTAGGTGGCTCAGTCAGTTAAGCATCCGACTTCAGTTTAGGTCATGAGCTCATAGCTCATGAGTTCGAGCCCCATGTCAGGCTCTGTCTGTGCTGACCACTCAGAGCCTGGAGCCTGCTTGGATTCTGTGTCTGCCCCTCCGCTGCTCATGCTCTGTCTCTCAAAAATAAACATAAAAATTTTAATTTGAGTTTCATTTGCCATAAGGATTTCCAGTTCCTGTTTTAACTCTGAACAGACATTTGTCTTGAGTACAGGAACCTACTATGTTCACTCTCACTGAACCCAATACTCTGGAGTTGAATTAACTGTGGGGTGTTTTTCTGATTTTTATCTTACAAAAATGTTTTTTTCCAAGCTTCTTTTCTATGCCCTCCATCGAAGCAGCAACTATTCTGAGGGCCATGTTCTCGAATGAGCTTAGTCATGATTAAATAGACAAGTTATGTAGACCTTCCCTACAGAGATGACCACTTCATTTCTTGGTTTCCTTTTATTCCTGTGGTTACTTAGTTGCCGTTTGAGGAGTCTGTACATTGAAAATTTGCCTTGGATCAAGATGTGTTTCACCGGGCAGAAACTCAGGATCCCCAATATCAAACAGAGGGCTTAGAGTCCACTAGGTGCTGACACATTCATGGGCAATGACCCACATATGAATTTTGTCAATCTGATAACAACTTGCCTGATCTAAACCTCTAAATTCAGACAGAGCAATAAATTTGGACAAAACAGAAACCATGAGCATTATTATTTCATTTATTGTTCAGAATATCTTAGGGGCTTCTGGGTGGCTCAATCAATTGGGCGTCCAACTCTTGATTTTGGCTCAAGTCATGACCCCACTTTCATGAGATCGAGCTCCGTGTTGGGCTCTGCACTGACAGTGTGGAGTCTGCTTGGGATTCTCTCTCCCTCTCTGTCCCTCTCCCACTCTCTCAAAATAAATAAATAAACATTAAAATATAATATTTTACTCATTACTTATTAGTCAGCAACATTAAGCTACTGACCTTATTACTTCCAATATGTTTTAGCAGTATTTTTCTGATCTTCACTGGAGATGGCCAGAAGACAATGACTAAGACTTGGACAGATGAGGAAACTGAAGCACAGAGAGCAGAAGTGACTCCCTTAGGTCCCCTAGCAAGTCACTGGCAGGGCAGGAACTAAGGCCTGGTTCTGTGATCTATCCCTCCAGCCCACTCCTCCCAGGTCCAATGCCCTTCTACCCCCTCAACCCTCTGAAATGATGTGTGCCCCATTCACAGTGCCCACTAAACCTATCATCCAGAGGCTTTGATTTTGGCTTGGAGCTGAAAGATATGCAAACCAGTTGCATTTCATTTAGGGAAGGGCCTGGTTATTGTTAATATTTTCATCCTAAGTGCTCATTGGCAATTCACATGTAGTGATTGGTCAGGAGTACTGAGAGTGGGGCAGGTGGGTAGCTCAGTCAGTTCAGTGTCTGGCTCTTGATTTTGGCTCAGGTCATGATCTCAAGATCATGGGATCAAGCCCAGTGTCAAGCCCCATGGCAGGCTCTCTCCCTCTTCCTCTGCCCCTCTTGTGAGCATGCCTGTGCACTCTCTCCTAATAAAAGAAAGAAAAAAAAAGGTACTCAGAGTGGTGGGAGGGGCCATGTGTTCCAGATGGCAAAAAGTAGGCGGTGGCTGTATGCAGAATCCAGGAGTTGAACTTTGTGATGTGATCCAGGTTACAGGGTTTGTTTTCCTGGCAAATTCTTCATCATTGACACCCACAAGGACTTTCACCCAGACCCCTTACTTTGCCAAGTGCCCATCCTGTGGCTCTCGCCTGGGGCAGGTGGTTGCAAACACCCTGCTACTTGTAAATTGCACATCTGTGGCAGAAAGCAGCCCAGGTTCCAGGCTACTGGAATAAGCCTGTGAGCACCCCCTTACTTGGCCCAGGTTCCATCTCCAGACCTCTTCCACAGCTCCTGCTCTGCTCCCAGGATCTTCATCTTTACCCTCAGACTCCTGCTCAGCTGAGGACCTTGCTATGGTTCTGGCAACTGCCATGAAAAGAGTCAGGTTTTGCCCTAAATAGGAAGGATCTTCCAAACTGAAATTCTCTTCTAGCAGTACATGCTACTATGCCAGTTAATACCCTAATTCCCAAATCTGTGTCTGTGTAAGACTGGTTCTAATGCTTGCTTTGTCTTTTCAGCCTAAGTTTTTCTTGCCTTTTAGCATGCATTATGTTTTGCTGAAAACCAGACATAATGTATCTGGAGCAATGTATAGGAACTGAAGTAATCAGGTTGTTAGTGTGGAATTTTATGTTAATCTGGTTAAGTTAGGCTATGTTTAACGTTTGCTGTAACTATAGGTGTCAGAGGCTTCAATTTCCTCCAGTATTCTTGCTTTTGTTCCCCCACCCCCGTCTTTGGTTTCCCTAGAAACTCTTTTAAAATAGTCTGCATCCTACTCTTTCAACTGTCATCTGTTTTTATACTGAAGCCCTATTAATATTGGTAAGGCACTGGGGAAGGAAGGCATTCCAGAATCTTATGACTAAATCTATTTTTAGCATACCTGAGTCCCTAGCCTGTCACCATCAAAAATGTCTTTTTTTTTTTTTTTCCCCTGCCCCTACTTGCTGACTGGAAGGCTAAAGGGGTCAGAGTAGTCTAATTGCTTATCCTCAGGTCACAAAAGACTCTGGTGGTTTCCCCTGAGGGTACACCTTTGTTAAGAACACTGTGGGCTGGAGCATCTGAGTGACTAGGTCAGTTAAGCCTCTGACTTCAGCTCAGGTCATAATCTCACGGTTCATAGGTTTGAGTCAGGCTCTGTGTTGACAGCTTGGAGCCTGGAGTCTGCTTCAGATTCTGTGTCTCCCTCTCTCTGTGACCCTCCCCCACTTATGTACTGTCTCTCTCTCTCTCAAAAATAAATAAACATAATTTTTTTTTTTTTTTTTTTAGGAATACTGTGGGCTGTATTTCCAAACGGTTACTTTCCCCTCCCCACTACAGAAAGCCTGAGGGGATTCTTCTCCAATCCTCACTGTGTAAATATGGTGGGGTTCCTGGAAGTAAAACCCATAAAAGTATGGGACCTCCTAAATGTGGGCTCTCAGGAGTTTCCATCTCCTAGCTAGCTAGTCCACACTTGGCTTCCAGCAATTTATTAATGACCATTTAAGTGTTCCTACAAGTTACTGCCTCCAGAAGATTCTGTCCCTGATAAGCAAATCTCAAGTGTGATTTTCTGCATTTACCTCTCTCCAGTTTTCAGAGTGGCTCTTTGTTTGCCCTGTGACCTCAATTATCTGGTAGATTTTTTTAAAAGTCATTGATTTTCAGTTGAAACAGCTTTTCTCTTATGATAAAGACAGTTGTGATGAATTCCAAACTCTTGGCATGTCAGAGCTGAAACCAAAAGTGTTGATTTTTTTTTTTTTAATTAATAATATAAACCCACCTAAACAAAAGCTCTTTGGAGTATTCAACCCATGAGAATGTAAAGGGTCCTAGGCCAAAAGTATCTGAGAACTACTGTGTTACAATACATAGTCAGTCATGATTCACACTATAAATGCTAAGTTAATAATAAACTGCTCTTTAAAATAGCTAAGCCAATCTGAAAAAGAAAAGGGAGATGACCCAAATAGATAAAATCATGAATGAAAATGGAATTATTACAACCAATCCCTCAGAAATACAAGCAATTATTAGGGAATACTATGAAAAATTTTATGCTGACAAACTGGACAACCTGGAAGAAATGGACAAATTCTTAAGCACGCACGCACTTCCAAAACTCAAACAGGAAGAAACAGAAAACTTGAACAGACCCATAACCAGCGAAGAAATTGAATCAGTTATCAAAAATCTCCCAACAAATAAGAGTCCAGGACCAGATGGCTTCCCTGGGAAATTCTACCAGACATTTAAAGCAGAGATAATACCTGTCCTTCTCAAGCTTTTCCAAAAATAGAAAGGGAAGGAAAACTTTCAGACTCATTCTATGAAGCCGGCATTACTTTGATTCCTAAACGAAACAGAGACCCAGCAAAAAAAGAGAACTACAGGCCAATATCCTTGATGAATATGGATGCAAAAATTCTCAATAAGATACTAGCAAATTGAATTCAACAGCATATAAAAAGAATTATTCACTATGATCAAGTGGGATTCATTCCTGGGCTGCAGGGCTGGTTCAACACTTGCAAATCAATCGATGTAATACATCACATTAATAAAAGAAAAGAACCATATGATCCTGTCAATGGATGCAGAAAAAGCATTTGACAAAATTCAGCATCCTTTCTTAATAAAAACCCTCAAGAAAGTCGGGATAGAAGGAACATACTTACACATCATAAAAGCCATTTAAGAAAAGCCCACAGCTAATATCATCCTCAATGGGGAAAAACTGAGAGCTTTTTCCCTGAGATCAGGAACACGACAGGGATGCCCACTCTCACTGCTGTTGTTTAACATACTGTTGGAAGTGCTAGCATCAGCAATCAGACAACAAAAGGAAATCAAAGGCATCAAAATTGGCAAAGATGAATTCAAGCTTTCACTTTTTGCAGATGACATGATATTATACACAGAAAACCCGACAGACTCCACCAAAAGTCTGCTAGAACTGATACATGAATTCAGCAAAGTCACAGGATACAAAATTAATGTACAGAAATCAGTTGCATTCTTATACACTAATAATGAAGCAACAGAAAGACAAATAAAAAAACTGATCCCATTCACAATTGCATCAAGAATCGTAAAATACCGGGGCGCCTGGGTGGCGCAGTCGGTTAAGCATCCGACTTCAGCCAGGTCACGATCTCGCGGTCCGGGAGTTCGAGCCCCGCGTCAGGCTCTGGGCTGATGGCTCAGAGCCTGGAGCCTGTTTCCGATTCTGTGTCTCCCTCTCTCTCTGCCCCTCCCCCGTTCATGCTCTGTCTCTCTCTGTCCCAAAAATAAATAAATAAACGTTGAAAAAAAATTATAAAAAGAATCGTAAAATACCTAGGAATAAACCTAACCAAAGAAGTAAAAGATGTGTGGGCTGAAAACTATAGAAAGCTTATGAAGGAAATTGAAGAAGATACAAAGAAATGGAAAAACATTCCATGCTCATGGATTGGAAGAATAAATATTGTTAAAATGTCAATACTACCCAAAGCTATCTACACATTCAATGCAATCCCAATCAAAATTGCACCAGCATTCTTCTTGAAGCAATCCTAAAATTTGTATGGAACCACAAAAGACCCTGAATAGCCAAGTCATATTGAAGAAGAAGAAGACCAAAGCGGGAGGCATCACAAGCCCAGACTTTAGCCTCTACTACAAAGCTGTAATCATCAAGACAGAATGGTATTGGCACAAAAACAGACACATAGACCAATGGAATAGAATAGAAACCCCAGAACTAGACCCACAAAAGTATGGCCAGCTAATCTTTGACAAAGCAGGAAAGAATATCCGATGGAAAAAAGACAGTCTCTTTAACAAATGGTGCTGGGACAACTGGATAGCAACATGCAGAAGAATGAAACTATCCCACTTTCTTACACCATTCACAAAAATAAACTCAAAATGGATAAAGGATCTGAATGTGAGACAGGAAACCATCAAAACCCTAGAAGAGAAAGTAGGAAAAAACCTCTCTGACCTCAGCCGCAGCAATTTCTTACTTGATACATCTCCAAAGGCAAGGGAATTAAAAGCAAAAATGAACTATTGCGACCTCATGAAGATAAAAAGCTTCTGCACTGCAAAGGAAACAATCAACAAAACTAAAAGGCAACCAACAGAATGGGAAAAGATATTTGCAAATGACACATCAGACAAAGGGCTAGCATCCAAAATCTATAAAGAACTCACCAAACTCCACACCCAAAAACCAAATAATCCAGTGAAGAAATGGGCAGAGGGGCACCTGGGTGGCTCAGTCAGTTGAGCGTCCGACTTCGGCTCAGGTCATAATCTCACGGCTCATGAGTTCGAGCCCCTGGTCGGGCTCTGTGCTGACCGCTCAGAGCCTGGAGCCTGCTTTGGATTCTGTGTCTCCCTCTCTCTCTGCCCCTCCTCCACTCATGCTCTGTCTCTCACTCTCTCTCAAAAATAAATAAACATTCAAAAAAAATTTTTTTTAAAAGAAATGGGCAGAAAACACGAATAGACACTTCTCTAAAGAAGACATCCAGACGGCCAACAGGCACATGAAAAGATGCTCAATGTCACTCATTATCAGGGAAATACACATCAAAACCACACTGAGATATCACCTCACACCAGTCAGAGTGGCCAAAATGAACAAATCAGGAGACTATAGATGCTGGAGAGGATGTGGAGAACGGGAACCCTCTTGCACTGTTGGTGGGAATGCACACTGGTGCAGCCACTCTGGAAAACAGTGTGGAGGTTCCTCAAAAAATTAAAAATAGATCTACCCTATGACCCAGCAATAGCACTGCTAGGAATTTACCCAAGGGATACAGGAGTGCTGATGCATAGGGGCACTTGTACCCCAATGTTTATGCAGCACTTTCAACAATAGCCAAATTATGGAAAGAGCTTAAATGTCCATCAACTGATGAATGGATAAAGAAATTGTGGTTTATATACACAACGGAATACTACTTGGCAATGAGAAAGAATTAAATATGGCCTTTTGTAGCAACGTGGATGGAACTGGAGAGTGTTAAGCTAAGTGAAATAAGTCATACACAGAAAGACAGATCCGTATGTTTTCACTCTTATGTGGATCCTGAGAAACTTAACAGAAGACCAAGGGGAAAGGGAAAGGAAAAAAAAAAGTCAGAGAGGGAGAGAGCCAAACCATAAGAGACTCTTAAAAACTGAGAATAAACTGAGGGTTGATGGGGGTGGGAGGGAGGGGTGGGTGGGTGATGGGCACTGAGGAGGGCACCTATTGGGATGAGCCCTGGGTGTCGTATGGAAACCAATTTGACAATAAATTCCATATTAAAATAAATAAAATAAAATAAAATAAAATAGCTAAGCCAAAAACTTACATTGTGATATCGGTGGGAAGTTTTTAAAAATGTTTTATTCTTTATCTGAAGTGGCGGGGGGGGGGGAAACAAAAACAAAATCTCCAATTCATGACAAGAGTAATGTAGCACATTAAAACCAAGGTAATCTCAGCAACCACCATTCTAGCTTTGAAAAAAAAAAGCATAAGATTGAATTTACTCATTTCTCCTTTTTCTGCTCCTCTTACATTGTAATAAAGTTCTGAACTCATACTGCTACCCTTATCAGTTCCTTGCAAAAACATATTCTGAATATGTCCAACCAAGTATAAAATAATCTCTAATCTCAATAATCATTCAGATGGTAAGGAACACAAATATGAGAATTATTTCATAAAGTCCCAAACCACAAGGGAGTTATAGTACCTAAAACTTCTAAGTGTAGTACAGAAAAATTAGTAATTAATTCTGTAGTGCAGTGGAGGTCTATACTTGGTTTTCAACAGTAAAGAGGATTTTCCCTGCTATCCAAAAAACAAAACAAAACAAACAAACAAACAAACATTGTAGGTAGAGAGAAAAGCATGTGCAAAGGTAGAAGAGACCAGAATGCAGGCAGGAGACAAGAGTATGAAAGGCTTTATATGCTAAGCTAATGAACAAAGACGATGGTGACTCAGGAGCAGGACAATCAGAGGACAGTGCGAAGAATGAAATGGAGAAGATGAAAATGAAAGCTAATGACCAGTGAACAAACTCTGGGGATTATTCAAATGAAAGTTAGTGCTTGAGAATGAAGAGGCAGAGGTGGAAAAAGACAGGAAGGTTTTTCTTTTAAAAAAGCAAGCAAGCAAGCAAGAGTGAAAGAAAGAATGAAAGAAAAAGAAAAAAAGAGAAAGAAAGAAAGAAAGAAAGAAAGAAAGAAAGAAAGAAAAAGAAAGAAAAAGAAATCAAGACTTTGTGGTTTATTGGATATATGGGAATGAAAGAAAGGGAAGGACCACAGAACTCTATAGTTTTCTGACCTACAGCTTTCAGTTTTATGTAAGTCAACACCCAGTTGGTAATATTGATCTTATTCATTAACTTGAACTCTGAAAAAGAGTATTTTCCTTTGGGGACTGTCCAAATAGGCTACCATGGATCAATGTTAACTTATGACCATAGGAAGCCGGACATGGGAGGGGGGAGAAACACACACACAAAACTGTTTAGACACCTTAGAATCAGTCTAGATTCATCTTTACAAACATGAAAACTAGGACACTTACAATTAAGAACTTTTAACTTTCTGATTGCTGTACATATCAGATCCCTCGGTGGGGTTTCTCTTTCAATCTTGGTAAATCCTTCTAATATACACTCTGGATAACATTACTCACAAAAAATTACACTCCAATTTTTCTAACACCACTCCACAGATAAAAAGAATGAAAAGGGTATTGTACAAGTATCTCCTGCTTTCCCAAAATTCCCACGACACCACCTAGCTTTTATGAAAGCCCTACATTAACACAGCAAGGTCTTATTTTCCTAACAGCAAATAACCTCTTCACATTTCTTTCGGTCATCAAAAACAGGCACTAATGGAGGCCTTTGCGAAAGAAAAGTGGAAAAACTAGAACTTTTGGAAACCTGGGGATGCTCTTCCCTTCCGGCCATTTCTGTTAAGGCAAAGATTTTTTTGTTTTTTTGTTTTTTGTTTTTTGTTTTTTACAAGAACACTCCACTTGCGCGCATGAGGAAATCCGTATTCTCACTGGGCACATATTGTAACATAACTCAAGAACTCAAGAAAAACAAAAAAATTATTTTGCACTGAAACAAAAAACTCAGAACATGGAGTCCTAAAACAAAATTAATATGGCGCAGAGTAAGATTTCTACTTTCCAGACTGAATGCCACCATAAATACATGGCTGACAGCCCAACTACGAAGAATGCTGACATTCCAATTTTATTTGAATCTAATTCTCCAGTTCTTTTACAAGGTAAGGTTGACAGGACGGAGCAGAGAAGCCCCAGTTACCTTCCTATCCCATGGGGCAACTAGAAAGTTCCATCAGCTCCTTTTTCCCGGAATCAAAGCTTAAAGGGCCTTCAAGTCCCAGCTCAGATGTCACTCCACCAGCACCAGAAGGGTCCCACTTCTGCTCGGGACAGGTTTCTGCTCACAGCCACCGCCGCCTCTCTGGCCGCTTTCCACACCTCCCCTCCAGCGCCGAGGCTGGAAGGCGCCAGGTCACCCCGCCGCCGTCCCGCCCTGGCGCCAGCGACTCACCGACAGGGCGACGTCCGGCCGGCGCCCCGGCTGCACTGCAGCCCGGTGACACCGTGCAAACCTCCGCCTGCTAAAGCCAAGTTGCCGGCATCCACGCACCCGCCGCCCGCGGGGACGACGTGCTGGGGGACCGCGTGGGGGTCAAAGAAACCCCAACCGCACGGCCCCACCCACCGCCCAGAGTCTGCGGTCGGCGGGAAGGCCACGGCGTCCACCGCAGGCACAGCGAGGCTCGGCAGCAGGGCCTCCAAGTCGCTTGCAGCGACGGCACCACTCCTACCTGACGATGGACTCTCCTCGAAGGACCAACCCTCCCGGGCGGCCAGACAACCGTCGTCCACACCGCCTGCTACTTCCTCGGACCAACGTCGAAAAATCCGCCTGCGTTCCCGCCAGTCTCGCCCCGCGCCTGCGCACAGCTCCTTTCTTAGGCCGAGGGGCCGTCGGAGCGCATGCTCCGTCCTTGAGCTCTTCCCCGGCAGGTTTGGAACCGCGTTGCTGAAGCTGGCTGGCGCGCGCATGCGCGTCTCCGGCACCTAGTTCTTTCCCCACTGGACAAGGAGCGGCTGGTCTTGGAATTGAAGCCTGCCGAGCCGGAAGGCGCTGTGCTTTTTCACCTCCGTCTGCTCTGGCGGAAACGCAAGCGGTGGAAGAGAGGTTCCGGGCTTGGCCTCGGCTGGCGGCTGCAGCATGGACACCCGGGCGGAGGAGGCGGGAGTGACTCGCCGCCCGATGCTGGCCTCTTCCTGGGATGCTGCCTGCGGAGCCCTGGCCCGGAGTCTCCATCTCACCCGGGCTGGTGTCGGCGCCCCGGACTTGGACTGGGAGCAGCTGCTGGCGCCGCCTGACTCGGGGTGAGCAGGGCCGGCGGGGACCCGGGCCGCGGCGCCAGGATGGTCGCGCTCCTGGGGGAGCCGGGAGGGGAGGCGGGGCCGAGCGGAGAGAGGGTGGGGGGCCCGGGGTGCGGGAAGGACCTGACTGCGGGGGCCCCGCATCTCCGCCGGGTCGCCCCCGGGGTCCGCCTCCCTCCCCCAGGCTACCCGACGGAGGCCTCTCTGTTGTCGACCCGACGGGGCGTTAGAAAAACGAACTGTCGAGAATCCCCATCAACTTAATTATGAGAAAGAGCCGCGTTTGCCTTTTATTGCATTCTGCTTCCCACTCTTGTGCGCACAGTAGGTGCCCAGGGAACTTTTTATGTTGAAGGAGAAGGACTGCAGAGGCTTGAATCCACAGCCGAGGAAAAAGTAGAGGGGAAAACCCCGGTGGGTGGCGTGCCCATCTCCTTGTGAATCTGTCTTGAGCGTCTGTTGGGTGCTTGGGAGGGTGCGGGGACCGCCGTGGTAAATGCGAGTGAGTTAGAAGAAGTCCTGGTGGCCCAATAGGAGGGTCGTGAGCAGCGTTCAGACAGGTGCACTGTGTGATAGTTTGAACAATTCTTTTCAGCCAAGATCTGGTGATTTTGAAAAGAAGCCTCAACAGTGACCAAGATGAAAACCCCTGCTTCCTTCACCTGAGATGTGACCCTAACGGAGGTGAAGAGATCGTTTCTATTGGCATTTTAAGTTCCGCAAGAAATATGGAAGTATACTTAGGAGAGGAGTACTGTGGAACCAGTAGGGGCAAGAATGTTTGTAGTGATCTGGATAACAGGTTTGTAACTTGTTCATGCAGAAGTGTTCCCCCCAAGCAGTGTTGTTTTTCCCCAGCGTTTGTGGTGTTTACTGATTCTCTGACATTGAGGCCAGCACTAAGGGAGAGAAGAGAAAAACATACCAGCAGGAATAGAAGTTTAGGCGCCAGGAATCTTGGCGTGTACATGAGCCCAGTTTGTTGGTTTTTTTTTTTTTTTTTTTAATTTTGGAGAGAGCGAATGAGTGTGAGTGGGGGAGAGGGGCAGAAGAGGAGAGAGAGTCAGAATCTTAAGCAGACTCCACACTCAGGGTAGAGCCCCATTCGGGGCTCAATCCCATGACCCTGGGATCATGACCTGAGACAGAACCAAGAGTCTGGTGCTCAACCAAGTGAGCCACCCAGGGGCCCCTCAGGAGTTTTTATAAATGTGGAAATTGGGAGCTAACAGAAGGCAGATAAGTTGGTAGAACATCATAGCTAGTTAGTGGAGGACTTTGATTAGAATCGAAGTTGTGATAAATGTTTCTTGTCTCTCTTCTTAACTCAGAATGGTCTGTTTTCCAAAAATTAATTAGGCTGGAACTTTGAACACATTCTTGTAGGAAGCCCTACAAATAGTGCACAAACCCCAGACTGTGCCATACAAGTATATTGAATGTGTTATTATACTTTTGATTTTTTTTTCCGAATTCTTAAAAAGATTCTGTCCTAATCTTTCTTTAATAAAATTGAAGCTATGAACGGTTTTATTATACCACATAATGTTGGAAATGATGGATATGTTTATTGAGCTTTAAAATATGCTCTGTGCTACATGATTATACATTTGTTATCTTATATAGGTAGTAAGTGACAGATGTAGTCTTTTTATCCAGTGCAACTCAGTATGAACCTACAGTTCTTTATGTCTTACCAGGAAAACTGAATCTCAGGATTTATGTATTGTCCTGGAAACCTTCATTTTTAAACGTAACTGTTAAAAGTGATAATGAGTGAAAATTTTTAAAATTCATTTCTTTTTTATTTTTAGTGAAGGTGAAAAGATTATTTTGTACAAAAAATATCTAAAATTGGAGTTCTCCACACATGCTTGTAAAATAAAGGTAAGTAATCACTAAATTATAACTAATTTGAAAACTACAGTTGTTTTTGTACTACATAAACTTATTTTCTGATAGCTCACTAATGTGGTAAGTCCAATGTGGTCCCTGGTTTTAGTTGAGAAATACTAAACATGGAAGAAGAAATTCTTCTCTAAGAAATTACCAAAATTCAGGGCACCTGAGTGGCTCAGTTGGTTAAGCTTCTGACTTCGGCTTAGGTCGTGATCTCACGGGTCATGAGTTGAACTCCACATCATGCTCTGCACTGAACAATACAGAGCTTGCTTGGAACTCTCTCTGCCCCACCCCTGCCCTGCCCTTCCCCTGCTTGCACTCTCTTTCTCTCAAAATAAATAAATGAACTTTAAAATTATCAACGTTCTTCTTTTAAAATAAATCAACATTTACTAACTATGGCAATGCTATGTCATGTGCTATTATTAATATAATGGTATCGTACTTTTAGCTTTAAGCCTTGGAAAACTGAGTTTAAATACATTTTTTTATTTTTATGTAGAACTTAGGTGCAAAGAAAGTGACAGTTTTTGTCCCAAAACATCCAAAGAGAACACAGAGAAGTTCCAGACAAAGGCAGTACAGAGTTCAAGAAATTTGGACTGGTGTCTTCAGCAGGAAAAATATTGTTACAGTGAACTTTAATGAGGTCATTAGAGTCTAGGGAAAGAGTACTTAGCTGGAAATCAGAAGCCCTGACTATTAAATGAGCTTTGTTGCTAACAAAACAGCCTTGGTCAAGTTTCCTCACCTGTTTGGACCTACTTTGTGGGTTATACAAGGAGACTAAAGACAGTAAATCGTTGAGTTGTTTTTATCTTTAAAATATTTTATCTTGGGGTGTGTGGGTGGCTCAGTGAGTTAAGCATTCGATTTCCACTCAGGTCATGATCTCTCAGTGAGTTCGAGCCCTGTGTCGGGCTCTGTGCTGGCAGCTCAGAGCCTGGAGCCTGCTTCTGATAATGTGTCTCCCTCTCTCTGTCCCTCCCCTGCTTGCTCTCTGTCTCTGTCTCTCTCTCAAAAATAATAAACATTAAAAAAAAAACCTCCACATGGAGGTTGGAATGTAGATGTATAAATTTGATGAGATGTTTATTTAGTTGTCGATGACAGTCCGATCTTTCGTGTCGCACTGAGTTTTTTGATCGTGGATTTGTGTTCACCTGTGTCTTTGTGTGATACATGGGCTTGTGTGTCTCTGAAGGAGAATGTTTTGTGACTGTTCTGTGAAAGTAGGAGGGAGTGCAAGGACCTGTTTCATTTAGGGGGATCTTATGGGGACTTCTTCCAGGGCAATAACATATGAAAATTAAAATAAAAATAATAGCTACTGGTGCACAGTTTTGAGCCCTTAATCAGTGTGGTCAGTACTGGAAATTTTAACACGTACTTCTCAGAACAACTATGAAATCGTTATTACCCTCCCTCATTTTACTCCTGATTTCAGGTTTTTGCCTTTTCCCAGGATCACACAGGCTCTAAGTAGAGTCGTCATTGAACCCAGTTCTGTCTGATTCTAAATCCTATTCCCTTTCCACTTTGCTACTTTGTTGTCCATATCACACATAAAATGTCTTTTGGTTCAGAAACATGGGCAAAATGAGGCAGCGTGAAGCATTGGGAAAACTACTGGGGTAAAAGCTGGCAGAGCTACGTCCAAAGTTCTGACCTTTACTACCTGGGTGTCCTTTGACAAGTTAGAAAATCACCGTGCACTCATTTTTTAAATATGTAAGTTATCAAGCTATATATTAGATCATCTTGACATTCCCGTACAGTTCTAACTTCTAAAGTACTGACTTACATTTAGTATTTCAGAAGCAACGTAGCATGGGCTCTAGACAGCCTTATTTTGCTTTAAATATTTATATTTACATTGCAAGTTGCAGTATGTTAAGTTCTCAGATTGGTACAGTTTATTTTTAATCCCTTAAAAAAAACTGAGTAAATGTTATTTTATGTTTCCCATCCCCATTTGCTATTTTATGTGTAGTCTGTTACTTTGAAAGGGCTTTTTTATTTAAATACTTCTGAGCCTCATGATAAATTTGAATTTTTTTTCTATGACTATGCTAGAGAAAATGTAAAAATGAAAATGTATTTAGTTTTTTGATTCTTGAATGCTTCCCTCTTCAGTAACGAGTAACTTTAAATGATGATTGTTTTTAATATTATTTTCTGAAACTTCTTTGTTTTATAACAGTTGCTCTCCTTTGGTGAAAAGCAGTGTGTGTTCATCAGTAAAGTTGTGGTACACATGAGGCGGGTTTCAGCCAGTTCTTCAACAAGCTCTCCTGCTCTAGGATCAAGGATAGACCTCCGGAGGGTCCAGACTATCATGGAGTCCATGGGGTCAAAGTTGTCACCTGGAGCTCAGCAACTGATGGATATGGTTAGATTTCAGCAGCAGGTAGGTAGAAATGGATTCTGTCCAGGGACTCTTAAATATTTGAGTGATCCGGGCGCCTGGGTGGCTCAAGTCGGTTGAGCATCTGACTTTAGCTCAGGTCATGATCTCACGGTTCATGGGTTCGAGCCCCGCTTCGGGCTGTGTGCTGACAGCTTGCTCAGAGCCTGGAGCCTACTTCAGAATCTGTGTTTCCTTTTCTCTCTGCCCCTCCCCTGCTCACGTTCTGTCTCTGCTCTCAAAAATAAATAAATGTAAAAAAAAATTTTTTTGTTTAACTTCAGAGTGACGGCTTTTTATAAGGACATGTATTGACTTAAATCTTTTCTTTGCTTTTGTAAAATAGCATTTTTGTACACTTTCCCTCCTACAAAATACCTTACTACAGACCCTCACAGTTTTTCATGAATTTATTCATTTAGCACCTTGTTGGGAGATAAGGCACTATTTTGAGCAATTTAGAAAGTTTTTCTCAAGCATAGAGATAAAGAGGAAATTGGAGGAGAGTTGTGTAAAGGAATATTGAGAATAATGGAAGAACTTGTCAAGCTCCTGAGACTACTATTTGAAAGGGTTTAGGAATAGTGTGTCTTTTAAGTATGATCCACAGAACGCCTATATCATAATCCTTTCCAGTGTTTACAAAATGCATATCCTGGCCACACTTTTCCACCTACTAAGTCTCCCAGAGTGGGATCCAGGAATCAGTATTTTAAACAAGTATGCTATGTTAATTTTATGCACACTGTGGTTGGAGAATAACTCTTTCAGTGCAAAGATTCTGTGGAGAAACACTGAAGATTTTTAAAAAGTTTTCAAAAGCAAAAGATTTTGTAAATAGAAGAGATGAATGATTAAATATGACTAGTTCACTGACTGATTTCTATCTTTTAAAAACTTGACTTGGGGAAAAAAAAAGATGGTAGATTTATTTTGGAGAGAGGTACATGTCTTTAAATGTTAAGGTCTTATTCCTTAAGTTGTACTCGTTTTCTTTGCCATGAATTTGAATCCGTGCAGAAGGTTATTGAGTAAAACGTCAAAGTGTTTTCCTAGCTATCATCCTAGCTAGCAGAGGTAACTGCTGATAACAGTTTGGTGTGTATCCTTCTAGAGTGTTCTGTGCATGTAGAAACTCTACATAAACTGTCCCAGTCACCACTCACGGGTTAATACTATAGACACTGCGTAGTAACTAGCTTTCCTCCCACCGCTTCATGCGAGGAAGTTTGGGGGGACACCCTGGGGAAGGAAGATGGTCCCGTTCAATCGCCTTTTCAACATCCTAATGTGGGAGAATCCGTATTTGTGGAGTGGATCCTGATTGTCTAGGACTGATTACTGTTAACAAACCAGAAATCTCTGGAATCTAAGGCATGGCTTCTTGGAAAATGCCACATGAACCATGTGATTATCCTAGCATAAAATGGGGATGTTTCATGCCTGCTACGAAAGTGGTCAGCCACACACTGTTTACAGCCTTCATATGTCAATTTGGACTGGGCCTGGGCCTGGGCCTGTCCTGAAGGGGAAAGGAAGGACGTGGGGTGCTGTGTCAGAATCCTAGACCTCCCCCTGCTTCACCCGTGCCTTGGGGATTGCTTGTTTCCTTGAAAGCTTTATTAAAGGTTAACACTCACGAGTCATGCAGGTCTGATGTGACAATACAGACTTTTGTTTTATCACAGTAAATGTTAAAGTTATTCCTTATTTTCTTGTATTTGAAGTTCAGATATACTAGCTTTGATTTATTTTTTGCTCTAGTAATTTAGAATAACCAAGTAGGAATTCTGTATCAAAGTACCTAACATACAGCAGTTGTTTAAAGTTACCTGAATGAAAGGCTATGCCCCATTTTCTTGGAGAAAACATTAAATTGTTCAGGATTTATATTATGGGACTTTTTCCCCTTTAAAATAAAAATGACTTTATAATTTTATTTTTTTCTGAGTATGAAAAGTGATACATCTTGGAGGTTTTTATAATATAAAAGTTATAGAAAATTCATACTTTTATAAGTCCCGCAACATAGAGAGAAAACTATTTTTCAGAAATCCGTGTGTGTGTATACACACGCATGTGGATGAAATTACATATACCCGCACGTATACATAGCTCTTTATGTATTCATGTGTAAGTATACGGGCACAATTTTATGTAAATGCTTTTATACTGTACATGTTGCTCAGTAAAATTTTCCATTTAACAGGATATCATGGACCTCTTATTAAGCAATAAAGCAATATCTCTGTGATTTTATGGATATTCTGTGGTATGTAACCAATGTAACCAGTCGTTGATTCATGAATATTTTAAGCTTTTTAGATTTTTTTTTTTTTTTTTTTTTTTTTTTGGTAGCATGAGTAGCAACACATAGAAGGAATTTGAATGTCTATTTTTGTAAATTGTTCCAATATCTCCTTAGGGTAGATTCTTCAAAGTGGAATTATTTTGGCAGAGTGAGTTCTTTAGATTATTTAATATGTATTTAGCTGTTCACTTTCAAAAGGACTTAATGTGACTTCAAAATAATATATGATAGGACAAGTAAAAATAAGAATTGAACAAACTGACATGAAGTAGAAGAAGGGGCGCTTGGGTGGCTCAGTCAGTTAAGCATCTGGCTCTTGGATTTTGGCTCAGGTCATGATCTCACAGTTAGTGAGTTTGAGCCCCAAGGAGGGCTCTGCGCTGAGAGTGTGGAGCCTGCTTGGGATTCTCTCTCCCTCTCTCACCCTCTCTCTCCTTCTCTCTCTCTGCCCCTCCCCTGCTCACACATGAGCCCTCTCTCTCTCTCTCTCTCTCTCAAAATAAATAAATAAACATTAAAAAAAAAAGAAGTAGAACAGCCACCAGGCACCTGAGGTTTGTTCATTTACTCTAGTGACATATAGACTGACCTGTGAATATCTTGATACTTCATACAGAGAAAAAAAAATCACCCAAAGAGCCCTGATCTGAGGGAAAAAAATGACTAAAAAGCAATGATTTTCTTATGATCCGAATATTAAGAAATAACAGAAAATGAAAATTTGTGTAGCGAATACATTTACATTGGACTTTTTAAAAATTTTTTTTTAACGGTTAGTTTTGAGAGACAGAAACAGAGCACAAGCCGGGGAGGGCAGAGAGAGAGGGAGACACAGAATCAAAGCAACCTCCAGGCTCCATCTGAGCTGTTGGCACAGAACCCGATGGGGGGCTCGAACCCATGAACTGTGAGATCATGACCTGAGCCAAAGTCGGACTCAACCGACTGAGCCAGTCAGGTGCCCCTCCTTCTTTTTTTTTTTTTTTTTTTTTTTAATGTTTATTTGTTTATTTGTGAGAGAGACAAGGGGAGCGAGGGGCAGAGAGAGAGGAGAGAGAAAATCCCAAGCAGGCTCTGCACTGTCAGCACTCAGTGTAGAGCCTGATACAGGGCTTGAACCCACAAAATGTGAGATCATGACCTTAGCCAAAATCAGGAGTCAGACACTTAATCAGGAGTCAGACCCACCCAGATGTCTTTCTCTCACAAACTCTTAAACAGCAGGATCTATGGGGTGATATATCCTGATAAGAACCTATCATACAGTTCTATTATTTTGATTTTAGGATAGAGCCTTATGTCTTAACAGTTATGTTTTCCTCCTGTGGAAAAATTGAAGAGCATAGCAGAGATATGACAGCCTTCCCTTCAAAGTAAGCCAGAATCTTCTCAGGAAATAATACTGCATGGGCAGTTGGTTGAGGCCACAAAACAGAACTCTTATTCTCCTGGAAATTCTGAAAAGAAACACAGCCAAAGGTAGCTCATTTTATTCATTGAAAAGGTCACAAAAGTATGTAGTACATTTAATTTTAAGTGACTCTGTGGCCTCCATGAAAAACTCATTGCAAAAGACATGGCTAAGTAAAAATGAGTAGTTTGCCATATGTGGAAAGTAGGGCAATATTTAACTCTAAGAAAATTATCAATTATTCTGACTCAGTTGAGTAGTATATTTTATCGCCATAAATTAAGGAGGCCTTTGTAGTGGAGATGTGAATGTTAATGCAGTTTTACCAAGCATGCTAATATTTAATATTTCCTTCAGGGAAAAACTACAGAGAAATCATTAAAAGCCTGGACTGTGGAGTTAGGTGGCCCAGGTTCATGCCCCGGTTCTGCCACTTAAGTAGTTGTGTTACCGTAGACAAGTGACCTTTAGCCTGGGTCTCCTCCACTCAATATGGGGGTAGTAATCGTAGCCTGCTTCGTGTGGACGTTTTGAGGGTCAAATGAAAGAATGCACGTTGCCTGCCTCACAGTCATTACCCCCAAAGTTAGCTGTCATGACTGTTAACAGAGACGTGTATTTCTTTACCTTGCTCAGAATCGTATTCCCATTGGCGAGCAGCTTCAGTCGGTTTTGGGAAATCCTGGCTACAGACGTGGGATTGACCTGCAGTCATCATCTACTTCGGGGGCCTTAGACAAGTCCCCGTCCACACCTTTTCCTTTCAGAACCGGCTTGACCTCTGGAAACGTGACTGAAGACTTGAAAGCTTGCACCGATCAAAGTCTGCAGCCACCTGGTGGCGGAAAGGCTACGAGCCTCCAAGAGTATAAAACTGTGTCACCAAGCCATGTTCTTCTTGAGAACGACCTCAAAAATGCAGTTTCTTCTCTCCTACCAAAGAAAGCAAGTGACAACTCGAATATACCTAACTCTGACTTGCTGCCTTTTCTCCAGAGTTTATGTAGTCAAGTTAGCCATCTCCGCGTGGGACGTAACACCAAGTGGCAGGAAACCGTCCCTAAGGCTGGTGAAGACATTGCTGGTGTTGCGTAAGTATTTATTTTGAGACAAATGTGGTTTAGATTAGGTAGGTGTGTGAATGGCCTGAAGGGAAACAGACTTTTTCCGTGCACACTGCCTAAAAATGTGTTTCCAAAGATAATTTTAGGAGTTTCCACATTTTACCATTAACACACTTACAAGGAATAACTATTATACAAAGTAGAATTGGTTGCTTTGAAAGAAGTGCCTGAAAGTGGAGGTTTTGAGCACTTCTCAGGGATTTTGTGGAAGGATTATAACCTCAGAGAGGTTGGAGTAGAAAGTTGTTTGAATGAGTACCAAGGAGTTGTAGACTCATAAGCTTTACATTGTGTTTTTATTTATTTATGCTTTTTCTGTTCTTGAGCTCGGTATGTTAAGCATGTCATTATAATAGATTTTCTTTGTAGATCATGTTTGACCTGGGCTAATTTTGGAATAATCAAAACTATATATATTTGGATAATAATTATTTGTAGTATATCCCCCTCCCCCTCTCCCTCCTCCCTCCCCCTCCCTCCCTCTTCCCCAACCCCCTATCTCTCTCCCTCTCCCTCATTCCTTCTGCCCCTCTCTCCCTCTCCCTTGCTCTCTCTCTTGCTTTCAAATAAAAAAATGAATAGAGCACACAGAAGTACCCCTAAACAATTATGGCTGACTGATTTTTGACAAAGGTGCAACAGCCATTCAGTGGAAAAAGCATAGTTTTTGTTTTGTTTTGTTTTTTTTTAACGTGGTGCGAGAGCAATGGGATATCCAAAGGGCAAAAAGTGAACCATGACCTAAATGCCTTATACGAAAATTACCGTGGACATAAAAGCAAAACATAAAGGTATAAAACTTTCTTAATATATAAGAGAAAAGCTTGGGGACCTAAGACCAGGGAAAGACTCCTTAGATGACACGAAGATCACAGTCATGGAAACTTTGATCTCTTTTTTTTTTTTTTTTTTTTTTTTTCAACGTTTATTTTTGGGACAGAGAGAGACAGAGCATGAACGGGGGAGGGGCAGAGAGAGAGGGAGACACAGAATCGGAAACAGGCTCCAGGCTCTGAGCCATCAGCCCAGAGCCCGACGCGGGGCTCGAACTCACGGACCGCGAGATCATGACCTGGCTGAAGTCAGACGCTTAACCGACTGCGCCACCCAGGCGCCCCTGGAACTTTGATCTCTTGAATCCCATCAAAGTTTAAAAATTCTGCCCATAAAAGACCCAGATAAGTGGATAAAATACAAATTACAGACTGGGAGAAAATGTTTGCAAATTACAAGTTTAACAATTGACTTATATTTAATAAATAGCTGTCAAAACTCACATTAGAATAACTTCAATCAGAAGGTGGCAACAGACATAGAGCCATTTTCCTAGAAAGGATACACATGTCAAATAGCAGGTGAAAAGATGATCATCATTGACTTTGTGGCTACTAGGAAAATGAATATTAGAACCACAGCAAGATGCTGCTACACGGTTACTCCAAAGCTAAAATAAACACAGTAAATGGTAACAAGACCAAATGCAGATGAGGATGTGGAGAAACTGGATCTTCTACATTGCCAGTGGGGGTAAAAATGCCGCAGCCACTATAAGAAATACTGTAGCAGTTTCTTGAAAAGGAAACAACAGTTACTACATGACCCAGCAATCCTACTCCTGAGCATTATTCCTAGAGAAATGGAAACTTACATCCACACAAAAACCTGTGCACAGTTCATGGAAGCTTTATTTCTAGGTAATAGCCAAAAACTGGAAACAAGCAAAATGTCTTAAAATAGATGAACAGTTAAACTGTGACATATCCATATCACAGGCTGCTAGTCAATAAAAAGGAACAAACCACTGACACACGTAACAGCTAAGGTGGCTCCTGGGGACATTACGCTGAGTGACAAGAGAATCTCAAGAGGCCACACGCTGTATGATTACATCTGTACGGCATTATCGAAATAAGATTTTAGACGTGGAGACCACATTGGTGGTTGTCAGGTGTTGGCGATGGAGGGGCTGAGGGAAGTGGAGGTGACAATAGGGAGCAGCGTGACGGTCGGTGATCATTAGTTAAGGAATAGTTGTGCATCTTGACTGTGCTGGTGTTCACGAGAATGTGTGTACACGTGATAGAACGGCATTCACGTGCACTGTGCCAGCATGAGTTTTCTGGTTTTGTATTCTGCCATTGTTAGGTGAGATGTAACCATTGGGACCAGTGGGTGAAGGGCAGTGTCTTTACAACTTCCTGTGAAATCTATAGTTATTTGGAAAAAAACAAAACAAAACAAAACAAAACACAGTTTAAAAAACCCCCTCCTATATTCTAGAGTGGTGTTCTCAAACTTTTTGGTCTTTACGCTTTGAAATATTGAGGACTCTGAAGAACCTTTATTTATGTAGAATATATAAAAAATTCATTTGTTTAAAAATAATAAGCCCATTCTATAGTAATATGACAATTTTTATGAAAAATATATTTTCTAAAAAGGTTTCATAACGATGGTACTATTTTAAATTTATAAAATCAATGTTAGTTTTTTTGGTCACATTCTCCTGTATGTTGCATTATAGTATATATCATCAATAGCTAGTAAGACCATAGAGGTACCAAGAGCAAACTGAGTTAATCTCTGAAAAAAATATTTATACCCTAAGCTTACTACCTTAGGAAAGTCTAAGAAACAGAAGAATACACAACCACAACTTGTGTTGATTATCAGAGCAGTGACATTATACCTTATGTGGCCTCTGGAAAATGTCACTGTACCTTCATGAGGATCTGAGGATGAAAAGTTCAGATGACATCTTAGTAGTAGGATAAAAATAGTTGCGACTTCATGGAAGCTGAAAAAGTCATGGCGACCCCAGGGTTTTGTGGACCACACTCTGAAGTGTTTGTTGGTTGTGAACTTGAGGAACTGGAGTGCTTTTTACTATTTTTATTTCTGTTTGCCCAGTCCAGTACATTTCATTTCTACATGTTTTCGCATTAGGTTAGAAAAGAACTTTCTGGTACTTAGATGGTGACAAAAGGCAAAACTTTAAATTGTAGGGTTGTTTAGGGAAGTTCTTAGAAGACATGTGAAGAGCTTAAATAATCGGACGGTATCTGTTCGGATTTGGAGCTTAAAATCAGAGCCTTTGTAAAGACTTGTTCTTTGAGTGTAGAAATTCTCTTCATTTTTATATTCTCACTTCAAATGTATGCTTAGATGGTTAAAGAATTAAAGATTCAGAATACTTTGGGCACTCAGGGTTGTGGTTGCCTGTTCCATGTGTATTTTTGGAACCCGGAAATATGTTGTATGAAGAGAGCACAGCTATGGAGGCAGATTTCGGCAATGTGTGTTGGCTGCTTGTTTTTAGTAGAGTTTGGTTGCTTTTGTGATGACATCAGGAATCATTGTTATATTTTGTGTGTGTGTGTGTGTGTGTGTGTGTGTGTGTTTTGTTGTTGTTTTTTTTAATTGTAGCACAGAAGAGCAGCCTGTGTGCTCCTACTTGGAAAAGGTCCTTACTAAAAATATGGAACTGATGGAAAAGAAGCTTGTGGACTACATTGATCAGCGGATACATAAACTGCAGAAGCACATAGATACAAAGATGGCTTTGTTAATGGACGTGCTGCAGAGTCCCTGCCCCCCACCCGCCGGGATGGCCCTCCGACAGTGGGACTCTGGGGAAAGACTTTCAAACGGAGAAAGATAAGTGCTCGACACGGACCGTGCGCTACAGTTATTTATTACGTATTTATTAGAAAGCCAAAACCCCACAAGTTCAAAGCAAGTATTTAATGGCATTTGAGGATCACCATCTTACGTGCGGTGACCTCAGTGTTCATTTTAGCTCTACTTGTTACTGTGCATCCGGTACTGGGCGCTAAGATTTAACAACACGATAGGGTTATAAATTATTTGCAGTATTTTTATTGTTTACTTTTATTTACTTTTTTAAGTGTTTAAACTTTTCAAGGATTTCTATTGCAATTCATGAGTCTGTATTGTATATGTGTTTGATTTAAGTGCTGTTTTAATTTATACAAAAACCTTATGTTGTAAGGGTGTGAAAAAAATACAGTATTTGATATATTTTTCTTTTTATAAAACTGAGTACTTAAGAATCACAACCTTTAGTTTCAATCACATAATTACATTTTATATTGTTTATTTCAGATAAAAAATTAGATGTGATGTTTCTGCAACACTAGT
Source organism: Leopardus geoffroyi (assembly GCF_018350155.1). NCBI lineage: Eukaryota > Metazoa > Chordata > Mammalia > Carnivora > Felidae > Leopardus > Leopardus geoffroyi. The sequence goes on from NC_059334.1 coordinate 79,275,992, forward strand.
TTACATGGGGCCATTAATTTTGCATTCTGTCATGTTGGAGCTCTATGTGGATAGGAGAGAAAAATCAGAACTGGCCTTTGTTAAGATTATTACTTTAGGTTAGCGTTTGGTGGAAAACGAGTTTGATCTCACTAAACCCAGAAAGCATAAGGAACTCTTGTTTTCTGAGCTGATAGTGGTTCTTCTTTCCAGAGCCCTTCTCTGATATGTTTCCAGCGTGAAGCACTGAGGCTCTCACAGAAGGATTAAGGCCTATGAATCAAGGAGCTCGCGGTTCTCTCTGGCAGACGTAATTTTCAGAAATGACAATGATCTCATATGTCTTGAGGGGTGGTATATTTGCATCTAAAAAATAAATGCGTCTACTCTGGAAACTGTCTTGAGTAAATAGAAATAGTTTCATTTCATCTAATATTTGTTCTAGGTGAAAAAGATGTTTTATACTCATTTAACGTTTTGGTGAATTTAGTTGTTTAAATAGTGAGAACCAATACAATGTTCATGTACGACTCACTCTGACCTCAGTGACAGGAGGTCTCTGTACCACTTTTATCAAGCTTTTCCTAATTTAATCACTACATATGTAGCCATTAAACAGCATTTCTTGAAGAAAAATTTCTTTTAATGTTTATTAATTTTTGAGAGACAGAGCAGAGGAGGAGCAGAGACAGAGGGAGACACAGGATCTGAAGCAGGCTCCAGGCTCTGAGCTGTCAGCAGAGCCCGATGCGGGGCTCGAACTCATGAACCGCGAGATCATGACCTGAGCTGAAGTCAGAGGCTTAACCAACTAAGCCACCCAGGCGCCCCAAACAGCATTTCTTCCTGCTCTCAGGAGAAGGGTGTGTCACTTAAAGCCAAACCCTTTCGTTAACAATTAGGCAGCTTCTGATCGTTGCGCTCTGTTCTTTGGCTGGGAAATCTCAATAGAGTTACAACTAGAACACCAAGTATGTCTTATAAAATGATTCCAATAATACAATATTCATGATTATGGTACTAGAAGTAATTTAGAAGAGCTTTAATTCCTGATTTTCCATTTCTCAGTTTTTCCATGTTAATGAAGGCCTAAGCTACACTATATATATACACATACATATGTATATATATATGTATGTGTATATATATATATTAGATATTCACAGATACTGATTCTCTTATATTTGTAAATTGCTGTACATGAGTATGTTTTTCTGTAATAATTGCTTTATTGTTATTTCCTAAGAACATACTGCCAGAATTTGCTCAACAGAAGCAGGAGACCATACATAGTATTTACAAAGTCTCTGTGAAGTCTTTTTCTCCTTGTAACTTTTCTCCACCTGTAAAAGCCAAATGTGCGCAGTCAGAACGAGCAAACGCACCTTCACAGGCCTGCTGCGGTTTAAAGTAGCTGCAGGGGATGTGTGGTGATCAAGAAACTAAATCAAGGTGAGGGTCATGTCTTTTCATTTGCACATTTTTACCACTTGGAGTGTTTTTCTATCTCCCTCCTCCCATGCGGGTGCGTTGAGGTCTCCATCCCATATCACTGGATTGTCAGTCTTTTCTGTGCAGGGCTGCGGCCCTGTCACTCATCTTCAGGTGTGGCCGCAGAGTCAAGTGTTTGAGGCTCCTCCTCATTTGGCCCCAGCCTAGCTTTCCAGCCTCATCAGCCACCTCTGCCTGACCTACTGTTCCCCACTGTCCTTCCCTCCCGTGGCTCCTCAGACTGTTGGTGCCAGCAGACGGGAGCCCTCCTCCCCTGCTTCCCGCCTCTCCCTACCCTACACTGTGGTTCACAGCTCAGCTCGGATGCAGCCTTCGTGAAGACACCCTCGGTCCCTCCCTTCCCCTCCCCAGTAAGTAAGCAAGCAGCCGGACAAGTGAAACGCAGACAGCCAACACCGAAGGCTCCTTCTAGGGGGGTGTAAAATGGTGTAGGTCGGCTGAAGCCTAGGATGCAGGTCAGGTAGTGGCTAGAGGTAAGGCCCGAAAAGGTGGCCCGGGTCTGGCTTCGGAGAGCCTTGACTGCTCCACTCTGGAGATCCGCCCACACCAAGGATTCAGTTTAAGAGGAGGGTGGCATCCTCAACTCTGGGCCTCAGAAAGCAAACCAGAGTGGAGCTTTGCTCCTGAACCCACTTGCAGAGTTTCTTGGCATTCTGCTTTGGGTTGCAGTGGAATCTGGGTACTGTGAATGCAGAACCACGTAACATCTGACTGCCTAAGAAATTAGGTCCGTATTTCTCATCATTTGCTCTCCAGTCTTCGTTAGAATCGCTTGGGGAAGCTGTCAAACTTGAAGTTTCTCCAGTCCCAATGCAGATCTTATGAATGAGACCGGAGGGAGGAGCAGACATTTCAGGGACTGAGATGGCATTGCAGGGAGGAGTAGGCATTTCAAAGGATCTCAGGGTTATTATGAAACAGGCTGAACCTGGAGAGTCTGCTTCAGTCTGTCACATAGTACACCTCAACACGTAGCCATCCAATCAGTCCCGTCCATCTGCCTCGTGTGGGAGCTGGTTAGAAAGGCAAAGTCATGGGCTCCATGCCAGAACCAGTGAATCAGAATCTGTGGTGGGGCCCAGGAATTAGATCTCACAAGCTCTCCGGGTGACTTTTATGCACACGAGTCAGAGAACCCCTGCTTTAATGAATGGTTGTCTCTGAAGAAACAGACTCACGATTTCAAACACCCAGGGCAGGTGTCTGTGTTAGCCTTGTGTATCTAGGAGATGCTCCTGAAAGTTTATGTTTAAATGAGAACCAGGGGTTCCAGAAGAGAAGGAGGGCAAGATTCAGGCAACTTTGACTTCTTGAGAGTCAGAATTTCTGAACCATGAAATGACTCAAATGGAGCGTAGTTATTTTTCCTGCAGACTTTCCCTAGCAGAGACCTGTTGGTAGAGTTTCCATCAAAAATGTTAATGTTTGCACTTTCACACTTTCCATGGGGATGAAAACTGTGAAGAGAGTACACGTGTAGCTGGAGATGAGCCGCCAGCAGAGGGACCGACTGCTTACGTTATCGCAATTTACAACGCGTAATGTGTCTGTTTACGTTGAAACGTCTCAAAGACTAGCAGCTGCCGCCACCGCCACCATTGTCAAACCACACAGCGCCCACTGTCTTGAAATGGGTCCAGGGAGCTGAATGGCTTTGCCAACAATTTTGACAAGTCATGGGAGGAAGATGGGCCTGGAATCTACCTCTCCTGTTCCCCAGGCCCTTGTGGATTGTGGGGTGGGATCTTCCTACTTCGAGTTGATTCCCTTTGACATTTGAAATCCAAGGCTGTGAAAAGGAACAGCTCTTCTTTAATGGCCACCTCTGTCAAGGTAAAGCAAACGTAGCACCTTTTACATGGTTTTCTACCATTTTGACAGTGTTTCTCCAAATGCCCTTGGAAGACATATTTTCAAGATGGCTTAGAGGAAAATACACCAGGGTGAGCAGATCTGAAGTCTCCTTCCACCTTAGTCCCTCACCTGCTGTGTAACATTGGATGAGTGATTCTGCCGTTTTCTTGACCTGTTTTCTCTTCCGTAAAAGGGGAGATCTCACAGCCTCCTTCATGCTATGGGATAAGGTTTATAATATTCCGAACATGACGCCCCTGGTATATAGAAGATGTTATATGGCAAATGTTAAATTATTCTTTCCCTTTCTCTACCGTGTTCTCTTTTTGTCTTCTTAAACAGTAAGAATGACACGTGTGTGTGTGTGTGTGTGTGTGTGTGTGTGTGTGTGTGTGTTAATGTTTATTTATTTTGAGAGAGAGAGAGTGCAAGCAGGGGAGGGGCAGAGAGAGAGGGAGACACAGAATCTGAAGCAGGCGCCAGGCTCCGAGCTGTCAGCACAGAGCTCAGCGCGGGGCTCAAACCCATGAACTGTGAGATCTTGACCTAAGCCAAAGTTGGACACTTAACCTACTAAGCCACCCAGGTGCCCCGACACACATGGTTCTTAATATCATTACTCTTCGGGCAATTTTGAAGTCCCTCTTCTATATCATGTCTTAAGTGCAGAAGGGAAGTCACAATCATGTTGAGCAGTGGTTCTCAAGTCTAGTTCAGGAAACCACAGCATCAAGCATTACCTTGGAACTTACTTAAAATGCAGATTCTTGGACCCCACTTCATACTGAATCAGAAACTCTGAGGGTGGGGCTACCCGTTGCATTTCCTGAAGCCCTCCAGCTGGCATGGAAGCCCGCTCATTTTGAGAACCATTGGTCTATGTCTAAAAGCACAGGCTCTGTAGCCAGCTTACATGGGTTCCTTCCTAAAACCCCGACACACTGCAAAAATGTTGTATAACTGGCAAAAGTCTAGGCTTTTCACTAGGGCTTTAAACCCCCACCAAATTGTATCCTTGGCTAATCTTTCCAACTGGTCTCCTCCTGCCACTCCCCTGCACGCATCCCACTCTACCCCAACAGCCTTTGTCTTGTTCCTTGAGCACACCAAACCCATTACAGTCTCAGGAGTCTGTCCTCAGTATTTTCTTTGCCTGGAATGCACTTCCTCAGCTTGCCCTCTCCCTTTTTCCAGGCCTCTCCTGAAATATCACCTCCTCAGAAAGGCCTTTCTTGATGATCCTCCCTAAATTACCCCTCTCCATCCCCATCACTTGCTCACTGATTTTCACTTTATTTTTCTCTTAAGCATTCTTTAAGGGGTAGATCTGTTTGGAACAAATTCTTTTTCTTCATCTGAGAACATCTCTCCTACCCCCTGTCCATTCCTTAAGGGTAGTTTTGCTGGGTATAGAATTTGAAGTTCTTCTCACTCAGTGCTTGAGAAATGTCACGTGCTACATCTGTCTGGCTTCTGAGGTTACAGATGAGAAGTCCATCGTTTGAATTGGTGTGTTCCCCTGTAGGCAGTGTGTTGTTTCTCGCTGCTTTCAAGTTTGTTTCTCTGTCTTTAGTTTTTGTAAGTTTAATTACAATGTGTCTTGCCATGGATTTTCTTGACTTTATCCTGTTTGGACTTTTCTCAGCTTCTTGAATCTGTCTTTTGCCAGATTTGACAAGTGTTTAGCTATTATTTCTTTGGAAACCCAGCCCCATCCTTTCTCCTCTCCTTCTGAGACCCTGATGACATAAATTTTGGATCTTTTGTCATGGCCCTACAGGTCCCTGAGGTTCTGTCAAATTTTTATTCAGACCGGGTACGTTTCTTGCTCTGTCCTAAGTTCACTGATTTGGTCCTGGCATCTCCGTCTGCTAGTGAGTCGATCCAGTGAGGCTTTTTGCTTTTTTTTTTTTTGAATTTCTGTTAATGTACATTTCAGTTCTGTAATTTCCACCTAGTTCTTTTGTTATAACTTCCATGTCTTTGCTGAGATTTCTATATTTTGATTGTTTCAAGAAGATTTGTTACTGATTGTTGAAGCTTTTTTATGATGTCTGCTTTAAATCCTTTTTGGATAACTCCAACATGTGATTCATCTTGCTGATAGCATCAGTTTACGGTCCTCTCTCATTCAGGTGTTACTTCTCTGTTTCTTGGTCCTACAGGTGATTTTCCATTGATCCTGGCTGTTTTGGCTAAGTACTACTTAGATCTTTAATTTTATCAGGCAGTCACCCTGCTTAGATTTAGCATGCAGGTCCTGTTCTACTTTTGTGGGGTGATGTTCCAATGACAATTTAATGTCCAGAGGCTTTGCAGTGCTGTTTTGATCTGTTCAGTTTCTGTAGTGTCACTGGGGCCCCCAGGTCCCTGACAGTGCTGCCAGAAGGGGCAGAAGACTCCCCAGGCTAGCGCCATCTGGTAGATCTAAGTGGGAGAAGGGAATCTGGCCCACAGGGACAAAGATGCTTCTTATGGTGGATCCCCTTTGGGCTGTCAACTGGCCATCCCAGTGTCCCCCCAGAAGAGCGGAGTCTTGGGACCAGTGAGGAAGCAGGTCACTTCCCCTGACCTTTTACTGTCAGTTGGGGCTGCCACACCACGCATCTTACTACTGTGGCGGCGCTAGCTTGAGGATGTTCGCTTGTCTTGCATTAAATCCCACAGCAGCACACCCACTGGCGCCACCTTCTGTCGCCAGATTCGGAGTTGGAAGACACCGGCCTGGATCACCTGTTTCTGTTCCGCTGTTGTGTTGCTCTTCCAGGCCCGGGGTCCCTACCCCGTTGGCCTTCTTCTTTCCAACTTGCAGAGTTCTTCTTTGACTCTTGGTTTTTTTCCAGGGGTTACAGTTATACTTCAGATAGAGAGGCAGGGAGAAACAAGTCCAAGCCGTCTTGTCTGCACCCAGAGTCTCCTCTTAATGTTACTAGATTGGCTGGCTGTGGGCCTCTGTCATACACAGCTGACTAAAACAGATGTCCTATTCAACTTTTGATTTTTGTGACCCTTGTATCTCATCAATCAAGTGTGAACATCTTCCAATGTCAATGAGCATATACTTGAATCCTAGTAAATGGCATTATGTTATTTCATTGTGTAGCTATAGCATAAAGTCAACCAGTCTTCTATAACTGAACTTTGAAGTGTAAAAAGATTTGTAGCCTCCCCATATCTTTTTTAAAAAATGTTTGTTTATTTTGAGAGAGATTGTGTGTGCGTGCACTTGTGTGCGAGCAGGGGAGGGGCAGAAAGAGGGGGAGAGAGAGAATGCTAAGCAGGCTCCACACTGTCAGCACAGAGCCTGACTCGGGGCTCAATCCCATGAACCGTGAGATCATGACCTGAGCCAAGATCAAGAGTCAGACATCTAACCGACTGAACCACCCAGGTGCCCCAAGCCTCCCTGTATTTCTATCTTTTTATTTTTTTTTAATTGAAATCTTAAACCTGCTTTTGAGGAGCAGTCAAATCCTGAAAATCAGTGTGAGGGAAGTAAGACCTGAAAAGGGAAAGACTTAGAGTTAAATGGCTCAAAATGGTGTTTCTATTTCCTGGGTGCTAACATGTACCCACACATGGAACAGAATTCAGAACTCCGTGAAGAGCTGGTATCCCGAGAGTCGATGTCACATGCCTGTGGCATAGGACATGGGGCTGGACGGTGGCTGCGCTTCTAAAGTGGGTTCTTCAACCTTGGATCTTAGTTCCTCCTAGCAAGGATGATTCGATCCTTCTTTCTCAAGTTACAGGTTTCATAAAATATCGTCTTCCCTAAATTAAAAAAATTTTTTTTTTTTTTTACTAGTTGGCCTTCATCCAGATCTGGACAGGTTAATTGTTGTAAGTATGCTCAGCACTTAAAATTATTTAGGCTTCTTTCTTGCCTCCCTGTTCCCCAATTTCAGAATGTTAAGCAACTTGCTGATCCCAGACACCTCTCCCTGGCAGTATTTAGCAGAAAAAATGGCCAAAGGGCCTGTGGTGTCCTCAAGAGACAGAATGAGGGACAAGGGCTCCTAGAATCTCCTTAAACCGTAAGATGACCGTCGGAGTGGGAGAATTAAGACCTTTTCCTCCTTAAAACATATTATTTACAGTGTGGGTTTGCGTATTCTCAGCATTGCACAGCATGATATTTGGGGAAGAAAGAAAACAGACCTCTCCCTAGTCATTCTCAGAAATGGCAAGTTTTAAACTTGATGAACAGCACGGGGTCACTCCTGACTCTATCAGGGAATATAGTTCACGAGACCCAGGTGTTTGGGAGTAAAACTACCTGCTCAAGAGAGGGCCTGTGAAAGGGAGAAATTCTTCCCGTTTTCTCTCCTGATTCCCTTCTCTCTTGACTTTGCATTTCAGTTGCGTTTCATCCACAAATAAACCCTTTCCCCTCTGGGTCAGCCTGTGCTCTTAGGCCTCCCCGGGAAGATTCCTGCATGTTTTACACATGTAAGGCTTTGTGGTTTGGGGCTCATGATTCCCCCGCCGAAGGAAGTGTGTGCTAGGTGGGTGTGTGGGGAGGGAAGCCACGTTCGCTGCTCACCCGCACTTCTCTGCCCAGGTGTGTGTGAGATGCTTGACCTCAAGATTATCATCGCCCTTGGTGGCGGCTTACTGATTGTCACATTTGTGCTGATGGCTGTTGTCATCTGTCTTTACTACAAAGTAGCCAACGCACTGAAGTGAGTGATGTGGGTAAGAGTGAAAAATACCCCCTCAAATAGGATACCTGGGGCTCTCTGCTTGAGCAAGGTCATTCCTTGCCCTGTGGCCCCACCCTGGGTGAGGCCAGGAAGGGCAAGTGGGTTGGAAAAGGCAAAGGCAGGTGAGTGTAGAACCTTGGTTTTTTTCCCCTTCTGGCTTAGGGCTGTGAGCTCATAAGTAGAACGTTCTCGGCTGGGTGGCTGGGTGCTGCTTTGCTTCACCTACCCTCTCAGTGTGACCCTCAGCCAGTTTATTCAGCACGTTGGCCGGGCCCTCCCTCTGTCCCAGACACTGCAGACTGTGGGGGAGGCTCTGACAAGTCTGGGTCTTAGACTCACTCAGAGGATAGGCTGAACCTCTCTCACAGTGTTCTCTCACTCTCTTACCTGCGTTGGGGGGCCTCTCACTGTGTTGTCTCATTCACTGTGCTTGGCCTAGGGGACAAGGAGGTGGGCCTGTAGGATTGTGGGGGAGCTGAGCTGTATGAAGATTCTGGGGCACACCCACACAAGGGAGTGTAGATCAGACTAAAGATAACTAACTTTGGGAGAGAGGAATCTTCCAATGGGGGAGAGATGGGTCCTCAGAAGCAGTGCTGTTCCCATCCTAGGGAAGTTAAGCCTGTGAGCTAGAAGGTAAATTCCAGAACCTGGGGGGTGGCCCTCTGTGGCACCTTCCCGATCACGCTCTGCACTTGTTGGGCCTGCAGCGGTCCGCTGGGGGATCCACGCTTGTAGTTCACTCTCCCTTATTTGCTGCAACCTGATTTTACGTTTCTAACAATCCTAAGAGAGGAGGGGGTTAGACAGGAACTTGGGACAGGGCCAGAGGACTCTAGTTTGGGGCTGGTGTCATGTATTTGATTGGCTCCAGCCCTAAACTTCCCAGGTACCCCCGATAATTGTGACAAATGGATGGAGAAGAAAAATTCTAATCTCATGCTCTGTGTATGTCTTTTCTTAAGATGTTCAAAGGCATATTTGGCTCTGACCATCGATAATAATGAGGCCACAGTCACGATGACCACAGACTCCACCAATGGGTCCTATCCCAGCATCCGGTGTTGTGAAGAATGTAACTTGAATGCCAACTCGAACCCCCTGCCACCGTGATTCTGTGACGTAACCAAAAGACCTTGACTTGGCACAAAAATCTTCACTCACAGTATTTCTTTCTTGGTAGAATTCATTATTCAAGTCAGGTTCAAATCATGTTTACATCATGTTAGGTACCACATATTTATGTACTTTTGAATAAATATGCAAGAGAAAAATAATCCTCTCTGCCTCTGGCATTTTTGTTGTTGGTCATGTGCTTAAATCACTTAAATTTGTGTAGTAGTCACTTGGGGACTTGGGGCGAGTAAACTTGTAATATTCTATTGCAGTATAAGAAGGAGAGTTAAGAGTAATAGAGAAAAAGGCATGTTGCCAGTTGAACAAGAAGGGATGTTGTGCCAGATGCTTGGGGTGGAAAAATAAAAGCATCTGGAAACTAGGTTTAGACTAAGCTTCCCAGCACCCTAGGCTCAAAGGGAAACACGGCATCTCTGAATGAGAGAAACTTTTTCCTGGTGCTTAATTCTGCTTGGATCGTATTACACGGAGCCCTCTCCTTGAGACTCTGAAAAAAATGGACATCCTCCTTTGGGTTTAACCAAGACTCAGAACCAGTTTTCAAACCCTGGCAGGTGCTAACATCTGAGGGCACGCCGTCAGTCCAGACGCTGATTTCTTCCAGACCCCTGGGCACTATGTTGGCTCCGAGGACGTAGGGTTTCTGCAGGGCGATTCTCTCCCACAGGCGACAGCAGACGCTTCTCATGGAGGGTACCAGGGCCACAGCAAGGTCCTCGGCAATGCAGGACCCTGAAGGTAAAGATGGGTGAGACGCCTGGGGGCAGAGCAGGAGCCACGGATGAGGCACAGGGATAGAACCTGGGCCAAGGCGGGCTCACAGGCTTACTCCCGGTAGTCTGGGCTCCAGGCCACTTTCTGCCACCTTGCAGGCATCAGGGGTTAGTCACAGGATGGGCACACTCGGCAAAAGAAGTGATGTGGGTGAAAGTCCTTGTGGGTATGACTTACAAAGAATTTGCTACAGAGAAAACAAGCCCCTGTAGCCTGCATGAAAGTTCAACTCGCTAATTCTGAACCCAAGCCTCTGTTACATCTCCAAACTTCATCACTGCCAACACTCCCAGGTATCATTAAACGTGAATTGCTGGGAAGGTACTTTTAGGACATAAAATGCAAAACAAAAAAAACCCAGCCTCTCCCTAAACTGCCTGCAGCTGAATTTCTTTGCAGGCTTTCCGGCACAGAGCCAGAGCATTCTAGCTCACAGAGCCAGAGGGACCGGAATGGGAAACGAGAACCTTTCTGAGGGCTCACAGAGGTTAGGTGGTGGAGACAACTGGACTTGGGTCTGGGTGAAGTGAGCGAGGTCACAGAGCCAGGCCCTGGGTTCTGATCTGCCCTGACTTGCAGTGGAGAACGGAAGTCACTTCTGCTCCCTGAGTGTAGTTTCCGCTTCAGTTACAAAGTGGTTTGAGCCACTATCTCCACTGGAACTCAGAAAGATACTTCCAACCAAACACACCGATGGTAGTGAGGTCAGTACCTGAATGTGGGTGATTGAAAGAGCCATGTTAAAATATTCTTTGTTTTTGAGACAGCACGAGCAGGGAGGGACAGAGAGAGAGGGAGACACAGAATCTGAAGCAGGCTCCAGGCTCCGAGCTGTCAGCACAGAGCCCGACGTGGGGCTCGAACTCACCGTGAGATCATGACCTAAGCCAAAGTCGGATGCTCAACCAACTGAGCCACCCAGGTGCCCCAAAATATTCTTAATAGTGATTGAAAGAATTTAACACAGGGTTTGCTCTTGTGTCTTGAGTTTACTGCTGTGTTTGAATTGAGAGGTTTGGGCGAGCGAAGCTATTACCAGATTGACAAAATTCATCTGGGGCTCATTGTCCGTGACACCTAAGAGATTCCAGCCTTTCTGTTAGGCACTTATAACACACTTGTAAGACACAGTTCCCGCTCTCGGGTGCTCAGAAACACCTCTGAAAAGAGAAAGCCCACAGAGCACCACACCCTCCAGGATTTATCAAATAGAGCAATCAAGTCACGTTGGGCATTGTGGGGCCCAGGACATGAGGCGGTCAGTTCCAAAGGAAGTAGGCCCGTGGCCTGGCTCCTTCCCAGGGACAGCGCTCATGCAGGCCACATCTGCGGCTTCTGTGGTGCATTTTCTCCGCCGCGCTGAAGCAGCTGGCTTCACGGGCTGGTGGAGTGGCCTTTGGAAGTCTCAATTAACAGCACCAGCCAGGTGGCCATACCTTGCAGATCCGGGGCAAGGTTCTCCAGAAGGCTGTGGATGCTCTGAATCTGGACAGCCAGTCTGTGGTACCATTTCTCGTAGAGTCAGGATTCCCAGTTCAGGAATCAAGGGCCGGAAATGGGAGTGGCGCCACTCACCATTCCCTCTGGCGCCGTTAGTTACCCCTAGCAAAATAAATTGTGTCTCCTGCTCCCACAACTGTTTTGCTCTGCTGGCCTAACCGGAGGCCTTAGCTCCAAGGAAGGAGCGCTTCTACTGGGAGACATGACAGTGATCCCCCTGACCTGGAACTCAGGACTGCCACCACGGGCTCCTCGTGTCTTGGACTCAACAGGCCAAGAAGGGAGTCAACGGGGGGCTGGCTGGGGTGACTGATCCAAACTTCCAAGGAGAAACCAGACTCCACAGTGGAGGTGAGGACTACGTGTGAGAAGAGGGAGATCCTTCAGGGCCCCTCTTCATAATACGAGGCTCCGTGATTAAGGCTGATGGCAAACTACAACAACCCCATCCAGCCAGGATGACTCATGGCCTAGATCCTTCGGGAATGAAAGTGTGTGGCAGTCTGCGGGGTAAAGAATCACAACCAGCTGAGGTTCTTGATGAAAGCAGAGGGGATACAGAACGAGCAGTTATGACTACCTGCTACCACCATGGGACCAATTATAGAAACAAGGACTGTAATTATGATTATTTCCTCCTTACTTGTTATGAATACACTGGTGTGTATACACATACACTTACGGACGTATGTATACACATACATAATATACACATATCGAGCAAATGTCCTTGTTTTCTTTCCTCTCTCATTCCCATTTCATATAACATGTATTGTCTTCGAGTCAGTATTTAAGTCGTAGTTAAAATCTTTTTTAAGAATCTACTTTATTTTATTATTATTTCTTAATTACTGTTTATTTTCGAGCGAGAGAGCGCAAGCAGGGGAGAGGGGCGGAGAGAATCTGAAGCAGGCTCCATGCTCAGGGCAGAGCCTGACGCGGGGCTCGATCCCATGACCCTGGATCATGACCTGAGCCGAGCTCTCAACCGCCGGAGCCACCCAGGTGCTCTGTAACTGGTATTTAATTTCACAGTACAGTATTTCAGTTACGGGATATCAGGAAAATAATCAACATCACTCAAATATTTGCCTCCTCTTCTGGGGAAGGAATTCGTGTGTTTTTCCCTCTGCCAGTGTCCCTCTCCCCTCCCGGAGGAGGGACCCTAAGGCTCTCACACGCGGTGATGGCAGTTCAGGGAGCTAGGAGATCACATCCGTAAGAGAGAGGGAGAGGTGTGGTAAGAAAGGCCAGGGGTGGGGGTGGGAGTGAGGATCTGTGGACACAGCTGAGGGTAAGCAGCCTCTAGTGACCAGATGGGTCCTCACCACATAGGCATGCCCCCTGCTCGCTCCCACACCAGGACACCACTCCCCACCTGGTATGTGGCCGGCCCCAGAAGTCTCTGAGCTGACAGGACCTGGTTGAGTGTCCAAGCTCCTTGGGAGCACCACTGCCCCATGTCACAGGTGCTGGTCTTGCTGCTATGGCACCGGTGTGAGGCCAAATGCTTAGTCCAGGGACCTCGCTAGGAATGGCTCCCCTTGAGTCACAGTATAGGCTTGTGTCCTCCCCAAGAACCCCAACATCCTAGAGCCCAGTGATGGGTTCTGGGCTGCAGGACAGTCAGGACATCACAGAGGGTTGAGGGCAACCAGAAAGGGTTTCCACCTAGAATATCCGGTCTCTGCCTACCTCCACAGAAAATTCTGTAAAAACTAGTCACATCTTTCTCCTGCTCAGCCAGTTCCAACTGAACTGAGAATAAAATCCAAACTCCTTATCTGACCTACAGGTCCTTCACCTTTTCCTCATTATCTGCCTCTCCTTACCTTCCCTGCCATCGCCTTCCCTTCAGTGACACCCACCACACTGGCCGGACCGCCCTTATTTTGTGGACGTGTTAAGTAAGCTACTTGCTGCTTCCTCGGGGCCTTTGCACTTGCCCTTTCTTTTGCCTTCATGTACCCCTCCAGCCCAGATCACACATGACAGCCTCCCCCTTATCTCTGTGTTTGCTCAGATTTCATCTTCAACATGCACTCCCTGGCCACTCTAATATTGCCCCGCCCCACCCCCACTGAGGCAGTCACTCTCTAACCCCTCGTCCTGCTTTATTATACTCAGAACACCTCTCACTATTTGAATTTTTCATTTGTTTTTGTCTCCCCCACTTAGAATATGAGTTCCATGAAGGTAGGGCTGTGTCTCTCATGTTCAATTCAGCATTCTCAAAACCTAAACTATTAGCTAATGGATATCTGTTGAGAGAAAAAAAGAAAGGAAGGAAGGGAGGAAGGTAGGGAAGGAGGGAGGGAGAAGGAAGGAAGGAAGGAAGAAGGGAGGGAGGGAGAAGGAAGGAAGGAAGGAAGGAAGGAAGGAAGGAAGGAAGAAGGGAGGGAGGGAGAAGGAAGGAAGGAAGGAAGGAAGGAAGGAAGGAAGGAAGGAAGGGAGGAAGGGAGGAATGAAGAAGGAAGAGAGGGAGGGAGGGAGGGAGGAAGAAGGAAGGAAGGGAGGGAGGGAGGGAGGGAGGAAGAAGGAAGGAAGGAAGGAAAGAAGGAAGGAAAAAAGGAAGGAAGGGAGGGAGAAGGAAGGGGGAGGGAGGGAGGGAAAGAAGGAGGGAAGGAGGGGAGGGAGGGAAGGAGAAAGAAGGAAGGAAGGGAGGGAGGGAAGGAGAAGGAAGGAAGGAAGGAAGGAAGGAAGGAAGGAAGGAAGGAAGGAAGGAAGGGGAAGGGAGGGAGGAAGGAAAGAAAGGAGGGCAACTCTACACTCTCATACACTTGTTCAAGGACACCAGGATTCCTCTCTATCGTCTGCAAAATAGTACTTAAGGGACTTTAATTCCCCGACTTCCGGCCCTCTGGACATAATGGTTTAAAATTCCTGGCAATTGAATCTGGACCCACACTTTCTTTTTCCTCCTCATCCTGTGTCATCGCTCTCCTTGCTGTCAGCACCCTGGCAGGCATCTGGCAACACAGCTGGAACCAGAGTATGCCCGGGTGCCACACTAACTGCCTCGCCTGGCTGATCCTTTAGAATCCAAAGGCGTTCATTTTTAGAGAGGAGCAGTGAAGGCTTTCGATATCAGCAGTGCTACCTGCTTCGTGATCTGAACAAATAACAGGGCGAAGGCTCAACTCTAACCCGGTGCCGTGATGAATTACTCAGTGCCTGCTGCGGGCCGGGGGCTGGAGATCCCCTGCGAGGAAGTTTTTAGCTGGGAACTTTCTGTAAGCTTTCCAGGAATGAGCCGGAGAGGGAACACTCAAGTTGGGGATTGCTGATAATTCACCAGTCACACAGCTGCTCCATTCCCACATAAATTTAGTCCTTGGCTGGTCACACTGACACATTTCCCTGAAGGTGGCCAGAGGGCTCATGAAGCCAGCCGGTTATGAAACACCGAGAAGTATAAAAGCCTGCTAGCCCTCTGGGCCGTTTTTCCCCTGACAGAGATGGAGGCTGTGAGCAGGCTTGTCCCCTTGGCCCTTTTCATCGTGCCGTGTTTGGCAGAGTTCAACTGGACCCGGTCTGAAGGTAAGAAACTTGAACCAGTTTTTCAATCAACACAGGGATATATTAAGAGGCACCTGCCAGAGATTTTTAGTTTTAAAACCTTCTGTTGCTCTCAACATGGAAAAATAGTACTCATATATATTTCAGGGGGTACTAAATTGGTACCAGTTTATTCTAGATGATGTGACAATATATATATAAATATAAAAAGCATGATTCTACCAAGTGTTTTACTTCTAAAAACTTATCTTTAAAGAATTAATATCAGTACTTCCCAAACACTTCCAAAAAACAGAAGAGGAAAGAACACTTCCAAACTCATTTTAGGAGGTCAGCATGACCCTGATACCACAGCTAGACAAGAACATTCAAGAAGAGAGTAGGGGTAACTTTAATTATATCAGACAAAATAGATTTTAAGTCAAAAACTGTAACAGAGACAAGAAGGTCATCACAATGAAAAAATCAGTTAATTCTTCAAGAGGATATAATAATTGTGAATATATATGCACCCAACATCAAAGCACCAAACATATAAAGCAAATACTAACAGATCTGGAGAAACAGACTACCATACAAGAATAGTAGGAGAATTTAATACCTCACTTTCAACAATGGATAAATCATCCAGACAGAAAATTACTAAGGAAACGTTAGAACTGAACTACGCTTTAGACCAAATGGACCTTACCAACACATACAGAACATTCCATCCAAGAGAAGCAGATACACATTGTTCTCAACCACACATTGAAGATTCCTCAGGACACATCATATGCTCGGTCACAGAACAAGTCTTAACAAATTAAAAAAGGCTAAAGTCACATGGAATTTCTGGCCACAATGGCACGAAATTAGAAATCTATAATAAAGGAAAACTGAAAAATTCACAGAACTATGGAAATTAAAAAACACAATCCTGAACAAGCCATTGGTCAAAGAAAAAATCCAAATGGCAAGTAAAAAAATACCTTGAAATAAATAAAAATGGAAACAAAATATATCAAAATTTATGGGATGCAACAAAAGGCAGTCCTACTAGGGAGGTTTACAGTGATAAATGGCTTCATTATGAAAGAAGAAAGCTCTCAGATAAAGAGCTTACCTTTACATCTTAAGAAACGAGAAAGAGAGGGGTGCCTCGGTGGCTCAGTCGGTTGAGCGTCCGACTTCAGCTCAGGTCATGGTCTCGCCGTTCATGAGTTCGAGCCCCTTGTCAGGCTCTGTGCTGACGGCTCAGAGCCTGGAGGCTGCTTCGGATTCTGTGTCTCCCTCTCTCTCTGCCCCTCCCCTCCCCACCTCTGTCTCTCTCTCTCTCAAAAATAAAATAAAAACATTTAAAAAAAATAGAGAAAAACAGGCCAAACCCAAAGAGAGCAGAAGGAAGGATGTAGCAAAATCAGAGCAGAAATAATAAAATGGAGACCAGAAAAGATCAGTGAAACTAAGAGTTGGGTTCTTTCTAGTTTCATTGCTGTAACTGAGATACAATACTGTGTACAAGTTTAGGATGGACAGCGTAAGGATTTGACTTACATATATGGTGAAATGATTACGATAAGTTAACATCCATCATCTCATATAGATGCAAAAAAAAAAAGGTTTTTTTTCCTTGTGATAAGAACTCTTAAATTTACCCTCTTAGTAACTTTCATATATACCATATGGTATATGGTATATATGACAGTGTTAACCAGAGTCATGGTGTTGTACATTGCATCCCTAACACCTATTTATCTTATAACTGTGAGTTTGTACCTTTGGACCACCTTCCTCCAATTCCCCCTCCCCTCACTCCCACCACTGGTACCCATGAATCCAATGACTTTTTCTTGAAGTTCAGTCCTTCCTTCCTTCCTTCCTTCCTTCCTTCCTTCCTTCCTTCCTTCCTTCCCTTCCTTCTTTCCTTCCTCCCTCCCTCCCTCCTTCCCTTTCTTTTTCTTTCTTCTCTTTTCTTTCCTTTTCTTTCTTTCCTTTCTTCCTCCCTCCTTCCCTTCCCTTTCCCTCTTCCTTTCCCTCCCGTTCCCTTCCCCCTTCCTCTCCCCCTTCTCTTCCCTCTTCACATATAAGTGAGATTATAGAGTATTTGTCTTTCTGTTCGACTTACTTCACTTAATATAATGGCCTCAAGGTTCATTCATGTCACATACAGCAGGATTTCCTTTTTAAGGCTGAATTGTGTGTGCGTGTGTGTGTGTGCACGCGCGTGTACATCTATTCATCCATCGATGACCGCTTATGTCGTTTCCGTGTCTTGGCTATTGTAAACAGTGCTGTTATGAACATGGGAGGGCAGATTCTCTTCAACATAGTATTTTTGTTTCCTTCAGATATATTCCCAGAAGTGGAATTATTGGATCCTTTGGTAGTTCCATTTTCAATTCTTTGAGGAACCTCCATACGGTTTTCTACAGTGGCTGCACTGATTTACAATCCCACCGACAGTGCACGAGGGTTCCTTTTTCTCCACATCCTCACCAACACTTGTTATTTCTGGTCATTTTGATTTTAGCCATTCTGACAGGAGTGAGGTGATACCTCATTGTGGGTTTGATTTGCATTTCCCTGATGATGGGTGATGTCGAGCATCTTTTCATGAGTCTGTTGTCCATCTATATGTCTTCTTTGGAGAAATGTATGTTCATATCTTCTGGCCATTTTAAAATTGGATTGTTTGGGGGTTTTTTTGGTGTTGAGTTGAATAAGATCTTTTTTATTTTTTAGGTAGGCTTCATGCCTAGTGCAGAGCCCAACACAAGGCTCTTGACCCTGAGATCAAGACCTGAGCTGAGATCAAGAGTCGGATGCTTAACCTACTAAGCAACCTGACTATGCCTCTTCATAAGTTCTTCATATATTTTGGATACTAACCCCTTATCAGTATGTCATTTGCAAATATCTTCTCTCATTCCATAGGTTCCATAGTTTTGTTGGTTGTTTCCTTTGCTGTACAAAACCTTTTCATTTTGATGTAGTCTTAATAGTTTATTTTTGCCCTTGTTTCCTTTTCCTTAGGAAACATACCTACGAAAATGTTTCTATGGCAGATGTCAGAGAAGTTACTGCCTATGCTCTCTTCTAGGATTATTATGGTTTCAGATCTCACATTTAGGTCCTTAATCCATTTTGAGTTTATTATTCAGCCTTAAAAAAGGAAATCCTTTAAGGAGCACAGAGTAGTATGCAGAGTTGCTAAATACTACATTGGTACATCTGAAACTAATGTAATGCTGTATGTTAACTATATGGAATTAAAATTAAAAAAAAAAAAAAAAAAAGAAAACCTGCCATTTGCAGTAACATGGATAAACCTGGGTGATGTTATGCTAAGTGAAATAAGCCAGACACAGAATTACAAATGCATGATCTCACTTACATGTGGAATCTCAAAAAAACTTGAACTTATTGTAACAGAGTAGAATGGTGGTTACCAGGGAGTAGGTGTAGGGGAAATAAGAGACGTTGGTTAAAGGGTACTAATTTTCAAGATAAGTACTTAATGGGTACTAACTACAAGATAAGTTCTAGATTCCTAATGTAGAGCATGATGGCTACAGATGTCTATACTGTTTACTTGAAATGTGTAAATACATAGATATCAAGTGTTTAATGGGAACTATTTGAGGTGATATGTTAATTTGCTTGAGTTGGGTAATCATTTCACAATATATAGATATATCAAAACATCATGTTGCACAACCTTAAATACACACAATTTTTATTTGTCAATCACATCTTTAAAATAACACCTACAAAACAGTTAAGTATTAAGCTACACAGCCGTATGGGGATCCGAGGCAGGAGGTGAAGACCCACAAAGCCCTGGTCCTGAAACTCAATGCCACGAGGACTGTACCTGGACACTTGAAAGACCAGAACATGAAAGCATCAGACTCACCTTTCCTGCTTCAAGTAGAGACTTTGGTCTTCTAAAAAGGATGGCTGAAGGCTCTGGCCATACTGACAAATCTCTGTGGAAAGATGTCAGCTGCGCCCAGAAGTTGTGGTAGGAAAACCCACAACCCAGCTGACGATGGGAATGGCTGACAGCCCCTGACCGGACTGTGCTCCCCGACTGGCTCACATGGAGGCTGAGAACTTGTCTCAGGTCACATAGTAAGTGGAATGATCAGCATTAGTACCCGGCTAGTCTAGTTCCAGATTCTAGGCCCTGAAACACTAAACTTGGCAGTTCCAGACTTTGCTGTGCATCACTCAGCAGGGGAGTTTCCCAAATCCCAGATGCACAGGCTGAACACTGTGCAGTTAGCTCAATATTCCGGGGGTGGTGGGGAGGGAACCAGGTACCAGTGCTGTTTTTATTTTAAATTTTTTATTTTCACTTTTTTAAATGTTTGAGAGAAAGAGAGAGAGAGAGAGAAGAGAGTACAAATGAGCAGGGGAGGGGCAGAGAAAGAATCCCAAGCATCTCTGTGCTGTCAGCACAGAGCCCAAGGAGGGGCTCAATCTCATGAACCATGAGACCATGACCTGAGCTGAAATCAAAAGTCAGATGCTCAGCCAACTGAGCCTCCTATGCAACCCCCCCACCAATTTTTTATTTTGAAATAAATATACACCCACAAGCGTTTTCTAGAAGTGCCCAGGTTATGGCAGTGCGAGGCCAAGCTGAGGACGGGGCGCTGCCCTACCAGACTCTCTCAGGGCTTCGTGAGAACTTCCCAGTTAATCAGTCCTCTCAACAGCCCTCTGGGGTGGATGCGATCTAATCCCCACTCGGCGGGTAAGAAATCCCAGAGAAGTCACTTCACGTGCCCAGAGTCACGGACCGATACAGGCAGCAGAGGGACCGGATCCCGGCACCCTTGCTCCAGCGCCCCTACGCTCCCCCTCTGCCCGTGGTTCTAAACCGGAGAGTCTCAGAAGCGCGGGAGGGTTTTGCAAAAGCACGGCTGTGGGACCCTGGGCCCAGATTCTGACCCGGACGGGGGTGGCCGGGGCCCGAGAACGTGCACGGGTAACAACTTCCCAGGTGCTGCTGGTGCGGTCAAGGTACCACACTTTGAGACTCGTGGCCCTTCGCCAGGGAAGTTGGAATTCACTTCTGTCTGGCCCTGAAGGAAATAAAAAAGAAGGGGCGCTTCCATATTTCCCAGAATTCAAGGGCTATTAATTAAGAATCACATACATTATCCCTGATGTGTCGAGAAAGAGAGGACGGCAGCAGGGCAAGAGCGAGGGAGGGGAGACGAACATTGCCCGTCTTAGACGCTTCTGTGTGCCAGGCCTGTGCCGGTGCTCCCTGTTCAGATGACGAAGGCTGTGATATCCCCATTTGCAGAAGGGAGAGTGAGGTGAAATCCTGAATAGCTCAGCCCAAGTTACGCAGCAGGGAAGGGGCTACGGTGGAAGAATTCAGGTTTGTCTACCCTCGCGGTGTTCCCTCTAAGCCATCTTGCAACTGTGTCAGGATTCGGGGGCCATCCGGAGAGACCCTGTCAGCATGGGCAGAGGACAATGAATCATTCGGGTCTGCCCTGTCCATGCAGGGCACGGACCGTCCTTAGGGATGAAGACTGGGGGATGTGAGGGAAGGAAGGGGCGTCTGGGGAGATGCTACATGTCCCTTACCGTGAGCGAGGCGGCCGTGGAAGAAGAGTGACTTCCCGTTTCTACAGCCTTGGGTTCCAAATGTAAAGGGGATGAATTCTAAATAAGGAGATCCCACCCCACGGTTCGCACTGGGGCACGAGGAACAGGAGAGATGGAGACGGGAAGGAAAGGAGTTCTGGACCCGAGTCCCACCTCCCCCCTGACTACAGGATCGCTGGCAAAGCAGTTCAGTTCCCTGAGCACTTGTGAAGAGACAGTGGATGCTGCGTGGTTGACAAGAACGGTGGTGATGGTGGCTGTTAATGGTGGAGAGGTTTCGATGAGAACAGGTGTTTTACTACTTTGTAAAGTGTGATGCTAATGTGAGCAGCGGACCACTTTCCTAGTGAGACATGTTTCTCCCGAATGTCAAAGGAAGTAGGATCATATAGCTATACGTGTTGTGAATGTCCCACAAATCAGAAAAGACTAGAAAAAGTGATATGCAAATTCTCCTGTGACTACAGTCAGAGCGTGTTCCACATGCTGTATTACCTCTGTAGTATATAAAAATGAGTAGCGTTATCTAAATTAGCCCTTTTTTTGTTTTTTCTACAGAGATCACGAGTAGGGAGAGGCGCAAAAGGAGAGGGAGGGAGAGAATCTTAAGCAGGCTCCACGCCTAGTGTGGCTTCTTGGAAGTGGGGCTGGATCTCATGGCCCTGAGATCATGACCTGAGTCGAAATCAAGTTGGACGTTTAACCGCCTGAGCCACCCAGGTGCCCCTAAATTAGCCCTTATTCCAAAGAGTAAATTCACCAAAACACTGAATGAGTGTGAAATACCCCGTTTCCATAAACATAAAACATTTTCGGCAAAGATTCACTGAAAATAAAACTTTACTGTTTCCTTGAGACAAGTAATTTCCAAAGTGGATAGGTTTATTTTTAAGGGCAACTAGATCACTCCTGAACACACATACGATAGTTATCATACGTCTGCCAGAGAGAACCGCAGCCCCCTTGATTCACACGCTTTCTTCCTTCAAGGCAGACCTCAGTGCTTCACACCGGAAACACACGAGAGAAGGCCTCTGGCAAGAACCTGTATCTGCTCAGGAAAGGAGGGGACTGTACACTTTCTGGGTTTACTGAGAGCAAACAGGATGACTTCTCTCAATTTACCTCAAACGCTAAGTCTAAAGTAATAATCCCAACAAGGAACAGGCCGGTTCTGATGTTCACTTTCTACCTACTGCTACGCTTTATTGAAACAGATAATAACGGCCCCGGTGCATACGTACGCATGCCAAACACAATGCCTCAGCCGTTATCCGAGCGTAAACACCACCCAATCAGTGATCTGAATGAAAGGCTTTTAAGTCTTAGGTATCTAATTTTCCATGAACAATCAATTAGAAAAAGAAAAATCAAATACTCTAAGCATTCTTTTTCATACTAAGACCATAAAATAAGCCCTATTATAAATAAAAAATGTACTTCTATCAAAAACATTATACAACACAGACTCATGGATTGCATTAAAAATCCTTAGCATGTTTCAACATTGAAGCCAGAAACACACATACATTTCTGTCAGAGTGAACAAGACTGTAAACAAAAATAATTTATAACCCTATCGTGTTGTTAAATCTTAGCGCCCAGTACCGGATGCACAGTAACAAGTAGAGCTAAAATGAACACTGAGGTCACCGCACGTAAGATGGTGATCCTCAAATGCCATTAAATACTTGCTTTGAACTTGTGGGGTTTTGGCTTTCTAATAAATACGTAATAAATATCTGTAGCGCACGGTCCGTGTCGAGCACTTATCTTTCTCCGTTTGAAAGTCTTTCCCCAGAGTCCCACTGTCGGAGGGCCATCCCGGCGGGTGGGGGGCAGGGACTCTGCAGCACGTCCATTAACAAAGCCATCTTTGTATCTATGTGCTTCTGCAGTTTATGTATCCGCTGATCAATGTAATCCACAAGCTTCTTTTCCATCAGTTCCATATTTTTAGTAAGGACCTTTTCCAAGTAGGAGCACACAGGCTGCTCTTCCGTGCTACAAATAAATTAAAACACACACACACAATATAACAATGATTCCTGATGTCATCACAAAAGCAACCAAACTCTACTAAAACAAGCAGCCAACACACATTGCCGAAATCTGCCTCCATAGCTGTGCTCTCTTCGTACAACGTATTTCCAGGTTCCAAAAATAAACATGGAACAGGCAACCACAACCCTGAGTGTATTCTGAATCTTTAATTCTTTAACCACGTAAGCATACAACTGAAATGAGAATATAAAAATGAAGAGAATTTCTACCCTCAAAGAAGAAATCTTTATAAAAGGTCTGGAATCAGCAAGTTGTTTAACACTCCTGACACTGGGGAACAGTGAGTGGCTCAACTGGTTGGGTGTCCGACTTCAGCCTAGATCATGATCTCACCGTTCTGGAGTTCAAGCCCTGCATCAGGCTCTGTGCTGACAGCTCAGAGCCTGTTTCAAGATCTGTGTCTCCCTCTCTCTCTCTGCCCCTCCCCCACTCACACTCTGTGTCTCTCTCTCTCAAAAATAAATAAACACTTAAATAAAGTCATACAGTCGCGCATATACTAAAAATATAAAGTCCATAATTTTCTGGAATGTCCTTCATTACGATGATTTGTAACTTTTTATGTAAAAACACATCTATCACCCTGCACCAAATGTTCCTTCCCAGAACACTCTCTTCTTTGTGAAGACTACATAACCCCCGCAACTATCCTAACTTGGCATCCAAGAAAATTCTTTTCCTTTCTCTATAAAATTTTGAAAAAGGTTAGCTCATTTCGCATTGACAGAGCTGAGAGGAATGGAGACATTCAATCTCACCTGGCCCCAGAGCAGTTTTTAATCTCAACTTAATTTCTTTTGGTTTGCTTTGTTTGATTTTGTTTGTTTAGCCACATCACATACCAACTAGAGTTCACTGATGTAATCTATCAACAACTAAAGAATAATGGTTTTTCTCCTTACCGAGAATCCTTACTAAAAAATATTACTAAGTAATAAATATCCTTACTGAAAACCATACCTTTTTTCCAATAACTTGCTAAACTCCTCAAATTTCAATGCTATTGGAGACTTTAAGAAAATTTCAACCAATAAAACTACCTCATTTTACATGTGAAAAAAATCTAAGCCACAAGATTTAACCGGTAAGGCAAAAGAGTTAAGCCAGAACTATGACCGGAGTCATGAATTTCAGTCTAGTGCAATATCCTGACACATTACATCAACATGAAGGATGGGGAAACATACCAAATACTTAGCCACCCATTAATCACACCAAGGCTGCAAAAAAATTAGAATTATGAGGTCAGCAGATAAGGGTCTGTACACTATAAACGATTATAAGCTTAAAAATGTCATTGATGACCAGACTAAAATTAGCCTATGGCAAACAAGATCTACAAAGAAAATCTACTATAATGACTCAGTGATTATAATCAGGCACAAATGTTTATATTATGGTTTCCACGGCTCCTCCCCATTTTTACAGATAACTTTCTACTCCAACCCTTATTTGATGCTTGTGCCCCTTCCATAAAATGCCTAAGAAGTGATCAACATCTTCAGCTTTAGACACCTCTTTAAAAGTAATCCATTCTCCCCTACAGAATATTTATTCCCTATAAGTATGTTAATGTGTAAAATGCAGAAGCTGCTAAAATGACCTCGGGAAACATTTTCAGGCAGTAGTTAGTGAAACGAATGTTTTCCTCCAACTGATTCTTCCACCTATGAAATCTAAATCACACTTGTCTTAAATACTTACGCAACACCAGCAATGTCTTCACCAGCCTTAGGGACGGTTTCCTGCCACTTGGTGTTACGTCCCACGCGGAGATGGCTAACTTGACTACATAAACTCTGGAGAAAAGGCAGCAAGTCAGAGTTAGGTATATTCGAGTTGTCACTTGCTTTCTTTGGTAGGAGAGAAGAAACTGCATTTTTGAGGTCGTTCTCAAGAAGAACATGGCTTGGTGACACAGTTTTATACTCTTGGAGGCTCGTAGCCTTTCCGCCACCGGGTGGCTGCAGACTTTGATCGGTGCAAGCTTTCAAGTCTTCAGTCACGTTTCCAGAGGTCAAGCCGGTTCTGAAAGGAAAAGGTGTGGACGGGGACTTGTCTAAGGCCCCCGAAGTAGATGATGACTGCAGGTCAATCCCACGTCTGTAGCCAGGATTTCCCAAAACCGACTGAAGCTGCTCGCCAATGGGAATACGATTCTGAGCAAGGTAAAGAAATACACGTCTCTGTTAACAGTCATGACAGCTAACTTTGGGGGTAATGACTGTGAGGCAGGCAACGTGCATTCTTTCATTTGACCCTCAAAACGTCCACACGAAGCAAGCTACGATTACTACCCCCATATTGAGTGGAGGAGACCCAGGCTAAAGGCTACTTGTCTACGGTAACACAACTAGTTAAGTGGCAGAACCTGGGCCACCTAACTCCACAGTCCAAGCTTTTAATGATTTCTCTGTAGTTTTTCCCTAAAGGAAATATTAAATATTAGCATGCTTGGTAAAACTGCATTAACACTCACGTCTCCGCTACAAAGGCCTCCTTAATTTATGGTAATAAAATATACTACTCAACTGAGTCACGATAATTGATAATTTTCTTAGAATTGAGTATCATCCATCAAGTTTCACATATAATAAGCTAACCTAAGGAAATCTACTACTAGCTTACCACAAAAGACACGCCAGATAGCTTACATGCTCTGAGGTACTGATGATGTTCCATCGGTACATTTGTGACGTCTACAATGACTAAAATGAGCAAACTTTTTGGCTATGTCTGCCTTAATGATTTGCGGCCTCAACTGAACTGGTGCTATATTATTTCATGACAAGATCCTGGCTCACTTCTGTGATGAGGTTACATGATCTCCCAGACAGGGCCTGTTTGTGCCGCACTCTTGGATTCTTCCTCAAGAGAAGAGCAGAACTACTTCTAGCGGACTTGACTCGTAAGTTTTAGGGCTCTATCCGAAATTCAAAATACAGAACTCTATTACACACTCTTATCGGGGGTATCATCTCATACTTACTGTTGCTCAATACCCAGTGAAAGAGACTGAGAAAAGTATTATTAAGGTTAGCTAAAGAAACTCAGTATATACATCTTCCAGATATTCTAAAAAAATGATTCCTGGATCATGCCAACCCCAATCTCAATTCAGTCAACAAATATTTACCAGAAATTGACTTTGTGTTTCAGGCATAGGAAATGAGACAGTGAACAAAACCAATGAAAATCACTGACATGTGGAACCTATAAGGGAGTAGGAAACAATGGAAGGAAGGAAGGGAGAAAGGAAGACAATATATCATGTGGACAGAGACAGTGATAAATACTTAGGGATAAACAATGCAGGAAAGGGGAATAATGAAAGCCAGAGAAGATGGTGGTGTAGGAGTAGGGGAGTCTCCACAGAACTTCTGTTACTGAAGTGAAGAAATACTCTAGAAAGAAATGTGTTCTTCTATTGAATCCAAGTTTTGAATAAGCCTTAAATTAAATTATTCCAAGAAGATGAACGGTATACAATTATGTTATATAACTACATGCATATTATATATACAAATTATGTGTAAGTTTTATATAATTGCATGTAATTATATGCAATATAATTTTTCTATATTTTGTATAGAATTACATACATATTATATATATAGCATACAATTATACAAATGTATATATATAAATTACGTATGTAATTCTATACAAAATTTTTAAAGTAAACAACTCTCCTCTGGTGGAAACGAGCTTTACTCAATCATGATGACAAAGCTAAATGATTTTTGGTAGCAGTATAACAGAGCAAAAATACCTTAATGACAGAAAATTGAAAAGTCTACATAAACAGCAGTGAAATCAACGTCAAAACTGCATATGACAATTACTTTGGTAGAAATGTTAATTATAAAAATCCAAATGTTAATAAGGTATTTGCTATGCAAGGTTTTCTTTTCTGATATATCAAATTTTGATTATAAGAAATTCATTGATTATAAAAATTCATATTTTTTTCAAATAAAAGCTCTTTAGGTGATTTCCCTTTCCTCTTTGTATTAACTATCAAGGAATTCAGAGGTAAGTCTATGTGGCAGTGCAATAAACAAACAAACTTTAAGTGCTAGTGGCTATTCTATTGCCTGTCGTTTGATTTCACTGAATTCTTAATTTTCTTGTACATTGGCCTTACAAGGTACAACAAGCCCTTTTAAAAGCAGGCAGAAGGGGGTGCCTGGGTGGCTCAGTCGGTTAAGTGTCCCAACTTCAGCTCAGGTCACGATCTCATGGTTCAGGAGTTTGAGCCCCGCGTCGGGCTCTGTGCTGACATCTCAGAGCCTGGAGCCTGCTTTGGATTCTGTGTCTCCCTCTCTCTCTGCCCCTCCCCTGCTCATGCTCTCTCTCTCTCTCTCTCTCTCTCTCTCTCTTTCTCTCTCTCTCTCTCTCTCAGAAATAAACATTAAAAAAAATTTTTTAAAGCAGGCAGAGGGATATGTATGAAATAATTTCTAACAATAGATCCATGTCATGTTACATGGAAAACAGTTACAGAGTAGCCTAAAAGAACATGAAAGCATTCACGTAGAATTATGTCTATACGTATATATGAATATGTAAAAAACTATTGTGTATACATAACTTCATATATGCACAAGCCTCCAGGCTTGTGAAAAGTTGTTTATCTCTGAATATCCGGTCAGATATCTGAAAGGATTGACTAACTTTAGTTATCACCTTGAAAAAGCAAGAAAAAAAGATATTCGTATTTCAAAGGTGAAAAAAGTAAATCGTGTAAATCTTGCACACCTGAATTTGTTCTTCGAGAAAACGGGGCACACCCTTTCACTCAGATAACATTAAATGAAAACTACATGCTAGGGCACTTTGATATAGTATCCCATTCAATTTTTCCAAACGGTAAAGCAAAAACAAATCAAAGCCAGCAAATTTGAACTTCAAATGTAATGAAATAAAATACGACTTTAATAAAACGTTCAAGAACACAAGCAACCCCATAGCCCAGGTGAAGCAGGGAGAGGCATAGGACTCCTAACAAAGCTTCCCAGGTTGTTTCTTTCCCCTTCAGGACAGGCCCTGCCCAAATTAATGTAGGAAGGTGTGTGCGGTTATACAACTTCCATAGAAGGAATAGTTTTGGTCATGAAACATCCCTACTTCATTTATTTATTTTTTAAGATTTTATTTTTAAGTCATCTCTACACCTAACATGGGGCTTGAGCTTATAACCTGAGATCGAGAGTCGCATGGCTCTACCAGCTAAGCCAGCCAGGAGCCCCAAAATATCCCTACTTTATACTCAACAAATAGTTGATACATGACAATAGCTTACATGACATTTTCCCGGGAGACATTCCATAGACTCTGGTTTGTTAATAATATGCAATCCTAGAAATCCAGGTATATCATGTAAGAATCATCCCATAAATAGAGCCTCCTCACTTGGAAGAAGCCTTTTATTAGCATGTTTAAAAGAAGATTTAACTGGATCACTTTTTGTCTTCCCCAAATGTCCTCATATACAATGATTTAGTGGGGGGAGGGGGGAGGGCACAGCATGTGTGTTGGATGGAAGGACGTGCACGTATTTCTACAAGTACAGAAAACTCCAGGATACACACCAGGCAGGGAACAGAATGAGAGCTGGGAAAGCACTTTTATGATTTACTTAATGCACTTTTTGTTTAATAATATAAATTATTGTCCAATTGGCTAAAATACAGTGTGTAAAGTGTGCTGTTGGTTTTTGGGGTAGATTCACGTGGTTCATCGCTTACCTACAACACCCAGTGCTCATCCCAACAAGTGCCCTCCTCAATGCCCATTACCCATTTTCCCCTTTCCCCCACTCCCATCCACTCTCAGTTTGTTCTCTGTATTTAAGAGTTTCTTATGGTTTGCCTTACTTAATTTACTTCTGAACAGATTGAAATTCAAGGCAAAGAAAACATGTATCTTTGGAATTAAAGAAAACTTAAAGACATGGCCAAAAAATATCTATTATCCATGTAATCCCTTTTTCCAAAGCTAAGTTTTTAAAACATAAAAATTGGTCCATGAGCTGATTTTAATTCCTTAACCCTCTCTGATGTTTCCAAAGTCTTGCACACACAAAAAAATTTCTTCTTGTTTTTACATTTTCAATCTCTGTCTCCATAGGATCCTTGTCCTCAATCATTTGTTTTTAAAATATACTATGTGTAAGACTCACCGGGGGATGCCTGCTTGAAATACTGATTCCTGGAAACCACCTTCAGAGTTTCAGGTCACTGGCGACAGCCAGTAATCTGTATTTTATAAATATCACAAGGAATTCTGATACAGGCAAGTTCCTTATCTCTACCATTCTTGAAACAAACCCATATTACCCTGGGATGTCAACATTCCAACTACCCCCATTTAGTGCCTAATCCCTCAAAATCTGGTTTCCACCTCATGGTTATTCAAACCGACCCCCTGAAGATCTCTAAGGAGTACTCAGTTGATAATCCAAATCCTATATATCGTATACTTCTCTGAAGCCTTAATCAAGACAGACCAGGTCCCTGTTCACATGAAGCTTACATTTTAATGAGATAGACCAATATATAAATAACAACAAAATGATCAGGAAGGCTCTGATGAAAATATGATACAGATTTGGAGGAAAAAGCTATTTTAATTATTTAGTTTTCAGTTTAATTTTTACTCATTTTGAAAGAGAGAGAGAGGGAGGGAGAGTGTACACGCACGGGGAAGAAGCGGAGAGAGAGGGAGAGAATCCCAAGCAGACTTCATGCTCTCAGCACGGAGCCCGATGTGGGGCTTGAACTCACGAACCATGAGGTCATGACCTGAGCCAAAATCAAGAGTCAGACGCTTAACTGACTGAGCCACCCAGGTGCCCTGGAAAAGGCTATTTTAAACTGGTAGTTGGGGAAGGTCTTAATAAGGATGTAACATTTAAGCTGGTATCTTAATAAAAAGAAAAAGCCAGATTTGCCAAGGTCTGGGGAAAGGGCTTCTGGAGAAAGAGAAAAGTTAAGAGTGCAAAGGTCCCGAACACATCTGAGTACCTGAGGAATACACACATCAGCATGTCTGGAGCAAGGTGTCCAAGATTTGGTAGGAAGGAGATGAGGTTAAGGAGTCCAAGAAGGCCCAGATCTTAGATGCCAAGGTAAAGAATCTGGGTTAATTCTGAGTATGAGAGAAGAAGTCAGAGGGCTTTACACAGGGGGAAGGACGAGTCTGATTTACCCTTTGAGATTATTCTGCTTGCCCTGTGGAGCATGGACTGTGGTGGAGCAGGAGGCCCAGTCAGAGACTTCCTGCGGCATCAAGGTGAGATAACGGTACAGGAGAAAAAAAAGTATGAACCTGGTATTTTTTTGAACCCCTCCTTTCCAAGGTTCATGTGATCACCGTCAACTTTCCTAGTCTCCCTTTCTTCCCATTGTGTCGGTGACACCTGTACTAAATGAATATTGGTTGAGAAGCCTCGCTGGCTCAGTCAGTTAAGCGTCCGACTTTGGCTCAGGTCATGATCTCATGGCTCATGGGTTCGAGCCCTGCACTGGGATCTATGCTGTCAGCATGGAACCCGCTTCGGATCCCCTGTCTCCCTCTCTCTCTGCCCCTCCCCCAGCTGCACTCTCTCTCTGTCTCTCTCTCCAAATAAATAAACTTTAAAAAAATAAATAAATTACTATTGGTAAATCTCACGAGAAACGCACAAGTTGTTTATTATACTATTTGTTTTAAACTTTCCCATGAATCCTATGATCTTAGCAGTATTATCACTTAGATTTTGAACCTGGGGAAACTTATGTCAAAAAGATGAAGCAACACCAATCGCACAAGTACAAATGTCAGCACCAGAACCTGCCATCAGGTCTCCTGACATCAGGTCTTTCCTGCTGCTACTCGGTCACACCGCTGGTCTTCCGCTCTCCTATTCCTTTTCCCTCTCCCTGTGTCCTTCCCAAACACAGCTACTCCTCATGGACCCTTCTTCCTTGCTCTGGCTCTCCCTTCATTTCCTTCCCCACCCTCTGCTGGGGTGCCCCTCGCAAACCTCCCTTCTGCTTCCCGCCACAGGCACTGTTGGATTCACATCCATGACTCAATACTCCCCAAATCAAACTTCCTTTCTCCCAAGTAGCCTCCTCCCTTGGGTTCCATTTATACTGTTGGGAGCCCCATCTTCAAAACTCAATTTCACTTTTAACTCTTTTATCTTTCTCCAGCGACACCAATATCAAGTTAGCTGTCAAGCCCTGACGGCACCGTCACCTTAGCAACTCACAACCCAGCATCAGGTTATATGTCCAATTTCAGACCCTCCTTAATTCCCACCTGGATGAGGGCAGGAACAGGCAGCTGCTCCCCTTGGGGTCCCACATCCTACTGATTCACTGTACCCTCTCATTCCTCTTATGTATAACTCTGGGTTCGAATTTCCCAAAACATAGGCAAAACCACCTATGAACTTTTAAGACAGCATTCAAAGCCCCCTATGATCCGGCCCCAAGCCCAACTCCCCCTACCACTTCCTCACCCCAGAGAAGTGAACTTCTATCCATTTCCTAGCTATATCCCGTTCCTTCTAGCGCTGAAGAGTTAATCCATGTTATTTTCTCTCTCAAACTGCATCCCTCCAAATTTACTTGCCTGGTCCCCTCCTTCTTTTCTAAAGGCCTAGAAAAAATGAGACTATAAAGATCCTTAAAGATAGGCTACAGACTAATCTTTGAACTTTCTAAAGTGCTCAAAACACTGCCTCATTCACTGAGAGGGTGCTTAATAAATATTTGCTGAATGAATGAGTAAATTCATGGAAAACTGTGAAGATATGTAACAAAAATATTTTGGAAGAGGGTAAGTCTATAAAATGTTATTTTACAAAAGTAAATAAAGGTATGCATTAAATCAATATCTTTTCAAAACATTAAATCAATCTTTTTCAAAGAAAAAACCAAGTCAATACATGTCCTTAAAAAAGCCACCTTTTTGAAATTTTTAACGGTTATCTGGAGAGAATCCATTTCTACCTACCTGCTGCTGAAATCTAACCATATCCATCAGTTGCTGAGCTCCAGGTGACAACTTTGACCCCATGGACTCCATGATAGTCTGGACCCTCCGGAGGTCTATCCTTGATCCTAGAGCAGGAGAACTTGTTGACGAACTGGCTGAAACCCGCCTCATGTGTACCACAACTTTACTGATGAACACACACTGCTTTTCACCAAAGGAGAGCAACTGTTACAAAACAAAGACGTTCCAGAAAATAATGATATTAAACAATAATCACTATTCAAGGTGACTTTTTAACATAAACTAGCAACAGTAATGTATTTAAGAAAACAAAACATTAAATACATTTTCATTTTTTAAAGTTTTCCTGAAAATTGTAGTGGTCAGCACTTCTAATTTATTATCAGGCTCATAGGAACTATTTATATAAACCAGTATCATTTGAGGGGTGTCTGGGTGGCTCAGGGTAAGCATCCAACTTCACCTCAGGTCATGATCTCACGGTTTATGAGTTCAAGCCCCGCATCCGGCTTTCTGTTGTCACCATGGAGCCTGCCTCAGATCCCCTCTCTCTCTCTCTTTCTGCCCCTCTCCCATTCTCTCTCTCAAAAATAAATAAACATTAAAAAAAAAAAAAGGTATCATTTCAAACTGAAAAAATATACAGAATAGCCAAAAGAGACTATAATAAAGTTCCATTCACTTAAATTAACGAATAAAAATAAACTATGCCAATCTGAGAATTTAACATAGCACAGCTAGCTATAATACTATTTAATACAAAAGCACTTCCAAAGTATTTACTGAAATCCTAAAAATAAGTCAGTCTCTTAGAATTTAGAATTATAAGGGAAAGTTAAAATGGCTTAACATAACCTGCTAGTTCACACACAAAAATGATGAGGTCAGGGGTGATTTTCTGACTTGTCAAAGGGCTACCCAAATTAGTAAGAGCCAAGCTTGGAACACAGCCCTTCTGGCTTCTCTAGTAGCGTCCTGCTCAACACTTTATGCTGCCTCATTTCATCCATGTTTCTGAACCAAAAGACATTTTATGTGTGATATGGACAACACAGTAGCACGTGGAAAGGAAACAGAATCAGACAGAACTGGGTTCAATGATGACTCTACTTAGAGCCTGTGTGACCTTGGGAAAAGGCGAAAACCTGAATCAGGAATAAAATGAGGGAGGGTAATAACAATGATTTCACATGGTTGTTAGGAAGATTAGGTGTTAAAGTTCCCAGTACCTACCACTGAGTAAGTGCTCAAAAATATGCATCAGGAACCATTAACTTTCATATGTTATTGCTCCAGAATAAGCTCTAGTAGGTGTAGGATCTCTCTAAATCAACCTAGCCTTTGCACTCCCACAGAGTTTCCAAAGAACAGTTACAAAAAGCACTTACCTTCAGAGACACACACAAAACCACATGTAACATAAAAACACAAGTCAAACCAGACCCATGATCCAAGAACTTTGAGTGTGGCAGCAAAGAGGTGGACTGTCCTCAACAATCAAGGAATCTCCCCATTAAATTTCTACACCTACCCTCTAACCTCCCTACTATCCCTTTTCTGCTTTTTCACCCTCATTGGGACACATTTTACTCATTGAGTTGGCTTATAATCTATGTCATTACACTAGAATGTAAGCAACATAAGGGCAGTCATTCATTATATTACTGCTAATTCCTACATGCCTCACACAGTATCTAACATCAGCAGGCATTCAAATACTTGAATGAAGGATGGGGCGCCTGGGTGGCGCAGTCGGTTAAGCCTCCGACTTCAGCCAGGTCACGATCTCACGGTCCGTGAGTTCGAGCCCCGCGTCGGGCTCTGGGTTGATGGCTCGGAGCCTGGAGCCTGTTTCCGATTCTGTGTCTCCCTCTCTCTCTGCCCCTCCCCCGTTCATGCTCTGTCTCTCTCTGTCCCAAAAATAAATAAAAAACGTTGAAAAAAAAAAATTAAAAAAAAAAAAAAAAAAGAAGGAATCACTTTAAATAAATCTGAAAGTTGTTAATATATACTAAATAAAACAATATCTTGGAATAATCAGTTCTGTTAATTTGCCACCAGCAGATAATGAAATTACTTATTTTGTCTTATTCTAAAGTCTTGTAACCCTGTATAAAGTAATGTGGAGACAAAAAGATTGCAAGTGTTTATTTCCTTTTTAAAAAAATTTAAAAACACAGGGGGCCTTCATGGCTCAGTCATTAAGCATCTGACTTCAGCTCAGGTCATGATCTCATGGTTCACAAATCCGTGCCTCGCATCAGGCTCTGTGCTGACAGCTCAGAGCCTGGAGCCTGCTTCGGATTCTGTGTCTCCCTCTCTCTCTGCCCCTCCCCAACTCGCACGCGCACTCTCTCTCAAAAATAAACGTTAAAAAAAAATTTATTTTAAGTATCTTTATAGAGATATAATCTACATGCTAAACAATCGAGTTAAAGCGTACAATTCAGTGGATTTTAGTATATTCATAGAGTTGTGTAACCTTTGCAATTTTAGAACATCACTCCAAAAAGTAGCCCTTTACCCACTGCCAGTCACTTCCCATCCCACCAAGTCCCCCAACCCTAGCCAACAACTAATCTTTAGTCTCTATGCATTAGCCTATTCCAGACCTTATATATATACACATACATATATATTCCATATATATATATATGCATATATACATATATATTCCATATATATATATATATATATATGGAATCACACATATATATATATATATGGAATCAAATATACATATATATTTATGGAATCACACAAATATATATATATATATTTATGGGATCACATATATATATATTTATGGAATCACGCACATATATATATATTTATGGAATCACGCACATATATATATATTTAAGGAATCACACAAATATATATACATATATATTTATGGAATCACACAAATATATATATATATTTATAGAATCACACAAATCTATATATATATTTATGGAATCACACAAATATATATATATAGATAGATTTATGGAATCACACAAATCTATATATATATAGATTTATAAAATCACACAAATACACATATGTGTGTATATATATATATATATATATACACACACATATATGTATATATATACTTATGGAATCACACAGTATATGGCCCCAAATTCTTTCACACAGTATAATGTTTCAAGGTTCACCCACGTCTGTAGTATGTTTCAGTAATTCAATGCTTTTTATGACTAAATACTTTCCCATTGTGTGGGTATACTATACCATATTTTCATTACATTCACTAGGTGACAGATAGTTGGGTTGTTTTCTTTGTAAGCTTTTAGCTATCAGGAATGATAATGCTGAACATTCATGTAATATCAAGGAGGGCTTTTTTTAGTCCTCTAATTTTTATTTATTTAAAAAAGTTTTTTTAATGTTTATTACTTTTGAGAGAGAGAGAGAGAGTGTGCAAGTGGGGGAGGGCCAGAAAGAGAGGGAGACACAGAATCCAACCAAAGCAGGCTCCAGACTCTGAGCTGTCAGCACAGAGCCCGACGTGGGGCTCAAAATCACGAACTGTGAGATCATGAGCCAAAGTTGGATGCATAACCAACTGAGTCTCCTAAGGTATCCCTACTTATTTATTTTTGAGAGACAGAGAAAGAGAGAGAGAGAGAGAGAGGAAAGAGAGAGAGAGAGAACACACATGGGTGAGCAGGCAGAGGGGCAGACAGAGAAGAAGAGAGAGAATACCAAGCAGGCTCTGTGCTGTCAGTGCAGAGTCCGGCTTGGGGCTCAATTCCACACACCATGAGATCATGACAGGAGTCAAAATCAAGTCAGACACTTAATCAACTGAGCCACCCAGGTGCCGTTTAGGTCCTCTAATTCATCGATGAGGTACTTCCAAAGAAAGAGATTTGCCGAGGGTCACTTAACTAGTCAACAAAGCAGAATTCATATCCTGGACCTACGTACTCCGGTTTGGTACCTTTTCTAGGCTCTAGTTTTCACTTCTGTATTTTTCATACTTAAGACATCACTCCAAATCCCTGATTTTTGGATGCTCTTCTCTAAACTTCTCTAATTCCCTTCCACCTTTCTTGATATAATGAAACCAAAACTGCTTGCAGTTATCATGACACCATATTTTCATAGAAAGACAACCAGGAACAAAGGTAGATGAAGCATATTACGAAACCAACCAGAAAAGAAGCACAAATTACACAAACACATTTGCAGTTGGCAAGTTAGTTAAAATTTAGTGATGACTTACCTTTATTTTACAAGCATGGCTGGAAGACTCCAATTTTAAATATTTTTTGTAGAAAATAATTTCGTGCTCACTAAAAATAAAATTGAAGTTACTTTTACTTTATGATTTTCAATAAACTTAAAAACAAATTGTTTCAAATGAATAAGCAAAAAAAAAAAAAAAATAAGCAGAATCAGACCTATAAACACAGAACACAAACTGATGGTTGCCAGAGGAATGGGCAAAATGGATGGAAGGGCATAGGAGATACAGGATTCCAGTTACAGAATGAATAAATTATGGAAATAAAAGGTACAGTGTAGGGAATATAGTCAACGATACTGTACGGTAACAGATGGTAGTTACACTTGTGAGCACAGCATAATCTATAAAGATGATGAATCACTATGCTGTATACCTGAAACGAATGTAACATTGCACGTCAACTATACTCGAATTTAAAAAAAATTTGTTTTAGTTGTTTCTAAGCCATTACTTAAATCCTGAGATTCAATTAGGGTAGAATCTTTGTAGAAGAACCTAGAGAAAAATCAGGGACCCTGGGGGCCAATGTTGCTTGAGCCACCAAACTTGATTTTGGCCCAGAGTCGTGGAATCAAGCCCCACATCAGGCTCCCTGCTGAGCATGAAGCCTGCTTAAGATTCTCTCACTCTCTTCTCCTCTTTCTCTCCCTTTGCCCTTCTCCCCCACTCACATGCTCTCTCTCTCACCAAACATAAAAATAAGTCTTTAAAAAAAAAACCTAGAGAAATAGCAAAGTATAACAGGCTGAATTGTGGGTTATATAGGCTGGGGAGGCACCGTCTTGGGCCTGTCTGCTACTTACAATAGACTTCCTTCCAGAA
Source organism: Leopardus geoffroyi (assembly GCF_018350155.1). Taxonomy (NCBI): domain Eukaryota; kingdom Metazoa; phylum Chordata; class Mammalia; order Carnivora; family Felidae; genus Leopardus; species Leopardus geoffroyi. The sequence goes on from NC_059334.1 coordinate 79,312,745, forward strand.
AAATGTATGCAGTGTTCCAGACTAACTGCCCAATTATCTTTGGAAGAGACACCATTGTACGTCCATGTAGAAAAAAGGCCAAGAAGAAGAATAAGGACTACACTGTAGTCTGCACAGTTTATACATACCTAGTATGACCCTCTATCTAGTCAGCTCCCTAAATTAGCCCTAAATTTCCACATTTATAAAAATTGAGAAAGGTGACCTAGACTATCTATCTCCAAGATCTTTTATTTTTTTAATTTTTTTTTTTTTAACATTTATTCACGTTTTGAGAGACAGAGACAGAGTGTGAGGACGGCAGGGGGCAGAGAGAGAAGGAGACACAGAATCGGAAGCAGGCAGGCTCCAGGCTCTGAGCTGTCAGCACAGAGCCCGAAGCGGGACTTGAACTCATGAACTGTGAGATCATGACCTGAGCTGAAGTGGGACGCTCAACGGACTGAGCTACCCAGGCGTCCCAATCTCCAAGATCTCTTAAAAGGAGAAAGTTCTATTCCTGCTGGTATGTTCTTCTCTTCTCTCCCTTAGTGTCTGGCCTCAATGTCAGAGATTCAGTAAATACCACAAACGTTGGGGAAAAACAACACTGCTTGGGGGGAACACTTCTGCATGAACAAGTTACAAACCTGTTATCCAGATCACTACAAACATTCTTGCCCCTACTGGTTCCACAGTACTCCTCTCCTAAGTATACTTCCATATTTCTTGCGGAACTTAAAATGCCAATAGAAACGATCTCTTCACCTCCGTTAGGGTCACATCTCAGGTGAAGGAAGCAGGGGTTTTCATCTTGGTCACTGTTGAGGCTTCTTTTCAAAATCACCAGATCTTGGCTGAAAAGAATTGTTCAAACTATCACACAGTGCACCTGTCTGAACGCTGCTCACGACCCTCCTATTGGGCCACCAGGACTTCTTCTAATTCCCTCCCATTTACCACGGCGGTCCCCGCACCCTCCCAAGCACCCAACAGACGCTCAAGACAGATTCACAAGGAGATGGGCACGCCACCCACCGGGGTTTTCCCCTCTACTTTTTCCTCGGCTGTGGATTCAAGCCTCTGCAGTCCTTCTCCTTCAACATAAAAAGTTCCCTGGGCACCTACTGTGCGCACAAGAGTGGGAAGGAGAACGCAATAAAAGGCAAACGCGGCTCTTTCTCATAATTAAGTTGATGGGGATTCTCGACAGTTCGTTTTTCTAACGCCCCTTCGGGTCGACAACAGAGAGGCCTCCGTCGGGTAGCCTGGGGGAGGGAGGCGGACCCCGGGGGCGACCCGGCGGAGATGCGGGGCCCCCGCAGTCAGGTCCTTCCCGCACCCCGGGCCCCCCACCCTCTCTCCGCTCGGCCCCGCCTCCCCTCCCGGCTCCCCCAGGAGCGCGACCATCCTGGCGCCGCGGCCCCGGTCCCCGCCGGCCCTGCTCACCCCGAGTCAGGCGGCGCCAGCAGCTGCTCCCAGTCCAAGTCCGGGGCGCCGACACCAGCCCGGGTGAGATGGAGACTCCGGGCCAGGGCTCCGCAGGCAGCATCCCAGGAAGAGGCCAGCATCGGGCGGCGAGTCACTCCCGCCTCCTCCGCCCGGGTGTCCATGCTGCAGCCGCCAGCCGAGGCCAAGCCCGGAACCTCTCTTCCACCGCTTGCGTTTCCGCCAGAGCAGACGGAGGTGAAAAAGCACAGCGCCTTCCGGCTCGGCAGGCTTCAATTCCAAGACCAGCCGCTCCTTGTCCAGTGGGGAAAGAACCAGGTACCGGAGACGCGCATGCGCGCGCCAGCCAGCCTCAGCAACGCGGTTCCAAACCTGCCGGGGAAGAGCTCAAGGACGGAGCATGCGCTCCTACGGCCCCTCGGCCTACCAAAGCAGCTGTGCGCAGGCGCGGGGCGAGACTGGCGGGAACGCAGGCGGATCTTTCGACGTTGGTCCGAGGAAGTAGCAGGCGGTGTGGACGACGGTTGTCTGGCCGCCCGGGAGGGTTGGTCCTTCGAGGAGAGTCCATCGTCAGGTAGGAGTGGTGCCGTCGCTGCAGGCGACCTGGAGGCCCTGCTGCCGAGCCTCGCTGTGCCTGCGGTGGACGCCGTGGCCTTCCCGCCGACCGCAGACCCTGGGCGGTGGGTGGGGCCGTGCGGTTGGGGTTTCTTTGACCCCCACGCGGTCCCCCAGCACGTCGTCCCCGCGGGCGGCGGGTGCGTGGATGCCGGCAGCTTGGCTTTAGCAGGCGGAGGTTTGCACGGTGTCACCGGGCTGCAGTGCAGCCGGGGCGCCGGCCGGACGTCGCCCTGTCGGTGAGTCGCTGGCGCCAGGGCGGGATGGCGGCGGGGTGACCTGGCGCCTTCCAGCCTCGGCGCTGGAGGGGAGGTGTGAAAAGCGGCCAGAGGGGCGGCGGTGGCTGTGAGCAGAAACCTGTCCCGAACAGAAGTGGGACCCTTCTGGTGCTGGTGGAGTGACATCTGAGCTGGGACTTGAAGGCCCTTTAAGCTTTGATTCCGGGAAAAAGGAGCTGATGGAACTTTCTAGTTGCCCCATGGGATAGGAAGGTAACTAGTGCCTCCCCACCACCTCCACCCATCCTCTTCCTGGAAAGGCTTGTGCAGGTGAGTTTTTCATTTTTTGAAAGCAAAAAGGAAATTAGGTCATAGACAAATGGAGCATCAAGTTCAAAAGTGCTTAAATGTAAAGGTACTGGTTTGCAAAGATTTTTCAGTATTCCAGATTCATTCTAGGTGGTCTACATCAGTGTTTTGATTCTAAATATCTTGTTTCCTGTGGTCATACATTAACTTTCACTCATGTTAACATTTTGGGCAGTCTAAAGGAAAATACGCTTTTCTTCAAAAATCCCAATCTTGAATTTAAGGAGTGAAATGAATGTTATCTACTGGATTTTGACTTCCTTAAAGAGGCTGAATGACCAGGAGCCAAAACCTAAAGACTCCCATATATTCAGGAAATCACCAGGTCTTGTTACAAAGCTGTAGTCATCCAGACAGTAAAGTACTGGCACAAAAACAGACGCAGATCAAATGTAACAGAATAGAAAACCCAGAAATGGACCCATAATTGTATAGTCAACTAATCTTTGACAAAGGAGGAAAGAATATCCGTGGAATGGAAAAAAGTCTTTTCAGCAAATGGTGTTGGGAAAACTGGACAGCAACATGCAGAAGAGTGAAAATGGACTGTTTTCTTACACCATACACAAAAAATGAATTCAAAATGGGTGAAAGACCCTAGACGTGAAACAGAAAACCATCGGAATCCTAGAGGAAAGCAATAAGCAGCACCTCTTTGACCTCAGCTGTAGCAACTTCTTACTAGGCACATCTCTAGAGGCAAGGGGAACAAAAGCAAAAATGAACTTTTGGGACTTCATCAAGATGAAAAGCTTCTGCGTAACAAAGGAAACAACGAAACTAAAAGGCAGCCTATGGAATGTGAGAAGATTTGTGCAAATGACATATAAGGGGTTAGTACCCAAAATCTATAAAGAACTTATGAAACTCAACACCCCCAAAATAAATAATCCAGTTAAGAAATGGGCAGAAGGGGGCACCTGGGTGGCTCAGTTGGTTAAGCACCTGACTCTTGATCTCAGCTCAGGTCATGGTTTTGAGTTCCTGAGATCAAGCCCTGTGTGGGACTCTGCGCTCACAGCACAGAACCTGCTTGGGATTCTGTCTCTCTGTCTCTCTCTGTCTCTGTCTCTCTCTCTCTCTCTCTCTCTCTGATCTTCCTGCACTCCAGCAAGCATGTGGGTGCTTTCTCTCTTTCTCAAAATAAATATTAAAAATAAATGAGAAGACATGAATAGATACTTTTCCAAAGAAGACATCCAGATGGCTAACAGACACATGAAAAGATGCTCAACATCACTTATCATCAGGGAAATACAAATCAAAACCACAATGAGATACCACCTCATACCTGTCAGAATGGCTAAAATTAACACAGGAATAAAACAGATGTTGGCAAGGATGTGGAGAAAGAGAAATCCTCTTACACTGTTGGTTGAAATGCAAACTGGTGGAGCCACTCTGGAAAACAGTATGGAAGTTCCTCAAAAAAGTAAAAATATAACTACCCTATGACCCAGCAATTGCATTACTAGGTATTTACCGAAAGGACACAAAAATACTGATTCAAAGAGGTACATGCTCCCTAGTGTTTATGGCAGCATTATCAAGAATAGCCAAAGTATGGAAAGAGCCCAAATGTCCAATGTCCATCAACTGATGAATGGATAGAGATGTGTGGCACGTACATACACACACACACATATACATATACATATATATGTATGTGTGTGTGTGTGTGTGTGTGTGTATACATAATGGAATATTAACCATCAAAAAGAATGAAATCTTAACATTTGTGACAGTGGATGGAGCTAGAGTGTGTTATGCTAAGTGAAATAAATCAGAGAAAGACAAATACCATACGATTCCACTCATATATGGAATTTAAGAAACAAAACAGATGAACATAGGGGAAGGGGAGAAAAGAAAAGCAAACCAGGAGACCCTTAACTGTAGAGAACAAACAGGGTTGATGGAGGGAGCTGAGTATTACGGAGGGCACTTGTGAGGAGCACAAGTGTTATATGTAAGTGATGAATCACCAAATTCTACACCTGAAACTAATTTTACCATATATGTTAACTAGCTACAATTTAAATAAAAGCTTGAAATAGAAAATCAGGTCTTGATTTTCTTAAAGGAAATCTTTCTCATCTTTCTTCATCTCTGCTTCTTATTTTCAAGCACTAGCTTTCATCTGAACAATTCCAGGAGTTTCTTTACTGTCATTAGTCTTCTCTGTCTTTTTTAAATGTTTTATATATTTTTGAGAGAACACAAGCAGGGGAGGGGCAGAGAGAGGGTTGGGGACAGAGTATCGGAAGTGGGCTCCACCACTGATAGTGGTGAACTCAACTTGGGGCTTGACCTCACAAATCTCGAGATCATAACCTGAGCCAAAGTTAAGCACTCAACCAACTGAGCCACTCAGGCACCCCCTCTCTTTTTTTTTAAGTGAGCTCTATGCCCAATGTGGGACTTGAACTCATGACCTCATGATCAAGGGTTGCATGCTCTACTGACTGACCCAGCTAGGCACCCCTAGCCATCATTCTCATACCCTCCATTTCATCCTCTACACTGCCCTCTGCCCCTTCTGATGCTTGATGTCACCATCACCTTTTCTGCTTAGCATGGCATAAAAAGCCCTTGGTACTGTGACTCTTGCCTGCCTCTTTCCACATACTGCCTCCTCCTTTTGCACATACTTTTCCCTCTACCTAGAATACCCTTTCTTTGGGTAGTAGGGAATGTCCTCTTTATGATTCAAAACCAAGCAGATATCCACTTTGCTACAGAATTAAACTAATTTCTCTGTAGTATGCTTACCCCTTTTAAGTATGTGAAGAAAAACCACAGCTGGATGGTAAAAAACAGATTTTATTTAGAACTATTGCAATAGGAGAAAGACCTCTATATACAACCAGGCTCAATTCTCTCTCTCTCTTTTTAAGTTTATTTATTCATTTTGAGAGAGAATGAGGGATGGGTAGAAAGAGGGAGAGAGAATCCCAAGCAGCCTTCGCACTGTCAGCACAGAGCCTGACACATAGCTCAAACGCACGAACCGTGAAATCATGACCTGAGCCAAAACCAAGAGTTGGGTGCTCAACCGACTGAGCCATCCAGGTGCCCAAACCAGGCTCAATTCTGAATATATCATGGACAAGTGGGAATTTATAGGCAAGGAGCAGGGTGGGGAGTCTGTAGTGGAAAATTATGAAGAGGAAACATCAGGGGTCCGGGGAATTCTGGCTAAAACCAGCCTAATAGAACATTTGCCGATGAGAGGCCAGGATGGTCAGCACCTGGGGGATGGTGGAAGATGAGGAACCTGATTAAATATCAAGGGTGATCAGATCTGGAGGATGGGACTCTTGCTAAACTGACTTGGCGGCAGATCTGTTACTATAACTAGATTTTACAAGGAAGTGCACAGATGAGCCTAGGAGTAGATTTCAGGATCCTGAGTGATTAAGCAAAGAGTCTTTGTTAGATACGATAATTCTGCAGTTTCAGACTTTATCAGTTTACATAGTTGTGTTCTCTGTCTGTAGGCTTGTCAAGATTAGCAATTATTTTATGCCTTCTAGAGGTGTTGAGCACATGTTTGTTGTATGGAATCGACAAATTGGCAAAGGTTGGGTGACAGCTTTATCACAAACTAAGACACCGAAAAAGGCAAAACTAGTAAATTCAGTCATATGCTTTTTTCTTCAAAGCCAATGTGGTGGTTGTTCAGAACTGATTTCAATCTTAATATGAAAAATTACTTTTGTCATGAATTGCAACTAACTTTTTTCCCTGTTTTCCCCTTTGAAATAAATCATAAAATGTATGTCAATACAATACAATTCCCACCAATATCACTAGGATGAACTATGCAATTTTTAACTCACCTATTTTAAAGTTTATTACAGCTTATAAAAATGTAAGAACTCAATGTGCTCTTTAGGAGCATTTTTCCAGTCTGTTTTCAGAATATAAGCCAATGCATACTGAAAGGTACATTTTAGAAAAAAAGTGAGTTGGAGTATTAATTTTCCTGAACCCATTCATTTAGTAATACAACAGTTTAAATGTTGACCATCTTAATTTTAAGTATTACTGGATATGTCCTGCCTTTTAGCCAGGAGTATACTCCCCATGAAGGTGGTTATAGGAACTTCTCTTCCTTCCCAACAGGTACCACTTGGATTGTGCCTCCTTCCATTTCTGGCTCTTGCAAGGTCCCACAATTGCCAGGAATTCCCTTCCTCTCACCCTGCCTCCATATGGGCCTGTAATTAAGGAAGGAGTTGGGAAAGAAACAATGACTTCCCTATCCTTTCCCCCCAATTCTTGTTTATAGGTATTTCCCACCCCATCTCACTTATAACCTCTCTTCTGGTTAGCAACATTGCTGTACTCTGTAAAGTTTTTAATACAGCCTGACCTCAACCTTTCTGAGGAAATGTGAAAATGATGGGGAAGCTCGTGATCTAGAGCTGAATCTGTGCTCACATCCATGTTGTTGACTATGTAACATCTTCTTATACTAAAGTTGCTTTGTCCAGTAAAAGGGTTAACTTGTTCGAAACGTGCACATTCCAAAAAAGACCTGGCTCTTACCCAGCTCCTGGAAATACCCTCTAAGCTGTTGGCATGTCCTGCTTGATAAAATTGTCTTTTAACTAGGGGCCTTGGACCCCACCATCTTGAGGTTACGCTAACAATTGGATTTATGGTGAGGGGCCACATTCTATCAGTTTGATCCTTGAAAGGGCTGAAGACTGAGTAACTAACGTCAATGGGTGCTACATGCCTACCTGACTGACCCCCAATAAAAACCTTAGACACCAAGACTCGGAGGAGCTTCCTTGGTGGGCAACACCGTGCACATGATGTTGCACATAATTGCTGGGAGAATTAAGTGCTGTCGTTACAACTCCACTGGGAAAAGACAACTGGAAGCTTGCACCTGGTCTCACCTGGATTCTACCCTATGTGCCTTTGCTTTACTAGTTTTAATCTGCATCCTTTCATGTTTAAGAATCTGTTATAAGGCACACACAAAGGAACAAGACATGGTTATATCTCACAGCCATGTTAGATTCGTAACCATGGGTATAACAGCTTTTCTGAGTCCTAACAAATCATTGAGCCCGAGGATTGTCTTGGGGACTACAACACAGTTGTGGTCATCAGTATATGTCAAGAATTGGACAGGGGCGCCTGGGTGGCTCAGTCGGTTGAGAGTCCGACTTCAGCTCAGGTCATGATCTCACAGTTCGTGAGTTCAATCCCCGCTTCGGGCTCTGTGCTGACAGCTCAGAGCCTGGAGCCTGCTTCAGATTCTGTGTCTCCCTCTCTCTCTGCCCCATCCCCACTCATGCTCTGTCTCTCTCTGTCTTAAAAATAAATATTAAAAAAAAAAAGAATTGTACATTCTTCCATTAGTAACAGCATTTAAATTCTAAATGGGGAAAATAGTAGTTTTATTAGGAGATAGTGTGTATGGTTTCTAAAAAGAACCCCACGCTACTGTTAAATGATATTCTTGCTTCCCTACTTCTACCCACGCATCACTATCCTAGAGTCTTAGTAAAGAGAATAATTTTAAAATAAAGTTAGGGGAAAATATTTGAAAATACAAATAGAGGGGTTAGGGGTGAGGTAGGTGGAGTCACATAACTGTGTCTTGTTGCTGTGTGCGCCTTACAACAGATTCTTAGACACTTTGATTTAGGACCCCTTTATACCCTTAAATTATTGAAAACTGCAAAGAGGTTTTGTTTGCATGTTTTACTTTTGTAACTTAAAAAAATTAACAACTTGTTCTGCTTGTATCTACAGCCATATACACTAATGTGAATGAATTCAGTAAAAAGAGTAGATTGAAAAGGTAACCAGCATGAGTAACATGGTATCTATGGAAAAATCCACTCCAGCTTCAGAATACCTGGCTTAAAATGAACTTTCGTAATGGACCCATTTCATGGGATTGTCTTATCCTGCATTCTTGGGAACTCGGCAGTGACCGAGGTAGTTCACCTAGAATTTTAAGATCTGGGTGAACCAACTCTTCTTTTGATAAGTTCATAATGCAGGAAAGTAGCATCCGAGCTAAATGAGTTGTAGGATGTATTTTGTGACTTTTTGTTGTGTTTTTGTGACACTTGCGCTTTCTGAAGAAGTAACCCATCAAATATTCTACGTAATATGCTCACAACCCACTTTGAATATTGTGTGCTTCCTAAAAAATTACCCATCTTTATGCATAATTACAGAATTTTGAAGTATGTTTATTAATGTCCCTCCACAGGGATAAGTTATAATATTGGACTTCAGGAAAAAGGGAAACTATAAAATCCTTGTAGGATTTTTACCTTTGATAGCTGTATTTTTGTATACAATACATATGAACAGCCAAGGTACATTTTCTTAATTGGTAGTTATATTTATCTCTACATGCTGTGGACATTTTACTTTTCTCACTTTCCTCAAATATTAGCTTTTTTTTTTAACAGCAGGGGAGGTCTTTATTTATGTGCAGATATCTAATATTTAACACAGTATCTGATACACAAGTACCAAGTGAACATTGAGTGAATAACTTTCAGTGTTAAAATACATGGCTCACTAGACTGTTGAGTTCATTTTAAACATCTTTGTAACTATTTTAAGCATAGAACAATGGTAGGAAGGAAACAGTAAGAAAGCCCATTAGAAATCTCTAGGAATTGTTTTCTTCCAAAAGAGTTGTTTAGAAAGTTTAAGAAACCAAGAAATTGAAATGTGTAGCATCATTGCTCCTATGAACTAGAGGTTGACAACATCCAGATCCTCCATTATCTTAGCAGAACTGCTTCTCGTACCTGTGATCTTTCCTCAGACACTTTGCTGGTTCTTAGGGTTGAGATTAATGATTTTTCTGGCACGGAGTACCCACTGTCAGCACAGTAGAATGATTGACTCTCTCACACTACCAGGGGCAGAGCAGTCTTTGAGAAATCAGAAAAACACTACATATTGTAAAATTACTTCAAGATCTGGTAACATTTCAGTATCTGGCTCACATTTTGAGATACCTTTGTTAGGATTTTTAAAAGCTCAATGAAGAGATAAGATTGGTGACTTGAAGATGATTCAACTGAGAACAATATTGATAGTGTCGGAGAGGAGCCAGTAAGCTTACAAAGTTTTATGCCAGCCTGAAATTTACAGGAGTTTTTGAAACGGGTATGAACAAATACCTCACTGGAGAGCAAAGAAAGGGAAGTTCATTTTCACAGGCCCATGAGGAGATGGCAGCTAACGGGACAAGCACTTACTAAATGTCTACCAGGCTACGGACTCGCTTGTCTTATTCTTCTCAGCAATGAGAAGTGAGAAATTGGAGAGGTTGTGAACAATGCCATGTTTGGGTTAAGGTAAAGATTGTAAAAAATCTGTAGGGGTTCCAGAAGGCTTAGCTCTGGGAGTTAGTAAAGAAAAATGAGCAAAAGAGGTGAGGCGTGAGGTTTTATATTACTATTGCTGTGACTGAGGAAATCTGGGCTTTGGCAAGCTAGATTGTTAGCAGTTTTCTAGCAGCTGAAGAACTTGAGTGCTGAGTTGGCAGAAAACAGCGTTAGTGACCGGAGGAGAAAACCTGCTTCTGAAGATACTGGGGATGTCAGAAGGTGGAATCTCGGGGCGCCTGGGTGGCTCAGTCGATTGGGCATCCGACTTCGGCCTGGGTCACGATCTCGCAGTCCGTGAGCTCAAGCCCCGTGTCGGGCTCTGTGCTGACAGCTCAGAGCCTGGAGCCCGTTTCAGATTCTGTGTCTCCCCCTCTCTCTGACCCTCCCCCGTTCATGCTCTGTCTCTGTCTCAAAAATAAATAAAAACGTAAAAAAAAAAAAAAAGTGGAATCTCTGATTTTGGAAGTGTCCTTTTGAGCCCTTCACTCACAATCAGGAAACTTAACCCCAGAGCTGTCACACACTGTTTTGTGTTCACTTGCTCTCAGGCGAATACAGCTTCCCCTTCAGGACAAATTAACATGTTTGCAACGGGCAGCTGAAGCAAAGCGAACTGGAAGCGCTCGTGAGAAGAATGAACAGCCTCCAACATGGAAGACTTAGCCGAGGCGAAAACCGGAATCCGGAGCTGGGCACCCCCCACGTGGTAGTCAGGAGACCTTGGCCAGGCAAGAGTCGGGGAGTGCCTGCGGCTCTGAGGGGCAGAACTGAGAGATCAGAACTAGCAAGGTTAGGTCTGTCAAGCAGCCTCACTACAAGTTCAGAGCAGAGTGACTGCTCCAGCAGGAAGGGTTACTGACCCACCCCCTTGCTTCTAAGAGGATCAGAACGGACAGAAGGATGATAATTGGGATGCACTTAGTGACAATGCCCGTGTCGCAATCAACTAAAGAGCGATTTAAGTCAATTTGAACAAATCCTAAGCAAGAGTGACCTGTGCCCCTTCAGATTATGTGTTTGAATATGAGTCAAAAGGGCCACAGATGTCTCTCGAGGATGGGCTTGCTTTTTGGTCACTGTGATTACTGCAATGACACCAAAAATAGATCAGTCTGATTATGGGTACTAGAATCCAACAGAGCAATGAAAGTTTGGGTCCTTTCCCTCCCCTAAGTTCTTAGCATACTCAGCTTTCTCCTTTTTTTTTTTTTTTTATGTTTTTTGTTTTGTTTTTAATGTTTTTATTTTTGAGAGCATGTGAGTGCGGAAAGGGAAGAGAAAGAGCTAGACACAGAATCAGAAGCAGGCTCCAGGCTCTGAGCTGTCAGCACAGACCCTGATGCAGGGCTTGAACTCACAAGCTGTCAGATCATGATCTGAGCTGAAGTCAGACGCATAAAGGACTGAGCCACCCAGGCGCCCCTTAGCTTCATCCTTAAATCAACTGACATGGGAGGGAAGGGGAAAGGAGGTTCAAGGGGAGGGCACTAAAGGGCAGAGCCACCCAATGTCACTAAGCAAGACTTTTTAAGTTCCTAGCAGCTACCTGCTTAGGCTGAATAAATGAACTTCTAAATTTCTGCTCAAAGTTCTGTATCTTCATTGCTGACACCATATATTTGAGTTTGGGGCAGTCTGCAACTCAGCAACCACTGCCATACTGCCTTTCGGTTGGGGACCTTGGGCTTGCTGCCCCACTGTCATAATATTCCTTCCTCATTCTTGCACTGGACCAATGGCAGAATGTCATGAAATTGAGAGTATGTTTAACTCGTGGCTCAGCTTCAACAGAAAAAAGAAAATGTACATACACGTGCCGTGTCAATTTATACCAGATTTAACATTGGGTTACCGATTGTATTTTGCCCCTGTATGTGGATTCTAACCTCACTTGTTCACATTTTGAACATACCAAGAAGTAACCCCTTTAAAATAAGGTGTAAGTTAGAATCTGAATTCAACTTCTCTACACTACATCTGCACACAGGGAGTTTGTCTTATACCTCTCCACAGCTTAGTATTTGAACACGAAAATACCTACTGTCCTCTGCATGAAAGCATTGGAACTGAGGTCTAGGGATGTTCTATCCGGCCTCCACTTCCTCGCACTTGCTGTAACTCAGGGCACAGTAACTATTTATTTTGCCCTGCCACCTGTCACATTTAGGAGGGGCAGAGGAGCGCGGCCGTGGGACTGTCAGCTTCGCCTGCTATGCTGACCTCCAGCACTTGACCTTTCAAAGACCGCTGGAGAAAGACGCCCAAAGCTTCTTCCGGGATCTTCCAGGGCCGGGTACTTGGTCATAGCAAGACCGAGGCGCAATTCCTAGTGGCTTGCAAGTTTCCAGCGGGGAGGACAAATCTAACTGAACACTGAGGCCACCTCTCTGACCCTTTGGGAAATGGCCGGAGGTTAGGAAACGCATCACCGCGGCCTGCCGAGCCCAGAGGACTCGCCTCACAAACGGGAGCCCTCGCAAACAGGCGGGCCGTGCACGGGGCCAGGATTGGAAGACCCGCCGGGTGCCCCCTCCCGGCCCCAGGCGGCGCGGTGCGGCAGGGCTGTGGGAGACTGCGCGTGCGCGCTGGGCGGCCGGTTCCGGAGACGACGTCCCCAGCCGCCTCCCGTCTCCCGCGACAGCATGAAGACCGCCGAGGACGCCAGAGGAGTGTTTGGCAAGGGGCCGCGGAAGCTAGGCCTCTGCCTCCTCTGCGGCCTGCCCGCGGCAGGAAAATCGACCTTCGCGCGGGCCCTAAGCCCCCGGTTACGGCAGGAGCAGGGCTGGGCCGTCGGCGTGGTCGCCTATGATGACGTCATGCCGGACGCGTTCCAGGAGGAGGCGAGCGCGCGGCCGTTGGTGAGTACGGAGGGGGCGGGGCCTAGCCTGTGGTCGCAGAAGGACATAGGAGGGTTCCACCTAAATGCTGGACTGCCCCTTGTGTGGGAGGTGCGGCCCTGACGGAGCGGGGGAGACTGGAGTTCGAGAGAAGTGGAGTTGGTTTAACGTAGAATGTGTCGACTCCGTCTTAGAAGGATTCGTCGCAGAGATTTATGTGTATATTTGGGGCCTGTACGGATTGTGTATTGCATACAGGGAGTCTTAAGACGGCGTTAGGTTTTGTCGGCGTGCAGGATGGTACCCTCCCGCCCCCACCCCCATAGACAAGTATGCTTTTGAAAAGTCCTTTAGGAAGATCGTACTTAGGAGAGGGACAGAATCTCTTAAAAACCACAGCCAGTTTAACGTCCAGCCACCGGTGAATCCTTGTGGGTCTTCAAGTTTACACAGTTGGGAACTTTTTTTTTTTTTTTTTTAAGATAAAGGATACAAAATTATAAATAACAAAATTACTAGGTTCCCTCCCATGACAATAGAAAGCTGTACAAATGAAAGGGCTGGTGTCTGAAACTCTCTCTTCACTCAATTCCGGTAAATCTGCCTCTGCCAGCATTAGGAAAAGACGGCTGTTTCTCAGGTGACCACCAGATGAAGTAATGGGCTTGTGTTTAGGCACCTACTTACATATAGGTACTTATAGATTCTCTTTAAGCCTTCAAATCACACTCTGTGCAGCAAGATGCATCCCCTTGGAGAAGCACAAGAAAAGTGCGACCTCTGGGGAAGAGTGGATTCATATCTCCCAATCTCGTTCTCCCCCTAAATACTCTTCGACAGATTCTGAAAAATTGAGATAGATTTGTCGTTCAGTACCTGTGTGTAGGTGGAGGCGTCTAAATAAAATACGAATATGATGTGATTCCACTCTCTATATATGTAAAATTATAGTACGTTTGGTGGCTGGCAACTGTTGTATTCTGTCCGGTTCTTGTTCTAATTGTGAGATGACTACAGTATCAAGTCCCTGGTAGCACTAGATTTAGTTGGATGATAGTATTTTTGCCACTTGAGTGAAAGCTGAAAGTTGGTGAGATGTATGGTTGTATTTACTGGGCCATTTCCTCACTTTTATTGTTATAGTTTTTCCACTCCTCCCTGTAGACGGAGACTGTGGGACTCAACTAGTCACCATGAGTAGGAAATCTCACCTTTTAGGAAGTGATCGTGTTTTCCTTCTCCGTAGGTTTAGCTGATGTATTTGTTGTATGTGCTGTAATGTCAGTGATGTGGTAAGGCATGGACAGGCAGGAGAGGGACCCTTATCTCCTGTTCCTATGTTTTCTCTCCAGACTGGACCTGCTCTCCACAGTCCTTGAGTGGCACAAGATTCCCTATGTTCTCCAGTTACTTATTCTCTTCCCTTCAGTCTAGCTTTCCCCATCCCATTCCATCTCTGTTGTGAGCCTCAAGGCTTTTCACCCTGACCCAGGCGCCTTTCGGCAGATCTTTTCTGTCCACAACTTTTCTCATGTCAAGGGCAAACCAGCGTTGCTTTGTCTAAGCCAATTTTATTTTGTCAGGATGTCGATTTTGGCTCATTTCTCTTGGATGGTAACAGCTTTTCATTCTTCCATTTATTTACTCATTCAGTCATTTTCTGTGCTGGAGCACCTCTTACGTGCCTGACCGTCTGCTGGAGGCCAGTTAGACCATGGACTATTGATTGAGCAGAGAGTTAGAGATGTGCAAACAAATGCCTAAATAGTGTAAGCCCCGTTAGGGTGGAGACCCCGTCTGTGCAAAGCAGGATGTCACGTAGGCAAGGGAGGGTCTGAGCTGCCTCCTGCGTGGATGTGTCTGTGGAGACTTCAGAGGACTGTCCTCAGTGAGTAGGAGTTTCTGGGCAGAGGAAACAGGATATGGGAAGACATAGGAGGCAAGGTGAAACAAGTTGTGCTCAGAGAATTCCACGTGGTTTGGCTCTGTGAGCTGAGATGTTCACGTGGGGTGGAAGGCGATAAGCCGGAGCACCCTGTTGACCAAAGCCCAATATAAATTGTGATTTTTTCCCTCTTTTGTAGCCATCCCAATGGAAGTTGCTTCGACAGGAACTGTTGAAGTACCTAGAATACTTCTTGTTGGCTGTCATTAACGGGTGTCAGATGTCTACCCCACCCAACAGGACTGAAGCCATGTGGGAGGATTTTATAACCTGCTTAAAGGATCAAGATCTGATATCTTCTGCTGCACCGGAGGCCCGGTCTTGCTATCTCTTAACGAAGACTGCTGTTTCTAGACCTTTGTTTTTGATTTTAGATGACAACTTTTATTATCAAAGTATGAGATACGAAGTCTACCAACTGGCACGGAAATGTAATTAAAACATTTTTTTTTTCTTACACACAGACACTTGTTTGCATATCAAAATCACGACTGCTTTTAGTGAGAATTGAATTGGATCAGGAAGTTAGTATAGATTTACTTAATTTTCAAAGCTAGATGTTCAGTGTTTTCCTGCCACAGCTGGGATAATTTGCCTGATTTGTTTATTTTGCATTTTGGAAAAAATAGTGCACCACTGATTTCACGGTTTCACGTTGCTTTCAGATTCATTAGGCTTTTGCCAGCTTTTTTTAGATTGCTCTCTGGAGACCTGTTTACAGAGGAATGGCCAGAGACCCCAGGCGCTGCCAGCCGAGACCATCCACCTGATGGGAAGAAAGCTGGAAAAGCCCAACCCCGAGAAAAATGCTTGGGAACACAACAGCCTCACAATTGAGAGTTCAGAATGTTCTTCTGAAGCCAGGTATCCTACGCAAAGCTGACCTTCGCTGGGTGCCTCCCTGAGGGAGCACTGTGCCCTTGGCTTTACCCAGGTCCACTCGGTCAACCTTTACACAAGCGTGGAGATTGCTCTCTGTCCCCTCTAGAGAAGAGGCAACTGAGTGAGAAAGTTAGTTTGCCCAGAGTCCCCGAGCTCGTGGTAGCTCAGATGTGAACCCAAGTTTGCTGGCGCACACGTGCTCTTGTTAAGACTACGTTCTCCCAGGGGCGCCTGGGTGGCTCAGTCGGTTAAGCATCTGACCCTTGGTTTCAGGATCTCACAGCTTGGGAGTTCCAGCCCCAACATCGGGCTCTGTGCTGACAGTGCAGAGCCTGCTTGAGATTCTCTCTCTCTCTCTCTCTCTCAAGATACATAAATAAACTTAAAAAAAAAAAAAAAAAAAGACTATGTTCTCCCAGAGATCAGAGCAGGGAATGCAGAGTTGGACACATCTTTGAAACTCTTGCCACAGTAGCACAGTCTAAATAGGTTGCCCAGTAATTTTCTCACAGAAAGAAAGAGAGTGGAAGTGGTCTGGAGTCCTAATTTTGCCTCAGACCCCCCTGCAGTTACACCACCGCGTATATGTGATGCCTGTGGGCTGCGGTGCTAATGCTTTCGTTTGTGATATATGTCTTGAGAGTTCTACAGCCGCACATTTCTAATGGAATTTTCGCAGATGATGGAAATGTACTACATTTGTACTGTCCAGTGTAGTAGCTGCTGGCCACATGTGACTGTTAGGCACTTGAAATATAGCCGGTGCATCTGGCGGCCTGAATTTTAAATTTTATTTTAATTACTGTAAACTTAAATAGCCACATGTGCCTAGTGGCTATTTTCTCAGACAGCACAGTTCTAGAGCTATTTTGCCCTCGTTTTCTTAGCTCCTGCCTAACTGTTGTCCACAGGGGACCAGCAGTTTTTAAATGGCTAATTTTTAAAATTCATTGTTTTCACTTATCCACTCGTCACTGTCTGAAATTACACATTTTTGCTGATTTAATTATCTGTCTCCTAATGGAGATGATGTAATCACTGCTGGACTTAGAAAGTGTGGGGATCTTGCTGTACCCCCAACTCATAGCACATAGTTTCACACACATAGTAGTAAATGAATGGATTCTACCCGAACCCTCCATGGCCCCTTGACCGGCGAGGAACTTTGCTAATCCCCATCCAGTAAATAAGAAGCCAGAAAGAAGTCCCTTCTTTAGGAAATAAAGTAGAGTTATAGTAGCCTAAAATTTGGCACTTAATGAGGGAAAAGAGAGAATTTCTTTTCAAAGCTTATTGAAATGAGTCTTAGAAAATTAATACCTTTTAAATACTTTTTAAATTAATTCTTTTGCCTTATAGTTTGTTTTCAGCTTCTCCATTTGGATTTTGTAAGTAGAAGGTAGCTTGCAAATCTTTTCATTTTTTTCCCCTTTGGCTTAGGATCCTTTGGATTATAGCACATTTATTCCTCTAGAATTCAATTCAGTATTCATAAACACAGGTTCTTTCTTTTTTTTTTTTTTTTTTTTTTTTTAAATTTTTTTTTTCAACGTTTATTTATTTTTGGGACAGAGAGAGACAGAGCATGAACGGGGGAGGGGCAGAGAGAGAGGGAGACACAGAATCAGAAACAGGCTCCAGGCTCTGAGCCATCAGCCCAGAGCCTGACGCGGGGCTCGAACTCACGGACCGCGAGATCGTGACCTGGCTGAAGTCGGGCGCTTAACCGACTGCGCCACCCAGGCGCCCCAGACACAGGTTCTTTTTAAAAAAGATGTTTGATAGAAGGATTCATTTTATCTCACCTTCTCTTCTAGCCTGAAGTTGACCGATTTATTGCTTACTGCTTTGGAAAATCCAGTAAAATATATTGAGGACAATGTGGAACAAAAGGTAAATCTTCCAGTATAGATGTGGTATAAATGGCAAGGTACAACTGTTTGAAGGAAGGTCTTTCTGAGCTGAATGTAAAAAAAAAATATGAGTAAAATGTGAAAAATGCCTTTGTCACCGCCTTGGCATCTCAGCAGCACTCTACTTATGACAACTGGCTGCAGTGGCATCCTGGTGGCCGCGTGCAGCAGCTGGTCAAAGCCGACTGTCACATTTTCCGAAATATTAGAGCCTGTTAACATATGTTGGTGTTGGTAGCTTGAGACGGACAAGGACAGGAGCACTTGCACCGCACATAGTGACAAACGCTGTAGACGGAGGGCCCATTATTGGACAGATTGTCAGCCCCCGTCATCTAGATGGGACAGCTGGAACAGAAAAGCCACCGTAACTTTCCTTGTAGTCTCATCAGAAACACATCACAGTTTAGCCACCTCTTTTATAAAACTACCTAACTTCCAGTAACGATGTCTGTGTTGCATAGGAAGCAGACAGAATCATTTGTTCAAACAACCTTCTTCATCAAGCCGATCAGATGCTCCGAAGGATTGTCTCTCAGACGATGAAGGAAGCAAAAGGTATGTTGAGCAGTCGTGTGGGGTTTAGTTGATACAACTCTCCTGCTGTTCTTGTTCCCTTGGGTAGTTGGTTAGCTTTCCGTCACAACGTTGACATCGTTTTTAGTTTCACCATGCAACTGGATTATATAAAGCTAAAAATTCTACCCCCAGAACAGGGTATTCATCCATCCAGTACATTTTTGTTGAGTGGCTACTCTGTACTAGGCTTTATTCTAGATACTGGGGTGTCAGCAGGGAGCAGAACATTACTTTGAGGAGACAGACCGATAAATACATGAGTCTCTGCTGGTGCCCTGAAGAAAAATAAAGTAGGGTAAGGCAGTGGAGGGTGATGGGAGAGCTTCTTTTAAAAACTGTTTTTTAATGTTTTTTTGTTTTGTTTTTATTTATTTTTGAGACAGAGAGAGACAGAGCATGACTGGGGAGGGGGAGAGAGGGAGCCACAGAATCTGAAGCAGGCTTCAGGCTCTGAGCTGTCAGCACAGACCCCAACGCAGGGCTCGAACTCACAAACCGCAAGATCATGACCTGAGCTGAAGTCGGATGCTCAACCAACTGAGCCACCCAGGCACCCGGGAGAGCTTCTTTTAAAGGGTAATCAGGAAGGCTTCTCAGAGGTGATATTTAAGCAGAGATATGAGTAACGGAAAGAGTCAGCATGCAGATATCTGGAGATAGATCATTCCACGCAGTGGACACAGGTGCAGAAACCCCGAGGTGAAGTTATTTGGTAGGTCTTAGAGCAGAAAAGAGGCCACTGAATCGGGTGAAATAAGGAATGGGGAGAGGTGGTCAGGGGCCACATGTCCAGTCAGCAAGCTCAGTGGATTGTCAGTCTGAACTTAGATGGCATGCGTGGTCGTTTTATAAAAGAACTCCTTTAGGGGTGCCTGGGTGGTTCGGTTGGTTAAGCGTCCAACTCTTGATTTTGGCTCGGGTCATGATCTCATGATTCATGGGATCAAGACGCGTGTCAGGCTCTGTGATGATGGTGCAAAGCCTGCTTGGGATTCTCTTTCCCTCTCTCTCTGTCCTTCCCCTCTCTCGTTCTCTGTGTCTCAAAATAAATGAACATTAAAAAAAATTACTCCTTTCGCTTTTAAATATTGAACTCTACACTGTATTTAAAATCTGACTTAAAAACTAATAGCCTACCTTTTCTTTAGCTTTTACATGCTAAGTGCCTTATACATACTGTTTCCAGTCTTGACAGCCTCATGAGGTAGGTGTAATTTTATAAATGGGGAAATGAAGGTTCTGAGAGGATCAAGTAACTTACCCAAGGCTGAACAGCTACTAGATACGTGGACAACCTGGGTTCAGAGTCAAGTCTGACTCTAGTTTATGTTTTCTGTTATGCTCCCTGCATCATCGGCATCTATTATTAACACCTTTACAACAACATCTATTATTAACACCTTTACAACAGTTTCTTGGAAAAAGAAACAATACACTAACCATATGGTGTGTTTCATACTTTCTAACCACGATCCAGAAGCAGATTTTATCTTGTACCCGAGACTGTAGCTCAGTACACGAACACACACGTGCATAGCAACAAGTTTCACAGAACCCTCACATTTGGTGAGCTCTTCTATGATCTTTTTGATTCCATTTTAGATAAACACAGCTTGCAACCTGCATCTCACTTGTAGGTTATAATCCGGAGTTTGAAAAACACGGGCCTGGAACAGAAACAGCAGCATAATTAGAATAAAAACAAAAATAGTTGCAAATAGTTGCAGGAGCTGGGGCTCAATCATTTGCCTGCCTTGTCTTCTGTATAAAATGAAGAGAAGGGGAGGAGATAGGATTACGCTCAAATCACTCTTGACTTATTTCCCACCCATTAAAAAAAAAACTTTTTTTTTTTTTTGGTGAGGGAGATGGTCGTAGCATCTAGATCTATGCTTAAATGAAATTAGAAATTCATTTCTCCTACCACCAAGAAAATGGAAAGACAACCCACAGATCAGGAGAAAATCCTCGCAAATCATCTATCTCATAAGGGACTTGCATCCAAAACAGATAAAGGACTCTTACCCCTCAATAATAAAGATAACCCGGTTTTAAAAACGGGCAAAGGATCTGAATAGACATTTCCCCAGGGAAGATACACAAGTGGCCCACAACCACAAGAAGACACACTGGACATCATTAGTCATCAGGGAAACGCAAACCAAAACCATGAGCGGCCACTGCACCCACTCACTAGGCCAGCCAGAATCAGAAAGTCCAAGAGGTGGTGAGCACGTGGGGAAATCCGAACCCTCGTCCGCTGCTGGTGGGAATGGGAAGCAGTGCAGCTGCTTTGGCAAACCACCGAGCAGTTCCCGCAGCGAGTAAGTGTAGTCACCACGGGACCCAGCAATTGCACTGCCGGGAAAGAGAAGTGAAAACGTATGTTCATATAAAAATGTGAACACAAATGTTTGCGTCAGCATTATTCATCGGAGCCAGGATGAGCCTTGAAAATGTTAGACTAAGTGAAAGAAGCCATCACAGAAGTCCACATGTTGCTTGAGTTCAGTCATGTGAGAGATCCAGAAGGGAGAAATCTAGAGGCACAGAGCCCAACGTGGGACTCTATCTCCTGAACCTCGAGATCATGACCTGAGCTGAGACCAGGAGTCAGACACTTAACCGACTGAGCCACCCAGGTGCCCCCTGAGTTGGAGTCTAAATTAATAAAGGGTATATAGTATGCAAATTTATTTCAATAAAGCTGTTTAATATAAAAATCTAGTTCCTCAGTCACATTACCCACGTGGCTAGTGGCTGCTGTATTGAAGAGGGCAGATCCAGGACATTTCCATCATTGTAGGAAGTTCTATGTTGGACATCTGCTCTAGAGACTATTTACAACAGTTTCAACCACACTGTCATTTCCTATTCCTGCTTTTTTGCCTTACTACCTGTTAGCTCAAGAACATTCTAAACCAACCATCTTGTCAACAACAACAAAAAATCCCCTTCAGGCTTATCTTTTCTGCTCATGCATCTCATACCAAGTTATTTAAAAGATTTGTTATCACGTCAGTGTGACCTTTTGTCTACATAGTACACCAACTCAACTGTGATTAACAAAATCTGATCAGTTTGTCAGAAGTATTCAAATTAATTTCCTATGTTGTTAGACAGCCTGGCCTGATTTAGTTTATACAAATAATTTGAGAATGTCTTTTCATTTTAGAGGAACGAGTGCTTCCTTTCAACTTGAAGCTTCTAGCAGAAGAACTCAACAAGCTCAAAGCAGAGTTTTTGGAAGACCTAAGACAAGGAAACAAAAAGTACCTGTGCTTTCCAGAAACCACCAATGTATCAGACGCTATTGCTTTTTTTCATCATGAGAAAGATAATATTGTCCAGAAATATTTTTCAAAGCATTAAAACTTTTGAACTTACAATCAAATATCCGATTTTGGTTGAGTTTGCAAAATAAAACCATTTTGCATTACTGGATATTTTCTAGGCCAGTGGTGTGAATTGCCAGACTTGTTTAAAAAAAAAAAAAAAAAAGTCCATTCTAAAGATCCATTTGTCATAACAGAAACTACTTCAGTTGGTGGCTTGTCAGATGTGACGTGGACAATTGAGTATCGGCAGCAGGCTTCCTCATTTATGTGCCAGAACCCTTAGGGTAGGGCTGGTGGGGACAGGAGTCTTCATCAATAAGGCAGAGAAGGAAGAAGACAAGACGTGGATACATGGAGCTGTTTTTGTTTGTAACTCATGTGACAGATCTTCTCATGGGTAAGGCATTCTACAAATTCAAACCAATGTAGCCATAACCCCCCTCCCCTTTTTTTTAATTAACAGTTTACATACGGGAAAATTACTAAAAACCTAACTGGACCCTAGTTTTCAAAGAAGAAAAATCGAGATCAATAGAAGTGTTATTTTTTTATTCATGTATTACAAAAGCAAAGCTTAATTCACAATATGAACTACAGACTAGATATGGTTATTTCAGCATCAAACTGCTCTCTGGAATCCCTAAACAATGTAGTGTTTTGCAACCATACTCAGGTTTTATGTTTTGCATATAAAATATGTTCTTTACATCAAAGTACATATGAACAAAAACAAGTTGTAGAAATCATAATCCCTCTAATAAGATTATTTAATGAAAAAGTCCTTAGCAGGGAATTTCGTTAAAAATAATACATCCACTTGATAAATATCTTTGTAAAACTTAAAATGAAGTTTATCTCAACATTTTTAAAGGAATATCCCCTTTGTCAAACAATTCTGCAGATAAATGGCAAACACTTATTTCTAAAATGAAATAGCAGTGGCAAATATTCAAAGTAAAAGTCTAGCCTTTACTTGAATTTCAAGAAGTTGTAGCTATATACTAGATTAGTAAAATCTGAAACGAAATTATTCCCTGTTAATCTCTTCACAGTTTCTTAAAAAAATATTAGTGGAGATAAATTATCTATGAACTTTAAAAATCTAAACTTATGTTCACTGAACAAAAATAAATTTAGTTTCAGAGCATTGCCTGTTCACAGCAAAGTACTATAAATAGTTCACGTTCAACTTTTCCTAGCAGCTCATTTCTATAAAATATTTGATTAAAAATAAAATGGGAGAAACATATTCAACACTTAATGGAAGATAGTATCATCTTTCCATGTATAAAATTTAACTCACAGAAAATTTAAATAAAATCCTAAATCTTTTTAAAAAATACAATACTAAAAAAGTTTCTAAGGTAGATTTGATTCAAAAACTTTAGTGCATTTAGAATTAATTGTAGCGCTCAAGCACTGACGCCTTTGGAACACGGACTGTGCTCTTTTAAGTCCTAGGAAAATTATATTTCTAATTCTAGTTTATAATTATGAAAAAAAAAGATATTCTCTGTTTAAATTAAAATGTACCTTCAAAACATCTATCTTTAGTTGTCAGAAAAAAGTGTTTGTCACTATTGGGCCCAGAGTATAGAGTTAATAAACTGGTTTTAATGAGAGAGTCCTTCCTCTTTCTTTAATGAAATCTCTCATTTTCTCAGAGTATTGCTTTCGTTTGAATTGCAAAAGCTTCCAAATGACGGCAACCTGTTTCTCCTGGCAATAAAAAAATACTAGAGCCAAGTCAGATTTGGAAATGGTTGCATGAACGTGGATCTGAGCGGTGAGTGAGTGAAGCTACAAGAGAAATACAATCGTAGATGGCACAAGCCTCAGATCTGACAAGGATGAGAGTTATTGACAGTTTGGACAGACTCCTTGCTGCTCTCTCAACAATGCTGCTGAGATTAGTTTCAATTGGACATTAAACCACAAGAACTCCTTTTACTGGCTTTCTAGCATTTGGAAGGGAGAGCAGAAGATTCATTAAGTTGGCACTTGGGGGTTCTGGGGACATACACTGTCTGTGTTTCCCTTTTAGTTACTATAGATGAGCTGAGGTCTTTTTTGCTTATTAAGTGCTTAGTAGTTAGGATATTCTCCTTAAGAAGCCAATTAGTAACACTTTGTAAGATCTGAACCAAATTAAAAAATCAAACTTTTGCAAAGTACACAGAAACCAGCAGTTAGTAACAATATATTTTATTGTTTGACCAAGCCCTCTTCAGAGTAAGCTAGTTATTACACAATATAAAAACAATAGCCTCCTATTCAAAATTATTCTAGATTTAGCAAGTCTTATTTTTGTAAACAAATTAAATACCACATTTAACTGCATCTTCTATTTTCCTACTTTTTGTACCCTTTCCTACTAAGGCGGCGATTCAGTCTCCGTATAGTTTTGTCACTGTACACGAAAAACTGGCAGGACCTGCAAATAAGCATTACAACTTGAATTCACAGCAAATCTTTTAAATGGCCAATTCTGAAGGAAAAACCAGAATTTGCTCTGCACACACGTTCTCATTTTTTTAAGTATTACTTCACCACCACATTTTCCCATGTGTTACTATACCACCTCTTCTCACAAATTATGGACGATGAATGGACAGAGGGCAGGAAATGGACATTTCAGAGATTCTGTGTGTGTGTGTGTGTGTGTGTGTGTGTGTGCGCGCACACGTGTACATGTGTGTAAAGGACTGCATTTCCGAGGACTGAAATGGATGAATTCCACTGTACCTCTTTGGTCATCAAAGGAATAGAAGGAATAACAAGAGTCTCCGTTTACTTATCAACCTCGCCTGACAATAATGATGTCAGAATGGAGAATTTAAATGAAAGGTTCAAATTAAAAGAAACAAAAAGGCATCTTTACAGATAATCCTCTTATATTTCTAGCACTCTCCTGTATTTGCCTGTGGCTTTTACAATAAACCAGCATAAAAAGATAGGTGTTTAAACTGGAAATGGAATAAACAGGTATTTTAAATATTAAGCCCATTTTCAATTTAAGTTTCATTTCTTTTCAGAACTTTTACCTCATGTTTTTATAGCTTTAATTTGAAAGGAATGCACTGTTACATTTCCCCTTATGGAAAACAAAATCTACACAAAGTAGTTCTGTGATTATCAGTTGAAACGAAAGCGCGGCTTCAACTTCAGCAATGTGAACTAAACAGCATGTCAGTTAAGAGTGTTGTTAAAGGCAATTCCTCTCTGAAAACACTGAAATAAGCTGTTAATAGACTTTGGAAGAGGCGGTAATTTTACCATGCTGATTCATGGCAGAAATTACCTAGCTGCAATGTGTATGTTGAAATACCAAGAGTAGCAATAAGCTTTGAAGATTTTATGGACCATAAATATGGGAAATTTAAATGAATACCTGTTAGGATTATGACTGCACTCCAATTCTCAAATGTCTAAATGAAATGAGAAAATAGACCCCAATGTGTCTAACTGTTCTAATACATAAGTGACCCTCACCAGATTTTTATGGGGAGAAGAAAAAAAAAGGAGAAAGTTTTGTTTCCACCGTCAAACTTACATTCTATAAATATGTAGATAGACTTTAAATTAGCAGACATCTTATTAGGAATGACCCCACCCCCAGAAAAACAAAAACAACAATAAACAAAACTATAAAACACAAAGGTAAAACCAAGGAAAGCATAATGTGATTATTTTCAATCAGTGTTGGTTATGTTGTCCCCTTGCAAAATGACAGGCAAAATCATACTTGTTTTTACATTTGCAGCCACATATGTTACACTGGAAAGGATTTTCATACCCATGACATCCCATATGAATAGTGTAAAGGATGTTGTCGGCGAAGTACATATCACAGTGCTGGCAGTGGTGCAGGAGCTGAGGGTCCTGGACCGGCAGCGTGGGAGCCGGAGTGCTCGGCTGGCTGTTCCCTAGGCTGGGGGTACTGGTGTGGGCACTCGGTTCGCTGCTCGGACCTGCCACCGGACTGTAGTTCCTCTGGCTGTGGGGCGGCCGAGGCTCAGGGCTCGTGGGGGAGGAGCTCTGAGGAATACTCGCGGACACGGCGGCAACGACCGCTTGGGCAGAGGGCTGCTGCATCATGAAAGGCTTCTCATCGGGGCAGGGGACCACGTCGGGGGAGGCGGGGTTTTGGTTCTCCGGCGGTAAACTGGACAACTGTCCTGCCAGAGTCGAGAGCTGATTTAAAGGGTTGTCAACCATGAGTTCTTGTGGGTCCCTTGGCAGGCCACCCGTTGGTGCGGTTTTTGCCATACTTTCATACGAGTCGGTCTGGATATTTGGGATTTCATGGGTAAAGTCGTTAAGGTAGTCTGGCTTCTGAACCACCATGGAAGGTGGACTTAAGTTGATGAGTGCTCTTCTGCTATAGCCCAGATTGCTTGTTTTCTTCTGTAAAACTCCCCACATTTTCTTGCTGCTTAAGGAAGACCTAGTACCTTTAATTGGTACCATTTTATGCTTGCGCCTTCGATGATGGGACAGGTTACTTCGATCACTGCAGCGGAAGGAACATAATTCACATTTGTATGGTTTTTCTCCTGTATGGGAACGCATGTGGGCTTCCAGATGGCGCTCGTAAGCAGATGCGAACGGACATAAGTGACACCTATGAGGTTTCTCACCTGTTTAAAAAGAAAAATGGGGGAGAAACTGCAAAGGTAGCTCATTTGTGGAGAGTTTCATGTTTTGTCCGTTCATTAGATTTAGAAATTGTTCACATTTCTTTGCAAAGAAACCTGTACACTTAAATAAAGCTTAAGAACTCTTCAGCCACCATTTGAGACATAGAGATCCATTCTCTTCGTCAGTATCATGTAAAAGTTGTTATGGCTTCAGCTGGCATTTTGGGAAAGAGGAGCAAAACTGACAGTACCCTGTATAACAGTGACTTTACCAAAAGTATGCCTCAGCTGTATGTTCATGTACACACCTATACACGAGCACTTCTCCATACATATTCATACACACACTCACACGTACCCCTTCCTCAGAAAAAAAATACAAAAAGCCTTTCTAAAAAGTCCTTCTATTAAATAGAAAGCTCAAAATGGAAATGAGCTTCCTAGTCCAAGTATGAGTAATGCCAAGTGTCCCTTCAAAATGGCCAGTGCTTTACCTCTACCTTCCTCCTTCTCCTCTTCAGCTGCCAGAGGGGACAATTTGAGTTAGTGCCCTTAGCTGGAAATAGTGTAAAATAAGTATCTGGAATATGAGATTTGGAGTCATCGATGTAACAAATTAAGTACTGAATACTTACTATGTGTCAGCTGCTCTCTTAGGCTCTGTGGGCACCAAGAGGGCCCTGCCACAAACCCTGTCCTCAGAAGGGGTCTAGGTCAGCACCACATAGCATGAGAAACCACAGGCACACAGCTGGGACACGTGACCAGGGCTTGCCCAGGGCAGGCACAGCTAGGAGGGTTTCTCAGGAAGTGGGGTGGCTACAGCAAGACCTGCAGATTAGCAATGTAGTCTGTGACTGTACAAATGCCTTGTCCCTGGTCGGCAACTGAAACATACTAAGGATGAAGATAAAAACATTTTATCACTTCACATACCATCAGCATTAACCTGCCCAGCCTGAGAAGCAGATAAATGTTGAGAGATTACTTGGAACACGAAGAAAGATGGCTAAGGAAGGGGAAGCTCTAGAAGGGGCCTTACTTCCTCTCATTATGCTATTGTTTTGAAAAAATAGAGTAACTTCTCCATTTATCCATACCTTGTTATCAGCCATCAATGTTAAACTATTAGAACTATTTATAGGACGCATCAACCTGCCTTCCTTGGCCCCTCTCCCACCCCCAAACAAATGCCTTCTCCAGCTGTTTTTCCGTTACCTGTGTGGATTCTAATGTGTTCAATAAGCCGGGCTGTTCCTTTGCTGGCATAGTTGCAGTACCGACACTTGAGCTTCCCATCAAAGGTCCTTTCAAACCCGTCTACTAACATTCCTGAGTTTTCATCCAGAGAAACTTCAACAGATGGGTGATCGAGTCCATTTTGATCACCATCTGTTCCAGCTATAAACAAAGTATAGCAAAAGAAATTATGCATCTCAGAATCAACTCAATTTAGCATTTTGGTTTTGAGTGGTAAAAAAATCATAAATTGATAGTTAATTTAGCACAAAAGCTAAACTCGTAAGCTACAGACTTTCACTTTCTGAACTGAGGTTAATTTCACACAAAAGCAGTATCCTGTTTTTGAGGACCTTTTATAGGGGGATCTCAAATTACTTACACATACATTTTATCAGTCCTCCACATGCTTCTGAAGAAGAGAGCTGGGTATTATCCTAATGTGACAGGTGAGGAGACAGAGGGGAGTAAGGAGTAATGGCAAAGTTACACACGTTTAAGATTCTAGCCACTTCTACAAATACTATAACTGGCAGTCACGGTAATCTCCCCAATCCTAACTCTATTTACTGTAGTCTAAAGCAATTAATGTTGAGTTTTGCACTGTTCCACTTGGTTTATGCACATGTTCTAGAGGCTGGGATGCATTTAGGATCTTAACATTCTAAATAAGCACATAAAGGAAGATAGTCTATCTGATACCTCTGAATGTTAGAACTGCAAGAATTTGAAAGCTAAAAGGTATCGGTCTGGCCCTTTGTTTTTAATGTGATCCGACTACTTCTTTGTATCTATAAAGGAACTGAAGGGGCAAGTGCTCCTAATCAGGAAGACCAGAAAGCAGTGGGGACTACAAGCCTTTTCTCTTGGATCCCAGTCCAGGAACCTATAAACTCAAGTGTCAGAAGGGACATTTTTGGTGCTGCAACTTCATGGGCAAAGCACTTCTACTGCATCCCCAGGAAATAGCAGTACTATTTGTGTGAACACGTCAAGCCGCCTCCTCCACTGTTTCCTCCCTGCTTCACCAGGAGAAAAGTGATCTTGCTGGTCGGTGAAAACCCAATATCCAACAGTGCCACGGCATGAGAGGGACAAGGCTGTGTCCCCCTCTCTGATTTCTTTCTCGAGCCGGTGACTCCAAAGATTTAATGTGCATGTGTATGAATCACATGAGGAGCTTTTTAAAATACAGACTGATTCAGTAGATCTGCACTGGGAACTGACATTTTACACTTCTGACAAGCTCCCAGATGATGCCTGGCCACTGCTGTTGGCCCCTAGACTACAGGCCACAGACCATCTTCATCAGGGGTCAGCAAACCTCCCATAAGGATCAGAGAGTAAATACTTTGTGGCTTTATGGGCCACATGTTCTCTATCACAACTACTCAACTCTGCTGTTATAGCACAAAAACAGCTATAGAAAACATGTCAACAAGCAAATATAGCTCTGTTTCGATCAAATGTTACTTACCGATGCTGATGTCTGAATTTCATATAATTTGCACATTAGAGTATTGTTTTGGTTCCCCTCCCCCACCCCCCACCATTTTAAAATCTAGAAATCTCTCTTAGTTTGCAGGTCATATAAAAACAGTTAGCAGTCCAGGTGGGGTCCGTGAGCTGTGGTTTGTTGACACCTGAGCTACGTTCAGAAATAAATTCCAGTGTGTTTGGTAAGCAAACAAGATAAAGTCTGTCTGTAACAGGCCCAAATGGGTTGCTTTCTCTATTCCAGTTTGCTGTCTAAATGGGTAAACAGGTCAGCACTTTCTTCATTTTAAGAGAGAAAAAACAGAAACCCCCATCATGTCTCTGGTCTAATCCAGATTTCCTAATGGCCAAATCCTTTGTGTAGTGAAGCTGATGTTCGACCCCCTTGGGTTCCTTGTGTCGACAGTTAGCTACTAGAACTTATAAGATGGGAAGGATATTTGGAACTCCTAACCTTCCAATGAGACCATAATGCCTCTCTAGACCATGTTAGGCCCTTGGGGAAGCCTCATTCTCCCTCAACAAAAATCTGACATATGTAAAGAGGAAAACAAATTGTACTGTATCTTTCTAAGTAAAGATGGAATGATTCACATTAGTCAATAGTGGTCTTCATCATATGCATAGCTATATACAAACATTAACATATTTATGAAAAGTGAATTAATTAATAGTATTAAGATGAGTCTACCTCCCTGAAGAGCCTCTGCTTCTTTATCCCCACTAACTGATCCAGAAATCATATTCACATGATGAGTCTGTTGAGTCAGATATTCCTGGAAATCTTTCACGAAGTCCAAAGGCTCTGGTTTCTTTTCACCCATCTTTACTTTTTTCTTTTTCTTTCTTTTTTTTATTTATTTTTATTTTTTTGAAGTTTACAGTTCGTTATGCCTAGGGGGAAAAAAAGTGAAATAATTTCACACTATTTAGTGAGATCCAATATGTATTAAAACAACAGTGACAAAGATTACTATGTTCAAGGAACTAAACAAAGCTACAAAGAACACAGTACCTGCCTTTCAATATCTTACTATTTTCTTGGTGAACTAGATAAGACATACAGAAAATGTTGAATATTTAATATATTTAATATTTAAATAAACTAGGATTCAAACTTAGTCTTAAAGGATGGAATGAAATTACAAAGACAGAAAATAAGAGAAAATAAGTCCAGATGAAAGAAACAGGCACATCAGCAGGATTATCAATGGAGACAGTAAAAAAAACCAAGTGGCTCAATCAGGGCCAGAGAGAATTTTCTGGATGATGGACATATTACATATCTGCATTGCCCAATACAGTTGCTACCAGCCACACACAGCGATGAGTACTTAAAGTGTGGTGAATACAAATGACCTGAGTTTTTAATTTTATTTAATTTAAACTGAAATAGCTACATATGGCTAGTGACTATCATTTTGGACAGTAAAGGCTCTCAAATCATAGGGTTCACATGGATGAATACTCTAGAAATAAAGGTGATCTAGAACAAGGGGTGGTAAACCTCTTCCATAAAAAGGCAAGACAGTAAGTATTTTAGGCTTTGTAGGTCATAAGGTTTCTGTCGCAACTACTTAACTGTCATTATAGCTGAAAGCGGCCATAAAAAACATGAATAAATTGAGTATGGCTGTGTTCCAAAATAAAGCTTTATAGAGGCAGGCCTTAAGCCAGGTTTGGCCTACATGCCATAATTTCCCTAACCCCTGCCCTAGAAATCCAAATCACCACCTCTGCCGCTACCCATCATGCTATGAGAATGGAGGGAAAAAATTAAGAAAGAAAACAAAAAATCTGATGCTCATGTAAAGTATCATATAAGATTTTGTAACCACAAACTAAACCGATCCTCACATAGGTATAATTATGGCCCAAATTCAGAAATCAAATAATGAAAAAGTTTTCTAGTAAAAACAAGATAAGGAAGTCTAGCACCTAGGAGACAAAAGTCTTTTCTTCCAGTAAAAATATTTTTATGCAAATGTCTAAGGTCTTGTTAAATATATCTTCTGCTAAATTTTTTTCCTCATTAAATATTCCAACTATTTAATGAGTTGTTTCTATCTAAAAACACTCATCTTTGAAAGCCAGATATTCATTCAGTAGAATCAATCTAAAGATTAGTCACTTCTCAATATGTAAGTTTAACATTTTCTCAAAGCCCGGCATACACACAGAAGAGCACATAAATCCTAAGGGTAGAGCTCAATGAATTGTCATACGCTGAATGCATCCATGAAGTCAGCATCCACATGGAGAAACAGAAGGCCACCCACATCCTGGTAGCACCCCAGCACACCTTCCTGTGCTGGTCCCTGAGTCCCAGCAAGGACCCTGCGACCTCTGAAATTGCTATGGCACAGGGTTTGCATATATCAGCTTTAGATAGTGCAAAATGGTTTTTCAAAGTGCTTAAACCAGTTTACACTCTCACCAGCAGTGAACAAGAGCTCTCTTGCTCTACATCCCTGCCAACACACAGGTATTTATTGCTTTTTTCATTGTAGCCATTCCAGCGCATATATGGTGGTATCACACTGGTTTTAATTTCTATCCCTTGATGATTAATGAAGTTGTGTACTTTTTATGTTAATTAGCCATGAAGACACCCTCTATTTTCATACCCAGTGATAGCTTTCAAGTCTTTTGCTTATTTTTCTAATAGGTAAGAGTTCTTTGTAATATTCTGGATATGAGCTCTTTATTGGATATGTGGATTTCAAGCGTCTTCTCTCACTCTGTTTGCCTTTTCATTTTCCTAAAGATAACCTCATGAACACAAGTTCTTAATACAGTCCAACTTCCCCATTTCTTTCCTTCACATTTAGAGTTGTGTCCTTACCAATATCTTACTTGAGGATGTTCTTCTGTAGTTTCTTCTAAAAACTTTACTAGTTTTTTTTTTTAACCTTTCATATTTCATCTGGAATTTGTGTATGTATAGTGTGAGGTGAAGAGTCAAAATATACTTTTTTCCCAAAGAGATGTCCTAGCAACACGCATTTCATAGACTAGCCTTTCTCCACTAGATTCTATTATCACCTTTCTAAATCAGGTGATTATATATATGTGGCTCTATTTCTGGATTCTTTATTCTGTTTCACTGGTCTATTTTTGTCTATGCTCACACACCACGTGGTCTTTTTCTTTTTAACAATTTAATTTTTATTTTCTTTTGAAAGTTAGTGATGCGTGGGCAGAGTCTACACATACATATTTGCATTTGGCTGATGAAAAGAAAAGTTTCAAGAAAGTGCACAAGAAATAAAGGGCGTCAAGCACAAATGGCAACCACATTAAGAACTAAACAAACAAACCTACTCCAGTGTGATTCAAACTGCAGTGGTGGACGGGACCGTCAAATCCATAGAATCTTAAGAGCTGGAAGAAAAGTTTAGAAATCGAGTCCTCCCCCTCCTCCTTCATGATATAATCCCCCCTCTATGATCTTATGACCAGCTAGATCCTCTTCATTACATCCCTAGTCAGCAATTCTCTTCTCCCCCCTATAGCTAACATGTCTGCTGAACTCAGTCATCCCTTAAATGGCATGATAATTTTTTTTAGATTCCTTCTGAATTTTTTCTAGGAGGTGTCACAAATTATGATATCCGCTCCTGGCATGATATATCAGAGAATCTTCTAAGGATGGAAGGAGCAGGGGGAATGTAAACAACCTCCTTTGACTGCTATTTAGATGTTTCAAAGAGCTAAATATTTCAAAAGTTATTTCAACCAAATGGAGATTTACACAATACATGTATGTCTCCAAACAGTTTTTTTTAACTAAATGGGATTTTTAGTAGATATTCTGATAGTTTTACTATATTAGGTATTTATACACACACACACACACACACACACACACACACACACACACACACACATTTTTAGTGATTCATCACTTACATATAACACCCAGCACTCATCCCAACAAGTGTCCTCCTTAATACCTTAGCCCATCCCCTCACCCAACACTCCTCCAACAACACTGTTCTCTGTATTTAAAAGTCTCTTATGGTTTGTCTCTGTTTTTATATTGTTTTTGTGTCCTTTCCCTTATGTTCATCTATTTTATATCTTAAATTTCATGAGTGAAATTTGTCTGAATATTTGTCTGACTTACTTCATTTAGCATAATATACTCTAGTTCTATCCACGTTGTTGCAAACTGGAAGATTTCATTCTTTTTGATTGCTGAGTGAGATTCCATTGTATATATACCACATCTTCTTTATCCATTCAGTTGATGGACATTTGGGCTCTTTCCATACTCTGGCTATTGTTGATAGTGCTGCTATAAACATTGGAGTGCATGTGCCCCTCTGAATCAGCACCCCTGTATCCTTTGGATAAACACCTAGTAGTGCAATTGCTGGGTCATGGGGTAGATCTATTTTTAATTTTTTGAGGAACTCCATACTGTCTTTTGGAGTGGCTGCACCCATCTGCATTCCCACCAGCAGTGCAAAAGGGTTCCTCTTTCTCCACATCCTCACCAACATGTTGTTGCCTGAGTTAATTTTAGCCATTCTGACAGGTGTGAGGTGGTAACTCACCATTGTTTTGATTTTTATTTTCCCGATGAGTGATGTTGAGCATCTTTTCACATGTCTGTTAGCCATCTGGATGTCTTCTTTGGAAAAGTGTCTATGCCTTTTGTCCATTTCTTCATTGGATTATTTGTTTTTGGGGTGTTGAGTTTGGTTAGGTTCTTTATAGATTTTGGATACTAACCCTTCATCTGACATGTCATTTGCAAATATCTTCTCCCATTCTGTAGGTTACTTTTGCTGTTTCCTTCACTGTGCAGAAGCTTTTTATCTTGATGAGGTCCCAATAGTTCATGTTTGCTTTTGTTTCCCTTGCCTCCAAAGACATGTTGAGTGAGTTGCTACAGCTGAGGTTGAAAAGGTTGTTGCCTGTTTTCTCCTGTAGGATTTTGATGGATTCCTGTCTTATGTTTAGGTCTTTCATCCATTTTGAGTTTATTTTTGTGTATGGTGTGAGATAGTGGTCCAGGTTCATTTTCTGCATGTCGCTGTCCAGTTTTCCCAACACCATTTGCTGAAGAGACTTTTTTTTCCATTGGATATTCTTTCCTGCTTTGTCAAAGACTAGTTGGCCATACATTTGTGGGTCCATTTCTAGGTTCTCTATTCTGTTCCAGTGATCTATGTGTCTGTTTTTGTGCCAGTACCATACTGTCTTGATAATTACAGCTTTGTAATACAGCCTGAAGTCCAGAATTGTGATGCCTCCAGCTTTGGTTTCCTTTTTCAGGACTACTTTGGCTAACTGGAGTCTTTTCTGGTTCCATACAAATTTTAGGACTGTATGTTCTAGCTCTGTGAAATGCGGGTGTTATTTTGATAGGGACTGCATTGAATATGTAGATTGCTTTGGGTTGTATCAACATTTTAACAATATTTGTTCTTCTGATCCATGAGCATGGAATGTTTTTCCATTTCTTTGTGTCCTTTTCCATTTCTTTCATAAGCTTTCTATAGTTTTCAGCATATACATTTTTCACCTCCTTGGTTAGGTTTATCCCTAGGTATTTTATGGTTTTTGGTGAAATTGTAAATGAGACTGATTCCTTGGTTTCTCTTTCTGCTGCTCCATTATTGGTGTATAGAAATGCAACCGATTTCTACACATTGATTTTATATCTTGCGACATTGCTGAACTCATGAATCAGTCCCAGCAGGCTTTTGGTGAGTCTTTTGGGTTATCCACATAGAGTGTCATGCCATCTATGAAGAGTTAGTTTAACTTCTGCCTTGCCAATTTGTATGCCTTTTATTTTTTTGTGTTTTCTGATTACTGAGGCTAGGACTTCCAAAACTATGTTGAATAACAGTGAGGAGAGTGGATATCGACTTTAGATCGTGTTCTTGACTTTAGAGGGAAAGCTCTGTTTTTCCCCATTGAGAATCATATTCATGATGGGTCTTTCATATATGGCTTTTATGATCTTGAAGTCTGATCCTTCCTTCTATCCCTACTTTCTGGAAGGTTTTATCAAGAAAGGATGCTGTATTTTGTCAGATGCTTTTTCAGCATCTATTGAGACAATCATGTGGTTCTTATCCTTTCATCACAATGTGATGTATCACATTGATTGATTTGTGGATATTGAACCAACCCTGCATCCCAGGAATAAATTCCAGCCGATCATGGTGAATAATTCTTTTAATGTATTGTTGGATCATGTTTGCTAGTATTATTGAGAATTTTCCCATCCATGTTCATCAGGGAAATTGGGTCTGTAGTTCTCCTTTTTAGTGGGGTCTTTGGTCTGGTTTGGTTTGAAATCAAGGTAATGCTGGCCTCATAGAATGAGTTTGGAAGTTTTCCCTCCATTTCTATTTTTTGGAACTGCTTCAAAAGAACAGATGTTAAGTCTTGTTTAAATGTTTGGTGGAATTCCCCTGGAAAGTCATCTAGCCCTGGACTCTTGTTTGTTGGGAGATTTTTGATTACTAATTCAATTTCTTTACTAGTTATAGGTCTGTTCAAATTTTCTACTCCTTGTTTCAGTTTTGGTAGTTTGGATGTTTCTAGGAATTTGTCCATTTCTTCCAGATTGCCCAATCTGGTGGCATATGATTGCTCATAATATTCTCTTATTATTGTTTGCATTTCTGCAGTATTAGTTGTGATTTCTCCTCTTTCATTTGTGATTTTATTTATTTGGGTCCTTTCCTTTTTCTTTTTGAACAATCTGGCCAGGGTTTATCAATTTTGTTAATTCTTTCAAAGAACCAGCTCCTGGTTTCATTGACCTGTTCTACTGGTTTTGTTTTGTTTTTTTTTTTTAATTTCAATATTATTGATTTATGCTCTATTCTTTATTATTTCCCATCTTCTAGTTTTGGGCTTTATTTGCAGTTCTTTTTCCAGCTCTTGTAAGTGAAGGCTAGGTTGTATATTTGAGACCTTTCTTCCTTCCTTGAGAAGGCCTGGATTGCTATATACTTCCCTCTTATGACCACCTTTGCTGCATCCCAGACGTTTTGGGCTGTCATGTTTTCATCTCCACTGGTTTCCATGTACTTTTGAATTTCCTCATTAATTTCTTGGTTAACCCATTCATTCTTTACTAGGGTGTTCTTTAATCTCCAAGTATTTATGGTCTTTCCAAATTTTTCTTGTAGTTGACTTCAAGTTTCATAGCATTTTGGTTTAAAAATATGCACAGTATGACCTCTATCTTTTTGTACTTGTTGAGGGCTATTTGTGTCCCAGTATGTGATCTATTCTGGAGAATGTTCCAGGTGCACTCAAGAAAAATGTGTATTCTACTGCTTTAGGATGAAATGTTCTGAATATATTTGTTAAGTCCATCCAGTCCAGTGTATCATTCAAAGCTAGTTTCCTTGTTGATTTTCTGCTTAGCTGATCTGTCCCTTGTTGTAAGTGGGGTGCTGAAGTCCCCTACTATTATGGTATTATCACCAATGAGTTTCTTTATGTTTGTGGTTAATTGATTTATATATTTGGGTGCTTCCACATTGGGGGCATAAATATTTACAACTGTTAGATCTTTTTGGTGGATAGACCCCCTTAATTGTGATATAATGCCCTTCTTCATCTCTTGTTACAGTCTCTATTTTATTTTAAAATCTAGTTTCTCTGATATAAGTATGGCTACTCCAGCTTTCTTTTGAACACCATTAGCATGATAGATGGTTCTCCATCCCCTTACTTTTAATCTGCAGGTGTCTTTAGTTCTAAAATGGGTCTCTTTTAAGCTGCATATAGATGGGACTTGTTTTCTTACCATTGTGATACCCTATGTCTTTTGATTGGAGTTTTTAATCCATTGACATTTAGAGTGAGTAGTGAATAAATTCAGTACCACCGTGTTGCTGTTTCTGGTGATGTTCTCTGGTCCTTTGTAGTCTTTGTTGTGTCCAATCTTTTTTGTTTCATTTCGTCTTTTATCCACTCAAAGACTCCCCCTTAAAATTTCTTCCAGGGCTGGTTTAGTGGTCATGAACTCCTTTAGTTTTTGTTTGTCTGGGAAACTCTTTCTCTCTCCTATTTTGAATGACAGCCTTTCAGGATAAAGAATTCTTGGCTGCATATTTTTCCAATTCAACACATTGAATATATCCTACCACTCCTTTCTGGCCTGCCAAGTGTCTGTGGATAGCTCTGCTGCAAACCTGACTGGTCTTCCCTTATAGGTTAAGGCTAATTTTTTCCCTTGCTGCTTTCATAATTCTTTCCTCATCTGTGTATTTTGTGAATTTGACTATGATACGCCTTGGTGATGGTCGGTTTTTGCTAAATCTAATGGGAGTTCTTTGTGCTTCTTGGATTCTGATCTCTGTGTCCTTCCCCAGATTAGGAAAGTTTTCTGCTATAGTTTGCTCACATAAACCTGCCCCTTTTTCTCTCTCTTCATCTTCTGGAACCCCTGTGATTCAGATGTTATTCCTTTTTAATAAGTCACTGAGTTCTCTAAATCTTGTATCGTGTTCTTTTGCCTTTGTTTCCCTCTTTTTTCTCTGCTTCATTATTCTCCATAATTTTGTGGTCTACTTCCTCCATCCTTGCCATCGTGGCGTCCATTTGAGACTGCATTTTGCTTGCAGCATTTTTAATTTCGTCCTGACTAGATTTTACTTCTTTTATCTCTGCAGAAAGGGATTCTATGTTTTTTTCAACCCAATCTAGTATTCTTATTATCATGGTTCTAAATTCTAGTTTAGACATTTTGCTTATATCTGTGTTGATTAAGCCCCTGCCTGTCATTTCTTCCTGTTCTTTCTTTTTGGGTGAATTCCTTCATTTGCCATTTTGGAGGAATAAGAAAGTTAATGAAATAAAAGTTAAAAATTAAAAACAAAACAAAAAAATGAAATAAAAGAAGTTTGATCCTAGGTGTGTTTTGGTCTGCTTGTTGAAAGGTTGATAAAATAGTGTAAAAATAAAAAAGGGCAAGAAAAGAAAAAAAGAGAAAAAGGTTAAAAAATGTATTTTTTATAAGCCCTAAATATTTTATTAGATTTTTTTTTAAACGTTTATTCATTTTGGAGAGACAGAGAGACAGAGCATGAGTGGGGGAGGGGCAGAGATGGATGGAGACACAGAATCTGAAGCAGGCTCCAGGCTCTGAGCTGGCAGCACAGAGGCCGACACAGGGCTCAAGCTCATGAAGCATGAGTTCACGACCTGAGCTGAAGTTGGATGCTTAACCAACTGAGCTACCCAGGAACCCCTAAAAATTTTTAAACTTAAAAAAAAATTTTTATATAATAAAATAAAACTAAATAGAATGAAAAATTTTTAAAAATAAAAAATAAGGTAAAAAAACAAAAAAAAGAAAAATACATTTTTTTCTTTCTGTATCCATGCAAAAGAAAATGAAAAAAAAAAACCAATTTACACAAAACCAGAAGCAGAAAAACAAATAAATGAACCAGCAAACAGAATTAAATCCAAATGAAGTTACATCCAATTACCCCTAGAACTCAAACTACGAAGTACTCTATAGTCTGTACACTAAGCAGGTAGAGGGACTTGTTCTAGGAGATATGCTCGGAGGGAGCATTTGGGCAGGGCTTGGTGTAATGGCTCCATTCTCCACTAGGTAGCGCTGCTTAGCTTACTGAGGTGGATCGGTGTGGTGCCCATGTGTGTGTGCAGGAGATAGAAATGGCTTTACCCAGCTCCCTAGTCTCTGGCACAGGAACTCCATGTTCTCACCAACCCATGATCAAGCACCCCTCCTTTGTCTCAGGCCTCCGTCCACTCCCCACCTCTACTCTGTCCATGTCCAAGCTGTCCGCCTACCAGGCGGCACCTCCCTCCAGAGTTTTGATCCCAGGTGGGGTTGTGTTTCAAAACCCCACACTTTGGGGCGCCTGGGTGGCTCAGTCAGTTACATGTCCGACTTCGGCTCAGGTCATGATCTCGCGGTCCGTGAGTTCGAGCCCCACGTCGGGCTCTGTGCTGACAGCTCAGAGCCTGGAGCCTGTTTCAGATTCTGTGTCTCCCTCTCTCTCTGACCCTCCCCCCATTCATGCTGTGTCTCTCTCTGTCTCAAAAATAAATAGACGTTAAAAAAATTTTTTTTTTCAAAACCCCACACTTTGAGAGAACCCTGTGGCTTGGACCCACTATGACTCTCTGGGGGAAGGTCTTGCTGCACAATGGCCAGGTGCCTGCTGGCCCCAGAAAACGTTTGTGTGATCATGCAGCCACAGGGATTCAGAGATTGTGGCAAATCACAATACCCAGCTGGCATCAGGTTTCACTACACTCTGGCATATATGTCCCAATACCAGCAAACGTGTCTGCTCTCCGGAGTCCACTGGGACCTTTGTCTGTGGGAAGGCCGTATGGCCTCACCAAATGCTCTCCAAGCAGGGGAACCATTTCTCCCCATGTGGCATGCGGACCCCTCAGACCCTGCTGCCTGCTCCTGGGGATTCACCCTATTTCCTCACCAGAGCACCACCAGCCACTGGGCTCCAGAACTTCAGACTCTGTGCTCCAATGTTTATAGAATCCTGGTGGTATTGAAACCCTCTCCTTTCTTCCTGTCAATGGTTTTGGGGAACAGATTTCTTGTTCAGTCCCCTGTGTTTTCACTCTTCCTCTCTCTTTCTCTAGCTACTTTCGAGGGAGTGTTTTTCCTGCACTCTCCCAATGCACCACACTCTCCACCTTTCTCTGTCCTCTCTCCACAAAAACAGCTCCCTACCCTCCGCTGCTTTTGTCTTCCCCAGTTCACCTCTCTGCACTGCATACCTGCCCAGTTCTGTGGCTCAGGTTATGCAGACTGTTGTGTTAATCCTCAGATCAATTTCCTAGGTGTGCAAAATGGTTTGGTGCTAATCTAGCTGCACTTCAGGGATGAGACACACTGAGGATCTCCATGCTGCTTGCCTAATAATAATTAGGCAGTCCTAATAACAAAAATCTTAATAACTCAGGTACTAAGGTCCACCAGTACGTTTTTCTTCTTCAAGAATGTCTGGACTAGTCTGGGTACTTTTCAATCTGTTTTCCAAAGCATGAACTGTGGAGTTGAGAAATGAGAAGGCTCCATGACAGCACATTTCCCAATTAACAGCAGCTTGGTTGATATTTTAAGACCAAAACTTCTGTTTTAACTAACAAGAACTCTAATAGATCTAGACTAACCCTTAACTATGTCACTCCTGTAGCATGCTGTACTATACAATACTGCAGTGATATTTTAGGAACTAATGGAAGGACACAGGGCAGTTTTTGGTTTCCCTTATTTACTGGCCCCAGACTGATTTTTATTTAATATCTGTATTTCTTGTCTTTCTCTCTCCTCACATCTAACTTGTTCTTTATTCTGAACATATCTATCCAAGTAAGGATGTGCAAATGACCAAATTTTCACTGTTCTTAATGCAACATTTGTGAATAGTTCTTTTCCTCCCTTCTTAGAAGATGTTTAGGGGTTTTTAAAAGGTATTGTTATTACTACATCTTTTGTTTTCTAGAAAGTTGAGGCCACTGAAAGTCTATCCTCTAGATAAACAGAGTATTACGGTATTAGGCCAAACGTACTAGCTTGAAGACTCTAAACAGAAACTTCTCTCAGCCACAGTTTCTTATTTTGTAAAATGGGATAGTACCAACTGGCAATGCTGTTTTAAGTTTTACAGGTATGTATACGTAAAGTACCTCACAACCTGTGTAGCATACGGCATGTTCTCAGATAACAGTAGCTATTTTGCAGCAAAAAAATGGTTATACCCGAGGTCAAAAAATTCTTCCTGTCCCAGATTTTTTTTCCCTTTTTCTCAGTTCATCAACTGAGCATCATAAGCTATCATTTTATATATATGTTCTTTAGTTACAATGAAACACACATGGTCTACCCTCGTCTCATTAATTCCCATAGCCCAAATTGCGATTTCCCAAACTCATATCTTATTTTACTCTTAGGCCACCTCTTTAAATCATTTGCTTTAGTCTGGCTCAACTTTCTCAGTCTTAAGGATCATTGTTGGTTTCTGAACAAGTTTGTTTCAGTTACTTTTTCCCATCTTACCATGCTTATCTAAACTGGTTCTCTCTGCTTCCTAATCAGTGTATTACTAATTGTTCCATGACTATTGTTGATTCTGCTCATTTGTCCTTTAAAATTTAACCTTTGAGGGGCGCCTGGGTGGTTCAGTCGGTTAAGCGTCCAACTTCGGCTCAGGTCATGATCTCGCAGTTCTTGCGTTCGAGCCCCGCATCGGGCTCTGTGCGGACAGCTCAGAGCCTGGAGCCTGCTTCCGATTCTGTGTCTCCTTCTCTCTCTGTTCCTCCCCTGCTCACGCTCTGTCTCTCTCTTTCTCAAAAATAAATAAAGATTAAAAAAAATTTTTAATTTAACCTTTGATCAGGGGCAAAAAAAAAAGGTGAGCCAGTCAGCTCCAATGAAAAAGGTTATTAAGAATAAGATCAGGGGCGCCTGGGTGGCGCAGTCGGTTAAGCGGCCGACTTCAGCCAGGTCACGATCTCGCGGTCCGTGAGTTCGAGCCCCGCGTCGGGCTCTGGGCTGATGGCTCAGAGCCTGGAGCCTGTTTCCGATTCTGTGTCTCCCTCTCTCTGCCCCTCCCCCGTTCATGCTCTGTCTCTCTCTGTCCCAAAAATAAATAAACGTTGAAAAAAAAAAAAAAAAAGAATAAGATCAACAATAATTGGTAGTAAGATTATAACTCAATAAAAGGGAAAGGGAAAAAAGGACAACAAAACACACACGGGTGGGAAACAGTGTAAAGATATACATAAAAAGGTATGAAATACAGCAGACAGATTAATCAAATGAGTTCCAGAAAAATAAAAAGATAAGCCAAGAGAAATGTCTTTCAAAAAAATAACAATCAAGAAATTCCAAAATTAAAGATGTCTTTCAGACAGAAAGGGATCACAGAGTGCAAAACAGAACCTATGATAATAAAATAACAGACACATTTTGAAATTTTAAAACCTCAAAGAAGATAAAGAGAACATAAAACTACTCAGAGGAAAAAAAGGCAATCTACCCACGTAAAAAAAAACCAATCAGACTGATATCTGAGTGTCAAACAGTAGGTGCAAGAAAACAGCAGAGTAATCATTCACTCAAATTTAGAATGTTTAAAATTCCTCAAGTTGATATAGGGTATCTTCCAAAAATCTACATCACAATTAACAGAAAATTTAGTTGCATTCCCTTTGGAATCAAGAACAAGACAAGGATGCTTGCTATTACTACTGCTACTCAATAAAGTCCTAGAGGTAGAGGCCCCCCACAATAAGAGAAAAAAGAAATAAAAGGGATGAGGATTGGTAAGGCCCTACAGATTGTCTGTGTCCTAATTATAAAAGTTGTAATTAAGAAAGAAATCCTGGTATTTACATTACAACTTAGCATCACTTCTTGCTAATCAGTTCATATGAAAACTGAGATGTGTCCACTGGAAAATATCTGAATACGCTTTGATAGTCTTCAAAAAGCAAGATAAATCTTACCAACTCCTGATTAGAAGGCCTAACATTGCTATGGTACAACATGTGACCATGCAGAAAAAAAAATGCGTGAGATTGCCAGTAAGCAAGCAGAAGAAAATGGTATTTTTATACATGCATCTCAAGTTTTAAGAACACAAATGAACCTAATTACAGAGGATGGCTGGCATATTTTGACAGTCTTGGCTATTATCACATTGTCACATTATAAATTTCACTGCGTTCTCTGCCATAAATTGTGTGATTTTCAATCATAATGCATGATGGACTTTAAAAAAAAAGAATGCCTACGAAAAAAGGGAAGATCACAACACTGTAAATATGGGGAGAAAACTGTTCTTAAATTAGAGTTTTAAATATATTGATGAGTTTTAACCTCTGATATTTCTGCAATGGTTCAGAAATTACGTGTCATTCCATCCCTAAGCATTTTTTATGCTCCCTTGACCTATATCACATCTATCTCTCTCACACCCTCTCTTACTTTCTCTCTCTCTTTTGCGCACGCGCGTGTACACACACACACACACACACACGACAGGCCCTTGCCTAAATCTGAATGGAGTCTTTGGTTCAAAATCCAGCTCTCTCCATCTCAAGCCACTATTTCTAATCAACAGTAAATAGAAAAAGAACAATAACTGAAACTACGGAACACTTCCTAATATCAAAAGAAAATAAAGGTTTCATATCCAAACCCTCTTCCTGTCTTTAATAATCATCAGTCTCTGAAAATTTAATCTAAGAACTTCACAAATTAACTGAAATCTGGAGATGCCCCTAAGACACTGATAAATTTAAAAACCTCTCCAAACATACCATAAAAATCTACTTTAAGAAATCAGCAAACGGGGCGCCTGGGTGGCGCAGTCGGTTAAGTGTCCGACTTCAGCCAGGTCACGATCTCGCGGTCCGTGAGTTCGAGCCCCGCGTCGGGCTCTGGGCTGATGGCTCAGAGCCTGGAGCCTGTTTCCGATTCTGTGTCTCCCTCTCTCTCTGCCCCTCCCCCGTTCATGCTCTGTCTCTCTCTGTCCCCAAAATAAATAAACGTTGAAAAAAAAAATTTAAAAAAAAAAAAAAAAAAAGAAATCAGCAAACTATAATGTTTTTACTGGAGGTATCTTTTCCACAAGCCATGAATTCAACACCTTGGGACTTGTTAGCCAAAATATAACTTACACAAAATTTCAAAATGGAAGATCATGTCATCAGAAAAAGAAACATATTTGAATTCTCCAATTGTATTACAGATTTGAGTGGTGTATTCCTAACCTGACCTATTCTTTCTACTAAATGATATCTAATTATATCAACCATGGAAGAATTATTCCCGTTCCTTATGATACGGCAAAACTTTTGTGTCTCCCCTGTGATTACTCTGATTAAAGTTAAGTTGGGTCTAGTATGGTACTCCCTGGGGTGTAGGTACATGTCTGTATAAACTGGGTAGAATGTACCTTAACCATTTTTATGCCAATAGTTTCTCCCAAATTACCCATTCGAGGCTCAAAAATAAGGTTCTTACAAAACAGCCAGAGGCTACCCAGTGAAGGAAAGAAGCATTTAAGAAACAAACTTTGGGATCCCAAAAGAACATGAAAACCTCACCTTTAAGCAGGTAACTTAAAACGATTCTCCAACCTTTCTTGGTTTCTGATATTGGTGTATGAAGTTTTCCGATATTTGTTTTTCAGTCTCACACTATAAATGGGAAGTTGTTGATACACATACAAGTGCACACACATAAACCCTCTCTTAACCAGGAGCTAACA
The DNA here is from genome assembly GCF_018350155.1 of Leopardus geoffroyi. NCBI lineage: Eukaryota > Metazoa > Chordata > Mammalia > Carnivora > Felidae > Leopardus > Leopardus geoffroyi. The sequence continues at coordinate 79,356,905 of NC_059334.1, forward strand.
AAACAGGCATCATGATGTGAATTAGAAGACAGCCACAACCATGAAACAGCAGTGACATAAGAACCAGAAGAATTCTCTATGACCTACCTTCCCCCCAAAGTCTATTTTTTTATTAGCTATGGGAAATTTTTGAAAACAACATGATACAGGAATAGAAATATCTATATTATTCACCTACTCTTTGGGGGTTACTAACCATAAGGTTAGAAAACTGAGCAACCAACTTACTTATACAACAGCCAAATTTGGTGGTTAGGTATGCCTCTACAAAAGTGACTGCAGCTTAATAGATGTGCTTATTTTTATGGCCTAATAATTACAGTCACTGAAAGATTTACTTTGCCATGGAATACACATCAATGGAGAAAGGAGCCTGACAAATGAGGACTGATTTGTAGAGAGAGAGAGACGCAGACTCTTCAAAGATAATTAGGACACATTTCCTTCGATTACACAATCGTCCAAAACAAATTCTTTGAAAGCAAAAAGGGACATTATAAGGCTTTGAGAAATCAGAAAACATAACATAAAAGTAAAACATAAAGTTAGAAGATATCCAAAACAGGAGCTACACACTCTAACCTTTTCACCCCAAATCAGTTCCTCCTTTTTCTTGCCACTCCAACATTGATGAAATGAAGAGTAATCGAAATTTACTCTGGAGACACACCAAGGGACTCCAAAAGGCCATGGAGGGAATTTCAACTAAAATTGAAAAGCCATACAGAGTTCTGCAAAGAAAAGCACACCACAAATCAAAACCTTTATGACAAAAAGTTAACTAGCATCTACAGGTTTAAGCTAAGAAAATAACCTGTGCCAATTTTACCATTCCCAGAAAACTAAACTAGTAGAAAATGAAAGAACAAAGCAACAAGTTTATTTCAACAAAAGCTACGAAGAACCACCAAAGAATAACAAGCACTAATTTGACTTTTTCCACCCACTGGTGGATTTCTTAAGATTTCGTTTTGGCAAATTCTCAATATTGTTTATTTTCTTAAACTCAAGTTATCAATTTCATTTGTGCACAGTATTGTACACTTACAGAGTCAGGCTTAGTACTGCTGAACAACTACAGTTGCATAAAAATAATGCCCTAGTCCTAGGGAAACATTTGTGGGAAAGGGCTAAAAAGGAAACCTCCAAGCACACCCCACAACGAACGAACACTTGATTCCCCTCTTTATTATGCTCTCTATCGCAATCCCAAACACGTAGGGTTTTCTAGGAAACGGTTTGAACCCCTAGGGGGCAAAAAAACACCAAACATCTCAATTCCCCATAACGATTTCCCAACAATATATTAATCAGTAGCTGTTGAAGGCATGTCATAAATTAAAATAAAATGCGATTTTAAAACTAACTGTCCAGATGTTTAAAATTTTGTTTTAAATAAGTTTTGTTTCTTCAAAACCGAATTTTCCTTAGATCTCACAATTTAAAGTACCTTTATTTCTTCTCCCAATTGTCACTTCCCATTAGGGTTCCCAATAGCACATTAAGGGGACACTACACGGGCCACGTGGTCAGTGGTAGCTGGAACCGGTTTAACCTCAATTCAAATTCAGTTACAGAGCACTTAATAGTTGCACTGCTTGGTTACCCGCACTATAGACAATTTATTAAGAGACTTAAGCCTGCGTGAACTTGAATGGGTCTTCGCTGCAAAGCCCTCCCCAAACCTCACATCTCCCAAAATGAGAGTGCATAAACAGCAGAAACTAACCCAGGCAGGACCATTAGATAACAGAGGTTTTAAAAGTCCTCCCAAGGAGCAGCCCAGGACTGGCGTCGGGGCAGCATCCTCATAAGGATTCGGAACACTTAGGGGTCCCGCGCCTCGTCTAACCCCCAGGCCCTGGGACCCGGTGAAGACGCAAACCTCGGGGAGACCCCCGCACGACCACCTGTCAGAGCGAGAAGCAGCTCCCTACCCAGGAGTCACCAGCCCCTGCCTACAGGCGCCGCTCCCTCGGGGCTCCCGGAACCGAGAAACAGCACATTCCGCACTCGGGCCAAGAACACCCTGGGTCGCGACCCTGCTGACCGACCGACCACGCCCAACCTTCCGCTGAGACTGAGTCCCGAGCGGGGTCAGCCGGCCCGCTGCGAACTCGACTCTCGTCTCCCGCCGCTCCTTCTTAACTGTCCTGCTCAGCTGTGTCGCCGCCTTCCGAGCCGGAAGCCTGCTACTTACCACCTGACCACCGCACCGAGTAACTCCCACCGCCTTGTTTAATGCCGCTACCGTCGCCGCCGCCGCCGTCTTCGTCACCGTCGCCGCCGCCGCCATGTTTGTTGTGTCTCCGACTCTCTTCCCGCCCCACAGCCTTGTCGAAGTCTCGCGTGAGCAGGGCTTATGGCAAAGGCGGAGAGGGAGCTGTGTGTCTCTCTTGAGGTTCCGTAGGCACCAGGGGGCGGGGCCAGGGAGGTGTGCTGGGGTGGGGGCGGGGCCTGACCCCGCCCTCAGGCCCCGCCCCTAAGCGCCGGCCCTGGGCCCGGAGGCGCTGAGAAAGGACTTCGCTGGATTGGCACAGTCGCATCTCCTGCAACACCCATGGAGGGAGCCGCGGTTTGGCTGCTGCGCGGAAGCGCGCTGGTGAGTGCGCTGGTGGCGGTCGCCCTGGGGGTCTGAGACGACCTTGGCCTCGGCGGCGGGGTCTTCTAACGGGACCCAGGAGCCCTCTCCACGTCCCGGGTCCTAGCCTCCTTCTCTCCTCCGGGTCGGTCTCAGACCCTTCACCGAGGGCCGACCTCCCACCAGGCCTCTGGGCGAGCCGGCCTCCGCTTCTGTAAGGAGGGCCGGGAGTAGCAGCTGGTGAAAAGGGGTCTGGGAGATGTTCTCGAAGCTTCTTTGAGGGAGCAGGCATTCTGCCCTTAGTCGGAGTGCCGTGACTCCCAGATGTCCTTTGCAAATCTTTGGGCCCTGAGCCTCGGATCCTTAGGGGCAGTTTGCAGAGGTGCCCCCTCTCCGAGGCCAACTTTACCCAATTATTACATTTCACCACCACCCCCAAAAAGATTGTGAAAAATAGTCTCTTTCTGAGCGGTGCGTTTCCCCGTCTTCCCTAACTCAGCCCTGCTCCAGGGTTAGGAAGGGACCTCAGAGTTGGTCAGACTTCGCAACCAGTTAGAGAATTCCCTCAGCCCCTTATCTCATGACCAGGGCCAGAGCATCTCCCATGGGTGAGCTCAGCACTGCTCAGGGGAGCCCATTTCCCTCCGGCTTCCTCAACTTGAGCTGAAACCTGCCTCCCAGGATACAAACTGTGGATTCTTTAAAAGATACTGTGTGGGGTTTTTCTCATTACATTAAATGTTTCCATTATTCAGCTTTTCCTTGGGTAGGCTTTCTAGAACCCTCTCCCACTTGGATACATTTCTGTTTGTGAGAACACTTCCTTAGTGTTCATCTGCTTGGCTGTAGACCTTTGCAGTTGCTCTAAGGAGGTAAAGGCTGTTCAGCTGCCACTTCAGTGCCATGCCCGGAGGCAGAACTCTCCTTGTGTAATTAGAGATAATTAATTTTATTTGACTGTCTTACAGACTTGAGGCATTAAGAAGATTTCTAAAGTCGTCTTAGTGTATTGTTGCAAAGAAATTAAGTCTCTACGGTACTATTTAGTACTATTTTATAATTGTTGTTTAGTAGTTTAGGAAAGACAGTTCCCAGGATTTCACAATTTGACTCTTGTGTTAGAGCCAACACAGTTTTAGACCACACGGGGTGTGGCAGGCACATGTTCTTGGTGTTCTGTTTGCGTCATTTCATTTAATTCTTAAAACTATCTTCCAGAATACTAGTTTCATCAGTCTTTTGGCTGCAGAGGCTAATGCCAGAATAGATCAAGTGACTTGCTCAGAGTGACTACTACTCCCTTCTTCTCTTCCTTAGCCATGCCAGAGATCTCTTTTGTTTGGATTTGTTGGTTTATTGTGACTGGTTGTCCTTGTTCATTTCTGAAACTCTTTTGCATGAATCAGCTAATGTAATTGACGGGATGTTGACTATGTAGCATAGTGGTTGAGAATGTGGGGTTTGCAACCCGTTTGCTTGGGTTTGAACACAGGCTCTGTCACTCCCTAGCAGTGTTGGGCAGGTTATTGAATCTCTGTGGATCTTAGTTTCTTGATCTGTAATATGGGGAGAATAATGGTAGCTATCTATAGGGGGATGTGAGGCACTTAAAATAGTGCCTGGCATAGAGTCAGCTGTCATTAAATGTCAGCTTTTATTGCCATGCGTGAGACATTGGGTAGTATGGCAGATACAATAAAGACCATGAACACTGACCTTTAAGAAGTGTATCTTTTAGTGGGGAAGTTAGAACTATATCCAACTAATCTGCTACATAGGTAGCATACAAATCCCAACGGGTCCACAGTCTGCCTGTGGGCTCAGAGGAGGGAGCGGTATACAGGACCCTTAGGGGAGAGACAGCCTCTCTGGGAGCTGGGTTTAGATTTTAGGGGAAAAAGAGAATTGGGGAAGACACAGCAACGAAAGGGCCTGGGGAATTTTAAGGAATTTTGGAGTTTATCTTTTAGGTTGTTGAGGGGCCTTTGAAGGTTTTGAGCTTTGGAGGCACATAGTCAGCTATAATCTAGTGTTATTGCTGTCATAGCAAGTGGTACACAGGGTAGAGAATTGCAAATTAGGGCTAATTTTGGTCCCTGATATCAAAGACAAATGGAAAGCCAGATTTTAGTGAGAATTTTCTATAGACCAGGGACAGCATCTTACATCCACCACCCTGTATACTGTTCCTATTAAGCAAGTCTTAGTGGCTTCATTTCACAGCTGAGGAACTGGGGGGTGGGAGGGGGAGGACGGGATTCAAGGTGCTGTTGTCACACAACAGTCAGGTCTCAGCTTGGGCACTCAGCCATGCCTGCCTTCTCAGAAGGGCTCTCTTATCCCTGCACGTGCATTAGAAGTAACATGTCCATTTTGTTGGGGCAACCTGGTTTGTGGGGAATTGACCTAGTCTACCTGTGGTTCCAAAGCAGTTTAGGCACCTTGATGTTTTTCAAGAGATCATTTTAAAAACGTATTTTTGAGGTGATTCCGTGTTCAGTTAATCCTAGAAAGGATTTCTGGACTTTCTAGGGCTTCTAGAAACAGGCCTTGGAATCAGAGCACTGGAGTTTGAACCCTGCCTACCACCTGTTAGTTTGATGACCTGCACAAAACGAAAAGGATTCATTCTGCTTTAGACGTCAGACTTTTAAAAGTGTGAATTGAACTTCTAACTGGAAGCATTTTGGAAGCTGAGCAGGAAAGGGATCTGGCCACTAGCCAAAAAAAATCGGAGCAGAAACTAACAGAAAAATCAGATACAGGTCTGAGCCTTTGGAGTACGTTACAGACCATGTGGGGCGAATGCTGAAGACAGGCAAAGTCAAGACGAGAATTAATGTAGGATATCCCTTAGGGGACGATTTGTGACAAATACACTTTATTCAGAGTAAGTGCAAACGTACAAGCACAGCTCGTGCTATGTAAAGAAAACAACCCAAAGGGAGCAGAGGTGAGGTGGAACTCAGGGCCAGCTTATGGAGATGCTGGAATGCACGTTGAGGCAGGGTGTGAACTGGGTCTGTTTAAGGCTAGAGAACTGCCTTAGGTTCGTAGGCTCCCTTCCCTCCTCTTATTATCCACCTGTCCCTGCAGGCATTTTTTTTTTTTCAACGTTTTTATTCATTTTTGGGACAGAGAGAGACAGAGCATGAACGGGGGAGGGGCAGAGAGAGAGGGAGACACAGAATTGGAAACAGGCTCCAGGCTCTGAGCCATCAGCCCAGAGCCTGATGCGGGGCTCGAACTCACGGACCGCGAGATCGTGACCTGGCTGAAGTCGGACGCCTAACCGACTGTGCCACCCAGGCACCCCCCTGCAGGCATTTTAAGTGTGCAACTCCTGGTCTGGAAGTCGGGTCTCTTGATTCTGGTTTAACTGTTCTTTCTGCTACCCAGCCTGGTTTCCCTGAAAAGGAGGGGAATTCCCAGTACCTGATAAGGTGTTGGACCCGAGTTAATGGCACAATTAAAAATTTTTAAGTTCATTGATAATCCCACCCTGTTAGATTTCTTTGGAAATAGACGCCGTTTTGGAAAGAGAACTTGTTGGCCTGGCCAAGGCCATGTAAAGGTGAACAGGTCTCCTTTATGCTGATTTCTCAGCACTGTGCCCTGTCTTGGTTCATTTCACCCTCTCCTGAGACAGTCTCTGTCTATTCTTCTAGAAAGCGGTGGCATTGTTAGGAACCTTTAGATACTGGAGGAGGCGGAGACCGATGGAAGGGAAAGGTTACCTTTTTAGTAGTTCTGGAGAACGCCTGGAACCGAAGCTGCTGTTTTTGGAGAAAGCAAGCAGAGGTTGAAGAGGTTCTGGTGTAGAAGCTTTGGCTCGGGGATAGGAAGGCAAAGAAAGGATCAATTTAAAATCTAAAATGAGGGGCGCCTGGGTGGCGCAGTCGGTTAAGCGTCCGACTTCAGCCAGGTCACGATCTCGCGGTCCGTGAGTTCGAGCCCCGCATCAGGCTCTGGGCTGATGGCTCAGAGCCTGGAGCCTGTTTCCGATTCTGTGTCTCCCTCTCTCTCTGCCCCTCCCCCGTTCATGCTCTGTCTCTCTCTGTCCCCAAAATAAATAAACGTTGAAAAAAAAAAATAAAATAAAATCTAAAATGAGATATGTAGTATTTAAATCAGATCTTAAAATAAATATCCTGGAGTTAGTTGGAATTCTCTAAGAGGTCTGTGTAGAGGAAGACAGGAGTCCTTGAGTTGTTACAAAGTGGAGAAGAAACATTGCATCATCTGCTGTACTGAAGAATTTTTTTATAACCATTATTGACACAGTGGCATTAATAAGCAAATCCTCTTATCTCGGTGTCTTCTCACATTTTGCTGTAAAGGAAACTAGCTGTCTTGGAAGGATTCTCCCTCCGCCTACCACAGAGCCTGAGAAAAATGTGACCAGCTGATTACATAATAGGGCCCTCTCTGTGTTAACTATTGTCCCATAAACCTGCAGAACTATTTATATACCATGTTGATCCTTCTGCCCCAAGGAGCATCCAAACATCACAAAAATCACCGTTCTTGTTTTGATTAGGTTAATTCACAAGCAGTGAGCATAATTAAACACCTTGGCATTTAACCTTGAGCTCATATTCATTACACGAGACCTTGGCACGGAGGACCTGCCCCTCTTCACTCCTACTTCCTGCTGGAAAACTTCTTAAATTTACATGTTTTAGAAACAGGTACAAATGATAAGAGGTTCAATGTTCAAATGTCTATTCGTTAAATTCTTCTAGATTGTTGACATAATCTTCATAAGCCATGTGAATTTCTGTCATGGTAAAGCTGTAACATTTGGTTTCTCTAATTTTAAAGTAATTTGCTTAATTTAATTTGGGGGGGAGGGCAGTAGAATTTTTTAAAATGTTATTTTCAGTAGATAATTGTAGGTTCTCATGCAGTTGTTAGAAGTAACACAAAGAGATCCTACATACTCCTTTTTTCTTTCTTTTTTTTTTTTTTTTAGAGTGTGTGTGTGCAAGGGGAGGAAGGGCAGAGAGAGAGAGAGAGAGAGAGAGAGAGAGAGAGAATCTTAAGCAGGCTCCATGGCCCATCGCAGATCCCAATGTAGGGCTCGATCTTACAACCTTGAGATCATGACCTGAGCTGAAATCAAGAGTCAGACAGTAACTGACTGAGCCCCCAGGCACCCCCTGCATACTCTTTATCCAATTTGTCCTAGTGGTAACACCTTATAAAAACTACAGTATAGTATCACAGCCAAGATGTTAACATTGAGACAATCCATCACACTTACTCAGATATCTCCAGTTTTGCATGTAATTTATATATTTGGTCCTGTGCAGTTTTAATCACGCGTATGTTTGGGTATCCACAACCACAGCCAAGCTACGGGACACTTCCATCCTCACAAAGATCCTTTGTGTTACCTTTGTTTAACCACAGGACATCCCTTAAGGCCCTGTAACTTAGTGGTTCTGTTTTCCATCTGTATACTTGTATCATTTCAAGAATGTTAGATAAATGAAATCATCGATTTATAACCTTTGGGATTGGCTTTTTGCATTCAGCGTAATAGTCCTGAGATTCTAACAGGTTATTGCCAAGCTGTTGCCGACATGGAGAGCTTGCTTCTTTTATTGCTGAGCGATATTCCATTTTTCCAGACTGAAAAACTTTTCCTCTGCCCTCTTGGGTTCTGTAGCTGGAGTCTGGAAATTAAACTGACAGAAGACATTAACTCAAGGAAAAGGTTTATTTCGTATGAGTAGGGGAGCCAACAGAAGAACTAGCTGGCTCTTTCAAAGGTTAGTTAAAGGTTTCATATCTTAGGGAAAAGGAAAGGGGCAGAAACTGATCCTAAGAGAAAAACAAATAGGGTTCTTTTAGGAAAGACAGATGAGTTTCTAGGAGAACAGATAAGAGATAAGAAAGTTGGTGATAATATTTGTGTCTACAAGTATTGGTGGTCTTCCCATAAAACTCCCCCAAGAGAGGATTTCTGGCACCCTCCTTTCCCCAAAGTTCCTGCTTTGAGCCAGATCAGGGAACCTCCAAGAAGAGTTTTTCCTGCATTTGTTGAACTTCAGATGTCTTCAGATTAAAACAATCTTTCTGCCAGCCCTGGGGTTCCAAGTGGGTCCCCATGCCATGAGCGGTATACCATTGGGTGCTTAACCAGTCATCCAATGGAAGACAGTGTGGTTGTTTCCAGTTGACTATTATGAATAAAGCTGCTGTATACATTGGTGTGCAGGTTTTCGTTTGAACTTAAATGTTCATCTCTTTAAAAAAAATTTTTTTTAAACATTTATTTATTTTTGAGAGGCAGAGAGAGACAGAGTATGAGCAGGGGAGGGGCAGAGAGAGAGGGAGACACCAGAATTCAAAGCAGGCTCCAGGCTCCAAGCCGTCAGCACAGAGCCCGACACGGGGCTCGAACTCACAAACCGCGAGATCATGACCTGGGCTGAAGTCCAGGAGCCCACCCAGGTGCCCCCTTAAATGTCCATGTCTTAAGTAAATAGTGAAGAACACAGTTGTGGTGATTGCATGATCGTAAAAAACTTGCTGAACAGGTTTCCAGAGTGGCTGTGTCATTTCACGTTCCTAACAGCAGTGTATGGACATCCAGTTTATCCTCATCCTTACTGTCCTTGGAACCGCAGTAGAGGGGACAGCCATCTTGCCAGTGCAACCCAACAAAAAGCCCCTGGTAGCGTGTCAGAACGAATTGGAGGTCAACCAATCCCCGAGCGACAGCACAACCTGATGCAAAAAAAGGCCCACCCGGACCTAAACCCAGAACCGCTGCAGCTTAAAAACCCCACCCCACCCCACCCCACCCCACCTGGGCACGACTTCCCTGACTCCTCTCTCTCTTTCTCTCTCCCAGAGTCACGGAACCTCACCCGAGACCTTAGTTCCCAAATAAAGCCTTTGACTGCTAAAATTTTTTAGCCTCTGACTCCTATCTTTACCCTGCCTTACGCCTGACCCTAACACTTACCATCAGCTGGTATTGTTGTTACGGTTTTTATTTTAACCATTCTGATTATATCTCACTGTGCTGATTTACTTTTAAAATACTTTTTAGTTCCCAGCAGAATTGGAGAGTGGGATATTCTGGTTTGTTGACAGTTAAAAGATCCTTCTTTTAGTGTTACACATATTTAATTATATCATAAAATAATCTTATTTTACCCTTTCTTCGTCTGTGAAGTTGAGTCAATGCTGTTAGAAAACCAGAGGCTAAAAATGATGTCGCTTAGGTTAAGGGCCGCACAGCAGTAAGCCAAGACTTCATACCTAACTTAACTGTAGTTTTCGACACCCCCCCCTCACCCCCCCACCCCCCACCCCCCCTCCCCCGCCAGCCAACCAGGAATGTAGCCTTTAACAGGTCAACTTGGAATTTCTTGGTCCAACTAAGAAATTTACTGATAGACCCTTTCAGCTCCCCTTAGGAGGGAGGGCAACCTTGCCTAAACAGTACATTCCTTGTTAATAAATTACTTTCTTTTCTTTTTAAATGCTTTCTCTGCTTTTAAAAGCCTTTCTTTTATTTATCCCAGTGGCACTCCCCCTTGCTAGATGGGATGCTGCCTAATTCATGAATCATTGAATGAAGCCAGTTAGATCTTTAAATTTACTTCGTTAAATTTTTTTTTAACGCAAAAAGGACAAGAAAGTTACCATCAAAATCTGCTTACCCAGGGTGAGCACCCTAATTATTTAGCTGTAGAATTGCTACATGATTTTAATGGACTTGTATGTCAAAAAGGACTTAGTGGGTACCTGGCTGGCTCAGTCACTAGAGCATGCCACTTTTTTTTTTTTTTTTTTTTAATGATCGTTGGTTTGTTTGTTTTGAGAGAGAGAGAGAGACAGAGGTGGGGAGGGGAGGGGCAGAGAGAGAGGGAGACACAGGATCCAAAGCAGGCTCCAGGCTCTGAGCTGTGAGCACAGACCCTGACGCAGTGATCTGTGGGGGAGGTCGAGAAGGGGGCTGGATGAGGATGGGGCATCGTTCAAAAGCTTTTTTGAACCTTGTTATTGTTCAACACAAAAAACTGTTTAAAGCCAAACACATTGGGGGCAGACGTGGCAGGGAGAGCAGGGATGCACATTCGTGGATCATTACCATAGACAAGTGAGTGGTTAGGCTTTTGAAAGGTTGCGTTAAGAGGAGTTGAGTTTTTACTTTCCAAGTCATGCGTGTTAAACCAGATTCCAGCCCAGGCTACACATGAGAATCATCTGGGGGAGCTTTCTAGAAATACAGAAGCCCAAGTTTCATCTTGAGCCCGTTGAATCAGTCTTCATTGGTATGGCTCTCTCTTTTTTTTGCTATCTCAGGGGCAACACGACCCTAGTGGAGTTGGTGAATGTTCCCAGAATTGACCAGTTTCTTTAGTTTAATTACGTGCAACTATATTTGACAGGTTCCTAAGAAAGCCATAAAGTTGTTCTGCAGTATGATTTATCTAAAACCGAACGTAGCATTTTAAAGGCAAGCCTACTTCGAAAATCCAGAGCATACATGGATTACGCATCACATACTTTAAAAAGTCGTAACATTAACATTTCATCAGTAAATATTTCTAATACACAAGAAAGTGCAGGAAAACTGGCACCCATATACCCACAACCCACTTTTCCTATAGTTTTGGAGGTTTGTTTATCTGTTTAAAAGTTTATTTTGGGGGTGCCTGGGTGGCTCAGTCGGTTCAGCATCCTTCTTTGGCTCAGGTCATGATATCGCAGTTTGTGAGTTCAAGCCCCTCTCTGTGGTGACAGCTCGGAGCCTGGAGCCTGCTTCAGATTCTGTGTCTCCCTCTCTCTCTGCCCCTCCCCCACTCACGCTCTTTGTCTCTCAAAAAATAAACATTAAAAAAATTTTTTTAAATAAATGTTTATCTTTGAGGGGGAAGTATAGGGGCAGGGGCGGGGGGGTAGAGAGGACAGAGGATCTGAAGCAGGCTCTATGCTGACAGCAGATGGCCCGACACAGGGCTCGAACTCACAAACTGCGAGATCATGACCTGAGCCAAAGTCAGCTGGTTAACCGACTGAGCCACCCATTTGTTTTTTCAAGAAGTGAAACAAACATTTGACAAAAACGGTGCCATTTCCACCTTCTCCACAGAGGGAACATAATCCTGACACTGATATGTATGCTTCTTGTTCATGTTTTTAAAACTTTTACTGCATCCCTGTGTTTCCATGAGAATATATACTATCATTTGGTGTGTTTTTAGAGTATACATAAATGCTATCATCCCAAACAAATCCTTTTTGCAAATTGCTTTTTTAACTCAGTATGGCATTTCCAAGATTTACCCATGTTGCTATATGTAGCTCCCTAGTTCATTTTAACTGCTGTAAGCTATCCCATTGAATTATAGAGGAGGAGAAAATATTTTTCACTCTACCCTTATAGGTTCTTGGCTGAGATCCCTGTGTAATAAAAGACAGGTTAACAGGGAAAGACAAGCGAAGAAACAAACAAATTTAATAACTTGGATACCTTCTGTATAAATGGGAGACACCCAGGGAGACTGAGTAACCCTGAAATGGCCCAAGCCACCATCACTTTAAATACTGTTACCAGCTAAATACAAAAGTTGGAGGGAGGGACGTGCAGTTGTGGGAGGTTGCCAGGAAAAGCACCAGTAAACCAGAGTGGGGCAGTTACGCAGATTTAAGCCCTCCCCTTTTCCCTGCATAAGTTTCTAGGGACTTAGTCATCCTACTCTTCCTGGTACAGAGAGGAAGACACCCTTTCACTTGATCTCCCTTTTAATGTAGCCAAATGTCTCGTACAAAAGGGTTTTGTCTACTCAGTTTTGAGACATTCTCTTATGTCTGCTATTCCTGAAAAAGAGCCAGCTCAGGGGGGGCGCCTGGGTGGCTCAGCCGGCTGGGCGTCTGACTTCGGCTCAGGTCGTGATCTAGCGGTCTGTGAGTTGCAGCCCCGCCTCGGACTCTGTGCTGACCCCTTGCTCAGAGCCTGGATCCTGCTTCGGAATCTGTGTTTCCTCTCTCTCTGCCCCTCCCCTGCTCGTGCTCTGTCTCTCTGTTTCTCAATCATAAGTACACATTGAAAAAAAAAAAAAATAGCTCAAGATAACCCTTAGGTCAGAGAGGCATATTTTGTGATGGCAAATTCTTTTCCACTTCAGAATCAGTACCCCACAACTTATGCATTCCTTTGTTGACAGATAATTGGATGTTTAATTCTTCACCTTTATAACTGTCACTGCGTTGCTTGCGAGCTTATCCTCATGTGTATGAGCTAACAGAGAATTGCTGGGCCTTAATGTGTGTCTTGATCTTTATTGTCACTTCGGTAGTGATTTCTTATACCTGTTTTTACACTCGACCTACAGAGTTTCTTCGCGCCCCTCCCCCCACTTTGTTAAAGAAAAATTATTCATGACCCTTGTTAAAGATGATGAAGAAGACTTTATTCAAGAAGGGACTACCGCAGGGGCGCCTGGGTGGCTCAGTCGGTTAAGCATTTGACTTCAGCTCTGGTCATGATCTCACAGTTTCCTGAATTCAGGCCCTGCCTCAGGCTGTGTGCTGTCAGCACAGAGCCCGCTTTGGATCCTGTCTCCCTCTCTCTCTTCCCCTCTCCGACTTTGTCTCTCTCTCAACAATAAATAAAAACATTAAGAAATAATTTCAGAATAAAAAAGGGCCTACATTGGATTTTGCGGTAGGGAGGGGAGATCGAGCCCAGTTCCAAATACAGCAAGGACAAGTAGAGTGGGAGTCAGCAGATGCAAAATCACTAAGAAACATTACAGGCAAGTGGGATTCTTTTGTGGGGGCAAGGGGCAGACCACCCAAGGTAGGCCACTTTGGCACGAACGTTAGTGTGAGTTAAAAGCAACCAAAACCTGGCAGGTTCAGGTAAAGCTCTATACTTCCCCCTTACCTGCCTGCTTATACCAGGAAGAAAGCTATTAACGGAGATTCCTCTTTACCTAAGAAACTCACCTGCATGATTGGGTGACCTCCAGACATCTTTCCCCTTCCTGCTTATGGCCTTGTCCCTTCTGTACGCTCAGATGTCTACCCCGTCCTTAGCTCATAAAAGCATCACGTCGCCTGACTGTCTTTGGAATTTCCAGGTCTGTGTGGATTCAATTGGACTTTCTCCTGTTAATCCTTCCCATCTCAGTTTGATTCTTAGTCCAGCTAGAAGGACCATGAAGGTTAGAAGAAATGCTCCCTCCCTGACACTTGGTAGAGTCACACTCGCCAGCCAGCGAGGATTCTTGCTGGAGGCATGCTGTAGTGATCAGATACCGAGGGTGGGTGTTTTCACTAAACTGACCCGGCAGGATTCTTGCTAAAACTGGACTCAGCGGACCAAGGACAGCGCCCAAGGTCAGGGCCTAGTTGGAATGGACTCAGAGGAGCTGACTCATGTTTGGTTAAGGAGAGAGCCTTTGTCAGACTTCCCCAACAAAGTGAGAGAGAAGCTAAAACAGGAGACTGAGGAAAAACTGACCAGAAGGAACGGAAAGACAATGAGAGGGGAGCATTTGGAAGGAGGAGGGTATGCTCACCCGGACTGAATCTGCTGACAGCAAGTAAGTTGAAGCCTGGAGAGCATAGAGATGTTGGTGGAGGCCCTCCAGGGAGAGGTGCCGGTGAGCGGTGGGGGCACTGAGGAGCCAAGGGCAAGTAGGCAGTGCTCCGGCGGTGTCTGGCTGTGTAGGGGATTGGGGGGGGGGGGGGGTTGGTGCTCCAGGTGGATTCGAGCAGGGAGAAATGGAAAAATGTGAGAAGACAAATGTGAGAAGACAAACATGATGGCTAAGGATCCCGTGAAGGTGGGGAGGGGTGGGATCCAGAGAGAGGTAGGGGGACGGGCCTTTCTTAAGAGGAGGGACAGCATTTACATTGTAAGAGGAAGAAAGGACAGGAGGGGTGGCCCATGCAGGGCCCCGAGTGGATTGGTTGGTAGGAAGTTGAGGTGTTTACTGTTTGCTGGCATTAATTTTTCTAGAAGGTGAGATCGTTGGCTGACGGTGAGGGGCAGAGCTTGTGCGTGTCGGGGGGGAGGCTGGTGGTGGTGAGAGAATGTCATCATTTCAGAGAATGGGAAAGGGCCTAAGTGGAGGTAGGTGACTGTGAATTTAGTTTTGGATGAGGCCACACGTGTGTCTGTGTCCTCTGTGCCCTGGATGCCAGTGCGGAGAGGTAGCCCGCTGGAGCCACTCTTGGCTCGAGTTGTGATGGGAAGTGCAGTGCAGTAGATTGGGGAAGAAGAGGTACATCGCGAGGAATTTGGGGGTGATGCAACCACTGTACGGCGAGCGGCAGGGGTGAGCGCAGAGCTCTGTGCATCTGGCCAAACCCAGTGAACTGTATACTACAAAAAGTACATGTTACCAGGGGCACCTGGGTGGCTCAGTCGGTTAAGCGTTCGACTTTGGCTCAGGTCCTGATCTCGCGGTCTGGGAGTTTGAGCCCTACATCGAGCTCAGAGCCTGGGGCCTGCTTCAGATTCTGTGTCTCCCTCTCTGCCCCTCCCCTGCTCACACTCTGTCTCTCAAAAATGAATAAATGTTAGAAAAAAAATTTTTAAGTACATTTTACCTTATGTATAAAAGAAAAATTGAACCGGGCTCCTGGGAGACTCAGCCGGTTGAATGTCCGACTCTTAATATCAGCTCAGGTCATGCTTCCAGGCTCGTGGGATCGAGCCCCCTGTTGGGCTCCGCACTGAACATGTTGCCTGCTTAAGATTCTCCCTCTCTGCCCTCTCTTTCTCTCCCCCCCCCCAAATAAAAAATAAAGTTGAACTGGGTATAAGGGGAAGATGGAATGTTGCTGTGGCAAATGAATCTAACGATATTACAAGTTGTGATACTGAGGTTTATAATAAACACATGCCGGGTCTTCCTTCAGGGTTCCTGGCTCATAGCTCCCCAAACCCTGGGAATTTCCTAGGCAAGAAGAGCAAAGAGCATCTTTCATGAAAATAATTGGGATTCTGTTTGCAATTCCTGAAACAGTTTGAGAGCCTTAAAGGTGAAATGGGTGCCTTGTTACTCATACTGGACCCCCTTCCACGGCACTTGAGTTTCTGTCAATGAGATGACTTCTAGACTGCAGCAAAGGGTGGGGGCTGGGTTCCCCAGGAGCCACTCTCGTGATGAGATGGTTGGGCCTTTCAGTTTCACACCCCCCACCCCCTCCACCAGGCTCCTGGGAGGGAAGAGGGGCTGGAGGTTGAGTTAGTGGCCAATGGCCAATGATTGAATCAATCTGGTCTCCATAATGAAACTTCCATACAAACCCACTGGAACAGGGCTCGGAGAGCTTTCCGGTCCATGAGCACAGGGAGGTGCTAGGAGACGGGTACCCGAGTAGAGAACACAGAAAGGTGTGCCCTTTCCCCACACCGTGCCCTGTGCATCTCTCTGTGTGGCTGCTCGGCTGATAATAAATCAGTAACCCAGTAAGAAAAATGTTCCTTTGGGGCGCCTGGGTGGCGCAGTCGGTTAAGCGTCCGACTTCAGCCAGGTCACGATCTCGCGGTCCGTGAGTTCGAGCCCCACGTCGGGCTCTGGGCTGACGGCTCGGAGCCTGGAGCCTGTTTCCGATTCTGTGTCTCCCTCTCTCTCTGCCCCTCCCCCGTTCATGCTCTGTCTCTCTCTGTCCCAAAAATAAATAAACGTTGAAAAAAAAAAATTTAAAAAAAGAAAAATGTTCCTCTGAGTTCTGTGAGCTGCTCTAGAAACCTTAATGAACCCAAGGTACTAGGAACCTGCAATCCGTAGCCAGTGAGTCTGAAGCACAGGGGATGGCCCGGGCTTGCCAACTGCTGCGTGAAGTGGGACAGGAGCCATCTTGTGGGACTTGAGCCCTTGACCTGTGGGGCCTGACACCGTCTCTGGGTTGGGAGAATTGCTTATTGGTGTGGGGAACACCCCCACGTGTTGGAATTGGTCCCAGAGTTATTACAGGACAGTCACATCACCCCACACAGGGGGCGGGGAAGAAAGAAGCCGCAGAAACCATGTTTCGATTGCCAAAGACAAAAAGGCCTGTGCGCGAGCACAGATTTGTGTCTCGCGGTGGTCTGGGCTAGCAGTTCTGAAACTGTTGTAAACGTGTACTAGGTTTAAACAAGTAGATCATCCTAGATCTCGAGAGCCAAGTTTCTCACTGTCGGAAAGAAGTTACCAGTAAGAAAAGAACACTGGAATGTGAATTCCGTGGTGCTGGAATGGAATCCAAGCAGGAAAGGGCATGTGTTCTTGCACACATGTGGGAAAAAGAGCTGGGGGCACATTTGATGGGAACCTCTTAATATAGACATTTAAGGTGCAAAGCCCTCCACGTTGCATTGGAACACTTCCTCGGGAAGAGCCTAAGCGGGGCTTCGCAGGTTCGCAGACTTCTCTCATGTGTCCTCCTTTTTACCTTTCATGAATTGTAAAAGCCCATAGAACTGAAGCACTCTAAAAATGTTGGGAACGATATTTCATTATGCTGGAACACGATGGATATGTTCCATATATAACAGATGTAATGGATTTAGCAAAAAAAAAAAAAAAAAAAAAAAAATCTACCAGAACATTCCACAGTCAAGGGTTCTTCACCTTTTTGTGCACCATAGATGAAAGGCACACAGCACCGTAGTGAAATTTAATGGACCTTTTCTCAAAATGTTTTAAAATACATAAAATACACAAGACACAAAGGAAGCCAGTTATGAGAAAAGTCATAAAGATATTTTTAATTGTGATATAGTAATACGTACTTCTTAAGATCTGGCAGCAGCTCTGTAGTTTTGAAGTAGTAAGGAGCATCAAGATATTTGCACCAATTTATTTGATACGAAAATATCTGTAATTTCTTTTGGTGACAGAGCCACAGATAACTTGTAACTTGTTGCCTCCGTTTCATAACTGAAGGAAATGCTTTATTTCCGTTAGAGGTTAGTGAGATAAAGATATAATTTCCCCCATGCAAGTTCATGGACTTTATTGTTCCGTCCACAGGAGTCTACAGACCCCAGGTCTGATCATCAGTACTTCTAAGGGCAACAGAACTCTGGTCAGCCGAGTAGGAAACAGATCAGACTCATGTTACGGAAAGTATTTGGCAAGGCATAAATAACTATTATTCCATTCAAGGAGCAATTGCTGCCCTGTACAAAAAAATGTGATGATGTGGTACAATGGGTTATAACTGTGGAAAATCATTTTGATGGAGTGGACACCAAAGCCTCACAGGCTGAGGTCAACACTGAAGGGCAGGGGACAGTCGAAAATCATCATTGAAACCTTGGGCTGTGCAGTTTAAAGGCGAGGCAAGGAAATGTTTCCTTTATTAAAGACTGTCATATTAAAAGGGACTTTTTTTTTTCTGGCAAAAAGGAGAGGTAATAACGTTCAATGCTTTGGTTCCTAAGGGATTCCAATCCCTTAGCACACAGCCACTATATTTTATTATCGCATCTTCCTACGTTTGTATGCCTACTTTGTAAAGGACCTTTGCCTCTGTTGTCTTGTGAATCTAAAATAATTGCTATGTGTCGAACACTTTGTCGGTAGCAATTTTGAGACTAAAGCGGGTCACGGTTATGTCAGCAGGAAAAAATGGGTATTATTGTCATACCTGCTGGCTTCTTAAGTTTCTCAGTGGTGGGCTTTCTGTTCAACTCCAGTACAAAGGTGATACATTGACTCAGAGACACAAAGAACTCTGTAGGGGGTCTGGTGAAGTAAATAATCTCTTCCAGAAAGAAGAGAGGTGGGCAATGTGTTGAGGTTTTAAAATGTAACAGGCGAGTTTCATGATCATTTTGTGGAGGAGATTAGTCAGCTCATTCATTCATTCCAACATCTCTTGACGGTCCCATTACAGGACTCGCGCCCCCCCCCCCCAACCACTGAGCAAAACATACCCTTCCACCTCCATAATTCCATTCCTTCTCCCAGCCCGTCCCTGGTGCCTGCTGTCACCGATCATGCTCTCTCCTGCTCCTACTTAGCACTCTGCTGCCCTCCTCAAGCCCCTGTGCACCTCCCTTTCTCAACCCCCCTCTCCTTACCCGTGATTCTTCATCTGTGTCATCAGGAAGAAGACACCACCTCATGTATCCCCCCTTCCTTCTTTCTAGTCCAAAGTTTTCCTCTCCCAACTGTGTCTTTTAACAGGAAGAAAACGTTCCGCGCAACTTCGCCCTAAACTATCTGCCTCCTGATTCTGAAAACAAAACAAATGAACTACAAAACTGAACCACATTTTTCTTCCATCTGGCCAACGTGTGTTTCCCCCCTGAATCTAGAGCAGAGCACATCTGTACTTGGGCACATAATTGCAAAGATTGACCCGTATGTGGGAAAGATTAACAGTGGTTTCAAACACAGTGACTCTTTCTCCTTGTCTCTCTCACTCACTCTCCCGTTTTTTACTACCCTTCTTTTTAATCCTGCAAAACTTGACTTTTTTTTTTTTTTTTTTTTTTTTTTTGGCCTGTTCCATGAGCCATATCATGCTCTCCCTTATGCCCTACACTCTCAGGCAATTGGCAGGTGCTCAGAACGTTCATTTTTAAATCTCGTTGAGTAAAAGGAACACACTAATTCTTTTTTTAAAGCAGCTTAATTGAAGTATAACTTACATACCATAACATTCACTCCTTGAAAGTGTGTAGAGCAACGGGGTGCCTGGCTGGCGCAGTTGGAAGAGCATCTGATGCTGGATCTCGAGGTCATGGGTTCGAACCCCACGTTGGGTATAGAGATTACTGAAAAATAACAAACTTTAAAAAAATGGGAAAAATAAAGTGTACAACGCAATGATTATCAGTAAATTTACAGTTACAGAATCATCACCACAATCCAATTTAGAACATTTCCATCACCCGCCAAAAGATCATTGTGCCCTTTCTTATTTTGTTTTTTAAGTAGGCTCTACACCCAGTGTGGGGCTTGAACTCAAGACCCTGAGATAAAGAGTCACGCGCTCTACCAGGTAAACCAGCCAAGAGCCCGTCCTCGTGCCCTTTGTAACCACTGCTCCTTCTCACCCCCCAGCCCTAGGCAGCCACTGCTCTCCTTTCTGTCTCTGTGGATTTGCCTTTTCTGGAAATTTCATGTAGATAGAGTCATACAATCTGTGATCTTTGGCGGCTGGCTTCTTTCACTTAGCATGTTTTTACGTTCAGGAAAAGACTGATACCTTATCTGTTTCCCTTGCAATAGAATTCTACAAAATAAAATTGGAAAGGTGTGGCAAGTATTTAAAATTAGACGACTTCTTTTTCGTACAAAATTGGAGCAAATCCATTGTTTAAGCAGAATTGGCACGTTTGAAGGATTTGGGCCACTGCGGCAGGGAGATACACGAATGGCAAGAAAAGCCAGCCCTGCTTTTTTTAGCAGAGGGTTAACTCTGTTACTACTGCCACAACTACCTCTGGTAGGACCCCCACTGCTGTGTTCTTAGGGGCCCGAGTAGAAATAGTCATCACTGTTTATTGAGCTCTTACTATATGGCAGGTGCTATGCTAAACCCTTCATGCAGATTGTCTCATGAATCCTCACAAAACTCAAGGGATTATTATCTACATTTTGCCGGGAAGGAAACAGCCTCAGAGGTTTTAACTGAGGCTGAAATCACTTGCCCAAGACCACATAGCTGGTAAATACCAGATGCTAGGTTTGAAACTAGTCCAGTCCTTGCAGACTATAGAGCCCATTTTCTTAACCTTTATGCCACATTGTCTCTTACTAATGAGAAGCTGACAAAACAAAAGTAGCGTCAGGAATCAAGAGGCTGGCTTCTGCAGCCAGCAGGGCGGGGGACTCTCCTCCCCCACCCCTGCTCAGTTGCCCTGTGCAACCCACCCCACTCAAGAATGCTCTTTGCGCTGGTCATCTAGTAGTGCTTTTGTCTTCAGGTTTCCCCTTTAACGAAGTCCGTGGAATGCAACATTTTAAGAATGAGTTCCACCTAGAAAGTTCTGTTTCCTTGAAGGTAAAAGGTAATCATCCGGGAAATTGCTTTAGTTAGAAGAGCTCATCGCTGGCAAAGGACACACACGTTAAACCAACTTGGGTTTTGGGTCCCAAGACCGTGAATTTTAAAATGCGCCAGCTCACGTTCCTCTTCTTTGGTGACGCAAGAGAGGAGAGTGGGCTATAAAGTCATTCCTGAAGAAACTGATGTTCAGATACTTTTCTTTACCTTGTGTGTGTGTGTTCCCTGTTCCATGGGGGGACCGTTCCTACAGCTAAGAAGACATGTCCCAACTTGCCTGTCTTCTTGGAAAACTCCTCCCCGTGTCCTGAAATCTTCCCAATCAGCAGCTCTGCTCGGTGTAACGGATCATGGGCCATCCTGCGCCCCTCTGCAGATGTTTACAGAGGAGGAGATGATGATTAAGAACACAGGTGAGTAGACGGCTCACTTTCACCTCCGGACCCCTCTGGTCACCAGTTGGGTCCCTGGTGTGAAATTCCGTGATGTGCCTGGGGGATGTGTGCACCTCAGTTTGTGAATGCAATTTTTTTCCCATGAATTTAAAACATTTTTTTGAAAACAGTAAAACCTATTAAATAGAATAAAGACGTTATCAGTATTGTTTTTTTTTCCCCTACAGTTAAAAAATTTGCCCAGGAACAGATTGCTCCTCTGGTTTCAACGATGGATGAAAATTCAAAAATGGAGGAATCAGTAATACAAGCATTATTTCAGCAAGGGGTACATACTTTGTAATTCTTCCCATTTCAAACTTTAAAAAGACTGTACTTTGCGGCATTCAAATGCAGGCATGCTTTTAAGTTTAGGGACTTTAATGATGGCATAACGAAGTCTTCATTTCCTAGTCAGGATTGTCTGTGTTCTCATTCATTCGTCCATTTATTTTGAAATGTTTATTTATTAGCATGATTGGAGAAGGAGAGGAGAGAGAGGAAGAGAGAGAATCCCAAGCAGGCCGCACACTGTCAGCACACAGAGAGCCCGACGCGGGGCCCGATCTCATGACCGTGACACAATCGTGACCTGAGCCGAAATCCAGAGTCGGATGCTTAACCGACTGAGCCATCTAGGCGCCCCTGTATGTTCTCTTTTAGATTGAGGTCCTAGTTAAAGATTTTCTTTTGGTTGATTTAACATTTGAAATTGGAAATCCTGTACTTCTTAAGTAAAGGGCTTAGAAGCAAGTGAGAGTGAATCCTTTGGACCTGTGGTATTCAACTAGAGGCCGTTTTGTCCCTCAAGAGATATTTGGCAGTGTCTGGAGACGTTTTTGGTTGCCACAGCTAGGGGTGCCACTGACAGCTGGTGGGATAGAGGCCAGGGATGCTGCTAAACATCGTACTGTGTACAGGACAGCTGCGTGACAAAGAATCATCCAGCTCGGTAATGCCCAAGATTAAGAAGCCAACTTTAGTTAGTGAAACTTCATAGTCAAGTGTATATTCTACCTGAGTCCCTCTGTCTGTACGTGGTAAACTTAGAAGTTCAGGTGACATCTGAATTCCACATTAACCAGGGAAACCGATTTCCAGATTTCAAGTCACGTAGTCCTTTGATGGGAACCCGGGATATAGAGCAGATAAAAGTAGAATTGTTTTGGGGCGCCTGGGTGGCTCAGTCAGTTGAGCTTCCGACTTCAGCTCAGGTCATGATCTCGCAGTTTGTGAGTTCAAGCCCTGCATCGGGCTCTGTGCTGACAGCTCGGAGCCTGGAGCCTGCTTCGGGTTCTGTCTCCCTCTCGCTCTCTGCCCCTCCCCCACTCACACTCCATCTCTGTCTCTCTCTCAAAAATGAATAAACTTGATGGGGCGCCTGGGTGGCGCAGTCGGTTAAGCGTCCGACTTCAGCCAGGTCACGATCTCGCGGTCTGTGAGTTCGAGCCCCGCGTCGGGCTCTGGGCTGATGGCTCGGAGCCTGGAGCCTGTTTCTGATTCTGTGTCTCCCTCTCTGCCCCTCCCCCGTTCATGCTCTGTCTCTCTCTGTCCCAAAAATAAATAAACGTTGAAAAAAAATTAAAAAAAAAAGAATAAACTTGAAAAAAAAAAAAAGGTAGAATTGTTTAGGCTGTGGGTTTATCAGCATGGGGGTTCCAAGGAGAACCTTTTCAGAATCACCGCACTCACTCGTCATCTCTCCCTCTCCGTAGGCGTGAAGCAATAATTCATTTTTCATTTTGAATACTAGGGATATCCCAGAACTAGTAGCTCCTATTCAGAGCCATTGGCTAAAATCTGGTGTGTTGATCCTGTTTGAAAAATAGCCTTTCTCGCCAAACCTAAATAGTTTGGCTTCTTCCCGGTTTTAAAGAGACCAGCTTTTTAATACCATACATAGTAGTGATTTTTCCACCTTTCTTTAGAGCAGTGAAACGGCTGGGAAAATGGAATCTTCTCTGGAGTCCCAGTGGGTCAGATCGCATCCGTGAATCCAGTTTTTTGGGCAGGCTTCGTCTCCACTGTCTGCAGAACCTCTAGGCTGCTCTGAGGAGTCTTAGTGTTTGCTCCACAGTTTGGACTCCACTCTCCCCACCAGAGAGTTCTCACTGGCTGGGTTCGCTGCGGCCCCACGGCCTGCTCTTCCATAGGTGGAGAGCCACCTGGAGGCTCTGCTTGGCTGCACACATCCTGCACCGGCTGTTCTCAGCCTCCTCTCGTCCCCGTGCTGTGGTCACCTGCCGTTAATAGCTGACAAGTACGGTATTTCCAGTACTTGTAGGGAAATACTTTACAGTAGGGAAAATCGGTGCCTTTTTTGGAGAAGCAGCGTCTCTGACAGCTCTAAGGTATTACAATCGGATGAGTTATCACGCCCTCCTCAGACTTCAGGCACGCCCGAATCCTTCAGCTTTCCCTGGTAGAACATCATTTGTAGTTCTCACCGTCTCAGTCTCCCCCCTTTGTGCTTCTACCTGCCCATCCGCTAAGCTTCCCATCAGCTTAAACACAGCAGCCGGAACCCAGACTGCACCGTGCTGCAGCATTCCAGAAGTGTCTGCGCAGAATGGAAAGGAGCAGTATTATCCTTTTACCTGTGAATAGCTCTGGGTCTTGATTTACACGTACACACATTCTCTTTCTGAAATGAGAATACTTAGAAGTAGGGGACTGGGGACATTTCATGTTCCAGACTTAGGAGTAGCTGCTGAACAGTCAGATGGTCACTGGAAAGCCTTGGCCAGAATCTGGTCATGTTCACCAGGCTCCTCTGCCTTGTCTGTTGTGGTTCAGGAAGAGACCACCAGATGTCCACTAACCGTCCGGACTTGCCACAGTGCCCCCAGGAGGAATGGTCATTCAGTCATTATCTTGGCTGAATGAGTCAAGGTGGAGGCGGCTGACCAGAAGAGATTGTGACCCACTGCCTTCCTCCGTTAGTGTGCGAGACTTTCTCATTATTCCATTCCATTATCCTTCAGAACATTTCACCAATTTTTGTGTTTTAGATTCCATAAGGAAGCAAATGATAGTTCTAGTGTATAACTACATCCTTTTCAAATTTATATAGTTACATATACTTTTATAGTTTTTGTAACTTACAACGTAGTGAAGTAGCCATACCAAAGTAAAATGAAATATGCGATTTTAAAATTAGGAACTTATATAGTTAAACTTTGGTTTTGAACTTGTTCTTGCAAGAAACTTTCCCATATAGAAACTGACTTTCTTAATCTGTTTCTTTGTTCTTCCTTTAGTTGATGGGTATTGAAATTGAAACAAAATATGGAGGAACAGGAGCTTCCTTTTTTTCCTCTATCCTAGCGATAGAGGAATTAGCCAAAGTTGATGCATCTGTGGCTTTGGTGTGTGACCTCCAGAACACTGTCATTAACAATCTGATTAGAAAACATGGAACAGAAGAACAAAAGGCTACCTATTTGACCGAGCTTGCGACAGAGAAAGTGAGTTGATAGTTGTTGAAATGAATCTGATCTCTTCCAAACTTAGGACATCTTCAGCTGCAATGTTGACTCCTATCCAAGACCACAGCGCGGCACCGTTCGTCAGTCAAGCAGTGCTCCATAAATTAATGCTATTAGAAAAATCTATTCTACCTCTCATTTCTGCTCAGCAATTCAGAGAATAATCATCACAGAAAAAAATCTTTTTTTTTTTTTGGCCCCAATTATATTTTCGTAATACCTTTGTTGGTAGTTTCATTTATGGTGAGATGTCTAGAAAACTGCAGTTATTAGAACCAATTTCATTCAATTTAACATTGAATATGCGTGCTTAAGTCTTTAAATCTGTCTTCGACAAATAGTAGGGTATATTTTATGTTTAAAAAAAATTTTTTTAGTGTTCATTTACTTCTGAGAGAGAGAGGGACAGAGCATGAGTGGGGGAGGGGCAGAGAGAGGGAGACACAGAATCGGAAGCAGGCTCCAGGCTCTGAGCTGTCGGCACAGAGCCCGACACAGGGCTCAAACCCGGAGCCATGAGATCATGACCTGAGCTGGAGTCCCAACGCTCAACTGACTGAGCCACCTAGGCACCCCAGTAGGGTGTATTTTAGAAAATAGTAACGTGAAGATACCATTATTATTTTGATAAGTACAGGCTTTTAAAAGTGGCTAAAGCTTTCACTGACAAATGTTTACTTTACCGTAAGTATTTGTTATACTGAATACATATACAGTTATTAACTTGGAATTTTTTTTGCTTGCATATGTAGATAGGAAGTTTCTGCC
Organism: Leopardus geoffroyi; assembly: GCF_018350155.1. Taxonomy (NCBI): domain Eukaryota; kingdom Metazoa; phylum Chordata; class Mammalia; order Carnivora; family Felidae; genus Leopardus; species Leopardus geoffroyi. Next base: position 79,382,167 of record NC_059334.1, read on the forward strand.
TTTCAGAGGCTGGAGCAGGGAGCGATGCATTTGCTTTGAAGACCAGAGCTGATAAAAAGGGAAATTATTATGTCATCAATGGGTCAAAGATGTGGATCACCAATGCTGAGTATGCGGGGCTCTTCCTGGTGATGGCAAACATAAATTCTGACCTTGTAAGTTTGGAAGCAAAATTGCTTCCCTCCCCCGCCCCACCTTTTCTCTTTCTATCTCTTGCCTGCGTGCATTTTCTTTTTACAACTTTGTCTGAAATCCTTCCTTCTCCTCAGGACTAAAATGTTAGGACAATTGATTTCTTTTCATCCTCTTAATTACTGATCTTCCTGAATAAATACGGCTGATGTGATTATTACTTACACGGAGGACTATTTATTAATTGCCACCTAGTATGTTATATAGGAAGCTAATCTTCCATTCTGTAGGATTCCAGAGTTTCTATTTAATGATGAATGTAAGTACTGACTTAGTACATTTGTTTTTAAGAATATTTTGTGTAGTTAGAAAATAGATACAGGACAAAAAAGTCAATACATTTTATCTTTTGTTCTTTCTCTGACCTAACACTTAATCGAATTAAATTTTGAAACTTTAAAGTATTTAATAAAATTAAATTTAAAACATGGAAATTCTCGTGATCATACAATACCTTAGCATATCTTAATTTTACTAGCCATAATGGCTTTTGAAAAAGTCAAAGAACCTGTAGCATTCTTAACTCTGAATCTAGTGCTTTCCAGAACTTCTTGTGTCCTAATGCACATGTTGTAATTCTGAGTCCATTAATATTTAAAAAAAAAAAATTTTAACGATAATTTATTTTGAGAGAGAGAGCCAGAAAGAGAGAGAGAGAGAGAACACAAGTGGAGGAAGGGCAGAGAGAGAGGGAAAGAGACAATCCCAAGCAGGCTCTGTGCAGTCAGGCCAACGCAGGGCTCGATCCCACGAACCATGAGATCATGACCTGAGCCAAAACCAAGAGTCAGATGCATAACCAGCTGAGCCACCCAGCTGCCCCTGAGCCCATTACTATTTAATGCTAAAGTTCAGTTTTAATTTTCTGGTAACTTTCAACTGTTGGAAACAAGGGATCTTCCCAGTTCGAGTGTGGCAATAACATTTTTTATTTGCATTTTAAATCTTTTTAGGGGTATAAAGGAATTACCTGCTTCTTAGTGGATCGCGATACTGAAGGCCTTCACATAGGGAAAGCAGAAAACAAAATGGGGTTGAGAGCTTCTTCCACCTGCCCATTAACGTTTGAAAACGTCAAGGTGGGTGTCTTAGAATGTCCAGTGAAAGACGGGTGTGAAATAAGCTGTGCACGGAATTATCGACGTGCAAGAAAAGTGTCACAATGTTGAGTGTGCATAGGAGAGTATTTTGTAAAAAAGTATTTTCATTTTTTTTAAGTTTATTTATTTATTTTGAGGGAGAGAGTGTGCATGCAAGTGAGTGGGGGAGGGGCAGAGAGAGAGGGAGAGAGAGAATCCCCAGCAGGCTCCACACTGGCAGTGCAGAGCCTGACGTGGGGCTGGAACCCGTGAACCATGAGATAATGACCTGAGCCGAAACAGGAGTCGGACGCTTAACCAACCGAGCCACTGGGGCGCCCCCTAAATGTACTTTTCACAAGAGTTTAGGCAAAGGATGGAAGCTTCTCCCCAGCAGCTGGCCTCAGAGCCAATGCTGAAGATTAATCCCATTTATACTTAAATTTTTGTTGTTGTTGTTTACTTCTTTTTGAGAGAGAGAGCACACGTGCACACAGAAGAGGGGCAGAGAGGGAGAGAGAGAATCCAAAGCAGGCTCCTCGCTGCTTATACTCACAAACTGTGAGATCATGACCTGAGCTGAGGTCGGATACTTAACCGCCTGAGCCACCCAGGCGTCCCCCCCCCACCCGTTTATACTTTTTAATTTATATGCTTGTGAGCCATTTATACTTTATAAACTTGCATTCCGAGACAGGTGTGTGGCGTTGGATATACTAAAGGCCACAAGGTGGGGATGTTACTCAGCGAGCCTGGGAACCGACCTGGCGTCACCCCACCGTTGAGTGGAATCTGTTCCAACCGAGGAAGAGAAGATTGCCAGAATGCTTAGTTAGAACTTGACTCAGGTGGAACAGGTTGTGACGGGTTTTTTACCACTCCTATTGCAACTCGATTTTTCTGTTCACGAGTGACCATGTGTTGTGTGTGCCCACGGGGTGACTGTACAGATAGATGTTTCAGCCTCACTAATTCCCCCGGACTGGCTTCTTTCCCGCTTGCCCTTTCTTCCTGTTCTGCCCACTTCCTCCCCCAGGGTTATAAAGCTAAGTGTCTTGTTTTATTGTTCCTAGTCTAGATTTTTTTTTTTAATGATGAATAAACACTTTATTTCTTCTCTCCTTTTTGCCCTCCCTGGTATACACATGCATCTGTGTGCACACAACCTCAGTTGATTTTTACGGGAATAATAGTCTTGGCAGAAGAAAGGTTTCACACCCTTGATTTAGGAAACCCTTGATTTAGGAAACCACTTGCCTATTTTCTGTGATCTCTAAAATGTTGTATCTCATCCTATAGCATACAGATAAAAATCCCAAATCTCACTTGGGATTGAGGAATTGTATGAGATTACCCTTTCTCTAGACCCATTCATTTGTTTCACACACGCCTGGGCTAGACGCTAGAGGACGCAGTAGCAAACAGCACAGACTTGAGTCCTGTGTCTCCCAGAGCCCGTGTGTGGGAAGCGGTGCAGAGGGAGAGAGGGGTGTAGCTGACAGTTTCCTTGGAATTTGCTAAGTCCTGGGCTGGAGTCCTGTGACGCGAATTGGGAGTATTGTGCATGTAAAACTATATAATCAAAATGAACTCTGTAAAATTAAATGGAGAAATAACTACATTTTTCCCTTCAGGTTCCAGAAACCAACATCCTGGGACAAATTGGACATGGCTATAAGTATGCCATAGGGAGTCTTAATGAAGGCAGAATAGGAATTGCTGCACAGGTTAGTCACATTGTGGCCATTTCGTTGGACTCTTGCACAGTGTGGGTTGATTAAACGTAGAAAGAAAAAAATGCAGTAAAACTGATGAATATTTGGAAGCGTGTGAACACAAGATGGCGCCCTTCCCTTCCGTGAGGTTGGAGAATGCGTCTGACCACCAGCTTGAAAATCCCACTTTTAGTCAATTACGTAACGCCCTGAGAGCCAAACAATGGCTTAGTGGTGACACTTTTTCTGCTTTGAGAATGTTAAGTATTATCTGATACCTGCATCAATCACTTCTCAAATATATTGTAAATTAAATGTGCATTTTTTAAAAAATCTTTTCAATTTTTGAGGTTCATGCTAGAAGAAATTTTCTAAATTAAGAATACATAACAGTCTGTGTAGTAAACATCTCTAATCTATAGTATCTTTTTTTTAATGTTTATTTTTGAGAGAAGTAGACAGAGTGTGAGTGGGAGAGGGGCAGAGAGAGAGGGACACACAGAATCTGAAGCAGGCTCCAGGCTCTGAGCTGTCAGCCCAGAGCCTGATGTGGGGCTTGAACCCTCAAACCGTGAGACATGACCTGAGCTAAAGTCAGACGTTCAACCAACCAAGCCACCCAGGTGCCCCTCTAATCTATAAATAATGAAAAATATGTTGCCTAGTGTTGTGCATGTGAAAATCTGGCAATTTTTTGTGTGTAGTGCTTGAAATAAAATAACCACAATAAAATAGGATATATAAGATGAGAACTATTCCATTTTTTTTATCAAATTTGCCCTTTGTAATACATATTACATTTTTCTGTGAAGTGATACCAGTTTTCTTTTTTTTTTATTTTCTTTTTATTATTTTTTTTAACCTTTATTTATTTTTGAGACAGAGAGAGACAGAGCATGAACGGGGGAGGGTCACAGAGGGGGAGACACAGAATCAGAAGCAGGCTCCAGGCTCTGAGCTGTCAGCACAGAGCCCGACGCAGGACCCGAACTCACGGACCGCAAGATCACGACCTGAGCTGAAGTCGGACGCTTAACCGACTGAGCCATCCAGGCACCCCTCAGTTATTTTCTTGATTAGCAACATGAATAAAGTCTTGGGTTTTATTATAAATGTCGTTTGGGGGACACGTGGCTGGCTCAGTTGGTAGAGCATGTGACTCTTGATCTCGGGGTCGTGAGTTTGAGCCCCATGCTGGGTGTAGAAATTACTTAAAAATAAAGCCTTTTTAAAAATACATCATTTTGTAGAATATATTTACAGAATTTGTAGAATTCATTTAGTCAGTGAATATCCAAAATTTACAAACTGACAGCTTTTAGGTTTTGAAGATGTTACATGTATTAGCTATTGGAATAGTAAATGTCATGCTATTACCCTAGGGGTTTTTGTGTTGCTGTTAATTTGCTGACAAAATATTCTTAGATCAAAACTTAACCCGTGTTTCCCACAAAGCTAGATAATGAGAGAATTGGCATATCTGTTTTTCTTAATGTTTTTCTGTGATTCAGCTTCGTCAGATATGGTGTTAAAACCATAGTCTGAATCTCCTTGTTCTCAGACATATAAATAATATAGATGTTCTGGCATTAAAATACACAGCCTGGGCTGTAGTCTAATTACTCTGAGTTATCTTATAACCTAATTAAAAGTTAAGGTCAGGTAGTTATTATTTCTTGGTTAGCATTGTGAATGCCTTTTAGAGCAAGAGTCACATCTGACAGAGACCTGAAGGCATCAGTCCTCAAAACTGCAGCCGAGGACTATTTAGTTTTTCCGTAATGATAGTGAAAACACTGTACAGAGGTGAAAAGCCTATTGTGATTGACAGCCGGTGATTTTAATTTTCATGTCAATGTAGGATATTATTTTTTTTTTCAGTATATGAAATTTATTGTCAAATAGGTTTCCATACAACACCCAGTGCTCATCCCAAAAGGTGCCCTCCTCAATGCCCATCACCCACCCTCCCCTCCCTCCCACCCCCCAGTGTAGGATATTATTAACATGCTGTGAATTTTAGTCCTAAGAGTTTGGTGACAGTTGGCTAAATCAAATTTAGGTTAAAAAAAAAAAAAAAAAAAAACGTTTGATGACATCATCTTGACTCAGCCAAAAATGCATTGGGTCGCTGCCTCTCTAAAATTTGGGGGTGTTTTTTTTGGTGTGGGGGGGAGATCCTTTAATTTTTAGCACAATACCAGAAAATTCAAAATAAAAGGCTAAAGGAAAATGTGAACACTAATGAAATATTAATAAGTCTATGGGCATTTCCCACAAAGCTTTTGCTATTGATATTTGTTTCCTTTTTCTATTTTTTTTTTTTTTTAATGTTTATTTTTGAGAGAGAGAGACAGAGTGCGAGCAGGGAGGGGCAGAGAGAGGAGAGACACAGAATCCAAAGGAAGCTCCGGCTCTGAGCTGTCGGCACAGAACCTGACATGGGGCTTGAACCCATGAACCGTGAGATCATGACTTAAAGCTGAAGTCGGACACTTAGACCAACTGAGCCACCCAGGCACCCCTGTTTCCTTTTTCTAAAACCCACATAGTTTGGCATAAGTAGATGGTGGCTTAAGTGGCTGCCTGATGTTGAAATTTGGAAACCACTTCTAAGCTTGAATAGTTTGATACAGAGCTTAGTTAGCAATGGGACAGTTCAGCTAAGATTGTCACCACGTCCTGATTTGTTCAAGTGCCTAAATCCGTGTTTTCACCAGGTGCTCTCGCTCTAGCCCTGCAGTGAACCATTAAGGTTTTAAAACGCAGATGCCGGGGCACCTGGGTGGCTCAGTCGGTTAAACGGCCGATTTCGGCTCAGTTCACGATCTCCCAGTTCGTGAGTTCAAGCCCCGCATCGGGCTCTGTGCTGACAGCCTGGAGCCTGCTTCGGATTCTGTGGGTGTCTCTCTCTCTGCCCTTCCCCCACTCGTGCTCTGTCTCTCTCAAAAATAAATAAACATTAAAAAAAATTTTTTTAAACGCTGATGCCTAGGCCACTCACCCCCTCCATTCTCAAGATTTAGATTCAGTTGTTAGACCCTCATGTCGCTTTTTTTTTTTTTTTTTAATCAAGGCCCCACAAATGATCTTGATATGCCTCCAGGGTTGGAAAACACTGCTCTTTTATGTTCTAGTGCCCTTTCCCCTGAAGCCCTTATTAATCCTGATCGTATGCAGAACGGACAGGAAGATAGAAGGTTAGGAAGTGACCTTCCATGCTTGCCTTCTAGAAGGACCAGAGGGAGCTGCTCTAGTCTTTGAGGCCAGTTCCGAGCAAAATTTCTGTGGCTTGCTTTATGCCTGGAGAATCAGAGCTTAGAGGAGAAGCTTCCTTAGAAGTAACCTGGTTGTACAAGCACAGCCAAGCCGTAGGATTTACCCTGCAAGAATTCAGTAGACTCATATGTATGTGAAATCTCTCGAATCTTCTCCCAGTTACTGGAAATTAACTTCCACAAATGCAGTGGGTGAAGGTATTAACACACACCTCGCCAGTCCTTCCCCTACCCCAGCTATTCAATTTGCCTGTAAAAGGGATTTATACCCTAAATAATTAAAAGTGTTAAACTTACAACAAAATAAGAAATTCTGCTCTTTTTTTTTTTTTTTTTTTTTTTTAAACAGATGCTGGGATTGGCTCAAGGCTGCTTTGACCACACTATCCCATATATAAAGGAAAGGATACAATTTGGCAAAAGGATATTCGATTTTCAGGTACATAATTCTCAGCCTCTTTCTAGCCAGCTATACTGTCGTGGCTTCCTATTAATGAAGAGCTGTGTCATAAAGCTGTGGAGGGCGTCCCCTCGGGGGGATTTTAATGGGAGAGGTAGAGAGGAGGAAGGAATAGGTCTCAGGGAGCACACCTGTGAATGCCTTGACCTTCTCCAAGGGCAGAACAACAGTCCTTGAGGCCTGCCTGTCGCATGACTCCTCTCTAAAGATGATACTAGGGTGACTTCAGGGTGACTTCGCATCCGCTAGATGTGTAGAGTATTCAGCACATTGCCTGAGTCTAACGAGCGCTCAGTAAATGGTAACACTTGTTAGGAATCCCCTGCGCAGGTCAGAGCCATGCGGTAATCCTCAAAACACGACACTTTGACCCTTCTTTCTTGTAGAAGGTACAGCGTGCTGCAGTGGGTACAAACGAGATGCTCTCAGCCAAGCGTATTGGGAAATAGGGGCATGGTCTAATGATGTAGCTTCTCAGAGCTCCCCAGCTAAGGGGACCGTTGGTGACGGTGGCATCTTCTGGTCCATGTTGAGGCCTTGCCGGGTTCGGGAAAGCCTGGAGTGACAGCTTTACCAAGCTCGCTTAAGCACTTGACCTAAAAAATCCCAAAAAATTGCTTTACATGTTCACAAAACCTTCTTGTAAGCAAGCCCCAAGGACAATTTCTTATTCCATTACCAGTTCTGTTGTGATGTGTTGTCTTCAGGTGCTGTAGTAATTATTTGTCATTACGTGGGCACACACAGATTGCACGTGCATGGAAATGCGAGGCACAGTCAGTTCTGGCCTGGAAAGTCTGAGTGAGCATGTCAGTCCTGGCCAGGGCCCCCCATAGCCTGTGCTGTCGTGGCGTCTTACACGTGGGAAGCTGAAGCATCTGGAGATTGAGTTCCCAAGGACATACAGCTAGTAATGTGTCAGATTCTGTCTTGGCTTCTGGTCTGACTCGCATGTTATTATACTAGCGAACTCTCTCGGACCAGCTACCACACAGATGGCAAGGAAAGGGACAGAATACGAGACAATTTGAGGGAGATCTCGGTACGCCAGAAACTATTTTTGTGTCTGTGGAGTTGGTAAGGGAGGGATACGGGGTCAGGTGTACTAATTGGTATAATCGTGGCACTTCCAGAGATGCCTCTTGTGGCATTAGAAAACACTTAGAAACACTTTTGGAAAACACTTTTGGAAATTTGATCTTGAAAAACATTATTTATTATATATAATTATTTTATAATATATTTTTATACATCTATCCACGTATATCTGATGCTTTGGTTAAAGGTAGAGTTTTCTCTAACTGCTTTAATCTCATTAGAATGGTTTGTGTGTTGCTTTGCATGTGATCATTCACATCTTTGTCTTGTCCAGACTACAAGCTCCTTGGGTAAAGATGAGGCCTCTTCATCCTCACTTCTCTCAGTTGTGTGTTCAGGATAGATTCATTGAATATGTTCTCCATGTCAGGCCCTGTGTTCACAGTGTAGTCAGGGAACCGGTATTCAGCAATCGTTAGTTCTTGTAGGGCAAGAGACATTGCCGGCATCAGCTTTATGCCTCTCCTGGCGCCTGATGTGGTCATTGGAGTGGACAACCTAGATGGCAACTGTTGGTTTAATTGAACCGAATGTGCTTTTCAAAAATAATTAGAATCTGCAGTCCACATAACAAGCCATAAACTATTTCTAGAATAGTGATATTGGCATAGAAATAGACAAATTGGCTGATGGAACAAAAAGAAAGGCCAGAAATAGACTTAGGCACGTATGGAAACCTAATGTAGGATAGTAGTGGTATTGCAGATCACGGAGTGGGGCTATTCTTTCCTTGTGGGAAAAAAATGAGACTGGATCCCTACCTCACACCATACATGGAAAATAGATTTCTGATATACTAAAGATGTAACATAAAAAATAAAATTTTAGGGGCGCCTGGGTAGCTCAGTCGGTTAAGTTTCTGACTTTGGCTCAGGTCGTGATCTCACAGTTCGTGGGTTCAAGCCCCACGTCAGACTCTGTGCTGACAGCTCAGAGCTTGGAGCCTGCTTCGGAATCTGTATCTCCCTCTCTCTCTGCTCCTCCCCTGCTTGCACTCTCTTTCTCTTAAAAATAAATAAACGTTAAAAAAAATTTTTTTTTAAGTTTTAGGAGAAAATAGAGAATATCTTTATGATCTCATGGTAGGGAAATTATTTTGTAAACAAGGCCCCAAAAGACCAATTGTAAAAGATAATAATAATGGTGAATTTGGCTACCAAATTTCTTTTCCTCAAAAGACACCATAAAGTAAAAAGATAAATTAGAAGGAGAATGATAATTGCTGTACACATAGGTTAGTGAGTGTTCAATTTATTATGATGCTTTATAAGCTACACACATGTAATGGATTTTTTTTGTGCATACCAAATATTACAGAAAGAGAAGGAGAATCTATCGGGTATTTTCGAACTGTTTTTAACTGTTCTCCTTGCTGGGCTATATAAGTCATAAGCACAAGGAACTCTGACTGCCATGTTCAGTGCAACATCTTTAGTGCTCAGCACAGTGCCTGGCATATAGTAGGTGCTTAGTGCATATCTGGGCAGACAGAGATATTGGGCATGAGAAATTTCTGTTCGTGATAGACATACCCATGTCCATATTTCCAGGATATAGTTTATAACTATAAACTGCTGATACTCATATTCTCACTCACTGACTCACTCCTTTTCTTGACTAACATTGAGTGTGTGCCCCTCCATCCTCTAAAATTTGAAGTGGTAGTGATTTCTTCAGGGTGTTTTATTTTGTTTTGTTTTTTTAATTAGTCTTCTGTTGTCTATAACCCTAAAGAAACTGGTACCTGCTCATGAATATTGCCGTAGAGGTACTTTAATAAAGATACTTAGAGAAAATGGGAGCTTCAACTGTTCTTTCACTGCTTTGCAACTAACAGCATCTATTTATTTATGTATTTATTTACTGATTTACTGATTTATTTAAAAAAATTTTAAGTATTTATTGTTGGGAGAGCGCAAGCAGGAGAGGGCAGAGAGAGGGCGACAGAGGATCTGAAGCGGGATCTGCACTGACAGGCTAACAGCAGCGAGCCCCAGTCGGGGCTCAAACTCACAAACCACAAGATCGTGACCTGAGCCGAAGTAGGATGCTCAACCCACTGAGCCACCCAGGTTCCCCCTAACAGCATCTTTTTAATGCACCGAGGCTATATGCAGAATCAAAATTTTATGAATTCAAGCAGATGAAAAATACGTTCACGCTTTTGCTTTGCTGGGATTTAGTTTAAGCTTAATTTTGATCATGCAATGGGCTTAAATTATTAAATAAATGTAACAGTCAGATTTTGTTTTGTTTTTAATTTTTTTTTAACACTGATTTATTTTTGAGAGAACGAGACAGAGCATGAGTGGGGGAGAGGCAGAGAGGGAGGGAGACACAGAATCTGGAGCAGGCTCCAGGCTGTGAGCTGTCAGCACAGAACCTGATGCGGAGCTCGAACCCACGAACTGCGAGATCATGACCTGAGCGAGATCATGACGTCGGACGCTCAACCGACTGAGCCACCCAGGCACCCTAACAGTCAAATTTTTAAGCCTCATTTTGTGATGATTTCTTAAGTCTTGACATTTATAATTACATGAATTTTGAAAGTTGTCTGAGAAAGAATGTATTTCATTTTAGATTGCATATTTTAATTATTATTTTTTAGATTGGAGATTTTAAAGTATTTCTACAAAATGAATGTAAATTCCTTTGCGGGGGGTGCATATTTTCAGTGTGTCAGCACTCCATGTCCAGGCAAGACTTTGAGGATAAGCGGTGTTTTTGTGAGTCCTAATTCTCTAACTTGGGCCTAAATATTGCAGGGGCTCCAACACCAAGTGGCTCAGGTGGCCACCCAGCTGGAGGCTGCGAGATTGCTAATATACAACACTGCTAGGCTTTTAGAAAGTGGAAAGTCATTCATAAAAGAAGCGTCCATGGCCAAATACTATGCATCAGAGGTAAGACAAACAAAACTTAATTCACCTTCCCCTCCCCGTTACTTAAAAGTATTAACCTTTCCACTTAGGAGTGTTGATAATTGGTTTGTTTTTCAAGTAAAATAACGTAGACTTTCCAGTTCCTGCAACAGAAAAGCACACTTGCAAACCTTGCGTAGGAAAGTGCTCAATTCTACGAGGTCTTGATGTCTTTACAGGCTCTTCTGTGGAAACCAAGTGGCCCAGTTCAGGTAGAACACCCACCATAAATCCCTGGGTGAGCCTCAGTCTGAACGATGGCATCACACCCGTGGCTTCCAGTTGGGACCAGGTGAATGCCATGGGAGCTCATGTGAAATAAAAACACAAGAAGAGATTGTTTCTGCTTTAATTTAATGCTTTCTGTTGATACTTCTGCCTTCTCTGTTTAACCCATTGGACACTGGCTGGAGAACTTTGCCCGGTCACTGGCTGCTACGGCCCATCCTCAGCAGCATGCCTTATTCATTCCATAGCTTCCGGTAGCCACTTAACGTCTCAGCCCCCAAATTTAATCTCCTGCCTCAACCTCCCTTCTGGGTTCCAGACTAATAGATCCAATTTCCACTTCACCTGCCCAACCCATCGCACCAGTCAGATGCCTGAGCGTCATCTCACCACCCCCTTCCCCGTCGTCTCCACCTTGAGCCCATCATCCAGGTGCTGAGGATTCTGCCCCGAGTATTTCTTGCATTTGTGTATTTCCCTCCCTTTCTGCTGCTCCCTATTGAACAAGCCGGGTGATTTCTTCACCAGATGCCTCCACTCATCTTCCGACTGCTCCATTGGTCCTTGTCGCTTCCTCCAGTCCCCTCTTCCCTTTTCTTAGTGTTCACGAGGCCATGCCATTCCAGCTTAACCTTCGTGGCTTCTCACGGCAAATGGAACAGTGCTTGTATTCATTTCCTATTGCCGCTTTTAACAAATGACCAAAAATGTAGTGGCCTAAAACACTGCAGTTTTATTATGTCATGGCTTTGGAGGTCACAAGTCTAAAGTGAGTATCACTGGGATAAAATCAAAGTGTCAGCAAAACTGCCTTTCGGAAGCTCTGGGAGAATCCATTTCCTCACTCTTCCCGCTTCTAGAGGCTGCTCACATTCCGTGACCTGTGGCCCCATCCTCTGTCTTCAAAGCCAGTGGTAGCGTGTTCAAATCTGGCTCAAGCCGTCCTGCCTCTGTCTTTCCCTTATGAGGACCCTTGTGATGCCATTGGGCCCACCCAGGCAGTCTGGAACCATCTCCCTCTCAAAGCCCTTAACTTAACCACATCTGTGGGTCCCAGTGGTCATGTAAGGTAACAAACATTAGTTTGTGGGGATTAGCATGCAGACAGATTGGGGGGCCATTACAGTATTAAACATGCTTGCCTTCAGGAGGCCCGCCTGCCTCTCCATTCTCTTCGCAGCTTGCCCTGACCCCAGCCCACTTCCCCTCAGGTCCTTGAGGTCGATAAACCCGTTTGCCCCTTGAAACCCTCCCACACGTTCCTCAACTTGACATGTCCCCTCATTCGTCCTTTGGGCCTCAGCGAAGCTGTAATTTCTTCACACTGTTCTCCTTCTACATCACATCAGCTTCCCTAGCCAGTTCTCCTTGCCTCGTAGAGTTGATCACTTTCTGTAATTGTTGGTTTGATGTGGGAACCAAAAGAGCAGTTGTATACCGCCCCCAACCATCGTTTACCCAGTGGCTGGCGGAGTGCGTGATGTAAAGAAGGCCCTTTGTGTATATATTTGCTGAGTAACGATACCTGTCGGTGTGCATAGGTGTCTGAACAATACCCTAATGTTCTTAAGAAAATAGGAATTTTGTGAATAAATACGAGTTGCCAAAAATGGCGTAGAGAATGGGGCTGAAGAGACAATGCGATCTTACAAAGTAACTCCGATCGGCGGACAGCAGTGGCTCCACGTTACTAAAATATTCCGCAGGAGTGTTTATGGTGCATGAGTTATGCGGTTTCAGCATATTATTTGCTGCTTGGTTTTGGCAGATTGCAGGCCTCACAACCAGTAAGTGTATCGAGTGGATGGGAGGAGTCGGCTACACCAAAGATTTCCCTGTGGAAAAATACTTCCGAGATGCAAAAGTTGGTAGGTAGATTTTTTTACGTTTTATTTTGTTTTCTTTTATTTGCCTCTGTAGCTGTGTGGCCTGCTGTATATGCTTGGTTTTATATTACCGTACTTAGGCAAAGGCAATTGTAATCTCTTCACTGTTGTGTTTATTGGCTCTCTTCTTTTCTGGGGCTGGGCTTTTCTCCCCCACCTCTTCCTTCAAGAGGAAGCATGGATTTATATTTTTTAAGACATCAAGTTGCCTTTATAAACGCCTCAACAGAGCCTTTTCGCAAAACTGCAACCAAACTGACTTGTCATTTTTCTCTTACCAAAAATGTTACTACGTTTGATTCGTTTAATGCCGTTCTTTGAAGCTAAGTTCTGATTTCAGAAGCCTAGCGCCCCATCAAGCCTGAGCCGTCTGACGCCCCACTACCAGGCGGGAAGAGCAAAACAAGGAGCTTTGAAAGCTGCCTGTTTCAGAGTGACAATCCAGGCTCATACGCTGATAAATTAGGAACAATGGACTTCAACCGTTTACTACTGATTCTGGAATCAGAATCCAATTTCCAAATGGAATATTTTCATCTCTTAGGCAAAATGACTTTGTCATATAGTACCATATTCAGGGGATATTGAATGATATCACTAGTGACAGTTTTATAGCAAATATACAGAGGTAATGTGTAGAAGCTATGTCTTAATGTAGACACGTAGTTATGGGTGCATTCCTAATTTTTTTTTTTCTCCCTTTTTATTTAAGGCACAATATACGAAGGAGCTTCAAATATCCAGCTCAACACCATCGCAAAGTGCATTGACACAGAATACTGACGTCCACAGGGACGGGCCTCTCCCCCTTGTCGCTGGTATAAAAGTCTAAACTATCGTGCCTTTTTGTGGAAGTAAACCTCCATGGCATTGAAGTATTCTGTTCAAGGCCTTAGTCATGATTCTTGGGATTGATCTTTTGTGTTTTATCTTTCCAGTCTGCATAAATTAGGCACCAGGAAATCATTTTTCAAATTTGGGAAGAAGGGCATCTGTGTTTTCTCCAAAACTGTCGTTAAAGTTGTACACGTGTAAATCACTTCAGCTTCAGGGCAGACAGACGTTTCACTCTGTCAGCATTTGGAGAAATGCATGTGAAGTATTACGTACAGACATGACTGCTTTATATTCCTGTTAAATCTTTATTTTTTGGATCAGAGAAACATTTGTTATAGTTGGCAATTCTATTGATCGATTCAATTCTAAGTTACTAGCCTAGGTAGGAACTGAAAATGTATTTAGAAAAATCTAAAAAAAAAAAGTTTTAAAAAAATGTATATTTTGAAGGAAAAAGAGAGAGAGAGAGAGGGGGGGGGCAGGGGAGGGGCAGAGAGAGGGAGAGAGAGAATCCCAAGCTGGCTTCTCACTGTCAGCACAGAGCCCAATGCAGGACTCTTATCTCAAGAACCGTGAGACTATGACTGACCAGGAGTTGGAAGCTTAACTGAATGAGCCACCCAGGTGCCCCTAAAAAAGAAAGTTACTTTTAAAAAAGAAAAATCTGGGGGCGCCTGGGTGGCGCAGTCGGTTAAGCGTCCGACTTCAGCCAGGTCACGATCTCGCGGTCCGGGAGTTCGAGCTCCGCATAGGCCTGGAGCCTGTTTCCAATTCTGTGTCTCCCTCTCTCTCTGCCCCTCCCCCATTCATGCTCTGTCTCTCTCTGTCCCAAAAATAAATAAACGTTGAAAAAAAAAAAATTTAAAAAAGAAAAATCTGGGGCACCTGAGTGGCTTAGTTAAGCGTCCAACTTCAGCTCAGGTCATGAGTTCGAACCCCGTATCGGGCTCTGCATTGACATTGCAGAGCCTGCTTCGGATCCTCTGTCTCCCTCTCTCTCTGTTCCTCCCCAGCTCGTGCTCTCTCTCTCTCTCAAAAATAAACATTAAATAAATAGAAAGACCTGAAAGTTCTAGTTCTAAATGGAAGTGGGTGGAAAATAAGGGTATAATTCTGTAGGTCATATGATTGAAGACATTATTTTAACAAAAGAAAGCAATACGATTTGTTCCTATAATTGAGCTGCGTAAAAGATGCATTTCATGATGTTTTCAGCAGATCATTTTAAAAACAAGTTCTTCTCGGGGCTCCTGGGTGGCTCAGTCGGTTGGCCGTCCCACTTTGGCTCAGGTCATGATCTCGCGGTTCGCGAGTTCAAGCCTTGCGTCGGTCGGGCTTGTGCTGACAGCTCGGAGCCTGGAGCCTGCTTCCGATTCTGTGTCTCCCTCTCTCTTTATCCCTCCCCTGCTCGCACTCTGTCTCTCTCAAAAATAAATAAACGTTAGGGGCGCCTGGGTGGCTCAGTCGGTTAGGCGGCCGACTTCGGCTCAGGTCATGATCTCGCGGTCCGTGAGTTCAAGCCCCGCATCGGGCTCTGTGCTGACAGCTCAGAGCCTGGAGCCTGTTTCGGATTCTGTGTCTCCCTCTCTCTGACCCTCCCCCGTTCATGCTCTGTCTCTGTCTCAAAAATAAATAAACGTTAAAAAAAAATAAAATAAAATAAAATAAATAAATAAATAAACGTTAAAAAAAACAAAGAACAAGTCCTTCTATTAGTTTTCAAGCATAAAGTTTAAATAGTTTGATTTAATAATCAGAATATATTCAGTATTATAATATTCATTTTATCACACACTGTTTTTCAGCAACATCATTTCTTTCTGTATTTGAACTGAATAGTATTTCCTCAAACTTAAAGTTATTGGGCTTGACCATGAATAGTAATGCAGATGCTGTGTTTTGGTTCAGTGGTTCTCAAGAGGGAGAAGTCTTGTCCCTGTAAAGAAGTATATCAAAATCTTATAAGGAATGAGTTAGAAGGGGCCTGTAGAGTTTGAAAAAGCATATTCAGTGATATGGAAAATAATATAAAAATAATTTTATATCTTGGAAGGCAAAAATCTATCTGTTTCACAATACAAATTACAGAAAAGCAAAGCTCTACAAAATATAGAGCTGGTGATGCCATCTCTTCAGTATTGGGGATTCTCAATCAGGAGAAAAGGACTCTCCTCCCCCTCCCCCAGGCCAGGATACATATCCTGAGTCCCCTCAGCGAAGTAGATGACAGATGGATTAGAGTTTTGTCTCTTCTGAAAAGGTGGGATGGGTCAGAGATGTTGAAAAATGCTTCCGGGTTCATACTGCTGCTGTATGGGAAGCATTTTAGTCCATAAATGAGAGGATCATGCTTATTAAGAAAACCTGACATTTTTAAAGTAATTTTGCTTTTGCACCTTCATGTTTCTTGAATTGGATTAATTTCTGTGATGCAAATCATAGTTAAATACTCAGAATTGGTAAATACAATTGAGATAGGAATTACTTTAAAATATCAGAAAGAAATAAAGACAAATACAGATCTTGGATCAAAAGAGATTACGTCTACGTGACTTTCAAATAGGAAGATGATAGAAATTCCTTCATTCAGTCTTTCGGAACAAAAAGGCAGTGTAATCTGATAAAAAAAAAAAATAGGGGAATGGATGAAATGCCCTAAAACAAGGCTAGACGTCTAGTCTTTAATTTCTGTGATTATGTAAAAGGTGGACTTCACAAATAATGCAGAAGCCAACATTAGTACCAAAAAAAAAAAAAAAAAAAACACCCCACTGGTTCCTGTGGAATTGTAAAGATGTGAAACTTCAAGAAACCTCGTGTTGGAATTAGCAGCATTGGAGAAACTCCTGTGTACGTCCAGACCTTGAATGTATATTGAGTGTTGACAAAGTTCTAATGATGTGTACCTTTGTCCATGTTCACAAAAACCAGTTGCAAGTTAATTCTGTAATCTAGTTAATGTATCTACCTTCTTGTATTAGGGAATTATTGTGTTATTTTGCCTTTTACCAAAAAGGATGTCGTGGGTTTTCCCTGTAGTTCTTCCCTTATACCTTTTCTTAAGAACCATGACTTTAGGGGCTTTAAAACGGTCTATCCCGAGTTTGTGTCTAATGGAGAATGAGCTTGTTCACCTCCTGAAGGCTGTCATTATTCTTTGTGAGTTTGAGGATTGGGCCTTCGTGGCTCTCAGGAGTTTCAGACTTGAACCCAAACACCAAATACGTCTTGGCAGTATTTGTGTGGAAGGAGCCGGACTCAACCCAACTGCCAAGTCAGTATTGTTAGAGATTTCATTTTACAACACGAAAATGAATCAGTGTCAAAAGATTTTAGAACCACGGAAAGATAAACCTGGAAAGACCTTAGAGAACTATCAGGCCAACTCTTCATTTTAAACGCGAAAGATTCATGACCCAGAATGTTTGCCCAAGGTCATCCCACCAAGGACAAAACAAGACAAGAATCCAAGTGTACTGGCTCCCGATACAGTGTTCTTCCTCCTACCTGACATCATCTCTGTTCAGCAGATTTTGGATTTCATTCTTATTATATTTCAGTATGATTGTTGATTTATTTCTTTTAACTGACCAAGAGCGTTTCAGAAGTGTTGTGATTGATCAGTGTCATGACTTACATACATTAATCTCCTGCCAAAGACACCAGCTGCCATCAGTGGAAGCTGGCATGTCACATGTGAAGATTATTGTGTATGATTTGGTTTAATGTTTATGACATATGTTAGCAAATGTGCTAGTTCTATCCTCACTGTTGTATTTTGCTGATCCTTCATGAAGGGAACGGTGTATGTCAATCAGACTACTCAGTGTCACAAAGTCCGTATTCTATGGAGAATGAAGAACTACGGCACTAGGTTAACTGGAGATTTTTGCCGCTCTGACAAAGCAAAATCGTTCATTCCACATACAGATGAAGTAACAAAATGGTGTAATCTTCCTGCAAAATACATAACACTTTTGTTTGCCAGCCTGATAGCTTGCCTCTCCTGTAAGCCAATTTCGTTTTCAGAGAAGAGGTCCTACGATGTAGACCAAGTTTAAATTCTGATGCTAAAGAAAATTTTACTGGAGGACTCTTTTTTCTTTTTTTTTTTTTCTTTTTGCCTTTTTTTTTTTTTTCAGCAAAATAAGGAACTCTTCAGTTTGAGAGGTCACCTGTTTTGAGCACACCTTCACAGGATAGATCTCGTCTAGCTGATATTTATACCTGTGCTTTCTCGTACTACTTCTGGAAATTTTATATCGTTGTGCCTTTTACTCAGTGATCTTCTATAGCCCGAAGCCGCAGGTTTCAGCCTACCTGTTCCCCGTTCCCTCCTATGCCGACCTGTGCTGAGCATTCACTGTGTCCAAGGGTCGAAAGTGCCCCACGGGGATGAGAGTGTAGATACTTAGTGAAACGTGTGCTGATCTCAGGGGTCGTTTTTCTGTCCTCGTTGGTGCCTCCTCATACAGAGATTGAGTGGGAAACTACCAAGCCCAACCCTATGCAAAAGTACTTCTTTAGATCCTTTAGAATGATAACACTAAGCGCTAACGTCTCTTGAGCTCTTCCCATGTGCCACCTGCTATTCTGTGCTCGTGATACATGTTAACTCACAACAACCCTTTACAGTAGGTGCTCCTGTTAGCCCATTTTACGGGCAAGGAGACTGAGGCATGGAGAGGTTCAATAAGATGCTTATTGGTACATGACAGAAATGATTCAAACTCAGGCAGTCTGGCTGATGAAGGCCACCCCAGATTCGTTCCTCCGGTCTTACGGGTTTGCTCATCTTCAGGAGGCTTCCAGTAAAATGCCAGGATGATCTTTTCAAACAGGGAAGGTAGCTAGCAGGCCTGCAAAAGAAATCATTAGGGGTGGTGGGAGCCTGTGTGTTTTGGGAGAAAGACTGGGGAGTGGGGTGGATAGGGTGATGGAGAGATGTGGCTGGAAGGAGAGCAAAGTACCAAAAAGGGCACTAAGGCAATACCAGAAAATGTCCTGCCCTCCAGAGTGATCTGGAAGTTTCCCTGAGACAGGAAGAATGAGAGAGCAGGATAAAAAGCTGAGTGGTGGTATAGGATGTTTGATGTGCAGTTATCTGTATGGACAGCTACAATATAAAGGGGAAAAGCTAACTTTGCAAGTTACTTGTTTTTAAAGAAAGCGTGGTAAGTAGGAAACAAAATAAGGTAGGGGTACAGCCAAACATAATAGGTATACATGGGTTAAACTTACCCATGAAAAAGAAAGGATGTTAAGATGGGACAAAAGGAAAATAGAACTCCCAGCTACCTACAGTTAGAAACGCCAAAAAACAGGAAAGTTGAAGGGAAAAGACCGCGCAACTGCTTCAAGAAGTACCAGCACCGAATTAAAGGCACAAATAGTCGTAAAGAATATCCATGAGAAAATAGGAAGATTTCACCAAGAAGGCCCAATAGTCGTGAACTTTATGTCTCTAACAACATAACTGGGAACTATATAGAGCAAAACAAATGGAAATACAATGAAAACCATCGACAAAACCATCATCCTGGGCGCTGACTCAGAAATCAACCAGCCTAGTAGAAAAAGGTAAGAACAGATAACAGAGGATTGGGATAGCAGAAGTTACAATTGGTGTCAACGGGGGCAGGACTGTCCTTTTGAAATGCAAAAGAACGGCCCTTCTCCAGGAAATTGCTACAAATTCTGGGGAAAAAAAAAAAAAAACCCAAATTTTACAGGCAACCTTCACCATACACGATGGTAAGTAAGTAAATAACAAAAAGAATACAAAAAAGGGAACCATAGCTTTATTTTTTTTTTATTTTTTTTTTTATTTTTTTTTTTCAACGTTTATTTATTTTTGGGACAGAGAGAGACAGAGCATGAACGGGGGAGGGGCAGAGAGAGAGGGAGACACAGAATCGGAAACAGGCTCCAGGCTCTGAGCCATCAGCCCAGAGCCCGACGCGGGGCTCGAACTCACGGACCGCGAGATCGTGACCTGGCTGAAGTCGGACGCTTAACCGACTGCGCCACCCAGGCGCCCCGGGAACCATAGCTTTAAATAACTTTGGTTAATTACAACATGAAAATACAGGTTACGATTGTGGACAGAGGCGTGGGAAGCCCAGCTGTCTTGGTCGGGTGCCTAAGGGAGGACAGCCAAGAAGGCGCGTCCCAGACTCTTAGGACAGCAGAGTTTGTAGTAGTAGAAACGTAGCGAGAGAATAAATAAACGATGGAATTACACATTGTGCATCCCACGTGGCAGTTTAAGAGCCACGTAACCTCGAATATTTGCCCAGAATGGTACAGATCTATTTCGGTAAGTCCAAGCAGGCATAGAAGTTTTTAGAATGAGCTCGGGAAGTGTGGTGGCCACGCTGATAACTGCACCGAGGGCCTGTGCTGGCACGTGAGAAGGTAGCCCTGGGGGTCATTGGCATCGTCTATACTGTTGGAAGTTTTATAATGGGGTGTAATAGTACTTGTATTAAATTAAATAATGTAAGAATAATTGTGATTCGAAAATAAAGCTACCTGTAGGGTTGCTGAGAATTTTCACTTTGGTGCATCATTTTACCTTTCACGGACTTTTCTGCTTTTCTCAACGAGCCACAGCCAAGTAGGCAGCTCTGTCCAGCCACACAGGACACTAGGCTGACAGGACCGAAAGGGATCTGAAACCTAGTCCCTTGAAGGGTTGGCCTCTGTGGGTAAGTCGCACTGGCCCAGTGTAAACAGCTGTCCCGCACAAAGCCTTGTACGTCTTGCTTTGCTGAGCAGGACTTTCCCAGGGAGGTTTCTCACACTCAGCTGCAAACTGGGCCACCTGCACTGGCCTTGATGTTAGCATCTTGCCTCTTGTCGTAGTTTGATTTTATGTGATCGGACCTGAGATCTCCAAACCTAGTATTTATGACCTGCGAAGGAAAACTTTTTTTTACATTTTAGATGGCATATAAATATGTTCATAATATCCTCAGTTTTGCCTCTTGCCCACAAAATATTTACCGTCTGGCCCTTAGGGAAAAGTTTGCCAACCCCTGATTAAATTATTGCCTCTTAAATCAGATTCTACGGAAAAGGTCAAAGCTAGTCTGTTTGGAAAACACCAAAAAATAATAATAATAATAAAGGAAGACACCATGTTCCCTGAGACCTTGGGTCATTATTCCCTTAATTTTATTTGTAGCCTATCTGGCCCCATTGGCTCCCTCCTTCAATCTCTAACAGCGTTCAAGTCTCCCGTCTTTAAAAAAATAAAACTTCCCTGTGGGGCACTGCCCCATAGCACTGACAGGTGGTCACATGGCCATAGGCCTCAGCTCAGGGCCTGCTCCTTTAATCTCATCTTAGCGGACATTCACTTTTGTCAGTGGGCTTAAACAATACTCTCAAAAATTATCTTTTTACCTTTATTATTTTTTTTTCAACGTTTATTTTTTTTGGGGGGGGGGACAGAGAGAGACAGAGCATGAACAGGGGAGGGCAGAGAGAGAGGGAGACACAGAATCGGAAACAGGCTCCAGGCTCTGAGCCATCAGCCCAGAGCCTGACGCGGGGCTCGAACTCACAGACCGCAAGATCGTGACCTGGCTGAAGTTGGACGCTTAACCGACTGCACCACCCAGGCGCCCCTATCTTTTTACCTTTAATTGGTAACCTATTATATCCATTCCAAACTATACTTTTGGCCACCCTCTTCTTCCTAAGGCTCTCTGCTTCCTTCGTTTTTTGTTTTTTGTTTTGTTTTGTTTTGTTTTGTTTTGTTTTTGACAAAACACCCAACTGTTGGCTGACGCTACTGGTTTCTTTTCTTTTAAATGGAAATTCTACCATTTATCAAGATTCTACCATTGTACCTCTTACGGTCCTCTGTTCAAAGCCTTCACTGAGCTCTAGAATAACTGAGTCCAAAAAAGGCAGACTGTGGAATGCCATCCCCAGAATTTGCTGGTCATTAGGTCCGATGCTTATTTTCAGATCTGCCCTGGCAGGATGTCCAGCAGGGTCTTGGAAATTTATGTCTAAAATGCCTGGAAGGATTAGGGTGGGAGGGAGAGACTTGGCGGTCTTCCGTAATTACTGATGGTGTAAAGACTGATGAAGTCCTCAGGAGAGTGGAACAGCCCTGTCACAGACCTTCTGCCCCTAACTCACCTGAGATCCTGCTCTACGGGTCAAATCACTGGGCCTGGAATCCGTTTCAGAATCCCTCGGGGGATTTTTCATTGCACACTGAGACTTGAGTGTTCCAGGGATTCCAGCCCCAGAGTCCACATTCCTTTTCAACTTTCCAGCACCCCAATATAGCAGGACCAGCTAACAAAACCCCAGACCTTCCTTAAATACCCACCTGTTTAGAGGGCCAGAGAGGCAGCAGGTGGAAGGGGCAGGACACCTTCCCCTTCATCCTACTGAATTCAGAGGTGACTAGCTCATTACAGATTACCCTGTTTCTCTCCTCATGTCGTACTGAGAAGCTATGCACCAGCTGTTTTCCTAGTTCTGTGGAACCAAAAGCAATTTAGGGCAATGTGTTCATTGCATTTCTCCCACACCAAAACAGGAGGCTCGGTGGGGCTTGTTTAATGAAAACTTACCTTTATTAGCAAGAGAGTTAATGAAGAAACTACGGATAAATTACCTTAGATGCAGCGTTTTAAACCTAATAATTTTTCTTAGAGAGAAATGGATTTTTTTTCTCTCTCTCTCTTGGCGATGTAAACTAACAAGTAATTCCAGAGTCTTAAGGTTTTGTACCTTTGGAGGGTCAGGGAGGCTGGAGGGAATACATCTGGTTGAGTGGCTTTATTTTGCACGTGGTCATATGACAGAAACCTATCACTGTGTAACGTATGCGCAGTTCCTTTGCACATTAATACTCCTTCTTATCAACGCAATTGATTTTTCCAAGTAGACAAAGGCTAAGGATATGCTTATTGATTGCTGCTAAGCTCATTTTAAGCGTATTTTAATAAAGAGCATTTTGAAACTAAGACAGCCCTGTACTTCTCCCGTGGGCAAGTCTTGGGAATTACTCAGATTGAAATGTACTAATGTGAAAACAGTTGCTGGATACAGAAAGGTGTGTTTTGTTTTTGTTTTGTTTTGTTTAAGATTCAAAAAAAGAAAAAAAAGCAATTAGGCTCTGTCAACCTGTCATGTTCTCACAAACCAGGTCGTCATTTGGTGCCGACATTTGTGCGGTCTTTGAGTTAAAGCACTTCTCGACCTCAGTGGACCCCAAGTTTGTATAGATGTTCGACACAGGCCAGCTGATTTTTTTGGCCTGGAATTCATTCTGGGCCTCAGCACGTAAGGGCAGTTTTCCAGAAGAATCAAAATTTCAAAAAAAAAATGTTGCTTCATCACCTCTGACTAATAGATGGTGAAGAACCTGAATCCGACTCAAAGACTGCAACATTCACCACTGGCCCCTTGGGGGAAAGGGTCGCACATGATGATGCAAATGCCAGAATGTTCCACAGGCATCTGAAAGGAGTATCTCTTGAGAGAAAACCCTCATAGTTGTTAACAACCAGCGGAAGAGCGTGCTCTCAGGGTGGGTTCTTTGGTTGGTTGGTTAGTTTTGAGTCTCTTGTGTGACTTCTCTCAAGACTCATTTCTCTTGTAGTCCTGTTATTGTCCTAGGGCCTTAACTCCTAACGGTTTTTTGGCCCCTAATTCCTCTGTCATTTTTGCTACTATTTCAGTCAGTGGGTTTCCTCTGAGACCTGTGGCAATGTCAGCACGTCCTGGGGAAAGAACACAGGATCCCCCAGCATCTCTGCAAATGCCCTCTGAGGGTTGAACAGGCTGGTCCTGCGTGTTCGTGAGCCTGGAGCTAGCCTTCAACTGGGGACCGACCCGCAGTCTTATTGTTTTGTCAGTGATAACATCTTTAATGAAAAGGGGTACAATTGCAGGGATGTTAATTTGATGTGGATCCACTGAAAACGTTTTCACATACATTTTCATTGTTCTGATTGGTAAGGAAATCTTCACTCAGTAAAGAACGCGTAGGGGCACTTACTTGACTGGCTCAGTCCATAGAGTGTGCAACTCTTGATTTCAGAGTTGTGAGTTGGAGCCCCACGTTGGGTGGAAACGTTACTTAAAATTAGATCTGAAAACAACAAAAAAGAATGTGTAATGTCCTGTTTGTGATCACTTGATTATTATGTTTTTTTTTTTTTAATTTTTTTTTTCAACGTTTATTTATTTTTGGGACAGAGAGAGACAGAGCATGAACGGGGGAGGGGCAGAGAGAGAGGGAGACACAGAATCGGAAACAGGCTCCAGGCTCTGAGCCATCAGCCCAGAGCCCGACGCGGGGCTCGAACTCACGGACCGCGAGATCGTGACCTGGCTGAAGTCGGACGCCTAACCGACTGTGCCACCCAGGCGCCCCATGAGTTTTAAAAATGTGAGTGGATCACCTCTATGAGGATTTTTTTTTTTTTTTTGAGAGAGTGCAAGCAGGGGAGGGGCTGAGAGAGAGGGAGAGAATATCCTAAGCAGGCTCTGAGGCAACAGTGCAGAGCCTGACTTGGGACTTGATCCCATGAACCGTGAGATCATGATCTGAGCCAAAGTCAAGAGTCAAACACTAAACTGACTGAGCCACCCAGGTGCCCCTCTATGAAGCTTTTCTCTTTCTTATTTAGTTCGAGTTTTTGTGTTTTCTAACTTTTATATTTGTGTGTTCTATTTCTGTTAAGATCATATACATGCTCCTGAGCCACGGGAGTTTTAAAACTAATTTTATTCATAATGTACAAAACTGGAATGTATTTTCATTAAAAATGCAAATTAAAGTTAATGAAAAATTTGAAAATTATTTTTACCCGTTTTCCAAAGTTATTTTTAGAGTACTTAAAATCATTGATGTAAAAAAGCAAAATAACACTCTAGCTATAAGACATTTTCATTTTGGAAATTTGAACTATTTATTAAATACTTTTTACAAAAAAGACCATTCACAAATCTAGCATCCAGTTACCATCGAGTGGGTATCATGTGCCGTGCACGTTACATGTAGGTCACATAAATAATCCAAGTTAAAAGTCATGTGAATTATGAATATCGCATCATGTCAGCCACCACGTAAAACTGTTGGGAAACCATACCAATTCATGGAAAGTTCTGGTAGTGCCCACTGGAACACAGAGGAGCCAGAAAGAGGAAGCTCATCACTTTGGGAAATGACCATCGACTCTGCAAGAATGTACTGCATTCTTGTTCTCTGAGGGGAAGGATTTAACAAGTCAGTGAATTTGTCTGTTTCCTGAGCAAATCCTCCTTCCCCCCAGAGCAGTATCTGAGAAGAGGCTGGGAGCCAGGGGTCATCAGGTCCTGGCTTTCAGGGGCAGGGGTGAAAGGGTTCCTGTATCTTAAGAACAGCAAGGAGGCAGCCTGGGGAACCCCCGGGGGTGCTGATGGGGGTGGCAGGGAGAAGCCTATGCAGAGGAAAGGCCTCCAGCAGTCCTGACCCTGGGGAGGTACCATGGCCCCAGGGGTGGGGGTGGGGGGTGGGGGGTTCAGAGGGAGAGTCCAGGCAAGGATCTGAAGGTTTGCAACTGAGCCTGAGTTCATGAGGATGCTGAGCACAGGTAGACCCAAGGATGACTGAGGGCCTTTTTTTTTTTTTCTAATGTTTATTTCTTTTTGAGAGAGAGTACTAGCAGGGGAGAGGCAGTGAGAGAGGGAGACAGAGGATCCAACGTGGGCTCTGTGCTGACAGCAGAGAGCCTGAGGCGGGGCTCGAACCCACGAACTGTGAGATCATGACCTGAGCCCAAGTGGGACGCTTAGCCAACTGAGCCCCCCTGGCGCTCTGGGTGCCTCTTATTAGTAAGGGAAAAAAGATGGAGAAATACATCAAACTAAGTTGGAGGGATTAAAAGGTGGTTTGTGAGGTCTTCTGAAATTAGGGGATGCATTTTCTTTTCTGGATGAGAGAAACTTTTGGGATAGCCAGGGACAGAAGGGAGACGCCGGCCAGAACCATGAAAAGCTTTGGTGGAATCGCCCAATTTGAGGGACGAGTGAAAGAATCTTGCCCGTCTGATATTGGTCCTCGTAAATTCGCACGTTTAAATCCTACCCCACAAGGTGATAGCGTCGGAGGTGTGGCCTTTGGGTGGGGTGGGGAAGAATGAGATTAGTGCCCTTATAAGCGGGACCCCAGAGGGAGCCCTGACCCTTCGGGCCATGTGAGGACACACCAATAAGACGAACCTCATCTGACACCGAATCTGTGCCATGATCTGGGGCTTCCCAGTCTCTGTGAGAAATAAATTTGCTTATAAGACCCTGCTCCCTGGGGCACCTGGGTGGCTCAGTCAGTGAAGCGTCTGACTTTGGCTCAGGTCATGATCTCAAAGTTCGTGGGTTTGAGCCCTGCGTCGGGCTCTGTGCTGACAGCTCAGAACCTGGAGCCTGCTTCGCATTCTGTGTCTCCCGCTCTCTGCCCCTCCCCCGCTGCACCCTGTCTCTCTCTCTCTCTCTCTCTCTCTCTCTCTCAAATATAAATAAAAACATTTTAAAAAATTAAAAAAAAAAAAAAAAAAAAAAAGATACTGCTCCTGCCCCAGCCTCCAAAAGAGCTGAGACCAGGTGTTGAGAAACCATCCATGGGATGGATGGCCAGGTAGGAAGAGCGAATTGGTCAGAGTAGCATCTTAATAACTGTTTCCCCTTTCTTTTACTCATCATTGCTAATCAAGCAGGAGTTGCCACAGGAGCTGAAATATCATTTGGAAAAGCAGCTGGACGGGGCCAATGGTGTTTGCCAACACGGCTCTCTTTGGGTTTGTTCTTTGTTAAGCCACTTGGATGGAGGAGGAATGAGCCTTGTCTCTGTTACGTCACATAGCTTGGAAAGCCCAGAGGCCCGAGGCCCCAGAGCCAGTTGAAGCAACAGCTTACCAAGGCCAACAGGCTTAGGCTCTTTCCATCTCTGTGCTCCGCCATTCTTCCCGGACATCATCCTGAGCCGGGGGCCTAGGTGGCTGCAGCCGCTGGAGGTGTTACCCACCGACACAATCATGTCCAAGGAGAGAAGAACATTGTAGAAGCCGTGGAAACAGATGGCCTCCACAGACTACTCTTCGGACCCTCCTGGCCAATTTCGGGTCACGTGCGCACTCCAAAATCCTCCCTTGGAAGGAAGGTAGGATTGTCTCCAGATCAACAGCACCCTCCCAGGAAAGATCGGCTCCCTGACATCCACGGCTACCGGGGAAGGGGTAGTTACCAAAACAAAATCTAGATCTGCTAGGAAGGCAACAGGGAGTGGATGCTGGCCCAGTGCATCTATGTTCCAGAGCTGCCGGAACAAAATACCACAAATGAGGTGGCTGAAAACGACAGGAAGGTGTTGTCTCACAGTTCTGGAGGCCGGGAGTCTGAAATCAAGGTGTTGGTGGGCTCATATACCCTCTGGAGGCTCTAGGAGAGGATCCTTCCTTGCCTCTTCTAGCTTCCGGGGGCTGCCAGTCACCCTTGGGGTCCTTGGCTCATGGCAGCACGGGCCCCAACTCAACCTCATCATCACATGGCCGTCTTCCTTCCGTGTGAAGTATCCGCATTTCCCGTGTCTTCTAAGGACACCAGCCCTATTGGATTTGGGGCCCACCCTAATGCGGTGTGACCTCATCTTCACTTGATGACACTTGCAAAGGTCTTATTTCCTAGTAAGGTCACACTCATAGTGTGGGCATGAATTTTGGGAGACACCGTTCGAAACTGTACATATGGTAACCAGCTGTGCCCACCACCGAAAGAAGACATGTCCCGGGTCAGGGGTCTCTGTGAAACGCAATGAATGATTCAGAATGGGTTCCTACAGAGGGTGGATCTGTTTAGAGGCCAGTGTGGTCTTGGTAGTGGCACATGGAAAGCCCAGTCGCCAGTGGGCTGCCTTGGCTGGTTCTGCCTCCAAAATAATTCTTCATCTGTACGTCTTTCCATCCCTACTGGCACTTTAGTCCAATCCAAGGTGTGATCTCAGTCTGGGGACAGTATCCCCTAATTAGCTCCCAGCTTCCTCTCTTCCCAGGATCCAACCCATTTGCCACCTATCCGCCGATGACAGTCTTTTAAATGTCAGTTGGATTCTATCTCTCCTCTTCAATGATTTTTCTAGACCCGTGCTGTCCACTATGATAGCTACTGACTAGCCCCGTGTGACCATTTCAATTTAAGTTAGTTAAAAATAAATAAAATGTGACATTCGATTCCTCAGGAGCACTAGCCATGTTCCAGAGCGCTCACTGGCCACGTTTGGCTGGTGGCCACCGCATTGGGCAGCACAGCTATAGAGCATTTCTGTTATCGCGGAAAGTTCCGTAGGTCTGGGCTGCGCTAGAGGACGCAGCAGTTGCTTCCTCCAAAGAAGGAGGTGCCTGACTAAGCAAACATCATCGTTCTCCAAGAACTTTTGGCTTTGAAGCAGCGTGGCAAGATTAATTTTCAAGGATTGTTTTGGTGTTATTTTGGTATTTTCTCCTTTCCCTTCTCCCCATGCAAGGAGGCTCTGTGATCCTTGCCTCACACAAGGCTGGCAGCAGCCCTTCCTGACTTCTGTTCCTATTTTCGGTGGAAACAGAGTTTGAAGGAGAGGAGACACCTAAGTCCAATGTGGAAGATAAGGCTTGAGGAGAGATGAATGTCTCCCAAATTAAAGAGGGGTTTCCCAGGTCAGGAGAGGAGAGAGAGGCCTTCATGCCTTACGTGTAGCCTAGACTAGCATCCTGGGAATGTGAGCCAGAGGGAATGGTGTAGGGGACACCAGGAGGCTGGATTGCAGGCCTAGCCCTCTGGCCTTGATCTCAGACATGTCCCAGACGAAGCAGAGGAGCCAAGCAAGGAGGTGCCCAGACAGTCCCCGTTTATGCCTGTTGCCTCAGAATAATTGTCAACAGGGCCATCTTTCACTTTCAGAAGGGCTTCCCAGTTTGGGCAATAAATGATAAGGTCGGCCTACCTAAGTACCTCATGTTGTAAGTTCAGAAAGCCACTAGGGGTAGGACCACCTACCTCCTCACAGGCCTCAGAGAGGTGCCACGAGCCATGGTCCACGTGAGAGGAGCAGAGGCTGAGAGGGAGGAGAGGGTGCTTTACTTCCCCGAAGTCAAGGTGGTTGAGGGTCTTACAAGGAAGGCAGCCTGGCATCTTGTTCACAGGTGGATGCCTTACTTGGCCCGTAGATTGATGCTTTGCATAAGAGCAGGAGAGGAAAGACCCGGGAAGCAATGACATGATGAAAAGACCCCCAGAGAGAGGCCCAGACCACCCTAATTTGAGTCCCTGGTTCCAAAAAGTGAAAGCACGTGGGTTCTGCACATACCGGCAGGCCTGAGAGTTGGCTCAGGAGGCAAATGAGATCGTGTTACCCGATCCTTCTGGAATCCTTTATGTTGAGGACAAAGAGGTATGCACAGAAGAGGTTGGAGCCAGCAGTAGAATATAGCCACTCTTGCTACAAGAGACCCCCAGGGCCCAGAGAGCAAGTCCTTGACAGCAGGACTTGGTGTCGCCAACACTCCGGCATCCTGTGCGTAGAGAAGGAGCCGGCACAACGCGGTCCGCGAGGGACCGCACCCCGCCTGGCCATCGGAGGAGGCAGAGTTCTCTTTGCTCTCCCTCCTCGCTCCCCGACTCCACAACCAACCCCAGCCCCAGATGAGGAAAGGAAAAAGTCAAGAGAGACCCTGCACTCTCCCCACCCTGCCACACACACACACACACACACACACACACACACGCTGTTAGAGCCCCAGACAGGCATGGCCAGTGCTGACATTCAGGGCACAGCTTCAAAATAGACACGAGACTGCAGTAACTAAGCTATTGTAGTGAGCTGAGATCGACTGTCGTCAAGGGACTTGTCCCCCTAGCAGGAGCCAGGGACTGGGTCCAGGGTAATTGGGGATGATTATTCGCAGAGATCCTCAACACTCTGACTCAATAAGCTTGTACAAGCAAACCTAAAGGAACACGTGATTTCCTTCTTGCTCACCTGTGTTGGGGCACAGGGATCCACACCAACCACCCCCTGTCATTGGACCACTTCCTGAGATCTTCAGCCGCTGTGATCCCTGGGTCCCTGGCCTCATCCTCTCTCTGCAATGGAGACTACATAGGAGACCCCCCAAAGCAAACTAGCTGGTGGGACAAGATAGCCTGAAAAGTCTTCTGAAAAATCTCAGAGTCGTAAGCTGTTGCTTGGGACGCTAGGGACTTGTCAGCTACCCTCTTACTCACCTTGAGAGAACCAGAGCCCGGAAGGGTGAGGGCCTTTGCTCCCATGATGGTGCAATGGATGACCAAGGGCTTGGACCCGGATGTCAGACTGCCGGGGTGTGGCTGTCTGCTCCCCAACTTAATTGTACAGCTTGGGTGGCTCAGTTGACCTCTCTGGTGCTTTATTTTCTGAACTGTGAAATGGAAATTGCGCTCGACAGCTCACCATTATGAAGAAGGTATACAATGCGTGTATTCCAAGCCCCTTAGCAGAGAACCTGGTATCCAGTAAGCCACTCTGTAGATGTTAGCTTTTACTCTACCGCCTAGTTTCCTGGCTCCTCCTGACTCATAAAGTCAAACCAACTGCTAACGAACAGGTCGGAAAGTAACGTTGAAAACTTCTGAAGTCCCATTTTTTTCCCCCTCAAATTATAGCAAGTCCCTTAGCCAAGGGTGAAATACCCTGACCCGCTTGGTTAGAGCAGGCATCAAGGCCACTGCCGCATCTGGCGGTGCAGCCAGCAGAAAATGCGGAGCCTGTTCAAGCACTTTGGCTTCCGCTCCAAGATGATCTGCATGACATTTGGGTCAATCAATTTAGAGATAATGATTCTTGCCGCTGAGCTGTGCGTGTCCAATCACAAGAAATAGGGGTCCCCAATTGATTTTTGTGGACTGGTTTCATTTTCTCGGAAAGCTTTTCAGGTCAAACATTGGCCAGAGCTAGGGTGCTGATAGGAGGTGGCATATTTCCATCTACTTTTGCCCAGAAATGTCTGGCTATCATTGTGCTCTGTTGAATAAAATTGAAATCATCAAAGCCCTTTGAGGCATTGCAAGGACATTTTTCAAGCAGGACTTTTAATCGGGAATGGGGGCGGGGCGGGGGAGGGGGGGAAGGACACAGAACATCTGTGGAGACACACACACATACACACACTCACACACACACACACACACACACACATATATATATATATATTTTTTTTTTTTGGTCTTTTCCAGAATAAATTTCTCACAGCAACACAGTGAGATTCAGGAACCTGGGGGGGGGCTCTCTTCCTGTGCTATGTTTCCCCCCCCCACACACACACAATGTGTGGACTTCATTTACAGCAATCTTTAAAAAGTAAAGTACAAGGAAGCCTAAATGAATAGTTAATTAAAAATAGGCAAATGGCCTTATTTCTTTCCTAAACTGGTTGATGTGTGCCCTGTTGTGGGTTTTTTGAGAACACAAAACTATTAATTTATGGGTGCAAAGAACAGGGAATTAATCCTAAAGAGCCCTGCAGCCTTTGAAGACCTGAATCATATGTTGAGCTCGTTTAAAACTTGCATAGGAAATTAAGGTAGAATAAAGCCCTTTAATTTGAAAAGTGCATCTATAGTTGCCATCCCTAGGATATCTGCAGGGTCATTATTCAGAAAGGTTAAGGAGGACTTTATTTTTTTATATTCACTATGTATTCCTCAGTCCCAGCTCACCATGGTGCATTTCAACTTATAAAGAGAAGGAGATAACAAAAGGGGGAGGGGAGCTTTTTATTCACTTTCCACTTAATTTCCTTGCCGCCACGCCAGTCCCAGCTTAATGAATGTAATTGCTACCTTTGATGAAAATACTATTATCAAGATCACACATTACATTGGAAAACAGTTTTTCTTTAAACACAGCTACTGCAGTCTCTAATTATGCATGTAACAAGTGTCTCCCGAACAAAAGAGCATGTTGTCTACAATTGCTAGGAATTGGAGCAAGGCAAATTCGAACAAAGGACAGATTAGATTTGCTCCCGCTCCACAAAGCCCATCCCTCTGATTAATTTCCTGCAAAAACTAAAACAATTCTCTTAAAAGGAGCTCACCCTTCTCCAGAATGATCCATATGCCATTTGGGTCTTTCTATAGGGTGATAATGGCCCCTGATTTGAACTCGTGTTAGAAAATAAGAAAGGGCTTTTATGAACTTCCTCTTTCATATGCAAATGAGCAGCACGAGATCTTGAGGGATAATGAGCCCCCCAAAAAGTGACTTTTCAGTGGCTGTGAAAGAGCTCGCTGGTAGGGGAAAGTCTGCATTAAGCATGTTCAACCTAATTATTTTATTAGTTCCAAGAAATGAGGCATCTTTGAGAAAATATTTCCCATGCCTGCTGAGACTGGGCGACAACAGCTTTTCTGGGGTCACCTTTCCTAACAGACAGACTGTTTCTCGACTTGTGCATAGACTTTTCTAAGCGGATTCATGACTACACATAATGTACGCTTACTAGTTTAGGAGGCTCTGGGTTTTTATGGCACTTTGCTATGGATGTTGGAGGCCACATTTATCAAATGTGGGAGAGGGGCTGGACAATCCCGTAACACCTCAGTTCTGCCCGCCAGCATTTTTCAGACCCAGAAGAAAAAAGGCGAGTTGCTTTCCAACACGATGTTAGCCAGGAGTATGAGTTCTAGAGTCGGATCGTCTGGGTTCAAACCTCCATTCGCCATTTACCACTCGTGTGACATGGAAAAAAAAAATCATCTGTGCCTTTATTTCCTCAACTGCCAAACAGGGGTAAGACTGAAAGTGCAGTTAGCGTTAACTAAGGTAATACTTGTGACATGCTTAGTGCAGTTCCTGGCACATAGTATGCACTCAATAAATTTTACTTGTTGATATTCTTACAACCTGGAAGATCACTGGTGTTTAATGAAACATTCGGTTCGTGTTTGGGTTTCCCAAAGTACTGTCCATCGCCTCCTTGAGTCCTTAAATCCGGCTGCCTGCTACCCCCTGGGAAAATGGTACAGGAGGTGTCATCTCAGACGGGAATCCTGTGCTCTGTCCAGGGAAGACAAGACTGCCAGAACCAGTTCGAGGCCATCCCAGTTAGGTGTGGAGCTCTCTTTTGCTACAGCTCTGCTGTCTAGAACTGGCCTGACCCTTTTCAGAGGCATGGTCAGGAGCCCTTATCAGGATGAGTCTCAGACATGGTCCATAAAGGACCAGCAGGGACAACACAGGATGAAGCCGCGTCTTGTCCGGAGAAGGATCTGGATACATAAAAGGAGAGCCACCACGCATAGATCATCACTATGCTAGGACCCGGTACCTGAGTCCTTGGGTCACGTGGCTTCCTTAGGGCAGTGAAAGGGATCATCACTCTGTTCACCAAGGAACTCACCATCCGTAAAAGTCGTGCCCACCAGCACCGCATGTCCCTTCCTGCGGAGCTCCAGCGTCCATCTTTGCTCACCTGTGCAAACCCGCATCTATCGATTGCAAGGAATAAATCGATTACAAAGGGAAACTGCAAATTGCACCAACCTTGCAGATTTCATGGTGTCGTGAAAATGGTGCCGGGGAAGCGTTCGTGTGCAAAGCTCTTGGCGAAGGAGGATCTAGCCATTCTTAATTTGAAGAGAAACACGGGCAAGGGCGTGGGCACAGCAGACACCCCGGAGAGAACGATCTGAGTGCCGGGGATTAAGACGTGCGCTCATGAAGATGTATGGCGCCTCCGGATAATTTCACAAAAATGACCCTCTGTAAGACTGTGCTGTGAGAATCACCCGCCCAGAGTGGCCCACAGAGTGAGCCATCACACAGTTTTGTGCTGAAAAGCGTGCTTCCCCAAATCAACATTCGCTTCATTCTTCTCTCAGGCCAAGATTATAGATGCAATTATATCCTTAATTAAAAAAAAAAAAAAAAAAGCAAGATATGTTTGTTTGAATAAGTCATAATACAAATTTTAAGTGGTAAGACAAAGTTAAGTTTTAAGGCTAATTCTACATCAAGCCTCTTTTCTCATCACCATTTGCTAAGAAAGGAGTTCCCGGTTTTATTACATTACCTCTGTCGAGCACCAATGTTCCTAGAATGACGTGGACCTTGTGCGGCCCAGGTGATATCTCGGGATCCCTAGGACAAAAGGCATACGTTCCAATATGAGGAGCTCAGAGCTGCGCAGCTCCTTTCTTTACCTACCTCTGCCCGGAGTGATGGGGAAACACTCTCACACGGAGGAAATGGTACCCCTGAGATTTCACTCCGGGGCCGGGTGGGGCGGGCTCTCCAGGTCTGTGCTATCCCGGCAGGGAAGGCTTCCCCAGTCTGGATGGCCTCCCATGGCACCTGTCAGCACAAATCTCTGTGACTGTGGTCAGAGGGGAAGGAGCCCAGCCGGACTGGACTCAAGTGCACAGCGCTGGGGCTACGAGGCTTGGACTTACGAGGGATTGAAGGGTAGCCACAGAGGCTCGGCCTTGGCCTCAGGCACCTTACACAACCTGAAAACCGCTCTGCAAACAACAGGCAGCCTTCTGGCCCCACCCTCCCCTGCCACCCCAGGAGCAATGGAAAAGGGCCAGCACTGGGCTGAGAGCAGGCAGACAGCGCAGAGATGGCCCTTACTTCACCACGACAGCAATTCTGTTCTTTTCCAGGAGACTGATGGCCCTGGGGGCAGCCTGCCAGAATCCTAGTCCCGGCCACAGCCCTGGGAGGGGGACCCAGTGAGCACAGGGGCAGAGGTGGAGGTGCCGGGGCGCAGGGCAGCCTGAGAGCAAGAAGGGTCCCCTCGAAGGTCCATACATCGGTCACCTGTCCCGTCCCTCCTGCTGCCCGCACCCCTGGAGACAGGCTGGAACAACTGTTTCTGAGGACCCTCAACAGGGGGACAGCGTTAAAGACAAGGGAGCTTTGAGGCAGCATCTCCGAGTCTTGATGGCGGTGCAAATGACCAGCCATTTCCTGGTCCACTGGTTAGCGGAATTAGCATACTGTGAGTGGGAACAGCCTCCATCTGTCTTCTGTGCTCTTCATCACCCGCGGCAAGGTGGAACCAGCACCTGACCTTTGAGTCCATGAAGGGTAATGCCCCACACTCCTGAGAAGACGTGCTCGTCTCCACTGGCCACATCGTGGGACTCCAGAGCATCCTCAGCCTGCCGTGTAGGTCACATCTACCTCTGGGGGTGCTGGTGTTTACTGAGGGCTCCGGGCTCACCCAGACGAGACAGGGGCGAGCGAGGAGCTCTGGCTTTGGAGTTGGGACGCCTGGCCTCTCTGCTGTGTGCCGTCTGTGGGTTGCTGGTCGTCTCTGGCCTCATCAGTCAATCAGGGGTTGTCAGAGCAGGTCTTTAGAGGTCTTCTAAACCCTGATTTTCTGGCTTCCCTCCCAGAAAATCTTTTCCTACCTTGCCCTCACCTTTCCCCTTAACCCGGAGACCCAGCCCCAAACCTGCCCACCCCCCACTCCCATAGTCTGCCATTGTTCCCATGGCAATCCCATGGCAACTGAATACTCTATCCCTAGGAGACTGCAATCCCAAATTCGCTCCCTCTAGGCAGCCTCCCCCTTAACTCAGCAGGAGATCTGGCCCTGGCTCCCTCCTTGTGTTTGCCTCTGCTCAAAGCCACGAGCTGGGTTGGAGGACAGAGTCCCTGGGGGAAGAAAAGGAAGATAAGGCTGGGAGAGGCCTCCCCCCATGCCCCCCAAAGCGGGGTCTCCAGGATGCCCCCACTGTCTGCTTCTCCTAAGGTCAGCCAGCTCCTGGAGCCACAATGCGCATCCTATGGTGCTTCTGGGTAACCACCACGCTGAGGGAGGGCTGGCTGTGTGTCAGGGGATTTGACCATCGATGGGGTGCCCCAAACAGTTGGTTGCAAGGTGTTATTTATAACTCTCACTGGGTGTAATTTCTGTCATCGACTGCATAGGAAGGACCTGTGTGGGCCAAGACGACAGGGAAACTGGGCTCCAGCAGAGCTGAGCTGGGTGTGACCTTGGGAAAAATTTTTTTTTTCCCTCTTTGCAGTTTGGTTTATTCATCAGTTAAATAGATGGTTGAACCAGATCATGGCTAACCATGGTTGAACCAGCCTTGACCTGGAAGGCTGCAAAAATGGCAGAGGGGACTGGAGAATGTGTATTTAAAAAAAATTTTTTTAATGTTTATTATTTTTGAGAGCGACAGAGACAGAGAGAGACAGAGGGCGAGCAGGGGAGGGGCAGAGAAAGAGGGAGACACAGAGTCCAAAGCAGGGTCCAGGCTCTGAGCTGTCAGCACAGAACCTGATGTGGGGCTCAAACCCAGGAACCAGGAGATGGTGACCCGAGCCAAAGTCGGAGGCTTAACTGACTGAGCCACCCAGGCGCCCCCTCATTTTGCAAAGTATTAAGTTATGGCCGAGGACACTGAACCATGTGACTCACACGCCCAAGTTCGGGCGTCTGCCCAAGCAGGTTCGGGATGTGACTGCGGTGTAACCAGAGGCAGACAGATGCCATCTGGCTCCCTCACAGGGATCTGTCAGCCCTGGAGGGACCTGGAAACCTCCCTGGATCTGGCCTGCTCCCCGTGGGGAGAAAAGGAGGGGCCTTGGCGGGGGCCAGTCACAGGGCGGGGGCTGTCTCATCTGCTTGGTTGACGGTTGACGTCATGCAATTTCCCTTCCATTCACAGCTGCAATCACATGGCACTTGCTTGGCGAGCTTTTATGTGTTCCTCCAAACCCCAGGCTATCGTGGGCTTGCCTTCTCCTCCGCTCCCTGTGCCTGTACCACCATCATCACAGTCCTGCCTCCGCGCTGGCAGGAAGACTTTGGCGATGGGCAGTCAGGCTGTAAGCCCCTGGAGGGCAGGGCCTTCCGTGCCCTGGGATGTGGCACAGCATGTGCTTAACCGGAGTTTGCGGAATGAAGGAATGAATGGAAAAAGCGAAAGGAGCAGATGTACGGGATGAGAACATCCCAGGATGAGGGGCAGAAGCCAGAGGTGGGAAACAAACCAGAGTTCAGGGACCTGGGAGTGATGGGGATGGATGAGTATGGGGGTGGAGAGAACCTACTCTTGCTTTTTATTGTTCGTCTCACCGGTACCTGGATTAATTTCTGTATCACGCACTACACTGTGAATCTCATGGACACATTTGACAGTGTCCACACAGGCTTTTGCCTGAGACCTGGCACATCTTAGGTGCTTAAACAGAGCTCATTAAATGAATTACTTAGATCTGGGGGGAGGGCAAGAAGGTAGACAGTGCTTTGCAGGCCTGCAGGCACCAAGAACCCAAGTCCATTGCAAGGTAGCTATACAAAATGCAGAACGCCCACTTAGATTTGAATCTCAGATAAATAATGAATCATTTTTAGATATAAGGATGTCCCAAATGTGGCATGAGACATACTTATACTCAACTAATTATTTACGGTTTAGCTGAAATGCAATTAAACTGGTATTGTGTGGGTTTTTGCTTGTGGATCTGCTTGCTTGTTTTTGTTGTTTCGTTTCAGTTTTGCTAATCTGGCAGCCCACCCTTCCCTCTTTCCGCTTTACTGTACTGCTCTCTGGTTTTGTCCTCCAGTTGACCTCAGAGTCACAAGATGGTTGCTGGAGCACCAGCCTCCATGTTTGCGATTTAGGAAAGCAGAAGGATAAAGGGAGAAAGATCTAAAGAACACCTGTCTCCCATCGGAGTCAGCCTCTTTTTTTTTTTTTTTTTTTTTAATGTTTATTTATTTTTGAGAGACAGAGTGAGCAGGGGAGGGGCAAAGAGGGAAGGGAGACACAGAATCTGAAGCAGGCGCCAGGCCCCCAGCTGTGAGCACAGAGCCCGAAGCAGGGCTCGAACCCACAAACTGTGAGATCGTGACCTGAGCCAAAGTCACACGCTTAACAGACTGAGCCACCCAGGCGCCCCTGGAGTCAGCCACTTTTAAATGGATATCCTAACTTAAATATGGGCTGATTCTTTGACGATAACAAGGAGTCATTGTTTATTTTACTAGGTATGAAGGGTATTGTGGATATATAAGAAAATGTCCTTCTTTTCTGGAGATGCATCCTAAAATATTTACATGTAAAGTGTCATTGTGTCTGTAATTAATTACTCTGGGGGGATAAAAGAAGCAAATAAGCAAACTGTTAACAACTGTTGAATCTGGGTGATGGGTATGTATGGGTGCCCATTATCCTAGTACCTCTACCTTTCTTTTCTCTTTTTTTTTTTTTTGGTCATAGATTTTAGGATATTTTGCTAAGTGATCCCTATACCCAGCGTGGGGCTCGAACTCACCATCCCAAGATCAAGAGTTGCACGCTCCACTGACTGAGCCAGCCAGGCACCCCCCTCTACCTTTCTTTATGCTGGAAAATTTTCATAATGAAAATTTATTTTGGGTGGTCCTTGCCTAACTTTTGTGTTTTCTCACTGCCCAAGTCTCGCAAAGAGAAGGCTGGGAAAAGTAGTCTTTGAGCTGTCATACTGATGCCTGGATCTAATCAGGTTTTTTTGCCATTGAGGACAAAGGGGAGAATGGACAGTCTCTGCCCAGGGCACAATTCCTCAGCTCCCCCTGTAGGGCACGCGGAGAAGCGAGGACCACAGTACCCAAATCCCTGCTTTGGCTTCCTTGTTGGAACCAGCCCTTTCTGGTCTTACTCAGCCTCCCGATGTGATTTCTACCCTTAGAAGGGTAACTAAGTCACAGCCAACCGCTCACCCATGGGTGGGGATTCACAGGAGCCCTGCTGAACCCCACATCTGTGCATTCTGCAGCTTTTTCACCCTGCATTATCTTTTCAGGGACCCCTGAGGCTGCCTTCCTGAAGAAAATGGAGCCCAGCTCCTTCCCTCCTGCACCAAGAGGAGTTGACATTTCCCGGGGCCCTGGGCTGCCCCCACGGGGGATGTACCAATCATGTGCGGAAGAAAGATCCTTGAACAGAAGGCCACATTCAGAGCTATGCCCCAGGTAAGATGATTAGGCGGTTTGTTTGGCTTTCTGCCTCTGCGTCTCCATCTGTCAACAAACCAGGAGCTAATGGCCCTTGGTGTAGTGCTCGCGTATATCTCAAGAACTCAAAGCCATGGATAAACACAGGCTGTGCTGCGCTCTACATATTTGGCACATAGTAGGCCTGCTATGAGGGCTTGAGGGGGGAAGCTTGGGGGGCATTCTGGTCCATCAGCTAATGAATGGGTGAACACAATGTGGTCTATCGGTGCGATGGAATATTATTCAGCCATGAAAAGGAACAAACTACTGATAAACGCTACAACATAGGTGAACCTTGAGAAGATTATGCTAAGTGAAAGAAGCCAGTCACAAAGGACCACATATTGTTTGATTCCGTTCATGTGAAGTATCTGGAACCTGCAAATCTTCAGAGACAAAAAGTAGATTCGTGGCTTCCTAGGGCTGAGGGTTAAGGGGAACTGGGGAGTGACAGCCCATGTGTTTTGGGGGGGGGTGATAAAATGTTTTAAAATGGACTGTGGGGATGGCTGTGCATATCTGCAGTGGTATTAAAAGCCATTGAATTGGGGGCGCCTGGGTGGCTCAGTTGGTTGAGCATCCAGCTTCAGCTCAGGTCGTGATCTCCCGGTTTGTGAGTTCAAGCCCTGCATCGGGCTCTGTGCTGATGGCTCAGAGCCTGGAGCCTGCTTCCGATTCTGTGTCTCCCTCTCTCTCTGCTCCTCCCCCACTCGTGCTCTGTCTCTCTCTCTTTCTCTCTCTCTCAAAAATAAATAAACATTTAAAAAAATTTAAAACCCATTGAATTGCACACTTTAAATGGGTGAATTGTATGCTACGTGAATTATATCTCAATAAAGCTGTTTTTAAAACAAAAAAATAAAAAGACCTTCTGAAAAACAGGAGATATTTTTAAAACAAAACAAAAATAAATAAAAAGACCTTCTGAAAAACAGCAGTAATGTCAAATGTTGACGCTGGGGGTGCCTGGGTGGCTCAGTCGGTTGAGCGTCCAACTTCAGCTCAGGTCATCATCTCACAGTTTGTGAGTTCCAGCCCTGCGTCGAGCTCTGCGCTGACAGCTCGGAGCCTGGAGCCTGCTTCGGATTCTGTGTCTCCCTCTCCCTCTGCCCCTCCCCTATTCACGCTCTGTCTCTGTCTCTCTCTCAAAAATGAATCAATGTTAAAAAAAAATTTTTTTTTAAATGTTGACGCTGGCCAGGACTCAGTGCATTGTGGACGCCCAGGATGCCATCCTCTCTGGAAGATTCCCAGCATCGATTTGAATTCTAGAAGCCAAGTGGCACTGGATATGGCGGGGTGGGGGGGCAGGAGCCCTGGCTGCCCAGGCCGAGCCGCGAATGGTCGAGTTAACGTGCCTCCACTTACATATATTGATTGTGTACCTCCCTCTGTTCCCAGCGCTAGATCTATGAGCGAGAGGAAAGGAAAAAGGAGTTCAGGTTTAAACTCTTATCACTAAAGTGAGTCTCCCTCTACATTAAAAAACTATCCAGACCCCGTGGCAGGAATGGGCTCTGTTCTTGGGGCATAAATTTGTGTGTGTGGAAAAAAGACTTATTGGTGAATTTAGCAGTATTTTTCGTTCAACTGGCAGTTGCTAACCATTACACCAGTATTTATTTGATTCTTAAAGAGTACAAAACCATGGACCACAAATAAAGAAGATGGAGTAATAGTTTGTGGCTGGGCCACTAGCTTTAAACTTGAAATGAAGTGTCCAGTTTTGAGTTACTGTGTCCAACCACCATTTGTACAGTTTGAAAAGTGGGGGCATTTTTCCAGGCTGTCAGTGTGACTGTAGTTCATTCCCGTGAATGATATCGCTGAAGGAGCAGTTGTTCTGCTACGAGCACTTCACTCATGACCAGAATATATTAAATGTATTAATCTGTGCCTCCCGGCGTAATTTAGGAAGGTCCTCTATTTGACACATTCCCGTACATCCTTGTTTTATTGCTTGCTCCCGCAGGTAACAATGTCTCAAAAGTCTTGCTCCTGAATGAAGTTAAAATTACATGTCACCCAATAGCATATGCAGTTTTGTGGCTTATTTTGCTGTCAAAATTACCACCCTGCAACAACATGAGACGTTAATGGGGACGTGGCATGATTTACCTCGGCCGCTCGGAGCCCGCTGGCCAGGGAGGACTCCCCACGTCCCAGCGGCCATGTGCTTGGGGAAGCCTTGGCCGCCTCAGCCCTTCGGCTCTGTCTTTAACACCCAAACCGTGTCACCGAGCGGGGCCGGCCCCTCCTAAGAGGAAAGTAAGTGCTGTGTGAGACAACTCCGCCAAGTCATTGTTGACTTGCCTTAAATGGCTGGGGAAAAATGTGTATTTCAAGCAGAGAGGACTTAGCCCGTTTCGCATGCAGTCAGGCTGGTGGCTGGCCTGTTAAGAACGTGCCCCAGACTTCGCATAGACACGTCTGTCTAATTTTTAGGCTAGAGGGAGCAGCCTTGATTTACAGTTTGATGCCATCTTTTTCCACCCTGCCAAGCCAGCATCTTTGGAGCGTTTATCTCAGGTAACAAGACAAGGCACAAAGCCAGGGTATATATGCCTTTTAATGAGATTACGGGTTGTCCATACGGGAAGAGTATCGGATGTAGTTTGAAAACTCCTGGGGCTTGGACCAGTGGCTGCATTTGGACTTTCGTGGGTCCTACGGGTTTGTTGCCTTTGTGGAATGCTTCCCCCATTTTCCTATATATACACTTTCAAATATATAAAAATATATAAATATGTATTATATATTTTGAAATTATATTTTATGACTGCATTGGTATCGAGAACAAAATCTAGGCTGGACCCATTATTATATAGTCTCAACTGCTATATTAACGTTTTTTGTTTCTGCTTCTGATGTGAAGTGAGACCTTTCCAGTGGCCCTAGGCGCTGTGCCTGATGGGTACGTGAGCCCTGACCTAGGCTACAGGACCCAAGCCTCCAATCTTTCTCTAGGAGTTTCTTTCTTTTAAGGCCAGAACAGCCTGGCTGTGGCAGCTCACAGGAGAAGGCTTAGGTGACCGGGATCTCACGTCCCCAAGCCTGGCCCGGATTGTTCCCCCTGCTTCCTACGGCTCCCCACCTCGGGCGATGACATCAGATGCATTCTTCTTCACTGGCTGCCTCCGCCTCCTGTTTATCCGTCTGTATTTTAAACAAGTAGGCCAGGGCCACTGCTGTGGATTTTCCGATGCATTCGAGCGCTGGGGACAGGTCCTGAGTACGGGGTCAGAAGGCTCCACCTGCAGGCATGGTTGACACACTGATGGGAAGGGCACTGGTTAATGATGGGCCCCCTTGGCTGACCCCGACCCCATCGACCGCGGCCTTCTCCCCAGACGAGCCTCTGCGGTCCGGTCAGCTGCAGAGAGTTTAAAGGGCAGCTGTCGTCCTCGGTCACCAAGCCCGCCATTAATAACGTTTTCATCCGTGACAGTGACAAACCCGTGGTACTTGAAGAGAGTTTATTAAGGTCAGTCTATAAATAAGAATTAAAATTTTTAAAAAAGGGGTTGACACCAATCAACAGACAGATGAAGAAACTGATTGGGAGAAACAGCAGATACAGGACAAGGAGCGGGAAGGCGAGGCCCAGCCCGCTGTCTCTGGCCTCGCCTGCCGTTCAGATTCCAAGAAGCGGCTCTAGGACTTGGAGGCTTTGTGAATCCAGGCCCTGGCTAATATTTTGTCATTTAGTGCCTGTTCTCTGGGCTGATAAAAAGGATTGCAGCCATTTCTCTATGTCAAGCCCGTAACTGAGAGCTGGTAAAATTTAAATGTCTCATCCGTCCTCGGGCTTGCATGCAAACAGCCTCACCCGAGGGCTCGGATCCAGGCCCGCAGGTGAGTGACGGTCAGTCTCTGCTTGCCTGGTCCAGCCCTTGTCTTGGGATGGACAGAGCAAGTGGCCACAGAGAGCTGTGAGCCTGAAATGTGTCTTCCTGCAGCCTGGTCCCCTGGCTCAGAGGGCAGGATTCTCTGCGGCAGTCTGCGTGTGCGTGGGGTGTGGGCACAGACTATGACGGGCTTTCTCACAACCAAGACGATTTAAAAAAAAAATTTTTTTTAACATTGATTCATTTTTGAGAGAGAGAGAGAGACAGAGCGTGAGCAGGGGAGGGGCAGAGAGAGAGAGAGAGAGAGGGAGACACAGAATCCAAAGCAGGCTCCAGGCTCT
This sequence comes from Leopardus geoffroyi, assembly GCF_018350155.1. Classification (NCBI taxonomy): domain Eukaryota; kingdom Metazoa; phylum Chordata; class Mammalia; order Carnivora; family Felidae; genus Leopardus; species Leopardus geoffroyi. The sequence goes on from NC_059334.1 coordinate 79,425,078, forward strand.
GAGCCATCAGCACAGAGCCTGACGCAGGGCTCGAACCCTGAGATCGTGACCTGAGTCGAAGTCGGACGCTCAACCGACTGAGCCATCCAGGCGCCCCTACCACCAAGATGATTTTTAATCACGTACTCAAACAGCTGTTTTCCAAGCTCTTTTGCATGTGTTAGCTCATCGGGCCCTCCCAAGAAGCCCGGGAGAGCCTCAGGACAAGTTGGATGATCTCTGTTTAGAAGATGTTCCAGGCACAGAGAGGTGAGGCTGGTCACTCAGGATGTAGGCACGGAGCCAGGTCACTGTCCCCTAAATGTGGGGAGAAGAGGTGGAGGAAGGCTGTGGGCGGAAAGTCTAAGTGCTGAAGGGAAATGAGACTCAGCAGGCATTCTGCCTGGCAGGTATGACCACGGGTACCAAAGCCCGCTCTTCTTGGCTTTGGTGATAACCAGGGAGCATCGCCGTGGCCCTGCAGGGCTGTCATGCCCTAAAGAAACTTCTGAAACACCACATTGTTGGGATTGGGTCTGGTTGGTGCTTTGTTCCACATAAGGGCACGTCACCGTGTCCCCTCTTTCAGAAAACTAGACTGAAGCACTGTGGTCATTAATTCTGAGTTAAGCAGAATCATCAATAAATCAGAATGCCCCCAATATGGAAGCAGGCAATAGAGAAGATGGTAAGTTCCTCTAAATGCCCTGTCCATTAGTCCTCAGATACCCCATGATCTGTGCATAAGCTGGAGGTACTCAGGGATACACCAGAGACCAGGAGATGTGCGGACAGAACGCCCACCCAGAACCCTGGGCCACAAGGAGAAAGACTTCAGAGCTTGGAGTCCAGAAGAGAGGATTCTGGCATTTAATTTGGTTTGGCAAATGTCTAGTGAGCTTGGCTTCCATGCCAGACCCCGAGCCAAGGAGCACGGAGGTAAGGCCGAGGTGAAGTGGCCCGGGCCCCTGAGCTTTAGGGGAGAACAGGCCCGCATGTGCCCAGCTGTGAAGACCTCAACTGAGGGAAAGGAATTCTAGGGACGCCTCACAGAGGAGTCGCCCTAACGGAATTGAGCCTTGAAGGACTGGTGGGACAATGCCACACGGGACAGGGAAGGGTGGGCTAGGTCACGTTATGGGCTGAATTGTGTCCCCTCAAATTCATATGTTGAAGTCCCAACTCTCAGGACCTCAGAATGTGACTGTATTTGGAGATAGGTCTAAGTTTAACTTTAAATGAGGTCATGGAGGTGCGCCCTAATCCAATATGACTGGATGGCCGCTGGGAACATCCATCTAAGCTCAAAGCCGAGGTCGTGTTGGAAGATGTTTTGGGTCCTCTCTGCTGACACAGCAGCCTCCGTGGTGGGGGCGAGTATGGTGGGCTGGATAATCGCCCCCGAATGGATCGGGTCCCAGTCTCAGAAATTGCAAAGTTTCGTTGTAAGGAGAAAGGGTCTTTGCAGATGTGATCTTGAGATAGGGAGATTATTTCAGTAGGCCCTAAATACAATTACGTGTATTCTTATAAGAGGGAGACAGGGGGATTTTCCACACAGAGGAGAAGGCAGTATGAAGACAGAGCAGAGATGTTGGCCTTGAAGATGGGAGGGATGTGACCACAAGCCAGACAATGGTGACAGCCACCCGAAGCTGGACGGGCAAGGAACAGAACTCCCCCCTAGAGCTTGGAAAATGGTCCCGACCGCACCTTGGTTTGGGCCCAGCTACACTGATTTCAAACTTCTGGCCCCAAGAACCGTAAGAGAATAAACTCTGCTCTGTTGAGCCACCTCGTCTGTGGCGCTTTGTCACAGCCACCATAGGGAACTCGTATGGAGAGTCAGGCCAGGGCTCTGGGCTCAGCCCTAATGCCTGCTAGGTGTCCGGCCAGGGCCTCTATGCCCTCTCTGTGAGCCTCTGCTTCCTCCCCTGTGGGATGGGAACAACAGTCGGTCCGTCCTGTGCACTCCGCGCCTCGTTCTCTGAGCCTAAGACGGTTCTGCAAGGGCCTCGTAGGTTCACATGCTCCTCGGGGGGCCCCGGCAGCAGCCCAGCCGGGCCTGGGAGCTGCAGCCGAGCACCAGCCCTCACCAACTTTCCCACCGGTCGTACCCAGCGCAGTAGCAAGCCTGGAGACCCCAGGGACGCCGGCCCGGGAAGGCCCTGCACCTACGAAATGTCGCCAAGGTTGGACGAAAGAAGGAAATCGGTAGTTTGTTTCCCAAAGGCCCAGGGCCTCCTCGGATGGCCGGTCCCCCGGGTCCCATCCCCAGTGACGAGCGGCACTGGCGTCCCAGCCAAGAGCTTGATTCGGGGGAGGACTGCCCTCTCTCTCCAGCCAAGGCTTGCACGTGAGAGACGGTGTGCGTCCCGGCAGGCTGGGCAGGGGTGAGGGGGGCTCGTGCTCCAGAGGGACCTCCAGGCAGCCCCTCCTCAGTGGGGTAGGCTGCTCTTCATGCCTCACCACCGGCCCTGGGAGCGATCCCAGGCCAGGAAACATGCAGGTTTTGCAACTGGTGAAGGAAATTCTGTGGACACACCTGTGCTCCCTGACAGCAAACCCTCTTGGGGCCCTTTCCTGCTTCCCGGTCCTTCCTCCTCCCCAGGCCTCTCGGACCTGGATCCCAGCCTCCCCCACCTCATCCCTGCTCACGTTCATCACGGCACTTATCACGGCCCGAAATTACCCATTTTTTACCTTGTACATTGTCTGCCTCTCCCTCTAAGAAAGTAGGTGCATGGAGGAACGCAAGGCTGTACCCCCAGTGCGTCTCTGCACAGAGAACCCGCTCCATGAATAATGAGTGGGTGAATGGATGAGTGAATGGACAAGAAGGGCGCTCAAGACCCAGAACAACCTTCCGCGGATGGCGAGGAGGGGATTCTCCGAATCAGGATGAACCCTCAGCTGGAAAGTGAAGTCCTTCTCTGAGCAAGCAGACCTGCCCCCGTTCTTCTAGACTCAGCATTCATTGGGCTGACTTCTGGGAATCTCTAGAGAGCTTTCCAGAAGCTTCCAGAGCAGAAGTGCGAGGAAGGTTCCCTCTCCCTGATCCTGGGCTTGAAGTCCAGGGGCAGAGGGACCAACCAGATGCCACTGTGATGCACGCGGCGGGTTATGATGACGTGCCTGGGGATCAGACAGGACCAAGAGGGATGGTGACTGGCAAGATGGGTATCTTGGGTGCATTTCGTTGATTTTTTTCCCCCAGTGTTTAAAGCAAAGTCCCAAAGGCATGCAGTTGGACTTCTTTCAAAAAATGGCAGCCATATGGGGCGCCTGGGTGGCGCAGTCGGTGAAGCGTCCGACTTCAGCCAGGTCACGATCTCGCGGTCCGTGAGTTCGAGCCCCGCGTCGGGCTCTGGGCTGATGGCTCAGAGCCTGGAGCCTGTTTCCGATTCTGTGTCTCCCTCTCTTTCTGCCCCTCCCCCGTTCATGCTCTGTCTCTCTCTGTCCCAAAAATAAATAAACGTTGAAAAAAAAAATTAAAAAAAAAAATGGCAGCCATATTTCAACCCATAATCTCACCGCAACTGGGGATGCCCGACACAATTTAGGCTGCTGAGACCCGGTCTGCACAACTCACCCTCTCTTGAACTCCCCACAGTCTCACCCACATTCTAGGGATGAAGGTGCCCCTTTCATTCCTTCCCAGCATCTGATTCCCTCAGTGACATTTTAATCAGTTGGGATGGCAAGGGAATGTTCTCTCCGTCACCCTCTGAAAATCGTTAATTGTTAAAAAATTCTTTTTTTTTTTTTTTTTTTGCTGCTTAAAGTTTCATTGCTTTTAAACAATCCAATTTTACGGGCATTGCATCCTTAATGTGACCTAATTACGGGGGATGTGTTGGTAAAGAAGAGGTGGGTTACTTCATTCAGGAAGTTTTGTCTTCCCGAGGAAGGGGCTGATGGGCAGAGTTCCAGGGAGTCCTACATCACTACACTCCGGAATTACCCATAGTTGTACTAGGGGGCTGGGAAAACGCTTCGTTACAAATAATTAAATTAAGCACAACCAGAGCCGCACGGAGAAGACACCAACCTTACTTAAAAGCGATGAAATCCTCAGCTTCAGAGTACATCTTTACTGCCTTTACTATTTTCCCACTCTTCTCTTTCTCTCCAGCTGCTTTCGGTGGGGGGTGCTTTTCCTGTACTCTCCCCCCCCCCCCGCCACCCCGGTCCTCTCTCCGCCAGCACGAACAAGCTTCCTGCCCTCCGTGCCTTCTCTCTCCCCCAGTTCACCTCTCCACGCCACGTACCCGCCGAGTTCTGTGGTTCAGGTTGTGCAGATTGTTGTGTTAATCCTCAGATCAGTTTTCTAGATGTGCAGGCTGGTTTCGTGTTGATCTGGCTGCATTTCAGGGACGAGAGACGCAAAAAAACTTCCATGCTTTTCTGCCATCTTGGTCCTCCTGCCTTTACTACCTTTCAATCTGCCTTTATGGCGCCGGTCAGTCCTCACTAGATTGCGATCCCCCAGGAGGCAGCAGGGAAATTCCCCTACTTGACTCCACGTGAGTGGCTTGGGGTCAGGAAACCTACATCTGAGTCTTGGTGCTGCTTCTGAACCAGCCGCGTGGTCTTGGGTGAGTCATTTCTGTCCTGAGCTCTGGTTTCCTCGTCTGCAAAATTGGGAAAATAGTAAGCCAAGCCTCCCCAGAAGTCGTGAGCATCACTCGGGATGATGGAAGGAAACACACGTTGCAAACTAGAAGGGCCGGACACACTAGTCAGAGCCCCCGCCTCCCCTGAAGATTGAAGACGGGGATCTTGGGGAAGTTTGTTCGCTGCCCGCTGGCCAAGCTGGAATCCTCCACGGCAGGCATTCCATCCTGGCCTCTGCCCGAACACCCCAACACTCCTCCTACCCCTTCAGGAGCCCCCTGCCCTCTGGGGCCCCAAAACATCCTGACACTTCTTACCTTCACGCCTTGCTTTCATTCTCCTTGCTGGTGACTGTAGGTCTGTGGAATGGGTATTTCAGAGAGCCCAACGCACAGGGCATAGAACGATCGCCTGCACAATCCAGCCCCTTTGTTTTTACTTAAAATTCAGTCACATGATGATGGGTGATTCACTGAAATCAACCACATGGTTTTATCAGGGGCCTCAAAAACCACAGACTCCTTTAGGGTTAAATATACACATGCATGTTGGGGCGCCTGGGTGGCTCAGTCGGTTAAGCATCTGACTTCGGCTCAGGTCATGATCTCACGGTTGGTGAGTTCGAGCCCTATATAGGGCTCTGTGCTGACAGCTCAGAGCCTGGAGCCTGCTTCAGATTCTGTCTCGCTCTCTCTCTGCCCCGCCCCTGCTCACGCCATCTCTCTGTCTCTCTCTCAAAAATAAATAAATATTAAAAAAAATCGTTTTAATATACCTGCACATATATCCAGGGCCACTGTCCTCAAAGAAAGCGAGCACTGCAGAGAGGCTACGGCCATCTTTGCCATCGGTGGGTGCCCACCCGCCTGCCACCTGGAGTCGCTCTGGAGCCATGGTCACCTACCTTCATTTGCAGATTCTACACCCGGTCCAGTACCTTCCCCTGCTGTGCATGCCACATCTTTATTCTTTGGCACCAGTAATGACAAATCATGTTTGGGGAACGACATGACTTAGCAGCGACCCCTTCAGGTGCCCCTCAGTGGGACTGGGGGCCCTAGAGACAGTGAGGGAACACAGACCACCAGTCCTAATGGACACTCCGGGGAGCCAACCAGGTTACAGAAATGCTGTCTTAGAAGGATGGCCACAGCTCAACAAAAGAAACCTAGAAGCCGAAACCAGGAACTTTCTTCCCCCCCAGAAGGGGCAGCTGACACTGATGACAAGGACTCTGGGGTGGGGGTGTCTGCTGAGGGGTTTTGCTATTCTGGTAGCTTCACTTGGTTGGTGGGAGCCATCGTCAGCCCCCTACACCCCCGAAGCTGCTGAATTCCCCGATGGTGGATTTGGTTCCCGTCTCCCTCAAGACAAAAGGCGCGAGGGCAACTGGAAATGATTGTTGTGATTAATCATTCCTGACATCTAAAGGGTTTGCTGCTGAGGTCATCTGACACGGTGGCAAAACCCATGGGCCCAAGGAGCAGCACCCTTACTTTTTAACTGGGGGAGACTGGGGCTATCACTGGCCTCTTAGAGCCTCAGTGTCCTTACCTCTAAAATGGGACCAGTGACAATTACAATTATAGTCGCCATTTTGTCACAGGGTCACCATAAAGATTAAATGGTATCAGCTGTGTAAATTACCCAGCAAATACTAAATGTTCAATATATTTTGTTTCAGTTCGGAAGTACTTTCACTTGTGTTAATCACATTTTATCCTTATGGTAACTTTGTGAGTTTGTAATTATTACACCTATTCTCCTGATGAGGAAATTAGGGCTCCAAGAGGGCCCTGGACTTACTTGTGATCACTGAGCCAGCAGGGGGTGGAGCCGGAAATGGCCCCAGGGTCCCCCACCCCCACCCCACACTAGCTGAGCCACCTGGAATCTTCAGTGTGCATCAGAGGTTCGTTTTCCTCCCCAGATCACTCCCAGAGCCCAACAAACCCATCAGCAGGGCCATCTAGACTAGTACTGTCTATATTATGGAACATGTGGCCACGTGTAATTGAAATAAAATCAAGTTAAAAACACAGTTCTTCAGTTCTTGTGGCTGGTGGTCACCATATTGGATAGTGCGGCATTTTCGTCGCCTCAGGAGGCTCTCTGGGACAATGCTGGGCTCTCCTCTCAGCGTGACCTTCGTCTCCATGCACAAAAACTCTCTTTGGGTCAAAAACAGTGCTTGTTTTATTAGCAGCGGCCAAGGAGGAGATGGGAAGGTTTCTCAATCAGTAGCCAGTGTGACAGCCAAGACAGAGATGTTACCATTTTGACCAGAAGTAACAAAATCCTGGCAGGGCAAAAGGGAAAATTCACTCATCAAGTATTGTTTAAATTATTTGAAAATATACTGCATCTGTTTAATGTTTA